>NC_141685.1:495665240-496915240 GCF_964263255.1 Lissotriton vulgaris
TGCCTTCCCTGGACCGGAAACAAGCGTCCGAGGACCGGTTTCTGGCATTCCAGCCGTCTTCATCACGGCTTGCTTGAATCCAGTGGCAAAGTGAGCAAGAGACTCACGTCTGAGCATACCCTGCCACACTTATGGCGGCCAAAAGCGGTACAAAAGGGGGTGGTAATGGACGGAGCATCTGAACCAATCAAACACTCACACCCAGTCAAAAGATCTGGGTTTAATCCATCACCGTTCTTCAGCCAACTCTGCCACCCCAGTTCAGGCATGGCTATATGCAAATCAGTCTGACCCTGTGCCTCATGGGAACAGTCTAGCCCGAACTGCCAAGCCATGCCTTCCCTGGACCGGAAACAAGCTTCCGAGGACCGGTTTCTGGCATTCTGTCCATCAGCTGTGGTTTTTACACTTTTCATAGCAGTCGCATCCCCAAGAAATTTGTGGCATTGAGGAAACTCCTAATATGCTTGCTGGTACTGGCAACACGTTAGGGGCTTCAGGCTACTGCACCATCGCCTGAGATCATGTATTCCTGGTGGCAGCAGCGGTCTCATGGTGGTCCAACCACCACAGTCCTAATGCGGTGGCGGACCAACAGTCTGGCGCTCCTTGACCGCTACAATGGATCTCATAGTAAGGGCCTTATACAGTGGCCACTGTGTACAGCAATTTCTTTTACTGCTTATGGTTTCAACAAACACACATGTAATTATGTCATTTATGCATTTATGGTATCAGCTTATCAGGCAACGGGCATTATACCACCTCTCCTTAATGGCAAACACTTTTTGAGAAGTTCGAGTAGTTCTCATATGCAATGTCCTTTGTTTTTTGTTTGTTGTGCAGCTGTATAAACCTACACATTGCTTTCTCTCATCTCATGTGATCAAGGCTGTTCATAAGTCGAAACGCGTTGAGATTCTGCATTAAACTACACATACGGCACCAATGACTGTGTGCAGAGTGAACGATGCCACTTTGAGGCATTTGTTGGAGTTTAACACCCGGCGTGCTCTGCCGGCACACGCACCACCCCTCCAGGGACTTTAGTACCAGAAGGAGCGATTTGTGTTTGGTGTAGTTGTAAATATTGTACACACAGAAACTAATAGAAATGACTAGAACCCTATTTCTAAGGCCCTTCTTAAGGAAATTGTTTTGTGCAGGAAGGGATACCATCCTGCACAAAAACAACCTCTCAATGCATTTTTCTCTTTCTAGGTTTGCTGAAGATTGCAGTACACACAGAAAGAGAAAATAATAATCCTTGTTACGCCATCCTCTGGGAGGCATAACAATTTAATGCAATTCAAGGTTTGCAAACCTTTGTAAATATTGGATTGCATGAAATCCATGGTTGGATGCATGGGAATGCCCATTTCCACCCGTGTAATGCCTCTCAGAATGAAATGTAACACAATGCAGCACAAGCCATTGTGTTACCTTACATTTATATTTACAAAGACATGTAAGGTGGTGTAAATCACCCTTTGCGTGGCTTGGAAAATATCTACTAGCATTTTGCATTACGGATGCACTACAAAAGTGCTTTCCCTCAAGACAAACACACACACTGGGAGGTCAAGTGTAACTTGATTAGCTGTAATGGGCCATTACAGTTGCTTTCCCCAAAAGGCAGTCCTTAAAATGATGTGTCCAAAGAAAGGTAGTTTCCTGGGGATTTTGTGGAGACACTCTGGTGGTGGTATTTGCAGTCTCCTCTTGCAGGGCAGGATCAACAGGCAGTAGGGCAGCTCAGTAGGTTGTGGGGCAGCAGATCATTGGAGCAGCCAGCCTCCTTTCCAATGGCAATCCTCCTGCGCAGCAGTCCTCACTCCAGCAGGGATTATTCCAGGTCCAGCAGTGTAACAAGAAAGTGAGGCCAGGACCCTCCCTTATATATTCTACAGTCCACGGGCTAGAAAGTGCTGGAAGTCTCTGGAAGGGTCTGGGGGCAGGGGCTTCTGGAAGAGTCCAGGGAGTTCTGGTATGTTCTCTGCCTTCCCTGACCTAGCTGTCACAGTGACGAGAGACACGCTCACTCTCCCACCTCCCAACCCAGGCAGGCTATCAGTATGCAGAGGGGAGGGGGGAGTCTGCAGAGCCTAATCTAAGTGTAGGCAGGAAAAGGTCCACTTTATAAAAGTGGGATCCCTAGCGTAGTAATGCCCAAACCCTATATATCATTGGAAAGAGTTCCCCGCCCCGAGTCCAACAAGACCAAACATGACAGACGTAGTAGGTCCCTGTCAGAAGTTATCCCATAAGGGGAGGTTCCCAATATTAGCCCATGGAGGATTAGCCTTACTGCGGTAGCAGTGGCTTGTGGCAGATATGCCAGCCTCACAAGGGTTTAGGGGAGAGCACCTGCACCTCAGCACTGTTTAGCAGTGGTGAGGCGCCCAGAGTCCTACATCCAACAAAAGGTAAGATAAAAATGGGAGGCAACAAGGTAAAAAATGTAGGGGAGACCACCCTAAGGCTGACAGGTCTAACATAGTGCTAATAACTGTGGTATTTATAAAGGTGACAGCAAGGATTTTAGTAATGGTGTTGGTAGTATTGGGGGTAATTGTGAGATATTTGATTTTTGGATGACTGGGGTGTGATCTCTGGTCAAGCAACAGCCACAGTCCTGTGATAGGTGAACCACAAGAAAACACTAAATTAACTTTTGCTTAACCCTTTGTAGTTTAGCACAAAAAGCAGTCAGGCTTAACTTAGAGGTAATGTACAGTATTTTTCCAACACACGCTCAGTAATAAGGAGAAAAAACAACACAACTAAAATCCCACACTAATTTAGAAAAATAGAGCAAATTCTAATACATTATGTGGCACCAACATGGCAAGCATCCAATTAGATATGAGTGTTGAGTGAAAACTAGTGCCTAAAAGATCAAAGTACCAATGGGTGAAATCAAGTTGTGCAAGACTGGGTCAAAGTTGAAAAATGTGGCTGACTGCAACAGAGTGCATGCAGTCCAGATACAAGAAGTGGACAGTGCCTGGCCATTGCTTACCTTTTAAGAAAATGTTCTGAAAAAATAAAGTTTAGCAGGGCAAGGCTCTAGTCAGTGTCTGTGGAGGGAGCGTCCTCATCGGGGACCCTTGGGTCGAAGCTGCTGTAAAAATTCTACGTTTTTACTTAGTCTATTTTTTAGAAGATGAATATCTCCAGCAGAACGAGGCAGGGGGCTGTAGCTGAAGACAGTTCCATAAGTCTGAATACCCCTTTGACAAAGGATTGTTGAACAGGATTTGCTGCTGCAAAGAAGACCTAGAGGGAGAAGCCGTGAAGTCAATCTGGCCAGCAATGTCCTCTAGTGAACAGGCGAACGGGTTGGTCACTTTCTCCACCTGGTACTTAGAGCAGTTTTTGGCCAAACATTTTCTAAGTCCTCAGTTTGGGAATTCGGCTATCTGGGCACACCAACCATCGGTCCAGGTCTGGTGGGGCACCTCTTGGGGGGTTCATGATTCTCTCAGTCTGAGTCCAGGCGCAGGTACAAAATGGTACAAGCCGTTTGTGTCCAGGTGACTCTGAACAGGAGTCCAGCAAACTAGCCCTTGGAGTCACTCTGGTAGTCCTGGGTTCAGGTGAAGTACAGGACTCAACAGTAGGGCTGGCATCTTAGGATTTAAGGTAGGCTCCGGGCATCAAGGCTGTCCTTCCAGGCAAAGCATTCTTGCAGAGGGCACAGCAGGTCATCAGTAGCATGCAGAACTCTGAGAGTCCTTCCTCTAATCCAGAAGTAAACTGAAGAGTTTGTGTCTGTGGTCCTATTATTTTTAAACTGGTGCCCTCCTTCTGGAAAGTGGGAGAAGCTTCTGGACAGTGGTGTTGAGGTGCATGGAAAGTCCTGACTCCCCTGCCCTGGCTCCAATATGGTTGCAGGAACAATGTGGAGGTGATAGGTCTTTTGTGTAGAGGCAGAGCACTGCACTCCCTTTTCAATTGCAAGTGGGACTGTGCTCAGCTCCACCCCTCATACTGCCAGCAGATGGCCCATCCACCCCTCTATTGTGTGGCTGTCTGGGAGGAATTCAAAAAGTTTAACTATCAATGACACCCAGTCATGTAGCCCAAGACATAATGCTGGGACAAAAGGGATAAAGGCTTAGAAAAATGCCAACTTTCTAAAGTGGAATTTTCAAAAACCGGACTTTGCTATCAAATACCTTTCTTAATTACAATTCGAAGGACACCAAAGATGGTTTCGCTACTTGTGTGCAATCGGAATTTACTGTATAGTAAATGTAGAGAGGATTCTCAAATGTTATCCTATGGGAGGCAAATGCTTCATAGTAGTGAAAATCAAATGTAGAGGTTTTTTACTACCAGGACATGCAAAACTTAAACGCCCATGTCCATTCTTTTAATTTCAATGCACCCTATCCAATGGCCCACCTTAGAGGTGTCTTGTATGCAATAAAAGGGGAGTTTAAGACTAGGCAAGTTAGTTTTCTTGCTAAGTCAGCATGGAAGTTTAAAAGTGGACAGTAGTAGGCTACTTAAGTGGGTGGCACAATGAGTGCATTAGGCCCTCCGGTACCATTTAATTTACAGGCCATGGGTGTATTGTATTGTTAGAATTGCATTTCTGGTTGGATAGGGCAAGTGCCTAAGCCATGCAGAAACCACCACTCTAGTCAGGGAAAGGGAGTTACACACCAAAGATAGCTCCTGCTCACCCGCTTGGTAGCTTGGCATGAGCAGTCAGGCTTATCCCAGAGGCAATGTGTAAAGCAACACACACACATAGCAGTGACAAACTAGGTACACCACAAAAGAAACTCCACAGAAGGTTATATAAAAAGTTTGCCTTAGTATTATCATAAACACATTAGATATTAACCACACATATACACTGTGCCAACTGGCACCAGGTAGTAATTTACAGGGGATTTTATAAATGACCGGGCCAAATGGGCCACAGTCAGAACCATCAGAAACCACAAGTAATAACACAACCAGTAAGTACTGGTAAAATAATAATCTCAACATTATCACATTAGGCATAAACACATTATGCTATCTCATTATGCATGAATATCATAGCATTATATTTGCATTAGGCATCACATTAGGCATACATCCTAATAACCAGAAGTGGACCCTAGTAACACCAGGGAGGTGCACACATCTCCTGGGGGCCTTACCCCACACCAGGATACCAAATGACCCCAATCCAACTGGCCTTCTCTGGGGCCCAAAGGCCCTCTGTCCTCAAAGTCAGGGCTCTGAGTTATAGAGCCTTCCCACTGGCCATCTAGCTGCCTTGGCAGCATAAACAATGTGCAGGATGCACTGGGGCGTGGGGGTGCATCTCACACCCTCCTCCTCAAGAAACAAAAGAAATGCCCCGTTGTTGCTGCTGCCCGTGCTATTGTGTTGCAGCTGAGGAAATTGGCTATGTGCCCCCCCACCTCTCCTTCACTCTGGGGGCCCGCAGGGGGCCCAGAAGTGAAGACCGCATGCCTTTCCATGGCGGCATCTGTTTTGGCACATCTGTTTTGGCCCATCATAATATGGCTGGCGGTGTCTAATACGATTTAGAAAAGGGGGTGGTGATGAACAGAGTGTCTGAGTTAAACAGACCACTCTTACCCAGTCCAAAGATCAGGGCTTGATCCATCACCGTTATTTATCTCACTGCCCCATCCCAGCTCAGAACCTGGCTATATGCAAATCAGTCTGTCCCTGGCCCAGTGTATCATGGGAACAGGGCAGACTAAACTACCAAGCCAATTCTTCACCAGAAAGGAGACAAGCTACCGGGGACCGGTTTCTGGCATTTCAGCCTTCTTCGGCCCGGCTTGCTTGAATCCTGATGGAGCAGTGAGAAAGGGACTCATGTCTGAGTATACCCTGCCACACCTATAGTGGCCAAAAACGATTTAGAAAAGGGGGTGGTGATGAACAGAGTGTCTGAGTTAAACAGACCACTCTTACCCAGTCCAAAGATCAGGGCTTGATCCATCACCGTTATTTATCTCACTGCCCCATCCCAGCTCAGAACCTGGCTATATGCAAATCAGTCTGTCCCTGGCCCAGTGTATCATGGGAACAGGGCAGACTAAACTACCAAGCCAATTCTTCACCAGAAAGGAGACAAGCTACCGGGGACCGGTTTCTGGCATTTCAGCCTTCTTCGGCCCGGCTTGCTTGAATCCTGATGGAGCAGTGAGAAAGGGACTCATGTCTGAGTATACCCTGCCACACCTATAGTGGCCAAAAACGATTTAGAAAAGGGGGTGGTGATGAACAGAGTGTCTGAGTTAAACAGACCACTCTTACCCAGTCCAAAGATCAGGGCTTGATCCATCACCGTTATTTATCTCACTGCCCCATCCCAGCTCAGAACCTGGCTATATGCAAATCAGTCTGTCCCTGGCCCAGTGTATCATGGGAACAGGGCAGACTAAACTACCAAGCCAATTCTTCACCAGAAAGGAGACAAGCTACCGGGGACCGGTTTCTGGCATTTCAGCCTTCTTCGGCCCGGCTTGCTTGAATCCTGATGGAGCAGTGAGAAAGGGACTCATGTCTGAGTATACCCTGCCACACCTATAGTGGCCAAAAACGATTTAGAAAAGGGGGTGGTGATGAACAGAGTGTCTGAGTTAAACAGACCACTCTTACCCAGTCCAAAGATCAGGGCTTGATCCATCACCGTTATTTATCTCACTGCCCCATCCCAGCTCAGAACCTGGCTATATGCAAATCAGTCTGTCCCTGGCCCAGTGTATCATGGGAACAGGGCAGACTAAACTACCAAGCCAATTCTTCACCAGAAAGGAGACAAGCTACCGACAAGCTAGTTTGGTTTGCCCTGTTCCCTTCATGCACTGGGACAGGAACAGACTAATTTGCATATAGCCAGGTTCTGAGCTGGGATGGTGCAGTGAGCTAAAAAACGGTGTTGGATCTAGCCCTGATCTCTTGACTGGGTGAGAGTATTCTGCTTAATTCAGAAACTCTGTCCATCACCACCCCTTGTTGTTTAATTATTTTGTCCACCATAAGCGTGGAAGGTTATACTCAGATGTGAGTCCCTTGCTCATTGCACCATCAGGATTCAAGCAAGCCGGGCCGAAGACGGCTGTAATGCCAGAAACCGGTCCCCGGAAGCTTGTTTCCTTCCCAGTGAAAGAATTGGCTTTGTAGTTTGGTTTGCCCTGTTCCCTTCATGCACTGGGACAGGAACAGACTAATTTGCATATAGCCAGGTTCTGAGCTGGGATGGTGCAGTGAGCTAAAAAACGGTGTTGGATCTAGCCCTGATCTCTTGACTGGGTGAGAGTATTCTGCTTAATTCAGAAACTCTGTCCATCACCACCCCTTGTTGTTTAATTATTTTGTCCACCATAAGCGTGGAAGGTTATACTCAGATGTGAGTCCCTTGCTCATTGCACCATCAGGATTCAAGCAAGCCGGGCCGAAGACGGCTGTAATGCCAGAAACCGGTCCCCGGAAGCTTGTTTCCTTCCCAGTGAAAGAATTGGCTTTGTAGTTTGGTTTGCCCTGTTCCCTTCATGCACTGGGACAGGAACAGACTAATTTGCATATAGCCAGGTTCTGAGCTGGGATGGTGCAGTGAGCTAAAAAACGGTGTTGGATCTAGCCCTGATCTCTTGACTGGGTGAGAGTATTCTGCTTAATTCAGAAACTCTGTCCATCACCACCCCTTGTTGTTTAATTATTTTGTCCACCATAAGCGTGGAAGGTTATACTCAGATGTGAGTCCCTTGCTCATTGCACCATCAGGATTCAAGCAAGCCGGGCCGAAGACGGCTGTAATGCCAGAAACCGGTCCCCGGAAGCTTGTTTCCTTCCCAGTGAAAGAATTGGCTTTGTAGTTTGGTTTGCCCTGTTCCCTTCATGCACTGGGACAGGAACAGACTAATTTGCATATAGCCAGGTTCTGAGCTGGGATGGTGCAGTGAGCTAAAAAACGGTGTTGGATCTAGCCCTGATCTCTTGACTGGGTGAGAGTATTCTGCTTAATTCAGAAACTCTGTCCATCACCACCCCTTGTTGTTTAATTATTTTGTCCACCATAAGCGTGGAAGGTTATACTCAGATGTGAGTCCCTTGCTCATTGCACCATCAGGATTCAAGCAAGCCGGGCCGAAGACGGCTGTAATGCCAGAAACCGGTCCCCGGAAGCTTGTTTCCTTCCCAGTGAAAGAATTGGCTTTGTAGTTTGGTTTGCCCTGTTCCCTTCATGCACTGGGACAGGAACAGACTAATTTGCATATAGCCAGGTTCTGAGCTGGGATGGTGCAGTGAGCTAAAAAACGGTGTTGGATCTAGCCCTGATCTCTTGACTGGGTGAGAGTATTCTGCTTAATTCAGAAACTTTGTCCATCACCACCCCTTGTTGTTTAATTATGGCGGTGTCTAATAGACACCGCCACCATATTAAACCTTTTCCGCCCCGGCCGCAAGGCGACCAGAGCGGAAAAGGGGCAGATAGTCTTTCCATCCACCACGGACCCCAAAGCCATCCTAATGTGTCGAGGCCATTTCAGTGCAGATGGCTGGCGGATTGCCCCTGCCCGGCCGCCTGCCATCCTAATGGGCCCCTGGGTTTCCAATATTTATAAATGTCAACTATCACAGGTAATGAGTAATAAAGGCAGCATCCTTATATGGCCATGTCTGAACTGGGGTGGTGGAGTGAGCTAAAGAATGATGATGGATTAAACCCAGATCAGTTGACTGGGGTGGAGTGTTTGATTTGCTCCATCGCTCCGTCCATCATCCCCTTTGGTATTTCTTTGTTGGCTTATATGTTAATAGACGCTGATGGATGGTTTGCTTTGTTTTTGTTGACAGCGTTTCAACCCCTAATCCCTGCGCTCTTTAACATCTATATGAGACCGCTGGCTGAGGTTGTTCGTCCGTATGGTATTAAAATCATCTCTTACGTGGATGACACTCAGCTAGTGGTCTCCTTGGCGCAGGAGGATGGTCTATCCGCATCAGCAGGGCTGTCGAAGTGCTTGGAGGAGGTAAAGGGTTGTATGACTTCATCCTCCCTTAAACTTGTGGGGACAAAACGGAGCTGATGCTCCTGGGTCCCACGAACCCCACATTTTTCAACATGCTTAGGCACCCCTCCAACCCCCAAGGACAATATAAGAGCCTGGGGGTTTGGCTGGACAAAGCTTTATCTTTTAATACTCAGGCCACAAAACTATAAGCTACCTGCTTTGGTCTCCTTAGGAGGTTGAGGAAAGTTTTTCCTCTGCTGCCTGTGGAGTCTAAACAGGTGGCCATTCAGGGTCTGATTCAGTCCCAATTGGACTTTAGCAACGTCCTCTATCTTGGTGCCCCTGAATACACACTGCGTAAATTGCAGATAGTTCAAAACTGCACGGCCCGCACATTGCTCCAGCTGCCGCACAGAATGTCAGCCAAACCTGGATTGAGCAGTCTGCATTGGCTTCCGGTCCGACAAAGAATTGCCTTTAAGGCTATGTGTATATCCCACCAAGCCTTTTGGGACACAGGACCGGCTATCGTCCGTGATCTCATAACACAGTATCATCCGTGTAGAAATCTCCGCTCTAGCCAGGCGTTTATGGCCATAGCCCTTATGATAAAAAAGGCAAGAGCTGGCGGCAGGATGATCACTCATAATGCCACCAAGCTATGGAATTCACTCCCCCTCCAACTCAGGTCCAACCCGAATTTGTCCTCTTTTCGGAAGCAGCTGAAGACTTTCCTCTTTAATGCTCCTTATTAACCCCTCAGCGAATCCCCTCTGTTAAGGCAAATCACACTTGTCACTAGCTCTTGGACGTCTCAGGGCAGCAATCGCGCTCTACAAATTTACATTTCATTTCATTTCCTGAAGAAAGGAAAATGGGATGCATTTAAAAAAAAATGAAATGTTTTTGTTTAATTTTTTAAGGGCAAGAAGTGGTCCCTGGGAGATTTACTGTACCTAAGTTTTCACATCCCTAACCACTGTATAGCCATATGAAACTACTAACTACTAATGACCTGAAGAGAGAGGTTGCAATTGTAAACCTATTTGTTTCTTTTTCAGCTATTTACATAGAGCTGTATCCCTCATTTACGCAAGCATTTGAAAATACAATGAGAGGGAAACAGGTTTGGGTCTGATGATAATTTGATAAATTAGGGAATTAATTGTGACAGATGACTCTTCAAGTATCTCTGGAAATTGACAAGATCAATCAAGGGCATCAGGTGCATAGGAAATCATGTTTCACCTTGTTATTGACCTCTTATATTACAACATATTAGCATAGTCTAAGAAAATATTAATATTGGCACAACCAATCAGAAGAACTAGGATGCTAGAATTACCTAGAATTGTTCTGGGGGAAAGACCCACTCACTCGCTCTTTTCCTACCCTATAGTATTGTCATAGGCTTAGTGATACCAAAATTAACTCATAGTCATTTTCAAGCTAGTATACAAGATGACTGGAGACATATTCATGGATAATGAGGTCACCCTTCCGTTATGACTTCACCCACCAGAATATCCAGCAGAGCAGTAGATAGAGAAACATTGCTGACGTCCCTTTCTTTAAACCAGATACTTGTGAGATTGGCTAGTCCTTTAAAAACATACACACTGTGAGCACTGGTGAACTCATGCTTCCTTCCTGATGGATAGCTGATTGAAATAGGGTAAGCATCCTATACAAATTGAGTGAAATGTACTGAATTGTGGGGATGCTATTCTGCACTATAGTTTTCATATCATGCCTGTAAGTAACATAAAATGTCCACCTGTCCTACTGGTTTGTTTAAGTCATTAAGACCTTGTTCAGGGACCTTTCAGCCTATAGCTCCGGCATGATGGTAGGAAACCTATAGTGGCAGTACCTCCACAAAGGAGACACAACTATACTAATATCCAAAGCGTGTGGGTCAATAATAACACTTTATTATTATGTTTCTAAAGACTAGATTTGAATTGATTATAGGATGGAAAACATTGACTATAAACTGCTTTATGAATTGGTACATACAAATGTGAAAATACTATCAGATTTCAATTGAATTGATGTGAAGTGGAAGAAATAAACTGAAGATTTGATACTGAGTAATGAAAAGAAGAAGTATTCAGGTTCATCAGCAACTTTGGATCTCTATCTTACAAGGATCATATCTGAATAAGAGAAACTGTTTGCACAACAGCTTAGTGAATCATGAGAATAGTCATTATGTAATTCCCATTAGCATATAGCAAAAAAACAAAGGTCCAGCCAGGATCAGAATCGACTGTAAATTAGTTGTATACATTTGACATTGGTTATCCCTGAGATGCCCAAACACAGATGGTGAGCTATGTTATGGTTAAGCTCAAAATCACCCAGTATCAAAGAAATCCAGGGTATTTTTCATTAGCTCAAAGGAAAAATTATGCTCAATGGGTAAACACAGTGCACTCTTTAAATGCTGAGTCAATAAGGTGGACAATGATTTCCAGCAAAGAAGATCTAGGCCGTAGCAATAACCTCTTAGGGAAAATTAATGTTCAAGAGTGTCTTCCAGAAAAAATGACAGAAGGAAGGGTGCGTCCCCAAAGGCTGAGCATATAGGTAATAAACTGGTGCAGGTACAACTTGGGGCAAAGTAAGAGTCAGTACTCTATAGCATGGCTCCCTCTTGGTCTACCTTTACCTTTCACATTTGGTTTCCTGAATGACACCCCAGTCTTAAGATCTCCGCAGAATTCTAAAAAAGAAGACAAAATGCACTCAGAAGCAGCTCTGCTCATTGGAATCAGACACTTTGGGGCAGATTTATGTTAACTGACGCATCCCCAGGGATGCGCCAGTTAACGTGCGCCACAGTGCGCCACAGCTCCGCCACCCATGGTGCGCCGCATTTAAAATGCGGCGCAGCATGGTGCAAAAACGGCACATATGCGTGACGCAGAAATGTGGCGCATTGCTGGAGTTGCGTCGCAAGCGCGACGCAGCTCCAGCAAGGCTCGGGGGTACACCATCTGCACAATGCTGCGTCAAGACCTACGCCTGCTTCAAGCAGGCGCAGGGTTTTGACGCAGCATTGCCCTGAAAGTGACTGAGTGAAATCTCATAGATTTCACTTAGCCACTTTCAGGAGGCGTTCCTGCGCAGGAACGCCCCCCCTGCTCAGAAACGCCTCCTTATGGCGCAGTGCTTTCACGTTGTAAATAGGGCGCATTGTTTGTGCCGCAGTTGCGTCAAATAAAGTGACGCAATTGCGGCGCAAAGAGGCGCAACGGCCTCTTAAATCTGCCCTATTGTTTCTCTCTCTATCACTCCAACCCTGCTTCCTCTTGAGTCTACTGCCATCACACATTGCCTACAATCTTTGTGTAGGAAGCTACTCCCCAGGGGATTGGTGGATTCATGCTAATTTCTGCAGACCTTCTCAATTGGTTAGGTGAGTGATGCCTGGTGTCTTGACAGTCCCTCTATCAGCTAACAGATGTTTGGTTAAGGGACCAAGAATCATGTGTGGTGCTCTAGGGTACCACACATCACTTTCCAGTGAAAAAAAAACCCAGAAAAAACATATGGTGAAAAGTATATAGTCAAGCCTATATGTGTTACTCTACATGAGTTGAGTATTGAGGTCATTTAGAAATCAGTGTAGGGGTGTGCTATGAATTGCCGTGAAACCAGAAGCATGGCAGTTGCAGGAGCCAAAAAATTAACTGGGACTCTGGATGATTTTATTGTCCGCACCCATGCATTGATCGATGAGGGGATAATATTAATGGACAAGAGGGTGTCGCAAGATCTGGCCATGGCCAAGAGATCTTCTTTAGGCCTAATTGCTCAGGCCTGCACGCCCAACCCCGAGACCCGTTCAAATACTCTTGCACTGGTACATAACCCTGGGGATAATGGTGAAAGTGATGTTCCAAATTCACAACAGGACCTGGAAGCCACTCCTAACCTTAACTTTATAATAGAAAGTGACCCAGACAGGACTGAGTCAGTTAATCCTTCCCGGGCTAGTGACATACATCAAAAGGGTTTAAAAGAAGGGGCAATTCCCAAACAAAAGGTCAAAAAATCTACCTCAGTTAAAGGGAAGAAAGCACAAACTGCCCATATTCGTAACAATTCTACCCTAGACCCACCAATTGCAAACGTGGCAGTCTGTGTAATTGATACCGGCGGGGTACACTCGACAAATACTGGCCTGCCCTTAAGTCTTCCAGATGATACCATCATAGATAAAAGTCTGGAGGAAATCATGGAACTAAGTAGAGAAGTTACTAACTCAGTTAGACACAGTCAGGATGGGAGTGGGTCAAGTATGTTTAACAATAACAACATTTTGAACATATTAAAATCTTTACTTGAACCCATAGAGGTTAGACTGCGTTGCTTAGAGACTATCCTGAAGAACATCCACAAGGATATCAGTGCCCCTAGCCTTTCTATGAATTCTAAAATATCCCACACCACCAATACAGCCACTAAGTCATCAACGGCTGGTAAAAGTGTCACTGTGGTCAATAACAAAGTCTCTAACAACATTAGTAATACTCCCAATTTGGGAGATGCTAAAGCTAAGGCCACCAAGTCAAAACAACCTGAGAACTCAACTAAATCCAAGCCACTTCCCCAGGTTAAATCAAATGACCCTATCCCACCGGCCCCAAACCCTGACCTGATACCCAGAGCTAAGGCAACGACCCGTAGAAATATTCACCTTCCCCCAGATGCCTGTCCCTATGTAGTGATCCTTACTGGGGTCAGTGAACTTTCATCTTCTGAAACTGAATCCCATCAGGCCTTAAAAAACAAAGTGTGCCATTGGCTTTCCAAAAATTATCCCTTACCGCCTAATATGCCAAGTAACATCTTAATGGTGGAAAGAACCCCATGGGTGGGAGGGAACAGAAAAAATCTACAAGGGGATTGTGTGGTGGTCACCTTTGATAATACACAGGCGGTAGATTTTATATGTAGAGGGTCCCCTAGATATCGAGCTAGCACTGTTACTGCCAGGCCCCTCTCTTACTTCTACTTACCTGGGAACCAAACAGACAACAGATGGAGCTGGTTAAGGGGACCACATGAGCTAACAGTAACCCAGAGGCAAAACCCACCATGGGAGGTACACCCTATAGGCTGGGATGAAGGTGGTGACGAGGGTTGGAACCAGGTTAGGAGAAGAAGAGGAAGACCGCTTCATGGGGGATTTGTGGCACGGCCTTATAACAGTCACCCATCCTATTATCAACGGCCTGCTCATGGATATGATAACCCTTTTAACTTCCCCACTGCTAACCATTATGACTGTCTGTCAACCTTGGACTGGGTTGACCGACAAACACAGGTCTCTCCAGGTACACAAAGGCTTAAAAACAACCCCACCATCTCTTTGCAAGTGGATAAGAGTATTTTGGTCGGGCAGATGTTAAACCCAATTCCTACTCATGGTAAGGGTGCGGAAGGTGGGGTGTCACCGAAATCAAAAACAGATGGGTTTTGGAGGGGCAAGGACATCATCATGGCAACTTGGAACATTGCGGGACTTAAAAATAAAGTGGATGATCCGATTTGGCGGGATTTAGTAGGATCTATGGACCTAATAGCTATGCAGGAGACCTGGGACACCGAAAACTTATTGACCATGGATGGGTTTACCACCTTTTCTATACCAGCAGTTGGATCAACGAGGGGGCGTGCCAGAGGGGGTCTGGTAACCCTGATTTCTGCTAAAATCCCCGGGACATATACGCAAGTAGCTACTGGCTGCCCTTATTGTGTCGCTGTTTTAATTTCCTATAGGAGTTACCACAATGTCTTGGTCATAAATTTTTATAACTCATTTGACAGGGACAGTCCAGTTAGTAATTTGATGATGTTAAGTGCTTTTCTGGCTGATTTTAAAGAGTCTGCAGAGCATGACTGCACCATCTTGTTGATGGGAGATTTTAATATTCACGGATGTCAGGATAAATGCCCCCCCAATGTGTTATTTGGTACCCCGGATGAAGAAAATACCCACTTTGAACATTCGGAGCAGGGTATTTTCTTGGAAATAATGTTGGCTGAACATGGGTTTATCTTGCCAAAGGGGTGCGACGGGGATATCCCTACTTTCATAGGCCATGGTAGCGGCTCCGTGATTGACTATATATTCCTCAGCAGTACTAACGGAGCCCAAATTAGCAGCTATTCAGTTTTAAGGTCCCATTTTAGTGATCACAACCCTGTGGTTTTAAAAGTAAAGAATATTTTTGCTATCAAGGATAGTTGTAAAAACTTGGCAGATAAACATGATATGCGGTTAACAGACCAAGCACGCAGAATCAAATGGTGCAGGGTAATCCCAGAAGAGTTTTTTTGTAACCTGTGTCATAGTAGCAGGGATGAGTTGATGTTGTGCATGGATGATCGGGCTGGGGATGGTGAAGTAATGGAGGCGTACAAAAAGGTTTGCCTCGATATTCTCTCCAACCTGACTAGTCATGGAAAAGGCAGATCACAAGGGAAGGAAGGTTGGTTCGACAAAAATTGTTCAGCGGCTAACCGCAAACTCAAGGCTGCCCTTAAGTCCGACCCAGTTGACAGACGGCTTGTAGCTATCCTTAGGAGAGAATACAAGACTGCAATCAAAAAAAGGCGGCGTGATATTAGAGAGGACGCTTGGGCTGATCTGACTTCCATAGATGTTCTAAAAAGTAGCGCCAAGTTCTGGGCGGTGGTAAACCAACCTTACTTCTCGGATTCCAGTAATAATGAACTGGACTGTGGGATCCCAGAAGAGCGATGGCACATGCACTTTAGTTCTGTTTACGAAGAAGAGTCCCTGGCGGTAGAAGGTATGATCGCCTTCCCTCAATCACCTTATATTTTAACTGTAAACGAGGAGGAGGTGGCAGTGGCCATCGGTATGATGACCAGTAACAAAGCCCCCGGGCCAGATGGCGTCCCCTCTGATCTTTTTAAAGTTGATATTTTATTTTGGTCCAAAGTTTTAGCCAATGTTTTTAATAGAGTTTCTAAGACAGGCATTCCTGAGTCATGGACACAGTCGGTAATCGTACCCATTTATAAAAAAGGGGACCGGGGGGACCCTGGCAATTACCGACCCATATCCCTCATTGATTCTGCAGTCAAGGTTTTAGGGAGGGTGGTTTTAGGCAAACTGACTACCTGGTTAGAGGAAACCAACACACTTTCCCCTCTACAGTATGGATTCCGAAAGGGACGCAGTACCATCGACCAAAGCCTAAACTTACAGCTGCTCATCGGGAAGTACACCTTGGCCAAGCAAGGGTCATTGTTTATTGCTTTTATGGATCTGTCCTTGGCATTCGACCGGGTAAACAGATCCAAACTGTGGGGTCAGCTCCTTAACATCGGAATAGACCCCAACATAGTATATTTCCTAGCAGACCTCCATAGGTACCTTACTGCAATGGTCCGTTACGATAGAAAGGGGAACTGCACGGAAAAAATTAGTATTATTAATGGTGTGAGACAGGGGTGCATTCTTGCTCCCCTGCTCTTTACACTATATATCAATGACCTAGGTAAAGCTTTGGGCGCAGTCTGTAAGGATATCCCAAAGGCTGGGAAATACCTACTGCCTGCCCTACTGTATGCGGATGACGCTGCCCTCCTAGCCAGAACTGCAGTAGGACTCCAATGCCTGCTGAACTCCTTTTATGTTTTTATGGATAATCTTGATCTAAACGTTAACTTTGGCAAGTCTCATGTCATGGTAGTAGGTCACAAAGCAAAGTCTAAAAAAAATGTGATGTCATTATTTTGTAATAAACACAAGTTGTCACGAGTTTCTAGATTTCCCTATCTGGGGGTGGTCTTCGATGAAGGCTCCACGTGGCATCCCCAACTGGTGGAGAAAAAAACATCCCTGGCACGTTCAATTTCGGCAGTGCTAAGTTTCTCCCGTAAATTAGGGGTGAAGCCCATTGAGGCAGTACTAAAAGTATATGCTTCCAAATGCACTGCCATCGCCATGTACGGGGCCGATCTGTGGGGTTTTAAGCAGGTTTCATCGCTTCAGATCACAGAGGACAATTTTCTAAAAATACTTCTTTCCCTCCCAAAATCCACCGCAAACTATATAGTTCATCAGGAGTGTGGCGTGGGTTATTTGGAGGATAAAATTGCCATGGCCCCTTTACTAAAATGGTGGGCAGTCTGGTTAAACCCGGAGCTTGAGGTAAACCATGAAATTTTAAAAGATTGTTTACTGCTGGACCACTGGGAAAAGATCCCCTGGTTGAAGTACGTGCAACAAATGTGTGAAAAACTGGGACGGCCCGAATTGTTCGACAAACCCTTAAGTTTGGTGAAAGGGGATTTGAAATGGGTCAAAAATACCTTTTTGCTGAACAGAGGAATGGACAGAGAGGGCAGGGAGCTGCTTAAACCCTCTGTCAGGACCCATCAGCTGATCGTTTCACCTGACCCCGAACCGGAACTGTACCTTAAAGTTGTGAATAATGCCAATCATAGGTATCTGTTAACTAGGTTTCGATTGAACAAAATTCATCTTTTAATTTGTGGCCGCCCTGTTTGGACCAGGAGCACGGACTCAGTTCTATGTAAATGTGATGGCTGTTCAATTATGGACACGGCTCATTTTTTGTTCTTTTGTGATCATTTCAAGGGTATTAGATTAAAATTTATTATACCACTGTTAAAAGGAAAAGGCTTTAGGCAAGTGAAGCCAGCTTTGTTGTACCTCCAACTGTTGACAGAAATATGGGTCATTTATAATGTGGCAAAATTTTTAACTATAGCTGTGAGACTTGGCAAAAAGATCGCTTGGTCCTAGAGGACTTTTTATAAATATCAACTACTGTATGAATTCCCCAATTAGGTTACCATTGTCTATATTGTTGTTTTTAAATTCCTGCCATCATGTACTGCATATTTCAGGAGATATCCCCTGTTTTGTATTAATGTTATATTTTACTACTGGTGGCTTGTGGACTTTTTAATGCTTGTACACTTTTATGGTTTTTGTGATTTAAACCGAATAAAGTATCTTTTGAACTTTTTGAGTTAGGCGTATTTTTGTACATACGAAAAATGGGGTGTGATGATTTAGGGGAAGAGTTCAAGTGTGGCTGACTGTCGTGAGTATGTGCAAGATGGTAACAATGCATGCATAAATAAGTGATGTATGTTCTGATGCATAGTGCATTTACCAGAGCACGTTTGGGTGTGGCACCATGGAAGTTAAATATGTTATGTTTTGTTAATGTATGTTTTGTATAGCGCTCAGCTACTCTGAGGAGTGTCCTGGCGCTTCAAACCCGATGAGGAGCAGGGCAGGCAGAGGATGGCTGGTTTTACTGAAAGCTAGCAGGGTGACAGTCTTTCTCAGAGTGACCGGCAAGGAATTCCACAATTGAGGTGCTAGGCGTCTAAAAGAACGGCCTCCGATACAGACTCGCCGAATACCAGGAATGGCTGCCAAGGCCAGCGAAGCTGACCTAAGTGATCTAGATGGCTGGTGGAAGACGAGCCGCTTACTGATATACTTCGCGCCAATATGGGTGTCCCATGATGATGGCGTAGTCTACATTTTATCATTGACTTGACTTAGTCCAGCAAGAGAAATGCAGCCAACAAATGAGCAGCTTAAGTGAAATATTAGACTACTAGCATTATGCACTGGAGTCCAAGGGATGAGACACCATTGGAGCTACACAGTTCAGAGCTATGGTGACTCTCATTATTTACTGTCCATTCACTGTGCTCTCACTGTACAGCTATCTGAGGAGGGGCATCATGTAACAGTGCCCAAGTACTTGGAAATCCTAAGTGCAGCTCTAAAATGGCATGCATCACGTACTGTACATCCACCATGCTCCCACTGTGCAGCTGTCTGATAAGGTGCATAATGGACTAGTCTCCAAACGCAGAGACATCGATGAGCATTCACATTGCATTTCTATGGTGGCATTATGTACTCGTCTCCAAGTCCTGCGAAAACCACAGATTATATCAAAAGAGGTAAAGCTATCTCATGATCCTATCTGAAGATGAAGAATGAGGGGGAGTTCGAAGAGCCAAAATCACAGGAAATAAAAAGAGGGACAAATCTACTAACATTTGACGCAGCGCAAAACAGCAAAACAACTTGCCGCACTGCACTGCTTCACATAGAGAGGGCAGAAATGTGCCACATCCAATAAGATATGACACATTCATGCTCTCTTCTGCTCTCTGCCCTGTCGCGCTAGTGGCTGCCAAGCGCCAGTGCAGGAAGGGGTGTTTTTGTACTTGAAAGGACACCTTCCTGCAGAAAACAATTCTATGAGATTTTTTTCTTCCTTCTACGTGCACAGCACACATAGAATGAGTGCAAAATGGAGGAGAAGGAAACGTATTTCTCTCTATTACATCTCCCTCTGGAAAGGAGAAGCAATTTGACGCATTCCCAGGTTCACTATTGTTGGTAAATCTGGGAACGTGCCAAAAACCATTGGTGGATACGTAGGAACATCGATGCGCCACTCATAGAACACATTCCCAGGGCAGAGTAATGCAAGGCAGCAACTTGCCCATCTTTGCGTTACTTCAGATTGACTTTGTTACACAGAGCCATGCAAGGTGGTTCTGCATTTCAAAGCAAATCTCACTTAAGGGCTTTACCCTGCATGACACAAATGTAATGCAAGCCCTTAGTAAATCTAGGCAACAGTTTTTAGAGACCTGCCTACTTTTGTTCATACAGCTGCTTTAATGGCCATTGTGACTATGGGTAACTAGGACAGTTCCTGGGGTATTAAAGGGGACATGGGAAATAGGAGCTTCTATCCCCGGCTACATTGAATTCCCCAAAACCGAGGTTATTTCAACTCAGTCTCTGATATTTTTAACTTCCAGTTGCAATATAATCCAAATAATACGCAATGAAAAGATGTCATTGTACATTGCAGCACAACTTTATGATTGCTAAACCAAAGAGGAAAACATACTATTCCGTGTTTAGGGTGAAAACCACTACGAGCCCTCTGCGAATGGGATAATATATATCAATGTTTGAGGTGAAGAAAACTACAATAAACAACTACGTCTAAATGTAGAGATCAAACGATGTAGCATCAATAAAAGATGCTGTAAAGTACAATTTTGTAAATGGTGTGATTTAACTTTAATACTTTAATGGCCCCATCGTCCTATAGAAGCATTGGAAATAAATCTCGGATGCATTTGTATCTATTGCTCTAGAGCAATAGACCTGTGCCCGGAGAAGACAGAAGCATCATTAACATTTATAGTTCTTACTGGTAAAGGGGCGGACGACATGCAGGCTACAAAGGGATACTGTTATTCAAGCGCTTCTACATTAGATCTTGTAACATTAAAGCTTGAGCTATAAATTCCACTTCTGCATTCTGTCAGTGACTGTGAAATGCCGAATTGTCTCCTTCCTTAGACATACCGCATTTGAATCCATTTAGAAGGCCTTAATGATGTTTTAATAAACCATGATTTTCCAGCAGAGTTTCAGAATTTCACTCACTGCAGCAGTACAAATGCCTCCAATCAAATTAGAGGACCATAATTTCTAAGTAAATAAAGGTTAATTGGATGTAGAAGTGGAAATTGAACATAAGACAGATGATTTGTGTTTTGTCTTCAGTTAAAGTGTGTTATTATTTTTTGATCTTCACAATTAGTGGCTAAAGAGTGACAATTTGCAACTTGGGAAATACTTAATATGTTGGAATAGTTTACATAATGTACATTATTTTGAGAATGGATTGGTAAACCTGGGTCAGACTGTCAGAATCAGAATTGACGTTATTCAGCTAAAAATAGCAATAAAAGCATACAAAATATGTGCAAAAGAACAATAGCATAAAATACACAGCCCATTTTAGAAATTAAAAGACATTCATTAAATGCATACAACTTTAGATTATATAAAATCAGATAAAACAACATCTATCAAAATTGTACTAGACCCGCATGCTGCATAGTTGAGCTACTTTAACTCGATTCGTCAATAAAATCATTCTAAAAACATTGACCTCCTAGAGCGTACTGCAGCTTGGAGAAACATATCTACACAATGACAAGTTTCATCATCTAACAAAGTTTGTATAAAACAATAAGCCTCCGAAAAGAATTGTAATTATCTAAGCATCATAAAAAGCACAATGCATTGTTTAATATACAATTCATAATAGCTGCAGAAAAGGAGAAAGTGCAGCATAATTTGTTTAAAGAGATTATTACATGGGCATATCCTAGAATCAAGCTTGTGAAGGAAGCATAGGGAATATTTCATTGCGCCAATCCTAAAGCGGAACAATGGAAATCTTTCCCAGTTCCTACTTATGTGCCACAGATAATTTGTGGGGATCTCCCGTGTGTTAAGATACAAATAACTCATAACATATCGTTTCTGCCCGGGACCTATAACCTCTCTGTTTTGGCTTGCTCTAATCATAAAACCTGAACTTTTTCCCTACCAACTGCTGCCTGTTGTGCTCTATCTAAAAACAAGTCACTTAGGTCAATTCCTTCCAGAGATTTTTTAACATGCCCCAGCCAAGGGATACAGAGTCCCTTATCGCATGCCAGACAGTCAGAAATTATATGATTTGTTAATATTGTAACCTCTGAACTCCAAATAGATAACCACTAAAGAGACGACGGCTACGGATGTAGTCACTCAAATAATCAAAGCCCTACTAGCCATGGCAAATGAAATGGGAATTCGATGCAGAGGATGATAATATTCTCCTGCTAAAACAGCTTGCCTCCCTCTGGAGGGTTATGTGGTCAGACAAGTTTAGATTTTTGACAGCCCGGTGGGCAGAAAATCTAGATTTTAATAAAGACACTGAGGCTAAGATTATGCAAATCTCCTTTTTTTACCACAGCTCAGCAGTAACAATTAAAGCAAATATAGAACTTCAAACAACATTCTAACATAGTATATAGTCCATGAGCACGCAGCCATCTTCCTTCTTTTCCAAGTGCTGCAAACAAGAAAGAAACTCAGTAAAACATAACATAAACTTTGATGTGGAACTATCCAGTCCTTTCAAAACAATTCGGAGGCATCTTATTCTGGAAGAAAAAAGACACAATAGGTCAGTAATATAAACCCCTAGGGAGGATTAATAAGTGGAGGGATAATCGTAGCCTCCGTGTCTTTAATAAAATCCAGATTATCTGCCCACCTGGCTGTGAAAAATCTAAATTTTATGGCATGACACAGAGGCTAACATTATGCAAGTTTATAGTGAACTAAGTAGGTTGTCAATCATGTTAGTGATTGGTCTAAATTAGCACTTATTAAACATACTTTCATTCAACCAGTCAGCAGCTCTAAAAATATCCTGGAGTCCTCCACCTAACATAAAAGCTTTGGAAGCTGACGCGCCTCTAAGAGAGTGTGCACCAGAGATAGAAACATCCACACCACTCTTTTTCATCACTTCTTTGAACTATCTCGCAAGTGTGGGAGATGAAACTGCTTTATGAGAAGATCTTTGTGAGATCAGCAATTGAGTTCCATCTCCTCTCAGACTTACAGTTCTCTTTTCATATTCTTTTAGGCATTTGACAACACACAGACGTTCATTCAGAGAGAAGAAAGGGTAGAAGATAGAGGATGACTTAGTTTTGGTCCTTTTCTTAAGAAAAAAGCAAACTCCCTCAGGTTCGTCTGAACGACAACAGGCATAGTAACACAGTAGGTTTATAGTAAATATGCTTAAGAGAGAGATTTACATTATCTCCTACACATCCCAGAAAGCAGTATATTTGGGAGTTGGTGGGTTACGGACCTGCATGCTTCTCAAATGTTTTTTTAATTGTTGTTCTTTGTCCCACCGAGACATCATCAAATAAGGAATGTCCCACAGGTATTGCTGATCTATGGAAGCTAACTATTCTGTAACTTAAACCTGAAGAAAAGAGTTCTGATAGGAAGGTTACGACATGAACTAAATCAGTTGAAACAGGATTGTAGTGTTGTTGAAGACACCAGCGAACCCATTTGTTCCATGCCAGTCGATATGCCTTATTTGTTCCAGATGCCCACAACTCAGATATGAGTCAGAAAGCATCCTGCGAAAGCCCTGAGATTTGCCATTGTCGCCTGAAATCTTTCAGGATGTCAGAACCATTAGACCTTGGTCTATGAGAGGGTGCGATTCACATTCTGGACCCAAGAGTACTTCCCTGAAAGGAGGTATTAGGAGTGGGAAGACTATGGTCATCTCCAAGATGACTGGGGACCATGCTTGAGACTTCCAAAGGGGGGTTATCCCTACCATGCTCTGCAGATACCGACAAGCGTGTCAGAAAATGTGTGGAAGCATGACAAACGGAGGGGAGGTATATCGGCTTAAACCCTTCCAATCTTAGAGGAAGGTATCCATCCCTGCTGCTTGAGGGTTCGGCTTCCAACTGAAGAAATTCTTCATCTGTGTGTTCAGCCTGTCTGTGAAAGAGTCTGTCCCGAATGGACTCCATTGTGCTTGGAAGGACATGAATATCACTCTGTCTAACTTCCAGCTGCTGGAATCCTTGAAAGTCCTGCAGAACCAGTCCGCTACACCATTGCTTTAACCAAGAATGTGTTCTGCTATAACGGAGAGTCCTTTGTTCAAGCAATAGCTACAGAAGCCCTTTGCTATTTCTGTAAGACCCCATTAATGTGGCCCATCTTGTTGACGTATTTCACTGCACACATGTTGTCCATGTGCAGCATTCAACAGCATTTCATTAAACTCTGGGTGAATCTCTGAATTCAAAATAACCCGCTAGTAGCTCCAGCAGTTGATATGCAGCTCCTTCTTGTGGTATGTCCAATGACCCCCTGTTGATGAGTCCCACATATGGCACCTCATCCTTCCAAACTCGCAAACTAAGTTTCCTGGTGTGGTATTATGCACAACTTCTTTGCATTTATCACAGAGCCTAAATGTTCTAGTAGGTGGATGGTAAGATCTGTGTGACGAGATACAGTTGTTTTGGATTAACCCATTACAAAGATATCATCCAGATATATTATTAGGTAACTAGTCAAAATATCGAGTTTTTAATTTCGACTAGACATAATATAGACTACAAAAATATCGACTAGAAAAAATGAATATCGACTAGAATAGCAAAAATATTGATTCAAAAATATAGAATGGACATAATATCGACTAGACAGAATATAGACAATAAAAATATCGAATTTAAGGTAAGTAAATATTAATATTTGATTTTTGTATAATATAATTCTGTAGCGGGTTGTGGGTTTATAGGGGAATGGGGTGGGAAGAAATTTAATAATAATTAATTAAATATGTTATTTT
The DNA here is from genome assembly GCF_964263255.1 of Lissotriton vulgaris. Taxonomy (NCBI): domain Eukaryota; kingdom Metazoa; phylum Chordata; class Amphibia; order Caudata; family Salamandridae; genus Lissotriton; species Lissotriton vulgaris. The sequence goes on from NC_141685.1 coordinate 495,689,569, forward strand.
ATTTATTGGTATTTATTTAGAATTATTTGTTAAATTATTATGAATTGGTAATATTTAAAATATAATTGCTAATTAATTTTATTTGATTAATTGATAAATATTTTATTTTTAGCAATTTATTTTTTGTAGCGGGTTGTGAGTTTATAGGGGAATAGGATGGGAAGTAATTTACTTATAATTAATTTAATATGTTATTTTATTTATTGGTATTTATTTACAATTAATTGATAAAATATTATTAATTGATAATTAATTAAAATATAATTGCTAAATAATTTTAATTGATTAATTGATAAATATTTTGTTTTTAGTCATTTATTTTTTGTAGCGGGTTGTGGGTTTATAGGGGAATAGGGTGGGAAGTAATTTCATTTTAATAAATTAAATATGTTATTTTAGTTATTGGTATTTATTTAGAATTATATATTAATTAATTAAAAATTTCCAATTAATTAAAATATAATTGGTAATGAATTTTAATTGATAAATATGTTAATTTTAGTAATTTATTTTCTGCAGCAGTTTGTGGGTTTATAGGGGAATAGGGTGGTAAGTAATTTCATTATAATTAATTAAATATGTTATTTTAATTATTGGTATTTATTTAGAATTAATTGTAAATGAATTATTAATTTGTAATTAATTAAAATATATTTTGTACTTTCTTGTAATTGAATAATTGATAATTATGTTACTTTTATTATTACATTTCTGTAGTGGGTTGCGTGTTTTTAGGGGAATAGCTTGTGAAGTAATTTAATTGTAAGTAATTACATTTTTGAATAAAAAATGTATTCAGTTAATTTTTCAAAATACTTTTGAATTTTTAAATATGTTATTATTAATAGGTAAATAATTAGTATTAGTAGGTAATTTTTATTATTAAATAATTTTTATTTGTATTTTAAATTGATTATTTATTATATTTAACACAATTGTAAAATATTTTAATTAATTTGTAATTGGTGTTACTATTTATAATATTTATATTTAAATAAGAAGTATTTACTTGCACTACTATTGCACTCACTGTAGTTGGAATTGTAATTTTACCCTTACGCTATCTAACGCTTTCCCTACCCTTGCACTCATTGGAGTTGGAATAGTAATTTTTACCCCTACACTATCCAACGCTTTCCCTACTGCTGCACTCATTGGAGTGGGAATAGTAATTTTTACCCCTACGTTATCCAACGCTTTCCCTACTGTTGCACTAACTGGAGTTGGAATTGTAATTTAAACCCCTACACTATCCAACGCTTTCCCTACTGTTGCACTCACTGGAGTGGGAATAGTAATTTTTACTCCTACACTATCCAACGCTTTCCCTACTGTTGCACTCTCTGGAGTTGGAAGAGTAATTTTTACCCCTACGCTATCCAACGCTTTCCCTACTGTTGCACTCGCTGGAGTGGTAATAGTAATTTTTACCCCTACGCTATCCAACGCTTTCCCTACTGTTGCACTCTCTGGAGTGGTAATAGTAATTTCTACCCCTACACTATCCAACGCTTTCCCTACTGTTGCACTCACTGGAGTGGGAATAGTAATTTAAACCCTTACACTATCCAACGCTTTTCCTACTGTTGCACTCACTGGAGTGGGAATAATAATTTTTACCCCTACACTATCCAACGCTTTCCCTACTGTTGCACTCACTGGAGTTGGAATAGTAATTTTTACCCATACGCTATCCAACGCTTTCCCTACTGTGGCACTCGCTGGAGTGGTAATAGTAATTTTCACCCCTACGCTATCCAACGCTTTCCCTACTGTTGCACTCACTGGAGTGGGAATAGTAATTTTTACCCCTACGCTATCCAATGCTTTTTCTACGGTTGCACTCTCTGGAGTGGTAATAGTAATTTTTACCCCTACGCTATACAATGTTTTCCCTACTGTTGCACTCGCTGGAGTGTGTATAGTAATTCTTACCCCTACGCTATCCAACGCTTTCCCTACTGTTTCACTCTCTGGAGTGGTAATAGTACATTTTACCCCTACGCTATCCAATGTTTTCCCTACTGTTGCACTCTCTGGAGTTGGAATAGTAATTTTTATCCCTACGCTATCCAACGCTTACCCTACTGTTGCACTCTCTGGAGTGGGAATAGTAATTTTTACCCCTACGCTATCCCACGCTTTCCCTACAGTTGCAGTCTCTTGAGTGGGAATAGTAATTTTTACCCCTACGCTATCCAACGCTTTCCCTACTGTTACACTCGCTGGAGTTGGAATAGTGCATTTTTACCCCTACGCTATCCAATGCTTTCCCTACTGTTGCACTCACTGGAGTTGTTAAAGTAAATTTAACCCTTTTGCTATCCTACGGTAAAAATATTGTATATGTTTTGCAAATAATATGTATATATATATATATATATATATATATATATATTATAAATGTTGTCTATGTCTATGGAATACATCATTTTACATGTGACCATGTTCCACCAATGAGTTTACACTAATATCAGCATTAGCACTTTAAAAGTTGCCTCCTCCCTAGCATGCGTCATGTGATCAAGGCCTCTGTGAAGGCCGAAACGTCATGCTGAGGTGTGCCGTCTCCCCGACGAAATAAAATACACTGCTCACCTGTACTTGGGTCTCCTCTCTTCTTCTGCGCTGCGGTATCCAGGATTGGGCTCCAGGCGAGAGTAAGCAGGGATTGTCCTATATATATATATATATATATATATATATATCAAACACAGATTTCCGGTGAAAGACAGTACCCGCTCACGAGTGGGTCGTTTCTAGGGTTCCGGAAGCCCGATATCTTTCTCCAAACATTCTCCCATCAGGAAAATACGTAAACGACACACCAGGAGTTGCTGTGCTTGAAAGTTTAATTGGCAGCAAAAACAAACAACGTGTTTCACCTCACAGCTTGTTCACGTTTGCTGTGAACTCCAAAACCTAGTCCTTTTACATCGTCAATTACTAGTCATAAAAGAAGGACTATTCGTATACACCCATACGTGAAAGTGTAGCGGACATATTGGAACAGAAAATGCATCATTGTATGTCAGCTTCTAAGTAAAAAATATAATTTTAGAATCAGAAGATGGCAACAGATTCACAATCACATACAATGTGTCATTATTTGACGCACATAATATGTATATATATGGCGCAAAGCACAATAATTTCAACCACGGACATCTTTGCATACATCAATGTCATTAAATGTAGGCTATCTGTAATTTATAAGCTAAGTATTAAGCCCATATCTATGAGCCATTATCCAGCGATTTTGCCCTAGTGGGCGTGTACTGGGATATATGATATGAGATGTGACAGTAAAGTCCCCATATTCGCTGGACAAACGTACTGCGGGAGCATGAAAAATTCATTTAGACATGAAAAAGTCCTTCTGACATGAAAAGTAAATACATTGGGGAGTTGAAATTTAGCCCAAGTGGGCATAATCCATGTACAAATATGTGTATCAACTCGCAATGGTACTAATGACCTCCTTTATGTCGCATCTCAGATAGTTCCAAAATTGAGCCATAGTGGGCACAATCTGTGTTTAGCTGTGTTATCAAAAAGTTCCCAATATTTGCCAGGTGATCTCATAAGTTCAAAGTTCTCGGCATCTTGTATCCCATTGTTGATTACTCCCAAACTTTCGCCCCCAGTTATGCCAACCTATTCATGGGTTGGTGCGAGGAGCAGGTGTCCAACGAGGTCGCCGATTTTAACACCAATGTTGTCCTGTGGCTTAGGTATATCGACAACATCTTTGTGATCTGGGACGGCACTGAGGAATCAGTGAGAAGATACACATATTTGTACATGGATTATGCCCACATTATTTTAATGTCATATTATATTACTTTTAATTTACTTTTAAGACATTTAAAAAATCGATATTTTGACAGTCTATATTTTTTACACTCGATATTTTGGAGTCAATATTTTTGTACTTACCTGTTTGAAGATAGGAAGTCGATAGTTTTGCAGTGGATATTTTTGCTTCGATATTTTGTCTTCTCGATATTTTGACTGTCGATGTTGTGTCAGTGATCCATCTTATTAACCTTAAACCCTTTCCCTTAGCCATGCTATTAGAAATGCAACATCTTTGTGAAGCACCAAGGGACTGAAGATAGACCAAAGGGGAGGGTGCAGAACTCAAAGTTTTCCCTCCCATGAGAATTGGATGAATATCCTATCTGGGTGCCAAATTGAGATGGGCAAGTACACATTTTTTAGGTCCAGACATGTTATCCAGTCCCCCTTTCTCAAGACGTACCTTAGGAGGTATATACATTCCATTTTGAAGTGGTGGTATGTTACCCATTCATTTAGGCTCTTTAAATTTATGAAAGGTCTCTGTCCCTTGTCTTTCTTTTCTACGAGAAAGATATTGCTGACAAAACCTTGTTCCAAGCTCGCTTTTATAGCACCTTTGGCCAACAAATCCCTTACCTCTTGGGACACTAGCATTTTGTGTTCTTGTGATAAGGTCATCTACTGGGGTCTCTATAACTAATTGGGAACAATTGTAAATTCTATTTTGTAAACCTGGACTGAATCTAGAACCCACGGGTCTTGTGTTATCATAGTCCAGTTCCCAGATAAAAGGGCTAATCTCCCTCCTACCTTTGTAGGGATACCTGAAGAGTTTTTCAAGATTCTTACCTGTGGAGAATCATCTCTGTCTTCTTTCACCCCGGAATGATCTTCTGCGGTTCCTCTGTCTTTGTGGGAAGAAGGATTGAATTCTGGAGAATGATGACTGTGAGAACCTAGACCCACGTGCCAGAAAGGGTCTTGAGCTTGATTGTACACGGTCAGGGAATTGCCCCTGCATTCTCCCAGCCCTACCAAAAATTCTGTCCTGAAAGACTTTTTCAATGTCCAGTTGAGATTTTTGAATTGAGCTAAAAGCTCCAACATATTTAGCCATGTTGCGATTGAATTCTTCCTCAAAGAGGATTCCCTGTGATGTGAGTCCTCCTTGTTTTCCAGCTCTATCAGTTTGGGGTCTATTTTAAGGAGAACACCCTCCCTACGCTTGTTAGAGATGGCGGTATTGGCATTGCCAAGGAGGCAGATGGTCCGTTGGACCCATTCACGTAATTCCTTAGGGTCTATTGGCGTTCTTCAATATAGGTATTCTCTGCTATCTCAAAGATTTTTGTTAAAGGTCCTATGGTGTCCAAAATACAATCCTGGCATGACCATAGGCTCTTGTCTATTCCCTTCCTAGGGTCTTTTGCACCCTTGCCTATAAATGCCACGACCTTAGGGTCAAGCTCAGGAGTCATAGCAATTTTGTTGGGAAGGGATGGGCATGAGCATTAAGATCTCAATCTTGATCTGACCTCCTTTGGCATCTGCCACGTCTTTCAGTCCTTCTTGGAATATGAGTCTTGTACCTTCGGGGTTCTTTGTGAGAGAGAGGATGAGCTGGGTGTTGTTGGCATAGGATACTATACTGAGACCATGCTGTCTGACGATGGTGGCGAGGCGGGCCATGCAGATGTTGAAGAGCGTGGGGCTGAGCGAGTATCCTTGAGGTACTCCACAGTTGATTTCTGTAGGTTTGGAGAGGAAGAGAGGAAGTCTGATCCTTTCGGTTCTGCCGCAGAGAAGAGAGCAGATCCAGGTGAGGGCGGTTCCTTGTATACCTGCATTGTGGAGTCTAGAAGTGAGAGTGCAGTAAGAGACGGAGTCAAAGGCTGCGGAGAGGTCTAGTAGGATGATGGCCGCAGTGTGGCCCTGGTTGAGTAGCATGCAGATGTCATCTGTGGCAGCGAGGAGGGTGGTCTTGGTGCTGTGGTTGCTGCGAAATCCGGACTGGGAGGAGTCGAATATGGCATTCTCTTCTATGATGATGGTCAGCTGGGCATTGAGGAATCTCTCAGTGGCTTTGGCTGTGAAGGGAAGGAGAGAGATGGGCTGGTAGAGGGTTTCTTGCGGAGGGGCTTGACCTCTGCCCGCTTCCATTCATCGGGGAACATGCCGGATTTGAGGGAGGTGTTGATGGTCCAGCCTAGTTTGGGGCAGCTCTGTGGTAGAGCGGTGGACAGGGATCCGTGGGGCCTCCTGAGAGAGTGTTCTTCAGGGTCTTGGCGGTGTCTTCGGTGGTGGCAGGTTTCCAAGTGGTGATGGTTGGCTGCTTGTCATTGGTGGGGAGGGGAGTGGTGTCAGGCATCTGTTCGCTGAAGATGTCGTAGAGGGCCTTGATTTGCAGGTGGAAGTAGGAGCTGTCCTTGTTGAAGAGGTCCTGAGAAGGTGTGATGTCTGTGGCTTCACTGGGGGTTTGGTGAACTGCTGTATGACTTTAAAGAGTTCTTTAGCGTTGTTTGCATTGGTGTGGATTTTGTTCTTGATAAAGGTCCGCTTGGTGGCTTTTATGCGCTGGCGGTATTCATTTATGGCATTCCTGTAGTTGTTCCGGTTGTCAGTGGTTTTCCTGTTCCAAAAGAGTTTCTCGAGGCGTCTGCAGAAGTGCATGGCTTCTTGGAGGTCGGTGGTGAACCAGGTGGCCTTCAGGGGCTGTTGTTTGACAGGGTGGCATAGGGGTGCGAGCTTGTAGGCGCAGCCGGAGATCAAGTTCTTTGGCTGCAGAGTTGGCGTCTGTCGTGGCAGAGGGGGGGTCGTGGAGGAGGGTGGTGTTGAGGTGTTCCTCTGTGATCTTACTTCGGCTCCTTTGTGGTGGGCGCGATGCAGGTTTGGATGCGGTGGTGGTGTTGAAAGTGAAGTGCACGCAGTGGTGGTGTGTCCAGAAGGGCTTTGTGGTGTAGCTGAAGTGGATGTTTGTACCTCCTGTGAAAATGGGGTCGAGGGTGTGTCCGGCACTGTGGGTGGGGGTGGTGACGAGCTGCTTCAGTCCGAGGTTGGTGAGGTTGTCAAGGAGGGTGGTGGAGTCTAAATCACTGCGTTTGTCGAGGTGTAAATTCAGGTCTCCGATGAGAATGTAATCCATGGAGGCGAAGGAGTGGGGTGCTACAAGGTTGGCAATGGTGGTTGCGGAAGAGGTGCGAGGCCCGGAGGGTCTGTAGATGAGAGTCCCTCGCAGCGTGGTTCTGGAGCTGGTCTGGATCTGGAAGTGGAGGTGTTCTGTGTTGGAGAGGGGGTCGCTCGTGCTGGAGGTGGAGAGTTGGAGGGAACTCTTGTGTGTGATGGTGAGTCCTCCTCCTGGGCAGTGGAGGCGGTCCTTTCTTTGGATTTTGTATCTGTCTGGGATGGCGGTGGCAATGTCTGGGGCAGAGGTAGCATTGGTCCATGTTTCTGTGAAGAAGGTGACGTCTAGCAAGAGGGTGTCAAGCAGGTCCCAGATCTCCATGGCGTGTCTGTGTAGTGAGTGCACATTGAGGAGGATGCACATCAGGGTTTTGGTGGTGCGGGCGTTTGGGGTGGGTCTAGCGGTCTTGGTGGGCTGTTGAAGGTGAAGGATAGTTGGCATTGTCGGCAGGAGAACTGGCCATGGGTAGTGTTCAGCGTCGATCTCTGGCAGTAGTTATTTCACCCGGGGTTGAGTGCGAGGAGTGTGGCGGTGGTGTAGCATGGGGGGGTTATAGATCCAGAGTCCCGGGCACTGGCCGGGGTCGGGTCAGGGACGGGCGCAGATGGGCTTGCCTTTGGCCGATGTGCCGCCATTAAGTAGGGGAGGGGTGAGGGACGAGAGGCTAGGAGCAGGGTCTCTGCCCCGCAGGGGCAGCTCAGGCAGGAACACCAGTGGTGAATTGAATTAAAATAAAATTAGAAGGTAATAGAAAAGAAGAGACACCTAGCAAGGCAGAGGAAATTACATTAAAATAGGGGTAAGAGGGGGACACCGGGCAGGAGGAGACAGGAACAGCTCCGAGGCAGGAGTCAGGAATCAGGCTGCAGGTTCGTACCTTCACCAGGAGAATGGACACAACACTGCGGCGTGGCGATGGTACTGCTGAGCTGTCTGGGAGAGAGCTGACCCAGAGCGGAGGTCAAGGTCTTACCAAAGTCTTATGACATTTTGAGGAACAAGAGAGGTCTATCTTTGCTTACACATATTCATCGCTATCAAAGTGGATAGGGAGTTCGGGGCTTGTTTGTTGCCTTCCTGTGATGTCCAAGGAATCATTCTTATCACCACCTGAAAATCGTGAATGTGCTGCTTTTCCTTTTTTGTCTTTTTTGCAGCCTTGATAGGGTGCTCTGGTGCAACTCTTTTCTTTGGGGCCTTCACTGCCCCCTTTTTGACCTGAGTAGTAGGTGCAGTGTTGGTAGAGGGCCATGCTCATTTTTTATTAATGGTCTCATTGAGGGAGTCCAAAACTTTGTCAAGGGCTTTGCTGACCATTGACTCAATTTTACCTTCCAGGTTTAAATCAGGGTTGTCTGACTTTATGGAGAAAAATAATATTAGTTGTCAGTACAAGTGTCAAATGTATACTCCCCTTCTCTTTTTTGTTTATTTTTTATACCTGGATTAGGCGTCCTTTGACAGGACCGTAATGTTTTTTAATAAGGACCTAATATCTTGCTTCAAATTTGGAGCTTAATGCTCAAAGGGTTAATATAGGACAGGTGTGGGAGAGGCCAAGCGTTAATAAGTGTATTGAATCAGGCGCTTTGTATTTTAGATAATATTCCTAATGAGGGTGTGTCCTGTGTAAATCCGCTGGTTTCCGACATTGAGGAACTATCAAAAAAGCAGCAACTTCTCAGCTGTCGGCCAGAGGCAGGCATGACAAGTGTATCGGAGGAAGGCCGGTGAGCAACGCAGTCGCAGCCCGGATGCTTGACTCACGTTGGATGCTCTGCCAGGCAGCGGGTGTGCGGCCTCCTTTTTCAAAGGTTGCGCATAGATGCAAACTTGGCAAAATGACAACTACTTCATTTTCAGGACACGGGGTGACAACAGGGTATTGGGAGCAACGTATTAATGAGAGAGTCACGAGGGGCTCTAATAGAAAGCGATTACTATCTAAATTAACGTAATGCGATAAGAACGGATACAGAGAAAGGTTTTCCCCAATAAAAACACAACAAATATTCACATGGTAGGGGCAATAGGACGCAGCTATGTGATTTACATCTAAATATATCTAGTCATAAGCAAGTAATATATAGATAAGTAAGCATGAGAGTAATGAGGGTTATTATCTTGTGAGCAGCAGCAACAAAGAAGGAAAATGGCTGAGTGCTCATGGTCTATATACTATGTTAGAATGAAGTTTGAAGTTCTATATTCTCTTCAATTGTTGCTGCTGAGCTGTGGAAATAAAGGAGATTTGCATAATGGTAGCCTCCGTGTCATGTCATAAAATCCCAAGTTCCCAGCCCATAAGTCTCAATAGGAGTGCACTAAGAAGAATATATTTGCAGCAAGGATTTGAGGGACCTTCCTCCCTTTGGTGACGGCAAGCTGAGAAGTTACCCAACTGCCCAAGAGAAGTTGACCCTATTTTGTGCTATATGAGTGGACCATGACCCAGAAAAAGTGATCCCTAAATAGAAAGATGTGTTAATGCTAAATAAAATAGTCAAGCCCACAGATAGATTGGAGTTGCGTACAATTCAGGTCATCGGAAATGATTTTATAAAATCAGTTGATAGATCAAGATTTGCCACAAAATGAACCAAAGAATAGTCTGAGAGATGCAAAGCTTTGGGGGTGTAGGCAAATAAAACAATGCCATCAGCATTAAGTAATGCAGAAAGGGGGTTACCATTCACCATAAGCACATCAGAGGTGCTCTAAATAGGTTCTGCACTAAGATTGTTTATATATTTAGAATAAAGAGAAGCAGGCTAAAATACGGACCTCCAGACCCATGATAAATTCATCTAAAACGTCCCCCTTATTCCCAACCCTAACTCTGGCTTTAGTACCGGTGCGTATGGAGAAAAGCAAGTGTACTATAACGTTAGCGAGCAATTGCCAACGTTTTACCCGATTGACACAGTTGAAGCAATTGACAGGTCCATAAAGGCTAGATGCAGTGTTGACTGTTTACCCACAGTATATTTCCCAATGGTCAAGCTTAAATCTTGGCATTGGTCAACCGTTCCTATATCACTTCAATCAATCAATCAGGGCACTTGTAAAGCGCACTACATACCCGTGAGGGTCTCAAGGCACTGGGGGGGGGGAGGGGGTGATGCTACTGAACCATGTTGGGATGCATTTAGTACATTATATTCACTGACCCATTCTACTAGTCTATTGTACAGAACTCTTCCCAGGATTTTGGCAGGATATCGATCAGGAAAATAGGGCGGTAGGAATTATGGCCTGAGGTGACTTAGGAGTGGGGATTTAAGGAATAATTCATACTATTATATACATTACATCGTAACAAAGTAGCTGTTAGCACATAAGGCATAGCATTAACACCTTCCAGTGTTCTCCAGTCAAGTTTCGCAAAGTAGGAAGAAAAACTAAGGGCAAAAATAATGACTAAAAATAAACAAACAACAACTCCCGATCAGTAAAATATACAGATACCTTATGTTGCAGGCAATATGCAATAGAATAGTGAAGCGGGTTTCAGTGCATGATTCATCGGGTATAAAGACAATGCAGTACACTAGCATAATACATGTGACAGCCATGCTCTTCTAGCAACAGTAACTCAGGTAGACCGATACCACCCCATTTGGGGCGACCATTGCCCCAGCATCCCCAGCACAACAGTAGGATATCACAGTTGTCCCCATGTCCAATGATACGAGCAATGCAAGTGACATTCCCTCGATTCCCAAAGTGTCTACTACTCTGAGGAGGGGAGCGAAGCGCGTGGCGAGTCTTCACCCTCTCGGTGAACAAGTTCTGCCTCCTCTGTGTCTCCTGTCTCCTGGCTGAGGACATAAGTGGTGAGTGGCACCCAGATGTGTTTTGTCACGACCAAACAGGTAATAGTTCGGCATAAGAGTGATTATTATCTTGCCAGGTAGTCATAGAATGAATCCAGGATTTGAATTTAGGGGCTATGCCTCTACCCCATGTGCACCTCACTAAGCGCTTAGCGAAGAGTAACCCCATGGCCAGAAATTTCTTGTGAATCGTGATACAATCAAGTGTCATCCCTAGCAAGGCTACAAGTGGAGTTGGCTCTAGTTCCATCCGCAACATATCAGAGAGTCCCATAAAAACGTGCGTCCAGTAGTCATGCAGCAGGGCAGGACCATGCCAGGTGTAAAAACCCTGCCTCCTCCGCCCCGCATCGCTCACATCTCACATCATCCCTTAGGTGAAATCTGTGCAGCCTAACGGGAGTGTGGTACAAGCGGTGAAGGAATTTATAGTGGATAAGGTGCAGCTGGCTATTGCCAGTAATCCTGTCTGTCTGAGTGCAACAGCTCCCATTGATCATCTGTAAGGGGCCTATCAAGGTCTGCGTCCCAAGCCTTTCTAGCGCGCAAGGTGCAGGTCGGTAATGCGCCCTGCATGTGTTTATACAAAAGAGATACAAAAAGGCTGGGGGCCTCCTGCTGTAATAGCGCATGTAGGGGTGGAAAGATGTCCAGCTCCTTAGGGAAATCCAGAGTGATAGTCCTAATACTTTGTCTGAGCCGGGTGTATAAGAATGTGTCCATGACAGTCGGCGTGTGTGTCCCAAACAGCATTTCAATGGAACAGAATTGGCCTCCATTATATAAGTCTCCCCAAGTGTGTACTTTCAGTTTAGCCAGCATCCTACGTCAGATTTCCTTGCATGTCACTTGCAGTCTGGGGTCATTCTACAGAGGGGAGCGTGGGGAGTACCAGAACGCGGGATTCCCTAGGATCCGAGCCATATGTCGCCACGCCACCACAGTGCAGTCCACTGTAGATGGGTCCCTTCCCCTCTCCTTCACTGTTGTAAATAGGTAGCCTGTCGGTGGCGTCAGAGCCATGTAGCCATCCTCCACTGCTAAGTGGGCCATGTACGGCGGTTGTTGGAGCCAGTATACTGCAAAATGGGCTTGCGCACAATAATAATACTGCTCGAAGTCAGGGACTTCGTAACCCCCCAGTTGGTATGGGAGCATTAGCGTGTCTAGTCAGAGCCTCGCCTGTTTCCCTCCCCATATCAATCTCGTGAGCTGCGTCTTGAGTGTGCGAAAGAAAAAACTACCCAGGTGGAATGGGATGTTAATGAAGAGGTATCGTAGTTTAGGTAAGATTACCATCTTGATGAGGGAAATTCTACCTGCCATGGAGAGCGGAAGGTGTATGCATTTGGTGATATTATCAGTTATTCTGTCCATGGCTATTCCATAATTGTGTCTCATCAATACGTCTTTATTTCTGGAGATGCGGACACCTAGATACTTAAACTCGTCCGTCTCCCAGAGAAGGGGATAATCCAGTTGGTGTGGTATAGTATTGTTATTTAATGGAAATACAGCAGATTTGGCCCAATTAATTTGTATTCCAGAAATGCCACCAAATTTAGAAAGTTCCTGCAGTACCGGGTTCAAGTTCTCTCGGGTTTTGTGCACATAAAGCATCATGTCATCCGCATATAAGGAAATTAGTAGTTGTCTGGCTGGGTAGACCAAGGCCATGTGCCTGTGGTGCTGCCTAAGTTTAGCGGCTAAGGGCTCAATGGCGATTGCAAATAAAATTGGGGACAAGGGGCAGCCCTGCTTTGTGCCTCTAAAAATGTGAAAAGGGGAGGATCTGGTTCCATTCAATAGCACAGATGCCGTTGGTTGACCATACAGCAGCCACACCCAGTGTAGGAACAAAAATGGCATTCCCATATTTTCCAACGTGCCAATTAAGTAGTCCCATTCCAGGGAATCAAACACCTTAGTGGCGTCAAGGAACACCGCCACGGCCTCACAGGCAGGGTCGATATCCTGTAGCACTGAGGCCAGTGTCCGTAGAGTGGGCAAGGTGGAGCGATTGGGTATAAAACCCGCCTGGTCAGGTAGTACTAGACGCTCCATCAATAGGTTTAGACGGCTCGCGAGGACCTTCGCCAAAATTTTGGTGTCACAGTTTAATAGGGATAAGGGCCGATAGGAGTCGCATAGCTCCGGGGGCTTACCTGGTTTGAGTAGCGAAGTTATAAGGGCCTCTCTCATGGTCATGGGCAAGCAACCTTCCTCCAGCGCTGCATAAAACACTTGCTTTAATATAGGGGCCAGCTGGTGGGCATAACGTTTACAAAACTCAATTGGGAGTCCATCTGACCCCAGTGTACGTCCCGAACTCATGTGCATGATAGCGTCCTTGATTTCATCCAGCTCTAGATCTAGGTTAAGAAATTTCCTCTGAGTGTCTCCCAGCCAGGCAAGCGCAGTGTCCTCAAAATAGGAAGACAAATCGAGTGGGGTAAAGTGTGCTATAATGCTCCCGAAAGATGCGAAAAGAGATCCGGGAGGTTTCTATGTGTGGTACCATGCGCGTCTTGGAGTTCCGTAACCTGTGTAGAAAATCTGGGGGTTCTGATTGCAGCTACCAGTGCCTTCCCTGGGCAGTCTCCCTACCCATAAATGCGTGCTGTATAAGGCTTTCCTTGGAAACGGCGTTCCCGGTTCGCGGCCTGTTCATATTCTTAATACGTATTTGGGCTCTTACTGCACTATCGTCCGGGCAGCGGGCCAGGGCACTCTCTAGCTCATGTAGGTCCCTTTCTAGGTTGCAGAGGTCAGTGCGCAGTGATTTGAGGACCCCCCACCTTTAGCTATACACCACCCCCGCACGATGACCTTGAATGCCTCCCACACTGTTGTGATGCTAGATACAGAATTAAGATTGCCTTCAAAGAAATCTTTAATGTCCTGTTCCAGCTCAACTTGGAACGCCGAGTCTTGGAAGTGAGATGGGTTGAGACACCATCCTAAATATGGGGAGTGGTCAAGTGGGGGCCGCAGCTCCACAACCACTGGAGCGTTGTCCGAATATGTGCGGGCCAGGTGCCGCACCTGGCCCAGCCAGTGTGCCAGTCCCGTATGTTCCCTGCTCTTACCTCCCTCTTTGCATATATTGCGCTGGTATAGATCGATCGCTGGGGGCTGCCCCATTGTTTTCCCAAAGCAGTGCCAGGCCGCAACTTGCTACGCAATTCGGCCTAGTCTGCCGCGGCCTCACGTGATTCCTCCAGCCGGCCGAGCGTTCCAGGTCGCGTGTGTCGTGCACCGCCTCTGGGTTCCGCAGCTTGCCACTCAGCGATAAAGCAGCCTACCGGCACCAAACTCGTACTGCAGTCCCAGGATATCTTCAGCTACACAGTGGTGATGTTATAGGAGTGTTTTGCTAGCAAGGATGGGGTTTATGATTAGAAGTCCGCCCTTGACTACGGGAGCCTCACATCAGTGCGGCCATTGCGGTCTAGCACCATCTAGCGCCCCTCAGACAGCGAATACTTGACACAGCCTTCCAAAGCATCTTACTATCTTGTGTATGGGCAGTGTTAGCTAATAAGGACCATTGCTGAGTAATGACTTCAGGGCATATGATCAAGACAGGCGATAAAATTATCGCTGCTTTAGCGGCAGAAAACTCCAGCTAAAACGGCAATAATGGGCTTGATAATATGCTTTATGGAATTCTAATAGAAGCCCATGTTAAATGTGAAGGACTTCTAACATGGGCTACAATTGGAGTCCATAGAGCACATTATCAAGGCCATTATCGCCGTTTTAGTGGCAGTTTTCTGCCGCTAATGCGGCGATAATTTTATCGCCTGTCTTGATAATATGCCCCTTCATTTCTTCTTTGTCTTGTGACCACAAATGTGCGATCACGGCCTGCGTGTTTAAGGCTCTACGTAGTAGTCATTTAAAACCAACTTTCTTGCTCAAACCAGCGTGGGTACCCAGACATGGGTTTCATGGGTGTGTAAAGGGAAAGTCTAAATCTATTGCACAAGGCCGTTAAGGAAGTAGCTATCATCTCACTTTTATTATTCTCAAATAAACAGCCCATTAGTATCTGTAAATTCTCAGCTATCACCTTCTTAAGAAAATGAGGTGGGATTGGGCATACGCTAGTGCAGCCTTAGGTTGTATGTGGATGGAGCTAAATTGGTGAGTTCTGATACATACAGATGGGTCATCTATAAGGAGCAGCCAGAGTTATCTCAATCGGGCAATGATCCCTGAATTTGGCACTAACGATTGTGCTGTGTGTCAGTAGTTGCCTCAAATTATGGGAGATGAAAATATAATCAATGATTGAGGAGTTGTTCCTTCATCTAAAGGTAGGCAGCCCATGCGTTTCGTTCCCAGCCCCTTCCAAAGCATTGTATTAGTCAGAGGAGGCAACAACTACTCGCAGCTTTTTTCCTCATTCAACTGCAGTGCCTGCATACGTTATTCCCCTGCCCTCTGGGCAGGTAACCTAACGTTAAAATCACCCCACGGGCAAAGGTACCGTGGCTGGCCATGCTTGGATTTGTCCTCAACAAGAGTTGAAATGAATGCAGATAGATAAAAATGTATTAATAATAAAGTCAAAGTCCCCTTATATAAAACAGCTTGGAAGTCAGTTCCAGGAGCTATTACTGCTACTACAAGGCCTCCAATTAAAACATTTTATCCAGTTAGACAGTCCACCTAAGGCACAATTAGAGCAAGATGAAGCAGCTAGGAGACTGAAGCACCTATAGCCTCTGAAGACTTTGGTGAAAATTTCCCAGATTTCCTGCAATAAGGTAATAATGTATGATTTAATAAACTTTTATCAGTCATGTATTGATATATTGGAGAGTTCCAATTTAATATTTTTTACTCCGAATTCTTGACAGGCAAAGACATAGGGGCAGGGTTTGAAGTGAATTTCTTGTGTGGAGGAATTATTCAAGTCATATTCTAACCAGCGTGATTCATTACTGGTGATGGTGCCATGAGGCTCAGCAGACATTATGGGTGTTGTTGTCATCATTATAGCTTCAGGGGCCATTTTCAGAATTCTTTGAATTGTGGTATATTTTCCTGATGCTGCCAGCAGGCTTTTTATACTCACCCTGGGGGCGATTATTCAGTACACTTCATTACAATCTTTTAATACTGCAAACCTGTTCTTGCATAACAAGCCTGCCCCTTGCTGGGGGCAACAGCCATGGACAGTCTGATGAAATATTTGCTTTTGTAGAAGTGCAGTTTAACAATCTTTGGGCTATTTGTGGTCTCCACCATATGGTCATCCACTAGTTTTCTCTCAACTTCAGGGCGCTTGAAATTAACTACAATACAATATCTGGCTAAATATTTCATGGATGGGCTGATCCAGCCTACCAGTTGTGCCATAATAATTCTAGGGCTCACCACAGGATTACAATATTGGTGCACGCTGAGCCAATGTGTGACTTTATTTCACAGCCTAGCCCAAGTCTCCACCTGGTTTTCTTGCAAAGGTGGCACTCTTGCCATTATTGGAACATAAGCACAGTACTCTAGGGACAGATTTAGAGTTATGGAACTTGGGGTTATATGCACATGTCTGCAATCTTCCATTTGGGTTTCAGCATGTTTCTGTTAACCTGGTGCTCCAGATAAAGGGTTTTTGATAGGGCCTCCCGTGCCACAAGAAATTCTCAAAATATCTTCATTTTTACAATTTCTGATTCTCTGTGTAGAAGGGGCAGGGATAGAGTGTAAGGATAGTGTAACCGTGGTCTAGGAAATAATCATGCCCTAAGTTGAATCACCACCCATGCTGACGGTTACTTGCCACTGGATGCAAATCCAGGTATGCTTGTGGCACATGGAGCTCCAGAATTTGTGTAGCACAGAATTTCAACATAGTGGCTAGCTGGGCCTCAATTGACTCAAGGCACTCTTTGGTTGCCTGTAATTGTGCCTCCAGATTGCTGGCAAATGTTTTATATAGCTCCTCAGACTTAACTATGCACATAGACAAAGTGCTTGACATTTCTTTTACCAGTGTTTCAACCATTTTGTGTTTTATCAGTGAAGCCTGTATGCCTGACTGTTTACGTTTGGTTGCAGGTTCAACAGGGGAGGGAGAACTGTTCACCTTCTGGGACTAAAGGGGCCAAAAGGGCCAAAGGGGAGCCAGAATTTGTTATGACAGCACAGGCTCCCTGTGAGATCCTTAACAGTGCGGGGGACACTTATGTCCCAAAGTCCCTAATATCAACTTCCTCCTTGAGGCTACTAATTGCTTTGGGTATGACTGCCAACATCCATTTTTATGCGGCCAACATACCTCTCCTGACAAAAAGATAGCCTCCTTTCTGCTAAGGCAATCATGCAGGTACGTGATTGAAGTAGGGACAGGGATTTGTTCTGAAATACAACTCATACACATTTTCTAAAATGTAAAAACTACAGATAAAATGTTGAAAACAGCCAAATCCCCAAAAAGTAAGCTAATATTAAATTATAGAGGATATATTTACACCGCCAGTAAGAAAACATACTGGAAATACACTAAATATTACTTAAACCCAAGTGATATCAGGGAAAATTAAATTGGTGAAGGTTTTAGAGAATATGACCTTACACCAAATAATACTGAAATAATTGTCAGAATAATTTCATAGGACATAAACGAGGCCAGTGCGAGCACATTGAAGTAATCTGGATTAAAACTTGTAAGTATTACACCAAACTTGAATATCAAAATAGAAACATCCTATTAGTGTCTGCACTGTTATTAAGAAACATAGTGCAAAATACAATGAAATGCTAACACATAAAAAGTAACTGTTAACATAACGCAGAAAAAACTGGAAATTTTTTGGGCCATGCTTAAATTCTTTTAACTTACAGAAGTATTGTGGAACTATGATTCATTTAAACAGAAAATGTATTTATTTGAAAAGTTTTATATAGCGCTGGCTAGACTGTGAGAAACGAGGAAAACAATCTCAGATGTCCGACTAGGTAGGTGATGGACAAGCGGTTGAAACCATGGTCAGACTCCTCTTTAGCTGCATGTGACTTCTCCACCGGGCATCGGCCAAGGTTGCTCGTGCAAAGAGGTGAGTACAAACAGTGTTAACGCCCATGGGGCGTCGTCAAAGGTCCAACAGTATTTCAGAGGAATGTAATTTATGAGTTATATATAGTACTGGCTAGACCCATAGGTATCAGAGCAATTTACATTAGGCTACACAATCTTACAGAGAATGAAAACAAATACACATTACGTCACAAATTACACAACAAATTGGGAGAGGAACGAAAGGTGAGACAAATAGAGAGGAAGGGGGAAAGGGGGAAGTGTGAAGGGGGAGAATGAGGGTAAAGATGGCAGGAGAGACAAAAAGACCGCAGGAGAGACGAAAGGAAGTCTGCCCAAAGACCGACTGGGTAGGTGACGCCTGAGGTGGGAATCCACAGCCCCTCACCCCAATAGCTAAATAGGTAGCTCCATTGGACATCAGTCAGATAGCTAGGTCTCAACTGACAAGGGACAGTACACCAAGGAAAATCCAGTGGATATACAGGGTGGAAACTATGAGCAAGGAAGAGTGAGGGCAAAAGTCAATAGCAGGAAAGAGGAGTAGAGTAAAGAGGAGGGGGGTGGGGGTATGGTGAAAGGAGAAGGGAGAAAGGTCCAGTAGAGAGTCACAGGAGAGTTTGCCCAAAGACCGGCTGGGTATGTGATGGTCAAGGAGGGAAAGCCATAGCCCATCACCCCTTTAGCTTGTGAGGTAGCTCCACCGGGCGTCAGTCAAAATTTCTAGGTCTCAGCTACCGATGGAAAGATCTCTGAGGCAAGTGTCATGGAGGATGAGCGAGGTCGGGTGAGGGCTGATCCAGAACAGGATGATGACCAATGATTTTAGATCAGGAGAGATACTTAATCCTGTGGAATGGCCCACCAGCTCAGTTTGGGAGTGCCCCGGTACCTCAGGAGTCCCCCACAACGGACGTCAGGACTGGCCCCAGTCGCCATCTTGGGGACAGGCACTGCTTATAGCGGGTCCAGGGTCCACAGAGTGAAGAGAGCGCTAGAAAACTTTGAGCTCCGCATTACATAGGAAACAAATATTGCGTCGAGAAGAGTGTAGATGTGTATCAGGGGATATTGCAGGTGCCATTTAAGGCAGGTACAGGCAGTATTTGAGGAGCGATCACTGAGTAGGGCAAATACAGCGCAGCTGTGGAGGTAAAGCAGGTAGAGACTTTGCCTGCCGCCTTTTTTGGTGGCATGAGTGCACACTGACAGTCTTATCTGACAGCATAGTGAGGCATCTACAAAAGTCCACCCTGAGGATACATTATGCAACTAGCGAGGAATTAGCACGCTAAATAAAAAATGTAGAATGCTAATTCCCTGTTACAGAAGCATTCACTGTTACAGAAGCATTAATATGTAGCACCACAAGCACTACCAATCGACTATTTTGAAAACACTTGAGGTTATCGCTTATACCGATCAAGAGAATAGACCAAATCAAGTATTACACTCCATGGAGAAATGGCAATAACAACAACATGTGTCAAGAAGCATAAAAAAATAATACAGTGGCGGCACAATTCCTTTCAAGGAAAACTTGGTAGAAGCCATTCAGTAGTCCATCAATTCCTGGAACTAAGTAAAAATGGAAAAAAGCTGTCTAGGGCGAACAATGGAGCAATCTCTAATCCGTCTCAAAAAAAGGAATGGCCAAACCAAGTAAACAAATGCATAGACTACTAGGACTAAAGTCATAAGGGTAAGTTACATTTTTGTGTACCTTTATCATTGTGTGCTGTTCACAAAGGTATTTTACTAGTAGTATCTTTTTGAGTGCGTAGTCTCCTCACAAGAGTGCAGACTGTGTAGTCTTAAAGATACCTTTGTGAATAGTAAACAATCATAAACTTTGTGAATCAGTTAGATTCTTTACTAATAGCCGAAGTTTGCCATATCTAGGATCTATAGCAAGAAACTTACAAAAATAAACACTAAACCACTACATTTATGTCCCTAAATCAGAAACACTCATACCTTCTTAGCATTTATTTTTCAATTTTAGTAAAACAAATTAGAAATGACAATCTGAATATTTTGTTTTTCAAAAGACAAAAATTCAGACTGGAATTTATAATTTACTAAAAATAAATAAGTAAATAATGCGGAATAATCCATTATTTTAAATAAACAAACACTTTTCTACCACCATTAGCAGAAAACTAGCATCATAATACCTCCATAAGGAAAAGTCCCAAAAAATTACTATGATTTCATAGCTGAATTTCTGGTCAGTAAAATGACAATCCAAAACTTGCAATCCCCGAAAATGAAATATAGATAAAAAGTAGCGCAAATAAAAATGCAAAATAAGCATAGTAAAAGAGAACATCCAACACATTTCTAATAATCCCCCAAATCAATCCTAAATCTGAACAATTTGAAAAAATAAATTAATGTTTTAGGAAAACTGAAAAAGTTTTAAAAATGGTTAAAAAAGAGCTAACCAAAAAATGCATCTTGATTAAAAATAAATTCTCACTTCTGACACTAAAAACCCATTAAATATAGATGAATTTACCCAAAAAAACACTGACAACCGTTACAAACCTAGCATAAAATGAAGCACGCTAATAAAACATTAAATCAATGTTAAAGACACATGTAAAATTAATAAAAACAGGTATTGGTAATGCAATGGTTTCGCCTACATAATAAATAAAGAACTGTTTTCATCAATCATCTTCCAGGAGAACGAAAGAGCTCCCTGACTGATAACACAGGAGTGGAGAGGATGTGGACCAGCAGCCAGAGCTGCTGACTATAAAGCAGGGGATCTCAGTATAGAGTCTCGTTGGCACTGCGCAGGTTTGAGTCTCAGCAGCACCTGCAACATTCTGTTATTCTATTCAAATCACTTACTCTCTCAGGGTGATTAATTGTTATATAAATATGCTGCAAGAGTAGAAGGCAAAAATGTATAAAAATATAGGGCCAGATGTATGACCCTATTTTGCATATGGAAACGGGTTTGGCTGCTGTTAGTGTGGTATTGGGTTCTCCAGGCCTACATACTCCGCAGAATACCCACTACACCATAAGAACTGTTGGCACGGAAACTAGAAAATGTAAAAGACAAGTTTATTAAGACCCCATGGGGTGGTGGTACATTCCTACAGCACCCTTCGGCAATGCAAGAAGTATCACACCGAACATCGGTGTAAGTCCTTCTTTTATACAGTTTACAGACAATAAAAAGGTAGGCGGTACATAGTTACAGAGTTTTAAGTACATATATGGTCATTTTTGGAACACAGCCAACTCATGGGAGGGGTTACAACACCACTGGTCAGTTAGGCGGAACATTCCTAAGTGATGACTGGTCAGTTGGAACTGCGCATGCGCGAGCTTGACCGTTACTAAAAATAGCCTGTTGCTGGGCAAACTCAAGTGGTCAGTGGTACGGACAAAGGACTAAAGGGCACGCTGACCACGAGGCAGCTCGTTCTCTAAAATGGCCGCCGTAACATACAAAATGGCGTTTTCAAGTAAGGCCAAGATAATGGAAATAACGTGTAGCAAAGCTTAACGCAAACCCAGTCATTGTCAAATTACGACAGATGACCCTTTTAGCGTTTAGTTGAAGCTACCTCATAATGGACATAATCAGGATACTCATCTTCTATATCGATGGACATAATCTGGGCCACTTCTTTATGAAGCATTAATTCATTTTGGGCAAAAGCTCGCCTAGATGGAATACAAGCTGATAAACACATGGAACATAATGCCGGGCCACATTGTATACATAAGCATAAGAAGAATAATATCCCAATTATTATACAGAGAATCGTCAGTAGCTTCCAGCCCCACGTACTAAGCATTGACCAAAACCACCCCGAAAAGGTCCATGTACCATTATCCGGATGTATTTCAGCAGCAATTTTATGCAATTTGGAAATGGCATCATATACAGATGGTGAATTGTCTGGCACGTAAACACAGCAACTACTTCCGATAATTCGGCATGCCCCCCCTCGATCGGCTAGAACTACATCTAGAACCATCCGGTTCTGAAGCGTTACAATTCTAGATATTTGAAGTTCTTCAGTTATATTCCCCAATGCAAAAGCAGTATCATTGGCAACAGCTTCAACAACACGAGTTAGTCGTCGTATTTTCCGACTGTTTAGAGCAGCTCCCACAAAAGAAAACAAACCCAAGTTAAAATCTACATATTGTTGCAGTGCGGTATCGGTCTGGTCTATATCTTCAAGGACTACTGCTCTTTTGACTCTGTTTAGTACAAAGTCGTGGTACAAAACATAATCATTATGATACATTGGCGGGGCAATGAATACAGGGGGCAATACAAAAGAGATGTAGCATGTTCCTAACCATCCTAACGGGAGACGATGATAACCTTTATTGCCACATATAAAGTACGTATTTCGGGAGGCTACAAATGTAATGCCATTCGGGCTATCAAAGGTAAGTGTGGTGTTACATTCACTTCTGCCAACTGGTATTGTACCTTTATTACGTATACAGAGATCAGCCTTTGTATCAATGACATTAATAACATGAGAATTAGACATGTTAACATTCCGTTGGTTGCTGTAAATTCGTGGTGCAGATATATTATCGGGGCGGTACTCCTCCCATTCAAACCTAGTACCCTCAGCTTGTGGATAACCGTCCCGATCATGGTAGCATATTTTATTTAAACGGAAAAGTAGCCCCCCTTTTGTTGGCCAGCGCAAAGTGAACAGGAGAGTGTACCAGGCATTGCAAGACCCATTGTGGGAAAACGGAAGTGGGATAAGCGGTGTGCCTCCTTTCTTTTGATGTCCAGGCAACATCCCACATACCCAACAGTTAGAAGTGTTCGTCATATTGTGGGTGTGATGCAAGATTTGAATGAAGCTATTGTTCAAGTAAGTCTGTCGGTGCCGTTCTTCATGATATGGTAAGGTGAAATGAAAATGTTCAGATGGAGCCGGGGTAGTCGGCAGCAAATGTTCTCGTACAGGTACCACAAGTTCTACTACCCAGGCTATCACAGCTATTACCACAATTGTCAACACAAATAATACAGCACCAAGGATTCTTTTGTCTCGTGCTGCAGAAGACGCCATAGTTCAAAAAAAAAGTTCAAAATGTCTCAAATGTACAACTAAAAATAAAAATATGAGAGCTGAGCTATGAGGTAGCCGTTGTTTTCTTCTCCAGGGTCAAGACGGGTGTCGCTACTCTTGGCAGAACTGACCCCCCCCTTGAGATTCCCGGCTTCCGTTTCACAAACCCCAGAGTGGTAACCCAAAAAAAAAAAATCTTCCTCTTATCGTGGTCGCAGATTGTATCGTTGTCGTCCAGAAACAGTGTGGTCCGGGAAGGCTCCCTCCAATTCGGCCGACGTTACAGCTGGGCTCTTTTCCTTGTCCAAGATATCTCTGTAGTCAGATAGCACAGTAGGATTCACCAGGTCCGGAGAGACACGGCGGCAGTGAGTAGAGTGCACCCACCGCTTTCTGTTGGTCACTCGCACAGCCGTACTAGTTGCAAGCAGTACTTGCTCGGGGCCACGCCACCTCGGTTCCAAGCTGTTTGCTCTCTCGAAGGACTTGATCATCACGTGGTCCCCAGGACGAAGATCATGGGCCTCTCCAATGGAGTTGTCATGGAGCGCTTCTCGAACCTGTTGATGAATAGAAAGCAAATCATTTGTTAATCGTGCCAAATAATCGTTCATCATTATACAAGGCACATCATGTAACAATCGAGGCTTAGGAACTACCCATATATTCATCGGCCTTCCAAACACCACTTTATAAGGTGTGAGGCCAGTTCGAGAATGGGGCACTGATCTGATAGAGAGTAATGCTAACGGCAAGGCATCCGGCCACTTCAAAGACGTGGATGCCACAATCTTAGCCAACTTTAGTTTCAAAGTAGCATTGTACCGTTCAACAAGACCTGCTGACTGAGGATGGAACACAGCATGAAACTTTTGCTGAATCCCCAATCCCTTCAACACATACTCCACAATTTTCCCAACAAAATGAGGACCATTATCGCTCCACAAAAATTTGCAAACGCCATATCGAGGGAAGTACTCTTTGAGCAAAACCTTAGCTGTTGTCAAAGCTGTATTATCCTTTGTGGGGAAGGCCTCAACCCATTTGCTAAAGGCACACACCACCACTAAGACATACTTAAGGTTATTGCAACGCTCAAGCTGGATGTAATCCATTTGTAGTACCTCGAATGGTGCAGAAGGTGGAACGAACCCTCCTTTCGGAGTATGCGTCCCTTTTGCAGGATTGTGCTGTAAACATATCAAACAGGTCTGCACTACTCTCTTGACACTGTTAGCAATCTCAGGAGGCTCCCAAACTCGTGTTAACAATCGAGTAATTGCAAGAGCTCCAACATGTGCCAACCCATGTGTCATCTGGACCATCGCTTGCAAGTAAGCTGCAGGCAATTTCCATCGTTCCATATCTTTGCTCCTCCAACAACCCTCATCATCCAGCACCCCCTCGGCTGCCCAGGCCGCAAGTTCTGTTTCAGTCGCTGATTTCTGAATGTCTAATATCTCTGCTCTAGCATCATGCCATCGCTCAGCCTGCGACTTCACTACATACATTGGGGAGTCATTTCGTGACATAGCCGTTTGTCTTGCTATACTGTCTGCAAAGGCATTACCTTGTCCCACTTTGTCAGTGACCTTTTTATGCGCACTACATTTGATTATCGCCACTTTCTTTGGACAAAGTAACTCGTTTAGGAGATCACGCACTAACTCTCCATGCATAATGTGTACTCCATGCGAAGTCAAAAACCCACGCTCTCTCCAGAGTAGGCCAAAGTCATGCGCTACTCCGAAGGCGTACCGGCTGTCTGTGTAGATATTCACACATAGGCCAGCACTCAGTTCGCAGGCTCTTGTCAAAGCTATCAGCTCCGCTGCTTGGGCCGATTTCTGTGGTATTCGTGCTGTTTCTACCACCGTCTTAAGTGTCGTGATCGCATATGCTGCAGAAGTTGTGCCATCTGGGAGCCTCAAACACGATCCATCAACCCACAGTTCCCCATCCACATCTGGAAGTGGCGTATCCTGTAAGTCGACATGACCCTTTGTTTGTTCTTCGGTCAGGAAAACACAATCATGGTGTTCTTCCTCTTGGCCCTCAGCAACCGGATATGGCAATAAAGTGGCAGGGTTCAGGGTAGCGCATCTCTTTAGTGTGATATGTGGCGCCAAAAGCGTGAGCTCATATCCTGTTAAACGTGCGCTCGTAAGATACTGTGTTTTCGTTTGATTTAACAGAGCTTCCACTGCATGGGGAACTAACACCAACAGTTTGTGCGACAAAACTATTCCCTCACTCTGCCGTATTGCTACTGCTGTTGCTGCAACTGCTCGGAAACACCCAGGTAACCCTCGTGCTACAGGATCAAGAATGGCTGAGAAATACGCACATGGCCTCTGCTTATCCCCGTGTGTCTGCACTAACACTGATAACGCGCACCCATCTTTCTCGTGCACGTACAATGTGAAAATCTTTGTGTAATCTGGTGTACCTAACACGGGTGCAGAACAAAGGGCCTGTCTCAATTGTTCAAAAGCATTTTGACATTTGTCTGTCCATTCAAGAGGCATTGGTGTAGTTTTGGACAGTAACGCTAAGAAAGGTTTTATAATGTGCGAAAACCCCATTATCCACTGTCTACAAAAGGACGTTAGTCCTATGAAGGCGCGTACATCTCTCAGAGTGCAGGGGACTGGTGTATCTAAAATCGCTTGAATTCGATCAGATGTTAATGCACGCCCCTCCTTAGACAAAAGATGACCGAGGTAGGTCACCTTTGGTCTACAATATTGCAATTTCTTCCTAGAAACTTTGTGATTGTTCTGAGCAAGAAAGGAGAGCAAAGCAAGAGTACTCTCCTCACATTGTGCATAAGTGTCTGCCGCCAACAAAAGGTCATCAACGTATTGAATAAGGGCTACTCCAGATTGCAATTCAAATAAATCGAGCTGTCTTTTTAAAGCCTGGCTATAAATGCTAGGACTCTCTGTGTAGCCTTGAGGAACACAACAAAATCTATACGATTTATTATTTAACGTGAAGCCAAATAGGTATCTGCTGTCGGGATGGATGGTATTGGAAAAGAACGCATTTTTAAGGTCAATAACAGAAAAAGTCATTGCAGTAGGGGGGACCAAAGTAAGTAATGTTGTGATGTCAGACACCACCGGGTACTGGAGAATGACAATTTTGTTAATTTCTCTCAAATCAATAATAAATCGATAGACTTTGTCGTCAGTGTCTTTCTTAAGGATCGGAAGGATAGGGCTGTTACAGACATTGTAGGGAACTTCCTCCACTACTCCTGCAATAATCAAATCCTGAACGATGTGCGTCAAGGCAATTTCACCTTCTCTGGATATCTTATACTGCGGTACACGTGGCAAAGATACTCCCTCCTTAACAGTAATTCGAATAGGCGGGATAAGCATCTGTCCCACATCCGTATCTGAGGTCGCCCATAACGTGTGTGGGAGAGAGGCTAACGCTTCAATTTCTTGTATGGTACAGAATCTGCCTGAATCTGGATAATTGTCATTCAAAATAACCCGCACTCCTTCAGGAGCACAGCGTATCGTTGCTCGAAAATATTTGAGCAAATCAATGCCCATAATATTGTGTGGAGTGTGGGGCGACAACAAAAATGGACAAAAACTAAAAAATTTGTCAATACAAAATGCAAGAGGTTGTGATAATGGGCTTGGAGAGGGTGTGCCATCGAACCCTATACATGTTATCGTGTCGCCAGACAGGGGAGCCCTTGGAACCAAGTTTTCAGACAAAGCACCACGAGTAACTCCTGTGTCAACTAAGAACTGATCAGTAGAACCCAAAATGCCCGCTGATACATATGGACCTCTTTGATCTACTGGCACTTCAACCGATTCCACACCCCATCCTACGCAGTCCTATGCATGCACATAATCCTGACATTCCACATTCTCACCCTCCGATATCTGATACTGATTTCGCCGATCAAAAGTGTTTTGTTTGTCCTGACAACGACCCCTCGCTTCAAACCTACCATGATCACCTCCACCACCTCTCGCTCCCGAATAACTATTCCGTGACCTTCCACCTTCTCGACCACGCTGACCACGTTGCTCACGAAGCACCGGACAATCTTCGGCCCAATGCCCAAACTCTTTACAATACACGCATTGATCCTCAGCAATATCGGTACGGCCATACGACACAGTACCCCCTCCTCGTCTGCCTCTGTCATTCCCTCTAGAGTACGTACCACGAACCTGAGCCAACATCACCTTCGTCTTCAACTCCTTCGATTTCTTATCAACACTTTCTTTAGCCTCTAATTCCTGCCGCTCATAATACTGAGCCATAGTTAACAAAGACGCAGGGGTCGCCGTGGTCCAGGAAATTGCACTTGTTTTCAACCGCTTTGCAATCTCCGGTAGGAGATTAGCCACATACTTGTCGACGAACAGATGCCTACCCGTATCATCTGTTAACGATTGCCCACTGTAATCATGAAACGCTTCTTCAAAACGTGTGAAGAAGTCAGAAACCGACTCATCTTGTTTCTGTTTACACGATGCTAACATAGTCCAATCAATCTTTTTAGGGGGAACAAGCGTTTTCAATTTATTCAAAATAGCTGTTGGAAGATCTAAAATCAACTGACAAGGTTTGCATGCAGGCTCCCTGTCTAAATCAGCTTGGCTTATATCTTTCCAAGTTGCCCCAAACATTGCTTGATCATCGAACTTACGAATCGCTCTCCACATATCAGGGGGAAGAATTAATCCAAAGAAAAGATCTATATCAACAAGCGTCATAACACAAGAAGAAATAGCCCCCTCCACTCCTTCATAGAAAGCTGCCGGATTTTTACGGGGATCGGGCAAAGCGTTTTTTAATGCCATAACATCCTCTCTATTCCAAGGCGTATACACCCAATTATATATAAAATACCCTTTTGCATCTAATGAACGTTTTATCATCATCTGTACCTTGCCCTTTAGGGGGAACATACAAAGGTGCAGCTTCACGCATAGGCATAACATGCACTTTAGAACTCTTATCTGCTCCAAAGATAGAACACTCTTTGGATTGCTCCGTCGACCCCGGCACAGACTTCTCTGATACTTTTCGTGCTTCCCGCAATCTGGACGCCTCGTCCCGTAGCTGGACCAATCATAGGAAAAAGGTATCCGCATCTGAAATATCAAATAAACCTTTACGCATATCATCATGATGAACTGATATATCCTTAGATTCTAATTCCTCTGAATTTTTACGAAAACGGGCAACAACTTCGTCTGCAAAAGTACTTAAAAAACACATCTGTTCTCGTTCTGACCACTTATTCCGTTCAGCATTAAGTTCTGACAAAGTTATGTTATTCAGATTTAGTTTCCTAGCGAAACTTCGCAATTCTGCGGCTCTATTAGCAGATAACCTAATACTTGCACTATCCCGATCATCACCAGAGTCTTCGTCCGGAGCCGTAGGCTGAACATACGGAGGCGGAGACCGATCTAATAACGAAAAATCATCAACTTCATTAGTAAGGACAGGATAAAACGGATGTCGAATAGGAAATTGACCGGTCGTTTGCAAATTACGTTCCCGTGCCTCCCTCTCTTTCTTCTCCTGCAATTCCTTCTCCTCCAGCTGTAAAGCTTTATCTCGAGCAGCCTTGCGCTGCTCTTTGTCCGCCAAGGCAATCTCACGCTTCATACGTTCATGCACTGCTTTCACCCACATTCGCACACAATCAAACATATCCTGTCTAGACCTGCGCTGAAACAAACATTGCTCCACAAACTGAACCTTTCGTAAATCAAACGACCCATGTAGTGGCCATTGCAACTCGGGATCAGATTTAGTGTATTTGTTCCATAATTTACTGTACAGTATAGGGGGAAGGCCAAACTTTATATACATTTCACGATTAGGGGTCCCCTCTGGGGGAGCCGGCTGAGATTCATTTAATCTGTATGTGGTACCATTTCCAAGACAGCACATCCCTCGGAGTGTGCTTAAAAATGGCATGTTCAAAAAGTACCATGAAAACGTGATACCGTAAAAATGGCACTTACTATACTTCACACAAATGTGCCGCTCAAAGTTAGAGAAACACCTCTACATGCCTGCCTATGTGAAGTGCACTACACATATGTGTTCAAATTCACAAACTCAAATGTTAGCTAACTCAAATCATAGTCATATTCATAGAACTACAGTAAGTGTCCGCAGACTACCTTACCAATCACAATTCTTACCCAAATCTCAAATATCCAGGTTCCAACTGCCAAGGTCTTTGATCGAATCAGCCAAACAGGCACTGTACAGCAACACAGAAGAGCAGGATCTCAGTCGGGGACCGGCGCCACCTGGAAGGTCAGATCAGAAGGAAGGGAAGAAAACACTGTGGGTGCCAAGACTCGGGTCACTCAGTGGCAGCGTACGCGTCCATGGCGAGTTTCCAATCCTTCGTCACGACCTCTCCTTCGGGCATCCGAGTCGCCGATGAGTCCCTTCGTGGTCGCCAATTTGTGGTATTGGGTTCTCCAGGCCTACATACTCCGCAGAATACCCACTACACCATAAGAACTGTTGGCACGGAAACTAGAAAATGTAAAAGACAAGTTTATTAAGACCCCATGGGGTGGTGGTACATTCCTACAGCACCCTTCGGCAATGCAAGAAGTATCACACCGAACATCGGTGTAAGTCCTTCTTTTATACAGTTTACAGACAATAAAAAGGTAGGCGGTACATAGTTACAGAGTTTTACGTACATATATGGTCATTTTTTGAACACAGCCAACTCATGGGAGGGGTTACAACACCACTGGTCAGTTAGGCGGAACATTCCTAAGTGATGACTGGTCAGTTGGAACTGCGCATGCGCGAGCCTGTTGCTGGGCAAACTCAAGTGGTCAGTGGTACGGACAAAGGACTAAAGGGCACGCTGACCACGAGGCAGCTCGTTCTCTAAAATGGCCGCCGTAACATACAAAATGGCGTTTTCAAGTAAGGCCAAGATAAGGGAAATAACGTGTAGCAAAGCTTAACGCTAACCCAGTCATTGTCAAATTACGACATTAGCACATGCAAAGTCTAATAGGGCCATGTACAATCCCTATTCAGTGAGCCACAATTATTTTGCTACTCGCTAAATAGGAATTGTGAGTCGCTATATGGAAGGGGCATTCCAAAGGTGTCCCTTCCTAATAGAGAGTCAGAAGCCTATGTAAGAATGTTCTGCTACTGCAATTGGGGTCGCAAAACACTCACAATCTACCGTCCTCTTCAAGAGCACCCACAAATGGGAACAGGCCCCCAGGGAACCCCTTCCTCTTAGTGAATGCAGGGGAAAACAGGCTGCATTTTCTTTTAAAACTACTTTATTTGAAAGTAGTCTCAGACATGGAGGTTAGCTGAGCCCTGCAGGACACATAACTGGGAGGGTCAGCCATTCCTAATGGGGTCGCAAATTGCGAGTGCCTCATTATTATGCATGAGGCATGCAATTTGGGACTCCATTAGGAATCGCTAACAGTGTGTGTGACACTGTTATACATGTCATTTAGCAAATCGCAAATTGCGACTCACAATTGAGCGCAATATCGAAGTTAGCAAATTACATGGCCCTACATCTGGGCCATAGTTCCACCAAAGCAGATGTTATCAGTAGAGAAGCAGACATGGAATAAGCACTGGTAAATGATGAAAAATATGCTACAGCTAATAGAAATAGAGGAAAGGTAAGTGGTGCGCATAGTAACCAACGAGCAGGACGTAAAACAATAGATTTCTCAAGCAAATCTAAATAACCATTAGTTTTCATTACAAGGCCTACCAAAATGCCATAAACTAACACATATTACACTAAATAAATACATTAAAACAACATTCAACTACAAATACTAGCCTGATTTATTCTCATTACCGCACCTACCATTAAAATCATAGAAGATTAAAGTAAAATAGTCTCAGTTGATCCAGACACGAGAGGTGGGAAAACACAATTATGAACTCCACATACAGCAACGATGATGAAGAAAGACTACAGAATCAATAAACTGGGGAAAAAGGCTGAACATGCAAAATGAAAAAGCATTTTGGCACATACAACTCAATGTGAAGAAAAATCCATTTTATTTAATAATATTTAAAAAGTGTAGTGTCTATAATATTGAAAAGTTATAAACCAGGGTTACAAATATGGCAAAGATTTTCTATGTTTGAAAAATGTTTAATATGCAAATTTAAAACATATTGATGAACTATAAAATTATATCTTTGTGCATTATATTACAAATTATGTTTGTTGAAAGTCACTGTGCAACATTATATAAAAACTATGTAATGTTTGTGTGCTAAATGATATATTGTAGTTGTAAATATTTTAAAGCAACAATGTTTTTTCTTAGCAATCCAAAATTACACAAAAAACATTTCATAATTATTAATAAATAATGTGTAGTAAAATTTATATATATTTAAAAGAGATGTTTAGGAAATGTATATAAGAAGAAATTGTAAAAATGTTTACTCTATAACAACTACAATAAATGATACTGCACATCAACAAATGCTACCAGAGTATGGATATCACATTTACTGATCCCAGGAAAAGCGTACTACAACTAATAACATACAACCATAGGTAAGGTGTTGATCTTGTGGGTTCAGATTTATTATTCCAACTCCAAACTTAACTACACTGGAGAAACTGCTGGTCTTTGGGGGTATTGATTTATTATTTCAACTCCAAACCTAATCACATTAAAACGGAGTGAGGGTCAGATTTTCTATTCCTCTTCCAAACTTAACAACATAAGGGAAAGAGTTGTACTGTTTAATTTAACAATTACCTACTCCTGTGTAATACTAAAACTAATACTTTACAGAAAGTCATTTTAATAATGCCACATAATTAAGCCACAGAGCATAATAACACAAATTGAAAGTACTGCTAAAAATATGAAAAATATTCAATAATTTCAATA
Organism: Lissotriton vulgaris; assembly: GCF_964263255.1. NCBI lineage: Eukaryota > Metazoa > Chordata > Amphibia > Caudata > Salamandridae > Lissotriton > Lissotriton vulgaris. The sequence goes on from NC_141685.1 coordinate 495,721,461, forward strand.
ACGTTCAAATAAATATGATTTATTTTAAATAATTCCAATAACAAATAATTTAGAAAAAAATCAGGAATTTAAATTGTTTTTAAAGTAAACAAAATACAGCAACATTGTGCAAATATGTAGATATAAGGAAAGAAAATATATACATAGGGTACGTATACCTTCATGCAACTTTTGATCTCATCCCTAGGGGAAAATTGTGGGCAGCACTTGAAAAGATAAGGATGCCAGTGAATCTACTGTATATTGTAAAGCAGCTGTTTAGTAATTACTATGTCTAAGTTAGATTGGGAAGGAATGGCGACTTCACTGAGCGTATTAGTGTAAACAGAGGAGTTTGACAAAGACACGTTTGAGGTCCAACACTGTTTACCCTCTAAATGAATGGGATATTAAAAACAGTCTTTTACTGTAATAGAGATCCTCCAAAATTGGCAGACAATAAAGTGCTAGCTCTGCTTTTTGCAGATCATAGACTATTGGTATCTTAAACTCCCATTGGGCTCCAAAATGGATTTAATTGAAATATACATTCCTGTGAAAGTTATTGGGCCAGATGTATGACCCTTTTTTGCTGCTGCAAATGAAAGATCCTCCCGTTTGTGGCCGCAAAAAGAGTACCAGCTTATACAAATGCTATTTTGCGAGTCACTGACTCACAAAATAGCCTTTGCGACTCTCGCTATTAGGAAGGGGCATCCCTTCCTAATAGCGAGTCAACATGCTATGTACTAATGTTTTGCAACTGCATTTGTGGTCACAACACATTTTCAGTTTACCACCTACTTCAAGTAAGTGGTAAACCACTCACAGAGGGGAAGGGGTCCACAGGGGACCCCTTCCCCTTTGTAATTATGTGGCAAAATATTTTTTTGTAGCAGGCAGTGGTCCCAGAGACCACTGCCTGCCCTTAAAAAAAGGAAACTCAAAAGCTAAATTATTCTTTTTTAAATGCAGCCCGTTTTCCTTTAAGGAAAATGGGCTGCTTTTAAAAAAACTGCTTTATTACAAAAGCAGTCACAGACACGGTGGTCTGCTGACCCCAGCAGGCCACCATCCCTGTGAGTGCTAGCCATTCCTAATGGGGTCTCAAATTGCACCTGCCTCATTAATACTAATGAGGCATGTCATTTTCAACCTCAATAGAATTGCAAACTGTGTCTGTGACACTGTTGTACATTCCAATTAGTGAGGCACAAATTGTGAGTCGCAAATACAACGCAATTTTCAACTTGCTAATAGGTGGGTCTTACATCTGGCCCTTGGCCTGGAAGTGAATGTGTCCAAAACAAAATTCTTAACTTCTCACGACACAAGACTTTTAGAGGCAGTGTAAATTTAGGGGGCAGCTTGCTTGGAATAAGAAAATAACTTTGACTACCTAAACAGCACACACGCTTACATGGACACCTCAGTTAACTAAAAGTCAACCGACCCCCTATCACACAGGATCCTCCATAGTAATAGAGCTAACAATAATTCAAGTTATAAGCCAGTTACATTGGCTTTAGAAATATATTGTTCTAGAGGGTTGGGGCTGTCTTCTACGAAGCAAAGATCTAAGACCTGAATCATACAGAGGGTCTGGAGAAAATGGAAAACACCTTTATGAGATCAGTACTTGCACTGACCCGGAATGCCCAACTAACCTCAATTCAAATAGACTTCTGCCTCAAGAATATAGGACATGTGGAAGCTTTTAAACCAATGGCGTACTGGTTAAGGGTCTGGATTAAAAAAATTCCACTACCTCCAAGGCAATCATTTAGTGAATTAAAAACTCTAGACAAAATGGGACAGATGCCCTGGTTCAAATATGTTAAAACTTGGTTATCTAGAGGGAATACTCCTGAAAAAATCAAAAAAAGAATAGCTTTGTATGTTGACAAAAGAGGTTCTGGAATTGTATCAATTAAAAATGGTTGTGTAACAATGATGTTGTAGTGTTAACAATGAGGTTTTTAGATTTTAAGGATAAATTAATGTTTGAACCATTCCTGAATAGAATAGAACCACTCCAAGCTAAATCTCTCTCCTTAGAATGTACATATGGAATTCTATGAGTAAATAACTGTTGTATGAGGTGAAATGGCTGTTGCATCCAACCATGATGCCCCTCTTGGAGGCAAGTGTTGAAACAGAGGAATATTTTATCTTCTACTGTCCTGCTTCTTCCTTACTCAGGAAGACATGGATAATCCTGATTTGCCGCATTTGTATCCCCCTTGAAGGAAGCAACTAGGATCCCAAATGTGATAAAATGGAATCACAAATCTTTGCACTTTCCAGATATGCATGGTATACTTAGCTGGTTGGGATGCAACACAACAAAGCAGTATCTACGATGTTGATGTTTTTTAGGAACCACCACACCTTTACATGTGATTTTAGCAAATTGAATTTTAATCTAAAAATATTGATTATTTAGAAGACTGTGCCATGGAGCTCCAGTTCTTTTACTGCTCAGGTTTTGCATTAGATGTCTTGGTACCCTGAAACAGGCATTCATATTTGCCCAACTCTAATTCTCCTTGAACTACCCCGTGTCATTTCTTAGAAGTCAACATTAATTGATTTGTTGTACAAAGTTGTCCAAATGAGACTTTGGAAGCTTATAGGATTGGAAAAGAGTGAGGTGATCGAGGACTGTCGGCTGAAAGTTTTCAGTGAGCAGGGAAGGCTAAAGGAATAAATAGAATCAAATAGAGGCTGCAGCTATCTATGCAAACTAAATAAAATAGGATTGCAGGGTGAAAAGGGAGAGGACAAGGGTTCATGGAAAAGGAGCGACTGTGTAAATAGAGCAAGTGGTGTTGGAACAGATTATACAGTGGGAGTTCTGTACAGAAAGGTATGGTCATTAAAAACGTCATTTTATTGTGATTCAAATAGCCATAGTACTAAAAGGTTGTATTGTGCAGTGAAAACTGCCTTTTGGAACACTGGTATGTTGTTTCTTTTCACATTAGGTCAAAATCATGCTCTAATGTTACTAATTCACACAATGTGATCTTAGAATATTGAGCAGAATAATGTTATGTGCATCACAGGTAGATACTAAAATGAAGACTTTTTTACTATAATTCTTATGAATTATTTGCAGTATAACTCACAATATACCATTCTTTTTACCTGAAAGTTTTTAGTTCAGAAATGAAGACTGGCATTTTCTAAGAATTATTTTTTTATGTACAGTTTGGTAATACACCACTAAATTCAGATAAAATGGATAGTTTCTGCATGGTGAGCTTGTGATGTACGATTGTTCTTTCAACAAGATACTACACCTTTTGTCTTAAAAATACCCGAAATGACTAAATGCTCAAGACTTGACAATGCCAAACCAAATGCACTTTTAGATTGACCCTGATAACAGACGGATCTTGCACAGCACTATCTACATTTATTTGTTCCCCCACATTCATTCAAAGTACTGCTCTTCATAATCCTGGCATCTCTCAGTGACCTACTATAATTAATACTGAGACACAATACGAGTGTTGTAGTAGTTAATACATAGATTTACTTCACCAAATACTGTGGTCTGGATAAAACTTTAAGTTGCTCAGTTCTCTGCTCTTAACACTGAGACACTCCATTTTTGTAAGTGCAGTTGCTAAACTCTGCTCTGCTTGGGGAGTTTGTTGAATTTGGACGCTCCACGCTTAGCGGAGGAATGCAGAGTTCTTGAAATCGTCTTTCGGGCACAAAGCAGAGTCTTGTTTCCATTCACATGCTGGAGTTTTGTATTGGCACTCAGACATGAGCACCAAGAGTCTGGGACCTCTTGCAAGTACGCACAAGACTTTTCTCTCACTCTCATGGCATCCGGACACAACAGCGCCTATCTAGTACTCCTAGCACTAATTGCGAATGCAAACAGACTGGTCGAGCAGATTTTCTGCTGGAGATGTAGCTGAGAGGCTTATGGAGCTGATTTTCTTCTACAACAGACTGGTAGAGTACTTTTCTTGTCCAAGAAGCAATTGTTTAACTTTTTTTAATTTAAACAGGAAGTGCCCCAAATACTCCAACTTCCTGTTTCTGTCCAGCTGGCTCCTACCAGTGCTTTCTTCCTCTCATGGTCACTTTTCATTGGGATTTGGAGCTGAAAGGATTACTCTCCGTGTCTGTTGCCTATATACCATGGAATTAAAGACTTTGTGTTTGAGATTTCAAAAGTAAGTTGAAAAACTGGTTATAAGGGTATTGTTTGTTTGATTGGGAGCATGCATCTGGATATATTTGTACTTTTATTCAATTTTTAAAATATATTGTGGTGGGTGGCCTGCAGGTTCAGTAGAGGCATATATTGTATTGCATTTATTTTTTCTCCTTTTGTAAAGGAAAACTGTTGCACAGTTGACTACATTTTCTCCATATTTTTTTTTAAAAAAGAATGCAATTTTTATTTAATTCACTATGTGAAGTTTGAAGTTTGAAGTTGTATTAATTTAGCACAGTTACTTAAAACCATTGCTATAAAAAGACAACATTAGCACATTTATAAAAACAGCATTAAAACTTTTGTCATGTTAAATAACAGAGCTGAGAAACAGATCTCAAGGCTTAGTGTCCATTATGCTTATAAAAACACGGTCTTATAGTTGCCAATGTAAACATTTTGCTGCGCTAAACCAAAATAAGAGGTGATTAAAACAAAGGATACGAAACAACAGGAGAGAAAAAATCTGTAATGAGTTTTTTGAGAGGGAAGGGGTAGGAAAGCGGGGACCGAAGAAGGAGACAGAAGATTCTCCAAGAGTCTCACAAATTTTCCAGACCTTGCAAGCACTTGAGTGTCAGTAGACGCAAAACAGAGGGCCGAAGCCTCCCAGCATGTCCTAATGCCCCATTTTAAATACAAGGGTTTTAAGAGAGACTTTCTTGGGGCAGCTAAGGCCGGGCAACAACACAGAAGATGCAGCCATGATTCGGAGTGGTATTTGCACAGTCTGCAAGTCCCACCTCACTTGTTGGAGCCCATCTGTTGAAAGCCGTCAAACGCAGGCCTAGAAGACGCATGAACATTATATTCTTCCGTGCCACTGCGTTTAAATTTTCCTGGAAATAAGCTTGCGGTTTCCCAGGAAGATACGAAGAGTTCAAGGGGAGCAAAATGGTAGATGTTTTTACGGAGTGCAGATCCATACGATGGGAGATTAATTTGACCTGTCTGTTGATTACATTTTTCCAGGCTGAGTATGGAGTAGTGTCTGAAAAAAGAGATGCATTGTCCATCTCTAGCACTCTTATGACCTTTGCAATCTGAGTGTTCCAAGGGTTGCCAGTACTGGAAAAAGTTTCTTTTAGCTGGGATTTTAAAGTGTTGGCGCCTGCTTTTAGTGTCCTTATAAAATATTTCAGTGTATCGGCCTCGCAATAAATTGATTGTCTTTGTAGGCCCAACTCCAAACGTAGTCTTGCCCACTGAATGAAACTTGGAAGATTGAATTTTTTTTATAGGTGGAGATTTGGGCGAGATCAAGACTAGTAGAGCAAGCACCAGGAAAGGCCTGATGCCCGTAGGTTAAGGCAGGAAAAGAGTGGCATTGATCACCTTGAGCATGGCTTCTGCAGAGGTACTGCTCAGTGAAAGGTTCAACAGGGTCAGGGAGTATGTGATTGCTCCTGCTCTCTTTTGCAAGGCAGCTAGGTGAGCTGCAGGTCAGGACATCTTGTTGATCCAAACTCCCAAATAATTGTATTTTGCGGTTGTATTGATCCTGGCAGGCCCAATGTTCCACCTTAAACTTTTCTTATTCTTACATATGCCGAATATCAGTACCTTGGTCTTTGCCTGATTGATTTTCAGGGCGTTAGCGATGTTATATATATAAAGCGTACTTAAAGCACGTTGGAGGCCCGATTTTGCTTGGTCCATTATTACAATGTCATCCGCATATTGTAATATATGCAAAGACTTTTTGGCAGGGCCCAGTTTTGGCGGGAGAACATTGCTATTCTCTAAGAATGTTCCAAGATCGGCTGTATAAACATTGAACAAGAGAGGGGCAAGAATGCAGCCTTGCTTTAGTCCGTCTTCGACAGTAATTCTTGAAGAGACTGTCTTTGGGCCTGTTTTGATTTTCACCCAGGTGTTCTTGTGCAGGGAGATGAGTGCTCCTAGAAGGCTCTGCGGGATCCCCCATTTGTTCAATTTCCTCCACAAGATATTCTGGGACACTTTATCGAAAGCCGCGCTGTAGTCAATAAAACAGCAGTAAAGTGGAAGATGTTTTTTTTGGGCTGCTTGTTGACTCAGGATGGCTAGAGTGGTGATATTGTCCATTGTAGACGCCGATGTCCTAAACCTAGTTTGGTAGTATGGTATTATGTTATTGTCTGCAACCCATTTTTCAAGCACCCTAAGAAGACACCGGGCATATGCCTTTGCCTCGAGATCTAATAGTGCGATAAGTCGATAATTTGCCGGAAGCGTAGGGTCTCTTTTCTTGAATATGGGGCATAGAATTGAACCTAACCATGAGTCTGGTAGCTGGCATGTCGTGAACGCGTTGTTTTATAGGGGAGTCAAAAGAACCGCCCACTCTTCCAGGGCACATTTAAATACCCCAGCAGGAAGACCGTTGGGCCCTGGAGCACCGTCGTTTTTCATATTTCGCAGATACCTAGAGACCTCGACTACAGTGGTCAACTCGTGAGTGTCTGTTTGGATGGATTCAACACGATCTCGTAATTCAATCACCACAGGGGCCGGGGTGTCATTGCAATATAGTTGGGACACGTGCAGGGCCCAATCTTCTTCACAAACCGCGTTTCCTCTCATCTTGTTCGTAGAACGTAGTTTGTTCATGTACCTCCAGAACTGGGACTGGCTGTTGCCCTTGAGCAGGGCGAATATTTTTAGCCACTCGGAGTGTTCTTTTAGTCTCTTGGTCTCCCATAAATATTTCTTAAAGATCTTCCGCATCCATGCCACATTGTTGGCAGTATGTACAGTTCCAATCAGTTGATGCCCGCGCACGGCCCTCCAAAGGGTATTTCTTTGGGAGGCTAGTGCTGGGTCAAAGGTTTGCTTCGGTCGTGGACCCGATGATCTAGGCTGACCCACGCGACCTGCCAGAAGATTCTGTAATTTGACGAAGGCTTTATCCCACAGGTGATGTAACTCTGTGGGAGCATCAAGACTGAAGTTAGGTATTTACAGCCTGATTCATGAAGTAAAATTGCGCCCGCAATCGCTGCGAAAATGCAAATGTGGGCGCAATTTCCGTAATCGGCATTCAACATCAAAATAGCGAATTCGCAAACACATATTTGCGAATTCGCTAATATATTCGCAGAATCCCGGCAGGTGAGCATTAGCGAATCGGAAATAGCGACACACAACGGATTCTGCGAAAATAATAGCGAAATCGCAATATAATCGCAATCGGTATTCAAGAAAAATCGCTATTAGCGAAAAACCCAAAAATCGCTATTTGCACCGCGCAAAATAAGGACAACTCAAAGCAGGTGGTAACCATGAAAGCCATGCAAAAAAAATATTCAAAAAACCGTTGTCCCATCACCAACAGGTACTGGCCTGACCAATCACACATAAGGACCATCATCATGAGCAGCATTAGGAGTCCCACAATGCTAGGAATGTACATGGTGGTGAGGCGTCGCAGGCTAGAGCGATTAGCCAGGAGGAGACGCAGGATCCAGGACAGGATATTCCGCCAGCGGGTCACCTTGCTGGGCCAAACCAGAGAGCAGATATATGCTAAATACAGGCTGAATGGGGAAATGATAATGCAGCTAATACAGGACCTTGACCCCCTGATGCAGCACCCAACAAGCCGTACCAATGCTGTGCCTACACATGTGCAGGTATTGTGTAGCCTGCACCTCCTGGCCTCCGGGAGTTTCCAGGGGATAGTAGCGGCTGCTGGGGGGATATCCCAGCCCACCATGTCACGCTGCCTCCACACTTTTGTTGACGCCATGCTCACCCAGCTACACCGTCACATCAAATTCCCTGCCAGCCAACAGGAATTGGACATGACCAAGCTACAATTCTACAATGTAGCCCATTTCCCACATGTGCTCGGATGCTGGCATGGAGTATATGTTCCGCAATAGAAAGTCCTACCACTCCCTCAACATCCAGATGGTCTGCAATGCTAAGACATACATCACTGACATTGTCGCACAGTACCCAGGGAGTACCCATGACTCCTTCATTTTCCGGCACAGTGGCCTCCACACACGACTGGTCAGGGGAGAGTTTGGGGAAGGACACCTACTTGGTAAGTACACTTTGTTGGAAATGTCACATTGCTAAGATGTAACAGCGCAGCACAGGCAATCACCATCTGCTCCTCTCATTCAGGTGACAGTGGCTACGCCCTCCGTGAATACCTCCTGACCCCATACCTCAACCCTGCTACACCCCAGCAACGGCGCTACAATGTTGCACACATACGGACAAGGAATTGCATAGAAAGGACATTTGGCATGCTCAAGAGCAGGTTCCGCATACTGCACAAGACAGGTGGGGCCATGTATTACAGTCCTGAAAAGTGCTGCCGCATTGTGGCTGTCTGCGCAATACTACATAACATTGCAACCAAGCGCCGGATACCTGTTGACATCTCTGGCAGTGAATCTGAGGGGGACAACCGGCCACCTGCACATGCGCGCCATGCACATGCGGAGAACCCAGCAGAAGGGCACAGACGTCGCAACCACATCACAGTGAACAGTTTCTAGTACAACCACTTCCATCACCCCACAAATCAACAATGCATGCAAAATGTAATGATGACACAACGCTAATGTGTGTAGCAAAATAAATGTATTTGTTCAATTCACAAAAATAAAAATAAGGTTCCAGTCCAAATAACTACAACAGACAGTATTACGCCATACTGCTGTGCATCACTACATTGCAGGCTTAACTTCAGCCTGTGCCATTGATTTACTGCAGTTCTCAGGAGCGCCTAGTGCGCGTTCCGCCATAGCGCCTCTGAGGGGCATCCTCCTCCGGGGCTTCAGGCAATGGGGTGGGCCTGGTGCTGCGGGTGTGTGGTGGGACCTGTGAGGCAGATTGAGAGCTGACGCTGGACGCCCCCTCACTCGCATCATCACCCCCCACAACAGATGGAATAGCTGGAGGGTGAAGAGCAATGACGGCCGTGGTGAGGGTCTCCAGCACCCTAGTCATGTCCTCGCTGCACTGTATGATTTGGTGCTGCTGGGTCAGGGAGCGCCGCGCCAACAGAGATGTAGCATTTGCTGCCACATAACTTGCCCTGCTGTAAGTGGCCAGCCGGGTCATTAGTTGGCGGTGGCGCCAGCGTGCTCCACTGCTCTGTCTCGACATGGCAGCGGTGTTGGCCTCCATGGCTGCAGCCATGCGGGCCATTCCCTCACCCACACCGGCCATGACTGCAGTCATGTCGTCCAATCGTTCTCCCACACCTGCCATGGCTGCCCTCATGCCCTCCATGTGGCCTGCAACAGTGGCCACATTGCGCCCTATCATATGCAGCTGGAGCTGTATAGCTCCTTGCTGCTGTGCCTGGCGCTGGTGAATCCGAAGCATGCGTCTCTCGACGCTGAGCCGCGCCAGTCCCTGATCATTGGCCCGGCTGCTAGCTGGAGTGGAATGCCGGCGTGACCTGCCACGCCTGCCCTGCTGGCCTGAGTGTGTGGCTGGCCGCAGCGTGGAAACTGGCACAGCCCCGGATGTAGAGGCGACAGCTGCTGGGGGTATGACCGCAGGTGTTGCAGGTGCGCCAGATGCAGAGGGTGTGACTGCTGGTGTGGCTGGTGTAGAAGATGCAGGGGGCACAGTGGTGACTGCCCTGGCTGCGGCTGTAGGAGGAGCAGCGGTAGCAGGTGGCACGATGGTGGTTGGCCTGGCAGCGGCTGTGGGTGCTGCACCAGTCGCAGGGGGGACACTGCAGGTGGTTCTTGCTGCTGGTGTTGATGCAGCGGCAGGGGCTGGTGCCTGGGTTGGTGGTGGCACCTCCTCCTCCTGGACCCCCTCATTGATCAGCAGCCTTTCGCTGTCGGTGCTATCGCCACCTGTGGGGGTAAGTGGTGGATCATTAGTTGCATGTATCTGGCAGACGTGCATTTGCTACATGCATGCTGGGTGACATTCCCTGAATGGCAGTGGCTTTGTGTGCTTTGGGACCTGTCTGGCTGCATTGTGGTACTACAACATTGTGGCCAGACTACATCTCCCACAATGCTTCAGGACATTCCTTGATGTGCAACTATGGCATGCCTATGGGACATTGGGGGAGCCTATTTGGTCATGGACATCCATAGGGGGCAGGGTCGCAGTCGCATGCCACTTACCTTGGGTGTCTTGGGTGGTGCGGGATGAGTCCAGTCTTGTAAATCCAACACAGGCCTCCTTCTCCAGGGTGTCCTCCACCTGGTCCTCCAGGGCAGTATTGGGTGGTACAGTTGGTCCTCCCCCTCCAGTGCCCAAAGACTCCCCAAGGCGCGCCGCCACCCTCTCCTTGGCACGGCCTCGGAGGTCGTACCAGCGCTTCTTCAATGGACCTGTCCGCCACTCCCACCAAGTTCACTGTCGCGGCTATCCCCTGCCATATCCGGCGCTTCTCCTGTTCTGGGACCCTCCTAGAATCTGTGCCAAACAGTCTGTCATGATTGGCCACCACCCCCTCTATGAGGTGTTCAAGCTCCTGCTCCGAGAATTTCAATTTTCTTTTGCGCCCAGACGAGCTGCTGGTGCCAGGTGCAGGTTCCTCAGCCATTGATAGAGGGTTGTGGTTCTGTGGTATTTTTCCTGATTAGCTGCAGCTCTCCAAAATGCTCCCTCTCTCTCAGCCTCACTGTGGAGAATGGTGGTGGGAACCGGCAGCTTCCTGGTTGTGATGTCATCACTGGGCTCGAAATGCGACTTCCCGTTTTCCCGATCTCGCGAGTTTGCGATCTCGCAAATAGCGATATCGCAAATAGCGATATCGCTATTTGCGAGCTCGCAGTCCAGGCGCGGGTAGCCGGAAATAGCGATTATTCTGCGATTATCGGTCATCGCTAACGGAATTTGCGATCGCGTGCGAATCGCTTTTTTTTATCGCAATTCTTCATGAATTCGGATTTGCGATTTCTGAATAGCGATTCGCTTTTTTTCGCTATTACAGAATCGCAAATGCCGATTTTCATGAATATGGCGGTTAGTCCTTAAGCCAAGTTCCCACCTTAACAGAACGTAGTGAGTCCCATTTAATTCTTCTAGCCAGGGTGTGGATTTCGGCCCACGATGATTGCCCCACTTCTGTTATTTCAGCGGCAACTGGTGTTTGCAAATGCATTGTTACCATTAGGGGGTTGTGGTCGCTCTCCAAACGATCGAGAATTTCCAACTTGGCCAGACTGTTCCCCAGAAGTGGTGATAGAAAAATATAATCGATGTTTGAGATGTTTCTAAACGTTGGCAAAAAATTAACACCCGGATACTGTTCCAGTGTAATTTGGTGGGCAGAGCGCAGGTTATAAGTTGTTAGAAAAATGGTCATCACTTCCTGCTCTTTGGTTTTCCTTGCTAAGAGGCCGTTAATTGCAAGGTCTTTAATGTTAAATTCTCCTAGTAACAGTACCTCCGTAAATGCAAATTCCAGTAAAAGATCTTCCAGATGTTTTATCAGTAGCTCAGTTGCAGTTGATTTGAAGGTTTTTGCTATGTTGTGATAACAGTTTATTAGGAGAATTGAAAGGGCCCTACCTGACAGCGAGAGGACAGTGATAAGTACTTTTTGCCCTGTTGTCAGGTTCCGAGGAATGGGTGTGACCGTTATCTTGCAGCTGTGCTTAATGAAAATAGATAGGGCCCCAGAGGGTCTTCCATGGGAGTTGGCCTGGGCGGCTGGTTGAAAAAGTTTGTAATAGCCAAGCAGAGGCGATGGAGATAGAGACCAAGTCTCCTGGAGACATATGATGTCGCTTTTGTTCAGGAAATCCACGGCTGATTTGGAGGCAAGAATTGACTTTAGCCCAGCCACGTTCCAGGATGTGATAGTTAGTTTAGAATTGAACCGGCTGGCGCCCAAGTTAGGAAGGGCGCTGCTGGACAGAGTTGGGAGGAGGCTCAGAGGCAGGATAACCATGGCGGATGTCGTTTGCGTGGAAGGCAGCGCAGTTAAGTTTAAGCCAGAACAGGGAATTAGGCTACTGTGCCCGCACTGGTGACAAAGTCCCTCTAATGTACGTATGTGTAGGTGCGGGAGGTCTGGGACACAATCCCCTAGATCCCAATAATAGAAAACAAGAAACTTGTTTTACAAATCAAATTTCTCAAGGTGACTCCGCACACTTCAACAGTAAGTAATCCAATGTCAATAACATTATACATATAGTTGTATTAACTTTCCAATTGTTCTCCCAAGAATTCCAAAGTCAGATTTCTTAAGTAAACAGATTTTTTATTCATAAATGATCCTTAAAACCAGTTAAGTTTACAGCTTATCAGGCGTTGATGGTTGTGGCATGCATTGTTTAAGAGATTATCCACTTTTGACGCTTCCGGGAGCCAAGCATGGGTTGCGCCCCGGGACCCCTTCAGTATGCTAGTAAACTGCTTCAATGGGGCCTGGGGGAGGAGAACGTGGGGATATTTTTGATGAGTAGGAACCCACATTTCGATGCCCCAATTTTCAAATACATTGGCTTCCCTGAGGATTGCGTTCCTAATGGATTCCTGGGACCACGATGTAATGGTGGCCTCTGAGCCCTCTTTCCCTGGTATTGTGGAGAACTTGACCGATATAAGGTCTGACGAGGTAACCCCAGACAGCGCTGGAACACAGTTGAGTAAACGAATGAGATTACCTCTATTAAGGAAGTCGTATGGGCCCTTATGATCATAGTGGGGGAAAAGGACTAGTTCTGCTCCCTTTTCCAGGTTCTGGAGATTCTGACTCCTAGCTGATTCATTTAAAGGTGCTGGCGCCATCAAAAAGCTGGAGACGTGCTTCAGGTGAGTGGCTTGTCATTTCCTGTACTTGTTTCAATTGGGGCGGAGAAGGCCTCTGCATGTGCGCGGAGGAGTCCCAACCAGCTTTCGATGCGTCCTCAAATAGATGGTATGCACAGTGGCCTCTTGCTTCGCCCTCTGTTGCACTTTGCGCGTACGCCATTACCTGACATTTAAGTGGATTCTTCCGTGTTTCTGTCATTGCTGCAACGGACTGTACAGTGATGTTCTGGCTCCCAAGTCTTTGGTTGTGGATGATTGATGCTGTAGTTTTGTTGGACGATGGTTCATAGACTGTTGTTGGGAAATTTAATTCAATGGCTGTTGTGGGCCCTGGACCTCCCTGGATTGATAGACCGGGCTGTTCACTGGTGTCATTTGATCCTACGATGGTAGTATTTGTCTCAATAGTTTTTGTTTTGGATTTTGAGGGCAAGTTGCAAATGGAGAAATAAGGGAGACCCCTTGATTTAATGGCTGGCAAACTGAGTGCCGCAGACCCTTCAAGCCCCGCTCTCCTTTTCGCTAAGCGTTGTTTTTTAGATTTGCCGTAGGCCTGTGTGTGTTTTTGTTGTGGTCATGCCTCCTGCTTGTAGCTTGACCATGTGTCTAGCGGCCATTTTATGTAGCCTGCCAGTGTGCTTTTGTCATTGGCCTGCATGTGTTCTTTGTTTAACAGGCCTCCTGCTTGGTGTTGGAAACATGTAGCTGACGGTCATTTTGTGTAACCAGCTAAATCTCTTTTGCCCTCAGGTCTAGAAGTCTTCTTTGTTGTGGCCCTCCTCCTTGCTCAGTGTTAGTTGTTGTTCATGACCATGTGGCACTGACTGCTAGCCATGTTGTGCATCCAGCAAGAGTGGCCCTTTGCTATAGGCTTGCTTGGATGGTTAAGAATGATAGCGGATTAATAAATTAATATGCTTGAGGATAATTGTATTTTAATGTCCCTAGTTTAATTTTGTTTAAATGCATTTTACTTTTTTTTTTATAGTGTTCCATTTTCTTAACATCTGGCATCAACTCCATGTCTGGTATAGGTGCACTGCACAACAGCATTCAAGGATAATTTAACTGTCACCTGAACCTCCCTGAGTGTCACATCTTAAAGTGATGCACGTAAAGCAAAAAGTTACATCTGTATGTTGTTTTTGCGCTTTCTGATCCTTCATGAGTGTACTGAACTCCAATTAAAGTTTATGTTGTTTGGTTTTTACTGTTGGATAATTAGTCTGTATTGCTAATTAAAAAAAAACGTAAGTAACCTCAGAATATTGTTCGTTTGTTGGAACTCAACGTTTTACGTGTTGTAACATCTGTTTGAGCAGTACAAACAGATCAATCACTATGTCTTTGTTTTTCCCACAGCAACCCATGAAGCCAGAGTTTGGGAGTTTCAAAATGCTGCCCCTGTTCAGGTGGAAGGGAATAGAATCAGTAGGAAATTGTTGAATCTCATGCTCTCAAACACAAATGATATACTATCCACTATTGCTATACTATGTTTGCAATGAGTGATACTGTCTTGATTTTAAAATTAGAGCTAGCCCAATGGGAAAGGTCCCTTTTATTTACATTTTGGTCAGGGATGGTTTGGCACCAAGTATATCTATGTTCCCCCTTGTCGATGTGATGGCAAGTGGGAACAGTCTTTGTTGAACTAAGCTCTTTCAATCATGTCCTAAAACTTTATTGATTAGGTTAGCTTTTCGGCAATGTAAGGTGGCACTAACTTATCTTCAACTGTTAAACAGCCCTGATATCTGTTTTAATGTATGCTTCGTTCTTAAGATGGTCATCCGAAGTAGAAAATCAAAGCAGAGGAGAAAATAGGGAATTTTAGCTGTTTTTTTGCTTTATGAAGTGCAGTGCTTTTATGATATATTTATTGTAATACAAGGAGATGAGATTGGAAGTCTGTGATAATTACATTTTGCATGTGCATTTTATTGTATTGTTTTTATCTTGTGCTTTTATGATCTTTTCCTAAGATCGAATAAAGAAGAGTTGAATTGAATTGGACTATGTCATTCAAAGAGGAGGGGCTGCAGTTGGGCAAGCTATGACCATGATATGGACAAATGGGACCTAGTCAAATGCCTGACACAGATGTTACTTCCTTTTTAGGTTTTCACATGGGAAGTTAGCAAGGAGAGTATGATGGGCCAAGCTATCCCATTATTGCATCTCTTACAGAACCAGGTAACGAAGGTGTCCGACAGATTCGCCCCACAGGTATGAATGAAAACACAGAAGTGCATGCCTTGGTTGTGACCTTAATCCTTTGCTTGTAATACAAGGCTACAATATGACATCATTTACTTTAAAGAGTACATCTATGCCACACTACTTGATCTATAGTACAAAAAAATATGCTCATTTTCATTCCTTTTTCTGAACGGGATGTTTTAAATAACAAGAGGTGGATTTTGCAGTAAGCCAGTGACTTGGAAGAAGAACGGCTGGAACTTCAAGTCCCATTCCACAGTTCTGGGGTGCTGCTTTCAACCTCTAGAGATGGCAGTCTTGTCTCAAAGCAACCAACACACGTTCAACCAGAACACCGGCAACAACAGCAACTGAAGGACTGGACCCATTCTCTGCATTGTATTTTCTCCAACTGGCAGGGCTCAAGTCCAGAGCAGAGGTGATGGAGAAACAGGTTGAGCAATTGGCAGCACCACTGACCATCCACAGGATGTACCAGGACTATCTGGATGATCCAAAAGAGGTCTATGTGGATCAAAATCTATTGATGTACTGGTATTTGAAAATGCACCAATGCCCAAAGCTCAGCAGACTGGTAATAAGGTATCTGGCTTGTCCTGTCACCAGTGTGTCTGCTGAATGTTGTTCAGTGTAGCTGGTGCCATTGTTGTAGTGTGAAGGACCACTTTCTTTGCCTCTAAATATAGAGATTGACTATGATTAAAATGAACCAACATTTTATACCAAAGAATTACACCATTCCTAAAACAGCAGCACAGTAAGAGGCGGAGGAGGAGGGTGATTGGTCCAAAATGTAATCAAATGTATTGGTGAACCACCTGAGGTTGAGGGTGAATTCAAATTCACAGACTAAGCATGCCAGTGCCCCTATAGAACTTTTATATTTTTTTCTGATTGAACTTAGTTTTTTCTTCACAAAAAAGTAGCTAGAGGAAAATTATTACTTTTGTGTCAGATTTATGTTGCCCCACATTTTTTATTGTTATATTTCCTGATTGCAGTTGGACCAGTATGCATTTAAGAAGCCTCAACAATTTCTTCATGACAATGGGACAATTTCTGCCCCCCTCGTATGCCTATTACCTATCCCTTTAAGCATCACTTAGCACTAGAAGGTCTGCCCTAGAAGATCATTTATTATCTACAAGGCTAGAGGCAAAAGTCCAAATTCCAATGTGTTGCCTGCATCAAAAATGATTAAATACCTACTACCTTAACTACCTGTGCTTAGATTGGAGGAGGTAGCTTCAACTATTACAACAGTGAGTGATTAATTACATGAGAGATGATGGCTTGATGATTCCTGTGGTAGACAGTGAGGGAGGGTTTTGAACTGCAATGTGCAAATTTGCCTAATATGATGGATTTGCAATGCTTGTGTCCTGAGTGATCATTTGTTCCCTGGAAGTGATTGGCCTTTACAAGCAAAAATAAATTAAACCCTTTTTTTTTTTATCATCTAGTATGGCTGCCCCAGATATTCGTTTGACTGGCAAGACTGCTAAATTACAAATTGCTGTTTGCATTAAAGGAGAGATAGTGAACCTACCACCATGCTTGGGGTGAAACAGGTACCCATTCTACCAATAAGTGATGAGATTATTGAGTGACTGTGAGTGATAATTGATATGGAGGTCGACAGTGAGGGAGGGTGTGGTGAACTGTAATACAGTACATTTCATGAGAGGATTATTGAATTGCAATGTTTGGGGCTTGAGTCATGGGCGAAAAATGTTCCCTGGAGGGGATCGGCCCTTTCACACTTCTCCAGATTTAATTGCAAGTTCCTATACTTTTTTCTGATTCTTGAGAGCACAGATAATCACTTTAGTTAACAAATCAATGCCTATGCAAAATACTGTAATTCTGTTCCTCTACTTATTCTTCAACAGCAGTGCACTACACATCTTTCTTGCTCTGTTCATCATGACGATGACTGGTCTGGGACAGAGTTACTCAGACTCAGGATTAGGATCATGGAAGAACTCAGCAGGAACTGCAAGACTTCCTCATCAACAGCTAGAAGCAAGAAGTTATTGAGTATGTACTTCAGTTAAAACGTAAATCAAGAGTTTGTGGCCTAGTACTCAGCTATGTGGAATAGAGAGCGGTGTGTTTGTGAAAATGCGGCTCCGAGTTTGTGTGTGTGTGTGTTTTGGACTTGTGGCAAAAGTGAAACTCTGAGTCCCCCTCTTGTTTTTTTTTGCTCTACCTCTGAGTCTTCTGATACACTGCACATTAAGCTCACCTTTGTTCTGTCCTTCTCCTTGACTCTAAAATACAGTTTCTCTTTTACAATCTGCCGTCTTCTAGTCTCCTGCATGAATGAAAGGCTAAAGCTAGGAACAACATTCCTGATTACCTTCCCGACCAGTCTGGGCGGGCACCAAAGTGTGTGCATTCCAAAGGAGAATACAGATGTACCACCTAATTTTGCAATACAGTATCATTTTTCTTTTAGTAATCATATTAAGAGTACAGGGTGGATGGGTTCACTCACAAACATAGAAGACAGATCACTTCGATATCTGATAACATAGGTCTTGGGGGCAGAAGGACTGTTTTTAATGCACTGTCATACTCATTCCTTTAATTCGTTCTAACAACAGAGTGATGGTGAACGATGTGCTGCTGCTCATTGCCCAGATGAATGTTGTCCTTGTGTTTTAGTGTTTGTTTTTGTCAAAACTTATCCCGAATCCCCTTTCCCAACCATTCATGAAACCTCTAACCCTCTTCTTATTGGCTGTGTGATTAATTGAGATGTGGCTTAATTTACACCATCAATAAATCACACACTTGGTGGAGTGGATGTGGTGAAAGAAACACCAATTTAGTACAGGTTTTTCAAAGCAATAGCACACACTGGCTCATTACTCACCCACACATTAAAGTGATCCACATTTTAGGTATAGAATGAAGAAATTCAGTCATCAGCATTATCATTCAGGCTTTGTGTTGTGAAAAAGTCACTCAAGTCCCAACTTTCCTCCTATCCTCTCCACCCAGCCCCAGCAAACAAGTCCCTCCAACCAAAATAAAATTAAAAAAGGGCCAGAACATATGTACAGTGGTCTGGAGCAGGTCCAGGGTCTGCTCCATCATGGTGACCCAACACTTGATGGTGTTCCTTGCAGGATGCGGCACAACAATAGGCTGTTTTCAGTGTGGTAGGGGTGGCAGCAGTTAGCTGGTAGTGGTGCTGGTAATGGATAGCTGAGAGGGTGGAGGCTGAGAAGGACCGGCTACATGTGGGCCCAGTTTTTGTGCGTTAATTTCTTTCTCCTCCTCTTCCAGGACCACCATCAGCCTGTATTCCCGCTGGATATACTCTAGCCTCTGCCACCACAAACGGGTCGCTATCTCCTGTCTGTTGGGTGAACAGCAGTTGCAGCTATATTAAGAAAAACAAAAAAGACATATTGTAAATAATGTTCTTTGCAAACAATTGTTTTAAATTTAAGTCACAATGCCAATGTTATATTTTACCCACACATGCCTTGCATAAAAAAGGCACTGACTGAGTGTCAGAAAAGTATTAAAAGGCAGAATAACATCACAGATTAAAACAAATTGTGATTTGAATATTTATTTTCTTCTAAAGTCTTTTAAAATCATTATAAATAAAGTCAGACACTTTGAGTTGAAAATTAAATTACTTCTCATTAATGAGTAGGGCATTATGCATGATATAGAGTACACATTGAGTCGTGCTAAAATAAGGAAGCCAGTTGTATGTTGTGCTAAAATAAGGAAGCCATGCACATTGCTATCCAAAGCTTCGACTAGTTTGCTACTTTCTGCAGCTGTAGTTGACAATTACCAATTTTTAATTCCAATGGCCCTGCTCTTCGCCAAATCCATTCTCTTTCTACCCTGTCTCCAAATATGCAGATGAATAATAAATAAGATACTACATCACACACATCACATATGAAATGGAGATATTCATATATTATCCTGTCTGTAGACGTTGAGGTAAATTATTCTGATGGACTACACTGCAGAAAAAGGAATGAGCTTTATAAATTTTGTTTGGCACATTCCTCACTTTGTATCCCATACGCCAATCTAGCTTTTTTGATATATAATATAGAGGAGCCACTACACTGATCATCAATTGATCATCTTTGGCTTATTCAGTTACTGTACAATTTGACAGGGCCAAAATCTGAACAAGTGTTAAATAAATATGTTATGGGAAACCATGAAATATATTGGGGGCATTTTCCAGCCACAGCAGACCGGGAGACCGGGAACACTCCCCAGCAGGTCGCAGACAGCTCCTGGGGCCCTAACGCTGTGGACTCGCCGCGGTCGCTTCACTCCACCTGGTGACTGGAGGCTGGAGACTACAGCTCCCAGGGAGCCTAGCACCAACTTCCTGCCGCGAATTCTCGCGAATTTGCGGATTTTTTTTTTTTGTGTGTTCGCGCGGGTTTCTGCCAGTTCGCGAGGGTTTTGTACAATTTCGCAAACGCGAACTTACCTGTCGGGTCGCAAGTTTTGCGAACTTGTTGTTTCTACGTGTCCAGCCTGTTTGGGACACTCTTCTTCATCACTGCCACTCTCTGTCACCACTGCCACTCTCTGACTACTCATGCCACCCTCTGGCCCACCCATGCCACCCTCTGTTTCATCACAGCACCCTCTGGTTGTCCAGTCAGTGTACATTATTGTGGCAAAGCAAAGCACACCTTCCCTGCTTCAAGTGACCTGAATTAATTTGGGGCTGATTAATGTGTCACAGAATATTTTTTTAGCTGGCACCTGCTTCCTTAGTGCTTCCTGATTAGTGATCTTTTGCACTTGGTAAGTGCTTTCATTGTTGCAAAATTAGTTACAACACCTGCCCTGCCCCAACTGACAATAATGAATTAGGGGCTGATTAATGGATTTGAACTTCCAGCCTGGCTCCTGCTTGTCTCCCTTAGCTGTAATTCAGGACCTTTGTGGCATATGTGTAACTATTCTGAGGTTCAGAGCAGGGTCACATAATAGTTGCAACTGGCAACTGAACTCTGGAGGGGCCCCTCAGGAAGCACTACAGGAAATGGCTACTAATGATGAGCCTGAACTTTTGAACCTGGTAAGTAGTTTCAGTTTTGCTAAGATCGTATTTCTGCAATTTAGCGCTTATTCGCGGGGCGCGAAGTTGTACTGGGAAGCCGCGAACTCACGCGAACAGTGCGAGCAAGCCATAAAATCCGCTGCTCGCGGATTTGCGGATTTTGCGGGAGATTAGCGAATCTCGCAGATTGCGAATTTACCAAAAATCCGCAAAATCCGCGAGCGAAACGGATTTTCCGCCCATGCTTACTCCCAGGGAGCCTGGCACCAACTTCCTGCCGCAGCGCGCCCGGAGGCGCTACAAATTCAGGACGCTCCCTCGGTGGAGAGGGGGGCATTTTCCAGCCACAGCAGACCGGGAGACCGGGAACACTCACCTGCAGGTCGCAGACAGCTCCTGGGGCCCTAACGCTGTGGACTCGCCGCGGTCGCTTCACTCCACCTGGCGACTGGAGGCTGGAGACTACAGCTCCCAGGGAGCCTAGCACCAACTTCCTGCAGCAGCGTGCCCGGAGGCGCTACAAATTCAGGACGCTCCCTCCGCGTCGCGGGACGCACGCGGGCGACGCCGGGCTAAGCCCGGGCAGAGGGCGGGCCATCTAAGGCCATCAGAGGCCAGAGGAGGTCGGGGCGGGGCAATTCCCCATGGCTCATCTCGAGGAGTTGCGGATTATGCACTAAAGGTACTGTTTCCCTTTACATGTCCCCCTTAACAATTTGGTCCCTCCTATTTTGTTTCCAAAGTGGCATCTCTAAACTGTTTTGGTCGGAAAGATGGCTGATGTCTTCACCGATTCAGAAAAGGGGGTGGTGATGAACAGAGTGCCTGAATTAAGCAGACCACTCTTACCCAGTCCAAAGATCAGGGCTTGATCCATCACCGTTATTTATCTCACTGCACCATCCCAGCTCAGAACCTGGCTATATGCAAATTAGTCTGTCCCTGGCCCAGTGCATCATGGAAACAGGGCAGACTAAACTACCAAGCCAATTCTTCACCACAAAGGAGACAAGCTACCATGGACCGGTTTCTGGCATTTCAGCCGTCTTCGGCCCGGCTTGCTTGAATCCTGATGGTGCAGTGAGAAAGGGACTCATGTCTGAGTATACCCTGCCACACCTATAGTGGAGAAAACGATTCAGAAAAGGGGGTGGTGATGAACAGAGTGCCTGAATTAAGCAGACCACTCTTACCCAGTCCAAAGATCAGGGCTTGATCCATCACCGTTATTTATCCCACTGCACCATCCCAGATCAGAACCTGGCTATATGCAAATTAGTCTGTCCCTGGCCCAGTGCATCATGGGAACAGGGCAGACTAAACTACCAAGCCAATTCTTCACCAGAAAGGAGACAAGCTACCGGGGACCGGTTTCTGGCATTTCAGCCGTCTTCGTCCCGGCTTGCTTGAATCCTGATGGTGCAGTGAGAAAGGGACTCATGTCTGAGTACACCCTGCCACACCTATAGTGGCCAGAAACGATTCAGAAAAGGGGGTGGTGATGAACAGAGTGCCTGAATTAAGCAGACCACTCTTACCCAGTCCAAAGATCAGGGCTTGATCCATCACCGTTATTTATCTCACTGCACCATCCCAGCTCAGAACCTGGCTATATGCAAATTAGTCTGTCCCTGGCCCAGTGCATCATGGGAACAGGGCAGACTAAACTACCAAGCCAATTCTTCACCAGAAAGGAGACAAGCTACCGGGGACCGGTTTCTGGCAATTCAGCCGTCTTCGGCCCGGCTTGCTTGAATCCTGATGGTGCAATGAGAAAGGGACTCATGTCTGAGTATACCCTGCCACACCTATAGTGGCCAAAAACGATTCAGAAAAGGGGGCGGTGATGAACAGAGTGCCTGAACTAAGCAGACCACTCTTACCCAGTCCAAAGATCAGGGCTTGATCCATCACCGTTATTTATCTCACTGCACCATCCCAGCTCAGAACCTGGCTATATGCAAATTAGTCTGTCCCTGGCCCAGTGCATCATGGGAACAGGGCAGACTAAACTACCAAGCCAATTCTTCACCAGAAAGGAGACAAGCTACCTGGGACCGGTTTCTGGCATTTCAGCCGTCTTCGGCCCGGCTTGCTTGAATCCTGATGGTGCAGTGAGAAAGGGGCTCATGTCTGAGTATACCCTGCTACACCTATAGTGGCCAAAAACGATTCAGAAAAGGGGGTGGTGATGAACAGAGTGCCTGAATTAAGCAGACCACTCTTACCCAGTCCAAAGATCAGGGCTTGATCCATCACCGTTATTTATCTCACTGCACCATCCCAGCTCAGAACCTGGCTATATGCAAATTAGTCTGTCCCTGGCCCAGTGCATCATGGGAACAGGGCAGACTAAACTACCAAGCCAATTCTTCACCAGAAAGGAGACAAGCTACCGGGGACCGGTTTCTGGCATTTCAGCCGTCTTCGGCCCGGCTTGCTTGAATCCTGATGGTGCAGTGAGAAAGGGACTCATGTCTGAGTATACCCTGCCACACCTATAGTGGCCAAAAACGATTCAGAAAAGGGGGTGGTGATGAACAGAGTGCCTGAATTAAGCAGACCACTCTTACCCAGTCCAAAGATCAGGGCTTGATCCATCACCGTTATTTATCTCACTGCACCATCCTAGCTCAGAACCAGGCTATATGCAAATTAGTCTGTCCCTGACCCAGTGCATCATGGGAACAGGGCAGACTAAACTACCAAGCCAATTCTTCACCAGAAAGGAGACAAGCTACCGGGGACCAGTTTCTGGCATTTCAGCCGTCTTCGGCCCGGCTTGCTTGAATCCTGATGGTGCAGTGAGAAAGGGACTCATGTCTGAGTATACCCTGCCACACCTATAGTGGCCAAAAACGATTCAGAAAAGGGGGTGGTGATGGACAGAGTGCCTGAATTAAGCAGACCACTCTTACCCAGTCCAAAGATCAGGGCTTGATCCATCACCGTTATTTATCTTACTGCACCATCCCAGCTCAGAACCTGGCTATATGCAAATTAGTCTGTCCCTGGCCCAGTGCATCATGGGAACAGGGCAGACTAAACTACCAAGCCAATTCTTCACCAGAAAGGAGACAAGCTACCGGGGACCGGTTTCTGGCATTTCAGCCATATTCGGCCCGGCTTGCTTGAATCCTGATGGTGCAGTGAGAAAGGGACTCATGTCTGAGTATACCCTGCCACACCTATAGTGGCCAAAAACGATTCAGAAAAGGGGGTGGTGATGAACAGAGTGCCTGAATTAAGCAGACCACTCTTATCCAGTCCAAAGATCAGGGCTTGTTCCATCACCGTTATTTATCTCACTGCACCATCCCAGCTCAGAACCTGGCTATATGCAAATTAGTCTGTCCCTGGCACAGTGCATCATGGGAACAGGGCAGACTAAACTACCAAGCCAATTCTTCACCAGAAAGGAGACAAGCTACCGGGGACCGGTTTCTGGCATTTCAGCCGTCTTCGGCCCGGCTTGCTTGAATCTTGATGGTGCAGTGAGAAAGGGACTCATGTCTGAGTATACCCTGCCACACCTATAGTGGCCAAAAACGATTCAGAAAAGGGGGTGGTGATGAACAGAGTGCCTGAATTAAGCAGACCACTCTTACCCAGTCCAAAGATCAGGGCTTGATCCATCACCGTTATTTATCTCACTGCACCATCCCAGCTCAGAACCTGGCTATGTGCAAATTAGTCTGTCCCTGGCCCAGTGCATCATGGGAACAGGGCAGACTAAACTACCAAGCCAATTCTTCACCAGCAAGGAGACAAGCTACCGGGGACCCGTTTCTGGCATTTCAGCCGTCTTCGGCCCGGCTTGCTTGAATCCTGATGGTGCAGTGAGAAAGGGACTCATGTCTGAGTATACCCTGCCACACCTATAGTGGCCAAAAACGATTCAGAAAAGGGGATGGTGATGAACAGAGTGCCTGAATTAAGCAGACCACTCTGACCCAGTCCAAAGATCTGGGCTTGATCCATCACCGTTATTTATCTCACTGCACCATCCCAGCTCAGAACCTGGCTATATGCAAATTAGTCTGTCCCTGGCCCAGTGCATCATGGGAACAGGGCAGATTAAACTACCAAGCCAATTCTTCACCAGAAAGGAGACAAGATACCGGGGACCGGTTTCTGGCATTTCAGCCGTCTTCGGCCCGGCTTGCTTGAATCCTGATGGTGCAGTGAGAAAGGGACTCATGTCTGAGTATACCCTGCCACACCTATAGTGGCCAAAAACGATTCAGAAAAGGGGGTGGTGATGAACAGAGTGCCTGAATTAAGCAGACCACTCTTACCCAGTCCAAAGATCAGGGCTTGATCCATCACCGTTATTTATCTCACTTTTCTGAATCATTTTGTCCACCATAAGCGTGGAAGGGTATACTCAGATGGAAGTCCCTTGCTCATTGCACCATCAGGATTCAAGCAAGCCGGGCCGACGACGGCTGAAATGCCAAAAACCGGTCCCCGAAGCTTGTTTCCTTCCCAGTATAAGAATTGGCTTGGTAGTTTGGTTTGCCCTGTTCCCATCATGCACTGGGACAGGAAAAGACTAATTTGCATGTAGTCAGGTTCTGAGCTGGGATGGTGCAGTGAGCAAAAAAACGGTGATGGATCAAGCCCTGATCTTTGGACTGGGTAAGAGTGGTCTGCTTAATTCAGACACTCTGTTCATCACAACCCCCTTTTCTGAATCATTTTGTCAACCATAAGCGTGGAAGGGTATACTCAGATGTGAGTCCCTTGCTCATTGCACCATCAGGATTCAAGCAAGCCGGGCCGACGACGGCTGAAATGCCAGAAACCGGTCCCCGGAAGCTTGTTTCCTTCCCAGTATAAGAATTGGCTTGGTAGTTTGGTTTGCCCTGTTCCCATCATGCACTGGGACAGGAACAGACTAATTTGCATGTAGCCAGGTTCTGAGCTGGGATGGTGCAGTGAGCTAAAAAATGGTGATGGATCAAGCCCTGATCTTTGGACTGGGTAAGAGTGGTCTGCTTAATTCAGACACTCTGTTCATCACTACCCCCTTTTCTGAATCATTTTGTCCACCATAAGCGTGGAAGGGTATACTCAGATGTGAGTCCCTTGCTCATTGCACCATCAGGATTCAAGCAAGCCGGGCCGACGACTGCTGAAATGCCAGAAACCGGTCCCCGGAAGCTTGTTTCCTTCCTAGTATAAGAATTGGCTTGGTAGTTTGGTTTGCCCTGTTCCCATCATGCACTGGAACAGGAACAAACTAATTTGCATGTAGCCAGGTTCTGAGCTGGGATGGTGCAGTGAGCTAAAAAATGGTGATGGATCAAGCCCTGATCTTTGGACTGGGTAAGAGTGGTCTGCTTAATTCAGACACTCTGTTCATCACCACCCCCTTTTCTGAATCATTTTGTCCACCATAAGCGTGGAAGGGTATACTCAGATGTGAGTCCCTTGCTCATTGCACCATCAGGATTCAAGCAAGCCGGGCCGACGACGGCTGAAATGCCAGAAACGGGTCCCCGGAAGCTCGTTTCCTTCCCAGTATAAGAATTGGCTTGGTAGTTTGGTTTGCCCTGTTCCCATCATGCACTGGGACAGGAACAGACTAATTTGCATGTAGCCAGGTTCTGAGCTGGGATGGTGCAGTGAGCTAAAAAACGGTGATGGATCAAGCCCTGATCTTTGGACTGGGTAAGAATGGTCTGCTTAATTCAGACACTCTGTTCATCACCACCCCCTTTTCTGAATCATTTTGTCCACCATAAGCGTGGAAGGGTATACTCAGATGTGAGTCCCTTGCTCATTGCACCATCAGGATTCAAGCAAGCTGGGCCGACGACGGCTGAAATGCCAGAAACCGGTCCCCGGAAGCTTGTTTCCTTCCCAGTATAAGAATTGGCTTGGTAGTTTGGTTTGCCCTGTTCCCATCATGCACTGGGACAGGAACAGACTAATTTGCATGTAGCCAGGTTCTGAGCTGGGATGGTGCAGTGAGCTAAAAAACGGTGATGGATCAAGCCCTGATCTTTGGACTGGGTAAGAGTGGTCTGCTTAATTCAGAGCCAGACACTCTGTTCATCACCACCCCCTTTTCTGAATCATGATGTCTTCACCAGCACGGGAGATTACTGGAACGATGCTGCGCATAGTGGCACGATTAGAGGAACATTGGACCACTATCTAAAGAGGTTAACGCTCCCCATTGTTAGGGACCTAGAGCGATTAGAGCGATCTCCCGCCCTGGATAGTTCGCTCAATATGTACTCTCCTTTACAGTTTGTTGACCCTGCTCCCGAGATATCCCTACTGGAGGAACTAAACAATCTGTGTAAAACTAAGTATGAACACTAAGTATGAACAGCCACAGAAACTAAACCCTCATCCTGTATCTACTAAAACTTCTAACACTGACACATTGAATCCACTTACCCACGCTTCTTTTCTGGTTTCATTCGAGAAATTATTAAAGTCTATATTATCCCCCCTGATGGACAAAATGGTCAGTTTAGGGGATAGGCTTATGGCGTCGAGGAAGCAATTAAGGCCAATTCATTACCTGTAAAAACCATATCTACACTCACTCAATTACAGCCTCTAGTAGCCACACAAATGCCGGAAAACTCCGTACAAAGCAAGACTACCCATAATCAGTCAGCAACTCGGAATGTGAAAACCTTGGATCCACTTGTTAAAAAAGTACATAGCTTCCGCCCTACAGTAGGGCTAAATAAACAATTGCCTCTAATTAAGGAACCTATGGTCATTTGTAACACTCTGTCGCCCACTTATAAGCACCTACATTTGCCTCCAGAGGCCGCCCCTATTGTGTGTGTGCTTTCGGGAGTACCTGAACTTACAAGGGGGAAACATGAAAGCCATACGGACCTTAGAAACAAGGTCTCATTTTGGCTAACCAAAAACAGACCTCTATCGCCAAATATTGATGGGACCATACTTAGTGTCAGAAGGGTGGGCTGGCTAGGACCTCTACGCAAGGACTTGGTGGGTGATCTGGTTCTTGTTAAATTTAGGTCTAACTATGTGGTTCCATTTCTTCAATCCTGGCAGCCTCAAATAGGTGATGGTCCTATTTCTACATGGAGCATACGTGATTTTTATCCCAGTTCATTATATGTCTAGCTGAAACGCAAAAATTCACAGCATGGTCGGTCTTTCTTTTTTGCTGTCTTTTTCCCTAAAGTGCGTCAGTAGAAATATCGCTCTTTCCTTCATTTTTTTCTTTTTTGAATAACTAGAGAAAACTAGTATGCATCCTGCAAGTATGTATTATGCGGGTTTTAACAATGTTTTGTATGTTTTTAAATGTTGTTTTTTTATCTTGTGATGTCTTTTATGGTTAATGTACCGAATAAAGATTTGTGTGAAAAATGGACATTCTGGTATCACTTCACTGCACATGGTTATAGAATTAAATGTGGCACATGCCAAGAATGGATTTTTCAATTTGGTGGGCTGGGATGGAAGAACCTAGGAAAAAATAAAGGAGTGAAGTACTAAGAGGTGACTGAGTGGGCGAAGGGAAACAACACACATTATATGTTTGGTTTGCAATGTTTTGAAAACGTTGTAAATGCTACAATAACTGAAGCAGACACACATTACTCAGCCAACAGTGCAGTCATGAATTGACCCATGCTGCACTTTAGCCTTAGTTGGCAAGAATGCCATGGGGGGGAGGGGGCAAGATGAATGATTGGTGAGATACATCTGGCTCACTAAACAAATATACTAAGTCATGGAGGTACAACAAAGAATTAAAAAAAAACATACAGCTTTGAATGAAAACCCTACATAAACTAAGTAAGCAAAGTAGGTGAGCAGCATGCTCATCATGAGATAAGCTGCCTTACATATTCATCTAAACATTTCAAATATTCCTTCATCCTTTCATTCTAATTTACCCATAGCCACAACGATTAAGCGTTGCTTTCTTTCATCCAGGATTTCACCAAAATTTCAAATCCATTCTCCATTCATTCAAAGGCCTCACTTACTTCAAACCATTATTTTGCCCATCCATCCCTTTACCCAATCAGGCACCGTTTCAATTACCCAACCTTTCACACATATACCATTTCCTTTCTTTTAACCTTCAATTCTTTGATGTCTCCCTCAATCCATCATCGCTCATTATATGAACTTTATCCATCAACGCTGATTATGTGAACTTTTGCTGAGTTGCAGATAGAAGAAGCCTTAATATTAACTGAACCACAGCTCTGGCTAGCAGAGCTGGGGGCGTCACTTCACAATCATATGTTCATAACGAAGCCATGGCAATGGGTAGTAAGCATATTAAATTCAAGAAATTATGTGACTTACCAGTGCCCCTCCCGAATGCTGCTTCCCCACCTTCAACATGCACGTCTCCTCCTGCAGCAGCACTTGAGCCAGCATCACCAATGTTCTGTGTGGCTAGAATAAAGCACTAAACATAATTTAGATGCCAGTTATGCACCCCCAAATACAACTCCAATACAGCCCTTCAGTTCAGCTAGAATTATGGTATCTTCTAAATAACACTCTGGGCATTTGATTGGTTAGTTCACAAAGTTAGACAAGCCAGGGGTAGAATAATGGTCAATGAAAGACCTATGGTGTTGGTTGACAAATTCAATGGGAGAGGGACCTCATAATTTTATTCCAGCCATGCTGCCCTGTCATGGGAAACTGCTGTTGCACTATAACTTTAATTGAATAAGGCAGCAGCACACTACATGGGGGGTGTTCTATCAATCAATCATCGGAATTGCAAGCATGCTACTTGCTAGTGAGGGTCTCAAGGCACTGGGGGGGTAGCAGCTCTATTCATTCAGAGAGCCAGGTTCTGGGTGCCTTCCTGAAGATGTTCAGGGAGGGGGCGTTTCTGATGTCAATCAGGAGCTCGTTCCAGGTTGTGGTCATGCTGTAGGAGGAGGCTCTTCTACCTGTCCTGGCTCAGCAGATGCACAGGTTTCAATGAGGATGAGGTTGGTGGATCAGAGGTTTCTCTTGGATGTGTGGAAGGCGATTCTATCATTCAGGTATTGGGGTCTGGTGTTGTGGAGGCATTTGTAGGTGTGGGTGAGTATCTTGGAGGTAACTCTCTTCTCGAAGGGCAGCTAGTGGAGATGCATTTGTGTTGAGGGATGCCGAGGATAGGTCAGGCTGCGGCCTTCTGTATGGTCTGGAGCTTGTCGAGCAGAGATTTGTTGATCCTGGCGTAAAGTGTGGTTCTGTAGTCGAGTCTGCTGGTGATGAGTGCGTGGGGGACGCCTTCCTTGATTAGTGCAGGGATCCATTTGAAGGACTTTCGAAGGATGCAGAGGGTGTTGAAGCAGCTGGAGGCAATGGTGTTGACGTGTCAGGTCATGGAGAGGGAGGAGTCAAGTACAATGCAGACGCTTCAGGCATGGTCCGTGGGTGGTAGGAGGGCTGCCGAGGGCGGTGGGCCACCAGGTGTTGTCCAATGAAGAGCAGGAGGATGAGGACCTCTGTCTTCCCTGAGCTGAGCATGAGGCAGCTGCTGCTCATCCAGGATGTGATTTCTTTCATTCCTTCCTGGAAGTTGAGTCTGGGGGTGATGGGGTCCTTGGTGAGGGAGAAGATGAGCTGGGTGTCGTCAGCATAGGATACTATGCTGACTCCATGCTGTCTGACGATGGCGGCGAGGGGGGTCATGTAGATGTTGAAGAACGTAGGCTGAGCAATGATCCTTGGGGGACTCCGCAGTTGATTTCCGTGGGTTCAGAGAAGAAGGGTGGCAATCTGATTCTTTGGGTTCTGCCTGTGACGAACGAGCAGATCCATTCGAGGGCGGTTACTTGTGTGCTGGCATCATGGAGTTTGCCGGTTAGTGTGCAGTGGAAGACGGAGTTGAACGCTGCAGAGAGGTCGAAAAGGATCAGGGCTTCAGTCTGTCCTTGATCGAGGAGGGTGCGACTGTCATCTGTGATGGCGAGTAGAGCGGTCTCTGTGCTGTGATTGCTGCAGAATCCGGATTCATAGGTATCGAGGATGGAGTTTTCCTCAATGAATTTTATTAGTTGTGTATTGACGGTCTTCTCTGTGACTTTGGCTGTGAGGGGGAGGAGGGAGATGGGACTGTAGGTTTTTTGGTCCGTGGGGTCTGCTGAGCGCTTCTTGAGCAGGCGTCCGACTTCTGAGCATTTCCAGTCATCAGGAAAGATACTGATCTTGAAGATGGCACTGATGGTACATTGTAGTTCTCAAGCAATGGCAGTGGCAGCTCTGCAGAAGATGTGCGGCAGCCAGGGGTCCTGGGGGCTCTTTAGTGATGCCTTTGATGGTCAAAGTGGTGTCTTCGGTAGTGACGGGGGTCCAGGAGGAGATGGTAGGTGGCTGGGTTTGTTGGAGGAGGGAGTGGTTTCGGAGTCAGGTGTCTGGGCATTGAGGTAATTGTAGAGGGGCCTTGATTTTCAGATGGAAGCAGGACCCGAGCTTGTTGCAAAGGTCCTGGGAAGGGGTGATGTCTGTTCTTTCACAGGGCAGATTGGTGAATTCCTAGATGATGCTGAAGAGTTCCTTGGAGTAGCTGGAGTTGGCAAGAATCTTGTTTTGGATGAAGGTCCTTTTGGTGGATCTGATGAGTTGGTGGTATTCTGCCATGGCGTTCTTGAAAGTGATGCAATCTTCTGGCATTTTGCTGTTTCTCCATTTTTTCTCAAGCTATCTGCTGGTGTGCTGGCTTTGTGGTGGTGCCCTTCCTGAGGTGCTGTCTGTTGGGGTTACAGAGGGGTATGGTATGAGCTTGTCTTCGCAGTTGGAGATCGATCTGTGTAGTTCTTTGGCTGCGCAGTTGGTGTCGGTCTAGGTGGTGGGGAATCACAGTTGAGGGTGGAGTTGAGCTGCTCCTCGGTGACTTTGCTCCAGTTCCTTAGTGGAGGGCACAGTGCAGGTTTTGGCAGTATGGGTTTGTCGGTGTGAAAGTGTACGCAGTGGTTTGACCAACTATAAACACACAACAAAGTCTGTAATAAGAACATATGGGCTTGTATAGAGATATGGTGGTTTGTCCAAGGCCCTCCATGAAGATGGAGTACATAACCTTCACCAGCATAGAGGATAAACACAGCCATCTTTAGAGATC
Organism: Lissotriton vulgaris; assembly: GCF_964263255.1. NCBI lineage: Eukaryota > Metazoa > Chordata > Amphibia > Caudata > Salamandridae > Lissotriton > Lissotriton vulgaris. Next base: position 495,752,814 of record NC_141685.1, read on the forward strand.
TCTGTCTGCCCTGTCCTTCAGAGGAGCCACCACCATGGCACCTCCTCTGAAGTGACCATGGTTTATGAGGCTGCTCAACAATAATTTTCTTCTCCCGAAGTGGGAGTTTGTTTTATTACAAACAAAATACTAGTGACCCTGACACCCTTGGAGATTTTTTCTGTGCATCGCAGGCAAACTTCCTGGAAGGCTTGAATGGAAAATAGTACATCAAAACATTTGGCCTAATTAAATGCAGACAGTCAGAGCTATTTGCACAGACTGTCTCATGTCCACTGCATCGTTGGTGTAAGATTTCCACTGACAGTGCCATCTGGGGCACAGCAGGCAGAAACATGACATTCTACCCAAATCTAATCAAAGTAGGCAGACCATCAGTTTGACGGACAAGGTACTCACCACGTTTGTGGCAGAGTACACTGTCCACCAAACTCTAAATGACCCCTTAATTTAAAGGACTTTATTTTGGACCTCTCTCTGGCACACATCTTTCTGTAAATCTGAGGATGCTACAGCACCTGTAACACATCTGCTTACATTGCCATAAGCAGGGCTAAGATGGATGGATGGATGTGATGAAGAATTGTGAAATGCTGGAAATATACTGGACATAAAGGGGGATTGCATACTGAGAAGAGGCGAAGGAAGTCAAGGAATTTAGGATGATAGGAAATAAAATACGAAAAAGAAAGGGAGAAAGAATGGATAGAAGAGGTTTAATAGGTTGAAGAGAGAGCTGAAGAATAAGGTAGGGGGAACTGGGGTGCTACAGGAGTAGAGATGACAATACATTTCTATGGTAAGAGCAAGTAAAATTGAAGAATTAGAAAAAAGGTGGTAAGAGAAAGCAGGGACTACAGAAGATTAATAGCCACCATATAGAATGAAGAGCTACCTTTGTAAATATCAAAAGCAGTGCAGAAAGTGTTAATTTTGCAGCACATTTGCAGTTTGGACACAAGCATTCTCCAGGTTTTACTGCACTACGGCAGCAGAGCGTTTCGCCTACAGACTGCAGAGTTCATAGGTAAAGGTAATGTGCCTGCGCTTGGGAGAAATTATACTTAATCATATTCTCCCTCTCTGTTCTTCTAAGCCACTTAATGCCATGTTTATGTTTTCTAGCATAGTGCTACAGCACTCCACTGATTATTGCCCCTACCCTGAACAATTTGTTCCACTCTGTTTCATCTCATACTTACCCTAACAGAACCACCTCCTCTGACGCAATGCCTTGAATGCCCTCAGACCTGCTCCTGGCCAAAACCCAACATGATATATGGAAGGACATATGGCAAACTAAGAGAAAACACTCCAGCAGCATGTGCATTCTAGGCCCCGAAAAGGTTAAAAATGCAACTTTTCAAGTGTCTGGCACCCAGATAATTAACAGTGTTTAGAAAGAATGGCAGTTGAAGATGATGGGGCACATGGAAAAACGAGGCTGAACATAAACTTTTGTACAGTTTGCATGAGGACTATTCATTGAGTTGGTGTATTGTAGGCAGTACTTTATTAGGGGACTACTGTAGCAGGTGTGAGTTTGGATACAAGCTTTCACTCTTCCATGAGTGCTTTCAGGTTTCAACATTGAAGTGTACATTTTGCCTACCAAAGTTTAATATAGTAAGCAGCCCATGTAGTTGGAAGGTAGGTACTAGTACAAGTTTATTCAAGGACACGTCTTCTATTCACATCTTCCAAGAAGTGGTGTTGCAGTGCAACAGCAGATGGAACAGTGCTCAGGGACTTCAAGTTCATTCATGGCTTATTTTGAGCCTTGTGGCACTCCACAGATCAAACAAGGAGGCTGGAATGATAACTAGAGAAAGTGCTAGGTACAGGCTGTAAAATAGGCAGTGCATCTGCCCCCACCCACCCAATTCAAACCTATTGTACCTCAGAAAACAGACGTCCTTCCGCCCTGATTTAGATTCAGCATACAGTGTAGGTCAAAAACCATCTGTTCATCTGTTTCCTTTTGCTCCAGATGATCATCAGTACACTTGCTTGGCTACTTGTCCACCTCTCTGGCCACTCTTGCCACCCGCATTAAGTCGGGATCCCCAGATGACTGCTGCCCCCCCTCTATTCTTAGGGACATCTGTCACACTCTACCTGACTGCATCCTCCCCCTGCTAAATTCCTCTCTTTCCTCTGGGACGGTGCCGGCCTCCTTCAAGGAGGCCGTGTTGGTGCCTCTTCTGAAGAAGCCGGGAGCCGACCCCGCTGTGCCGGCAAACTACCGCCCCATCTCTCTCTTACCTTTCTTTTCCAAAATCCTGGAAGCCCATGTCACCACCTGCCTCTCACAGTTTATCGAGAGTTCCGACTTCCTCGAGGGCAACCAAGCTGGCTTTAGACCCGGCCACTCTACGGAGACAGTGATCTTGGCCGTGCTGGACGCCCTGAGAGACGGTGTTGACAAGGGTACCCCCCAGGCCCTGGTATTATTAGACCTGTCAGCCGCCTTCGACACGGTGGATCATAACATCCTTCTCCGCTGTGTCGAACAGGCTGGCATCCAGGGCCTGGCTCTGGCCTGGGTCAGATCCTTCCTGACGGGCAGGTCTCAGACCCTAAGCCTGGGTGCCTTCAGGGCTCCTAGAGAGCACTCGCTCTGTGGGGTTCCCCAGGGTTCTTCTCTGTCTCCTCTTCTCTTCAATCTTTATCTTCGCCCCCTTCTATTTTCTCTGAGGCTGTGGGACGTTACCGTGTTTAATTACGCGGACGACCTGCAGCTCATCTTCTCTCTCAATTCCCCCTCTGCTATTCCTAACTTCCAGTCAGCCATGTCCCACATTCTCCAGTGGATGGGCCACAACCAGTTAAAGTTGAACCCCGGTAAGACGGAGCTCCTCCTTCCTGGTAGGAGCCCCACCTTCTGGGGGCCTCAATTCTGGCCGGTGGAACTGGGCCCGTCCCCCATCCCCGTGGCTTCGGTGAAGAGCTTAGGGGTCACTATTGACTCCGCTCTATCCCTAGGGCCGCAGGTGGGGACCGTGGTCTCGTCCTGCATTTACCAACTGCGCAGGATCAGGAAAGTGGCATATCTCTTCACACCTGATGCCCTCCTGCAGGTTATCATGGCCCTCGTCCTCTCCCGCCTAGATTTCTCCAACTCGATCTACCATGGTCTGCCTAAAACATCGATGGGCAGACTACAGGTGGTCCAAAATCAGGCGGCGAGATTGGCCTTAGGGATTCCGAAGTGGCAATCTGCCAGGCCCCTCCTCGTCAAACTCCACTGGCTTCCTGTCGCCTCTAGGGCAGCCTTCAAGATCGGCTGCCTTATCTTCAAATCTTTGGCTGGCTCCTGTCCCATCTTTGTAAAATCTCTCATCCGACCCTACTGCCCGTCCCGTAACTTGAGATCCTCCCATCTTCACTTCCTGACTGTTCCTTCCTACAAGCTCTGCAGATCTGGAGGCCGGAGATTTGCATACCTGGCCCCCAAGTTCTGGAATTCTCTCCCCCTTTCTCTTAAAATCTCTAACTCTCTGATCCTTTTTCGTAAATCTCTAAAAACTTGGCTTTTCCCTAAATCTGGTTAGTCTCTCTGTCTCCTTTATTTCCAACCAGCGCCAGGAAACCCATGGTGTCAGTGCGCTTTACAAGCACCCCTTACGATACGATACGATACTAAAAATCATGCTTTTGCCACTCAGCATGTAACACACTTACAAACTGCCTGCCACTGATGGAGCGGAGATATTTGTATCTCATTTGCTTAGTAAAGTCATCATATAGGACTCTCCAGTTTTCTGTGGATCTTTGATTGTTGACTTGAAGCATACAAAATGAGGTAGCATCAGCATTACATTTTTGGTATGGTGAAACAAATGAGTCTCCACAGACATGAAAGGGAAGATGATGTCCAAGCTGCAAGGGTTTTACTAGCAGTTAGTCAAATCACAATTCAAATCAGACAACAAAGGTTTACTTAAAAATATCATAGAAGGATAAATATTGAAAACCTATCATAGTAGGATACATATTAAAATGATTATGCAATAAAAATTTCTTTGAGGAAAATATAATCACATAGGAGAGGCAAAATATAAATAATACATAAAGGAACATCCCTATTCTAATTAAAGCATTGACAGTGGCAAGGGAATTTCTATGAAGAAGATGTCAACGTCAGATGTACCAAGTTTAAGGTTCAGGAAAGAATGGACATGGCCAACAAGATGGCCAATCGGATGCACTGAGCTAATGCTCCTGGCCTGACAATAAATCATCCTTAAAAATTCTCCTGCTCTAGGCAGATTATCAGTCCTCGATGGTGGGGTGTTGCTAAATAAGTCACCTGGGCACACTTGATTATACTGTAGGCCCCAAGGTATCCCCTTGTGCTGTTCAAGGTGAATGAGGCAGTGGTGGGCCTGCGGGAACGGAGAGGGCCTCATTGGCTGGGAAGCTACTGAGCGAGGAGGCAACTTTTAGATGATAGGAGAAGTGGCACCTGTAGATGCAAGCTCTCACAGTGGGATGTGACCAAATGACCTGGGAGTGGAGGAGCTTCACCAGAACACATCGCTCTGGGTCACTGTCTTCCTTGTCTGCAGAGTACGGATGAGGAGTGGCTCTGGGCTCATGTGATCAAGAGATGGGCTATGCTGCCTGGATGGTGGCCTAATGTGACGGGCTGACAACTCTGAGTGTAGGGCATAGTGAATGGAGCAGCTGGGGTCGACTTGGGGACTCCGTAAACACATTGTCGTGGTCACACCTGCCATTGTCATGACAGGGCATGGGGACGACTTTGTCCTCTGAGAGTCCGGAAAGCCCCAGCTGAAGTGCTACCCTTTGTGGTGGGGTTCCAGTGAGTCGAGGGTGGGCCGTCATAATTGTTTTGAGCTGTGCAGCACCAGAGTGGTGTAAAGTGTAAGGCAACATCCTGAGGCGGTTTTATTTGGGATGTTGGGGTGCTGAGCCCGATCCGGAGGCGCTAGGACAGCCGGACTAGGGAAGGTGAGCCTGATCTGGGCTTTTCAATGAAAAGGAATGCAAGATAAAAATAAATCACTAAAAAACCCACAGAACTATAATAGGACACAATAACTGAATAAAGTTGCTCACATCATACTTTTGGAATGCCCATGGGAGCATTCAGACCCTGAGAGGCCTATTTTGCCTAACTGGATGTTTTTGCAGAGGGAAGAGAACAGAAGCTCACAACTGGGGAGAGACGGCTATACTGCATTGTACCAGGACATGGTGGGGTGGCATGCATCATCAGTGTGATTCTCCTTGTGACGAGAATGCCTAGTCCCACCACAGGCTACGATCCCCTCTCTGAGAGGGAGGAGCTCAGGGATGTTTTGTTCCTAGTTAAAGGATATACTAAATCCAGCATTGAGTAGTGATAACCTTAGTTGGGTGAAGTATGCAGCGTAAAAATTAAGTTATAAGTGAAAAAAGTGAATTAAAACTAGCTACCCGGTATGGAATCTACATTTATTAGTATGTACTGGGGCAAGGGTTAAAAAACAGGGCATTGGCAGGGTTAACATATAACTGCAAGTTAAAGACTAACAGGTGGGTCTACATGTTTCAGCATAATGACACTCACTAGAGGTGTTACGACTGGTGCACAGAAAGAATAACTAGTTTCAAATATTGATATACAAACATATCAAATTTGAAATATCGTCATACAGGAATATCGAGTGCAAGATTATCATGGTTCAGACTCTCTACATTGAGGTAAGAAATATTGTTTTTGAAAATATTTAAGTTAGAAATATTGTTTGTTAAAATATTGTTGTTTAAAATATCGATGTTTATGTATTTTTTAGTATGTATTTTAAAAGTATGTAAAGTAATTTATTTGTATACGTATTGATTGTATTTTTTAAAATGTGTTAAATATTTAGTACTGATTAATTTTATGTTAATTAAGTTTTGCGTTTTTAAGTTCTGTAGCAGGTGGTGGCTTTACAGGGGAATAGGGTGGGAAGTATTTTAATTTTAATAAAGTAATTAATATTGTTTGTTTATTAGTATATATTTAATTTAGATTGTATACTGTTAATTGTGGGAATTACATATTTATTAATTAATTATTAATTGATTGTTTAATTTTATTAATCGATTAATTGTGTTCTTTTTTATGATCAGGTTGTGGGTTTATAGGGGAATAGGGTGGGAAAGTAATTTAATAATAATAAATATTTGTTTAATATTAATATTTATATAAATTAGATTTCATAGTGTTAATTGTGGAAATGAATGTATTATTAATTAATTATTAATTGTTTTTTAATTATTAATAATTAATTGGTAATTATGATATTTGGGTTCTTTTTGTAGGAGTGGATTGTGGGTTTATAGGGAATAGGGTGGGAAGTAATTTAATTTTAATAAATGTAATAATATTTTTATATATTAATATTTATTTAATTTTTAAATTATAAGAGCCAAATCCGATCTTGCTCGGAAGGGCTCCGAATGCGATCCGGCCGGAAAAAGTATGAGCCATATGCGTGTTTTCCGACCGACTCGTACAGCTGTACGAGTGAACAAGTACAATGCGAGAAACGCGAAATCGCCAACCGAATCGTTTTCGGGTCTGAACCGCTCCATATGTTTCGTCTGTAAGCAAACCGTGCCGTGAAATGGAGGCGGTTTCCGACTGGGCCAGTACGATGAATGATCCAGACAGCCGGATCGAGTCGGAGCCTTCGACATGTTATCGCTCCGAGAAGCAGACTTCAGGTGTCCGCACCAGATCCCTTTCACCCGTAGTCTTATGAGTTGATCACAGGCATGTTTGATGTGGGTGGCACAGACGCTTTCCAATACAGGGGGTGCCCTTGTGTGCAACATATCTTTTTCGTCAATGGGAGCCTATTTACGTGTCTTACAACAGGCTCCCATTGACTTCAATGGGGCTCCGAGCGACCCTTGTCCATCAGCTCTTGTTTGCATCATACTCGGACGCTCGATGCCCCGGAGCATGAGTCGGTCGGAAAGCCCTCCTGGTCTGAGTCGGACGGAGCCTTCTCCCAGCAAGATCGGAATTGGCTCCATGGTGTTAATTGTGGGAATGTATTTATTATTAATTTTTATCAAGTGTTTGTTAATTAATATTAATTAATGCAATATTTTGTCATTAATTATTGTGTCATTTTTTAGGTTTTGGGTTAATAGGGGAATAGGGTGTGAAAGAGATGTACGTAAAATGATGCAATGAATTAATTACTTATTCTCACACACAATCATTCATAAAAACAATCACTTGACTATACCAGGGACAGTAAAGAAAGAGGTTACTAGTATAGTGTCACCTCGTAATATTACATTCTTGACATGAACCTGATTGTTGGTGACTCGGTTCTTATTCTCAATTTGCAAAGGCTCCAAAACAAGTTTCAGGCCCAGCACGTAGTTAAGGAATGAGAGAGCTTTGACCGTGGGGGCCCATCTATTAGACTAAATAGAATAGGTAGGTAATTCATGTGGGAAAAGAGTGGACCCATATTCTCCAGTTTAGCATCCATGAGCCACTGAAGGCACCTGGTCAGGGCCTACATTTTATTGCACTTGAATTCTAACTAGCATCTCTCATAGAATGGGAGAAATTGGAACAAAGCCCTATTAAATATGCAGGCACTGCTGAAGGTACCCGGGCAACTCCAGCGCTATGTCGTGCAGGGAAGCTGGCTAGCACAGTTGCAGCTCAAAGCGCCACTAAGTAGTGGTTACTCATACACAGAGTCTGTTGTCAAAACAGAGGTGCGTAACCCCTAAATTACAGTCAATATTCCCAGAGTCGCTAGTGGCGGAGAGTGTATACTATGCTTAAAAAGAGGGTCCTACAAAAAGGGGTATGTCAGACTATACTCAGCGTAAGTAGTCGATGTACATCAACACTTGGGGCACTCACAAAAAACCTTTGTAAAGTCGAGGGGCCTCATACCTCAATGTCAGTACTACAGGTGCCGTTGTCTGCAGCAGGAAGGGGGAGGCTGCGCTGCAGCTCAGTGCCATTTAAAGCCCTACGAGTATGAGGTGTTTTCCGGAGGTAGGCAAGTCACTGACAATACGACGTTGCATAGATGTCGCAGATGCGACAGAGAATGCTGGGACGCATAGTTTCTCTCCGCATTCTGTTCAATATGAGATCCTTCCTATAGTATATCAAAGGATTCTAGCTAACAATGACAATCACATTAAGGAAGAAATATATCTATTGGGCTGTAAGGGAAGAATAAATAAACTTTGTGGAGGTAGTCACTAGGGTAGTGACATCGTACCCGTGGATACTGTGGAGGTACTGGGTGTTGAAGTTCCGTGCTATGATTAGTCCACTAAATTTGATAACACCACTCCTTTGAGAGATATAAGATATGTTCCTGTATGTATAGGGGAACAGAGGAGTGTTGGTTGTTAGCCTGTCGAAGGCATGACAGCAGAAACTCATACTATTGCTGAAGTATAGTATTGTGATCACATATATAGTGATTGAGGTCCATGGAATGTCATCATTGAGTCCATTGATATCTAGTTTATTCTTCAACTACACTATCTAACTTATGCATTTGTGCCATTATTTTATCAGGCTCCTGCAGTTCCGCTTGCTCTCTTTTACTATTACAACCTTTCTATTTACTTGCATTCTACCTTATTTGAGGACTACGTATTTGCCCCAGGTGATCCTAAATTTTACAGACCCACATGAGAATAGAAGCACTATGATAACTGGCAACAGTGATTTACACAATCCGGAAAACCATCATGGGAGCCAGCAAACTCAATTGGAAAACCTCTCCTGCTCAGTTTGGTTGTCCATGTCATTCCCTTGGATAATGGTGCAGCAGGGGGCACCGATCTTGGCACATAAGCCTCCCACATCACAGTCATTAAGTCCAATACATATTGATGTTGCATCACCCTGAGGTGAATTGCACGCAGTTATTCTTTGATAAAATTGGGCCAAGCTCAGTGCTGTTCATTGTTTTAAGCATCTCCTACCTGGTGATCTGGAGCCAGCAGGCATTAGCTCTTGTCTGCAGGATCAAGAAGGGTATAGGCCCTCCTACCAATATTTGCATGTCTGTGAACAGTCTTAATTCTTTTGGAATGTTTTTAAACTGTGCCCAGCCAAAAATTTCTGCAGATCTTTTGTCACATGTTTGGTGCAGAAAGACTTTTTCTTTAATGGGTATTGGTACAAGTCAGATAGTTCTTCTCCAGGAATGACTGGGTTGGGGTGTGCATGGCTACCAGGGTACGCCATCCAAGAACGAGTATAGACAAACTTGCTCCATTGCCAATAGTAATTAGGGGAGGGAGGCAAATTCTCCTCTGCTGGTGGAGTTTGTGGAGCATTGCCCACTCCATGCACCGTGTTCAGCGCACGGCAAGCACGAGTGAGGAACGTCATATGCTTGACCACCTCCTGGTGGGATTTGTCAATGCCGGAGGTTGCGCCAGGTCACCACCACTCACGTTGAAAAACCTGTCACTAGCGTTGAGGAAGCTGCCGCTTGAGTAGAACATCTACTCAAGTGGCGTAAAGAATCAGTGCTCCTTTATGCTGCGCATCATGACGGTTCACTGATTGTACAGTACGTGGCAAACTCATGGTGCTACAAATCAGCTTGAGCAGTGCAACTTACTGAACTCTGCTGATTGCTGAACTCAATGGAGCACAGCAGAGTTTCTTTAGCACTTTGCAGAGGAGTTTTGCATCGCAGAACTTTGTGAACTTTGCCCAGGCCTAATAGTAATCCATCAACGTGGAGATTCCCAATTGTATATCCAGAATGTGCAATATCATGCCACTGTTGGCATTCATGCCCATTGGAAGCATTCCTTTACCTCTAAAACATAAGTAATACAGTGTTACTTTCCCAACAATCAGGCGTTGCCCTGTCCCTTGTAACCAAGTGTACCCCCCTCTTCAGTGTCCCATATTTCTTAACATTGGGTGGATATACTCTCATTCATCCCTCCCCCATGTGCATCATCCCCCTTTTTTCCTCAAGCTGGATGACCCTACACAGGAACTCTGTGTCAGAAGACCATTTGTTGTTAGGAAAGACCACCACAGATAAACTTAGGGCCACCTTGGTCCACAGATGGAGGTAGAAGTGGAAATGTTTGTGCTCTGAGTTGGGGGTTTTGATACCGCCAAGAATCTCTTTTCTGAAAAGTCTTGGAGCTAAACTGTATCTTCTACAATGGTGCCCTTTCCACGCATACTGTCCAGCTTGGTTTGGATATCATTAGGTTCAGTAAAGAGGTATAGCACTGTTGGGTTCATGTAGTATGGGCCAGGTTTATAACTACCCTGTGAGGTTCTATACATTTGGGCTGAATCTTGAACCTTATCCTGCATAAGTTAAGTAAATAAGTAATTTTGCCTTTTTGGGGCGTACCTTTTGGAACAGGTAAGGCCTCTGCAATCTACAGTCCTCTTTGCACATGCCTCAAAACCTCTATGTGCAAAGGACCTGTGGCTCATAGTGTATCAGGTACAGCCAATAGAAACGCAAGTGCCATGCATATGGGGTAATGTGCAAGTGCAAGTCATAAAAGCAAACACAGCTGTAACAGCATGTGTCTCACATTAATATAAGTAGGTGTAAGGTACACACACAAAAATTCCCAATAAAGTATGAAAATGTTATACCCTCCATGTGTGGATGGACAAATAACTAACTTACCCATATCAAACATATATACAACCTACATCATAGGGAGAATTGCAAGCTAAATGATGTTGACATTGGCCAAGCCAGACTGAAATACTTACCATATGAAATACCACCCAGTGCAATATCAGATCATGTGGATGTCATCCCACATATCCATAGGGTTAGAGCCTTTATGGAAAGGGAGTTACATGGGTTGGAAGGGCAGCGGGCCTGGTAAATCGTTAGATCCTCAATTAGAAACTTGTAAAGGGCTTTGGGGGGAAGTGGGGTGTTTTGATGTAGAGGGAGTGTCCGTGTCTGATTTTTTTGGGACTGTTGTGGGTACAGGTGCATGTGTGCCAGGTGTATGTGCTACAAGAATGGGTGTGTCTTCTTTTTCAGGTGTATGTTGGATATCTGATTGTACTGTCTCAGTTTCTTAGATGTGTATATTGAGACTGATGTGTATGTGGATGTTGCTGCAGTGGACGTGACAGGTGTTTGTGTTGTGACTGCTGATGCAGTGGTGACTGCTGTTGTTTATGTCTGTGTTGTCAGTAAGCATGGGCAAATTTTGCGAATCTCGCGTTCGCGAATTTTGCGGCTTTGCGAACTCGCAATCCGCAAAATCCGCGAATTCTCACGAATTTGCGGGTTTTTTTTTTTTGTGTTCGCCCGGGTTTCTGCCAGTTCGCGAGGTTTTTGTACAATTTCGCAAACGCGAACTTACCTGTCGGGTCGCAAGTTTTGCGAACTTGTTGTTTCTACGTGTCCAGCCTGTTTGGGACACTCTTCTTCATCACTGCCACTCTCTGTCACCACTGCCACTCTCTGACCACTCATGCCACCCTCTGGCCCACCCATGCCACCCTCTGTTTCATCACCGCACCCTCTGGTTGTCCAGTGTACATTATTTTCGGCAAAGCAAAGCACACCTTCCCTGCCTCAAGTGACCTGAATTATTTTGGGGCTGATTAATGTGTCACAGAATATTTTTTAGCTGGCACCTGCTTCCTTAGTGCTTCCTGATTAGTGATATTTTGCACTTGCTAAGTGCTTTCATTGTTGCAAAATTAGTTACAACACCTGCCCTGCCCCAACTGACAATAATGAATTAGGGGCTGATTAATGTGTCACTGGATTTGAACTTCCAGCCTGGCTCCTGCTTGTCTGCCTTAGCTGTAATTCAGGACCTTTGTGTAACTATTCTGAGGGTCAGAGCAGGGTCACATAATAGTTGCAAGTAGGCAACTGAACTCTGGAGGGGCCCCTCAGGAAGCACTACAGGAAATGGCTACTAATGATGAGCTTGAACTTTTGAACCTGGTAAGTAGTTTCAGTTTTGCTAAGATCGTATTTCTGCAATTTAGCGCTTATTCGCGGGGCGCGAAGTTGAACTGGGAAGCCGCGAACTCACGCGAACAGTGCGAGCAAGCCATAAAATCCGCTGCTCGCGGATTTGCGGATTTTGCTGGAAATTCGCGAATCTCGCGGATTGCGAATTTACCGAAAATCCGCAAAATCCGCGAGCGTAACGGATTTTCCGCCCATGCTTAGTTGTCAGTATGGATGTGATGGTGGTTATGGCAATGCATGTGGGTGTGAAGCTGTCTGTGCTGGATGGGGATGTGGTGTGCACATGCACGACATGAGCTGATTATTCACTTTATTCCGCCGTGTCTGCTCAAGACAGTAAATTGGTAGTGGACTGTACTCTGCTGTGTTACTGGTCCGAAGGACATTAGCAAAGGCCATCAGCAGGCACCAACTACCAGACCTACACAAATAATAACTCTTCTTGTGCATTTCACATCGACCACCCCCAATAATGATGAGGAAATGTCTGCCTGTAACACACAAAGTTGGCAATGTACCATGCATGACTGTGGCCAGGACTCACCCCTTGTAGCTGCTGTTGGGCTCTCAACTGCCCCTCAAGCTCTGGCTGGGCCACCACCAGCATGCGGGCCATTAGTGGTTGGTCAGGGTCCAGCAAACCTCCTGTCTACCTTGGGAGGACAGCTGGACCTCCATGATCTTCTAGGTCCAATGCCTGAGGTCCTCCCACCTCTTACGTCATTGGATGCTGCATCAGCAATAGACCTCCAGGGTCTGCACCTTCCATGCACTGGCTATCCAAATGGATTATGTCTGATGGGTGTTGACCAGTATGGATACAATAGATGAGCACACATATTATAACTGCAAGTTTTAGGATGCCTGTTTGGTTGACACACATTGTATATACACCTAGCATAAGCATAAATAAATAGTTAAAACATCACATGTGTCATTCTCACATGGTAAGAACTAGAAAGAAATGAATACACACTTGTGTCGTCATCTTCTGACTATAATTAACCCTGGTCATGCCCTACACTGATAAGGTAGCCCACTAACATTATGTAGCCCAGGGCCATTGCACATGTACTGTGATGTGAGCTACTATGAAACACAACACACCATTGTGACTGGGGGTAGGCGGAATTTGTGTAATCGCGTTAAGCAAATCTTCGCAAAAACGTCAAAAATCTCAGCAAACACATGGAAATATCGCGAAGTTGCAGAAATGCTTATCCTGCCTGTTTATGATATTTTTTGCGTGATCGCATTGAAAATGTGTCACCAACTTGCCCATGCGGTCGCTACTGGGTGCTGCCATCTTGTTTTCACTTGTCCCATCCGCTCGTGATGCTTAGCTCCTGTTCCAGGTCATGCAAAGCATGCTCGGCAGTGTTTCGCTGCTCTGGTGTCTGGCATACAAACAAACAATTGACGCACCAGTGGTCCGATGTCCTGGACCGAGAGCAGGACCTGTTGGAACTGCTAGGAGTTGAGGTCCCGGGTCTTGGTGAGTAACTATTTACTTATTACTACTTTGTATCTATTCTTCTTCTCTGTGTTATGTATTGCGAATATCTTTTTTTTGTGACCAGGTAGAATTCTGCTGCTTACATTACAGGTAAATTACGTTTAAAAGTCTTCTGTGATTGTTATGACACAGGTGCTCAGCGCTACTAATCTTACTTGTTTGCAACTTTGCTTTTACACTCGCTTACCCTGATTATGTAAGGGTTTATTTTAGAGAAATTAAGTTAGGTAATGCTAGAGTGACTCTAGTCCTTCCTTTGTCCTGTCACTAAGAGAAAGGGGTGGTTTGATACTTAGGTTTATTTACTTATTAGTAAGAGTTGGTAATTTTTTAGTGGTCTGCGTGATGCCCCCTCTGTTATGTCACGAGCTGCTAGTGCTTACCCCAGTCCTTAGTAGAACCTTTTGTAGTTTGTTCAGTGAGTGGTAATAGGCTTAGCACTAGAAGAGCATCAGCATCAACCAAACAACAATTTGGTGTATGCAAAATGTAGGCATGTGTCCTCCTTGTATGCAATTTTGAGGACTAAAAGAAGTGGAAACGCATACTTAATGTACAATTGGCACGTCTGGAATAGGTGGGCTAGGTCAGGTGGTACATACTACTTAGGCTTAGTTAGTATTCTGGAATCAGAATGGAGCACTGGATTAGTGTTGATAAATAATAAGTAGTCGATCCGCGAATCCCCCGATACTTTTTGTCGACCAGATGAGATAGGTCAATTTTATTGCAATTGTTGTTTACATAAATGTGTTTTTGACCGTCCTTCAAAAATATTTTATTTGTTTCACACTAATCATCAATGTTTGTCTCTTCCTTATATCTTTCATGACCAGCATCCAGGGGCGGGAGTACTTGAACACCATGGACAGGAGGACCAGGATGAGGGCTCTTCTGCTGGCCCCAGTACGTCTTCCTGTTTTTAATATTAATAATTCTTATTCCCTAACTTTTACTGCACCATATTTTTTCCGACTTATTGTTTCCGTTTCCTAATGCTATTTTTTCCAACAATTATCCTTCGATCTAGACTATCTGTTTCTAAATTCTTGTTATCCCTGCCTCTAACTGCCTCTGCTCTGATGACTCTCTGTACTACTACTATTAGTCTGTCTGTAGCTAAGCTTGCCCAGTTGGCCACTCTTTATTTAAAAGGTTTTAAATAAAACTCAGATTCACCAGTAGCTCTAGCCTTGAGTCCATTCCTGTGGGGTGTCTTCTTGTACTACTTCTAGTCTTAGTAATGTTGAGGCTTCATTAATCTTGAGGCTTTTCAAAAATTCCGACCAACAAGATGCCTAACCATATTTTACTATTATGATAGAATAGGACATACTACTACTGTTGCAGGGATTTTTCACATACAGAACTGTGCACAAGAAAATAGGATGTTGGTGATGGGAGGTTGGACGTTCCTCACACCTCAATCAGAACCCACCACAATCCCCTGCCCCACTAGTTATAGTAGCGTCTCATAACTATTAGCTCTCCAAACCCCAGATACCCAATGAGTAGATAACGCAGAACATAACACTCCCGACCTCCCAGTCGTGGAAGTAATGCACATTCATATCCTTCCTTTCGCTCGCTCACTTGTGTAAGTCCACACCAAATACCACTGAGTCTATGTAAGTTCAAAAGTTTTATTTTCAATTGACAAGTTCTGTACGTTGTTCTTAGTACAGCACCAACAGCAAAATGCATAACATTAAAACAATAGAAATTGTTACACTTACTTATACTTACAACAACTACAAGTCCATGGAACAAAGATAAACAAATGCGAAATCATAATAACTGAATAGTGGTGGAAGCGCCACCATCCCCTTGGTAGGAATATAGTTTTTATAAAATTATAAATGAAGATCTCAGAGCGAATTCTGTGGACCCCTCACCTTAGAAGAACCTAGTACTGGTTACATCATAAGCCCTGCAAAGCTCTGTTTCATAGAAGGGAATCTTCCGTCTGTTATGAGAAAAATGTTGCGCATTAGTATATTGCAAGTATTTCTCAATAGTGGCAAAAAGTGTAGCATTTTTATGGATAAGCAATATGGACTAACAACAGAACTCCATAAAAAAGTGATTTGTTTTGGTTGACCTTGTACGCAGCACTTAAACAGTAGCAGTATGAGGGCATGTGGGCTCAAAGGCATCTTATACAACAAGCTGTGAGGTAATGTGCAAAGACTAGAATGACCCTAGGGACCATATAACTACTAGTGTCTACTCTACTACTACCTGATTTGTACTAGTGATGTATGTTGTATATATTTATGTAATACTATTAACTCATTTTTCAATCTTGCTACAGAAAAATTGGGGGAGGTGTATATGAAACCTAAAAAATGTGCAATGTTTTTTCTAGGGGCACTACCGACCACCAGTGCCGGGGCCAGCGGCAAAGGCGACGCGGCTGGTGACAGAGGAGAGGATGTGGCAGTTGCAGGGGGAGCTACAGGGGGTGACCCAGCCGCAGTGGCGGGCGGTGGTAAGTTAGATTCCTAATTCTTACTTATTCACATTACACTCACTGCAAGGGTGTACTGTATATTGTACTGTTGAGACTTACTAAATAAGAAGTTGTTGTGAACGGTTGAAGAGCGAAGACACCCTTTAATTGGCATTAGTAAAGGCATTAGCGTCGGGAGTGTTGAGTAACCAATGGCCTTTTCTATCTGATTTCAACTCAGCTGTGAAAGTTTTATGGAGAAGACTAAAAGTCAGATCAGATGACCTTGATGGATGGGTTGAATGAAAAGGGAAAGACAGGTGGAAGGAAGAAGGACGGGAGAGATTTAATATTTATGACTGACAGAGAAGGATACGTGGGATGCATACATGCATATGTGACGGATAAAAATCAGATGAATGGTTGGTTGAATGCCTGACAAACTCACACAAATGTTAAAGCCCAAGGAAGTGACTCGTCCTACTAGTACTGTCAGTCTCTTCTAGTCTATGCATTCCTTAACCGGACTCGAAGGGGTGCGTGAATTGAATTATGAAAACATGCCCATTATTAATTATGCCTCCCCCCAAACTTCTCTTACTTTTGCTTGATGTTTAGCGATGGCTGCATGGTGATGGTTTACTTTCCTAACATGCCATGGTTGTGGTGGTAGTAGTAGTAGACACTGGCAGCAGCATTTGCAAAAAAAGAAAATGAGACAGTCATTCGCCTGCGAGAGAGGAGTAGTAGAATGAAGTACAATACAGAACTTACTGCGAAACAATAATATGCAAAAATAGCTTTCAACAAAA
Source organism: Lissotriton vulgaris (assembly GCF_964263255.1). Classification (NCBI taxonomy): domain Eukaryota; kingdom Metazoa; phylum Chordata; class Amphibia; order Caudata; family Salamandridae; genus Lissotriton; species Lissotriton vulgaris. The sequence goes on from NC_141685.1 coordinate 495,769,599, forward strand.
CATAATGGTGGTGGGGATAGCCTACTACACAGAGGTATAAACTATAGTTGTGTTGACTTGACTAGGCCTACAGTATACTGGACACAAGTGTAACCGTTAGTTCTGTGTAGGAGGATGACAACAAAATAAATCCAATCAATGCTATCAATTAATTCAGATGTATAGGTTCCTTTGGTAAAAAAAAATCACCTCACAAATATACTGCTCATGGGTGGGCAAGCAGAAGAAGATCCTCTCCCTGCCTTGAAATTGAAATACTGTTGCTTTTGCCGCATTCACCCTAGTAATCTTGTGATAAATTATTGGTGTACATTTAATTTAGTCACATCTCAATAAGTCACACAGCCTGGGGGAAGAGGGTTAGGGTTTGTTGAATGGATGGGAAGGGGGTTTTGGGAAAGTTTTGACACTGAAAAACAGTACTCATGGACAAACAACAAATGACAACCTTTGTAGACTAACATATCCATATCAATATGTGAAGGGGGAAAAAGGAATTGTATGCATGATGATGATTGATAAGGAGACCCGGATTACATACAGTTTGTGTTCAGTTCTTCCGGGCTTACTTTTACAGATAGCAAAGAACATTTTTAAATATCTGTAGGGATTAATTATAAACAGAGAGCAAACCTAATGATAATAACAACAAGACAAACAAAATTAATCAAATTATATAAAAGATGATGAAAGTTGATACTGTTACTGTGCTATCCTGGTCAAAATGTGGATTTGCATCTCGGCATTCCTCTTGGTCCTCTAATCCATCAATCTTGGGTGTAACAATTGCCTGCCTGGCAGATGTAGATTCATTGGTAAGGTAAGTGTGCATTGTTTTCCCAAGTATAGCACAGGGTAAGGCCTGGCCTGTAATTGTAGATGGAAAACAAAAGGGATATTGAGAAACCAAGTTGAAATAAATGCACAAGTTATGGAGTAGTGCAACAAGTACACTTTCCGAGGTGGCATGTATGCATCATCTCTACTCTAGTCTGTTTCCAGCATTGACCTACAACAACAACAACAGGACAGAGCAGGCCCACAGTGATGGCAACCTTTGCACATCCTCCATTTAATGTACATTTCTTGCAAGAGTTGGACAAAGCACATATCCAGCAACATAAAAGTTTACAATTTAAGTGACTAAATCAATGCACCGCAGTCATACCGCCGCTAAACTCGACTCCACTGCTACACAGACATTTAGGTCTGCTGGGGTTGTTGTTGATTTGTTCACCATTAATGCCACTCATGAAACGTCCAGACTTATTCAATCAATCATCTCAGATACTTGTACTGAGTGACTGTGAAGATCGGCCTGCAGTAGGAATACAATTTTGTTTTTAAACAACAAAAGTGGAAATAATATTGACTTAAGTCACTTTTAGTGTGTAGAGTAAATACTAGTACACTTCATGCACAACAAACAACAAAAATACAATCACCAATCACCAATCACTCAGAGTTGGTGTTCAATGCATGCCATTCATTTTCATTACCTGTTCCTTCTCATCTTAAGTTAAGGGGCCGTCTCTCTCGCCATCATCATCATGGTGCTGTTGTCCTACTCAGTGTGCAGTGTACAGATTGAGTCCCCTTCCTATATTCAAAAGCAATGTTTTGGGCTGCAGTAAGGAAAAAATTGCCTTGAGTTACTTTTAGTGTGTAGATTATTATTACATATAGTACACAATGAAATAACTTCATGCACAACAAACAGCAACTAAATCACTCAGTCTGCGTCCAATGCATGGTATTACCTGTTCCTTATCATCTTCAGTTAATGGGCAGTCTCACTCGGATCAGAAAGGAGGATAGCTATAGAAGTCATCATCTCGTTCCACTTCTTTTGGAGGGACTAGGAAAGATTGTATTTGTTCTTCTATTTTGCATCATCCAATCATCATCTGTCTTGAGGGCAATGGATTTAGGGAGATTCAGGAGAATGGCGGAGTGGGATTCGAAGGAGTGTACTGTGAAATGCAGACAGGTGAAACTTGTATATTGCAAAAAGAGAGTAGAAGACAGTGGTGATGGATTTGTTGTGATTCAAAGTTTCTAACCTGAAAAACAGACACATAAATAAAAGAAAATAAGGGAGGAAAACAGTAAGTGTAAGCCTAATTGTCAGGGTAGTATAGCTCATCCTCAAACTCTGGGGGTTCAACCAGAAGTAGGTAATCATCATCTAACATTCTATTTCTGTCACTTGAGCTGCTGTCCTCATCTTCCTCTCTTGATTCATGTATTGTGTAACTTGGTGGTATGAAGTGCTGATTTATTTTGATCATTGTTAACCTCTCCACATTTTTGGGCGAGAGACTGGTCCTTCCCACTGTTACAATGGAACCAGCAGCACTGAAAACACATTCAGAAGAGACACTTGCAACAGGGCAAGCTAGATAGCTTATCTCCAGCCTGCTGAGCAGTGGACATTGGGCCCTTTTCCCATACCAATACCGCAATGGGTTTTGATCAATGTACACCTCTGTTGGGTCATCCAGATAGGCCTGGACCATCCGCTCAATGTTCAGGGGTGCTAAACTTTTTTCAGGCTCTTTTCTCTTTGCATCAGCACTGGACTTACCAATGACTAAATGTAAATACCAATTGCTTAGTGATTTTACTGGGCCTAATGATCCAGTTCTTGCTGTTGTTGATGGTGATGGTGAGTGTTCTGAGCCAAACACACTGCCCTCAGCCTCCGAAGTTGAACTTGACGCTGTATGCCCTGCTGCAGTACTTATTGTGGGTTGATCTAGCGGGCTTTTAATTAGCAGCCGTTCATTTTCCAACTTACTCGCTGACTGAGCTATCCAAGTTTTGTAGCGGGCAACGTCTATCCCTGAAAAAGGAGTTAATGTCTTCAGTGCCAATTTTGCCTGTGGATCCAGAATTGTGGCACAAATGAAATGTTCTTGTGACAAAATCTTATTTTGCACCCTTGTATTGTCAGCAAAGCGACGGGCTAAGCTTTCCACCAATTCAGATGCTTCTTTTTTTTCCTCTACAGCTTTGTATGCTTCAGACACCTCCATCAGTTGATGCTCTAGCATTTGCAATAATGGGATAGCTAGGCCCATAGTACAGTGCTCCTTGCTGACTTCACGTGTGAAGATCTCAACAGGAAGAAGCATCTCAGTCAGGCATTTAACTAGGCACCATTGGTCCATCTGAATGGTCATGCCTTTCACAGTAGCATCCCCTCTTCACATGATATATTCATTGACTGGCCTGTACTGCACAAACAGACGGTCAAGCATGTAATAGGTTGAGTTCCTGGATGAGTGCTTTGGCTTACATTCTATAGTCACGTTGAATGATTCTCAGCTGCTTCTGAACTTTAAAAGAATGGCTGAAATGAGTGCATATTCTTCGGCAGGTGGTCAGTAAGTTGCTGAATATGGCTTCTTTTTTCAGAAAGTCTTGAACTATAATGTTAATGCAGTGTGCCAAACACGGAACCCTGAAATAGGAACCAAGCTCCATGGCCTTAAGCACATTACTGCCATTATCTGTGGAAACAAAATCAATATTAAGCCCTCTTGGGCATAGCCTTTCAAAAACATTGCTGCAAAACTCTTCCAATATGTTTAAGGCAGTATGAGATTTCTCAATGACGAACATGGCTACAGTTGCACCTACTTCAGATAGCTTATCTCTAACCCCGACAAAAGAGACCCAGTTTGCAGTGATGCACATGTAATCACTGGCTTGGCAACTGGTCCACATGTGTGTTGTCAGGTGCATATTGTGAACAGCACTCTGCTGCAAAGCTTGTACAACCATTTCCAGCACATCATGATGTTTTGCTGGAACAGCAATTCTTGCAAAAAGGACCAGCTGGGAACCTTCCATTTAGGGCAGATGGCTGACACAAATTCAAGGAAACCCACCCCTTCCACAAATGAAAAAGGGAGAAGGTCCAGCACTACCATTTTAGTCAGTTTTGCTTTGTACAACCGTGCCATTGGGTGGTTGCGTTGGTACTGCCCCTCCAACCCAAGCATGCTCTCAATGGTAGGCTGGATTATTTTCCTTTGTGGTGCTGTTGTATTCTTTATCCCACTTAGGCCCAACAATATACTTTGTTCCATTGCAGTACTCGGTCGCCTTGGTGTCTCAGCCTGACTCTGAGTATGGCTCTTACAGCTGTGCCACTGAGATGTTGCTGAGGATGTGGGCGGTACCACTACACTACTGGTGACAGGGCTAGACATGTCTCCCTCTTGTTCACCTTCCACCGCAATAATATTGCGTCCCCTGATTCTTCATGCCCAACATCAATGGGTTGAGTTTTACTTTGTTCTAAGCAAAGTAGGTGAGCCTCTCACACGATAGTGTGGTGTATTTTTAGATGACTTGTTTAGCCTCTGGTACCATAGTTTGTACCAAGCTTACCCCGTCGAAAAGCATGTCGACAAATTGAGCATATAGCAACGTTCTCCTCCTTACTGCTAACTGAAAAGAAGTCCCAAACTAGGAAGGAGAACTTTCTGGCGCTGCTAGATGTGCCACTTTCAATACCGGATAAACTGGACGGTGTGCTTGGAATGTGACTCTGTGCAGCTACAGTGTGACTTCTACCACTACCTACTGAGATGGTGGTTGAGCTGGATGTAGATCCCTGCCGGGCCTTTGTAAATATGGAGACTGGAAGTTGTGGTGGTATTACCTGTGTTGGTGGTATCCGTGCTACATCCCTCAAAGCCATTTTGGATAGGGTAATTATTTTGGTCATAGACCAAACAATTTGAGAGAAGGGTCCAAGGGCAAGTTTAACGACTAATTAGGTACACGCCCCAAAAACGTATATCACAATGCACCAAAGAGTACCTAGAAGTCAAAAAACAAATGGGTCATTCACCGTGGACAACAACTTGATACCATACAAATAACAAAAGTGGGAACACACAGTACAGACCTTAGTGTGATAATAGCCGAGTTAACACTCAAGGGCATAGGGAAAAATTCCCATCAGAAGCCACACTGTACTGCCCTCTTTCGGATCATTTGGGTTCTCCTTGCCCAGGAGACAAAACAAAACGGCCACTCAGTTGTTACCGTGACCGTTTGTAAATGAAAGAAAGAACGTGTTGTTAGAGGGAAGTATGATAGGAATTACCAGTGTTTATATGGCAACTGAAAAAAGCAGTGTAAAGTGAGAAAAGTGAGTAGTGAAGGGTATTAAAATTAGATGAGCTGGGTAGAAAAAAAAATTATTAATATCTCCCAGTCCTCCAAATCTAAAAGACAGGTGCAAACGCAGATTTGAAATAATATCCGCGATCAGTAGTGGTCAACATGTTTCTGCATATATAGGAAAAGAGTTTCATGCATTCATCAGGACCCGTTGTTAATGAACTACTGCTTTTTGTGAAAGAATTGATAAAATATCACCTGAAATATCTGGGGGGCCCCAGACAGTTCAGACGACTGCCGGGAGACACCGACGGAGAGAGCGGTGCTCCTTATACCTGAGCCGCAGCCAGGTGGGGTGAAGCGCCTCAACCACCACATATTGGTACGTGGTTGAGCACATAACCTGGACATTTCAGGTGATATTTTATCAATTCTTTCACAAAAAGCAGTCTGGCTTCTGATGGGAATTTTTCCCTGTGCCCTTGAGTTTTAACTCGGCTATTATCACACTAAGGTCTGTACTGTGTGTTCCCACTTTTGTTATTTGTATGGTATCAAGTTGTTGTCCACGGTGAATGACCCATTTGTTTTTTGACTTCTAGGTACTCTTTGGTGCATTGTAATTATTTTGGTCTCCATCCCCTTTGGGGCAGGACTGATGTTCGTGATGACTGGCTCGTCATCATCATCATCCCCCTCTTGTACATCTACCCCCCTAACTCTAAGGCTTTCTGGAACCTTCCTTTTCACTAGCCTAGTCTTGTGGTGTGCATCACTCTCAGACTGAACTGGTGGCTTCCAAGTGGCATCAGGATCATCAGAAGCGGGGCTTGAAGAAGAAGATGATGGACCAACCCTCCTTTTCCTTGCTGGGGATCTGAAAGACAATGGATCTTCTGAAACAGTGGTTTGCTCCACTTTGTCTGCAGGAAGCTTGATTTCCTGAAATGCACCTACTTCAGGAGCAACAACTACTATTGTGGGCTGTTGTTGTGGCTGTTCTTGCGGCTGCTGCTGTTCTTGTGGCTGCTGCTGTTCTTGCGGCTGCGCCTGCTGCTGCACACTTATCTGCTGAGTTTCCGCCTGCGTTGATTGTGTACTACTTTGCGATAATTACATTTCCACATCGCTGCTCGTTAGTAGACTGGCTACCTCTGCGACACTCATGGGCTTGGGCCTAGGTTGGTGGGGTTGGCCCGCTGGTGCGGAGGTGCTGCTCCCAGCTGGATTACCGGACAACGTGCTGCAGGCATCCCAAAAAACACATTGTCCAGCACACCAGTCGTGGTTAGTGTCACTTCTTTTTTCTGTTCCTTCTTCTTCTTACTGGCAACTTTCTTGGTACTGGAGGACCTGGTACCTTTCTTTGGAGCCATCTTCTTCAGATGTCAGGCAGGCTGCAAGTGCACAAGTTGCAGAGATGTCTGTGGCGCGCAGCAGGACCTCTGTCTGGCAGTACAATGGGTGATGTTGATACCTCCTCCTCTGTCTTTTTGTGCACCTAAAAGCAAAGAAGCCAGGAGAAGAACATCAGTGAAATGTTGCATTAGTTGTTGTGGTTCAATTACTATTAGTACAAACAAACAAATAAAAGATATAGGGCCAGATGTAGGTGGCCGTTTCATGCCATTTACCGATCGGTAACGTCCGATTTTGGCCGTTACCGATCGGTAAATGGGTGACAGGTATGTAGGGGGCATTTTTTACTGATTCGGTAAAATTACCGAATCGGTAATTTTACCGAATCGGTAAAATAAAAATTTGGTAAATTTGCTGAATCTGAGGCTCCCAGATGTAGGTGGGACTCTTCTGAGTCCAAGAGGCCTAACAAAATCGGTATTTTACCATCAAATCCAATTTGATGGTAAAATACCGATTCCGGTGTGCATGCCCATGTGTGCATGCACACCTATGCCATGTGACAGGCAGACCTGCCCTTAGGGCATGTATGCCTGCCACATGGCACCCGAGCCTGTTTTGGGGGTGCCAGAGGGTGTCAAAGTGACACCCTCTGCACCCTTGTGGAAATCGGTATTTACCGATTCGGTAAATACCGAATCGGTAATGCCCATTCATTCCTATGGGCTTCAAATACTTCCGATTCGGTATTCCAGCACATCTGGAATACCTACATGTCCACAGCTTAGATTTACCGATTTTTAATTACCGAATCGGTCAAATTCGGTAATTAAAAATCGGTAAATCTATTTTACCAACATCTAGCCCATAGTGTAGCCATTTGTGAGACTTCGTCAACAAGGGCTAAGGTATACTAATGTTTACACACTACACTCTCAGGAACGATATGAAAGAATAAGAACAACAACCAACATACAAATGTGATGGAAGTGGAGTGGACCCTGTTTGGCATTCAATTATTTGACCATCACATAATTCAGGGAGCTGCTGCTGGCAAAGGGGATGGATGGAAGCAGTAAGCCAATAGGAAAACCATGCAGACCTATATGGCAAAAGCAGCACACTAATAACTTCCACCCAAAAACAGAAATACTCCCCAAAAAACACATTTTCCAACTCAATCCAATGCCATCCATGCCCTGCCTAAATGATGTTTACATTCAACAGAACACACAGAAACACTTGTTTAATGCACCTGTTGGCAGACAAGGCCATTCAAGCTTGCAGGCCTAGGCTTCAAAATGGCCACCAGCCACATGACACGGCCCACTCAACTACAAGAAACAGAAGACAGACAATGCAGGCCTATTGCAAAAAGCACACTGCCTGCCTTAAAAATAGCCGCCAACCTCATGGCCAGGCCCACAACAATAAGCCTAGGCCACAAAGGAATACCATCCAGGCCTATATGGCAAAAGCAGCACACTAATAACTCCCACCAGAAAAGGCCACCAGCCACATTGACACTCACAAATCATAAGCAACATGCAGGAGGCCTGGGAAACAATGAACTGAAAAAAGGCCTATAAAAGCCAGGCAAATGATGCATTCTAAACTGCACTTCTTGCCTTTTTAATGTAATAAAATGCAAAAACGAAAATCCACAGGGTAAAACAAGGTCTGCAGGGAGACCACCAACACACCAGACACACACAAAAAAGGCATTTATTTAACACACACCCAAAAACAGAAATACCCCACAAAAAAACACATTTTCCAACTCAATCCAATGCCATCCACGCCCTAAATGATGTTTGAAATACAATCAACACACACCAAAGGAACATTTGCTTCATTATGCACCCACCCATGACTAGCTCTGGGCCTACTGACTACCCACAACAATAAAAAAAAGAATGATGTGTACCAAAATTGTAGTTGCAGCAACTGCAATGCCCCCAATCAAACAGACACAACACCAACTTACTTGTAAAATTTCAAATTCAAAAGTCCTCAAATCCAAGGATAAGGATGCAGCAGACACTAAAAGTGATCCTTCCAGCTCAGAATCCAAAGGCAGAATGAACAGGAGATGGAGAAAGCACGGGGGGGAGCCTGCTGGACAGGAATAGGCAGTTGGAGATTCTGTGGCACTTCCTCTCTCTCCCCCAATTTTACAGAAGGTTTTATCCTGCTAGAGATAATATTCTTCTCCAGATTGAACATTTTACATTTTCAAATTCGCGAGTTTCACCACACTTCTGCCGGATGTGGATGGCGCGTTCAAAATGACGTGTTCGCGCTCTCACATTCTCTGTCACGTTGCGACCTCATGCTCTCTCTCATGGTGGAGAATGAGGTGTTCGACATCTCATTCTCTCGCAGGTGTCTGATGGCTAGACGAATGACATGATCGCGGTCGCAAACTCTCGCAAGATGACGTGACCGGAGCATGCGAACGGATCGGACAACTCGTCAGCAAACACGGGGATCCCAGTAAGGCGATCCCGTGCGTGAGAACATATTTTCTAAGCGGAAACATGAAAAAAATCTCCGCTGCGCTGCGAATCGCGAAAATTTTGCCATTTTCGCGCTCTGTGCAGAACGCAAAAATGCCAAAATTTCGCAATTTCCGCGAGCGGACCAGAATTTGACGCACATCCCTAATTGTGACCTTCTGAAAGGTAACTACTTGTGAATAACTGAACAGACACCTTTACATTAGGCCCATTGACTTGATGCATGTGGTCCATACAGACTGGCTCCATGGTATAGACTACATCCCAAGACTTAAGTTACAATGAAAAGACTGGCAGGTGTGTCACTGAGAGCTTCCTCCCTGGGGTTGTATGATCATGAGGACTACTTAAAGGGATATCATACTTCATCAGATTGAGTTTGTGTGGTATGTACTGCCATCATAGGACACATCTTTTGCCATATGTGGCATAGTTAGAGGGATAACAAATTGTGTTATCCTGAGCACTCTGTGAACTTTTTCAATAATATTTGCTTTAAATTTCCTGCTGGGTGCCCTCGTCGTCGCACGTAGCCTGAACGTGCCTTTGAAAATCAAGCGAATGTTGAGGTTAGGGACGCTAGCCTCTGGACTGGGCTCTCCAATAATAACGAAAACGAAGTTTTCTCATTAGATTATTCAAGTTTATTCCATTTCGAACACTTCAAATCTGTACATTTAAACGTGGTATTTATTGCTCTTGCCAACATAATAGAACTCTTATGTTGTGTTATACATCATTATGTTAATCCATGTTTTCAAAATACCCAATGCATTTCGGGTCAAACAACAGCCATGACCCTTCGTCAGGGGTCTAAAGAAAGGAAATCAAACAGGACCAAATTAGTCACCCGAGCGCCAACCGAGCATTAGTCACCCGAGCGTCAACCGAGCGCCGATACAACTTCATTATTGCATCTTTATTTTGAAGCCAGTATACTCCACTCACGTGACCACGGCTCTGCAACGCGATTGGTTGCAACCGCGATCACGTGTCACACGCTTTATCCTATGAGAATGAGGGTAGTTGGCTAGTTGCAAACTTGCTGAAGTCCATGGAAGCGCGAACGCGAGTATAAGCTTGTAAGTTTTCAGACTATTGTTTCATACTTTTGTCTCGTAATGCTGGCGTTTTCGATTTAGAGGCAGCGGCTAGCGCTATGATTTTCCCACAGTACGAAGGTGGAGCATTCTTCTGCTCATTAATGCATTCTTAAGCCAGGCACTATGTATCCTTGATCTGGTGCATTTGGGTTCTTGTTTGATCACGACTTTTCCGTTTTTGTGCATTTTTCTTTCTCATGCAGTGAGATTAAGAGCGATGTGACATGGTACATTTTTAGACTGTTGGTCATTGTGTCGGGTGACTAATTTGGTCCTGTTTGATTTCCTTTCTTTAGACCCCTGACGAAGGGTCATGGCTGTTGTTTGACCCGAAATGCATTGGGTATTTTGAAAACATGGATTAACATAATGATGTATAACACAACATAAGAGTTCTATTATGTTGGCAAGAGCAATAAATACCACGTTTAAATGTACAGATTTGAAGTGTTCGAAATGGAATAAACTTGAATAATCTAATGAGAAAACTTCGTTTTCGTTATTATTGGAGAGCCCAGTCCAGAGGCTAGCGTCCCTAACCTCAACATTTGCTTGATTTTCAAAGGCACGTTCAGGCTACGTGCGACGACGAGGGCACCCACCAGGAAATTTAAAGCAAATATTGTTGAAAAAGTTCACAGAGTGCTCAGGATAACACAATTTGTTGTCACAGTATTACAGCCTCACATATCCTTGAGCACCAATTTTGAAAAATGCAATTGGATGATATAGCACTCTCTACTACTAACAGAGCTGAAACGTTAGTCTACACAACAGAAGCCGCCAAGGAAATATATGGACTCATCCAGGAGACCAGACGCATCACCCCTCAAAAAACCACTACTGCGCAAATTCTCAGGCAATTTGAATACATAAGCAAAAAGGAAATAAATCAACGGTTGCACGCAACCACTTTAATACACTACCACAGAAACCAAAGGATCCCTAGGGGACTCAGGATAGCGCTCAAGCCAATGCTTTGCTCCAACAACAAAAAATTCTTGGAAAAGTGGTATCAAATTCTGAACAAGTGTTCCCTTGACCTGATACTGCTGATAGTCGAGGAACTGTCAAAAGTGTTGTTAGAAATAGAAGAAGAGATCAAAACTGTGAAAGAGGAACTGAATAAAATTCCTGATTTAGACAAACTATTGGAGGAGGTCAATTTGAAACTTGATAGATACGCGAAGGAGGTGAACGAAAGGAAAATTCGAAAGTATCGTCGCAATACGTTAGACTATAAATTGGAAGAGGTTTACTCTTGGGCTGAAATATACAACAAAAGGAAATGGCAACCACAACCCCAACAAAAACAATCAGCAACCACATCCTCACAAGAAAGCGTGGTATCCGATACAGATATTGCGCAGAACAGACCACCGTTAACAAAAACCAGCAAACAAACAGAGGTACCATCAACCAGTCAATTAAACATTCAACAACCGACTTTTTTAGATATAAGTCCAGCAGCAAACGCTCCGCCTATCACATCGCAACAAGAAGGGCAAAAAGGAAAAGAAACAGCAGAGGAAATCGCAAAGCGAACACGGAGTCAAGTACAGAAAATAACTTAGTGATTAACATCTCGGAGAAACCATTAACTCCCATGCAGCTGGCAGTACTAAACAAAGGAACCACGTTTGTACCTACGTATAGGTCTAACATTGGAGAGACGGAAATTTTGTTATTCAAGTTCTTCAGAAACCTGAAATTGAAGTATTTCTTTAAAGACACAAGTCAAACCAACCCCATCCCGACTTGGGATCAAGAGTTCAAACCACCGAGCACTTTCTGCGCTCCAACCACGCACAAAACCATAGAAGCATTTGAAAGATCGGTTATGTCTGAAATTCAAAAAATTGCTTTCAGCAAACCCAAGAGACCCAATTTAAGCATCACAGAATGGAACACTCTAAAAAACCTCAGTAAAGACAAAGATCTAACCTTCCAAAAAGCCGACAAGGGTGGCGCCCTGATAGTAATGGACACAGAATTTTACATATCCAGTGTCAACAATCATGTTCAGAATCAGGATATCTATTTACCACTAACTGCAGATCCTACAGCAGAGTATCAAAAAATTTTATAACATTTTTTTTATATCAGATTGTAGATCACGCTTTGACCATGAAATGGATAAGCCAGAAAACACATGCTTTCTTTCACCTTAAATATCCAAGGAGACCGCAACTTTACATGTTGCCCAAGATACATAAGGACCCCATTAGACCACCATTCAGACCCATTGTCTCGGCCTGTGGATCGATCTCGGAACCCATTGGTAAGTTTGTCGACAAATTCCTACAACCGCTTGTCCAGAAAAGTGATACATACATTAAGGATACCACATCCTTTTTGAATATGTTAAACAGTGTGAAACTGTCACACAGTGAAACATACTGGTTATGCACGATTGACGTCGTGGCATTGTACACTTCTATCCCACACAAAGAGGGCATTGAGGCTCTTGAATGGAGCTTATTGCACAGTGATCTAGAAGAACACCAGAGAGTTTTGGTTTTGGAACTGATGCAGTATGCACTGTATCACAGTTATTTCGAATGGAATGGAGAATTTTATAATCAATCCAACGGAACATCAATGGGCTTTGGGGGGGCCCCCTCATACGCTAATATTTTTATGCAAAAATTCGAAAGTGATCATATACTTGGCAATCGAACATGGACTGAAGGTCTCACCATGTTTAAGAGATTTATTGATGATATTTTTTTGATTTGGTGCGGTTCTAGAGAAAAATTGGAAGACAATATTAAGACACTCAATGATCAAAATGAAAGGATCAAATTCACACACACCATATCCAAAGACTCGATATCTTTCCTTGATGTACAAATTAACATTGCCAATCAGGTGATCAGCACCAAAGTGTTCCAGAAACCCACTGATAGAAACTCAAGTCTGCTCTTTCAAAGTTTCCATCCGGAGCCATTGAAAAAACACTTGCCTTTTTCGCAATACACACGACTGAAGAGAATAACATCTGATGGAGAACAAGCCAAAAAATCAATCTTGCAACAAACTGTAAAGTATAAACAAAGAGGGTATCCGGATGATATTCTAATACAAGCAATAGCTAAAGTCGACAAAATTAAGAGGATTGATTTATTGACACCTAAAATCAAACCAACTACCCAAAAAACTGTATGTGTACTTAAATACTCATCAGATTCAGAGAAAATCAAAAGAATTATCAATAAACATTGGCACCTGGTACAAAATGAGCCTGATTTGAAAGACATATATAATGATCATGTGACCTTCGCATATCAAAGATCGAAAAATTTGAAAGAAGTGCTGAACACTCCAAGTAAAGAGAAAAAAACATGGAAAGGAATGTCCAAATGTTTCAATTGCATTCATTGCAATACTGTCATCTGTGGAAACATTATGATGCATCCAACCAAAGGCTTCCCCATTGAATTGGAGTATTCTGGTAATTGCGACACAGTAAATTGTATATATTTGATAAAGTGCCCATGTGGCAAGGTATACGTCGGGCAAACTGAACGTAAAGTGAAAATCCGCATCACGGAACATAAAAGCAATATTAGACTCAGCAATCTCAAGTCAGCAATAGCGTGCCATTGGAAAGAAATGAATCACCAAATACCACAGTTAAAATTCATGGTGATCGAGGGCATCCATCAGCGCCCAGACATGGATCCCATGAAACAAAGATTAAAAGCAGAGTTCCAATGGATTAAAAAACTGAACTCTTCCCAGCCCATGGGTTTGAACGATCACATTGAGTATGCGTGGGTCTTATGACTCACTTAACACTGTCATTGACTTGTGCCCAGGTCCTGTTTCCCTTAACATGTGTCAATATGTAATGGGATGAATTTTGTATGCAGTAAGGTTTGATTATTCATATCCGTTATGTTTCAATTTTTATTTTATTTTATTTGAGTTCCCATTTGTATCGTACAACATGTCACAACTTATGCTCAGCGCTAACTGTGTGGTTGTATACTCATCTTCGTGGGCGAGCGCCGATACAACTTCATTATTGCATCTTTATTGTGAAGCCAGTATACTCCACTCACGTGAACACGGCTCTGCAACGCGATTGGTTGCAACCGCGATCACGTGTCACACGCTTTATCCTATGAGAATGAGGGTAGTTGGCTAGTTGCAAACTTGCTGAAGTCCATGGAAGCGCGAACGCGAGTATAAGCTTGTAAGTTTTCAGACTATTGTTTCATACTTTTGTCTCGTAATGCTGGCGTTTTCGATTTAGAGGCAGCGGCTAGCGCTATGATTTTCCCACAGTACGAAGGTGGAGCATTCTTCTGCTCATTAATGCATTCTTAAGCCAGGCACTATGTATCCTTGATCTGGTGCATTTGGGTTCTTGTTTGATCACGACTTTTCCGTTTTTGTGCATTTTTCTTTCTCATGCAGTGAGATTAAGAGCGATGTGACATGGTACATTTTTAGACTGTTGGTCATTGTGTCGGGTGACTAATTTGGTCCTGTTTGATTTCCTTTCTTTAGACCCCTGACGAAGGGTCATGGCTGTTGTTTGACCCGAAATGCATTGGGTATTTTGAAAACATGGATTAACATAATGATGTATAACACAACATAAGAGTTCTATTATGTTGGCAAGAGCAATAAATACCACGTTTAAATGTACAGATTTGAAGTGTTTGAAATGGAATAAACTTGAATAATCTAATGAGAAAACTTCGTTTTCGTTATTATTGGAGAGCCCAGTCCAGAGGCTAGCGTCCCTAACCTCAACATTCGCTTGATAGTTAGAGGGATGTCATTCAACATACTATTATATATCTATGTTCGAATGGTTGATTGCGACAAAGCTGGTGATTCACATATCAAAATCTCTTCCTAAGTAACCAACTATCTGCACTGTTAATGTGACACATATGCAATAGGGCTGTACAATATAAGCACTGCTTATGGAAAAGTGACAACTTACCTGTGGGGGTAAGGGGCTGATCAAAAGTAAATGTCACACATTAATAATGTGGGTCACTAGAAAGAAGTATCAGGTCAGAGGGTTACCTCAGTCACTATTCCAAATGTAGTCCATGTTAACGTATTCAGGGCTCCTAGTGGTTCAGAAAACTAATTTTGGGAGCAGCCACAGATCTGCAGGTCTACAGGGAGATTACTCCGTCCATCAGTAATATTGGCACAGAAACCCTTCTCCCTGCCTGGGCCATGGCCCATACTGGGCGCAACTCCACGTCAGGCCTTGCTCTATGCAAACTGAGCATACTGATCCCATATGAACATTACATTTCCAACACCTAAATACATCAATGTACATCTTGTGGCAATTCAATACATGACCTCAAGGTTGTGTGGTACTCTGAAGAGTATGGTGAGTTTTAGGTAAATCCCTGACAACAGTTTGCTGAACCCTAATCTGAGTTGAGTTATGTACACATAACTAACATCATCCTCAACTGCTTCTTACAGTATACATACACAGCTCTTGATGTACGGGCTATACATGTTTTTGCACATTTACCTTGATCTGATTAGCAAATATATCATAGTTACAATGAAAAGTATACTTGCATAGAAATGTGCATGGAACTCTAGTAGGAACTAGGACTTAACACACAATGCATATCCTAATGGTGAGGTTAAGTACACAAGGTACACTAGATACACAATCCATGACATGATTGTCCAATGTAGAGACCACAAAAGGTTACAAAAGTAATCTAAATTCAATCTGGGTCTCAGAGGCACATTGCAGCCTGTGGGAATAAAAAAGATTGTGTTCAACAGAGTAAAATATACATGTGAGGTAGTTACCTTGTCCTCTGGTGAGACATGTAACTGGACATACAGTGGAGCACATCTTCTATCAGTTTTTCCAACTCCTCTTGAGAAAAGGCTTGGGCACTCCCACCTAGTTAGCCTGGCATGACTGCTCCCAGAGGTGGCAACCAGCAGCTAAAATGCAGGAGGTGTTAATAGCCGCAGAGTCAGGAGGCAGGTGAGTTATTTTTCAAACTGCAGCGTAGAAGAACAGAGCCATTGGGCTGTGACCATCACAATCACCAACAATAACTTCTGGCTGTGTCCGCCATGGATAAAACTGCCCACCTTGCGGGCGAATTCTGCTGCAGCGGGAGATCGGAATGTCTTATATGCAAAATCAGGCATCTGCCATTTTAGTAATTGGAACTAGAGTATTGGTGACTGTTAAGTGTGTCACTGCCACTACAAATCTTTTGTAACATGCTTACATGATGTTTGACTACATTGGTATATAATTTGCTTTACACAAACATCAGTGTACTGCATTACTGTGCAGAAACGCTACATTCCCAAGGTGCACTGTACTACAACGGAGATGGTATTTCATGTGTACAATTCAAAATTGACAATATTATGGTACTCATGATACATGTTTGGATGTAACATGTGTACATTTCTGCAACAGACACATGTGAAGACAACAATAGGGGTTATAGGTGAATGTTGGACAGTAGACAATGGTAATGTGAATTATGTTCTAATCAAGGGTGAGGGAGGTGGATTCTGGATCCATTCACTTTCCAAAGTAGCATGAAATCATCAAAGGGGAATGGATCACTTGTCCTGCTCAACCATTGGGTATACAGGAAATGAGGATGTCCCAGATGAAAAAAGACCCTCATGCACGTGATGGGTATGGTGGAATCTGAAGCGGTATATGTTGGTTCTCCGCTTTTAGATCACGTCAGTGCATAATCATTGGGTCTGATTTCGATTTATGCAGCCTCCACCAGGAGGTTTTTACCCATGGTTGACGCAGTAGTAAGCCAGTGATAAAAAGGTACTATTAAAAAGACACAACAACCTAAGTTTCTGCTACTTTATTTTACTCGGCTGTTGGTCTAGTAAACTCTATGAGAGTGCATCACATTGGACTGAGTTACGAGTACTGGATGCACTCAGAGTAATAAAACTTGAGGGGCGGGGAATTGTGAGGGTATTATTAAAAAAAAGGTCGACATGTTTCTGCCTGGTCTGCCTGGGTTTAGGACTTACGGGCATTCATCAGGACCGGTGGTTGGGGAACGTGAGGTTTAACAAAAAATAGGTGCTCAAATGTGAACGAAAAAGGTATTAACCTGTTTCTTCGGACTGGAGGTCTTCTGGTACCTCGCGCATTTACTTAATACGGTCCTGTCGGATCGTAGAGCTCTTGGAAGGGGCTGTTGCACCCGATCCTCAGCTTGCTTCGTCAGTGCGCTGCTCTGCCCTTACTGATCCGGAAACCATGGTTTTTCGTTCACATTTGAGCACCTATTTTTTGTTAAACCTCACGTTCCGCAACCACCGGTCCTGATGAATGCCCGTAAGTCCTAAACCCAGGCAGACCAGGCAGAAACATGTCGACCTTTTTTTTAATAATACCCTCACAATTCCCCGCCCCTCAAGTTTTATTACTCTGAGTGCATCCAGTACTCGTAACTCAGTCCAATGTGATGCACTCTCATAGAGTTTACTAGAACAACAGCCGAGTAAAATAAAGTAGCAGAAACTTAGGTTGTTGTGTCTTTTTAATAGTACCTTTTTATCACTGGCTCACTACTGCGTCAACCATGGGTAAAAACCTCCTGGTGGAGGCTGCATAAATCGAAATCAGACCCAATGATTATGCACTGACGTGATCTAAAAGCGGAGAACCAACATATACCGCTTCAGATACCACCATACCCATCACGTGCATGAGGGTCTTTTTTCATCTGGGACATCCTCATTTCCTGTATACCCAATGGTTGAGGAGGACAAGTGATCCATTCCCCTTTGATGATTTAATGTGAATAATGTGTAATGTTTTCTGAAGCAGTTATGTTTTGTCACATTACTGTTGGCTTACCCTACATATGTTACTCTGGACATTATGATCAATGTTCAGAATTGTTTCTATTACAGACATAGGTACCCTCGGAGAGGGAAGAGATGACAATCTTCAGTGTACCGTCCATTTACAGACCGTCAGACCAATGAAGAAAGCCATGTTAACAAGACATTTAGTTCAAAAAGGCAAAACATACAGGATGTATATCATCATTTGGGTCCTCAAAACACTAATCCCATGTGTATTCTATCTAATGTGGGACTTATGGCAGTTTTGCATTGTCTGGCCACAGGGTTCTTCCAGTACACTGTGCCTAGAGTCATTTAAAAAGGCAACAAATACATGATTTATGTAATCAGTTGGAGCATGATCTTCTTCTTCTAAACACTAATCCCACACATATCTCACTTATTGTGAGATGTATAGCAGTATTCCATTTTGTGGCCACAGGTTCCTTCCAGGTCACTGTGGCTATATCTGGTGGTATGTCACAACCAATGTTCAATGGTGTACTACAAGACATGCTTTCAGCAAAGATAAGACACATCGACAGCTACATCCACTTTGCCAGGACTAAGGATTTAGCCAATGTCACGGTTGGCTTCTGTGGAATTGGTCACATACCACATGTGGTTGGAGCCATTGATGGCACCATTATTGCCTTAGTAGCACCGCAAGCCAGGAAACAAGTTTACCAAAGCAGGAAGCACTTCCATTCTATAAACAGGCAAGTTATCTGCTTACCGGATTTGTACATTTCAAATATCTGTGCCTGGTTCCCAGGATCTGCAAACAAAACAGGTGATGGACCGAATGTGGATCAATGTCACACATTCACCCCAGTCCAAAGATCTGGGCCTAAATCCATCGTTTTTTTGCACTCCACACCACCCTGGGTTAGACAATGGCGATATGCAAATCAGCTCTGACCCTGTGCCCCATGGGAACAGTCCAGTCCGAACTACAAAAGCCATGTCCTTCCCAGAACGGAATCAAGCATCCGAGGACCGGACCGGTTTCGAGGTAACACCTCTCATCAGCCCGGCTAGCTTGACTCCAGTGGTGTGGAGTGCCTGGGACCCACGTCTGAGCATCCCCAGCGCACTTATGGCGAATTTGCACACAAAACAGGTGATGGACCGAATGTGGATCAATGTCACACATTCACCCCAGTCCAAAGATCTGGGCCCAAATCCATCGTTTTTTTGCACTCCACACCACCCTGGGTTAGACAATGGCGATATGCAAATCAGCTCTGACCCTGTGCCCCATGGGAACAGTCCAGTCCGAACTACAAAAGCCATGTCCTTCCCAGAACGGAATCAAGCATCCGAGGACCGGACCGGTTTCGAGGTAACACCTCTCATCAGCCCGGCTAGCTTGACTCCAGTGGTGTGGAGTGCCTGAGACCCACGTCTGAGCATCCCCAGCGCACTTATGGCGAATTTGCAAACAAAACAGGTGATGGACCGAATGTGGATCAATGTCACACATTCACCCCAGTCCAAAGATCTGGGCCCAAATCCATCGTTTTTTTGCACTCCACACCACCCTGGGTTAGACAATGGCGATATGCAAATCAGCTCTGACCCTGTGCCCCATGGGAACAGTCCAGTCCAAACTACAAAAGCCATGTCCTTCCCAGAACGGAATCAAGCATCCGAGGACCGGAGAGGTTTCGAGGTAACACCTCTCATCAGCCCGGCTAGATTGACTCCAGTGGTGTGGAGTGCCTGGGACCCACGTCTGAGCATCCCCAGCGCACTTATGGCGAATTTGCAAACAAAACAGGTGATGGACCGAATGTGGATCAATGTCACACATTCACCCCAGTCCAAAGATCTGGGCCCAAATCCATCGTTTTTTGCACTCCACGCCACCCTGGGTTAGACAATGGCGATATGCAAATCAGCTCTGACCCTGTGCCCCATGGGAACAGTCCAGTCCGAACTACAAAAGCCATGTCCTTCCCAGAACGGAATCAAGCATCCGAGGACCAGACCGGTTTCGAGGTAACACCTCTCATCAGCCCGGCTAGCTTGACTCCAGTGGTCTGGAGTGACTGGGACCCACGTCTGAGCATCCCCAGCGCACTTATGGCGAATTTGCAAACAAAACAGGTGATGGACCGAATGTGGATCAATGTCACACATTCACCCCAGTCGAAAGATCTGGGCCCAAATCCATCGTTTTTTTGCACTCCACACCACCCTGGGTTAGACAATGGCGATATGCAAATCAGCTCTGACCCTGTGCCCCATGGGAACAGTCCAGTCCGAACTACAAAAGCCATGTCCTTCCCAGAACGGAATCAAGCATCCGAGGACCGGACCGGTTTCGAGGTAACACCTCTCATCAGCCCGGCTAGCTTGACTCCAGTGGTGTGGAGTGCCTGGGACCCACGTCTGAGCATCCCCAGCGCACTTATGGCGAATTTGCAAACAAAACAGGTGATGGACCGAATGTGGATCAATGTCACACATTCCCCCCTAGTCCAAAGATCTGTGCCCAAATCCATCGTTTTTTTGCACTCCACACCACCCTGGGTTAGACAATGGCGATATGCAAATCAGCTCTGACCCTGTGCCCCATGGGAACAGTCCAGTCCGAACTACAAAAGCCATGTCCTTCCCAGAACGGAATCAAGCATCAGAGGACCGGACCGGTTTCGAGGTAACACCTCTCATCAGCCCGGCTAGCTTGACTCCAGTGGTGTGGAGTGCCTGAGACCCACGTCTGAGCATCCCCAGCGCACTTATGGCGAATTTGCAAACAAAACAGGTGATGGACCGAATGTGGATCAATGTCACACATTCAC
Source organism: Lissotriton vulgaris (assembly GCF_964263255.1). Lineage (NCBI taxonomy): Eukaryota > Metazoa > Chordata > Amphibia > Caudata > Salamandridae > Lissotriton > Lissotriton vulgaris. The sequence goes on from NC_141685.1 coordinate 495,790,395, forward strand.
CCCAGTCCAAAGATCTGGGCCCAAATCCATCGTTTTTTTGCACTCCACACCATCCTGGGTTAGACAATGGCGATATGCAAATCAGCTCTGACCCTGTGCCCCATGGGAACAGTCCAGTCCGAACTACAAAAGCCATGTCCTTCCCAGAACGGAATCAAGCATCCGAGGACCGGACCGGTTTCGAGGTAACACCTCTCATCAGCCCGGCTAGCTTGACTCCAGTGGTGTGGAGTGCCTGGGACCCACGTCTGAGCATCCCCAGCGCACTTATGGCGAATTTGCAAACAAAACAGGTGATGGACCGAATGTGGATCAATGTCACACATTCACCCCAGTCCAAAGATCTGGGCACCAAATCCATTGTTTTTTTGCACTCCACACCACCCTGGGTTAGACAATGGCGATATGCAAATCAGCTCTGACCTTGTGCCCCATGGGAACAGTCCAGTCCGAACTACAAAAGCCATGTCCTTCCCAGAACGGAATCAAGCATCCGAGGACCGGACCGGTTTCGAGGTAACACCTCTCATCAGCCCGGCTAGCTTGACTCCAGTGGTGTGGAGTGCCTGGGATCCACGTCTGAGCATCCCCAGCGCACTTATGGCGAATTTGCAAACAAAACAGGTGATGGACGGAATGTGGATCAATGTCACACATTCACCCCAGTCCAAAGATCTGGGCCCAAATGCATTGTTTTTTTGCACTCCACACCACCCTGGGTTAGACAATGGCGATATGCAAATCAGCTCTGACCCTGTGCCCCATGGGAACAGTCCAGTCCGAACTACAAAAGCCATGTCCTTCCCAGAACGGAATCAAGCATCCGAGGACCGGACCGGTTTCGAGGTAACACCTCTCATCAGCCCGCTAGATTGTTGGTAAGATTGATCTGTCCTAACTTTGTGTGGGTGATGTCAGATAGTATGATTGATCAAAAAGTGTGTAATTTATTGTTGCACCTATGTCTACCTTCATTCTAGGAGACTAAGTGTATCCCAAGTGTCCATGATTGTTGGCACCGCTGAGGAATCCAACTACGCCAGGGGAAGTCCTCTCAAATAAGGCCCATGGAAGAACATGGAGGCTAGTGGAGTGGGCTTTTGGACTCCTGAAGGTCAGATTTAGATGTCTGGACAAGACTCAGGGAGCTCTCCTCTACTCACTGGGGAATGTCTGTCAAATCACTTTGGTCTGTTACGCTTTCCACAACACCGCCCTGCAAAGACCTTTCCTTAGATTGCACAGGATGAAGACCATGAAGTGCCACTGGGTGAGGTTCCTTAAAGGCCAAATGAGGATGATAGTGGTGAAAAGGAAGGAGTTGACTTGTATCAGGGTCTCATCTACAATTTCTTCTCATGAGTGTAAGTATGTTATGAAATGTCATGACTTTAACTATTAAAGCAACTCTTGTGATGGTGTGAGGAGTATGTTTACGGAAAATATTAGGAAGGTAAATCTCCGGCAAATTCTGGGGAATGGTGTTTGTGGAGGAAGGGTTTGACACATGATGATTTTGTTATTGCTCCTTTGTTTAACTTGTATTTTTATCATGAACTGTGTTCTCCAGAAGTTGACTATGTGAATTGTGTCATATGTATGATTTGATAGCCAATGTCTTTGTTACGGTCTGTTTTTAGGTAACATCACTATGCCATCTTCATTTGGACATTTCAGGGTTGTGGCATTAGCAAGTAGATGATGATGTTTGGACCATGAAGTTGGAAGTGGACATGGATTGTTCCTGGTAATGTCTCTCACAAACTTTAGGGGTATGAAACCTGTACCAAGACTGCTTGCACAGGGATAGGATGGACTTTAGGAGAAATCCATTGGACTTGGTCCTTGTTTTGTGATGGTCCTAATGCAATATATGTGTCATCATGTGCTCCAACAAAATATTGTTGTGGGCCCAAATGATGCTAATCTCCCTTCACATGGGATAAGTCCTCATTGTGTATAAACTGTATGTAGCTGTTGATCTGTCTCCTCATTGCAGGCCAAAGTGTTTGCTGCACATCACTGACATATATTTGTGACATCCCACCACATTCAGCAACAGTAGATTAGAATGATACTGTGATCATAAACTGTTGTACTGCCATGTGTTTCTTTATTGGATTAAATGATCTGGGATTCCATTAGTGAGTTAGGCGATATGGCTCAAGGTGGCTAAAGCTGCTGACAGATCAATTTTATTTTACTTATTCAATAGGAAATTGTATCGCCTCCTTCCACGTTGTTAAGGTTTGCACCTGAAAATATGATCACTGACATAGAATATTTAAGTCATGTATGATTTGCTTTTTTTTTTACAACATGGCAGTTTATAATTGAAACAATGGAATAAAGATGTTACACAACAATCCACTTGTATGTACGTGTTGGTGTGGCATGGTAAGGATCCTAAGCTAAACATTGTGTAAATGCAACATATCAATGCTTACACAAATATCTTGTTTTGGCACTGTACATTTCACATGGGAATACATATGTACATTGCTACATGTGAGATTTACTACAGCAGACAATGAGCGTGTGACTTATGTAGCTATTAAAGTGGTAAAGCAGAAGAGATACAATGCACAAAAGCAAACATACCAAACAAATAAAGTAGTCAGTCATTGTAAATGAAACCATAGTTGTAGATGCCAAATTGTCTTAAGTCCAAAATACTACTCCCATCAGAAAGGGAAGTATTAAGAAATAATCCAGAGAACGAATGTATTACACAAACTGGAGAAAATTAGCCATGTTGATGTCCAAGATGTAGTTGGACCATAGAAAGAGGTAGATGGGGATGGAAATTCCCTGCACAGGGTTGTGTTGATATCCTGCCACACTCCAAGGAGTTGGCTCATGGTGATGTTGTGGGTGGTCAGCTTCTGGTATATGTCCTTTTGCAGCTGCTTCAACTCCTGGATTTCCACTATTACCTGCCCCATCAAGTCTTGGGTTTCCAGATGGGCTCCAAAGACTTGGGTGTCAGTTGTGGTCAGGGTGTGAGTGGCCCAAGTAGCCTCACTCAGCAGGCCCACAGTACTCATCCCATGACCCCTACCCGACATGGGCCTCTGCCCTTGGCCCAAGGGGCTGCTGACTCTGACATCAGAATCCACGACGGGGAGGCACAATATGGTAGTGATTGTGCTAGGTACAGAGGTTGACGGACAAGGGTTAGCTGGGGTGTTGCAGCTGGGGTAGGAGGTGTTGCTACAGGCAGTGAGACTCACTTTCTGCCATCTTACCAGGCTGGCCAGATGTTCCAGGACCGTCATCCACGTCCACATGTCCAGGAGTGTTGCATTCACTGAGGGCTTCATCCCGGGGTTGAGTGGGAGTCTGTTCACAGGCCAATCTCTGCCCAAGTGCTGTGCCAGATAGGCCTGTGAAATAGAGTACATTGTTCTTGGTGGACATGTGGTATCTACATCGACATTTTTTGTGTCAAAGTAAGTAGAGACCTAGGAAAAACAAAATAGGTAGAGATTGCAATTGTGATTGTGATATATTTCTGTGGTAAAGAACTTGTTAAATAGAAATTATTTGTAGACATTCAATACATTTACTAGAATTGAGCAGCTCATTAGATGTTGCATTTTGGATTAGGGAATGCACATTACATCTCCCAAATATTTAAAGCAACACAATGGAGAAGTAACCTGTGTATTTGACAGATCCAAGTCCTAATTGTGTACAATACAACCAAACACACAACTTGGTTGTATATTTAGCATTAGCCATTATAAACAGTTCAGAGTCAATGGGTCACCTGCCACTTCTAATCAACTGTCTTACCTTAATGCTTGACACATATTTGAGGTACACATTTGGTATGGAGTCACTCATACCATTGATAACTTCAGTTGAGGAGAGCAAGACAACATCAAGCTGGGTAGGCAGAAGTGCCTCTTAGTACATAGAGCATTATATGTAGATTTAGCAGTCCATAAGAAATTAACATCAGTTGTTACATGTCAGAAAAGTGAAAATGGGCAAACTCACAATTGCATCTTGTATTGAGTTACAGAAACAGGGCCTCATGTTAGTGGTTATAATTTCAGTCTCTACTGACCACACTTGACAAATGGTTACATCAATAAGAATGGAACTCAGTTGTATCATGTGAGATAAGTGAAAATGAGTACACTCAGCTAGGAACCTGCCAGGAAGAAGCAACTGTAAAGCTGGTGAAAGAGTACTAAACATGGGCTGTGTGATGTTGGGGTTGGCCTGCAGTGCTTGCTTCTGTCTTGGGCAGGGAAAGGACTGGACTGTGCTTTCATCATCCTGATGTTAGAGTTTTCTACAAGGGTTTGAAATAAAGGTTGCCTCCTGTTGGAAGTCTCGGGATAGAAAAGACATCAGAGAGCATTCTGGGAATCAAGTGGAACCTGTGCCAAGGAGAGATGCTGGAGAAACTGAGGAGAAGTATTGCCCCTTTAATGTGTGCTGTCTGCGGTTGGTCTGCAGTGGCTAATTTCTGCCAAGGAAAGGAGAAGGATATTGCTGTGTGCAGTGTCCTCTGTTTGAGGAAGATCTCCAATGGCTTGAGTAGAGTTTGCCTCCTGTTCTGAAGTCTCAGGGACACAAATACTTCACCCCCAATCCCCCCCTGAACTCCTTTCCTGGGAATTCTGACCTGCTGAGAGGTGCCTGCTAGTGTTCTGGACCTCTGGGTGTTTATTTGGGACCGGAAACTGTAAAAATCGATGCATCGCCTGTTTCCGACACATTGCAGAGGTGCGAGAAGAATTTTCCGACCCATCGCCGTTGCTGAAGAATCGACGCATCGCCTACTAGCGGCTGAAGTGTCTGCCATGTGATGAATTCTGCGCACCAATCTCCAACGTCCGAGATCATCGCAACGATTCTGAGGCAGGCTCGGTTGGAAAAGAACCAACACATCGTAACATATCGTCACTCTTCGGAGCATATTGTCTGTTGCATCATGGGGGGACGCAGTAAGAAACCATTGCATCACCTCCCCATGCAGTAAGAAACCCATGCATCACCTCCCCCAGGGCAAAGAACCGACGCATCACGGTCCCTGAGTGTAAGGAACCGATGCATCACCTGCCCTGTGACCCTTTTTGCTTGCATTTTACGACGCATCCAAGGTACTTTGTGTAAAAGTGTCACATCCTACATTTTCTTGCCACAGAACTGTTTCTACCATTTAACAATCATATTTTTAGGACTGTATTGTGGATTTTTGTCGCTTTGGTCTTGTTTTGGTTTAGATAAAGATTACTTATTTTTCTAATCTGGTGTGGTATCCATTTGTAGTGTTTTCACTGTTTTACTGTATGTGTTCGCAAATGCTTTATACACTGCCTCTGAGATAAGTCTGTTTGCTCGTGCCAAGCTACCAAGGGAGTGAGCATGGGTTGCTTTAGAAGTGTATCCCTCTAATCTTGACTAGGAAGAACGGTCCCTACTTGGACAAAAGTGCAAGCCCTTGCCAACTAGAGATAAACTCTTGTGTGTGATTAATACCGTGTACCTTTTTAAAATTGCCTTTCTCCTGCTCAGCGGACCTCAGCGCTGACGAGGGGAACACACCCTCATTGACGCCAGCCGAGGAGAATCCATTGCGCTCACGCCCACACCATATGGCCACGCCCCCCTTGCAAGTGTATTTAAATGCGCGCTGAATCGCTAGCGCGACTTAAAGAAATTGCATGCTCCTGAGGCGGAAGCCGGGAGAATCTGTGTCTGATTTTTAAACTCTTGTGTGTGATTAATTTTTAAAATTGCCTTTCTCTTGCTCAGCGGACCTCAGCGCTGACGAGGGGAACACACCCTCATTGACGCCAGCCGAGGGGAATCCATTGAGCTCACGCCCACACCATCTGGCCACGCCCCCCCCCCCTTGCAAGTGTATTTAAATGCTGGCTGAATCGCTAGCGCGACTTAAAGAAATTGCATGCTCCTGAGGCGGAAGCCGGGAGAATCTGTGTCTGATTTTTAAACTCTTGTGTGTGATTAATACCGTGTACCTTTTTAAAACTGCCTTTCTCCTGCTCAGCGGACCTCAGCGCTGATGAGGGAAACACACCCTCATTGACGCCAGCCGAGGGGAATCCATTGCGCTCACGCCCACACCATCTGGCCACGCCCCCCCCTTGCAAGTGTATTTAAATGCGCGCTGAATCGCTAGCGCGACTTAAAGAAATTGCATGCTCCTGAGGCGGAAGCCGGGAGAATCTGTGTCTGATTTTTAAACTCTTGTGTGTGATTAATACCGTGTACCTTTTTAAAATTGCCTTTCTCCTGCTCAGCGGACCTCAGCGCTGACGAGGGGAACACACCCTCATTGACGCCAGCCGAGGGGAATCCATTGCGCTCAAGCCCACACCATCTGGCCACGCCTCCCTTCTCATTATAAAAAATGTGTCTCTACCGGAGGCGCAGCGGACGAGCGCAGCGGGCACGCCGATTGCGCGACCAAGGCGCGCCTAAGGCAAGCCCGTCTGCGCCCGTCCGCGACCGGATCGCGCCCGGCGTCGGCCACGCTGCCAGTGAACAGTTACACACAAGCAGGATAGCCTGGACCAGTAGTGAACTACTAGCACTAAACTCTGCCAAACCATGTCAGGCGCCCAGGCTCGACCTTTCAATCCCTGACCTTCCCCCCTCCTGCTTACTGTGCAACAAGTCTCTGTGTGACGCTTCACATTCAATAAACACCTACCCTAAAATATTGAATCATCGCTCAGCCAACACCTTTACCGCCTCTTTTAGAGCTGGGCGACTGAACTGCAGATCCCTTCCTAAACATGCAGATGACATCTATCTGCTGTTAGCTGACTCTGAGTGGGACGCCTTATTTCTTACCGAAACGTGGCTCAATGAGGACAACATGGCCTCCATTGCTTTGGCTGTCCCGCCCGGATTCATACTAAGCTTCTCTAATAGAGAGAAGAACAGAAGAGGTGGCGGAGTGGCTATTATCTTTAAAGATAAATATACCCTGTCCTCTTCCACACCAACTACCCTCTCTGGCATAGAGGGGCTACACTTCTGCCTTCAAATCAACCCTCAAACGTCCTTAGCTGGCCTGATAATATACAGACCCCTGGACTGCTCTCCGACCCATACCCATGAACTTATGGACTTCATAGTCCAAAACACTCTTTCCCACCCACACTATATTGTAGTCGGCGACTTTAACGTTCATGCAGACAGATCTGACTGTCTTCTGGCCTCCCAACTTATTAATACGCTACAATCGGCCAATTTAGTCCTAATCACCCCTGGTCCAACGCACAAGGCAGGTCATATGCTAGATCTCATCTTCTCTAACATATCGGACACTACAGCTAAACCCCCGATGCCACTTTTATGGACAGATCATTTCCTAGTCCCTTTCTTAATCTCATTCCCTTCCCGTTCTCAAACAACAGGAAAACGCTCTTATGTGCGGAGGAAATGGGATAAATTATCAACCGAGACTTTATGTCCCGCTCTCGCAGCTGCCCCCCCACTACTATCATCAGACGTGAACTCCGATGCGTTGCTACTGAATCACTGGATAAGTAGTACAGTAGATTCTATTGCTCCTCCTAAAGTAGCCACATCACGAAGAGAATCCCCGTCTGCTTCCTGGTTCTCCATAGAACTGATGTCTGAAAAAAGCAAATGCAAAAGACTAGAACGTCAGTGGTGGGCAAACTACTCTGATTCAGCAAAAATCTGCTACAAAATAGCCCTACACAGCCTACATCAATCCATAAAAAAAGCAAAAAAACTGTTCATCGTATCCTCTATTCAACAAGCGGAACAACCTAGTAAAGAATTTTTTTAAATAGTTCAAACCTTCTTTAAACCTAAGGCTATCGAAACAGAAATTACCCCCGCCTCTAAACTTTGTGAAGATATCTCTGATTTCTTCGACAAAAAAATCATGAAGGTTTATGACTCCTTTACCCCCTCCGAGCCGACAGCTATGGCGGACCACGACAATACTGAGTTGCCTACCCCTCCCCTAACTCTTTTCCACTCTATCGCCCAGGAGGAGGCACTAAAAGAATTACAAAAATGCAAATCAGGTGCTCCTGATGATACCTGTCCCCCCAAACTCTGGAAAATGATGTCGGATGCAATTGTGGGACCACTCCTACATATCTGGAACATGTCCATTGAGACTGGCACGTTCCCTGATTGCTGGAAACATGCCACTCTTCTCCCGTTGAAAAAAAACCCAATGGTGCCCCCGATGGCTTGAGCAATCTCCGCCCCATCTCCCTATTAGCAGCCGCAAGTAAAATGCTCAAAAAACTAATTCAACGCCAACTTAATAGTTTTATCGAAAAAAGAGGTATACTACACGAAACACAGTCAGGTTTCAGGGCTGGCTTCAGCACTGAGACTGCCCTCATCGAGGTTGCTGAGTCGATCAGGTGGTCTCTAGATTCAGGAGCATCAGCCATGCTGGTGCTCCTGGATCTATCTTCCGCTTTCGATACTGTGGATCATGGCAGAATGCTGCTTAGGTTGAAGGACATAGGTCTGGAGGACAAGGCATTGAGCTGGATGCACTCCTATCTTACAAACCGCTCTCAGAAAGTGGCATTGGGTGCCTTCTCCTCCAAACAAAAACGGCTGTGGTGTGGTGTCCCGCAAGGGTCTGCTCTTAGCCCGCTACTTTTTAATGTTTATCTGGCCCCACTTTTCACCTTATTTGCCAAATGAGGGGTCAAGGCGATTTCGTATGCTGATGATACGCAATTAGTCTTCCCCTACGCTAAGGTGTCAGAAGCAGCTTTTAGCAAAATTAAAGGCTGTCTTAGAGATGTAACCAGCTGGATGAACACTAACAAATTAAAATTGAACGCAAGCAAAACTGAGGTACTATTCTTTGGAAAAAGTACTCACCCCTCCCCAGATCTGTGGTGGCCTTCCGAAATGGGCGCAGCACCAACCCCTGGAACCAATGCAAAAAATCTGGGTGTAAGGTGGGGCGAGACTCTCTCCTTTTCCTCTCACATACAACAAGTCACTACTGGATGCCACCAAAAACTCCGAAACCTCCGAAAATTTCTCTCCCTTCTACCAATTGATTGTCGAATAATGGTGGTCCATGCGACAGTCACATCCAGACTGGATTACTCTAATAGCCTTTATCTTGGCCTCCCGAAATATCTGGTACAACGCCTGCAGAGCGTGCAGAATGCGGCTGCGAGATTGATAAAGCACATCCCTTTTAAACATCATATCTCTCCGCATCTGCTCGAGATGCACTGGCTCCCAGTGGCGATTAGAATAAAATTCAAAGCGCTCACCCTGGCGTTTAGAGCACAAAAAGGGACATAAGCAAAAAACGATGACCAGGTAATGGTTAGGCGCACAACTACAATAATGGTTAATGTACAGTGATCGGAGTAACAAAGTTCTGCTACAAAGCTAAGACAAGGAAGGTCACCGCACTTCCTTACAAACACCAAGAAACTCCTTGGTTGAAAGGTTAGAAAAATTACTCAGCTGAGCAGAAAGGCATCAATATTCAAATTCAAATTCGAATTCCAAAAGTTCCCAATGTTCATATATCAATGATAATGGATAATAGAATATCCACTATAAGTATCCACTTTAGGGTATCCTGCTCTGTGTCCAGAGAAATGTTCTCTTCAAAGTAACACCACCAGGGTTTATCAATCCAAAATTTTGTGAAGTCTTTTATTTTCGTATTTCGTATTCCATCACTCAAGAAAAACAGCTACAGCCAACACGTGTTTCGTTGGGCATTATAGTCATGCCTTACAACTTCTTCAGGGCTGCAAGCCAATAAAACAATGATTCCAAGTAAATATCATATATTGACATATCATCATGAAGTCACATTGTTGGGAGGGTGAGTCAAGTGTAGGATCACCCAAAAGTAACCATGTGAATCTTTACCTTAAGGAAGTCACCTCAATCTAACAGTGCTACCCTGGTTTACAAAAAAGAGACACTAGAGAGACCCACAAGTCCCAAGGTTGTAAGAATAACAAAGTAAAATATCTTTACCAATGAAAATTAAGAATATCACTCTGTAACCCAGATTTCCGCGACGTGGCCACAAACCATATCCTAGAACAAGAGAAGACACTCCTCATTCCTCCTAATCATATCTATAAGTGGATCACTTATATTAGTAGCAAGCAACATAGTCCTCGTGTTAATATGTACTTCATTCGCGATTTTAACTAACACCATTGCTATTTAAAAACAACCAGTTTAGTTACATGGAGGTTGCTGTTCAAGTCACCAGTACCCCACAAGATAAGTACTCAGTGTGTCCAGACAAATAAAATAGATCTCACAATTAGCTCACCTCAATGTCCGAGGTTTAAAGTTCCAAATGTAGTGCAGTAATAATATAGTAAATGTTTCTCCAAATTCCGTCAAGAAGATCGATATACTCTGTATAATTTATCTGTAGCAAGAAATTATTAATACGGTCATGTTCCCGTTCAGGTTACTAGTATCAATGACATAAACATTGTAATTAACCGGATAACCCGCGACCAGTACACTCACCCAAATTATGGCTAACAGTTCCCAAGTATTGAATATGACCCGTTTAGACACGAGTACGTGACGGGCATTCCTCCATCTAGAAAGCACAAAAAGGTTTGTAAGCTGATGTTACATCAACCCGTTTTTAAACGTGTTATGGGTAAATGTAATCCCGGGTCTGTCAGCTTACCTGCAAAAGCTGCGTGTACGCCGTCAGGAGGAGCTCAGTTAGCGGCTGGCGTTCTAAACACGCGCCATTTTATTAACCAATTTACAAATGGAAATGAAACAAAGTTGGCCGCCATCTTGTAGTGGTACATTTATCGTTATAAATACGATAATAATCTCGTATATCTATAGTATTACATGGCAGTCAAGCCAGTTCTAGTATAATTTCATAAATTAACCTTCAAACGAAAGTATTTAATATAATGGGTATAAGATAAGCAGTTTTTGTCCAAGTCAATAATAAGTAAAAAGAGCAAAATAGTGCTCGCAAATTGTAATGTGATTTTAATCACTAATCCCTTCCAACAAGGGTACGTATTATAGCAATTATAAGATTGAGTACATTGTATCCAAATCGGTAATCGAACCCTTCAATTCAAGAAGGGGAATAGTACTCGCAGAGCTACAAGATGGCGGCCAACTTTGTTTCATTTCCATTTGTAAATTGGTTAATAAAATGGCGCGTGTTTAGAACGCCAGCCGCTAACTGAGCTCCTCCTGACGGCGTACACGCAGCTTTTGCAGGTAAGCTGACAGACCCGGGATTACATTTACCCATAACACGTTTAAAAACGGGTTGATGTAACATCAGCTTACAAACCTTTTTGTGCTTTCTAGATGGAGGAATGCCCGTCACGTACTCGTGTCTAAACGGGTCATATTCAATACTTGGGAACTGTCAGCCATAATTTGGGTGAGTGTACTGGTCGCGGGTTATACGGTTAATTACAATGTTTATGTCATTGATACTAGTAACCTGAACGGGAACATGACCGTATTAATAATTTCTTGCTACAGATAAATTATACAGAGTATATCGATCTTCTTGACGGAATTTGGAGAAATTTGGAGAAACATTTACTATATTATTACTGCACTACAGGAATGAGGAGTGTCTTCTCTTGTTCTAGGATATGGTTTGTGGCCACGTCGCGGAAATCTGGGTTACAGAGTGATATTCTTAATTTTCATTGGTAAAGATATTTTACTTTGTTATTCTTACAACCTTGGGACTTGTGGGTCTCTCTAGTGTCTCTTTTTTGTAAACCAGGGTAGCACTGTTAGATTGAGGTGACTTCCTTAAGGTAAAGATTCACATGGTTACTTTTGGGTGATCCTACACTTGACTCACCCTCCCAACAATGTGACTTCATGATGATATGTCAATATATGATATTTACTTGGAATCATTGTTTTATTGGCTTGCAGCCCTGAAGAAGTTGTAAGGCATGACTATAATGCCCAACGAAACACGTGTTGGCTGTAGCTGTTTTTCTTGAGTGATGGAATACGAAATACGAAAATAAAAGACTTCACAAAATTTTGGATTGATAAACCCTGGTGGTGTTACTTTGAAGAGAACATTTCTCTGGACACAGAGCAGGATACCCTAAAGTGGATACAAAAAGGGACATGTCCCAATTATCTAAAACTCCGACTTCCCCGTTACCATCAAGAGAGACACCTGCGATCGAACTCTCGGCTCCAACTAGCTGTCCCACGAGTTAGAAGGGCTAGACTTGGGGGCAGGTCTTTCTCTGTAGGCACGGCGAAACTCTGGAACTCCCTCCCCTCTGCCATCCAATCTGCCACGTCAGAAGCTAGTTTTAAGAAACTCCTAAAGACTTGGCTCTTTTTGCAGAAAGCTTAGAACTTCACCTTGTATCCACTCTGCTGCTGTAGTTTCTTTTTCAGCGCCGGGACATCTCCTTGTGAGGTAGCTGTTCGCGCTTTACAAGAATCTGTATTATTATTATTATTATTATATAAGATAAAGCTTTTCAAGCGCTCAAATGCCGAGGCGTCTTGGCACTGAGTGAGATAGAGGGCCATACCTCATTGATGCCCGCGACTTAGTATTAGCAGAACAGCCATGATTTTAGCAGTTTCCTGAAATGATGCTGTTGGATTGTAATCTTATGGTAATGGGCATCTAATTCCAGTGTTTGGTTAACAGTCTGACAAACTCCTCCCTCCCCATCTGACTCTGCGGATTTTGGTAATACAAATAACACCAGTATTGGTGTATCTAAGATTTCTCGTGGGAATGTACAGGAGAACAGCTTCTGAATATCAGTTGCCCCTCCTCCAGACAGAACCTTATGAATAGGGCTCCCGGTTTTATGGTATTTATTTTTTGTCCATTTCCATCTGTATTTATCCATATTTATTTTTTGGCAATTTTATCTGTATTAATCCATATTTATTTTGTGTTTTGCATATAAATAAAGTTATAAAACTGTACATTTCCATTACTATTTAACTGATAGACTCTCACTCATACTTTGATTTCTGTTGTGTTTTAGCTAATTAAGCTGCCAAATATTAGGGCAATACATTCACTGGTAAATACTAGCATTTTACCATAAGTGCATATTGACATATGCTGCAATTTTCGATATTTCATCCCGTTTTTTAATTTCCCATGCTGTCCATCTGCTCAGAGGCTCGCCTATAATTCAAGAAAGACAGCATGGAAAGTCACTTAAAAGAAGCACAATTTTCTGTATTTATCCACTTTAAAAAATAAATGCAGGAAGAAAACACATTGTTTTCTGTCTGTATATATTTAACTATAAAAATCAGTAAAAACAGAAAACAGGGAGCCTTACTTATGAACCATGCAAAGGGCCTTAACTTCAACTCATTGTTGAATAGGGAGCCAGTGAAGTGAGGTTATGGCAGCAGTCGTGGGATGTCCATTGGGTATGTTTAATAACAGTTGTGCTGCAGCATTTTGCATTGATTGTAATGTTGCACTCTGTGCCTTGTCAATGCCTATGAAAAGAGCATTGCAATATTCTAATTTCGAAAGAATGAGGGCTACCACTACCGTTTTTTTAAGTTCCTGAGGAATGAAGCAGACGTTCTGTTATAAGATATTCACTAAAAAGAAACAGCATGAGGTCAAATGGTTGATTTGAGCTCCAAAATTAAGCTGATCCTCGAAGATGACACCTAGATTCTTGGCCTTATCCGTTGCACTGGGGCATTCACCGGCCTCAGTTGGCCACCAGGTTTAATTCCACAGGGATTGGCCCTTACCAAACTCCACAACCTCTGTTTTATCGGTGTTGATCTTAAAATAATTGTGACTCATCCAGTTCATGATGTGCATCAGGCAAGCGTGAAAGCTGATGGCAGTGGTCTCAGGTTGTTTGGAGATAGATATCACAAGTTGCGAATCATTTGCGTACGGGACCAATATAAAGCCATGCTCTCTAATGAGTCTGGCCACGGAGTGATGTATATATTAAAAAGAGTCAGTGACAGGGCTGATCCATGTGGCACACCACACGGAAGATGGAACATATTGGATTGCAGATTTTCCCAGTGTATGGTCTGTTCTCTTAAAGTTATCAACAAGAAGAGAAGGGCCATAGCCATATCCCCAATCCCCACAGCCTTCAGCCGCTGCACTAACACTGTATGAGACCCCCCATTTCTAACAGATACACTTAAAGACACCATTGCAAAATGTGGCATGCAATGGAGATTGATACGTTTGATCGTATATGCAACAGTACACATTGAAACTGAAAATCAAACATCTCTAATACTTCGAGTACAGCATGTTAGGAAGGCAGATAGAGAACACAATAGCAAAAGCTGAGATGAGAGCAAACAGGACATTTAAGTGTTGTGACAGTTAGTGAGGTGTAACTTACCTGCCTCTACTCCCCCAGTTATTCCTGTCTAGCCCTCAGAATGCATATTGGCGAAGACCTTCTCCTCCAATGGAAAGAGTTGTCAAGGGGCACTCTGAGGACCACCATCAGTCTTCTGGACCACCAGGTGGTGCTTTGACACAATGGCATGCACCTTCGCCCTCAAGTCATGCCACCTCATCCTCATTTGCTCCTTTTATGCGCAGGTCAGGGTTCCGACAGGGCAGTCCATTTTCTCCTTGTAGTTTCAGGCAGAGATCTGAATTGCTGGGCAATGTTCCCATATTTATTCAAAGTTCCTGTGTGTCACGTAGGGGAGTACACCGACCAATGGGATGCAAGGTGCCACCCAGGTGTATGACCACATCCTCCAAAGTGTGGCATATTCTTGACCCAGAAAGTATTTCTCTAACAAAATCTAAAATGTAGAAACTCTCTCCTGGAGTCTTAGATCTGGCTAAGCCAACCCAATGGTGTGGCTAAGTATCCCCAACACACCTCGTTCAGCCCCTTCACTAATCTAATTACTGAAGATCCTATCTGACTGAGGGTGCAAGATGTGGGGTGAGTCTGTTCTGGCCAAAATCTGTCATTCCCACTTTGAAGACCAGTTTGGCAACTCCTCCCCCATCCTGCCTTTTGCTTTGCAGCTTGCAGTTCTCCTCCCACCGGAAATCCATTGTCTGTAATCAGGCCATTTCACATCTCATTAAGACAGCTTGGCTCAATGGCAGAGGCTGACAAGTCAGAGCAAGGCTGCTGGAAGGCTGGATTTTGGCATACAGAAAAGAATGTTCTTTAGCTTCTTTTCTGTGATAGTTATAATAAATCTAACAGTGGAAAGTTGTTAGATTTATTCTATCCTTTTGATACTTTGAAGTATATGTTTACCTCCTTTCTTTCAATAGGTATACTTAGTAATCTATTCCCATGTTAGCCCATGGAGCCATTGAGCTACAATGCGGAAAGCAACATTGTCAGTTTTCCCCTCAACAGAACATATAAAACCATCTTATATAATGCCCTTGCTTGTAGTTACAAGGCACCCTTTCCCTGGGACACCTAAGGAGACCTTAGGGGTGCATTAAATGTAAACATAAGGTAGTTTGAGACTTTAGAAGTACCTTTAATTCCAAATTCCATAACTGTGCAATTTGCTAAGCTTGTGTTATTTTACTATATTCTTTTTCTGTGTGATTTTATGCTGTTTTATGCCGATTTAAAGATGTTAATGTCTATTTCATGGTGGTAAGATCCACCCTTTTATGATTTTCACAAATCAAATAAAGTATTATTATCTAATTCCAAAGTCAAATTTGCATATCATTTTTATGTGAAGGTGGCCTGAAAAGCAGGGCTGTCTTTAAAATGACAGTAGGCAGCACAGTAGTGTACACTTCAGTGCATTAAGTTTACTGGGCATCTATACATACATGCCCTATTATATACTATGGAGATACAGCTAGGCTATAATTACCAATTGTAGTTACACCTAATTACCATACACTTCATAATCAGAGCACTGGCCCTGGATCTGGTAAACAGAGCCCAGGGCACAGTCAGATACCACAAGTATCCATTGAATAATGGGGGTGATCAGGGAAAAAAGTATGATTTTCTCACACCACCACACTGTGTATTTTAGACTTCAATGCATATCTGGTTGCCACAATTGCTGCTAATATGTTGTCGAGCTTATTAGCCTTCTCTGAATCTTCTGGCAGAGGGGAGTGGAGCGCAACTGGTGACATATTGTCTGGAATATGAAGATTTGTAGCAGGTATTGTCTAGTTTGTGAATGAAATCCCATGGCTGGGTCTATGTCTCTGCTCCTAAAATGCCCCTGTGTCAATATTACAGGCATTGGCATTTATCTTCTCATCACTTTTTTCTCTGCTGAACTGGACTACCACTCCCTCTCCATAAGAGTTAGTAAATCGCTTTTTCTGAGATTTTTGAGATTACCTATTTGTTTCATGTTTGCTTGCCCTTCTTTTCTCTTGTTCTGGTATTTTGATACTGCCTCTTGTTTTTAACCGGGGCAATATGACATACTCTTAGACATCAGTGCCCTTTTTTTGTGCTGTGCTTGAGAAATCTATTGTTTTTAATATAAACGTAAAGGTGACTTACAACCAGCCTCCTCTCTTTCATGGGTTCTCATTGGTTCCCGTGTGTGCTATTTACTTTTCCTCCATTTTTATTGGCATTAGCATATTTTCCCTGCATTTACCAATGTGTGTTCCTCATCTGCTTCACTTATCAGTTTCCTGTGGCTGAAATACTGTTAACATCTGCTGTGGTGAATCTATTTTCCCATATAGTTTTGCCTCTTTTTGCTTTTTACTCTCGCAGCATATTAATATAACAATTTTTTACCCTAGAGATTAAATGATTTTAGAATGACAGGATATTGTGCCACCGAGACTCGAACCGGGATCCCCAGCTATCGAGCAGCTCTTGTCACCATGCCACATCCTTTCCACTCACATGTTATTTGTCAGGGAGCTCTTTCCTTCTCCCGAACGATTGTTGATACAAAAAGCTATTTGTTCATCGCATAGGTAGAAACTGTTAGCAAATCCAAAGCTCACCATTTCTAGATCTATTCTTCTGATGAGGTCATCATTTGTGTACTTTACCACAGTCCCTAGTTTCTAGAATTCAATCGCTGCATTTAGTTAAGTCAGAATAAAAGATCAGAAGGGATGGATTAATTCCCAGTGAACAACTTTGGTATTATTTGGGGCCATATGTATCAAGCACTAATGTGTTTGCAAACGCTGAAATTCGCCGAATTTCGGCGTTTGCAAACGCATTTTTGCTAAATGGTATGTATCAAAGAAATCTGCGTGCAAAATAAGGAATCACAAAATTTGTGATTCCTTATTTTGCGATTGCACTTAAGGAATCGCAAATTGCGATTCCTTAAATGCAATGGAAGAAGCATAAAAAAATGCAAATTGGCCTTAAGGAATCGCAAATTACCACCATTTTCAGATTTCCTTGAAAAATGCACTTTTTTGCATTTTTCAAAGTGCAATTTGAAGCCCTTAGGGCATGTATGTGTGCCACATGTGCACCCATGCTTCTTTCCTTTGGACAACCCGCACACTTGAAATTGCATTCTCAATTTGCGATTCGCTAATTGCTAATTGCAAATTGAGAATGTCTTCCCAGTCATTCCTATGGGCCTCTAGACCAAATATATTGCAAATCCTACACACATAGCATTTTGCGATTCTCAAATAGCGATTCGCAAAAAATCGCTATTTGAGAATCTCAAAATGACTTCTTGATATATATGGCCCTTGGTGATTTATTGTTATAAAGTACAAGGGATACCCAAAGGAGCAATAGGTGAGGGACCTTGGGTGCATATACTATTGCAAAGAACAATGGTCCCCAACAAGTAAATGATGGTTGGCGGAAAATAAGTATAGATCAAGATTGAAGTCTATATAATCTGTCCAGCCGGACAGGGTTTAATAACACATATTCAGGTATAGTCAGTCAGTCTGTACAATATCAAAGTGGGACACGGCCTGTGTCCTACTACTGTATAGAGACAATTGTGACATACAGGATGGTGTAAGGCAAGAACGGGGAGTCTGCATATATTCCAAGTTTTGCAGACAAATAATTCAAGAAGTACACTATTGTGATTTAACAAATAATGCGATTAAATCATCAAGTGTGAAGTGTCGACGGCGTTTCGATCCCCTTTTGACATAGCCGGATCAGCAGTAATCTATCTGTCGTTGGAGGATTGCTAGCCATGGAGCCAGAGCGCCTTTGAAATGATATCTGCAACAGACTTCACTATTCCTCCGGATGCACCCTCACAGTAAACAGTTTAATAGACTTCTACGCAGTGAGACCACGTGGGACAGGATCCACAGTGCCCAGGTGAACTGTGACCATTTGGACTGGTGGGTGAGAAATCCAGATTTCATCAACGCTGACATTCATGCCTAGAGTATTCTGATTAAACAGACGGAGGTGTGCTGTGATGTCTGGTGTTCCCAGCTGCACCTGTACACTCATCCTGTCTGGGAAAACACGTTGAATGGACTAAGTGGAGTTGTTGTTTGTTATTTTGTTCCCTCCCACAGGTTGGAGGGATGTAGTGACAGGCTGGACACGATCTAGCCTTTAGGATTGATGTGCCTTCACCAGCCATTTCCTGAGAGCTAGCTTACACACTCACCCCACACCCATCCATCACAGGTGTTACAGGACATGTTACCCTGTCAATAAAAGGGGCTGGGCGCATGTGCCAGGGCCACTCCAGATACCCTAGCACTTTGTCTGTGTCCTTCTTTTACGTGTATGGGGGCCTAGGGCCCTGACACATTACACACACCACCTAGACCTCTAGCAACCAAATTATGGTACACATACTAATTTGTACCTCTTCCCTTTGCACCCAACTGGTGGTCTGCGGTGTGCCTCGATGTTTGGTATTGGTTGACACCAATATGCATGGTATGCTAGGGGCAAAGGGCCTCATTTTCCTTGTTTGTATTAGGGTCCCTTGCAATACATCTATGTCAACTATTATGTTGATGTCCCCAAAAAATGTATAAGTGCATGCATTGAGTATTTTACATATTTGGAGAGACACTTTCAGGATCAGCCGTTCTTCAATGCCACTTAAGTTTAACTGGTTGATGCACCTTACGTGCACATTAGGCCTCTTGAGACTTATGGGACACATTTACAGTCAGTGTTCTTTAACAATATGAAAGATACTTCTCAAAGTTCAAGAACAGATAACGCTGAAATTAAATGTAGCAGAACTTCAAATATAGAAAACATTGATTCCGAGTTATCACTATGCATTGAATTTGAAAAGTAAGTTTTAGCAGCTGCCGAACACCGCTGGCGAGGTTTCCCTTAAATAACCTACATTGTTCTCCTTCGAGAAATTCCGTTCAATCACATTTTCGCGCAAAATCTGTCTCTAGATACCTCATTATATGACCGTCCTGATGCTTTTGCCCCCAAAGCTTGCGATGGTTTTCTATCAAGTTGTCTCGTCCTTGGATAACTCATAGTAGCCAGTATTAATGTTGCCAGGAGATGTCAAGACTGGGATATGTAAGACGTTTGACCTAAATAGGAGGATTCGACTAGTAGTGCAGCCCTTAGCCACTTATACAAGCAATAATACAACGTCTTAGGTGGCGACGGAAATGTTTTATTCATTGATGGTAACATCGCATACTTTTTTGCGCCTGTTGTGAGACAACACACCCACACCGAGGCTATTATAAGATGAAGTTTTGGAAGGAATTGCTTTTGTGCATATTCTTGTGTCATAGTCAATTTGGAATTGCGGACAGAGCAGGTGCCCGCAGCACCAGAGAGAATTCTAGAGGCCTGAGAGCACAAGTGTTCATTTCGAAGCGGTGGAGAAAATAATTCTACGCTGGAACAACGTGAGCTGAATAACTGGTAATTAAATAAGCTGGTTGCAGTATTATTCCGATTAATTTAGAATATTCTCTATATAAACTATCTTTAGAATACACGTGACTTTCTTAAGCATCCCTATGTACGTAGGGGCAGATTTACAGGCCCCTTGCGCCACTTTTGCGTCACTTTTCCCATGTTAAATGTGACGCAAAGGGACTTGTCAATCTGCCCCGTAGAACGTGGAAAAAAAGTACAATTTCCCCAGTTATCATATATCTTCTAATGATGTTAATCACAGTTTGGGGTTAACAGACCAATTAACCTATTCTTATTTGACTATCGCAGCCATGTCACAATGTTTGCGATTAACTCGGATTTTGTAAGTGGAAAACAATAGCATTTCTTCTGTTGTGTTTGTATGGGATCTCAAACGAGTATTATGACTTTGCAGTGTTGCCTCCTGGGATAGCCCAGTTCTAAACCTGACCACTACACACAGCGCAGTTACAGTTTAAAAAACAAACTGATCTGGCCTCGTTCGACAAAGGGATACTCAGATTGGAGACTAGGGGTGTGTGGAGTGTAGGAACACATCGGTTTGCAGGTTGTGTAAGCTGGGAGAGTTAAACATAAAGAGGGAGTGAAAAGGAGTCCGGAAGGACTGGCGGCACGTTGCCCCTGCTGCTTTCTCTCTGCTCTCAGAGCCTTTGGGGAGTTATGGCCCCTTCCTTGCTGCCATAAATTGCAACTCTGGATTTTAGCTACTAGGCTAGGGAATGGCGAGAGGGACCTTTTGTGTTGCCAGTCTGCCTGCCGCTCAGTACTAGCTCTTCTGAAAAGCCCGTTTCCTGTAGACCAAAGTCCCAGCCATCATACGTTGGACATCTGGCAGTATAGGAAATTTGCTAGGTCAAGTTACACTTTGCCTCAAAAAGTCAGAGAAAGTCACCAAACCCACTTCATGCTTAATTACATCACCATCGTGTATATTTTATACTCTAATACATTTCTCGTTGCCACAGTTGCTGCGTATGTGTAAAGTTTCTCAGCCTTCTCTGTATCTCCTTGTAGAGTCGAGAGACTGCTGGCCTATTGCTTGGAAAGTGGTAGATCTGAATCAGTTATGCCTTAGATTGTGACATTTTTTCTCAACTTTGAGGGCAATGTTTTTTTATGTTTGAGCAAACTTTTATAAAAGTTGAAACATAAATAAATAGTACATAGAATTATCTAAACAACATTCAAAGATATTTAAAACTGTATTAAGCAAGAATAATAAGGAATGGATGTTTACAAATCTATATGCCTTCATTAAAGTATGAAAAACATTGAGGAAATCAAGAAAAAGGAAAGAAGGACGAACTAAAATGGAAATAGGCATATGCAACTGTTCCAAGAATACTTTAAGGAGTAAAAGGTGGTCCCGAATAGTAAACGACGGTATAATACATATCAATGCATTAACAAATACAATATTAATTATAAGAGCAAAGCATTCAAGGTGGCTTGCGTACTTCTTCAAACTTAACATAATTGTCATCATGAGTTTGTGAAACCTGAGATGAATATGAAGTTATCAGAGACAACACAAAATAAACTCAAACTTAAAAAAAATTATATGTAATTTATTCTTAGTATCTTCTTATCTTAATGATGGTGTTTTTAACAACTGTGATGCTTTTATGATTGTTTTTAAAGAATTGAATAAAGGTTTGTTGATGATGAAAAGATGTTCATACTCACTGGGAATAGGCTCCTAGTAGAAGTGGGTGATATTAACACACTGTGGGGCATATTATCAAGGGGGTTTATCTCTGCTTTTTTGGCTTTAAAAGCCAAGAAAGCGGAGATAAAATTATCTCCCTATTACCTAGCTGTCGCTAACACCAGTTAGCGACAGCTAGTAGGAGATAGCGATCATCTTGGGCCCCACT
Organism: Lissotriton vulgaris; assembly: GCF_964263255.1. Lineage (NCBI taxonomy): Eukaryota > Metazoa > Chordata > Amphibia > Caudata > Salamandridae > Lissotriton > Lissotriton vulgaris. The sequence goes on from NC_141685.1 coordinate 495,812,152, forward strand.
TTGCATGTCAGTGATATTTATCACTAATGACATGCAAAGTGGGCGTGCCAAGATGTTAGCGACTGGAAACAGTCGCTAACATCGCTATCTCCTATTACCAACTTTTTGAGATATTCGCGCTAAGAGCGAATATCTCCAAAAGCTAACACCTGCCCTGAGCAGTTCTTAGCCATGTTATCCAATGGGAGGTGGATAACATGGCTAAGAGCATTTGCTCGGTAATGTATGAATATCGCTGACTTTTCAGCGATGTTCATGCATTTTGGCCGATTTTTATCGCTTAGGAGATAAACCTTGATAATATCAAGGCTCCTAAGCGATAAAAATCGCAGCAGCCCGGCGATAAAAATATTGCCGCTAAGCCAACCTAGCGATAATTATTGTTGGTAATATGCCCCTGTGTGTGATATGGCAGACTCTAGTTTTTTAGAAATATAATCAAAATTGAACTTCAAAGTGTCCGAAAAAAGGGGAGCGAACCAAACACTTAAGTACTTAATTTTAGCCGGTTGCCACGAAAACCCAGAGATCTCAAAGAGATACTTTTGACATAAAGGATTTAAGGGGGAATCTCACATTTATCGACATTAAGACGATAGCCTGAAACAGCGGAGAAGGAGGAAACCTGCTGTAAGAACGAAGGGAGAGAAGAGACTGGATCCGAACAATAGAAGAGAATATCGTCGGCATAGACCGAGAGCTTGACTTGATGGGAAGCAAAGGGGAAGCCAGAAATAGAGTCATCCTGCCGGATTTTGGTAAGAAAGGGTTCTAATGCCAACACAAATAATAAAGGAGAGAGAGGGCAACCCTGCCTTACGCCTCTCTGGAGATTAAAATAATCTGAAGTTGCACCATTGACGAAGATGGACGCTTGGGGACAAGAATAAAGCAGGGAAACAAGAGAAATAAATTTGGGAGGAATACCCGACCAAGAGAGAGCCTGAAACATGAAGTTCCAACCTATCCAATCAAAGGCTTTCTCTGCATCCAGAGAGATGGTAGCTAGTGGAGTTCCTAAGGAAGGAGCTTTACTACTCAGAATATTGAAAAATACCCTAGAGTTATCAGATGACAGACGACCCTTAACGAACCCAGATTGTTCAGGGCCAATTAAATTGGGCAAAATGGGATCTTAGCGGAGAGCCAGAATTTTAGCCAGAATCTTATAATCGGTATTTACTAAAGAGATGAGTCGGTAATTTGTACATAGAGAGTGATCCTTGTCCTCTTTAGGGATTAAACAAATTAAGGCTTGTTGGAAGGACCCGCTCGACAGACCTGAGCCCTGGAAGGAGTGAAACAGAAGTAAGAGTTTTGGTAGGAGAAATTAAGCGAAATGGCTATAGAACTCAATTGTAAATCCGTCAGGGCCAGGAGCTTTACCATGACGCAGTTTGGAGACAGCGTGTGAAATTTCGGAGAGGTAGATGTCAGCATCTAAAGGTCCAAAATCTACGTGAGAGGAGAGAGGGGGGAAATAGAATGAAAATAAGAAAGGTCGTCTGCCGAAGAGGGAACTAGTTCCGTTGTGTATAGATTCCTGTAAAAAAGCATACATTTGTTAAAAATGTCTTTATCCTTAAACAAAGAATCTCCATTTGACGATTTAATCAGTTCAATTCTTGTAGGTTCTTTTCGAATTTTCAGATAATTGGCAAGTAACTTTCCCATTTTGTTTTGACCACTATAGAAGCGTGCATTACACTTCAGCAACAAATTGGAAGCAGCGTCTGTGGTAAATTTATTAAAAGAAAGTTTTGCATCAATGAGATCTTTAAAGGAGGATTCAGAATTCGAGGAATGATAAGCAAGTTCAAGTTGCTTAATCTTAGTAAGTAAAAGAGATGATTTAGCCTCATTAGCTTTTTTCATGCGAGAGACAAAGTTGATAATAAAACCCCTAGAAGCTGCCTTAAAAGAGTCCCAAACCATGACAAAAGAAGAGTCAGGAGTTTGGTTGAGTGAGAAGAACTCAGACGCAAATTTAGAAAATTCTGTACAGAAGGCAGTGCCAAGGAGCAATGAATGATTAAATCTCCATCTGCCAGAGTGAGGGGAAAAGGGAAGAAGGTCGATATCAGCGAGTACAGGGGCATGATCAGAGATGAGAATAGAGCCGATTTCAAAATAAACAGCATGTTGGGTTAGGGATTTACTAAGGAAGAGATAGTCTATACCTGATTGGGAGTTGTGTGGGGGGAATAAAAATTATTTTCTCTAAGTGCAGGATTACATAGTCTCCAGATGTCTACTAATGCGTTGTTTTGAGTGGATTTGACAAATTGTGAATGCATCCTTGAGGGGAGAACCTAACTTTGGAATGTCGGTCAAGGAAGGGATCAAAGATCTGATTTCAATCGCCACCAAAGATAATATAGTCATCAGGGAGGGTGGTGAGTTTATCAGAGATAGAGGGCCAAAATAGCTTATCAACGCTCTTGGGGGCATAAACATTAAAGAACATAATTGGTATTTTGTCTATAAGCAACTTAACAATTAACCAACAACCCTGCGAATCACATTCCTGAGATACTATAGAGACATTTAACTTTTTATGAAATAGAATCAAAACTCCACTTTTTTTTAGTGTCAGTGGGGGAAAAGAAAACATGTCCTACCCAACAACGTTTAACTTTCAAGGCTTCATCTTTTGACAAGTGAGACTCCTGGATAAATGCAACATCAGTCTTAAGCCGGGCAAGATGTGACAGTAGTCGTTATCTCTTAATAGGGTTATTCAAACCCATAACATTCCAGGTAGTAACACGGAATGGAATACAGTAAGAATAAATACAACAGAAGCATGCTTACTAAGCCAGTAAAAAAGGAGAAAAGGAAGAAAATCTCATGATAGAAAAAAGAAGAGGTGAGGATGGTAGAAAGAAGAAAAAGGAGGGAAAGAAGAGAGAAAAAGAATAGCATTGATGAGGAAAAAGAGAAAAGGAAAGAGATGAGAAACAGGAAGACAGTACAAGTCCAAAACAGACGACTGAAAAACATACCTACAAGACAAACTCGAATTGGGGAGTGACAGCGCCAGAGACAGCGACCACAACAGTGAAAACAACCGCATCTGGACCTCCACCTGCACAAAGACAAAAAAGAAGAGAGGCAGTATAAGAAATTATCAAAGGAAACAGTAGGGTGGAAATACCTGGGCATTAACCTGTAGGAAGGGGGAATAAAACAAAGGTTAGGAAAAGAGGATGAAACAATAGGAAGTTGATAAAGCACAAAATTGGGCCACAGAACACAGGACTAAAACCAGTCAGAGACAATTAAGTCCAATCAGCTTGCTCTAGAAGTGTCCATATCGCTCGCCCCATGTCGACGAAGAAACTCTTGCAGTGCAGCAGGATCTTCAAAAGTGGTGGTCTTCTCTTTATAAGTGACCTTGAAAAGACATGGATGGATGAGGCCATATCTAGCGGTGAGAGCTCTCAGTTGCGGGCGCATATCAAGGAAACGCTTCCGGCGATCAGCAGTACCTTTAGCAACATCCTGCGCTAGGTAGAGACGATGGCCCTCCCAAACAATTTGTTTTTTGACCTTGGCGGCAGAGAGAACTTGCAGAAGATCTGTATATTGTAAAAACAACATGATGACGCCACAAGGTTTAGAGGACACTCTAGGACCCAAGCGATGTGCTCGCTATATGTTGATGAAAGACCAGGCAGGAGCGTCTAATATCTTCGGAAGGAAGGATTGGAAGAAGGCCGTGGGGTTTGACCCCTCTGAAAGTTCAGGGTGAAGGTTATTCCTGCGGTTTCGATTTTCCAAATCCTCTGTCTGCCTTTTAAGGAGTAGAATCTCGGCCTCCATAGACGGAATTCGGGAACATGTGTTTTGTACAGATTCCGTGGATTGCTCGAGAAGTAAAACACGAGAGTCTAGGGTTGTCCATTTATCCTGCATACTTGGCAACATTTGAGATGTCGACTCCATAAAAGGTCGTAGAGCTTGTAACTCTTCCAATATGAAATCCAGGGAAGAAGGCGAAGGAGCACTATCCAGAGAAGGAGGATCTTTTTTAAGGCGTTTAGAAGTCAGAGTGGTCGGATGTTTGCTGCCATTATGAGATTTGGAAATGCCCCCAATTGAGGAACAGGTTTAGACATCGCTCCTTCCTCCATATCCTGGGAAGGAGAATCGGAGTCTGAGTTGGTGAGTCCTTTAGTCGCAGCAGTGAGCTTCAAGTTGCGGAGTTTCCCCATATATGGGCAAGAAACGATCTGAAGAGGAAGGAAGTGCTGGCCGCTCAAGGTCAAAATTGATGAGGAAAGTCAATCAAACAGGAGGCCGATGAACAGAGCGAGGAGGAAAGCAAGGGCCCGTCCAGATAACCAGAGAGCAACAGAAAGAGTTTATAGCAGATAATATCTTCCTTTAAGCCTGGGAAAGGTGGAGCCAGGATTGAACATCATATCAGGTAAATTGAAAAGCAAGAGCATCACAAAATATAGGATATCCGGTCGGGCAGGCAAACAATGACAAAGAGAGAACCTCCAGGAACACCCAGCGTAGGAGAGAAGCAGACAGTCCCCCTCTGGAGCACAAAGTCCATGCAGTGCTTCAAAGAGAAAATTGGAAACAGCTTTTAAACATAGGCAGTTTGGGAGCGCTCAGTGAAGCAAGAAACTGTACATGAGAAAAAACATTGCCATGTTATTGAGGCCCACTGCAGCACAAAAAAGTAGGAGGAAGTGCAGGAAGTAATGTGGAAGGGCTCTCCGTCATGAGGGCAGACAGAGCATAAATACAAAGAAGTTGAAATGGCGGCCGGAGTGGCAAAAACGGGACCGCGAGCCATATTTATTGAAGAAATGCCTTAAAAGTAGAGGCTTTGCAGAGTTCAGGGGCTCACCTGGCATTGAAAGCGGAGAAAACCATTCCGGTGCCACAGGGAGAGTTCCACAGGGGCAGGAACATACTGTCGCAAAAGTCGGAGCCTGCCGCTTGAAGTCGCGAAATGGGGTCCAGAGCCGCGGAAGCAACGTTCCTCAGAAAATGCGCTGGAAACACGCCGAAGGTGAAAAATGAAGGTAGCGCTGCAGTCACCTCATGCTAGGCTGCACGAAATAGTATTTCCTAGTCGAAATACTGCCTGGTTGAGTATTAAAGGAATGCAGGAACGGAGGTCTCCACGGGACCTCACAATTACCCCGCCATCTTGGCTGGCGCCAAAGCCACGCCCCATAAATTACATATAATAAAAAGACAACTGACTAAATTGTTAAAAGGTTCTGCTTAGACACAGCTGGTTTTAAAAAAGCTTTGACATTAAAACAGACCTGAATATTAGGCAGCATGCCTAAAAAATACAGGGCAGGCTTCTGTTGCCGAAATCCATACATATTTAGAATTGATTTTAAAAACTTTCTAATTAGTGATTGTTAGAAATGGGATTTCTGGTTGGCTAAGGCTTGCACTAACACCAGGCAGAAACCACCACTCTAGTCAGGGCAAGGGAGTTACATGCTGAAGATAACCCCTGCTCACCCCCTTGGTAGCTTGGCATGAGCAGTCAGGCTTATCTCAGAGGCAATGTGTAAGCATTTGTGCAACACACACACACAACAGCAACACACTAGGCACACCACAAAAGAAGCTCCACACAAGTCTATATATAAAAATAGCCTTTGTATTCTCCAAAACACAGTAGAATAGTAATCAAACAATATACACTGTGCCAACTGGCACTAGGCAATATTCACAGGGGACCATATACACATGACAGGGCCAATCTGGCCACTGTCAGAACCTTTAGAAAGCACTATTATCACATATAAAACACTCAACCAGTGACTACTGGTACCGTAAATACGTAAGCATTATCACATTAGCATTAGACACCATCCTAAAATATCATAACATGACATTAGGTAATAAATCACATTAGACTCACACCTCATTAGCATAAACTCAGTACGCATTAGACCCCCTCAGCCTAAACACATTATGCCTAAACACTGGACATATGTCACATCACATTCCAGTAAAACAACGATTCATGACTGGTAACATTGCAACTTGCCTGAACCTGTTAGGCAGACATAGTAGGACTGAAAAGTGGGCATAGGCTCATTATGCATTAGGTATCACATTAAGGCCTTGCACCCTACCAACACACTAAACTGACCCCAGGCCAACTGGCCTTCTCAGAGGGCTCAAATGCCCCATGTCCCAAATGTGAGGGCGTGCTGCCACTGCAGCAGAATTCAAGTGCGCAATTGCGCTGGCACAGAGAGCCTCAGGTTGTTTAATAAAACTGTTAAAAACTCTGCTATTCAAGTAATCCTTCATTGGCCAACTCTTCTCTTTTCCACCATTTGTCACTCGCGCTGGGACACTTCCGAGTAGCCGTGCTCACTATAAATGGAGGCTAACATAACATAACATAACCACTGTCCCTCCTGGGACCCCACCGGGACTCCTCAAAAGGCTCTGGCCTCAATGTTACAGCTGCCGCTAATTGGTGTGCAGCTGTGAAGGAAATTAGGCACTGGCACTGACTGTGCCCTGAGAGCCCGACTGGGTCTCTATAAAACAAATGTGGCAAAATTGGCACGGGCATCTCAGGGCCCTCAGGAACATCAAAGAGCTCCAGGAACCGACAATGTGCCTTGGGGGAGCCCCACTCCGGGACTCTCAACATAATTTACTCCCATGCGAAATGGCTCTGGCACTACCCGGCCGTGAATCTCCCACTGGGACTCTATAAAAAAAATAACAAGGGCGCACCGTTGCAGCTGCCCACTGTCAGGCGGGGCAGCTGAGGGAAAGTCCTTGGCACTAAGGTGCCCTGGGAACCCTCTATCAGTCCCAACTATTCACTTACCGGGGCATGGCAGGCTCTCCTCCTTTTGGGCTCTTTCTCTGGACTCCGCTGGGGATGACTCTGGCACTGTGCTGGGATCAGCCCTGCTCTCAGGGCCTCTTCTCCCGGTCTCCTCTCCTTGGTTCTCGGGCGGCATGAAATCACAGGGATCATGAATCAGCACAGCGATGTAGATGCCACAAAATAAAGGATCCTCTCTCTTGGGAAGATTAAAATATAGCGTTCACCAGGCGCTAGAGGCAACGAACGTCCTTAGGTCCCTGGGGCATAGTTGGGCTCAGGGAGACCTGTACACAGGGCCCTCCAGCAGGGAGGCAAGCCCTTGTGGTGGTTCCTCCTGGGCCCCCAGCAGGAGCAAGCCCCAGCAAAGTCAGGAACAGCACACCTTCATGGGGTCAAAGCCCCAGTATTTATACACATATTCTCTTTGTCTGCAGGACATGCAACTGGTTCAGGGGGGATTTGGAGCACTCTGTTGACAGGGCTCCACTTCTCCATTGATAGGTCAGGGCTCGTCATCAGACACACCACAGGGGGCGGAGCCAGCATTCACTATGGTAGGCACTACTCTATTTAGGGACCAGGGACTTCTCCCACTACTCCAAATGCAGATGTCCCATTCAGCCTAGAGCTGACTCACCCTGCCCTTCCTGGAGACACACACACCTCACCAGCCCCTGTCACTCTAAAGCCAGACATGCAATTCACATCAGGCAGCAAGGCACATAGCACACAGAAATACCAACTTCTAAAAGTGGTATTTCTAACCTTGTTATAATAAATCTGCGCACACCATTACGCAGCATTTATTATGACAATTCCAAGTATACTAAACTTGACCACGCTACTCCTCCAATATTAGGAATTACCTCTGAAACACTTATCAGGGAATCCCCAATGTATTCCTGTGGGAGGGCAGCCCCACAGTAGTGAGAAATCAAAATGGCTGTTTGCACTACCAGGACATGTCACACACTAAGGTACATGTGCTATCTTTTACCTACAATGCACCCTGCCCATAGGGCTAGCTAGGGCCTTTCTTAGGGGTGACCGACATGTAGTAAATGGGAGTCACGGACGTGGAACACACTTTAGGTGCCATGTCACAGCGGCAGTAACACTGTGCACATAGGCCCTGCATTGGCAAAGGACTTAGATAGATTTGAAAGGTACTTTGGTGGGTGGAACAATCAGCGCTGCAAGCCCACCAGTAGCATTTAATTTACCAGATGCCACTCCACAAGGGACTAAAAGGTAAATTGAATAGGCCAAACAGGTGTAGACCAATCTTACCATATTTATCACAGAGAGCACACACACTTTACACTGAACAGCAGTGCTAAAGTGCCCAGAGTCCTAAAACCATCAACACCATGTCAGAAAAAAGGCTAGGAGAAAGGCAGAAAGTTTAGGGATGACCCTGCAAAAAGGGACACGTCCAACAGTGATACATAATATTTACAAAAAAAGAAAAAATGCTCAAGTAATTGCACGGCAAAGTAATCACAAGGACAATCTAAAACCGAGCCGTTGTCATAAACTGGCCCAAGGGAAAGCAGAGTAAGGATCCTATAGTCCCTAAACAGCATTGCACTAAAAGAGATCTTTCCCATGGGCTGTGGACTCAGCTCAGATATTGCTTGAGGCTAGTTGAAGTTTGTATAATTACATAGTCACGCAAGATGGGTTTTGTCAACTGGTCCTGCTTCCTAGAGGCCTGAGTGTGATTCAGATAAGGCTGTTTAACCTTTTGGTTATCAGCTTTAGTAAGGGAAGATGGAGATGAAAACACATCCTGCCAGCCAGTAGCTTTAGACGTGAATCTCACTTAATTCAGCCAGGGGATACCAAGCTTCTCACAATTCAAGCAATCAACAATGATCTGTCTTTTCAGGATGGTAAACTTTTTAGCCCAAACAGAAATCCATGGATAAGCAGGGCCATACTAATGTAGTCTGACACATAGGTGATGCCCTATTCTCATGGAGGAAATAATGCAGACTTGAGGGCAGTTCCCAGAGCCTAGAAACAAGTAGATTCTCTATAACTCCACACCCTGCACCATGAGTTAGAACTTGTCAGCATTTATGCAAAAAAAACTAGTAGAGCAGTTGGACTGATTTGTTCAAACAGTGCACCCACAGCATGATTTAAGTGGAGGCATTGATTGGATGTCCAAGGCAGCCATGAAGATTTCTGATCAAGCACATCCCCCAGGTAAGGGTAATCCATTACCCTTTTGATACGCCTTCTTTTGATCCAAAATGAAGCTTTCATATTTGACCTAGAACCACAAACCATATATTTAGATTAGCTGTGTTGATGTCCAGATCTAAACCAGCCATAAAGGTCACAAAACTGCTAAATAAAATCCTCAAGCCATTCGGAGTGTGTGACATAAACACAGCATCGTCTGTGTAAAGCAGGACCAGGATTGATGTAGCCCTTATCATGTGAATTTCCTACCCTACAGTTTCTAAACAAGCATTTAGTCCATTAATATACTATAACAATATGGCTGGAACTAGGACATATCCTTGATGGATACTTCATTGTAACTCACAGGAGTCAGCACATTCCCCACTTACCCAAAATCTAACTGATGCACTAACACCACAGTGTAGCACCCGAACCAGGTCCACATCAAGCCCAATGTCAGTAAGGATGTCCCAATGCTTCCTGTAGTTGACTTTATTGAACACAGTATTTAAGACAATAAAGGAGATGATTAGTCAACTTCCCTTAGCAAGTTTGTATTTACTAATAACTAAGTGTAGGTTGAAACATTTCTCAAAAGTGAACAAACCGTCCATAAACCCATAATGTGCAAGGGAAATTACACAATTAGCACTAGCCTATTCCTATATCCATCTAATAGCTGTACAACTGATAATCTTGCCTATCGAATCCAGAAGTGAGATAGCTCTGTAACACAGTGGATCATCTCTGGAGCCCTTTTTATACTGTTTGGAAGTATAGAATGAAATGACTACAATTACCATGAGGACTTATTACTGTAACAGAAAACAAGATGCAATAAAGATTTTTCCCATTCTCATTTGTATGACATGCAACACCTTATGTTCCTTTCTCATGGACTGAGCAATCTACATACAATGCTCTACTCAGATATATTTTTGACTACTTAGCTTGATGTTGTCCTGGTCTCGTCAACTGAAACTATTGATGGCATGAGTGACACAATACCAAGTGTGTAGCTCAAATATTTGTAAGACATGAAGGTAATCAGTTGATTAGAAGTGTCAGGTGACCCTGGGCCAACAGCACAGCCCCTTTGTGGGTAGCAGTCATGGAAAGTGTTAGACTTGGCATCTTTGGCATGGTTTCCTCTGAATTTTAGCCTCTACGTCCTGTATTTTTGCAGCTGTGCTAGATTTCATTGTTGCTGACTTAGATGCTTTGGTCACTTTGCCACTGCTGATCAGTGTCAAAGAGCAAGTGCTCCCTGTATAAATTGTTGTTACAATTGGTTCTCCCTGATTGGCATATTTGATTTACTGGTAAGTCCCTAGTAAGTGGACTGAAGTGTGCCAGGGCCTGTAAATCAAATGTTACTAGTAGACCTGCAGCACTGATTGTGCCACCCACATGAGTAGCCCTGAAAAGGTAACTCAGACCTGCCTCTACGGTGTCTGTGTGCAGTTTGCAAACTTCCATGTCGACTTGGTAAGTGCACCCACTTTTTAGGCCCTAACCGTCCCTTTTCTTACATGTAAGGCACCCCTATGGTAGGCTCATGGTACTCCCCTGGGTGGAGTGGTGGAGTGCAGTGTATGTGAAAGGTAGGACATGTACTGCTGTGTGTGACATCAGGACATGTCACACAGTATGTCAGTCACACACCAGATTTTGTAATACAGAATCCCTGTACTGTTCAGGTGTCAGCAAAACCAAGAATGGCAAAGTTTCCCTCTCATTTTCAACATATATACATATACATGTGCCAAAGGGAAACTTTTCTATATACATGTAAACATCAAATCACATTGCTTCCCACAATAATGCTTTTGAATTAATGTATGCAAAAACCACAGGTGATGGACAGAATGCAGAACAATGTTATACATTCACCCCAGTACAGAGATCTGGGCCCAAATCCATCGTTTTCTTGCACTCCACACCACCCCAGTTCAGACATGGCCATATGCAAATCAGTCTGAGCCTGTGCCTCATGAGAACAGTCCAGCCCGAACTGCCAAGCCATGCCTTCCCTGGACCGGAAACAAGCTTCCCAGGACCGGTTTCTGGCATTCCAGCCGTCTTCAGCCCGGCTTGCTTGAATCCAGTGGTGTGGAGTGCATGGGACTCACGTCTGAGCATACCCATCCCAATCGGATGCAGAACAATGTTATACATATCTGTGTTTTTTGCAATTTTCACCCCGAGTGGGCTGGGTATGCTCAGACGTGAGTCCCAGGCACTCCACATCACTGGAGTCAAGCTATCCAGGCTGAAGAAGGCTGATAGCCAGAAACCGGTCCTTGGATGCTTGATTCCGGTCTAGGAAAAACATGGCTTGGTAGTTTGGGCTGGACTGTTCCCATGAGGCACTGGGTCAAGGCTGATTTGCATATAGCCATTGTCTGACCTAGGGTGGTGTGGAGTGCAAAAAAACGATGGATTTAGGCCCAGATCCTTGTACTGGGGTGAATGTAAGACGTTGTTCTGCATTCTGTCCATCAACTGTGTTTTTTGCAATTTTCACCCCGAGTGGGCTCGGTATGCTCAGACATGAGTCCCAGGTACTCCACATCACTGGAGTCAAGCTATCCAGGCTGAATAAGGCTGATATCCAGAAACCGGTCCTTGGATGCTTGATTCCGGTCTAGGAAAGACATGGCTTGGTAGTTCGGGCTGGACTGTTCCCATGAGGCACAGGGTCAAGGCTGATTTGCATATAGCCATTGTCTGACATAGGGTGGTGTGGAGTGCAAAAAAAGATGGATTTAGGCCCAGATCTTTGTACTGAGGTGAATGTAAGACATTGTTCTGCATTCTGTCCATAAACTGTGTTTTTTGCAATTTTCACCCCGAGTGGGCTGGGTCTGCTCAGACATGAGTCCCAGGCACTCCACATCACTGGAGTCAAGCTATCCAGGCTGAAGAAGGCTGATAGCCAGAAACCGGTCCTTGGATGCTTGATTCCGGTCTAGGAAAAACATGGCTTGGTAGTTTGGGCTGGACTGTTCCCATGAGGGACTGGGTCAAGGCTGATTTGCATATAGCCATTGTTTGACCTAGGGTGGTGTGGAGTGCAAAAAAACGATGGATTTAGGCCCAGATCTTTGTACTGGGGTGAATGTAAGACGTTGTTCTGCATTCTGTCCATCAACTGTGTTTTTTGCAATTTTCACCCCGAGTGGGCTGGCTATGCTCAGACATGAGTCCCAGGTACTCCACATCACTGGAGTCAAGCTATCCAGGCTGAAGAAGGCTGGTAGCCAGAAACCGGTCCTTGGATGCTTGATTCCGGTCAAGGAAAGACATGGCTTGGTAGTTCGGGCTGGACTGTTCCCATGAGGCACAGGGTCAAGGCTGATTTGCATATAGCCATTGTCTGACATAGGGTGGTGTGGAGTGCAAAAAAACGATGGATTTAGGCCCAGATCTTTGTACTGAGGTGAATGTAAGACATTGTTCTGCATTCTGTCCATAAACTGTGTTTTTTGCAATTTTCACCCCGAGTGGGCTGAGTATGCTCAGACGTGAGTCCCAGGCACTCCACATCTCTGGAGTCAAGCTATCCAGGCTGAAGAAGGCTGATAGCCAGAAACCGGTCCTTGGATGTTTGTTTCCGGTCTAGGAAAGACATGGCTTGGTAGTTCGGGCTGGACTGTTCCCATGAGGCACTGGGTCAAGGCTGATTTGCATATAGCCATTGTCTGACCTAGGGTGGTGTGGAGTGCAAAAAAACGATGGATTTAGGCCCAGATCCTTGTACTGGGGTGAATGTAAGACATTGTTCTGCATTCTGTCCATCAACTGTGTTTTTTGCAATTTTCACCCGGAGTGGGCTGGGTATGCTCAGACGTGAGTCCCAGACACTCCACATCACTGGAGTCAAGCTATCCAGGCTGAAGAAGGCTGATATCCAGAAACCGGTCCTTGGATGCTTGATTCCGGTCTAGGAAAGACATGGCTTGGTAGTTCGGGATGGACTGTTCCCATGAGGCACAGGGTCAAGGCTGATTTGCATATAGCCATTGTCTGACCTAGGGTGGTGTAGAGTGCAAAAAAACGATGGATTTAGGCCCAGATCTTTGTACTGGGGTGAATGTAAGACATTGTTCTGCATTCTGTCCATCAACTGTGTTTTTTGCAATTTTCACCCGGAGTGGCCTGGGTATGCTCAGGCGTGAGTCCCAGGCACTCCACATCACTGGAGTCAAGCTATCCAGGCTAAAGAAGGCTGATAGCCAGAAGCCGGTTCTTGGATGCTTGATTCCGGTCTAGGAAAGACATGGCTTGGTAGTTCGGGCTGGACTGTTCCCATGAGGCACAGGGTCAAGGCTGATTTGCATATAGCCATTGTCTGACCTAGGGCAGTGTTTCCCAAACTGGGGTCCGCGGACCCCCAGGGGTCCGTCACACATTCCCTGGGGGTCCGTAGGCAACAGTTTTAAAAGCACAGAAAAGTTTCTTGTATAAATAAAAGCTTTCCAGCAACAATAAAAGTGTCAAGATCATGCCAGTGATTTATGTACCTGCTGGAGAGTGAGGAGAGTTTTTTCAGTGGCAGCTTTGACTTAACTAATGTAGCACAGAGGGTTAATGTGCCTACTGCAAAGAACGTGTAACATGCATTTTAAAACGCAGAATTTTATGTGCATAGGTTTGTGGTTACTGCTTTTGTCACAGAGATTCTTTCGTTACTGTGCACTTCACAAGTGACAGTTGTAATGTAGCAGAGGGTCCTATAAACTGTCATCAAAGAGCTGCTTGCAAACTGCATGGTTCCAGTTAGTAACTTATGTTTTTCCCCAGTTATTTATTATCCTGATGCTGCTAAAAAGGCTTATTTGGACGGAAATACATTTTTAATGTTAAAGTCAGTGCTAGCCACTGTGTTATGTTCTGAAATCTGAGTTTGTGCTTTTCCAGACCAAGCACTCTTTAAACATTTTATATAACCACTGATTTACATGTATGATTCAATGTCTCTATATGTGTGTGATGTAAAGTGCTCTGACACCCTACAATGGTATGAGAGATGCTATAAAACAAATGAAATTCATGTGACAGAGGGGCTATTATTTCAATATAAAATACTAAGGGCCATATGTATGATCCGTTTTAATATGTGCGAACGGGTTTGCAAACCCGTTTGCGCATGCAAAAACCTATTGGGCCATGTACATTGCCTATTTTGCGAGTCGCAGTTTGTTTGCGACTCGCTAAATACGTTTTGCAACTTGCTATTTGGAAGGGGCATTTCCTTCCAAATAGCAAGTCTCAAAACCATGTACAAATGTTTTGCGGTCGCAAAACATTCGCAATTACCACCTACTTCAAGTAGATAGTAATGCATTTGCAAATGGGAAGGGGTCCTCAGGGGACCCCTTCCCCTTTGCAAATGCATGCAAAATTATTTTTTAAGGGGAGGCAGTGGTCCCAGGGACCTCTGCCTGCCCTTAGAAAATTAAACAAAAATGTTTCATTTCCTTTTTCTTTAAATGCATGGTAAATGGGCTGCATTTTCTTTTTAAAACTGCTTTATTTAAAAGCAGTCCCAGACATGGTGGCCTGCAGAGCCCAGCAGGCCACCATCCCTGGGAGGGCTGGACTTCCCAATGGGCTCGCAAATTGCGAGAGGCTCATTAATAAGAACGAACCTCGCAATTTGCGACCCCATTGGGAATCCCAAACAGTGTTAAACACACTGCTGTACATTTCATTTAGCGATTCGCAATTTGTCCCAGGCACTCCACATCACTGGAGTCAAGCTATCCAGGCTAAAGAAGGCTGATAGCCAGACACCGGTCCTTGGATGCTTGATTCCGGTCTAGGAAAGACATGGCTTGGTAGTTCGGGCTGGACTGTTCCCATGAGGCGCAGGGTCAAGTCTTATTTGCATATAGCCATTGTGTGACCTAGGGTGGTGTGGAGTGCAAAAAAACGATGGATTTAGGCCCAGATCTTTGTACTGGGGTGAATGTAAGACATTGTTCTGCATTCTGTCCAACTGTGTTTTTTTAAATAATGTAAGCATGTGACATACTTCTTAATCTACAAATACTATTTGAAAGGTGACTTATTCATTTGTGAGGGGTTGTATGTAGTGTGTTTGTTTTTAATAAGATGAATGTGTTTCCCCTACTAAAGTGCAGGGAGTACTTTTTTGACTAGAATCTTATTGTGAGTGTGTCTGCATTTAGAAACCATTCTGAGATAAGCATTTGTGTATTTCATGTGTTTGCACACAGATAACTGTTTAAAAATCTCTTCTGTTTTAATATTTTGGTACAATTAGAAAGCAGTCATTCTTCATATATTTGCAAAATAAGTCAAGTTTTTACACTAAAATGCAGTACTCCTTCCAGACTATGAAATGTGTTTTGGTAAAATGCAAGGCATAGTGCTGTTTGTCTAGAATCACACAGTGACTCTGTGTGCATTTAGGAATCATTCTGAGATAAGCATTTTGGTACTAATGTGTAGTCGAAAATATTGTGGAATGCCAAGAGTGGAGCCTTGACTCCAATCATATTTTGCCTATACACAGCCAACCTGACAGAGACCCTGGATATGGCAAAATCAATTCCAACTAAACTTTCTGCTCAACATCTCTATAATCATGCATCTATATGCAAGATGATGATTTTTTTGCTAGTGTATTATTATACTAGTCTCACATATTACAACACAATGTTGTTGCAGAAAATGTAATAATGAATCCTTGGGTTGCAAACAATTCGAATAAAATACTGCAAAATCTATGATAAATGGTTTAGAGAATGAACAATATGTAACTAGGCAGTTTGTGAAAGATTTGTTTTTCTTTAAAAAAAATACTGTATTATATTTTAAATAATAATTTATTGTTTGTATTTTTGTAGTCCTGTACAGGTTTCTTGTGAAGAGTCAAAATGCATTGGCCACATGAGAAATCAGATTTTAAAAAGATTTCTATAAGGGAATAATTTTTAAAACAAAGAATACGTGAATGAAGATTGTGCGTCCCGTGTTAGAATAAGATGTACATTATATGTACATAAATGAAGAATTCTGTGTGCTGATCATTTTTGTGGAATATAATTATGAAGTTGTACTCCTGTTAGGAAGACTAGGGGATGTTCTTCCAGATCAGAGCATCACAGACACTTGACTAGAGTCACTAAACGTGATATGTGCGATTTCCTTTGTCTTAACCTAATTTTTTATGAATCAAACCTGAAAAGTTGTCTTGTTTTGTATGCAAAAAACTCCAAAAAGCCAAAAACCACCTGTCTCCTTGCTGGATTACAGGAACACACACACTGTGTTTTCCTTACAGTTCACAATGTGATAGAAAGGTGTTGAGTGTCTCTGCTTGAGTAAGAAGCCAATCACTGTTTTGATGTGTTCTTTCTTAACTGTGTGTGTACTAGCAAGGTGCCAGATACGTTGGATTATTGCCTAGCCTAAGTAAACAACAAAACAATGTCTGGCTCCTTGCCGGGGCGCAGGTGTCTGTGCTTGTGCTCAGCAAGAAGACAACGACTGTTTGGATTTATTTTTGCTATCCTGCAAAAAATCTAAGAAACCTCTAAGCCCTTGTTGGTGCACAGACATATGTCTCTGTGCCCAAGCAGAATTTCTGAGGCTGCCAGGATGTTTTCTTAGCCATTTGGCTCTGTACTGGTGCACAAGAATGGGGGTCTGTGCTCAAGTAGAGAGCATGAGGCTGTCTGGATATCCCCTTCACCTATGAAAAGTTCCAAACAGCCTTAGACCACTTCCTAGGACACAAACAAGTCATCTGTCCCCCAGGAAGTTATTCTACCTAACTATTGAAGAAACAATATCATAAATAAAAAAATATTGTGTCAGACATATTATCAACTTAACAATATAATGCGACAAAATATAGCAGGTAAGAATAACTTTTAGGCACATATCCCTTTTTTTAAATAACATTGTATATATCACTGTTCTCTTAAATTCAGGTGTAAAGAACATAATTTTTGTGAATTCAATATATATTACTTTCTATCATTAATTAATATTAACACAGTTTAATTCATAAAATTTTCCAAACTAGTATTAATAGATTGCTGATGTGTCTCGGGCAGCAGGGATTGAAGTGTATTTATTCAAAAAATATATATATTTACTATATTTATTTATTTTGTAATATGGAATTTGTGATTTTTTATTTTTTTATTTTATTTGGCTGTGACGAATATATCTTTATTTCAAATATATCTAAATAGTTTTATGTTGGTTATAATATGTTAGGAGTTATACATAGCAAGTGTTATCCCTCTAAAATACAACACTTTCCCTACTGTTGGTCAGATTGGCGAGGTAATTGTCATTCTAACGCCTGCAAAGCCCATACATTTTTCATACTTTTTCCCTCATTAAAGTGGGAATATTAAATGTAACCCCTTCGAACGGCAAAACTGTGTCTGCTTTTGCTTACTTTAGATTGGGAATAGTAAATCAAACCCCATTAAAAACCAAAACTCTTCTTACTTTTGA
Organism: Lissotriton vulgaris; assembly: GCF_964263255.1. NCBI lineage: Eukaryota > Metazoa > Chordata > Amphibia > Caudata > Salamandridae > Lissotriton > Lissotriton vulgaris. The sequence continues at coordinate 495,829,697 of NC_141685.1, forward strand.
TCTGATTGGAATGGGAATGGTAAATATATCCTCTCCAATGTCCCACACTTTCCCTTCTGTTGCTAATATTGGAGCTTAACTAGTAAATCGTACCCCATTAAAGTCCAACACATTCCCTGCTTTTGCTTATGTGGTAGTGGGAATAATAAATCTAATCCTTCCAAAATTCTACACTTTTCTCTACTTATACTACGATTGGAGTCGCAATAGTAAATCTAACCCCTTCAAAGACTAACACTTTCTTTACAATTGATTAGATTGGAGGGGGATAAGTAAATCCAATAAATCTAAATTATACCACTTTTGCCACTATTTTTGTTACCTCGGAGTGGGAATATTAATGTTGACCCCATTAAACTCCAACGCATTATCGGCTTTTGCTTATGTGGGAGTGGGAATAATAAATCTACACTTGCCCTACTCATACTAAGATTGGAGTCGCAATAGTAAATCTAACCCCTACAAAGTCTGATATTTTCTTTACAGCTGCTTAGCTTGGAGTGGGATAAGTAAATCATATCCCTCTAAAGTATACCACTTTCGCCACTATTTTTGTTACCTTGGAGTGGGTATATAGAATTTGACCCCTTCAAAGTCCAACACTTTTTTTTTTTTGTAAGACGTTTATTAGTGAATCATTGAGCATTACATATAGCTAAGCCTACAACCCATCGGGCCGGCTGCAACTTTCCAATATTTCGTAAAAGAAACGAAAACAGAGGAAGGCATATACCTCCGGTGACCACAACATCTTGTGAAATATCATTATTACATCATCAGTATCCAATATGCTCATATTTAAGTTGCACATTAAATTGACGTCTTGTTTTATCTTTTTATAAGTATATAAAAAAAGGGGAATACAACTCTGTAAACTCGACAGTTTGTTTCAACGTGTCCCAACTTGGTGGCTGAGTCATCTAGGAGCAATCCGTCGTCCGCCGTACTGAGACTCATAATGTTCATTGACAGACCCTGTGCGCATGTCATTATGTGGCAGGGGTATGGAGTACTCGTGTTTGGCCTGTCTGTGTCTCTGTGCATGCCACCGGCTCAGAGCGTCAAAACCCCTCCGACCATCAGTACAGTGGGTGTTGCGATATTTGCATAAGCGGTATAGCCTGATCTTATGTTGGGGAGACGCATTGTGTTTCAAGTCTCACAACTGTCTGGGCATCTAAGCGTGTCCCCCAGGTGTGGTACTCGTGCAAGAAAGAGCCATATTTGAGAAATAGGATCTCAATAAAACTAATGAAACTGGGGAACATATTCGGGGGGGAGTGGAGAGGGAGAGTGCACGTGAGGGGGGGTGCGTCCTGTTTGAGGACTAGGTGGTTATCATTCCTTGTCATAAACAATTGTTGCTTCGTGTGGGCTGGCGCCCGGGCCTGCGGCCCACTCGTCGGGCGTTTGTTACATTCAGTGCGCTGTGCGGCAGGGGGAGGGGAGGGGGGAACCATCATCCCATAGTTCTGCAAGCTCCGCATGTCCAGCTTTCCGAGCATGTGTGTGTCGTGTGAGGGCCGTGTTCCCCGTGTCTTTGGTGTCCCCGCATCTTCTTCGCCTGTGTTTTCCCACCTGTGGCGGTCCCTAAGTGAGCCCCCTGGCCGTGCCCTCCTTCTGGAGGGAGCCGAGGATGTCATCCCATATCTGTGCGATCGGAAATTTTCATAAGTTCGCTATTTCCTCCCGGTGTAGTGCCATGCTTTCCGCCCTAGCCCAGTTGGTGAAGGAAGCGTGGAGAAGTGTGGCTCACTGGTTAGAGGAGGCAGACCTGGAAGCAGAGGTCAGCCCGGGACCAGGGTTCGATTCCCGGCTCAGCGGGGTCTTGAGTCCTAAAATGTCCATGGACTCGACAATTCTCGCTCCGGTGCCTACTCGATTCACGGGTTCACACTCTGCGACTCTGGTCAATAGCTTGCTTAATCTCCACAACGGCCCCTCGCGGCGGGATGCCTGGCTTTCACCTTGCGGATACCCTGCTGGGGTTTTCTCACAGGGGAAAACCAGGATGGGTTCCCTAAGCAAGCGCTCAGAAACCGCTCGGTGATTTGCGCTATATAAATTACTGTACATTTACATTTACATTTACATTTAAGCCTACCAGTATTTAGGGATGGGTGGTTCTGTCCTCTTCCAGTGTTTAGTAATTAGTCGCCTGGCGGTGATAAGGCCTAAGTCCCAGAACCTAGCTTCTATTCTATTGAGTTTATTTCTTTTGTACAATCCCAGGATGCAAGCCTCCCATGTGTGTGGTAACCCTGGGCCGGTGCTGCTTGTCAGGAGCGAATGTACCTCTCCCCAGTATAAGGCTAGAGAAGGGCAGTGCCACAGCATATGCAAAATATCTGTGCCCAGCAGGCTGCATCTGAGGCAGGTGGCAGTGTTAATCCTGAAATACCTGTTGATTTTGTCTGGTGATAAATATGCCTGATGCAGTACGTAGTATTGGATTGTCCGGAAGCGGGAGTTAGGAGGGACATTCACGGGGCTGGCTAGGATCATGGTCCACTCTTTGTCCGTCCATTCCCTTCCTCTGAGGGCCGCCCACTTGTCTCGTATCGGTTGTGTGGACCGCTGCGTGTGCATGAGTAAGGCCTGTGCCAGCCAGTGGACAGTATGAGAGCCGTTGCCCATTACATGCAGGTATTGCATTAGGTGGTGTATTGGCGGTTCTTCCTGGATATCGCCCCAAGACTCCGTATACGTCCGCAGTATAGACGCATGCAGCAGGAACTGCCCGGTCGGCAGACCCGTGCCCTCCGTTAGTTCTGCAAATTGTAGCATAGCTCCGTCTACATAGAGGTCACCCATGGTTTCCACCCCAGCTGTGGTCCAGCTCTCTAGAGCTCGCTGTGACACTGTCCCGCTCCTCCTGGGGGTCCCCAGCAGGGGAAGCGCGGGGGCATAGGGTTTGACTTCCCGGGTCAGCCGCAGGCTACGGAGAAAGCACTTTTGGGCCACAGCCATGTGTATTGGCAGCGGGCGGGGACCCTTAGTTAAGGAGTGGAACAATGCACACACCTGTGTGTGTGTCCATAGATAAGTAGCGGTGGCTGTATCTAAGTGCGTGCCGCTCAGCCAGTGTGTTACTTATTGTAGCTGTGCTGCCAGGTAATACAGCTCTAGGTTCGGGACTGCCATCCCCCCTTCTGTAGTTGGGGAGTAGAGTTTCGCCAGAGCCACTCGGGGGCGCCCTGTGTTCCAGATTAGGTTACGTACCATTGATTCCAGGTCGCGGAATATTTTTGTGGGAACATACAATGGAATATTGGCGAAGTGGGAGAGCAGTCTGGGCAGCGCTATCATTTTGACTAGTGCTACCCTGCTGGGCACATTTAGAGGCAGTGTCTTCCAGAAGTTCATCTGGGCTGGCAGCGAGGATATAGCGCGCCCCAGGTTGCCCTCCAATATATTCTGCATGTCCCTGTAAATGTGCACTCCGAGGTATTTAAAAGTCGTGAGATACCATGTGAGTCTGACGCCCCCTAGGTGTACGTCGCATTCCTGCGTGTCCGGGCCGAAGGGGTACACTCCGGACTTCGCCCAATTCACCTTGAGCCCCGACATGTCAGCGAACGTCTGGAAAATTTCGGACAGTGAGCCCGGCACAGCTGTGAGGTCTCGCACATATAATAGTAAATCGTCTGCGTAGAGCGAGACTATATGTACACCATCAGCCAGCGGGATCCCCCATTCCGCTCCCCTCGCACTCAACAGTGATGCTAGGGGCTCTATGGCTAGGGAGAAGAGAAGGGGCGACAGGGGACAGCCCTGTCGGGTCCCTCTGCGCACCCGTACCGACTCCGAGAGCAAGCCGCCTGTCCGCACTCGTACACTGGGCTGTTGGTAAAGTAGTCCAACCATGTCCGCATATGCATCGCCCAGGCCAAAGCTGTCCAGCACCGCCCCGAGGTAGGGCCACTCCACGGAGTCAAAGGCTTTTTCTAGGTCTAGGACCAGACAACCCGATCTCGGCCATTATGCTGTGGCGACGTCCTGAATTCGGAATAGGCGATGGATATTGCGTGAGGTACTCCTCGCAGGTACAAAGCATTTTGATCTTGATGGACCAGGGCTTGGACCTCGGTGGCCAATCGCCGGGCTAGTAGAGAAGTGAAAATTTTGTAATCTGTGTTTAGCATGGCCAAGGGCTTGTAGGAGCCCATGCATGTCTCTTCCTTCCCGAGTTTCAAAAGGGAAACCAGGGTAGCCTCATTAAGTGTATCCGGGAGAGCCGAGTCCTCTATAGCGGCATTATACATTTTGAGCAGCTCCGGAGTCAGTATGTCTGAGCATGCCTTAAAGAATTCGGCAGGTATGCCATCCGGGCCAGGCGATTTGCCGTTGGAGAGGGCAAAAATGTCCTCGCGCACTTCCTCTTGTGTGAAAGGCGCCCCCAGCTCCTCCCGCTGCGTGTTCGTAAGGGATGGTAGCTGAATAGTCGCGAGATATTCTACTATAGTTTCAGGTGAGACCCTTAACTGCGACCTATATAAGGCCCGGTAGTGTTGCGTAAAGGCCAGGTGTATTTTACTCTGGGTGTATACTATCTCTCCTTCCATCGTTTTGATGGCAGACACTGGCTCAGTACGGCTCTCTTGTTTGACCAGCCAGGCCAACAACCTTCCGGGTTTATCACTGTATTGATGCACACGCGCCGAATGGGCTGCGTAGTTGATGTGTCTCAGTCGTTCCTACAGTGTTGCATGTTCCTCACGGGCCGCGGGTAATTGGTCGCCCGTGCCCATCACTGCTTCCTGTTCCAAGCGGAGCAAGTCAGCTTCCACCCGTCGCAGGTCAGCCTCAAGTGTTTTCCCCATGCTCCCCTGTGTGCCCAGGCAGTGTCCCGTTAACACAACCTTAAAGGCGTCCCATTTGATCAGCGGGGAGGATGCTGTGCCTCAATTGTCTGTGAAGTATTGCGCTGCGCAGGCCTGTAAGGAGTCTTGGAAGGGGGCGTCCAGCAGCAGAGCCGGTTGCAGGCGCCATGTGGGGATGGGCGGGTGGGGGCGTTCCCAGGCTATTTGCAGTGTGTGTGGGTTGTGGTCTGAGTGTTTTCGGCCAAGATATTGTGAGTCCGTTATGTGTGGCAGTAGCTCCGGTGACACCATATATCTATCCAGGCAGACATGTAGCGCGTGCGCCCCTGAGTAATAGGAGTAAACCTTGGTGTTTGGATTATGTGCTCTCCATGCATCTTTTAGGTCCCACTGTGTCGCCCATTGGGTGAGAGCCTTCGTGGCTCCAAGAGACTGTGCTTCAGACCTGGATGTGGTTGAGCGGTCCAGCACAGTATCTAATACCGTGTTATAGTCCCCCCCAAGAATCCATGGGATTCCGTGCCAGGGCGCCAATTTCTCTGAGATGCATGCTAGGAAGTTCCCCTGGTCAGTGTTTGGGGCAGACATTTTACCAGTGCATGCATCCCCCCCTAAGCTCACAAACAGCAGCTTTACCCAGGTCCATTGAATCCCGCCACTCAGCTCTCCCATGACCACCCTCCTCAGTGAACTCAGCATAGTACCGGAAACCATTGAAGGGTAGGCAAACAATTAACAACAAAAACCAACTGTGGGTGTACCCCACCGAAATACCAAAGGGGCAGTAGCGAAACGGGCCATCGTCCATACTCTCATTAATGAGGGACAACCTTTCAAGTCTAGGGGGTAACGTGTGCTAACCACAGTCCCAGCAGTTCAATTGAATAGTCAAACAAGGAGATTAGTGTCCTTCCCCGGGCCATACATGTCATATATCAGGCAGACTTAGTCTTTGCTTCAAATTAAAACCAATTGCAGCTCCTGGGCCACTGTCTTCAACATTTCCCAATTTCGCCAGGGCCAGTGGACCGGGGGTGGGATGAGAAGGTGAAAAGTTCCCAAGACGTCCCCCGCCACCACCGGTTCCCACTTGTGTCTATGCGGCAGGGGCAATACTCACTGCGTCTGCGTCCACCATCTGGCCCATGTGCAAGTGGGGGGGGGAGGCCTCCGGCAGCACCGGGCACCATCCGCGCCCCAGCGTTCAGCCAGCCCCCGTCGCCTGCTCCCCGTCCCAGCCGACTCCATGTTGATGTCTCATGCGTCATCAGTTCAGCAGGTCAGCTGTCTGCAGTATGATGTCCGGTAAGTCCACCGAGAGCTGTGAGTCTGGAATCCCATAAACGGCTTCGTTGTCACTGAGGACAGCCCTCGGGCTGGTTCCTGGTGCACCCTCCGATGTCGGCGAGCTGCTCAGTTGTGAGACTCTCCTGAGTGCATCTCGTTGCTCCTGGAGAACCTGATCCGCTGGCAGAGATCGTCGTGTTGCTTCCTCCGGGCGGCGGGCCTGCTGGTCTCTGTTCCTGCGTCGACGTCTCGGACCACGTGTCCTCGGCCTCTGTTCGTACCCCTGTGTCTGCCAAGGTGCCGTGTCAGTGCCACTGTCCAGCCAGGAGCCCACCTCCTCTGGGGTGTTAAAGAAGTATGTCTTATCCTGCGCGACCACTCTCAGCTTTGCAGGGAAAAGGAGGGAGTATTTAAGGCCTGCCGTGCGCAGCCTCCGTTTTACTTCCAGGTACGAGTGTCTTTGGCGTTGAACCTGAATGGTGTAGCCCGGGAAAAAACATAACTGTGGCATTGTCTATCCGTATCTCCCCGAGCCGCCTGGTCTCACGCAGGACCGTGTCCCTGTCTCGGTAGTTCAGTATCCGGATGAGTAGCGGCCTTGGGTTGGAGCCCGTGGGAAGCGGTCTCGTAGGCACGCGGTGCGCCCGTTCCACCACAAAGTAGGGCGAGAGTGTATCTTCCGGCAGTGTTTCTCGTAGCCTGTCCTCCACCCTCTGGGCCGGGTGGTTGCCCTCCCATTTCTCCGGGATCCCCACAAGTCTGATGTTGTTCCGGCGCGCCCGCCCTTCTGCATCCTCTGCGCGGTCTTCCAGAAACTCCACCCTGTTCAGGAGGTCTTGTACTTGCCTGTCAGTTTGGGCGACTCGGAGTGCAAGGTTCGTCACCGTGCCTTCCAGTGTCTTGGTTCTGTCCGTCAGTTTCTTGTGGTCTTCCCTCAGGTGTGTGAGGTCTATGGCGACGCCGTCTATTTTAGACTGTAGGGATGTTCTGGTCAATTGTAACGACTCCTCCAATCGCTCCATGGCAGCCAGCACACTGTCTAGTCTTGTGGTCACCTGGTCGGCAGCCATCTTGTTCAAAGTCTTTCCAGTCTTCCCTTTCGGCGGGCGCCTCCAGTGCCGGTGCGCGTTCTGACCCCTCTGGACATGGGCAGTGCCCCTGTAATTTTCAGTTCGGCCTGGGGGCTTAGGGGAGGTGGCTGTCCGCCTGCAATTGGCAGGGCCCGTCTGGGTGTCTGGTCAGCCTTGCTGGTCCAAGGGAGAGGACCCGGTCCAGTGTGCAGTTCCAGCAGTGTCTAAGAGTGGCAATGCTGCCTATTCTTGTGTAGGTGCCCATGTGGGGGGGACTAGCCGGCGCTCCACGTGTCCTGCGCCCTAGATTGCAGAGGTTTTCAATGTGGCAAAGCGGCAAGGCAGGCGTCAGCCAGCAGCCCGGCACCACTAGGGATAGCTGGCCACTGGGGAGCAAACGTTCATCTGCCCTCAGGAAGCTCAGGGCCATCAGGGCGTGTCGGTCAGGCAGTGAGCCACAGTGCGTGTAGCGAGGGAGTCGGGGATTCCTCCTTTGGAGCTTCACCAGGCCGCCCTGCGTGGGGGCTCCCCTTGTCGTGAGCAGCCGTCTCCTCCCTTTACGTGCCCCGAGTAGCACAGTTGGACCTGTGAGTGCGCCTGTGTCCCGCTCTCAGTTCCTTCAATGCCTCCTGTCCACAGTCCACGGGAAGTGGCCTGTGTAGTGGTGTGCCTGGTAACAGCGCCGGACAGGTGAGTTCACTGCGGCCAGCTGACCGCGTCTCAGCAGAGCGTCTCGTGCACGTGAGAGCCGCGGAGTCACCTCGGGCAGATAGAGTGGGCCGGGCACAAGGAGTTGTGGGGGGATGGTGCCCTCAGTGCGCTGATCATCACGCCAGTTCCTCCAGCAGGGCCCGTCCCCGCTCGGGAGTGGGGCGCCGTCCAGGTCCCAGCGCCGCTGATGTGTGCGCTATGGCGTGCAGCTCAGGCCCCTGCCTGTGTCCGTCCCCCCCGTGTGTCGCCACCCGTGCGTGGGGGCGGGGGGGGCACTTCAGGCAATGTCCAGGGTGCGGGGGCCCTCTCACCTGGTCTCCCGGGTCCGCCGGTGTGATGGGAGCTGTGCCGTCAGGGTCACGCCGCTCTCAGGCGTGTGTGCAGCAAAATTCAGGCAGCCGCTTCGGTGACACTCACCACCTCCGGCGTCACAGCTGTGCTCCGCCGGCCGATTTTTCGCGCCGCTCCAGCGCTAGCCTCACACGTCTCTCCAGGAGCAGGGGAGGAAGCAGGGGTCAGAGTGTCCAGACGGCCCCCAGGTCTCGATTCCCGGTGCGGCAGGGGGTCGCGGCGATCCGGATCCGTGTTGCGCAGCAGGGCCTTGTTGTCAGGCCCAAGCCGCGGCCTCCTGTACTCCCCCACGCCGTCCGGCCGGCAACAAGTCCCGCCATTGGCCTTCAGAAAAGGCCGGTGCTGTTGCTTTGGGTCTCCGGTTTGGAAATCGGCCAGACTGCCTGGGATACTGCCGCCGTGGTCCGCCTGCAAATTCAGCCTATTTCAGGGATTACTGACAGAGAATCGGCCCGGGGAAGGGGAGCTCAGCTCGGAGCTCTACCCTTTTGCGTCCTCCGCCATTGCGCGCTTAGCCACACCCCTTCAAAGTCCAACACTGTATCTGCTTTTGATTACCTTGGAGGGAAAAGAGTAAATCTAACCCCTCCAAAGTTCAGCACTTCTCCTACTATTATTCTGAAAGGATTGGGAATAGTAAAATCGAACTCCACCAAAGACCAAAACTTTCCCTACTGTGGCTATAACTGGAGTGGAAATAATATATCCAATTTCTGCAAAGTGCAACACCTTCCCCACTGATGCTAATACTACAGTGGGAATATTAAATCTAACCCCTAGAATGTGCATCACTTTTCCTGTTTTTGATTAAGGAGGAATGGGAATTTACATTTGAACCCTTTAATGTATAACACTCTCCCTGTTGTTGTTTACGTTGGAGTGGGAATGTTAAATTGTACTCATCAAACTTTGATTAGTTTCTTTACTGTAGCCATAAATTGGATTGGGAATAGTAAATCGAACCCTTCCAATTGAATTAATAAAACGAAATTCATAGTATTAGTATTTGTGCACATTGCCCATATTCAAATAATAATAAACAGCTGGGGCAGATATACTAAGAACTGGAACTTTCCTTGTATGGCCTAACCAGTGTGGAACTAGTTGTGCTCCAAAAAGGGTTTAGTTTCGCTCCAACTAATATCCATTCCCTCTTTAATCTAGAGAGCGACTTGAAAAACTTTTTTACAAAGATACGTTTAAACAGATTCTTTGAAAACAAAGGTTATGAGCCTGCCCCCAGTGTCACTGGACTCAAACCTAAATGCACTTTTTTCCCCAGTCTCCATCGGTTGGATAAAAATGTTGAGATTTTTGAGCGAGTTGTGGAAGTCGAGATTGAAACCTTATTTTCTAATTCTGAGAAAAAGAAATTTAACAATAACCTCTCAAGAGAACAAAGAACAGCCCTCCCCAATCTGCAAAATTGCGACGAGTTAATCATTAAACCTGCTGACAAGGGTGGAGGTGTAGTATTATTTGATACCCCTGTATATGAAAATAAGATCCGTGATCTCTTGAATGTACAAGAACATTATAAGAGAACTAAATTTACAGAACTGAACATACTAAAAACAGTGGTGGCAAGTCTCTTACATATGGGCAAAGAGGAAGGCTTTATTAGCGACAACGAATATAAATCCCTACTCAATACACATCCGGTCATTACTGCGATCTATGGGCTTCCCAAAATATACAAAAACAAAGTTTACCCTCCTATGAGGCCCATCATTAGCGGAATTGGCTCTATTATTGAGCCACTTAGCCGCTATGTTGACTTCATCCTGCAACCAATAGTCAAAAAACAAAGGTCAACTCGCATGCAATTACTACTTTTGAAGGTAGAGGGTTCAATAGGGCGACCCAATTATTGGTCGCCCTTGACATTGAAGCCCTCTATACAAGCATACCACAAAACGTCACCATAGAGGTCATTGCCTCAATCTTAGAAACTGAAGATTTGAGAGGGGGAAACAGCAACTTCATTATGTCCTGTATTTACTTGATCTTGAAAACAAACTTTTTTCTATTTAAGGACAAGTTATACCTCCAGGTTAAGGGGATGAGCATGGGGGCCACTTGTGCCCCCAGTCTGGCCTGCCTTTACGTGGGTAATTTTGAGAACAAACACATCTTAAATGAGATTGCCCCCTTTTACGAGAACATCTCTTGCTGGCACCGCTATATCGATGATATTATCTTCATCTGGAGCGGTGCCAGTGAGGACTTGGATATCTTTTTTAAATGTCTCAATCTGGGAGATCCAAACTTAAAATTTATTGGACATTACAGTAATGATAAGTTGGAATTCCTAGACATCAGTATTAAGGAGGAGGATGGTACTCTTAAAGTTGAGCTATATACAAAACCTACTGATAAAAATTCTTTGCTCCTTTATTCTAGCAATCATTCCAAAGCCCCAAAGGATAATGTGCCGTTCGGCGAGTTCCTTAGATTGAGGAGAAATTGCTCCAGTTTGGAGGACTTCTATAAACATGCAGAGAATACCAAGACAAAGTTGAAAGCACGGGGTTACCCCAACAAATTGTTAAAACATGCACTTAAACGTGCACGTTTCTATGACAGAGACAGTTTGTTAGACCAAAACAAAAATAATAACAGAAATAATGCCTCTCTGGATAGAGTGGTTTTTGTAACGCAGTTCTCGCATGTGAGCAACCAAATTAAAAATATTGTTAACAGGCGTTGGAAGATCTTAAACTTTAATAAAGACAGGCAGCTTAATAAACCTTTATTCTCCTTTCGGCGAAATAAGACAATCAGAAACTGCCTTGTTCATACATATAAGCCTCTTAAGGAAACCCAACTAACCCTGACGGGCAGTGTAGCATCTGGTAATTATAAATTTGGGACATGTTCCACATGTCCCCATTGTATTACCAGCAAGAACCTTGAATATAATGGCAAAAAGCTAACTCCCATGACTTTTAATAATTGCCGCAGCCAGAATGTGGTGTACCTACTTCTTTGCCTTTGCAATTTAGGTTAAGCAGGTGAGACTAGCAGAGAATTGCGTACCCGTGTTCTATAACACAAATCAGCTTTCCGCACTAACAAATGTAATGCATCCTTGACTGAACATTCTAAATCTTTGAACCACTCGTGCGAGGACCTCAGATGGTTCATTCTCGAAAAAATAAGGACCAATCTGTGAGGTGGAGACATAGATAAAACAAGAAAGAAAAGAGAACAATGGTACTTTTGCCATCTCAATACCATTTTAAAAGGCCTTAATACGAGGGAAGACTGGGCCAAATGTTTATAATACTCCAAAGTAATAACAATGGATAGGCTGTAGATACGGAATGTGGCCCTCCTGTTTTTTTAGGACGTGTCTTCAGTTTGTCTCCACTAGTCTTATTACATCCTAATTTCGGGATAAACTATAGCCCATTCAAGTTAGTTGTTTGAATTATTCCCCTTATGGGGGGCATGTAGTGAATGCTTATGATAAAGATATGTTTATAATATAAATCACCTTCCACCTTTTTTCCGTTCACGTCTAGCGAGACACACTATGGCTTCCTAAGTATGTCCGCCAGCGGAATATAGTTTCCAATTGCATCGCTAGTTTAAACGAAAGGCCGCTTTAACTATTTAGTCCCCGAGTAATCATTGTGAGTCTACAACAAATTTATCTTCGGTCATATTTTGAATTTTTTAATTCACTTCGACCCAATGCGGGCAGTAACAACAGGTAGGGCACCTTTTCCTTTAATACATATTATGCACAAGGAAGCCGATTGGACTCCTTAGTTTACCAATCGAAAAGCCAGTCTAAATAGCAGCCGTTCTGAACCTATGACACTGATCCGGACAAGAAAGAGAACCCCTTCCTGCAGGAAGCAGGGTGGAGCTCAAAAGAGGTTAGGACCAATCAGCTCCCAGGAATTCCAGCTAATTGATTTGCATACAGCAGACTTCAATAGCTTGACTGCAATAGGCCTACAGGGACGAGCTAAATTGACAAATTAAAGATCACTGAAGGGTTCTTAAACAGGACCGGAGTGTAAGATCCATGCATTCGCACTGAACCCCAGTACATGCCGGTGTTACCAGAGACCTAATAGGTAAAAAAAAAATGTAAATTGATACTTGTATAGCGCACTACTCACCCGCAAGGGTCTCAAGGCGCTTGTACGAATACCGCTGTGGAACCCATCCTGGCTTTCCCTGTGAGGTGTCCACTCCTGGGCACCCCCAAGGTGGAGGCCAGGCATCCTTAGTGTTGCGGGGGCCGTTGTGGAAATTAAGCAAGCTATTGCCCAGAGTTGCAGAGTGGGACTCAATGATTGGAATAGGCACTGGGGCGAGAATTATCAGGTCCTTGGAATTTTGAGCCCAAGACCCGCTGAGGCGGGGAATTGAACCCTGGTCCCGGGCTAGACCTCTGCATCAGGGTCTGCCGCTCTAATCTGAGAATTCTATTCCGTACTTTTTTTTAGCAGGCTTTGATATTTACAGCAGCATTACATGAATTAAGGCAGCATTTTGTTTATTAACCTTTAAGGTAGCTGCAAGTACCCTGACAGCGAGTGAGCGAGACGGCATTAACCTACAATTATTCTCGATATACGGGAGAAGCTGATCTTTTTAAGACACCGCTACAGGTATGCCTTTTACATATAGTGTTTGCTCCAGATAGGAGGCTAGGAAGAAGGATTTATTAAGCTTTAAGAATAATAGCCCTACCTCTCCTCTCTCCCCCATCAGGTCATCTGGTTCTTGAATTTTAATAGCCACATTTTAAAAAATCCACTGGAAGGAATTCTGGTTTTAATTTGTAAGAGAGCAATCAATACCGGTTTGCAGATTTAAACAGGTAGGCTCCAGATTAATATTTTGTTATAAGATATGACATAATGTAGAGAACTATCATCTTGATTGGCGCACATTTTCTATTTAGGATAGAGAAACAGGCGCTCAGAGTTTCACGATTTTTACCAGACCAATGGATTAGAATACGCGCAGACTTTGATATCTAGAAATTTAGCTGCCTGAGCAATAAGGGTAAGAGCAGTTTTCAATTAGACCCCCCTAGATCTGGCACTTAGTCATATATGGAATGTGAGGAATTAAGAATCTCTCATGTTTGGTAATAACCAACCATGTTTTGACATCGTGTAGATTGTACTTATTCTTTTTAAAATAGGGGCCTATGATTATAATCCCCCGTTAACTCTCATTATACAGTAATTCTGTTGCATATTTTGGAAAATTTGTTATCACTAAGCTGGGACAATGGGCAACTGTATACTATGTTGTTTTCTCCCTAAAAGCATGAAGTTAGTATACCATATGTATAAATATCAAGTAATGGAGTAGAGGGTAAATGTATCAGACTGTTAAACCCAAGAAGAATGACGCTATACAGTTTTTCTTGTCTTTAGAGTTAAATTCAATTCAAAAGATCTTTATTCGGTTATTCAAACAAACAACCATAAAAGCACTGTACAATAGACAAAATGTAAAAAAGATTGAATCGATCTAAAAACCCCTTCCAGAATTAAAAATCACAATTCACAATATACAATACAATGTGAAAAACAATTTAAAACATTTATCCCTCCATGCTATTTCTAAATTTTAGTGCTAGTTTTAAAACAACTGTTACAAATAAAGTGCAATTGTGGGTTAGCAGCTGTAAATAACAAAGTGCAGGTCTAACCTGTGTAAAGTTCATTTTTTTTAAGAAGGGGCTTTAAGTAAAGCATCCGAGGTATGTCATAATAAGGACAAATAAATGGGAAGTAAACCAAGTCCTGCGGAGACACATTGTCGCAGCGGCAGGACGATAGCACTTGACCTCGGTTGCTCCCCTTGGGAACGGCAAGCAGTAAGTGGGAAAGGTCCAAACGGAACCTAATTAACAAAAATTGATCAAAGCCCAACATTGGCCAAGACAAATACGGTTCCATACTGGGTGTAGATTTTATTACAACATATTTCAGGACACTGCTTTTGTTCAGTTCCTCCTCCTCTCGATGCAGGTACCGAGAAAGGGAAAAGGTTTTCCTCACATATTTAACATCAGATCTGCTGATAGACTCTGGTCTTATAAAGAGCTCAGGACGCCCCAGTTCTGAGAAGCAGTCTTTCAAGTATTTGAGCCACGGGATTTTGTGCATATTGTGCCAGGATAGGGCTTCTCTCGGAACTTCGTGATTAAGTGGCAGGTCTTTATTTAGCCAACAATTTAACCAGCAGATTAAAGGCCGTAGGGCTATTGTATCACTTAAGAAGGGGACGCCTAGTTCTTCATGCACTATAAAACTGGCCGTTCCCCTTGGGACCCCCGGCATCTGTTTCAGGAAATTATGTTCTGCTACCGCAAGGTCATTGATTGCCGTGTGCCCCCAAAGCTCACTGCTATAACAGGCTAACACCACACTCTTTGCCTCTTTCTGGATTGCAGGGCCCCATTTCAACTGGTTATCAAACAAGACACCCAGATATGAAAAGGTTTTTGTAGTAGGGATCTTCTCCCCATTAACATGAAATGAGAGCGTCTTTTTGGAGCCCTTCCCTACGTTCATTACAAAGGATTTTGTATTGTTCATGGCGAGATCACGGGATTTCATGTCTTTAGAGTTAGAACATGACTGGCCTTATAATGGGGCTAGTGTTATTAGATTGTGTTTACATTGGTCTAACTACGAGTATTTACAATAGACCTCACATATTTGTCTAACTATGTATATATATTTATTATAGGGAGATCTTACTGACCCCTTTATGGTGGCAGATAAACAGCAAGTCTTGACACAGGTGGCTATTACCAGCAGAACCCACCGAAACGTGTCAACGCCTATTCCTGGTACAATTCAAGACTCTGACATCGATGTTGACGTACAGATGCTATAGTAGCAAAATATCGATGGAAACATAATGGAGTCCGAATGTACAACCCGTATTTAACAATTTTCATGTTTTACTTCTTCTGTCTTTAGCTTCAATTTAGGAGGCCATAATTGATTGTCTTGTTTCGTTTTATGTATTTTTAGATTAGGGCACTAGGGGGCATATTACCAAGCAATAGCGATAATTATCGCTATTGCTTGGTTAGAGACAAAAATTTACCGCTGACCTGCGGCGATTTTTATCGCAGATAAACCTTGGTATTACCAAGGTTTATCGCAAATATGATAAAAATCGGACGCAATGCATGAATATCGCTGAAAAGTCAGCGATATTCATGCATTAGCGAGCTAATGCTCTTAGCCATGTTATCCACCTCCCATTGGATACCATGGCTAAGAACTGCTCAGGGCAGGTGTTAGCTTTTGGAGATATTCGCGCTCAGCGCGAATATCTCCATAAGTTGGTAATAGGAGATAGCGATGTTAGCGACTGTTTCCAGTCGCTAACATCTTGGCACGCCCACTTTGCATGTCATTAGTGATAAATATCACTGACATGCAAAGTGGGGCCCAAGATGGTCCCTATCTCCTACTAGCTGTCGCTAACTGGTGTTAGCGACAGCTAGGTAATAGGGAGATCATTTTATCTCCGCTTTCTTGGCTTATAAAGCCAAAAAAGTGGAGATAAACCCCCTTGATAATATGCCCCACGATTAGTTAGCCTGACTATATTGTTTTTATTCACAATGTATTCATAATAAATGATTTTTAAACTGTTAATTTTTGGTGTTATATATGATTGTACTGTTTGCATTTGGAGGTATGTTTATGTGAACCTGTCTTCAATTCAACTCAAGAGGACCTTTGAAATTTTGGCTTGTATGGCGTAAGACATCGCAAAGCGATGCAATTACTTAAATGGAATTTACGAAGCTAGCGGAAGTCCTATTGCATGGTTTACCAAACACGAATTAGCATAGGACATAGCGCTCCCTTAGATTACTTTGGATCAGGGAGGTGTTCCATGGGTAGAGCATAGGTGTTCCATCCTCCTAGTTATTTTGACGCAATCCCTGATTTACTAAAGTAAGTAACCCTGTACTTGCATCAAAATGCTACACCTCCCTGAACCAGATGCAAGGAGGAATAGTTTCATTATTTCTCCTTGCCACTTTCTTTTTCAAAATGAGCTTCATTCTGCGCCACACATAGAAAGATCAAAATGCCTTTAAAGATTGATTGAGGCATACCTTCCTGCACAAAAAACGATCCTGCCTGTAACACAGGCACCCTTCCTGCTCTGAAGCAATCCAAACAATCCTGCCTGTAATGCAGGCACCTTTACATCATGGTACAAGGGTGTCTGGGTTGGCGCTTGGCAGGACAGAGTATGCCAGTGCTAGGACACAGAAGAAATGTGCCATATTTAGTAGATATATCAAATGTATGTGCTCTCCCTTTCAGGCAACTCAGGCAGCAACTTTGCTTGCTGCCCTGAATTGCATGAAAACAACCTGCTCCAAGTATCTATACCTAACTTACTTAAGGGGAAGATAAAGCAGCTCCTTGTGGTGCAAATAGGCTTCCCAAAAAGGATGTATGTCGTTACAACGCATACTTTTACAACGCATACCTTTACAACACATTTTTTACACCGCAACATCCATTACAATGCATGCCATTACAATGAATTCTTTTAAACTACCTTTAAAACGCATTCCACTACAACAGATACTACATTTACAACGCATACCATTACAACGCATACCATTACATTGCATGTATGGTAAGTATTGGATAGTGTAGGGGTGAAAATTACTATTCTAACTCCAGGAGGTGCAGCAGTAGGGTAAGTGTTGGATAGTGTAGGGGTAAAAATTACTATTCTAACTCCAGGGGGTGCAACAGTAGGGTAAGTATTGGATAGTGAAGGGGTAAATATTACTATTCTAATTCCAGGGGGTGCAACAGTAGGGTAAGTGTTGGATAGTGTAGGTATGCGTTGTAATGACTGCGTTGTAATGGCATGCGTTGTAGTGGTATGCGTTGTAGTAACATGCATTGTAATGGTTGTGTTGTAATGGTATGCGTTGTAATGGATGTTGCGTTGTAAAAGTTTCGTTGTAAAGGTAGTGCGGTGCAAAAGTTGTGTTGTAAGTGTTGTTTCCCTCTCAAAAACTATTTTTGCAGCCACCAGTCAGTGCATGAGTTTAGAATGGGTACCCATTTGAGACTACCTTGTGAGGAGACCAATGCAGAGTCTCCTCATCTCAGGACACACCAAAGGGTGTCCCTGAGGAATACTAGAGCTTAAGTTTGTGAAGTCCCTAACAATTAGTAGCCATACAAACTCTGCCAAATAGCACAAATGCATGGGCACATTCAAATAACAGCAGGAAGTGCTGGAATACTCTGGGGAATGTTTTGGGCGTTATCCCTTCTTGCCCTTAATGTTTTTTTGGTGTTGTCTGTTTAAATATAAAACACATTCTGTTGAGTGGGACAACCGAATAGGTTCAACACAAATTCATGTTTTCAGGAATTTGCTGAAACTGATATGATGGAAGGTGTATTTTAGCTGAAAACGGTGGGCAAGGTGACAACAGATAATGCACTAATGCTCATCAGATTGGTAACACCAGGTGTACCTGTTCCACTGGTTAGTAGTCTCTGAATATATAGACAACATGTACCTAAAGGAATCGAGGGATTTATAGTGGATGCTATGATCCAATATGCACACAGATTTAAGCATAATTCCTTTGGGTGCTGAGACTCTGAAGACTCATTAACAAAACAGGGACTTAGACAAATCTGTGAGCTGTGATGATGAAAAGTGGAACCAAAAAATGAATCATGTGAAGATGAAAAAAGGACCTCCAAGAGATTCCATAGTGAATTGCTGCTGTCCATTTGTAACCTCTGAAGGCTTTGACTTAAATCAGAAAGCACAGCTGCAGGAGGGAAAGGAATCTTGGAAAGGTACTGGTGGCTATTAGGATGGCAGATAAGGTATTTTTTCACATTTGGGAAAGGGTGGAGAGACCTTCTTATTTATGCCTCCTGCATTGCTCCCCTGTTTCTGCGTAGCAGCTGAAAGCAGGGGAAGTTTACCTTGGGGGCCATACTAACATACAATTATACATAAGTAACTGTGAGATCCAGTGATATTTTATCACCTCGGGGTTCTGAGTCACATAGTAGACTACTCAAGCTTCGCTCTTGTCTATTTGATGTCACTCAGGACTCCTTAGTGAAATACATCCCCATAATTCCCAGTTATCCATCTATAAATCTATACATTTACTTGCAGTTTAACATACAGTGCATGCCATACCCTGGGAGATATTTCAAGAGAAGAGCAAAACAGTTGAGTACCAAAGATGTTACATTCAGTTTCAGAGGTAGGCAGGGTCAAGTTAACAGAGAGTGTAAATCATTAGGTGATAACAGTTCCAGGTTCTCTTTAGAACTAATTTTGCATAAAAGTGTAAGCCAGAAACTGGATGTACACATACACAAGCGAAGGCTGGTTGACTCCACCAAGGACAGGTGATATTGTGTGTACCATTCCGAGGTTAAATCTGAGGAAAACATTTCAGTCATATTTTAGATATCTCAAAGGAGGGGGCCTGTGCATTTCTTAAGAGGAAACGAGTTCCAGACTTTTGGTGAACTTGCAGTAAATGATTGAGAGAAGAATATTTTCTTAATCCAAAGTGCTCCCAGGAGAAAGTACATGGAGATGAGCAGTTACCTGAGTTGATCAATATCTGTGCCAGGTATTTCTGGGTTCCCTGGTGTATGGGTTTGTGAAGGGCATTCTTCACGGGAGTAAGGATTAATTTAGGGATACCAGTGATACATTTTCTATAACTGACCCTCATAATGACCACTTCTTGTACTAATGGTTTAAAGTTATAGCGAAACTAGAACAGTTGAATTCCACGAAGAAATGTGTGAGGGTCTTTGGTGCGTTATATCCCCATTCTTTGTTTTTTTATCTATTGATCAATGTTGTAGAGCAGGCTGCGTTACATTTTACCTTTCTAATTTGTTGGGCGTGGTGCTAGGAGACTGATCGGATCTCCTTATATCAAGAGCCTCAACTCATAAAGAGTCTAAGAGAACACCCTGTGTATTCTAATATAACATTTGGTGGGACTAGAGTTTTGTGAGATGTGGAGTACAGTAAGAGATATTGCAGAAAATCTTTGATGAAAATATGTTCGGTGCAAAAATAGTTTTGGGGATTTCTGTAAAGTCATACGAGCAGGAAGATATATAAGATTTTTATGTGGACGAAAGTCTTGGTTTAGACCTCAATTTACAATGTATTAAATGTGTACACTGTTTTTTGAAGTGGGTGACGTAAGAGGATGTATACCTGAAGTGCAACATATACATTTAAGATGGCCTTTAAATGAGCACGGTCGAAATATTACATTTCAAAACACAGATTGAGACTAGTTCACCGTGTTTTGCTGTTGTAATTTAACTGTTCGTTCTCATGTGGTCACACTGACGGGTGACTAATGCTTTTGAAAGTGCATGCAATTTAATTTCATGAAAATCAAAGGTGGTATTTAATTTGCTATAATTAATCTTCCAACAAGTTCGCTCTATGCTATCTTTAAGTTGTGCATAAATGGGATTTTCTACCGCATGGTTTAGAAAACCGATGTTGATTCTCCAGCACTGATTGCTCGTGTTTTTTTTCCTTACAAATACGTCTTTCGGAACGTTCTTGCGATGGTGATTATTCTGAACGATTGTTTTTAAAATCCCAGCTAAGCATAGCTGCATCTTGCAATTGTTCTGCAGAGATGCCCGCAATACTACCGGCCTGCAGTAGGCAAAGGAAAATAACTCCTCTTTTTCTGATACATTTGCTGGTGAGGAATCATCACAAATAAGCAGCAGTGAGCACTTAGAAGAGATGGGTAATTATGCATAATGACAACCTGTGTATTTCAAAAGGCTTTTAGGATGTGGAGAGAGAGAGGATGAAAAATAACCTTGTGTAGCTAATCAAGCCAGCACTGTCAATAATACAAAGTCTATGGGTGGGACCTTTTAAAGGTTGTTGAGCGCGAGGCAGAAAATGACCGGAAGTGGATAAAGGTCAAGGCGTGGTGTCACTGGTCCTACTGCCTGTTAAGTGCTGTGCCCCCTCTCGTTAGCCGGGACGCATCTTGCAGCGACACCATGGACATCCCCGTATGAACATTGGAGAAAGCACTTAAAAAGAAATCTCACTAAAACATGCACTTCAGCTGCTCGACAATCTATGCCTACATAATAACTGCATATTTCAAGAGGGGCATGACAATAGCTAATGGAGCACAAAGTGCCATTTAGTTATTCCTGAAATTGCTCTCGCTTGCTGCCAAAGGTCATGCTCAGAAGTGAACATCTAAGTGCAACGTTGGAAGCAAGTTGACAAGGTGTGCCCTTTAAGCAGTCAGGCAGGCAACACATGATTGCACCTCGAGTCCCCTAGAATATCGCAATTACTGATGGAAGCTGGGATTTATTGCACCATTCTGATGTTGAAAGAAGTCTGATTAAAACTACATTTTTATTTAAAGTCAGAAAAAAACAATGTCGAGGTTGTTGTTCATATCAGCGGTCTACTCAACAATATTCAAGGATGAGGGTGACAAATGAAAGCGAAACAAACGGGTCACAGCTGACCTGGCCATATGTTGTGTACTTCACAGTACACACACTATGATAAATCACACACAAGCTAAACCACCGAACGCTACGGGAAGATCATTTAAAAAAAAATCATTTTTGTATTCAGAGTTCATAGATATTACAACATACAATCATATCAAATATAAATACATATTCCAAAATATTGAGGAAAGAAAAGATTGGTTTAAGTCTAAAGTGCAGGGTGTTACAATATTATAAATACTCAATTCGAAATACTCAGTAGTTCAATCGTGATATTCCCGTGATACAGAAAAAGATCTTATTAGGTTAAGCTGCAAAGTGCTAAATCAGGATAGATACATAGATATGTATCCTATCTTTTTATACCAAATATTACAAAAGTGCGGAAAAAGATCACATTAAGGTAAAGCACAAAGTGCTACATCAGAACAATTACCTGCATAAATGTTCTATCCTTTTATAACAACTACATGATGTTATCCTATGTTTCAAACACTCTCCAATATTTCTCATACTTTCTTACTGCTCCTGACCTTATTGCATATTTCTTTTCTAATTCTTGGATTTTAGGCAATTTTGCTCTCCATGAATTGAATGTAGGTACCTTCTCTGTTCTCCAAAGTTGCAGGATTGGAGATCTTGCTATTAATGCTGCAATAAACAAGCCTTCCTCGTGTGCAGAGATAGTAGGAGAGCAGCCCAAAACTGCAATGGATTCATCGAGTGAGATGAGGGGATCAATTGTAAATCTAAGATATTTCTCGATCTCCTCCCACAGACTGTATTTTTGGGCACTCCCAAATGATATGTGTCCAGGTTCCTTTCTCTGCACAACGAAAGCATTTATCTTCTATTTGCGGGTATATTTTATGAAGAAAAGAGGGTGTTTATATATCAACTATTTCAAAAAGTATTGCATGCGTTTAAAATTTGCCCCTCTGAATATAACTGCAATACACTTATTAAGCCTATTCCAGGTTGGTTTAAGAATCTGTATATTTTCCCTTTTCTTCCATCTATCCCTAACTTTTTTGTATAATGAAAGAGATTTATTCCCATCAAAGATTTTAATCCAGTTATTGATCTTCCGTTGTGTGGGGCAGTTAAGGGCTTCGCTGATATTAGTTTTATAACGCAGACTTTCCATATCTAGCTTCCCAATATGGGTTTTAATCCAATAAATGACTACTTTAAAATAGAGTTTGAATGTTTAAGCCCCATTTCAATCTCCGCCCAAGTTTTCGAACAGTTCCCCTTGATGAAATCCTGGATCTGGACGTACCCATTTTCTTCCCCAGCCTTAGTATATTGTCCTCTAAAAACCTGTTTCCCCCGTGTATATATTAGAAAGCCTGGTTGAGATATTGATTCTTAAAATATCGTAGTGTGCTAAGAGCTGGGTTTTTTGTTTAAGTAGCCACTGTAGGATCTTATAACATACTTTTTTAGGGTACTTAGCAACTCTTGTAGGGTCAATGATGTTATATTCCCTTAGGATATTTTTCATGAAGAAGTTATATGCCACTTGAGGATCTAAAAAGAAAAATCTAAAACTGTGATGTTCAAATGTCCCACAGTTTCTAATATTCGGAAGAGATAATCCTTCTTCTGCGACAGGATAGTTTAAAGTGCTGAGTGCCGATCTTGGTACCTTATTTGTCCATAGGAAGAGGAGAACATACTGTCTATTTATTTTAAAAAAAGAGATCTGTATTGCACGGGGAGCTGCACTAAAAAGAAAATTAAACAGTGGAAGGATAGACATTCGAATTAAAGCAAATCATCATATTATTGATAACGGCAGCTGATTCCATCGTGTCAGCTGAGAGAGCACCTTTTTTGACAATGGAATATCATTTAGAGAAAGAAGGTCTTCTACTCTCTCAGTTACATAGATCCCTAAATACCTCTTTGGAAGAGTGTTGTATGTCTGTCTATATTCTAATAAGAGAGAATTCACACCACAATTACATAATATAATTTCTGTTTTGGTCTTATTGATTTTATATCCTCATTTTTTGTCAAAGTCTGCAAAAACTCTCATAACTTCCATCTGAGTATCTATCTTTGGGTCCAAAAAAAGGACAATATCATCAGCGTATAATTTTATGTTCATAATTCCTTGAACCGGGAACGTATGGGCTCTTTTTTCCCTGATTGCAATTGTTAATGGCTCTATAAATAGAGGACATACAATGGGGGAGAGGGTGCAGCCTTGTCTGGTGCCTCTATTTATTTGGCATGTCCCTCTATTGACAGAATTTATTAAAATTTGCACCTGCGAATTCATATGAAGTTGTTTTAATAAAAATATAAACTCATTTATGAAGCCAAACTTTTCTAAAATCGTACAAAGACAATTCCAAGAAACGAGATCAAATGCTTTTTCAGCATCCAAAAATCAAATCTGTTCCTGAACCTTATTGATATTAAAAAAATCAAGTGCCTCTAATAAAAAAATTGTATTAGTATAGAGCTGTCTCCCCGCTACAAAACCAAACCACACTGATCGGTCCCAATAAGTGATCCCACCATCTTATTTAGCCTATTGGCAAGGAGTTTAGTGCAGATTTTACAGGAAGTATTTAAAAGGCTTATTGGCCTATAAGAAATCACATTTTCACTATCTTTATCTTTTTTTAAAATACTGACCACTCCTGCCATATGGAAAGATACTGGCGGGTCACCCCCTTGTAATAGTGTAATGACTGATTTTTCCGCTTCTTCTGGTGTTTCAGCTAGTTATACAGGCAGTCATTACTCATCTGAGTCCCTTCCCAGATTGCCTAAGAAAACCTCTCTTCAGAATACTTACCTGAGAAAGGAATAGAACTAACTACTAAAGATGAAATAAGTCATAGCTCTGAGGGTATGTATAGCAATGTCTTCCGACGAACCAGCAAAGTCTCCCGATGAACAACGCGTACCTACGTGAGCAACGCACCCTGGTGCGAAATCAGCAACGTCTCCCAACGAACAACGCGTACCTAAGCGAGCCACGCACCCTGGTGCGAAATCAGCAACGTCTCCCGACGAACAACACGCATCTGCACGAGCAACACCTTCTGGTGAAAAATCAGTACATCCTTCATACACTATGTTGGGTTAATCTACTAATATTTCTGGTATTCCTGCTTAGGAGCCGATTTCCCTCCCGTATCAACAACTACTCTTCAGAGGGGAAATAGCCCATCCCTCTGTAAGCATTTGGTAAAAAAGGGGCCCGACCTTCCTTTACAAAGAATGAAAGCCAAATACACATTCCAAGGGTCTTTATTACATGATAGTAGTGGTGACAAGAAATTAATAATAACTAAATCTCAACACATACATACACATAGAACCTGAAAATGAAAGGCAAAATTAGATAAAGTTAGATATACATGGAACATCTCACCATATTACTAGGCATCTGTAGCTTGAGGAAGGGTCCAGCTCTCCCTATGTCTCTCTTTGGTTAGGCCAAGACTCTCTGCTCCACAAACACGACTGCAAGTCTGCACCATGAAGTTTCACCAGGCCATCAAAGCCGCCAGACCATCGCGCCACAGACCATTAATTCATCTCACCCTCGCTTGTACCCGCTTTCACTAATATAGAATCTAGCCCTTTCTCGAAGCTTCTGGAAGAACCCGCCTACCGCTCTCACGGGATTCCTGTACTTCCTCGTACGAGGTCCACAACAGCATCTGGCCAAGCGTTTGTTATGGCTCCGTCACGGAGAGAGCACATTCCTCCAAAAAAGAACCAGTCCGTGCTGGTTCACTGCTAGCGAATAACACATTAAAAGTAAATATCGCCTCTCACCTAAAGAGGCTCAGCAAGATGGTGTCAGAAAATAACATGGCATCGCTCGAGCACAGGCCCTTAGGCCCAAAAAGGAGCAAAAACAGTGTATAAGACAGCATAAGGTTGTCAAAGTCTATAGGCAAGCCCTGCAAATAGGTGGAATAGGAGTCAAAACTACATCCTATACTGAGATGGTGGTCGGCAATGGTCATAACCAAGTCAATCAGTACCGGGACCTCAGTCATTACCGTCCACCCTTGACCAATATACAACACCATCGAAAGTATAGGTTGGACATAATCAATATTAGAATAATAGGAAGCATAACTAACAGATCTAGTCATAACACGTGGACGAAACGTAACAAAAAGAGATGGAATACATTGAATAAAACAACAAACAACAATAAGGAAACAAATTACTAGAAATAAACCACCCAATATTGGACGGAGTATATGCAAATTTGGTACCACCCAAAAATCCAATCAAACCTCCCTTGATCTAAATGTTGTTGTATTTCTCAGGGACAAATCATGTAATACATTAATATGGTGCTGGATGGACTTAGAATGGTCAGAAAGATTAAAGCAGCAAAGCCCTTCAAAGTCAGAACATCCATGGTCATGCTTCAAAAGTAAATAGTCAATAGCAGCTCTATTTTGCAAAATAGTATGACGCTCACCCTGCGCATCTAAAAGAAATTCAGATAAAACAGTTGAAGTATGGTTGAGAGACTTGATCATCAGGCAGGCTAACTTGCTAATAGCTCGGAATTGTAAATCGATAGACCAGGGATACCTACATGGGATGCAGCTAAACTAATATATTCAGTTTTGGACAGGAGATGTAGATCAGATTCACATGTTTCAGTCAATGGGGGTGCTTCACGTACAGTCCGAGAATGCATGGGAGGAGTCGAAGAAAATATCGGTACACTCAATCGAGATAAAGCACATAGGCCATCAGAAATATTAGCAGGAATATAGGATCTCGATATGTTACCACATGAAAGAATATATCAATCAATATAGGCTAGCTAGTTTAAGGGAAATATTTAGGAGACTCAGGTACGTCAGCAGTATCAATGAGGGAAAAGCACTGTTTTCCTTTGAAAGCCCTCACCCACCGACCTAGTCGGTGGCATGCTTCATCATCGGGCCCACCACAGTGGCACCGAATGTGCCCCGGGTGTGCTTCAACGCCAGGTGACTGCGGAGCTGGTATATTGCTGAGTGTGCAGTGAAGGGGTGTGAAGGTGAAAATTTAAAATGCTATCCAGGAGATCCCAGCACCCGAGGGTTTAGCAATATTTAATGAACTGGGCCTCTGTTAGCAGGTTAAAAAGGCAAAAGGACGTTTAAGGGAGAGTTACAATGACCTCCAGCGTCCAGTGTGGTCTACATGTTTCAGCCAGTGCCTTTTATTCTAAGCTGGCTTTCCTCAGGACCAAAGAGAAATGTGAAAAGTGCAAAATTATAATAAACTATATTTTAAGTGAGTGTTGTTTATTTCTATGTGTTGCGCACGCTAAGGCGCTGTAACTGTTAGAGGGGGATTCCCTCAAGCTTTTCTACACAGAACACATAGGACAGAGACAAGACGTACATGGGAGAGTCATATTAGGGTTGCATAAAATAAAAGAACCACTGTTTGCCGGCTTATAAGGTGGTGTGCGACCTATATGCGGCTATGGTGAGCTCATGGGGACTCCATGGAGCTAGTGAGGGTATACTGAACCGTTAGTGAGGGGTGGTGGGCTAAAAACGAAATCACAAGGTGAGGTACAGGAAAGTATTGGTACTAGATCCTCACTCTGTTATTTCTTAGTAAAAAGCCTCATGGGTCGCCTGGCAGAGAAAGAGACCCTGTGGGGATAAAAATGAGATATGCAAGGCTTTCTAACCTGTAGGGAGAGAAGGTGCTTACCCCAATTGCAGGATTAGAGGGTTACTCACGAGTAGTTCGGTCTGGTTCCTCCTGGGACCTATTCGTCCATCCGCGGCGCCCGAAATGCAGTGAATGGGCCGCATTGTTTGTTTTTTTATACTCGTCTCGTAATCTATTGCACCTGTTCGAGATAGAAAGAGAAGGAGGGATGCGCGCAGATCGCCAAGTCATACTGCTGGGGACTGCTCATGTGCAGGGAAGCAGCGTGCGGGATCGCGCATGCGCAGAACCGTGGTGCGCGTCAATGCGCATGTGCAGAGACAAGCCTCCTCTGCGCATGCGTTGTGCGTCGCCGCGTCTATTGACATCGCGAGCGCTGGAGGTGTGTTTGCCGGCCAACGTAAACAACCTGTTATGAACAGGTGTGCGTGAGCGCTGGATGTGCGCTTGCAAGGGGGTCAAAGTAGACAATGTGGACAGTTATGCACAAGCTATTGGGCCACTGTGAGGAGATATGGGTAATGCCCATCTGTGCTTAATATGCACTGAGTTGGAGGGAATCACTGTTGGAGAAAGAGGGTCAGGGGGACGCTCATGCAAGGGTACAAAGACACAAGTCATATACCTAATAAGGTGATATGGAGACAAAGATTCACAATTGTGCAAGGGGCTGCTAGATCGGTTTAGTCAGACAGACCAGGGGGGTACATTGGGCTCATAGACAGAGCTGTATTAGTGGACATACTGTGGTTATACAGTTAAGCTGTTCCATGGAATAGCGTCGTTCAGGCCATGGATGTGTGTGGCTAAGCGGTAAATCCAACGCTGTTCTTTTTGTAGGAGGAATCTCTCATCTTTGACATTGTCAAATTTCTCAATGACAGTCCAGGAGAAGTCATTAGGTGTGTGGTTGTGGGTCAGGAAGTGATCTGTGAGTTTGCTGATATTTTTCCCACATCTTATTGTGCTTCTGTGTTCAGTCATTCTTGTGCGTACCTTGCGGGTAGTCATGCCGATGTATCTCAGGCCGCATCTACAGGTTATCAAGTACACCAAGTTGGTGGAGTTGAAGTTGGTAAAGTTTCGCTGCGTCCAGATTTTACCAGGTTCCAAATTGAGTGTTTTGGACGGGGATGTAAGGTGGCATACGCTGCAATTGTTGCAGGGTTGGTGTCCGGTGATTTTGGGCAGGCCCCATGCGTTGACAATTGTGTTGTCTTTGTTCTGATTTGTCATGCGTGGCCTGGTGTTTACCAGTTGGTCTCTTAGGTTGGTGGCCCTTTTGTAGGCAAAACGCGGTTTTTCCCATTGTCTGGTGCCTGAGTTGATAATTCTCCAGTTTCGTTGTATAATGTTTGATATTTGGTTCGATACTGTGTTGTACGTTGTTACACAGGTAAGGACTGGTTCTTCCTCAGGTTTGTCGAAGTTTTCTAGGAGTGCCTCCCGGTTTTGATTCCTTGCTCTTTTGCGGGTTTGGTTTATTATCCTGGTAGTGTAGCCACGGTCCCTGAGTTTGTGTACCAGGTCGTTGGACTGTTGTTTGTAGTCCTTGATATTGCTGCAATTACGCCTGATGCGCAGAAACTGCCCGTAGGGCAAGTTTTCCCTTAGGTGTCGAGGGTGAAAACTATCAAATCTGAGCAGTGAGTTTCTTGCTGTGGGTTTGTAGAAGGTGGTGGTGGTAAGTTTCCCATTCTCAGGTTTGATGCTCAGGTCCAGGAAGGGTAGTTCAGTGGCACTGCTGGTGCACGTGAAGCGTAAGTAGGGGTCTAGTTGGTTGACCCAGAGCATGAAGTTATCCAACGATTCTTGGTTTCCTTTCCATATTAAGAGTATATCATCGATATACCGTCGCCACATTCGTATGTTGGCGGAGAAAGGGTTGGTGGGTTGTTGTACGTGTGTGTCTTCAAAATGGGCCACATACAATCCTGCCACACTAGGGGCAAAAACACTGCCCATAGACGTTCCATTCGTCTGCAAGTAGTACGAGCCTTCATATTCGAAATAGTTCTCTTTGAGAGCTAGGGCAGCGCAGTCTAAGATGAAGCTTCGGGGGGTGTTGTATTCCCAAGGGCTTGTCATTAGGACATCATGTAACACTTGTAGTGTTGCGTCTTGTGGTAGGCTAGTGTATAGACTTTCTATGTCTAGTCCTGCCATGAGTTCTGTGTTGGGGTCGAAGTCAAGTTCCTGAATCACACTTAGTAGGTGTTTGGTGTCTTTTATATAGGAGGGGGTCTTTTGGACTAGGGGATTTAAGAAAAAATCCCAGAACCGAGATAAGGGCTCTAGGAGTGACTTGATCCCCGATACGATGGGTCTCCCTGGTGGTGGAGTAATGCCCTTATGTATTTTGGGGACCGTGTAGAAATATGGGGTCTTTTTTTCTTTGGGGCAAAGATAGTCCGCCTCTTGTTTAGAGATGTGTTCGTTGTCTTTGGCATTGGTGACCAGTTGGTTGATGGTGACTTGTAGTTGTTCAGTTGGGTCTTTGGTAAGGCGTTTGTAG
The DNA here is from genome assembly GCF_964263255.1 of Lissotriton vulgaris. Lineage (NCBI taxonomy): Eukaryota > Metazoa > Chordata > Amphibia > Caudata > Salamandridae > Lissotriton > Lissotriton vulgaris. The sequence continues at coordinate 495,858,696 of NC_141685.1, forward strand.
TTCCTCGTGTCGCTGAGGAGCCTCTTACATTCGAGGTCATAGTCTGTTTTGTTCATCAGGACTATTCCTCCGCCTTTATCAGCTGGTTTGATAACCAGGGTGGGGTCACTTTGTAGACGCTGGATGGTGCTTCTATCTTTGTTGGATAGGTTGTTGAAGGTGTCCTTTTGTTGGAGTTTTTGTATATCGGTGTAGACTGCCTGTTCGAACGTCAGGATTTCGACCGGGATGCTGCCCGGTGGAGGGGTAAAAGTGGATTTCATTCTCAGGCCTGTCTCATTAGGTGTGCCTGTTGCCTCCGAGATGATGTTATCTTTTTTCTCAAAGAAAGCTTTTAATTTAAGTTTTCTGAAGAACTCGGCAAGTTCAACATGTAATTTGAACATGTCCAGTCTTGGTGTAGGGACAAATGAAAGACCTTTGTTGAGTACTTCCGTTTCTTCTGTGGTTAACTGTGTGTCTGATAGGTTGAACACCAGAGGATGTTGGGGTGTTATTTGCTGGTTCCCGGTTGTTCCCTGGTTTTGTTTCTTGTGTTGGCGCTCACAGGTTCTTCCTCTGGGGCCCATTGGACGTGTCCCGAGTTCCGTCTCTTGCCCCGACCTCTTCTGCCCTGGGATAAAAAAGGATACCGTGGGTTTTGGTTCCCTTGAAAAAACGGCATGTTGCCTTGGGGGTACATGTGTGGGTATCCGAAATAGGGAGGTGGGAAATGGCCTAGAAGGGGCGGTGGAGGGCCGAAATTGTGGTTTTGGGGGCCTTGCCATGGTTGTTGCCAGTGTTGTCCCCGTCTGCCTCTTCCTCTTGATGTATTGGATCCTGTGCTGGAGTTGCTTGAGGTGCTTGAGACGGAGCTGTTGTCCGAATTACCACCACATGAAAGAAGCCATCCAGGGGGCAGTAATACATTATAATAATGACTGGGGGCCAAAACGATATGTTTACACTTCATAGAATTACGGACTGAAAAGCACATATCAGGGGCACGACTGAAACATAATCTTTTTATATGTCGGGTAAAAGTCGAAATGTTCTCCATTTTGGTCTGCACGCATTTTCCAATAAGTTTGGGATCACAAGTAAAGTTATAACAAGTATCTCCTTTAGAAACATTAATGGTGGCGATAGCAAAGGTGAACGGGGAGTCCGGTTCAGTTAGTACTTGGCACGAAACGCAATAATCATATGTGTTAAAGTCAATGCAAATGAAGTCAGGATTAGTCTCGGTGACGTTGAAAAAATGTAATAGAACAGCTGTCGGAGGAGGGACCGATACAAAGCAGGTTGACAGGAGGTCAGAGACGGACCTCATTGGTGACATGCAGAAAGCAGAAGAATTTGTTAGTCGACGTGCCAGAGATGCCCAAATGTTGACATTAGTATCCAGCGCTGACATGGTGCTGCGTCCTCGGATGGTCAGTTCAGTTTGGAATTTCCACAGCTCTCCCAGGCCTCCGATGTACCAGGCCGACAGGAGTCCAACGACGACACATCCTGCAGGAGCAGTCCATACAATGATCTACAAAGAAAAGGAGTCAGAAACAGGCATTCCTCATTCTCGAAGGTAACATTTATCAGCTGGGACAAAGTCCCATTTTTCCTGTCCAGGTCCCATCACTAAAATGGTATTGTCTTTGCCAACGGCTATAATTTCGACCTGTTCAGGGGGTTGATTGTGCGATTGCACCCACAGTCTGGCACCTGGATTGCTATCCGTTGAGCCAAAACCTCCTTCTGAACGTACAGTTAACAGCATTGGGGCAGTCCCTTTTTGCAACACTCCACTGAAAACAGGCATTATGACCAACTTGGCAATACGATCTGCAGTCCGTATAGGCAAATCTGAGTCACCACTATTCAGCAGGATGACTTTAATCTCTCCCTGTTAATCATGATCAATGATACCTCCTAAGATCTGGATACCCTTCAGGGCCAAACCAGAACGGGGGGCAACCCATCCAAAATGTCCGGACGGAATTTGAATACCCAGTCCGGTCCCAATGAGAACAATATCATGGCATTTCAGTAAATCAGGTTTCAAAGCATGTAAGTCAAGTCCAGCAGATCCAGGTGTAGCTCTAACCAAAGCACCAGGAGTGATTTCCCATACATAAAAGTACTTTCAGCTGTATGAGATTAAACATTTACAGGGGGTGACAATATTCTCATCAAGGGGGCTTCAGAGTTGAAAAGAGGGCGATTATTCAAAATCAACAAAGCATCATTCAGATGGACTCTCCAATTACGCAAAGAGCCATCGGACAGTTTGCGCAACTGATCCTTCAGCAATCCATTTATCCGCTCAATTAGACCTGCAGCTTGAGGGTAATAGGGTACTTGAAAAATCCATTCAATATTATGCTGAGTACAATATTCTTGCATCAATCTACCTTTAAAATGTGATCCATTGTCCGATTGGACCTGTAATGGTGTACCATAGTACAATGTAAGCAAATCCAAAGTTGTAATCGTATTCAATTGGGTAGCACATTTTATAAGGGGCAGCAAGTAAATATCCAGAAAAGGAATCCACTACAGTGCATATATATTGACAATTCTTACTCATGGGCAAAGGACCTACAAAATCTAATTGCTAAATCTGTGCAGGTGACTTTCCTCTGTGTAACTGACCTCTAACTATTTGGGGAACTTCTCGTTGCTGAGAATGCTAACAAATGGGACATTGCAAAATGACAGTTTTGATAACATCTAATGGAATGCATATTCCTCTATCTCCAGTCCACCTGCTAGTAATTTTCTCTCCATAGTGTCCTGCTTTTTGATGTGCCCACCTCGCCAGACCCATGATATTGGAATCTTGCATATCACCTCCGCCTCAGAGATTTTAGACTTTTCATCTGCAATAACGTTAAAAAGTCTATCAATGGAATCTATGGAAGTGTGAGCATCAACATGAAAGACTGTAACAGTACTTTGGGATAGCAGATTCCAAATTTCTTTCCACAATTCTTTCCCCCACAACTGTTTTGAGTTAATTTTACAATCGTGATTATACCATGTAGGGAGCCATACTGCCAAACCATTTGCAATTGACCAAGAATCAGTATAAAGGTGACAAATACCTGGCAGTTCTTCTTTCAAAGCTTGATAAACAGCATACAACTTTGCGAATTGACTACTCTTTCCTTCACCAGTGGTACTCAACAACTTCTTTGTGACAGGGTTGTACGAGACTGCTTTCCAATCCCTCTTTTCTCCTACGTACCTTGCGGAACCATCCGTAAACCATACATGTATTCTATCCTCCACAGAAAGATCATTAAATGGCTTACCCCAACATACAGGAGATTCCCGTACTACAGGTACGAAGTAATCACTTTCTGTCTCTTCGATTGGCGCCTGCGCCACCTGCTCATGCAACATTGCAGTTCCCTTAGAACCCGCACGAGCCCCGTCCTGTATGTACCACTTCCACTTGATGATACTAGCTTCTTGTGAATGTCCAATTTATGAGTCTTAGGGGAGCTTACCACCCACTGCATGATAGGAATCTCAGGTCTTAAAGCTACATCGTGCCCTAGTGTTAGCTGTTCCGTATCCACCAAAGCCCAATAACATGCAAGTAGCTGTTTCTCAAAGGGTGTATAAAGGGTGTATAACGCTCACCAGCATCAGACAATTTCTTGGTCCAAAAACCTAAAGTTACTTTCGTTCTGCCTTCTTTTTGCCACAAACTCCAATTTGCATAAGTCACATTCAAATCAAGAGCGCCGTCACGCACTGGCCACAAATCTAAAGCATGTTGGATCGCCTCTTTCCCCAGCTAAAAACACGGTCTGCTGCACCTCACACCACTCAAACGCATGCTTTTTACATGTAAGCTTGTACAAGGGGGCCAAAATCTGACTCAAATGGGGAACATGTTGTCTCCAGAATCTAAACAAACCAATAAACTTCTGAGTTTCTTTCTTATTCCGTGGTACAGCAAACTCTTTGTTTTCTGCTTCACTTGTGGAATGACTTCTCGATTTCTCTCATGCCATTGTAAACCTAGGAATTTTACACTCTGCGATGGGCCTTGAAATTTGTCAGGATTAATTTCCCATCCTCTACTCTGCAAATGAGTGACAAATTGATCTAGCTGAGATTGGACCTGTTCCTGTGTTTCACCTTGAATCATAACATCATCAATATAATGACAAATCTGTGCTCCTGAGCTCAAAGGTACTTCATCTAGATGCTCCGCCACCAGCCGGTGACAGATCGTTGGACTATGTAAATAGCCCTGAGGCAAACTTCGAAATGTCATTTGTCTGCCATTCCACATTAAACTGAATTGTTCCTGACATTCGGGGGCAATGGGAATGGAAAAGAAAGAATTAGCAATGTCAATAGTTGCATACCATGTTCCTGGGTGTCTTTGAACTTTTTATATTAAAGTGATAATATCTAGCACAGTAACAGTCAAAAAAGGTGTATGCCTGTTGAATTCGCATAATCAACTGTCATACGCCAAGAATTATCACTTTTGCGCACGGGCCACAAAGGATTGTTAAAAGCAGAAGTAATCAAAAATTACAACCCCGGCATCCATCAGATCTTGGATGGTAGCACCAATTTTATCATGCCCACCTGGGATTCGATACTGTTTCATTTAAATAACTTTGGTCGCTTGGGGCAATTTCACAGGATGAATTTTTAAACACCCTACTCTCACAGGTTTAGTTGAAATATAATTCTGTAAACCAAACTGATAATAACCATCACTCAAATGTAAGGTCATTCTTTTTAAAATGTCAATACCAATTATGTATTCAGAAAGGGGCACCACTAACACACTATATTCTCGTTTTGGTATTTTCCCTATACTCAACTGGAGATTCGTTTGCACTGCTGGGGTCTCTTTACCACCCAATCCGGTGATAGTAAAATACTGTACTTTAAACTTCTTGGGATTCCCATATATCAAAGTGGCCTCCGCTCCTGTATCTACCAATGCCCAGGCCCGTTGCACTTTACGATGCCTCCAAAGAATTTCTATGTCTACATATGGTCTGTAATCTTTACAAGCCCAATTTTGTACCGGAGCTTGACCTATTTCCTAGTTAGCTTTGACTTTATCAGACACCCAAGACAGATCAGGATAAGGACTCTCATATCGTTTGGGTAAAATCTCTTGCTCGTACACTCTTTCCTCATAAAATGGGCTCTTTCCGCTGCGATAGGATTGCGACCTACGATCGGGATGTTTTTTCCGTTCATCTCTCACTCTCCACTCCGGAGATTTACCCCTTTCGTCTCTGTCTGTGTTCAATATATTCCTCTCTCCCTCTCTCTCTATCTCGAAATGTTCTAAACTTGGGAGATGCTTCTCTCTCGATCTATCTTGATAATCCCAGAATTCATCTTTTCTCCCTCTATGGTGGCTTTCGTCACACTTCCATCTGAATCTCTTCGGTCATGATCTTGTTTGTTAACTCTTCTGCTCCCTTCCTTCCTGTCTAGACCTCGCTTTCGAAACATATCCCATAACTTAGCAGTAGCCAATCAATAAATCTCTGTCACACTCACCCCATCCTTAAGTAGGGCAAGAAACATGTCTCGCCTACTCAGTCGGTTATTGTCTGTACGAACTTTGGGTCTAGATAGTCTTTCTGCCTTCATCCATTCTCCTAGCTCGCCTAATTCCAGAACTGCTTCAATCACCTCAGCCAAAATATTTCCTGTTTGATTAATTAACAATGTCATCATCACCTGCTTATAAACAGGGGGAGCAAAACGAATTATCTTGTTTCTCACAGAAGTATTAAGCGCTCCCTCCATTAATCTGTGTCCAACATCTAGGAAAATAGAGGTTTTCATCACCTCTTCTTTCAATCTCTGTGTTGCGTCTCTCAGTGTATACCATGGTTTCTCATTTACCAGCCAGTCTGATTCAGTTGGATATTTATGACTACAGCCAGCCACAGCCAGTTGCAACAAACTAATTTGCTTGTCACTCTCATAACGTCTGAAATGTTCTTGAACAGTTGGGTCTGTGCTTAACGTGCAGAAATTCACTGCATCGCCACAGTCTAACATTATGCCTGCAGTACCCAAATCAAAAATTCGAACCATCCAAGTAAGTAAACTCTCTGCAGATTTCTGACGAAACCTGTCTAAAATGTCATTGATTTCTTGTTGCGTAAAGTTATCTATGCTATCAAGAGGTATCCCTTCAGGATGATTAGGACCACCCTGCAATTTTCTTCGATGAATCGGTTGCGCCTGCACTTCCCTGCGCAATTTTGTTTTGTCTTCCCTTTGAACCTTAACAGGCTCTGCTCTGTTATTTTCCTCCTCCCTGATCCTGAAAACTCTGAAGAGTCCCAAATATTTCCATCCCACTTTTCAGGATCCCAATCAAGTCCTGCCTTTGCAATAGCTAGACGTACCTTACTGGTGTTAACACTGCCTCGTCTTTGTCTGTACTTAAATTTAGCGATACGCACTGCAGCTTTTTCTGCAACACTCTGGTGAGTTTCCAACTTATCTGAGAGAAATTTGTTCTGACATCTCAACAGCGTATTCGCATTTTTCACTTCTACATACTGCTCTCCAAATTCTTTACACTCACATTGTATTTTCACATATTTTTCATGCACTAATCTATAAGCATTTAACAAAATCCATCCTCTTCGTCCTAATACAGGAAGCTCCTCTCCCCTCACTACCGGCACTTTCTATAAGCATGATACTACCTGAGCTGGTTCAGCCTTGAGCAAACACGAGTTCCAGTTTTCACTCAAACCCGTCGAATTAGCCCACTCATGAGCCAATACTCCATATGGAGTCGATTCCCATCCAGGAATCTCTACAGGTAACTGAAATTCAGTCTTTATTTTCCTAGAAAATATAATGTATCTTTTCTTTAAGATTCACTCAACCTCAATTCCGCAATTTTCACGATGCCAAGATGTTATCGATTTTCCCTGCACACTTTCCACCCGATGATCCTGTGAGTCACAACGCCAAAATGTAATGACTGATTTTTCCGCTTCTTCAGGTGTTTCAGCAAATTATTCAGGCAGTCATTACTCATCTGAGTCCCTTCCCAGATTGCCTAAAAACACCTCACTTCAGAATACTTACCTGAGAAAGGAATAGAACTAACTACTAAAGATGAAATAAGTCATAGCTCCGAGTGTATGTATAGCAACGTCTTCCGACGAATCAGCAACGTCTCCCGATGAACAACGCGAGCAATGCACCCTAGTGCGAAATCAGCAATGTTTCCCGATGAAAAACGCGTACCTATGCGAGCAACGCACCCTGATGCGAAATCAGCAATGTCTCCCGATGAACAACGCGCATCTGCATGAGCAACACCTTCTGGTGAAAAATCAGTACATCCCTCATATGCTATGTTGGGTTAATCTTCTAATATTTCTGGTATTCCTGCTTAGGAGCCGATTTCCCTCCTGTATCAACAACTGCTTTTCAGAGGGGAAATAGCCCATCCCTCTGTAAGCGCTTTACAAAGAATAAAAGCCAAATACACATTCCAAAGGTCTTTATTACATGATAATAGTGGTGGCAAGAAAGAAATAATAACTAATTATCAACACATACATACACTTAGAACCTGAAAATGAAAGGCAAAATTAGATAGAGCTAGATATACATGGAACATCTCACTAGGCATCTGTAGCTTGAAGAAGGGTCCAACTCTCCCTCTGTCTCTCTCTGGTTAGGCCAATTCTCTCTGCTCCACAAACACGACTGCACGTCTGCACCGTGAAGTTTCACCAGACCATCAATGCCGCCAGACCATCGCCTCACAGACCATTAATTCATCTCACCCTCGCTTGGACCCGCTTTCACTAATATAGAACCTAGCCCTTTCTCGAAGCTTCTGGAAGAACCCGCCAACCGCTCTGACGGGATTCCTGTACCTCCTCGTACCAGGTCCACAACAGCAGCTGGCCAATAGTTTTTTATGGCTCCGGCACGGAGAGAGCACATTCCTCCGATAAGAACCAGTCTGTGCTGGTTCACTGCTAGCGAATAACACATTAAAAGTAAATATCGCCTCTCAACTAAAGAGGCTCAGCAAGATGGTGTCAGAAAAGAACATGGCTTCGCTCGAGCGCAGGCCCTTAGGCCCGAAAAGGAGCAAAAACAGTGTATAAGACAGCATAAGGTTTTCAAAGTCTATAGGCAAGCCCTGAAAATAGGTGGAATAAGAGTCGAAACTACATCATATACTGAGATGGTGGTGGGCAATGATCATAACCAAGCTATTCAGTACCGGGACCTCAGTGATTACAAATAGATAGTTTGAGAGTCTTAAAAATTCGGGCCAGAGTATTGTAGAAAATGCTTTAAAAAAATCTTCCGGACTGCTATCCTCTCCGGTAGCTTTACAGTTGGGCAAAGAGCTGATACCCGCATCTAGTTCTTCCTTCGTGAATTCGGCTAGCAACAGCTCTTTAAAATTATTTCCCAAAATTGGAATTGTCAATCCCTGTAGAAATTCTTTTATTGTTTCTAAGGAGACCTGGTGAGATGCCTGTTAGATATCTTTATAGTGTTTAAGAAACCCCTCGCCTATTAGTGACGTAGTCTTTACGCAAGTTTTTGTTACTTTATCCTGAATGAATTCAACTCTATTTCGAACTTGCTTCACCTTTGCTTGCCAGTCTAGCAATCTTCCCGTATACTTCCTATCTTCATAGCTTGTCTGAAGATATTACCTACTTGCCATATCCCCTAACTCATAATAGAATTCCCTCTTTCTTGTTTTTGCATTCACTGCTTCTTTCCTATTATTTGGAGTCCTATTTCTGAAATACTCTTGAATTGCATGGGCCAGACTATTTTTTATTGCCATCCTCTCTTCCTTTTTAGCCTTTGTTTTGGTATCTCTTTTGAGGTGATTATGCCTCTCAGTGTAGCCTTAAAAGCATCCCATATTATGTTAATTGGGGCAGAATCCCTATATATAATAAAAAAGAACCTAATATCCTTCTCTAATTCTGCACACCATTGTTTGTCTCCAAAGTTAAGTTTGTTAAAATACCACCTTCTTGATGCTTCTTCATCTTTCTTCCCTAGAAGGGTTTCCATCTTAATGAGGGCATGACCTGAGAAGGCATTCACTATATGTTCATATTTATTAACTTCCAAATTATGAGAAGTTAGAAAAAAGTCTAGCCTTGATGATGAATCATATTTTGTTGAATAACAAGAGTACTCATGTTTGAACGGATTGTTGAGCCTCCAGTTATCCAGTATATCGAAATCTGTCTTACAACTCAAAAAAGCAATGGCTACTTGTGGTTTATTTTGCCTTCGATCTTTTTTGGTTGAATCAACCGCGGGATTTTGCAGAATATTAAAAACACCTCCCCATATGATCTGACCAGGTATACCTGACAGTGCTTGTTTTACCTGTAAAATTGGGAGCAGGCCACCACGACTGGTGCATAAATTATAGCCAGTATCAGGTTTGTCTGGTTTATTTTCCCATGCAAGAATGTCCATCTACCACTCGTATCTGAATGTGATGCTTCAACATGAAATTGGACAAACTTGCCTATGTAGATGCTCACACGCCTCTGAGCTGTCTCTGACACAAATGAGTAATAAGAACCCGCCCAATTTTTAAACATTTTACTAGCATCTGTTAAGGCTCGGAAATGTGTCGCTTGCATAAAGATCACATCTGGGTGGTGACCTTTTAGCCAGCTCAAGTGTTACACCTATTATTCAAACCATTAGCATTCAGAGACAGGATAAACACTTTATTCCTATTCATGATGTATTTAGAAACGGGAAAATATAGCCTGTTTCGTCCACAGGCTCCGGGATATACCATCTAAAGTGCAACTTGTTCTATATTTGCAAAATGCATTTCTAAAGTGCAACTTGTGCAAAGTGTGAAAAATGTATAGATGAGTGACCGCTTAAATTGTTGATTCTTTTCTCCCAGTGAGACGGTAGCGGGCTAAGTTATACACTAAAATACAAGCCATTTCAGTTGTGCAAACTGCGCAAATATTTAGACAAATACTTTACCATGTCTACTATGACAATTGTGCAAATCATACGTTAAAGTGCAAATCACACATTTAGACTAGTATACTACAGTACAAGTTATGTCAATTGTGCAAAAGACTATTAAAAGTGCAAATCAGGCAGCTATTAGACCAATTAGACCAAAATAATACAGTACAAATTATATCAACATTAACATCTTTCCAAAGCAACATTACGTATACTCTTCTGACTTATTCAAAAAAAGAAACACATTTCTGTCTATGAACTCTCTTTTTCTAACTGCTTCACCTCCACCACTGCGCCTGCACCCCACCCACCCCAAAAGAAAGGATAACCCAACTTGTCCCACTATCCTTCCCTCCTTCTCTCTCTTTTTATTGGATGCCATCTTATTGCATCCTGTTACATCCCCTAATTTACCTCACATCCGCCCCTCAAAGAAAACTTTTAAATGTTTCTCATGCCACTACTCAAAAAAATGCAACTCATTATTATTCACGGCAGACTTATGGCCACAGAGTCTCCTTTTCCTTATGTTGCATTGAGACCTTCCAAAAGATTTTTGGGCTTCTGATGTGTTCATGAAAATAAAAAACTTTCCTTTGGCTATGACTTTTAATTAAGATTGCTGCACAATCATCGCCTGCGCCTCTTTGGCTTTAAAAGAGTCAATCATTTTGACAAAATCCTTCCGTCTATGGGCAGAGTCGGCTGACATATCAGAAAAGATTTTAAAGTTTTTGATTTCGTCGGTGGTGAATGATCTCCTTGATATTGCTGCATTTAAGATTTGCTCTTTAATTCTATAATCTGAGAAATTTATTAGAATTATTCTTGGGTACTTAAGATTCAAGGATTCATGTGCAGGTACCCTAAGGGCTCTAGTGATTGTGAGATCCCCTTGTAATTCAGGTATTACCTTACTCAACAGAGACTCAGTCCCTTTTACCGTTTCCGCTCTTTCCAGGTCCTCTGATACTCCCATGAGACGTAGATTGGATCTCCTATTGTAATTCTCTAGCTCTTGTAACTTTGATTCCATCTGGCTCTTATTTTTATTCAACACCTGGAGATCCTTTGCCATGGTGATGATGTTATCTTCCAGGGCTGAGACACGAGCCTCCACCTCTGTAACCCTTCTTGGTAGGTTGCCTAGATTTTCCTCCATCTTAGTTAATCTATTATGCAGCTGTGATATTTCAAATACTTGTGATATCTTCAGTTCTCTTAATTCCTGCAAAATAGTTATAATCATTTCTTGTATTGAAGTGTCTTGTACAGCTCTTTTCTTTTCAAGGTTTTCGTCGACTCTTGAAGTGAGGAGTGTTTCCCTTTCTTTTTCAAGCTCTGATTCTAGTTCTGGTTCAGATGCAGAATCCAACTTATCTGCCACTGTCTCTATCCCATCTTCCTTTTGCGGTGTCTGTAGAAGTACTTGAGCTTCTTCGACCGGTAGCTGGCTAGTCAGAGGCAATTCCCCATGGATAGCTGTACTTGTTTCTACAGAATCTGGCATTGTGTTCAATTTCAATTGGGGCTGTGGATGTATGACTTGGGCTGACAGGGCATGGGCAGGGGTGAGTAGTATTTTCTGGCCTTGCGTATCCTGTAGGCCTTTCTCCCCCTATTTGATCTTCCGCCTTTTGCTCCTCTGTGCTTATTTGCAGTTTGCCAGTAGGTTTTTCCCGTATCGCGAGGGGCTTTCTGAAAAGGGGATACTGTTTAGAATTCATCGGATTATCGTTGTCTCTGCTCGATGTATCCCCTACTCCATCCCCCTCTCCTCCTTCTTCTTCTTCACCACCCACAACCAAAATAATTAAATCACCTGAGAGTGCCATTAGGGTCGCCTCTTCCTCTTCCTCCAAGGTTTTGTCAAAGGCAATCTGTCCAAGCTGTTTAGCTTTTAAGTCCATTCGTTGCTGGGAATTTCTTTTCCCTCTTCTGACACCTATGGACGCTAATACGGGCATTGGTGGCGATTGGTCATATTTTAGAAACTCCTTTCCTGCCCCAGTTTTATACTGTATATTTTGCAATGTTGCTGCTGCTTTGAGACTACCGACATCTTCTTTATTAGTTCTTTATTTATTTATTTTTTCCCCCTTAATTGCTTAACTTATCACAGAATACCAGAACGCTTAATATATGGGGAGAGTGTTCAACCAAAGACAAACTCAGCAGCGGACAAAGCAGAGAGCACAGAGCGCAGAGATTGTATGGGTACCGAACTGCAGTAACCTGGGGAAATATCCAATCACCCCTTTGAGAACCTCATGTGTGCGTTAAGAAGATATGCAGACATGCAGATTCATGCAGCTTCATCCCATGTGTGCTTTCAGAGGCTTTAAGAGGTATGTATGACCCTAGAGCTATGCCAGTACAGAGATGATCTTTTCCGCCGCCCCCTGCCCAGGATCCAACTCCTTCTGCTTTCCAAGTTCAAAAGTTCCTGCAGGGGGTCCGGACTTTACACTGATTGCTCCCTAGCAGGTGTGCTGCACTGGTGGCTTTTCCCTGACGCCTACCGTAGCGCCAGTGTCTTCCTCAGCATCAGCAAGCACCCTCTCACATTTCTCTTGCCCGTTCTCCAAAGCCGGACACCAAGGCAGAGTCCCTGGGCTCAGCGCCTCACTGCCATGCTCACCGCAAGTCCTCCTGCTGCCGGCGTCCTCACGTCCTCACGTGTCTTCCTCACGGCCCGTTCAGGAAAAGCAAAAGCAGAGCAGATTTGGGCATGAAAGCAGCTATAGCAGCAGCCCCGAACTGCTGAGTCCCGCAAAAAACCTCAAGCGGAGAGAACCAGCGGGATCTATCTTGAGCGGGTGAACGAGCGAAAAGCTCAAAGCAGGCGATGGCTCATGAAGTCAGAGATGGAGACGGCGGCCATCAATCAGCAGCTCCTCTCATGGGTGGGGCATCAGCAAACCAGGGGACGTTACCAAAACGTGCGTGGCTTATGTTTGCCGCAGCCTCAGCTTGGTCACAACACAGGGATCTGTGATGGCAATATCATGACAATTTTTTTTACAAAGATAACAATTTAGTCCGTTTTTCAACAGTATTTTTTACATATAGTAAAAGTGACGAAATAGATAATAAGGACTGACACACTGGGCCTCGTTGTGAGTGGTGTGTGAATAAGAAAGCTAATTCCGCACACCTTTACAAGCTGCTCCGGTAACTCCAAGGAAGGGCGAGCATGAGGTGTACTTCGAGGGTGCACCAAGAAATCGCAACCTACTGGGGAATCAAATTTACCATATCCAGTTCTCTTAGTTGTTCCTTAGCCATTGCCTTACTTTTACCCAGAGGATTTGGCAGCTTTGAGATGACAAAGTCATAGTTGGAAAACTGAGCCTTGTGGATTAATGCGTTACTCGTAATAGGGTTGGGACTTTTACTCCCATTAGGAGGCTCATCTGTAATTATGTGCAACTCGTAAGAGAGCCACTGTAGTTTCAAGACATTATCACAGATAAGAACTCTCTTAGCTCTGTGGTGACTCTCCGGCCTCTCAGTGCTATTGATGTGCGCCCAAATGATTATTCCAACTAGATGTCAATATTCAACAATGTGTTTATCCTGAGAGTGCCTTTTTGCTTGCACTACCTTAAGTTTGCAGAATATGTAACATCTATACTTATTAAAACTAGCTTTACAAGTCACACTAAGTAATATACCATTGTCCTTATGTTCAGGTGCAATGCTTTACATTTAGTAATAAAATACATTATTTATGTGTATTCGTCATGATACATTTCGATTGCACATACTTGCTCTTTAAGACTTTGAGTGGAATTGAAGAATAATGTAAAATCAGCCTTCTTCTCGCCTCGATGCACTTATCTCTCCTATATCAAGGGTGGGTTCCATAAAGGAGGGGCAGAGTGATGCAACATCATGTCATACCGAAGTACAACTGATTAGGCAATGATGTCCTCAAACACTGTCCGTGTCCCTGTCCTGAAAGAAATGAGGAGTTGACACACCAGTACCCCATTCCCTGATCACATAAAGAAAGTGCTCACTCCAGAGTTAATGCCACACATTTATTTGGGAATTGACCACATTTAAAAAAAGGAATCATTACTGAAAGCAGCAAAAAAGCTCACTGTTGCTAAAATCCAGAGGTCCTTTCTTCCCTCCAACTGGTAGTCAGAGATGAAATATGATTAAACCAACTATCAAAGTAACAGATATCCAAAATGGATTCCCTTCTAGCTTCTGCCAAGGCGGCACCAAAGTCCTGGGTTCGTCTAACCTGCACTAAACCAGGCAATGGAGAGGTTGCCACTTCATTTGCATAGGTGATGGCACACTCAACACACTGACAAAGAGTTGAGGTAGAATCCTCTTCCCCATGACTAAAAACTCAAAGCTCACAGACAGATTGTCACACAGGTGAAAGGTTTTGACCTGAAAGGTAGCTTGTTACTACATGGAAACATGCAGAAAGTGCCATGCCTCTCTGTGTTAAGAATGAGAGGCCACAAACAAGACAGGAAGGACGATCACCCATTTTCATTATAGGTGCAAGACTACCTTAATCATGAACACGGGCCCAAGTGGAAGACGTTCAGGACAAATATACAGGCACTGGCAATCAAAAGGCCCCATTCAAGCAATCTTCAAGCTCAAGCAACGGCTGCCAGAAATAAATGTCTTCAAAATAAGAAACCCGGGGAGGGGGTGGAGGCGTGGCTAGGCACCCGGAGAGTATGGCGGCATCTCAGTGAGGCTCCTGCAGCCGGTTCGGCGAATCGCACCTGTAGCTCATCTAGCGCGAAGCTATGCAGCAAAATGCAAACCTGAAGAGACGCGTACTTTGAAAAGGATCCGCCCGATGACTTTCGCGTCATAATTTTGGCACATTTCAGCAGGTAAATTCTATGTAGCGAGGCAGCTCAGTCGCGGCCGCCATTTTGTTTCTTTTTACTGCAACGGAGACGTTTGCCTCCTCATGCAAGCAGTAGCTATGCTTTTTTTCACGTGTTTTCCTCCAAACACGATGTGCATCTACTTGAGACAGTTCCTGTTACTTACTACTGCAGGGAAGCACTATTTTATCATTGCTTTACTTCATGCATTTTGAGGAGATTTTATTGTGACTGCCATAGCTGCAAGGTGTACAGCTTCCCTTAATATGAGACCTGTTCTCCGCTCCATGGGGGCCAGATATGGTTTGTATCACCCATTTCTATTTAAAGTTACGTATAATAACAAAACAATGTCATAGGAGGATCCTATCTGTCTACAAAGTTTCATCAACTCTCACACTATGGCTTAGATGGATTCTTTGGGATCTTCTTCTCACATCACTTACTCTCATGAATTTCTTATACACTGTTAGCTTGCTTAAATTAGTCCACAAGTTTATTGTTGCTTTTATCAATTTGTCTCCAGTTTATTTAACCTACTCATCAGCTATTCCTTGTTCATTTTATAACTTGTTGTTAATTATATTATTCTTCGCTTTTTACAGTTCTGTTTACTTTCTGGCATGATGTCTCCCTGGTCAGGTTCAGTCATCCCTAGATGGTTCGTCTGCTCCACGTGGTTCCTCCCACCCTCACATTCTTGTTTCATTTTTGTAGGTATGTTATTTGTATTGTCTTTGGTTTTACATCTTTTTTATCTTCTTCTCATGGTGTCTTTAATACTTCTACCTCTTTTTTCATCTCTACATTGTTTTTTCTGTCTCACGCATTTAATCTAATTCTCTTTCATTCCTTTTGCTACATATACATCTTACCTATTTCTCATGGTTCTGTCCTACCTTAGCTTTATTTCTGGAATCAGCCACCTTCTGTTTTCACTCCTTTTTGGCTCAGGATTTTTTTGCACGTTTATTTTCCTCTTCTGTTTTCTCATATTCTTCTTTTGTGCCTCATTGAATTGGACTACCATTTCCGCTAGTTATCTCTATTTTTTTATATTTTATGCCACTAAAATTATTTTCATGGAACATTAGGGGATTAAATTCTCCTATAAAGAGACAGAGGGTATTAACTCATCTGGCCAGGCTAGACACCAATATAGTGTTCTTACAAGAGACACACCTCACAGAAACTGAATCTCTGAAATTAAAAAGAGGCTGGGTGGGGGAAGTTTACTTTTCTCAAGGTGATGGTAAACAAAATGGAGTTGCGATATTGTGCCGTAAATCTCTCCCAGTTACACTTATATTGCAAGAATCAGATATAGATGATAGATGGCTCATTGCTAAATTATCACTAAGAGGTGTTACAGTTTCTTTCCTCAATGTATATGCCTCCACTGAAGGAGATTCCTCTTTTAGGCCTGCATTGGCTAAAAACATTTTTAGCTGTATGGAAGATAACTTTATATTGGCTGGTGACTATAATTAGGTGTTTGACCCTTTCATTGACAGAAATTCTAAAGTATATTTTGTCCTCAGTAAACCACATGGATCTTTTACTCACACCAATACTCAATATATAAATTCGGTTGCCGATGCACTCAATACGGTGTATACACTGTTAAGTAACAATATACAGAAAAAGACGATAGTGAACAAAATGACAGAAGTATCATAACAAAGGCTCTCATGAAGAGTAAATCTTGGAGTCTTTAATGTAGTAAACAGCCAGCCGACACGTGTTTCATCGCACTCGCGATTCCTCAGGGCTAGATGGCTGTGTTCCGATCAGGAAGGTCGCTCAGCTGGTGATAATTCCAACCCAGCCGGGCCCTTGACCGCCGATACTTCGTATAGTCCTTATTGAGAAGTAATTTAATTGCCGGTGATTTTTCAAAGTATTAGGCTGGAGATCAACAGTGTTGTAATTCCCATATATTTCCCACGGCGAACAAGGTATTGTCCTATTGCTGCCGTAATCCTGCTGACGCCGTGTATGGCTCAGCTGTAAGTGGTGCTTCAATCTAGATACAGCATAGACGCGGCGTGTAGCGCGTCCGACCCCAGGCAGTGTTCCTGTTTGGTCCATACACGGCGTCAGCAGGATTACGGCAGCAATAGGACAATACCTTGTTCGCCGTGGGAAATATATGGGAATTACAACACTGTTGATCTCCAGCCTAATACTTTGAAAAATCACCGGCAATTAATTGACTTCTCAATAAGGACTATACGAAGTATCGGCGGTCAAGGGCCCGGCTGGGTTGGAATTATCACCAGCTGAGCGACCTTCCTGATCGGAACACAGCCATCTAGCCCTGAGGAATCGCGAGTGCGATGAAACACGTGTCGGCTGGCTGTTTACTACATTAAAGACTCCAAGATTTACTCTTCATGAGAGCCTTTGTTATGATACTTCTGTCATTTTGTTCACTATCGTCTTTTTCTGTATATTGTTACTTAACAGTGTATACACCGTATTGAGTGCATCGGCAACCGAATTTGTTCATGTAGGGGTAGTTTCTTTCTACTCTATTGAGTGGTTCAAGGTTTCTCCACTTGCCGTTTTGCACCTGTTCAAATATTATTCCTTACTGGTGTGCGTATAAACAGGCAGTGCACCCGTAGCGCAACTGATTAAAAGCCTTCAGAATTCTGTAATACTCATTATATACTTCTCAACGCTTGGCGCCTTTGCAATCCGACCACTAGAAAATATACCTTTTACTCCTCTGCTTATCAAACTCAATCCAGAATTGATCATGTATTTGTCACCCATAACATTTTGCAGTCCCCTACACATGCTGAAATTGGTCCCATCCTATTATCGGAGCATGCACCTGTTTCAATTGGATTCGATATATTGCCCAGAACTAATGCTCCAAGAAGATGGGGCTTTAACCTCGCGCTTCGCTTAGACCCAAAGTTTACAGCTTCTTTCACTTCCTTTTTAATGATTACTTTGAGATGAATCAAACAGAGTCCTTAGCACTCCTGACTATTTCGTATGCTTTTAGAGCTTCAGCAAAAGACTTTATTATTAGTTTTGTGGCAAAAAAATGAAAAATTGCATGTAAGAGTACCAGGGATCTCGTCCAAGACATTAAGACACTGGAATACTCATATTATGTTTCTAACTCGAAAGATAATTTAACGGCTCTTATAAATGCCAAATTGATATTTAAGAAGAAATCAACAGAGGATGCCTCACTTTATTTGTTAAAGTCTAGCGCAAAGTTTTATGGTGATAAAAAAAAGCTGGGAAAATACTAGCCAACTACTTAAAAATAAGGCATAACAAATTAAATATTGAGTCTGTCTATGATGAACATAATGTCTTAAAACTTAAGGATGCCAACATTTTGAATGAGTTCTCTCTCTTTTACATGTCTTTATAAGCATCGGAAACTCAACCCACGGACTACATTTTATCACAGTTTTTCTCAAATATTCAAAAACCCCAACATAACCATCCAGATTTGCCTCCCTTAGAATCGGTCCTTAACTCACAAGAACTTTTAAAAGCTCTTTAAAGCTTGAAAAAAGACAAAGCACCAGGTCCGGATGGTTTTACTGTCAAATTTTATCTCAATTTTTTTAATCTTTTAATACCCAAGCTGCACTCTCTGATAAACTTTTTCTGTTCTTCAAATAACTCCTCTGGTTCTTTTTCGGAAGCACATATCTGTCCTTTTCCCAAAGAAGGTAAAGACTTTAAGTATTGTAGAAACTATAGGCCCATTTCCCTGGTCAACATTGATTACACATTTGTTTCTCAAGCCCTAGCCATACATTTAGATTCGTACTTACCGAATTTGTTAGGGAAAGAACAATACAGATTTGTTAAGGGGCGCTTTATAACAGATAACACACAACTTATTTTTAATTTTCTATCTAAATCCTCTCACCAAAATCACTCTTTAGCAGCAATTGTGTTGAATGTCCAAAAGGTTTTGATAGAGTTGAATGAAAATACATATTTTACATTCTTAAATGATTTGGCTTTGGCCCTAATTTTTTAAATTTAATATCTCACCTTTACTCTAACCCTCGAGCCGCTGTGTGCGCCAACGGGTTGGTTTCCCCATTTTTTAACTGAGGCAGAGGAGTACATCAAGGGTGTCCTCACCTCCCCCTTCTTGTTCAATTTGGCCCTGGAACCATTTTTTACCAAACTATGTCAAAATCCAAACATACATGGAATTCAAACATCAAACACCCATATCAACCTCGCAGCCTATGCAGATGATATCTTGCTTTTCGTGTCAAAACCATATAACTAATTTCTGGATTTTTTAGCAGAAGTTGAGTTTTACTCTTTCATTTCCAGGTGCAAATAGAATAATGGCAAATGTGAAATTCTGCCCTTAACGAAAGGCACTTTTAGATCAGACTTTCATGCTAATAAATTTTCTTGGAGCACGAATTATATTAAATATTTAGGTTTACACTTTACACCCTCAATTTCAGGCACGGTGTATTATGCATGAATAAATGCACTGAAAAGATTTCAGATTTCTTTTTTTTTTAAACCTTTATTTACGTTTGCTCACATATAAAAAACCGGGCCTACAACCCCCAGGGCTGGCCGCTAAGCAGTTCAATACAGTGTCACAATCAATGTCAGAGCAATCGTCCCTGGGGAGCATAGTAACTCAAATTAATAATAATAATAATATGAAACTTATAATGCGCTCAGCTTACCCTGGGGCATCCCGGCGCAGACAGACCAAAAGGAGAGACTTAACTAATCCCTACTGTGGAAACAGGTAGGTCTTAAGAAGTTTCCTAAATAGTAGGATCTTGGGCTCTGAGCGAATCTTGAGGGGCAGAGAGTTCCACAGAGTCGCCACCTGCACAGAGAAACGCCTGCCCCCAGATCGAACTCTACTTACTCTCGCTGACTGCAGCAGATGTTTTTGGTCCGAGCGTAAGAGACGTGGGGGCTTATACGGACGGGCCATGTTAGAAAGATGGGGGGGCCTCTGCCATGCAGAATTTTATGGGCCGTGCATAGCGCTTTAAACTTCACCCGCTCCTTTACGGGGAGCCAATGAAGCGTCTTAAGGGCCGGGGCAGCAGACTGTCTTCTAGGAACATCCATAAGAAGTCTAGCCGCTGCGTTTTGCACCTGTTGGAGGGTTTTAAAGGTCGCTTCGGGAGCGCCGAGGAACAGCGCATTCCCATAGTCGAACCTCGATAGGATTAAACCACGTACCAGAAGCTTCTTTGCTGGATCAGGAAGCAGTGGTAACACCTTTCGGGCTGACCTCAGTAGACCGAAGCAAACCCCCGCAGTCTTCTTGGCGTGGGTCCTGAAGGACAGATCTTCCTCCAACCATACTCCCAAGGACTTGATCTCCTTCTTGGGAGATGGTGGCTCACCAAGAGACTGGGGCCTACAGCTAGCAATAATGGAGGGACTGGAATTACCCAGGAGCATCAGCTCAGTTTTTCCTCCATTAAGCTTTAAGGCAGAGTTAGACATCCAGCGATAGACATTGGCAAGGCAGTTGTGTAACACCTCAGGTTGTTCCACCAGCTGAGTGAGGCCCACCACCAGCTGAGTATCATCAGCATAGCTGATGATCTTCACCCCCGAAGGGGTGACCACTCTTTCAAGTGGAGTCATATATATATTAAATAAGGTAGGGCTCAGCGATGAGCCCTGCGGGACTCCACATTGAAGGGGAAATAGGGCAGACTGCTCTGCTCCTTCCCAGACTTGGTAGAAACGGTTGGAGAGAAAAGATCCCAACCATTTCAGGGCCGTCCCTGAGACACCTACCTCTGACAGACGTTGGAGGAGCACCTGATGACTCATGGTGTCAAAGGCAGCACTCAAGTCCAGGAGGATCACTGCCACTGACCCTCCTGTATCTAGAGTGCTCCTAGCTTCCTCCACTACTGCCAACAAGGCTGTGTCTGTTCCCCGGCCGGGACGGAAACCAGTCTGGGAGTCTCCCAACAGGTGGTTGGACTCTAGATGGTGAGAGAGCTGGCGGTTAACCAGTTTCTCTGCAACTTTAGAGAACCCAGGCAGAAGTGAAATTGGCCTGAAGTTGGACAAGTTGGATGGGTCCAATCCTGGCTTCTTCAATAAGGCTTTTACCACTGCCTTTTTCCATCGCTGGGGCACTGTGTCATGAACAAGTGACAGATTTAGGAGGTCGGTCAGCGGGGTAGACAGAGTATTGGCCACAAGCTTGAGGTATTTTATGGGCACTGGGTCACTTGGAGATCCACTCTGCAGCTCTAGCAGGACTTTTATCACCTCCTCTTCTGAAAAGGGACCAAAGTGGGCTAGCTCAATTGGGCATGATATTTGACAAGCAGCCGGCTCCGGGATTTGAGGGATATCGGGCAAGGAGGATAATATTTTCTCTATTTTTGAATGGAAGAAGCTAGCCAATTCCTCACATTTTTCTTTGGGATTATCATGCACAACTGGCGGGACCGGGGCTTTCAGAAGTTCCTTAAAAATTTTGAACGATTCTCCTGAAGAATTACTTGCCCTCTCAAACCTATCGCTAAAAAGGTTCTTTTTAGCAACCTTCAGTGCACTTTTATATTTCCTCATCTCTCTTTTATAGTTGGCCCGGCTTCCTTCCGTCTGCTCTCTCCTCCAGGCACGTTCAAGCCTTTTACAGGAGGTTCTGAAACTCCTAAGTTCGGAGGTATACCAAGGGGCAGAGCCAATTCTTCTCTCCCTGACAAGCCTCCTTTTATTAGGAATCAATAAGTCCAGAGAGTTAGTAAGCCATTCACCCAAATGCTGATCAGCGATATTGGGGTCATCTACAAGGTAAGGACAGGTTCTAGCAAGCTCTTCCGCCCAACTGTCCACCGGCAGCTTCGACCAGAGTCGTTCTACAATATGTTGTCTAGGTGCGGAGTCTCTCCGGTTCCCCAGCAGCCAACTAAACGGAATAAGATGGTAATCCGTCCAGGGGAGAGCCAACATCTGGAGAGCTTGCAGGTTCGCAGAATTAGCAAGAACCGCATCAAGCTGATGACCTCTATTATGAGTAGCTCCCACATTAGCAAGGTGTAAGTCTAGTGCACCAAGTGAGCTTAGCACATCTCTTGCTACTACATCATTGGGGTCATCAAAATGAAGGTTGAAGTCCCCAAGAATAACAAAGTTGGACGAGGCGGCAGCCAGTGGAATAACAGCCTCCATAAGAGAGTCTACGAAATTCCCCAGCGCTGTGGGAGGCCGGTACACAAGAAGGCCAGAGATGGAGACAGTAGAGGATATGCAAAGGGAAAATTGACAAGTTTCAGAATTGTTGATGCCGCAGTCTACTGCTTTGCAAACGAATGTGTCTCTATACACAATGGCCACTCCACCCCCTCTCCCATCCGGCCTATCCAGGTGATAAATGAGGTATCCCGGAGGGAGAGCGTTGACAATATCGGGACCAGAACATGTGGTCAACCACGTTTCCGTCAGGAATAAAGCATCTAGACTGTGATCCACAAGGAGGGAGTGAATTTCCATAGCGTGGCAAGGCAGTGATCTGCAATTAAGTAGAGCCATAGTGAGTGAATCCTGGTTCCTAGGAATATTATACGGGCGACACCCAAGACAATGTTTGAATGCAGTACCCTCAGCCCAATAGTAGCAGCAACTGGAATGTTTAGGCGCGCGAAGCGAGAGCAGAGTGTCCCGTGAATACCTGTGCGAGGGGGCCAGAGGTCTAGATGGATTGAGCAGAGTAGCGTGCCCTAAGCCCGGCTGGGCCCGGACGGGCTTGACTCTGGCGAAACTCCGGCGACAGTCCGGCGATGACGCTGTGTGATGACGCTGCGCGTCAGCATGGCTGGCTTTATGTTCGCCGAGCGCGTGGACACTAGAGCGCTACCCGCGCCGCCTGCAATGTCCCCCCTCCCAAGATGGCCACCAAACGAGACAGTGGGCAGGGACCCGCTAAAACGCGGTGATTTGACCACATTTAAGTGGGAGTAAGGTGGCAGCAATGCGGGTATGCGAGTGGCCCTAAATTAAAAGCAGGGAAAAACGAGTAACTAAAGAAAAAAGAAATGGACAAAAACGGGGACGTTTAAAAACGAATTAAATTCAGCAGCCAGCAGCAGAATAACAGTAGGTGCAAAGCTTTCCTAGCGATTATGGTCAGAGATGTTAAGGGTGCTCACCTGTGGGTTGCCTGGCTTTATGCTCGCCGAGCGCGTGGACACTAGAGCGCTACCCGCGCCGCCTGCAATGTCCCCCCTCCCAAGATGGCCACCAAACGAGACAGTGGGCAGGGACCCGCTAAAAGAAATGGACAAAAACGGGGACGTTTAAAAACGAATTAAATTCAGCAGCCAGCAGCAGAATAACAGTAGGTGCAAAGCTTTCCTAGCGATTATGGTCAGAGATGTTAAGCGTGCTCACCTGTGGGTTGCCTGGCTTTATGCTCGCCGAGCGCGTGGACACTAGAGCGCTACCCGCGCCGCCTGCAATGTCCCCCCTCCCAAGATGGCCACCAAACGAGACAGTGGGCAGGGACCCGCTAAAACGCGGTGATTTGACCAAATTTAAGTGGGAGTAAGGTGGCAGCAATGCGGGTATGCGAGTGGCCCTAAATTAAAAGCAGGGAAAAACGAGTAACTAAAGAAAAAAGAAATGGACAAAAACGGGGACGTTTAAAAACGAATCAAATTCAGCAGCCAGCAGCAGAATAACAGTAGGTGCAAAGCTTTCCTAGCGATTATGGTCAGAGATGTTAATTACCAAGCACAACGGTTGTGAATGCAATGCGATGCGGCATCAGGATAGGATGTTTTCATTTTCCAATATAAAATAGTAAGGATCAGGTATCATATAGTGTCTCGGATCACAAAAAGGGGGGGGGGGGAACAGAAAAACGATGTGTCCATACCAAGTTCGCTACCATGAAAATCAGCGACGTTTAGACATACAGCATCAGGATAAACAGCACATTATTAATATCTACATCATCATCACTGTCTGCCCCGCAGCGCCAAGGCCCCAGAGAGGTCAAGGCACAGATATAGAAATAAGGATGCAAAGAAAGCCGAACCCACTGCACTAACCCGGAAAAGAAAGGAGAGAAAGGCTAGAAAAGAGAAGAAGAAAAAGAGGCCATAGAACAAAGATAAAAAACTAAATACCCACCCCAACGCCCCCCACCCTGCACCCCTGCAAATGACTACGGCCACCCCCCACGCAGCGTGCCTGTCGCCCAGCAACCAGAGCCCGAAATATAGGAGAAAGGGAAGAAAAGAAAGAAAAGAAACCCCACTCGAGAGGGGAAGTCGGAGGAGGGCATAATATTACGGACTCCCGGTCTCCTTCCCCCACCATAGCCAACCCTGCCCCAGAATCCAGTAGGACAATAAATCAATCCCGTCAACCATAATCCCACAACGAGTAACCCAGACAAGGATCTCAACCCTGGCCCCTTCGATCAAATGTACTGAGGTCGGTAATTAAGGGAAGTCCTTTACACACAATGTCACAGAAGTCGGCAGACCAGGAGCGCATAGATGTAGGTCGCTGGTACTACTGTTGCCCCTCCCCATCTTCTAGACCGAGCTCCATCTCATCTGCCATCTTGAAAGACCGGTGGAGGAGGGGAATTGACACAGTCCTAGACAGCATATAGTACAAAGTAGATGAGCCCGTAATGGGGGCGGCATGTAACTGATCCGAAGGGTGCAAGACCGAAAGTTTCAACGGTTCAATTGGGTGTTCAGGCAAATTCCAGTCCGGCAATTCCATCACAATAGGGGCAAACACTGTTTCCACCGCCGGGTCTAAATACACCTCCGAAACATCCAGTGCAACATGGGCTGGCTGCCGGGTCACAAGCGTCGAGTCAGGGTCCGGTCTCAAGCCTGTGGTTTCATCCATCGCAGACAGCAGGTCTCGAGTCCGGGCTTTGATAGTGCCCTGAAGCGCCATAAGTGCCTCCAGCATCGTCAACAAAGACGGGCCAGGTCGAACCCGCTCCGTTAAACTCACTCTGTCCTCAGGCATAGCAATCCCCACGGAGAGGCGCCTTCTCTGGGGCAAAGCCAAGCGGAGCAGGAATAAGCTGTGAGGGAACGGCGGTCAGCGAGCAGTGGCACGCGGCGAGGCACCGACACGGGGTGATCGGCGATGTGAGTGCCGGATCCCCGGTCGGGGACCCTCACAATACAGTATTGTGCGTCACTCGTCGCCTCACTTGCTATAGGGCACCAGGCAGCTGATGGTAACAAGACAATCGAGGAAAAAGTTCGAGTGAACAGGAGACCGGGCCCAACCACATTCAGTAGCCCGTTGTTGTTCAGCTCGGACCCGGCAGGGCCAGCACTAGAGGTCCCGGCTTCCCAGGTGGGTTAGGCCTCAGTACGGACTTCGATGAATCTTCGCTCCACGACGGCGGAACACTCCGGGATTACACCACTGGAGTGTGGGACGGATCACCCACACGGATCCGGTTCAGGTGAGCAGGATTATCGACAGGATAGTGAAGCATAGGACGGAGGTCAGCGGAGCCGGGAGACTATGCGGCCATCTTGGCTGATGTCGTAGCTCCTCCTCCCAAGATTTCAGAATTACCCTCTGAATGGCATCCCCTTTATTTGTCCTGGTGGGGTCGCTTAGACACTATAAAAATGATGTTGTCGCCCATAGTTTTATATACTATTTCTAACATACCAGTCCCCATTTCTACTAAATTATTTAAGAAATTCAATTACATTTTTTCCTCCTTTTTGTGGAATAACAAGAAACCTTGAATGTCTACATTAAAATTCATATGGCCCAAAACAGAAGGAGGAGTGAATTTTCCGGACTTCCGGACCTACCAGAAAGCTTTCCTTTTGTGCCAAGCATCTCTTTGATTGCTTGATTCTATGGACAATTGCCCTCTATGGACCTCATTAGAGTGTCTTTTTTTATCTCCCTTCTCAATTCAGGAATACCTCTCCTTCTCAGGTAAGCCACAATCTGTTTCTACTCCAATGATAAAACATACTTTCAAACTCCTTGATTTACCTTCCTCTCCTACTCACCTTACCACGGATTCCTTCCTTGCCTTAACTATTTGGCACAATAAAAACCTGATGATCCGAAATAAAGCCTTTTACTGGAGAACTTGGAGACACAGGGGTTTAATATGGATCAATCAATTATTCCCAGAGTCACATTTTTTGTCTTTTGACACACTCAGCCAATTATTTAACGTACCAGCTTCCTTTATTCACAAATATAACATACTAAAAACAACTGTGTTGGAAACCTATACTCACCTCCGCACGGCATATGATGTGTCCACTAACCCAGAACCCTCTCCAAGCCTATATATATTATTAAGGACTGCAACCAAGGCTTCCATTATTTATAGCTACTTGCAAGGCATTGACATGGCTAGACAAAAGACTAAATCAGAAGAAACATGGGAACATGACTTTTCTACATGTTGTAACATAGTAGAGTTGTGGGGCCAGTGGGCCACTGGTCCCATCCTTGTATGCACACTATATATCCTCTATGGAAAACAGAGGATTCACTCTTTTTTGGTAGTTGTTAAATGAGTTATTTATTCATCAAAATTTCCGTGATTTAACTCCACATTAGTTCAATGATATTGGTTTTATAAGTTCATTTTCACCACATGACACAATCCTTTAAATACATCCAATGCATTTCGGGGTTATCGTGCACCCCTTCATCAGGGAAAGGACACTACAATCAAAAAATAAGAAAACACAAGTAAACAACCTGTCAGTTAGATCGTAGGGAAACTCGCTAGGTGGGGGAGGGTCGCGTTGTGCAGGTCGGCAGGGTATGGTGGGTTTAAGTGTCGTTTACTACGGTCACCTTAATAGAACCTGAAGCCCGTGAAAAAATAAACTGTGTTGAACTGTTCTTACGTGTATCACGTTTATCGTATTGCCTTGTTCTGTGGGTAAAAGGTATTAAAGAGCGTGTTAAGTTATGTGAATAAAAAAGTGTTGGCTCCTGGAGTAAATATCCAGGTGCTAGCGCTGTTAAACTGACCTGAAGGTAAATGGCAAGTTGCTTGTTGATCCGTTCATGTACCCGGGTCCGGGCGGAAACGCCTCTGACCGCGTTTCGTGAGATTCAAAAGGACGCGATCACGTGATGTGCCAAAAGTGAAAAAAGACTCACTCTAAATTAAAGGGACAGGGTAACGTGAAAATAGACTCATAGTGAGTTGGAAGGACATGGTTACGTTACTATGAGGACTGGAGGGAACTGGAAACTCCAGTAAAAAAATCAATGGTTCGGGTCGGGGTGGCCCAATTGTATGTGTTTCATTATGTTTTGGGAAGGAAAAATGTGGTGTATTACGGTCGACTGAATACGTTGTAACCAATAATGACAAATGACTGAACACCTGGTAACCAATAATAACAAAATGTAAAATGCAAATAATAAGTAAACATGATCATGAGTTCACACAGGAAGTACTAGATCAGTCCATGAGCAACCTTATAGGTAACAAGAGAGTTCAATTCTATCAATTTGGCCAAATGGCTTTTGTGTTGACAATTTTTGAATCCAGGTGTTTTCCCTTTGGAGAAGAAAGTTAGTATTGTCTCTGCCTTCGATTTTTGGAATCATTTACAGTATGGTGAACTTCATTTGGGAAATGTTATGTTTTTCTTCATGAAAGTGTACTGCTATTGAAGATTTGGTATTTTTAAGACGGATATTAGATTTGTGTTCAGTAAGTCTTGTTTTGATTTTTCGTTCCGTCTTGCCAATGTATAGTTTTCCACATGGGCATTTTAGAGCATAGATGACATTGCTAGTGTCACATGTGGCACTGACCTGTAATTTTATTTTATGACCTTTCATTGGGTGGTTAATTGTGTTTCCTCGAATGATGCTATTGCAGTTTCCGCAATTGAGGCATGGTTTAGTGCCTGTGTAGTTAGTAGTTGTAATGGGTTTGTGTTGTACCAATTCTCCAAGGTTACGTGCTCTGGTAAACGCGAATAGCAGAGGTTCCATGAAAATCTGATTGAAGTCTGGTTCCAAATTCAATAGTGACCAGTGTTGGTGTATGATCCGTTTGAACTTAGTGGTGGCTGTCGAGTATTTTGAGACTACCACTATACGGGTCTGTTGTTTTTTGGCACTAGGTTGTAATAGTATTTGTCTGTCTGTATTTGTAATCTTCTGTTTAGATTCTTTGATGATATTGTCTGGATATCCTCTATTGTGGAATTTGATGGCAATTTCCTCAATTCGTTGTATCGCTTTACCTGGGTCTGATGTAATTCTTTTGGCACGTGCCATTTGAGAAAATGGTAAATGTGTCTTCAAGTTTGGTTCATGAAAACTTGTGTAATGAAGCATGTTATTCCTGTTGGTTGGTTTAATGAATAGATCTGTTTCAAATCCTTGAGCTTTAATGGAAACTTTAACATCCAGGAAGTTAACGCATTTTTCCGATATTTCCCACGTTAATTGGATGCGTTCATCAATATGGTTAAATTCCGTCAAACGATTTTGCAGTTCTTCTTTGGTGTTTTTCCATACGATAAAAATATTGTTGATGTACCGTGTGAAAAGTAGTAGATTGTCTGTCCATTGTTTGTTGGTGAAGATGTGGGTTTCTTCGAATTGCTGCATAAAGATGTTAGCATACACGGGTGCTGCTGAATTCCCCATAGCCATTCCCACAAGCTGTTGGTACCATGTATCTTGATATCTGAAATAACTCTGGTACAGTGTGAAGAGCATGAGTTCCATCAGGAACATTTGAAAAGGTACCTCCAGTTCAGAATTGAGTAGAGACTGTTCAATTGCTTCGATACCGAGAGAATGGGGTATTGAGGTATATAACGAGCGTACATCTGCAGTGCACAGGATTAAGTTGTCATTTGCGTAAATTTTTAAACTCATGAGTTTAGAGATAAAGTGAGTGGTGTCTTTGGTGTATGTCCTCATCGATTGTACCATGGGTTGGAGATATTTGTCCAACAGTTGGCCAATTGGTTCATGGAGACTCCTGCATGTAGAGACTATTGGTCTCATGGGGGGGTCCCATAGATTTTTGTGGATTTTCTGAGCCATTCTCAAGGCAGGACTCTTCGGATTGGTTTTGGTAGGAAAGTTCTTGGTTCTCTCGTTAATTATTCCAACCTCGTGTGCATTCTCCAGGATATTCCGAAGGGTTTTCATGTATTCTGTTGTTGGGTTGTTGTCCAATTTCATGTAAGTTGTTGTGTTGTTTATGTGTTCCATCACTTTGGATTCGTACATACTTGTATTCATGATGATTAGGGCCCGCCCTTATCTGCTTTCATACATCTAATTTGTTCATTTGATGATATGTTTCTGTGTATTTAGGTCCTTCTGTGTGATGTTTTTGATCTTTTTATTCGTATGTTTAATTTTGAGTAGATCTTGTTTAACTCTATTCTCAAATAAATCCAACGTTTTGTGACTGACTGGTGATTGAAATGTACTTTGGGGTCTCAATCCAAGTAGTGGATCAGGTTCATCGCTAGATTGCTGTGGCAACACGTTGTCAAAAAAGTGACGCAGTAGGAGTTTACGCATGAGTTTGAAAAAACTGACTTCTAGCTCCAAGTTATTTGAGTTGTTCGTCGGTACAAATGATGTTCCCTTCTGTAAGAGTCGAGTTTCAATATCCAATATCCAATATCATTGAACTAATGTGGAGTTAAATCACGGAAATTTTGATGAATAAATAACTCATTTAACAACTACCAAAAAAGCGTGAATCCTCTGTTTTCCATAGAGGATATATAGTGCGCATACAAGGATGGGACCAGTGGCCCACTGGCCCCACAACTCTACTATGTTATAACGAACGTCAAGTGACGCCTGACGTTACTTGCATAGCACCTTAAATCGGAGAAATTTTCTTTCAAATCTAGCTGTGCGTCAGCCCTACTAGTATCATTGTTTTTCTACATGTTGGCCATTATCACTTTGGAAGGCATATGGACTAAGATTTGTAAATCCTCCAGGGCAGCAAATACCACACAAACGCTATTTTCTGTTTACAAAAGGCTCCTCTTTACGCCAGCCACTTTAAGCAAAAGATTCTCAACAACGCCAGATATTTGTTGGACTTGTTCGTCTCCCAATGCTGATTTATTACATATGCTATTTTCATGCTCACAAGTACACACTTTTTTGAAACAAGTATGGTCTCAAATCAATGTAATTTTTTATACCAAATTTCCTTTTTCTTTTTTTCATGTTTTCTTGGTTAGCCTCTCTTCTATCTGGGAAGATGTTTTGCTCAATCTCAAAATTATTGACCTACTATTAGCGATTGCCTTTCAGCAAATCACCATTAGCTGGAAAGACTCAACAAAAATCTCTTACAAGGCCTGGTGGTACGCTGTTTGTCATCATCATAGATTAGATGCTGCCTTTGTTTATCCTATTCATTTGGCAACAACACATCTTGATTTGTAGTCACCTGTCACAACATATATTGATGCTAGTGCCAAACGAAGCTCTATGCTAAAACCCTCTCAGCAGGAAGTTCTTAAACCACCTTGATTCTCCTAAAGGTTCCATAAATGTATTTTTGTCTCCCAATGGCATTTATGTCTCACATATCTTGTTTTCTCTCCTTTTCAATTGATACTCATAGTCCGATGTTTGTGCTTTGAATGCAAAATGCTTAAAATGTTTTGATGTTAATTTAATATTGTATATGATACTATGGCGCCTTATTTTCGTTCAATAAAAATTCTTTGAACTTAAAAAATAAGAAACCCGGGAAGCATCCTAGATAGAGGATCCTAGGAGGTTTGTGAAAAGCTGAAAGCACCAGAGACAGCCCCCAGCTGTTATTCAGAGAGGTGCACATCAGCCATTGCAGTGTAAAATACATTAAACAGTGTGACACTAAACTTGTGACGTTTTGACAAACCATACCATGGCTTCTGCAGAGCCCTGATGGAGAACCACTGTAACTAGAGGGAACAGATAGCAAGCTCCACGTCATGCCTAACCTTTAATAAATGCAGTAAAAGATCATTAGGACAACTCAAGAGAACAAGTACCCGAGTATGGTACCAAGACACAAAGAATAACCACCCTTTTGTGCTTATAAGACTGGAACTCCAATTGGATTCTTATACAGATACAGCATTTGTCAGGAACTTGCCTAGCCTACCCAACTTCCATGTACATTTTTTACCCTCTAGTAAATGAGTGGTAACAGAGAATGTCTCCTCAATGGGCAACCAGCAGATGCCATCTCTGGTCCAACAGCCAAAAGGGCAAACTAACACATGGAAGTCAAGAAGGAAAAACATAATGACCTCCATACTGTCCTAGCAAATCCAGACCAATAGCCTAGTGATGTTAGGAAGGAGAGAAAATGCATAAAGAAGTCAAACAGGCCAAAGTAATCTCAAGACATGCAAAACGTAGTAAATTTTTCCAGGAAGAGTGGTAAAAAGCAAGGAAGAAGATAATGTAACCAGTACATGAAGTGGTCCACCTAAGACACCCAACCCTCTGAATGGGGTTGTGATGCCAGAATAGACACCTCTGGAATGAGAAAACAATAGGAGGAATTAAGCCCCAGGTATACACTGGAAGTTTTTTAACAAAAAAGTGTGCATTTGCATCTATCTAGAAAGCATCTGGGAAAAAACACTAATAGTGACTTGGGATTCTTTCCAGCTTTAAAATCTGGATAGACATCAGTGGAATGGGGAGTACATTAGAGAAACAAAGCCTGAGCCCCTAGATTTAACCCCAGATTTAACCCCAAAATATGCCAATTAATCCATAATCCAGAAGCCTGTCACTATTGGAGCTACTTTCCGGCTGCTTTCTTTCAGTTTTAGCAGCTCTTTTGCATCTTTTGATTTTTAATTACGGATTTACTTACATGCTTTTTGGTTAAACTCTACCAGCATATAGGGCCAGATGTAGGTGGCCGTTTCAGGCCATTTACCGACCGGTAACGGCCGATTTTGGCCGTTACCTATCGGTAAATGGGTGACAGGTATGTAGGGGGCATTTTTTTACCAATTCGGTAATTTTACCGATTCAGTAAAATAGAAATTCGGTAAATTTACCGAATCTGAGGCACCCAGGTGTAGGTGGGACTCTTCTGAGTCCCAGAGGCCTTACTGAATCGGTATTTTACCATCAAATCCAATTTGATGGTAAAATACCGATTCCGGTGTGCATGCACATGTGTGCATGCACACCTATGCCATGTGACAGGCAGACCTGCCCTTCAATCAATCAATCAAAGCATTTATATAGCGCACTACTCACCCAGAGGGTCTCAAGGTGCTAGGGGAGGGGGGTCCGCTACTGCTCAAACAGCCAGGTCTTGAGTTGCTTCCTGAAGGCGAGGTGGTCCTGGGTCAGGCGGAGGTGAGTCGGGAGGGAGTTCCATGTCTTGGCGGCGAGGTAGGAGAAGGACCGTCCCCCTGTGGTGGCTCTTCGGATGCGGGGGACGGCGGCGAGGGCGTGGCCGGTCGAACGAAGCTGGCGTTTGGGAGCGTAGAAGTTGAGACTGCTGTTGAGGTATCCTGGGCCTTGGTTGTGTAGGGCTTTGTGTGCGTGGGTGAGGAGTCGGAAGGTGATTCTCTTGTTGACCGGGAGCCAGTGCAGGTCTCTCAGGTGTCCGGAGATTTGGCTGCGACGGGGTTTGTCCAGGATCAGTCTATGAGGCATTCTGGATCCGCTGGAGTCTCTTCTGGAGTTTGGCGGTGGTTCTGGCGTAGAGGGAGTTGCCGTAGTCCAGACAGCTGGTGATGAGGGCCTGGGTGACCGTCTTCCTGGTCTCGGTGGGGATCCACCGGGAGATCTTACGTAGCATGCGCAGGATGTTGAAGCACGACGAGGAGACGGCGTTGACTTGTCTGGTCATGGAGAGGGAGGAGTCCAGGATGAAGCCCAGGTTGCGTGCGTGGTCTGTTGGTTTGGGTGCGCTGCCTAGGGCGGGGGACCACCAGGAGTCGTCCCAGGCAGAGTGTGAGGATCCCAGGATGAGGACTTCCGTCTTGTCCGAGTTCAGTTTCAGGTGGCTGTTCTTCATCCATTCGGCTACCTCTTTCATCCCTTCGTGAAGGTTGGCTCTGGCGGTGGCGGGGTCGTTGGTGAGGGAGAGAATCAGCTGGGTGTCGTCAGCATAGGAGATGATGTTGAGGTTGTGCTGGCGTGCGATGTCTGCGAGGGGGCTCATGCAGACGCTGAAGAGGGTTGGACTGAGCGAGGAGCCTTGAGGAACGCAGCAGATGACTTCGGTGGCTTCAGATCTGAACGGGGGGAGGCGGACTCTCTGTGTCCTTCCGGCGAGGAAGGAGACGATCCACTCCAGTGCCTTCTCCTGAATTCCGAAGTTGCTGAGTCGCTGTACTAGTGTACGCGGAGAGGTCTAGAAGGATGAGGGCTGCTGTTTCTCCGTTGTCGAGCAGTGCTCGGATGTCATCGGTGGCTGCGATCAGGGCGGTCTCGTTGCTGTGGTTGGCCCAGAAGCCAGACTGCGAGAGGTCGAGGGATCCGTTCGTCTCGAGGAAGGCGGCCAGCTGCTTGTTGACCATCTTCTCGATGACTTTTGCAGGAAACTGGAGTAGCGAGATGGGGCGGTAGTTTTTGAGGTCGGTGGGGTCGGCTGATGGCTTCTTTAGTAGAGCGCTGAGTTCGGCGTGCTTCCAGCTCTCCGGGAAGGTAGCGGTGTCGAAGGAGGTGTTGATGATGTCCCGCAGGTGGGGTGCGATGACAGGGTCGGCCTTGTTGAAGACGTGGTGAGGGCAGGGGTCGGTAGGAGATCCGGAGTGGATGGAGTTCATTGTGCGGACGGTGTCTTCGGTGCTGATCGGGGTCCAGGCGCGGAGGGTGGTGGTGGGGGGCGGTGGTTCGGTCGTGGCGTGCGTCGGTTGAGTGCTGAAGCTGTTGTGTATGTCCGCGATCTTGTTGTGGAAGTAGGAGGCGAGGGAGTTACAGAGGTCTTGCGAAGGGGTGATGTCGTTGTTTCCGGCGTTGGGGTTGGAGAGCTCTTTAACGATGTTGAAGAGTTCCTTGCTGTTGTGTGCGTTGTTGTCCAGTCGTTCCTTGAATGCGGTTTTCTTGGTGGCGTGGATGAGTTGGTGGTGTTTTCGGGTGGTGAGCTTGAGGGCAGACATGTTGTCCTGTGTTGGGTCTCTGCGCCAGGTTCTCTCGAGGGCTCTGCAGTTCTTCTTGGAGCTCTTGAGTTCGTCGGTGAAACATGGGGCTTTCTTGCTACCGGGTCTGCTAGGCGGGGTCTTCAGAGGGGTGAGGTCGTCTGCGCAGTTGCTGATCCACTTCGTGAGGTTGGTGGCCGCCTGGCTTGGGTTTGTTGCGCTGGTGGGAGGGTTCATGCTTAGGGAGGTCGCGAGCTGGTCGGCTGTGATCTTGTTCCAGCTTCTGCGTGCAACCTGTTGCTGGTGGTGGTGGATCGTGGTCCTTCTGAAGCTGAAGTGGACGCAGCTGTGGTCCGTCCAGTGGAGTCAAGTGGCGTGGCTGAAGGCGATGTCCTTGCTGGATGAG
Organism: Lissotriton vulgaris; assembly: GCF_964263255.1. Lineage (NCBI taxonomy): Eukaryota > Metazoa > Chordata > Amphibia > Caudata > Salamandridae > Lissotriton > Lissotriton vulgaris. Next base: position 495,893,099 of record NC_141685.1, read on the forward strand.
AAGAAGGGGTCGAGTGTGTGTCCGGCGTAGTGGGTGGGGGTGGTGACCAGCTGCTTGAGTCCCAGGTTTGCGAGGTTGTCCAGCAGAGTGGTGGTGTTGCGGTCGTTGTTGTTCTCCAGGTGGGAGTTGAGGTCCCCGAGGAGGATGTAGTCAGCGGAGAGGAGGGCGTGCGGGCTGATGAAGTCGGCGATGTCTTCGCTGAATTGTGTGCGTGGTCCCGGGGGTCTGTAGATGAGGGTGCCTCTGAGGGTGGTCTTGGGGTTGATGTGGACCTGGAAGTTCAGGTGCTCGGCGGGTGCGAGGGTGTCGTCCGTGTTGGTCGTGATGCGGATGGTGTTCCTGTGGATGATGGGGATGCCTCCTCCGGTCTGGTTGATGCGGTCCCTTTGGATGATCTTGTAGCCGCCTGGGATGGCGATGGCGATGTCGGGCACTGGAGAGGCGTTCATCCAGGTTTCCGTGAGGAAGGCGACGTCTGGTGAAGTTGTGTCGAGCAGGTTCCAGGGCTCGACGGCGTGTCTGTGGACGGAGCGGGTGTTGAGCAGGAGGCATTTCAGGTGGCTGCTGCTGTTGCTCGTCTTGGTCTTGGTTGGTGCTGGAGTAGTGCAGGTCCGGATGCAGGTGAACTTGCTGGAGTTGCAACAGAAGTGTCCGTGGGTGCGTCTCGGGGTGGCTCGGTAGCATCCTGGGATTCGGCCGGCGTTGAGTGCGTAGAGGGTGGTGGCGTCATATGTCCGGCGGGTGGGCTGGGGTCTGCTGGGGCCAGGGGTCCTGGCGCTGGGCGCGGTCCAGGCGCGGGCGGGCGAAGACGAGCTTACCTTTGGCGCACCTTCAGCGCCCAGTCGGCGCTCCCGCTGCGAGCGTCCGCTGCGCGGTCGCTCTGGGGGCGTCATAAGAAGGGTGACGGGAGGGCATGTATGCCTGCCACATGGCACCCAAGCCTGTTTTGGGGGTGCCAGAGGGTGTCAAAGTGACACCCCCTGCTCCCTTGTGACAATCGGTATTTACTGATTCGGTAAATACCGAATTGGTAATGCCCATTCATTCCTATGGGCTTCAAAGCCCATAGGAATGAATGGGCATTATCGATTCGGTATTTATCGAATCGTTAAATACCGAATTTTTCCGATTCGTTATTCCAGCACATCTGGAATACCTACATATCCACCCCTCAATTTACCGATTGTCAATTACCGAATCGGTAAAATTCGCTAATTTTCTGTAATTGAGAATCAATAAATCTATTTAACCTACATCTGGCCCATAGTGCTGGGATTTGTTCCTTTTATCAACTTTTCGCTCCAGTGGTGTCTATTTTAGCAACTTAACTGACTTCAAATGTTCCATTCTCCTCAGGGCTGCTTCTGTATTCGTGCTGCTCTAGCATTCGTGGTTTAAATAGTTTTTTAGTTTGTTTTATGCACATGGTGCTCAGGAGGCATCCCAGCACTGGATGAGAGAGGTAGTAGCATAACAGACGAAGGAATATACCCAAACACTAAACCATTTAAAAAAACAGGTTTAAGCACTTTCTGAAAGTGTAATTTTTTCTCTGTAGCTCGTATAGCCAAAGGAAGAGAATTCCTGAGCTTTGCTACATTAAAATTGAAGGATCGGCCACCCCTTCTAGCTGTTTTATTAACAGGGGTGGTGACCAAATGAAGATTTGAAGATCGAAGTGAATTGTAGAGAGTTTAGGGGATGATGATCTGGCACAGGGTAAGTGGACTTTTATCCTGTAAAGCTGGGTAGGTAATACACAGTAAATTAAATTCTCCTTTTTGGGCAATGGGGAGCCAATGGAGGTCTCTCCTTCCTTGTCTAACTGACTGTGACCGGGGAATTCCAAGCTGTGTGCACGCTGCAGCATTTGCACAACCTGCAATTGTCTGGTAACTCCTTTAAGAGACCCCAGGTACAGTGAATTGCCGTAGTCCAGGTGGGATAAGACGAGGACTTGAGCCGCAACTTGTCACGAGATCTGGGGAAGCAAGGGCAGAGTCCTGCGCAACATCATCAACATTCCCAAACAACTGGCTGAGGTGTTTGTTTCCTGGACTTCCATTGTCAAGCATCTTCATGCATCTAATTCTGTGTGATTCTTATGATCTTCATCATATATTTCCAACATGATTCATGGTACAACTTGTGGTTCTGTTTTGAGTAAGTAGGTTCTAAGCTGATCTTTTTTTTAGTGGTCTTCCTTGTGTCGTACATGGCTTTGCTTAGACTTTTGTTCTTTTATAGAAATGATGACCCATATGTAATTAAAACTGTTGAAGAAGGTCCTACCATAAAATGCATTCGAACCTTCTACTAAATATGTATATACGAAAATTGAACAAACCTTTGATTGTACAACATTCATCTTTCCGTTTTCTTCATAGGAGAGCATTGTTGGCTTGGTGCTCAGTAAATACCTAAGCCTGGTTATAAGGCAATGAATGTGAGCTGAACACCTCTCAACACACTCTACTATTACAGTGTTTTATTATTTTCATTGCATGGACTCCTAGTATGAAAGGAGTCACATAGGCCGCTATACTTAAATTGTTAAGGATTTGAGATGGATACATTTGTAACTGCACAACAGAGAGATGCCAACGTTTTTTCTGTTAATTTCACAGGTAAGCATTTGAAGTATACATGCTAGTACGAATGTCAAGATTAAGGGGCACATTACAATGGCTCCCGTCGTAAAAAGGGACCACCTGCCATAAGGGCGGGGGTCCCGTGGGTGCCATTAGGATGCGCCCGCCACAGCGGCGGGAGCATCCTGCATTCCTAACATGGTGGCGAGCAGTGCACGCAACACTGCCCGCCACAATGCCAGGAAGGCATGTTGTGCACTTCCATGCACAACATGGCAGGCACCACACTGTGCCTGCCATGTTGTGCATGGATCTGCAGGGGGGTACCTATGGAACCCCCCATGTGCACCCCAGCAGAGTCCCTGGGAGCCCACAACGGACCCCCACAAGCAATTCTGCATGCCGGGCGGATTGCCTACCTGTGGAAAACCGGCGGACGGTCTTACCATCCGCCAGGGTCCCCTCCGCCATGGTAATGTGGCGGGGGAAATTGGTAGAGGGCGGAGGTTATAGGCTGAGCGAATCGCCACCGCCATATGGGCGGTGGCAATCCGCCTGTTATCCTAATGTGCCCCTAAGTCTTAAGAAGTCTTTAAGATGGACTCAACTTTCCTGTGAACAAGATCAGAAATAATCACATCCTTTGGTACTACAGTGGAATGACCCCATACGCTAAGAGCATTTGTTCCAACAGAAGAGAGAGAATTGCAGCTCTCCTTAAAAAGAGGATGTTTTGTAAAAACTTTGTCAACGTCTCTACCTTATGTTCCATCACTTCATCTAACAGCAACTTCTTAACTTCATGATTAATCTGTATCCTAGCAGGGTCCACTGTTTAGCACATTGGAATCTGCCACCAATGGCTTCGAAGCATAAGTTGGAGGTAGGAGCCTTGTAACTAAGGCTAGGCACCGACCAATGCAGGAGTGATGTGTGACTACCAGGGGAGGAGTGAGCTGCCACAAATAGGATGCATTACTGCATGATTCCTGCTCACCTTATCTGCACTGTGAATTTTGGGTAAACAGCAGGGGAGTCAGCCCTTAAAGGATGATGAGGTGACCCAGGATGACTCCTATTCCCTGAAACTTATGTGGGCAGTGGAAGCAACCCAGCATGATTTCCAGAAATCAGAACGGCGTACGGTGTAAAAATCTTTGGGCCATATTAAACTGAGGGCGCGCTGTGTTTCTGTGATACTTTAATGAGGTGAGCAGGATACAAACAGTGGCTGTGTGCCCAATTACATATAATTAGCTTCCATGATCACTTCAAATAGGTGTTCTGCCTTTCACTGTTCAGGCAGTACCTAGTTTGCACTTCTAAGGAGGGACAGAGTTTACCCTACAGGTGGGAGCAGTGAGTAACTGTACCCGGCCAGTGCAGGATGTGGGGGGGGCTAGGGTACTACTTTCATAGGGTGTCCACTGATGATGTACTGACGGTGTGCAAACTCTTTGTGATTTGGTGTGCCTCCTAAGGGCCTCTTTGCTTCTGCAGCAGTACATATTATACTGCATGGCGGCTGCAGCAAAGTGTTTTCTTGATTTACATGTGGACAAGCCATCAATGTAAATGAGGTTATGCCCCTTAGGATAATGCTGGTGCTACAGGTGTGCCAGGACTCTCTGTATTACTGAAGGGGACACGAAATTCCATGTAGCCCCATTTGTAATAATGAAGTGCCTGGGGCACAGTAAGTGTGAGCACACTCCTGTTATGACACTAGAGTTCTTTGTGTAATATATCCCTAGGACTTTGGATGTGCAAAAAAGTAGCCTGGCACCATGGAGTGAATAGGTGGCTATCACTTTTTTCATTTACAGAGAGCTTTAAATATTAGGTCTTACCTTTCCCTATTAAAGTCTGCAACTGAGCATCCCTTCTACCAAACTCTAAATAAGGCCCTTAGGGGCACTTGCATCAAGCTAGGCAATTGCGATTCCTTAATAGCGATTATTAAGGAATCGGTATTAAGTAATCACCATTGCCTATACATGTAGGTTTCGCTAAAATATTAATGATACCTACACATTCCTTAATTCCAAATCGCAAATAGCGATTCGCAATTAAGGAATGCCGTCCCATGGGACAGCAGTCGCAATTTGCGAGTACCAAATTGGTACTCGCAAATTGCATTATAGTAATTTCAAGGATGCTAGGGGACCTAAAGGCCACCCTGATGCACCTCTAAAACATGCATGTGTGCATGCACATATGGCGCACACACATGCCCTTATGTGTGTGCGCCACATGGCACTTAGAAAAATGCAATTTTATGCATTTTTCTAAGGAATAGCAAATTACCATCAACTGTAAGTTGATGTTAATCAGAGATTCCAAATTGCAAAAACACAATTTGCAAATGCATAATGCATCGCATTTAAGGAATCACAATTTGCGTTTCTCTAAATGCATTTGCAATTTAGGTAATCACAAAAAATTGTGATTACCTAATTTGCGTATGCATTTTTTTGATGCATTGCAAATTGCATTTTACCGGTTGCAAACAGGCCGATTCTACGAATCGTTCCGTTTGCGACATGTAAAATGCTTGATGCATGTCCCCCTAATGCTGAAATCCACTGCATAGATGTTGAGCTAAAGTGTGCAGCGGGCAAAATTGAACTGCGCATGGTATGTAAAATGTGTGAAGACGCCACTTTATATAATAACTGCAGCCCTTCATCAACTCATTATATTAAAAGCGCACGGCATCAGGCCTTGTTTAGGGTGGGCAATTTGTCTATTCACAAGTCAATTAAAGAAAAATTAGGTGTCCTGGTATAGTGCCATTCATATCAGTCACTATGCTCTGCACGATAACCCATGCATAATTAAGCTAAGCAATAGCAATGTTCCTAAATACCTGTACTCTCCTAAAAGGTAATGATGAAAGTACAGTTGTATTACACAGCCTGTGGTTTTATTGTGTTTAAGTTAATGAAAAGTAATCTCAGTATCATTATCTTTATCCCTGTAATAAGGACCACACATTACCTGGAACGGCAAACTGTTTGAATTTCAAAGTATTTTTCTTTCCTGACTTTCAGAGGTAAATTAAATTAATAGAAGTGTAACAGGAAAGCTTGAAAGGGCGGGGAGCTTGATTGAAAACAAAGCATTAGGTGGAGGGATTGAATTCTGCTGTATCTTTAAGTCTGCTCAGAGAATGAGTATTTCCAATGAAGAAAAATAATGTGTCCCCGATCAGACTGCAGAGCAGTTGATCCAACCCTTTAAATAGATTATCTACTGTAATGATCTCCGTTCCAGTAAAAGTATTGATTGCTAGAAGATTTGAACACATTTTGTCTTTTTCCGCCAGAGGATTCTGGCAGCACTTTCTGTTGTGCATATAGAATGTGAATCAAATACAGGGCAAAGTTGATGTTGTAGTCAAAAGGTTTGCTTCAGGCAATGAAAGCTGAAGGTGTAGCGAAGCGTAGCTGAAGACAATGTGTCTGTGTTACAGTAAGTGTGGTTCTTCAGCAGAGTAATAAATGCTATGCATTCTGGTAAGATGCTTTGAATTGAAACATAAGTGGTTTCCAGTTAAATCATTATCTGTGCTTCCCAAAGAGTATATGTACCTGATCTTGACAATTTTATTTGAATTGTAGCTTCTTGAATCATATCAATCAAGATACGCATCTTTTTTTTTGTTGCAAATATCAGTCCGTATCAGTCCTCAATGAATAAAGCCACTTTGTCATCACAATTGATGGCAATAGAGAGTCACCTTAGCGAGGGGAGTCCTGGTCAAGACATACTTTGGGACCACCAGTTTAGAACAATGTTTATGACCTCTTTTCAGCTAATTGAAGTCCTGAGGTAGCTAAAGAATATTGATTAAACCTTAAAGTTCAGATATAGGGGCAGGCAAAAACAGCCCAATAGTAAGCTGCCCTGCGTCTACCAGCTAAATAGTTACAAAAGAAAGTGCGAATGTCCATTGCTAGAGACATTTCTTTTTTCACTTCTATCTAGAATGTATTTTCTTGCATCAATAATATTTCACATGAAATTCTGTGTCTTAATAGCCTGTCCTTCCCACTATAAGATAGGCAGAGTAATTGTACTTGCTGGTTATTTTGTGGTCTGGTGCATGATGCTAGTATGAGACATGTGGGCACATCATTCGGAATTATAGCTTTAATTGTATGACAGTTGTGATCACGGAAACTATTCCCTATAAAACTGGCATTCTTTCTCCAACATGGTAAATCACGGTAGTGTTGTGAGGATTTTCGCCATTCCATCAGGTCAATTTTTCTCCTCAATTCTCTTCGTCTGCCTTGCCCATCCTTCCCTTTTTTATGTGTGCACTTCTCTGGCTAGAGAGTGACTTCTGGGTCTGATGATTAAAAGAAATGATAGGGGTCAGGAGACAGGACAAGGACAGAGTGTGACGGAAATGATATAGTAATAGAAGTGACAAAGACAAAGTAGGGATTTAGAGACATAGATTAGTTAGAGGGATAGTCGACTTAGGAAGAGACACAATGTAAACAAAGAAAGGTGATATAACCATAAAAGGACGAGGTAGATAAAGAGAAGATAAGTCGATAGTTAAGACAGTTGTGTGAGGTTCAGGTCCCTCATGGATGGGGTACACAGGATGAGGGAAAGACATTAGTAGCAAGATATCAAAGTATCCAAGATGATTGATTGTCAGTGTTAATGTGTATTGTTGAACATAAGATTACATGTACCAACCTCCATCGCATTCCACATTTTAGAATGGCGACTGTAAGTATATTACTATTAAATCATGTGTCAAGGGCTCATTTGGTGTCTACAGGTTCTTGCCTGTACACTGCCCATAAGTATGTTGTGTCCCCCTACCAGTTGAGGACAGGTGTCTACTTTGGGGGCCTACATGGCTAATAGTATAGGAGGTCGTGACCAGTGGCAGAAGATACATCTGGATGACATGAAGTATACTTGACTCATGGCCTTGTGGCTGTGCTGGGTGATGACATCACTATGAGCATAATGCGACAGGTCATGTACCATGCATTCATGTTTTCAGTCTCTTGTTGGAGTCAATTGTGTTTGACTTAAGGCTGGTGCACTCAATGCACCTTTGATATGTATATTTCATAAATCACATGGCCAGGTGTGTAACTGCAGGTGCAATAAACTGATTTCATTTCTAATTGCAGCATCATCTCACACAAGTGGAGGAGGAGAGGCCAACATTAGTGGGGACACGGATGGCCACAGTGGTTACGGATACAAAACTACCAACATGAAGGAACCCAGTGGTCCAGAGGGTGGCAGTAGTGCCACAGAGGAGGCAAGCTTTTAAACTTTTGTGTGGTGTCACTTTCCTGTTTACTGTGTAAAACTTGCTGCTTTTAAATAGCAAATATCGCCGTCTGCACGCAGCCGATTTAAACGCTGTCGCGCATTCCTTCACCCTTCAGCCGCCGCCATCAGCCCAGGCGTGCGCGCTAAACCATGCCCACCTTTTAGGCCACGCCCATCAGGCCGCCTACATATACGCTGAAAACAAGCGTTCCCTCACTGATCCTTGACCCAGTCCTGAGGCGGAAGCCGGGAGCTGGAGGTACTCTAATCACTGCATATTTGTTTGCTTTTAAACTTTTGTGTGGTGTCACTTTCCTGTTTACTGTGTAAAACTTGCTGCTTTTAAATAGCAAATATCGCCGTCTGCACGCAGCCGATTTAAACGCTGTCGCGCATTCCTTCACCCTTCAGCCACTGCCATCAGCCCAGGCGTGCGCGCTAAACCACGCCCACCTTTTAGGCCACGCCCATCAGGCCGCCTACATATACGCTGAAAACAAGCGTTCCCTCACTGATCCTTGACCCAGTCCTGAGGCGCAAGCCGGGAGCTGGAGGTACTCTAATCACTGCATATTTGTTCGCTTTTAAACTTTTGTGTGGTGTCACTTTCCTGTTTACTGTGTAAAACTTGCTGCTTTTAAATAGCAAATATCGCCGTCTGCACCGAGCCGATTTAAACGCTGTTGCGCATTCCTTCACCCTTCAGCCGCCGCCATCAGCCCAGGCGTGCGCGCTAAACCACGCCCACCTTTTAGGCCACGCCCATCAGGCCGCCTACATATACGCTGAAAACAAGCGTTCCCTCACTGATCCTTGACCCAGTCCTGAGGCGGAAGCCGGGAGCTGGAGGTACTCTAATCACTGCATATTTGTTCGCTTTTAAACTTTTGTGTGGTGTCACTTTCCTGTTTACTGTGTAAAACTTGCTGCTTTTAAATAGCAAATATCGCCGTCTGCACGCAGCCGATTTAAATGCTGTCGCGCATTCCTTCACCCTTCAGCCGCCGCCATCAGCCCAGGCGTGCGCGCTAAACCACGCCCACCTTTTAGGCCACGCCCATCAGGCCGCCTACATATACGCTGAAAACAAGCGTTCCCTCACTGATCCTTGACCCAGTCCTGAGGCGGAAGCCGGGAGCTGGAGGTACTCTAATCACTGCATATTTGTTCGCTTTTAAACTTTTGTGTGGTGTCACTTTCCTGTTTACTGTGTAAAACTTGCTGCTTTTAAATAGCAAATATCGCCGTCTGCACGCAGCCGATTTAAACGCTGTCGCGCATTCCTTCACCCTTCAGCCGCCGCCATCAGCCCAGGCGTGCGCGCTAAACCACGCCCACCTTTTAGGCCACGCCCTTTCACCCTCTGCAGAAATGTGCATGCATATGAAGCACAGCGGACGAGCGCAGCGGGAGCGCCGTTTGCGCGCCGAAGGCGCGCCTAAGGCAAGCCCGTCTGCGCCCGTCCGCGCCAAGACCGCGACAGGCGCAGGAAACTCTGCCCAATCTCCCTCCCACATCAGGTACCTCCCCGGGGACCTCTATCAATTACAAAGCGCTAAACACTGTTCCTGTAAACTCGACCCAGCTAAGCTTGCGGGCGCAGTTAGCTGTAGAAACTGCCGCTGGTCAACCATCAATCATCCAGCCGACATATCCACTCCCCTATCACCACCCAAGGCCGCCTCGACTCCCTTCAAAGGAGCTTTGATTAATGCACGGTCAATGTGCAAGCATAATCAAGACATATACGACCTCATCTGCGACTCTGATCTGGACTGCCTAATGATCACCGAAACTTGGCTAACTGATGACAGCAATTCAGATATTGCTACCTCCCTACCTCAAGGCTTCTCATTTTTCAGGCAAGACAGACCGAAAGGCAGAGGTGGAGGTGTTGCCATTATACTCAGGAACACCTTCCCCTGTCACACCTTCAATCTAGAGCCCTTAAAAAGTACAGAAGGCCTAGGTTTCTCAATCAAGCTGAACAAACAAACCTCCTTTTCAGGTGGTCTTATCTATCGCCCGCCTAGAAATGCCACCACATTTCTTGACTCTTTGTGCGACTCTCTGGTTCACTTCCTACTGAGGTACCCTCATTTCACCTTACTCGGGGACTTCAACTTACATCTTGAGTCCAAATCCGATGCTCAAACCATCAATTTCTCCCAAACCCTAGAAATGCTTAACATCCAGCAACTCGTCACTCAACCCACCCATTCGCTTGGTCATACCCTCGATGGCGTGTGCACCAACCTCACTTCCCTAACCACCCTGCCCCCTATTCCACAAATTTGGACTGATCATAGCTTGATCCCGTTCCATATCTATAACGTGCGTCCTCCTTCCTGCAATAAAGCTAACTCTCACCCCACCAACCCCGTCAACTGGAAAAAAGTTCAAGAAAGCATTATTTTTAAACCCATGCATCAATCCCAAGCCCCCACCCTATCCGGAAACGTTGAATTCGACGCTGACCTCTTTTACAACTGGATTGCACACGAAATGAAAACCAGAAACCCTCCCAAACGTCACGGCACTTCTCATAAAAAATCCAAAACTAATGCTCCCTGGTTCACCCCCGATCTTGCTACCTCTCATCTACTTTGTAAGAAGGCGGAGCGTAAATGGCGCAAATCATACGACAACGACAACCGTCTCTCCTATATTCAAATAAGGAAAACTTATCTTTCGAATATCAAATCAGCCAAAAAAACTTTCTACGTGAACGCCATCAAAGAATCCAGCCAAAAACAAAAGACTCTGTTTACCATAGTAAAATCATTTACTCAGCCCAAAGCACTCCAACCAGAAATACCCCCATCACAGGATTTATGCGACAAAATCTCCGACTACTTCGAAGACAAAATTGCCTCCATTTAAAGCAACTTCCCCCCTTTTTGTGCTCCTTCAATTCCCCCCCCCCTGACTCTCTTCACGGTAACCTGAAAAGTTTCTCCTCGGTAACACTGGCGCAAACCAGAGAAGTCATCCTGGCCTGCAAATCTGGCTCTCCGTCTGACCCCTGTCCCCCCAAAATACTTCACCAACTAATTGACGTGGTGAACCCAACAATCAACGACATAGTCAACTTGTCGCTCAGTACAGGAATCGTCCCCCCCCCGGTGGAAGAAAGGAATTGTCAAGCCCCTCATGAAAAAGGCCAACAAATCCCCGTCAGACCTGACCAATCTCCGCCCGATCTCACTTCTCCCAGCCTTGTGGAAAATAACGGAACAACTGGTGTATAAAGAACTTAGACAATACCTGGAAGTAAACAACATACTCCACCCACAGCAGTCGGGTTTCCGTCCCAAACACTCGACTGAAACAACGCTGATAGAACTATCAGACACTATAAAACTGCTACAAGATCAGCGAAAAAACTCAATCCTCATCCTTCTCGACCTAACTGCTGCGTTTGACACCATCTCCCATTCCATCCTTATCAGTAGACTGATGGACATAGGGATCTCAGACTCCGCCTTATCTTGGTTAAAGTCATTTCTCGCTGACCGATCACAGACCGTCGCTCTAGGCCCTTTTAATTCAAAAGAGAAGACGATCTCCTCAGGCGTACCGCAGGGTTCCATCCTAAGTCCCCTCCTTTTCAACATCTACCTCATTCCACTCCTGTCCCTGATCGAATCATTTGGCATACCAGTAACCTCTTATGCCGATGACACACAACTCATCGTGCCCCTTGACGGTAATTCTACCAGCTCTGAGCTCAACCTCAAGAATTGCCTTACTGAGGTTTTCCATTGGATGAACACCAACCATCTGAAGTGTAACTCCAACAAAACGGAGATACTCCCGATTGGAAAGAACACCTCCTTCTGCCCAGCCCTTTGGTGGCCAGACAACTCAGTCGCTCCCCCTCAAACTGTTACAACGGCCAGAAATCTAGGCGTCATATTCAACTCAGACCTCTCTTTCGATCAACATGCTAAGACTGTAGCCGGTAAATGTTTCGGAATTATAAAATCTTTAAGAAAGTTCTTTGACTTTCTTCCTCTCGACGCCAGGAAAACTGTGACAGTAGCCCTTATAATTTCACGATTAGACTACTGCAACGGCCTTCTTGCAGGGGCAAAAAAGAGCACTCTAACGAAACTCCAAAGCGTGCTTAACACTGCCGCTCGACTGGTACTCAAACTGCCCCGTAGAGCATCTATCTCCGCAGCCCTTCGTTCCTTACATTGGCTGCCCCTCCACAAGAGAATTCTCTTCAAGATACTGATCATCGCCTTTAGAGCTTTTAACAAAACTGGCCCAAAATACCTGAACAGACGTTTTCCCCATTACACCCCCACTCGATCCCTCTGCTCTTCCCAGGACAACCTCATCCTTCCCGTAAAGTACAATCTGAAGACGAAGGGAGGTAAAACTCTAAGCTTCCTAGCCACAAAAGCATGGAACAACCTCCCCAAAAATCTCAGGCAACAAACCCTCGAAAAGCCCTTCAGAAAGCTATTAAAGACATGGATTTTCAACCTCTCCGATGACTTCGCCAAGGCAGCCATCTAATTCCCCCTCCGTTTTCGGACCGGTCATCCAGGATTTCCAGCGCCAAGATGCTCCCTCCGGAGCGAACGTCGCGCTCTAGAAATACCGTTACAAATTACAAATTACAAGCTCCAGTTATTTGTCATCATTGGAGTCAGGCTCGAGTAGACACTTGTGAGTGGTGGCAAGCAGCACAGGACATTTGACACAATCATCCTTGTCCATCACCCTAAATTCCAGCTCCACCCTCTATATTGCTCCCCACCCTGTTGGCAGTGCAAGGTGCCCTATGAGGGGACCTGTCTCCTTTGCCCTAGTCACCTCAGCCTCTGTCTCACCTGCTGTGCTCATTGAGGAGGCTATTGACCTCCTGATACAAATCTCTATGTGCGAGATTGCACTGTTGAATGCCATCCATGGGGAAGCCGACCAATTCATGCAGATGGTGGACTACCTGGAAGGTATTAATAGTGCTATGTTTCTCTTCAGACTCTGGCCTCCTCACTGACTGCAGCCTCTCACTACTTGAGTTCCTATACCCAAACCTGTCTGACACACATGCACACATTTCCACACACACACACCCATACAGACCCACACAGCACATCCACACACAAGTCCAAAGACTACAAAAAGAGCAAATATGAATCCAAACGTGTAGATACTGCAGACACCATTACACTCACAGTCACACGAGCCCCATTGAACCCAGCACTGAGACCACCACACTCCCAAACACCCACCACTCACCCTTCACATCCCCAACCACCACAGGGGAACACACACATGCACTGAACTTGACACTAACCATCTCACCCCAGACAACACAGAGACAACCATACCCACATACACCCCCACATCCATAGACAGACACATCAACAGTTACCACCACATCAGCAAACACCGATACCCAGCCCTTCCATTGCAGCAACATCCGCAGATCCACCTCCAGGTACCTACACCCCTATGAAAGTCAGACTCAAGCAATCAGGCACCCAACAGACACCAGTGTCACAAGACACACACACATGGGCACGACATACACCTGACCTCGATGCATTTCTCCCAAAAGAGTCCCAAAGTCAACAGCCACAAATGCTCCCTCTACCTCCCAATCCCCACTTCTTCTCACAGCCCCTCCCAAGTTTCCAGCAGAAGACCCTTCCTTTGCTGTTGCCATCACCCCACCCCAACCTGAAGCCACCCCTCCCAAGACAGTTCATCCCTCTTCCACAGCCAAGTCCACGCCTGCTGCCTCAGAATCCAAAAGAAACACAATATAGCCAGGATAGCTTTATTCCAATGACACAGTGGGCTTACCCGGCGCACCTAGGGTGATAAAGCAAAAAAAAAAACACACAATTGATGGACAGAATGTTGAACAAATAAAAGCCTTCACCCCCAGTCGAGAGATCTGGGTTAAATCCATCATTCTTTTGCTTACCATGCCACAACTCAGAATCCAGCCTATTCCTGGCCCATCCACCGCTTCCAATTCCAAGCCTACCACTTACAAATGTCGTTCACACCTTCTACCTTCCAAACCACCCTTCCTAAAGTCAAGCTGTCCTCTTCTACTCCCAAAATCCCCACTACCTTCAAGAAGGCCCTTCTTACCAAACCCAACTGCCCCCCTCCCAAATCTTAAAATCAATATGCCTGGAATGCCCTATAGATGTGCCTTTATGAGGAGGTTACCTGGCCGTCTCAAGAGGGCAAATTTGGTGGTACATCAGTTATCTGGACCACAACCAGGATATTTTGGGCTGGCCATTGGCCTTTGTTAGAATATTGCTTTCTTGAATGAATACAATCCTTTTTTTGGCTTTGTACACAATGGTCCGGACATTACTTTTCTAACTATTATATGTTATTGTATACTTTAGGAGATGTGACAGCAGTTTGGCAGTTTGGCATTTCTGTCTCTTTCAGCCTGATTGGTAATACAATTGAAGGGATTTGTGTAATCTGAGCTTGAAACCAGTGCTGGAATTACACAGGAGATGGGTAACTGTTTAACAGATGCATATGTGTGATGCATTCACATAGGGGCTCGATATTGATATGGGTGTGCTATCATATGGTAAGCATTTCAACTTTCTATCATTTAGCTAGATCTTCTTCCTATGATGTATTTTGGATGTGTGTTTGATGTGTGCAAAGTAGTTATTTGTTCACACATGGAGGGTGTTGAATTTTCACGTCTTTGTACACATTTTTTGGAGATGTGTCTTTTTTAGTGTGATTACCTTACACATTGTTGACATATATGTGAGACAAATCCTGTTCCTCCTGTTGTTGGCTTTCTGGCTTCTACCTCCACTTTGGCCACAAGTGAGAGCACTTGGCGATGGTATTAGTTATCCCTGATATGCGTCATCCCACAGGTCCAGGGCACATAAAGGTTTTGGGGCAAGTGCAAGATGTTATGAGTACCAGGGCAACAGCCTTTCAGGATCTCCCTCCCCCTTTTTGAGGCAAGCCTATTCAGCAGGGTGTCTTTTCAATATGATCTTTGTATGGTTATCACACTGATTGATAGCTATCACATGTAGATGTCATGACCTTTTATAGTTGGTGAGGTGTGGGGTCTAGTGCAGATATTTAGCAGGAGCTATATTTCAGTTTCATAGCACATGCATTCGACATTCTCTTTAATGTGACAATTAAATGTGAGGGTGTGATGAAAAATAATTTGTGGGGTACCTATGGGGTGCTGCTGTTCTGTTACACCAATAAATGCACTCTACATGATAAATGATTCTGAGGTTCATACACATGTTTAATATAGTGATGTGTGCCTGTGCAGTGTCAGTGACCTGGATATATATACTTACATCCCTATTCATTGGGGGCGGGGCACACATGAACTGTTTGGGTCCAGCACGAAAATACCTTGACAGATCCATGCCGGTCCTGCTATTTGCTGTGAAGTCAATGGTGACGGGTAGGCATATGTCTTACCGTTGGCTGCGGCAATGATGGTGTCCATGAGCATCAAGGGGCATCAGGAGCAGGGCCACATTAAGAGCTGTCTCCATGGCGTTTCAGGACTTGTTGAGGAGTGTAGAGGTGAGTAAAGGTGAGTTTATGCTTTCTATCTGTCCCTCTCCACCAGCTCACGTGTGGAAGTTTTGCTGCCATATTCACATGGGAGGTACACTGCATCGAGATTTGTTGGGTGGGGTAACTGGCTTTCTGCCCTCCAACAGCCGCATTGGCCTATTAATCCACTGACCGATGGTAGGAATTTCTGAATGTGTCAGAGGTAAGGCAGCAGTCTTTCTTCTATGAGACTGCATACATTGTAATTGGGCAGTCGCACCACTATCTAACACCGCCACAGTCCATGGTCAGAAAATGTCCTAATAGAGCCCTTAGATTGGAATTAGGAATAGTAAAATTAACCCCTTCAAAGTCCAATGCTTTCCATATTGTTGATTAAACTGGATTTTTAATAGTTAATGTAGAGTTTTTTATTGTTGTTATTTCAATTTTATTCAAAATATTTATATGATTTTTAGAGAATTATTCTTTACTCTATTTACCTACTTTATGTAACTTATTTTGTTTCTATTATGGATATATAATTTATAAACAAATAGGGTTAATAAAATATTGTTAATATATGTTAAATGGTAAATATTTTTTTTATTACTTAGTGTCCAGTGTAATTTTCTCAGAACTTTGGTGCCATTTGACGAGTCTTCGTGAAATTTTCAAAATTAATTTGCCACTCACTTCAGTTGCATTATGGGAAGTGTTGTAGTGATTCCTCAAGTGGGGGTGAGAAAAAAGGGATCCCAAAACATGTTTTCCTCATGCAATTTAACATTGGAATTTTAGACCAGACTACACCCTGCATCACTGCACAGAATTACAACAAATGTGGCCCAAAGCTAGATCTTGGTCCAGAGAGAGTGCTTTTTGTAATTTTGTGTAAATCTGTTCAGTAGCTTTGAAGTTATAAAGAAAACATATTTAACTATATCTAGAGAAGTGGACCCAGAACAGTGGATCAGTGGATCCATGCTCCAACAGCAATGCTGTAATTAGCTGGCAGCAACCTGAGAGAAAATGTACTGCCTCCATTTTACGAATAGGGAGAAGGTTTCTGGGGGGGATAAAGGAGAAATAGAATATAAGGGGCCAGGATAGAGGTATCCTAACCTCACAGGACTAATGTAGGGGTCTGTGAAGGAAGGACCTGTCATGGGAAATAAATTGTGGAAAAACTGTTTTTATTTGCAAATAGGACGATCCAAGGATCCACTGTTGAGCTCAGGGCAGCCCTGTCTGAATCTGCGGTGGATCTGCAGATCCAGATGCCAATTAAATAAACACATAAACCCACTCAGAGACCCATCAACAAATTCTCTCACATACCCACACAACTACTCACGCACCCAGTCACACATCCATACAGCTACTCACACACCCATGCAGTCACTGTTACATCTACTCATAGACCCAAACAGCTACTCTCATACCCACTCAGTGACCCACACAGGCACTCCCACTCCCTCCCACACACTCACATACCCACAAAACCACTCACACACCCATGCACGCACCCATACAGCCAGTCACATACCCACTCAGACCCACAAAACCAGTCATCCACCCCCTCAGACACCCCTACAGCCACTCAAAGACCCACTTACAGATCTTGAGAATCACTCAAATATCCACTCCCAAACCCACACAGGCACTCACACACCTACTCAGACACTCACACACCCACATACACACTAATACAGCTAGTGACACACCCACTCAAATACACACACAGCCACTAGCTAACCTACTCTCAAACCCAGCACACACTCAACCACACACATACACTCTCACACAACCACTAACACACCCCTTACACCCCTATACAGACAGTCACACATTGATTCAGAGACCCAGAAAACCACTTGTACACCCATTTAGACACATATGCAGCCACTCACACACCTACTTAAAGACCCATAAAACTACTCACACTTCCGCTCACAGACCCACAAAGGCACTCCCACACCTAATCACACACCCATGTACACACTTAGGCAGCCATTCACACACCTATTCACAGACCCACACAGCCACTTACATACCCACTCATACCCCACCACATGCTAACACAAACATTTGCATACCTACACAACCACTCACAAACCCACTCATACATTGATACAGCCACTCACACACCCACTCAGAAACCACAGGAACCACTCACATAACCAATCAGAGACCCACATAGGCACTCACACACCCAGAAACACACTTATACTGCCAGCCACACACCTAATCACAGACCCACACAACCACATAAACCCCCACTCACACATATTCCACATGCTCACACACACACTCACACACACACATAGCCACAAACACTCCCTCTCACACACCATACAGCCACTCACACACTCACTCAGAGACTCAGAAGACCACTCCCACACTCAATCAGATACCCATGCAGCCCCTCACACACCCAGTCAATGACTTGCAAAACTAGTCACACCCACTTAGATACCCATACATCCACTCACACATTCAATTAGAGAATCAGTAGCCACTCACACACCCATTTCTACACTCAAACAGCCATGCATGCACCTCCTTACAGAACCATACACATATCCTCTCACAGACCTACACATGCACTCACACACCTACTCACTAACACACCCATGTACGCACCCATTCAGCTAGTGACACACCCACTCACAGACAAATACAGCTACCTACACACCTACTCACACACCCAGCAGATACTCATACACACGTACACTCAACAAACCCCTCCCACACAAACTCAAACACTGATACAGCCAGTCACTCACCCATTCAGAGAGCAGGATCCACTTGCACATCCATTCACATGGCCATGAAGACACTCACACGTCCACTTACAGACCCTGAGAAACACTCACACATCCAATCACAGACTAACAGAGGCACTCACATACCCACTCACACACCCTCATACACACTTATGCAGTTAGATGCACACCCACTTACAGACAATACATCCACTTACACACCCACTCACTCACCCACCACACACTCACATACAAACTTACACACTCAAACAACAAGCTGCATACCCAATCACATACCCATACAGCCAGCCACACACCCATTCAGAAACCCGGATAACCATTCACACACATATTCACAGACCCACACAAGCTTGAAAACACCCTCTCACATACAAAGTACACACTCTGTAACCCAGTTATGTACCTACACAACCACTTACACACCATAAGCCACGTATACAGCTACTTACATACACATTCAACAATCACACACCCATCTACAGACTCACAGAACAACTTACACATCCACACAACCACTCATACACCCACCTACAGCCACTAACACAATCACTGATAGATCTAGAAATATACTCACCCACACAGGCACTAGAAAGCTGCTCACACTCTCACACAGTCACTCTCACCCCCAGGTACACACCCACAAATGAACTAATAAACCTGCTTACACACCCATACAGCCCCTCACACACCACACTGCTGCTTACACATCTATGAACCCACCCACAGACAGGCAGTGATACAGTCATATTCATTTCAAAAGGATAGGTTTGAATTAAATGTATTGTTGTTTTGCATTGAATGTGTGCTTTTGGTTGGTGCAGCATGTGGGTGGCTGCAAATGAGGTGTTGGCCACAGGCAGGCCCTGGTCCAACTCCCTGCAGCAGTTGGATTAATGTATAGTAATTAGATATTACTTTATGTTAAAATAAACTCTGAAGTTCACAAAAAAACTAAGGTTACAGGGACATTATGGTTAGGTTTAGATTTTACAAACATAAAGCCATAGAAATTCCGCAGTATAGTTATCGTTATCTCAAGACACTGTAACATGTGCCCTGAGGTAATTATAGCTCACACCCTCACCATGCACTGCAAATTGCCCAACATATTAAATCAGTCATGACTTCTTCTATGAAATCATTAATAATATCACTGCAACATTTGTAATACCATTATTGATGGGAAAACTGTGCACAATAGTACTATTCATCTACTTCAAACTGCAATTCATGAACTTAAGTGTAGTGACTTTCACCTCCACTACTAATGTATGGAGTTGTCTGACATTTCTGTGAATATCTCCACACACACAGGTATACAGTTTAGCTGTAAATGTGGAAAAAAGTGGGAGAATTGCTTGAAAATCTTCCTCTTTCAGTGACACCTTGTAGCTTTTCATTTCTATTGAGGGATTTCCCAGGAGCCTGACTGTGTGTTGTAGAGCTTGGATCAATAAGATCTGGTCCACGGTTTTAATCAGTAAATGCTGGGTTGTAAACAGGTCTGCAATATGTTAATAGAATAATGAAAGAGTAGATTGAGACATTTGCATCACTATATTCTCAAATGAGGTGTTGCTTTGCTTTAGCTTGATTTTTGTGACAAACAAGTGTCATACATACTGTCTTCATTCAGATTTTAAAGCATTGTGGCAGAACGATGTCGAGTAAGGTTGTGTCAATAAAGAACCAGAGGGCAGATTTACTAGAATTTAATGATGTACAATGCAGTACAATGCAGCAAGACAACTTGTAGTGCAGCATCAAATGGAGAGTGCAGGAATGCACCGTATCTTCCAAGATTTGGTGGATTCCTTCTCTTTCTCTGATGATCTAGTGGCTGCCAAAAGCCAATGCAAGCACCCTTACAAAAGGACGGTTTTTGAGAAGGAAAGGGCACCTTTCTACATAAAAGCCATCCTCTGAGACATTTACCTCTTTCTATATGTGCTGTAGAATGCAGCAAATGTAGAAAGAGGAAAAACAAGGAGAAATAACCATATTTATACTTGTTATGCCTTCCCTGGGAAGGCATAGTATTTTGATGTGTTTCCAGGTTTACTATTGTCAGGAAATAGGGGAAATGATCCAAAAACCATGGTGAGTATGCAAGAGAACACCCAAGCTCCATCCATGGAATGCCTGCCTAGGACAGTGTAATGCAAAGCAGCAACATATTATGCCATGTAGAGCGACACAAGGTGGCTCTGTGTGGCATAGTGATCCTCGCTTAATGGCTTGGCTTGGCCTTGCGTCAACTTCTGTGACCCTTAGTGAATCTAGGCCCATGTGTTTTCCATCCCAAGGAAAGTATAGGATTTTCCATACTGAATCTTTTCACATTTACACATTCATTTAGTACCCCTTACATTTCCAAATCTAGTACTTAAAACATGTATTTACTTTTCTTTATTTATTTTCTGATAATTGATTTTGTGTGATAGTTAGGATGGGGATTTTCCATGAATTGTAGATGAACATGCACTCTTGTCCATCATTACTTAGCTGCGACTGAATATCCTATCCTGATTTTCTTTTGACGCCAGCACCCATGAAATCCTGCATGTCAACTTAGGCGGAAGTCAGAAATTAAACCTGCATTTCAGAGCCCAGCACTGAAGTTGAGTGAGGAGCTCCAAAAACGGCTGCCTTGGTCCTGGGAGCATGCACAATGAGCTGTGATGGCAGTACAATGCTTTTGATTCATTACAATAGGGAATATTTCTTCCTGCTCTCAGATTTGAGTCTGATGCCCACATGTCTCGCCTACAGTTCAGTTCTCTATCTTGCCGTGATACCTTGCTGCCATTTGTTGTGTGAGTACCAAGTGCATGTTGTATTTATGGTTCCTGCTAACATGTATCCATGTTGGTTAGAAGTGTATGTCTTCTGTAAGGCAGTGGGATTCATGTTGGATTACCCTTGTCTTTGATATAGGATGTGATAGGGGTGTTGATACACCCTCCGTAGTTCATGGAATTTTATTGCGTGTATTCCTGTGATTGGTGTAGACTTCGACACACAGAAGTGTGAAGGGATGGATACAGGGCTGCCTTAGAAATTGAACTATTTACCAAGTGGTTGCTGATTACTTTTTTTTGAGTACTGCTATTTAAGTGATCTTAGAGAAAAAGGATGACGTAGTTGCTAGTGAAGAAAGGTTTCCAGGTAGGGCCTGAGCCTTTTGTCTTCCCTCCGTGGACCATCCAGGAAGGTTGAGTGCAGCCAGGTAGAGAGCTCCACAGTCATTGTTCTCATTGTATGGAGTCCCCTGCTTTGAGCCATCATCATCACTACCTGTTGGGGGAGGACAACCTTGTACAAAGCATTGTAATCAAAGCAGAAGAAAATGACGTTTTAAAAATACATCACCCCAAATTAGTTCCTGAATTGTAGATAGTGGGTCCACGTCCCCTGTCTGAAAAACGCAGCATAACTGTGGGACTAAAACCTTCCCACTTGCCTTCAGTTCTGAACAACTTTACTGATCAAGGACAGACTACTCCAAAGAATTCTCAAAGAGCTAAATCAAACCATTCGTTGTGTGATTGCCACTCCTACACTGATGAGGGTATGTACTGTTATTTAACTTAGCAAAGCTTTCAATAGTTTACCTGCTTTGGACGCACAGGCATTTTGGATATGATGAACTGCATATGCCACACAATGAGAATGTTACCATGATGCATAAGATGCTGTTTGCCCTGCTGAATCATGTATATGTAACTGTTACTGTTATGCACGTGCAACGGTTTTAATTAATCATGCGTACACAAATAAACTAAAGTGCACTGATGAGGGGACATCCCCATAACATGCTTGTCTTCTTGGAGAAGCTTTGATACATGGAAGTCTGCCCTCTGAGTGTGGAAAGGAGGGAGCCTTGTCTTGCAGGATTCGCTTCCACAAGGAGAAGACTCCCAGCTAGAGTGTCCAGGAGAGGAGTGACCTACAAGAACCAGTCGGACCAAGGGAGTGCGCCAGATCCCGAGGGTCTCTCGACCTTTTAGTTCCACTAACCAACATGTGCATCATGAAGAAGATTTAATGGAGCGTCCACTGCTGTTTCCACAATAGAGTTAGTTGAACAACCTGTGCTAAGTCTACCATCTTCTTGCCACTGGATACTTTGTGCCCTTTGCTGTGCCACTTCAGGCTGACGTGGGCAGAAGGATGAGAGGCCACTGTGGCAATACCAGTAACCATGAGCAAATCATCTCACTGAATCACTACTGTACACATGTGCAGGGGTACAGAGTAAAGACTGACTCACAGACTGTGGACAGCTGATTCATATAGCTATAGAGGACCTGCATCTATGCTTAAATCAAAGTTTCACTGTTTTACTGTATTTTAGATTCTTGATTGGTTGCCCAGTAGTGATACCCCCTTCTTTATATACAATAATAGGTTGTTGGGTTTATTGTGAGAGCAGAACTTCTCTTTTCCGTAAGAAATCCGCTGGGCTGTACATTGACTCGTTGGGTCTTATGTTTGATTATTGACTTCTGAGTCGCTGCCCTCCGCTCTTCCTCCTTGAGGCACTTTGGACTGCTCGTTTTCACTACCCTTGCTACCCTCACTACCCTGAGAGTGAAGTGCAGTAAAGACCTTCTACTTGGCACACGTTACAGTGTCATAGTAGGACTGACACAAAACATCAATGGTAAATGATTCCCAACCCCCCATGGTTGGGTACCAGTAACCCGAAGTGTGTCCGAACTGGTCTGGATGCTGATACAACATTGTGGCAGAAACTTTTCCGAATCCAGGCACAAAAGAGTCCTTTTGATAAAATAAAAGAAGGGGGGCATGCAAAGGAAAGCCTAAGACCCCAAAAATTGTGCATTAAACTGGGGGATGTACATTCTAAATCTGTTGAGTTCCACTCGAGTGCCTCTCATGTAACGTGTTAACTTGCAGTATTAAGTTATTTAAGTCTTTCTGCTTCAACTAACCTGCCTGCATTCACTCTCTCCTTAAATGCATTTCTCGCTGCTTTTCTCTTTCTCTTTCTCTTATCTCTTTAGTGTTTTCTCTTTTCACTTTTCTCAAAATGCCACTAGGTCATCTAATATATGTTACCACTTCTGCTGCTGTAGTTGCCTCTCACAAGTGTTTAGCAACCTTTCCTCAGTGAACAGTTCCACTTGGTGGTAAGCGAAAGACATTTCCTTTTAGTCACCTTTTTTCAGTAGATGGCTGACAATGGCAAACATCCATTAAATTCCCCAATCTCAAATGGCGCCAAAGACTAGAGGCCCTTTCAGGTAACCAATCATATCTAGTGTAATTTATGGATCATTACAGATGAGACATTTATAAGAAACTTTCTCTATTTAAAAGTTTGATTACTACCTATATAGCTGAAAACAATCCTCACTCACTCTACGTTTGTGCTTTTATTTCATACATAGAAATATAGAAATAGGAAGGCACTTATTTATTCTGTCTTCGTGAGACCATAACACAAGAAAAATGTATTGTATTATTTTTTATTACATACAATCACAGCTTTCATTTTGAGAGACCAAATCGGAAATAATCCTTATGTGTGATTCTATCTGACTATGACTAAATGGCAGCAGCTCTGGAGTATTTATTAGCTATAGTGTGACACAGTTAACCTTCAGAATGGCGAATATCTTTTTGTTCACTTGCATCACGGGTTTACACCTTTCCTTGGAATGCTTTCAGCTGGTTCAGAGAGATACGTCTAATTGAAATTCTCTTGATGTAGTCCAAAACACAGTAACTCAACCTTAAAAGATAACATGTCAATGCAATTATCAAGATTACAGTTCTAGAATAAGACATAAATAAATTAAGGTAGTAGGGTATATTAGAACAAATAGAAAGCAAAACTGCAAGAAAGGAGAATAGTAGCTGCGGAATAGTTATTCAAAAGAATATGAAATTATACAACTCAGACTTGACGAGTGTCGCTATTTTCGGCGAGCACATTAAAAATACAGTGAAAGCATCAAAACACATTGACTCATTTTAATCATGTTTTGGTGCCAAAGTATGATTATAATTAGCGCATGCTTCATGTGTAGCTCCTGCGGCAGAACCAGAACACCATCAACCTTGTCACTAAGATACTGTGCAGAAATTGCCTTCTGTATAGAGTAATAATTAAGAACTCGTGCAGAGATAGTGGCTGTGCATCAATTTCAGTTTTAAGAAGAACTATTGCTGCAAGGACTGGAGACACGCATCGCCAACTGCGCTGCGCATCACCTCCACTTCCCAATGCATCCTGACTTGTGTGACTCTACTGCAACTCATCATCTACATCTTGTGGTTCGACAAGAAAGCATTTCAACTTGCATGGCTCACTACATATAAATTGCCTACTCCCAAAGGGATTGACAATGATGCATCACCTCCTCTTTTCCACACATTGGCCACTCGCCAATGACCTATCAAGGTACTTTGGAGGGGGGACAAGGTAGGTCCCTGTATCCAAACCCCTCTTCATCCCGCTTCGTCCAAATTTCTGGATTGACTCAGTTTAGCGCAACCTGATAATCCCTGTTCGCGCTTTATGCTTTTAAGCAACACATTTCAGTTTAATCCTAAACAATTCATAACGCTAGTTATAATTATTAGATTTTTGTTGTGTTGGTCCTGTTTTGATCTATACATTAAGTTTAATTTTCTAACTGTGTGTTCTACCTTTTTGCGTGGTGTTGTCACTGTATTACTGTTTGAAGTGTTGCACAAATACATTACACATTGCCTTTTAATTTAAGCCGGAGTACTCGGTGCCAAGCTATCCAAGTGTGATACTAGAGACAAGAGGCCCCTAACAAGAAATTAAATACGCAGGTATTTTTGAGATTGACCACCTGGGGGCAATCAAGAATGGAGATTTATAAAGAAGCCTAATCAGAGTAGTAGATGAGGGTCGCACTGTAACAGCAGTGCGCTCCGGCTCACCGATGACATTCAACAGAATAATGGAAGCAAAGGCCTTGTGAAAATGATGCAAGGTTGGGAAGCAGCCGGGATTTTAAATTAAACACATGTTACGGTGAGTGGAGCAAAATATTGTCGGCACAGAGAGGATGTTGAATTGAAGGTTAACACCTTAGAATGAAGTTATTAAAACGTTGTAGAAATAAGGCTGAATAAGTAGATATGACAAGGTAGAGTAGTTAAGTGGGTTTAATGAACCTCATCCACAAACAGCAAAGATCAACTGACAAAACATCGAGTTCTCGGCAAGAATCAAGATACAGGGTTCTGAGGTCTTAAAATACAGGTAAAAGGTTCTAAAGTCTTAAAGGGAAAGAAAGGATAACATCACACATCTTCCTTCCTAATAATATAAAAAATAAAAGAAAGAAAGAAAGAACAATTTTCATAAGATGTGACTTCAGTAAAACAAATAAACAAAGACTTTAAAATAAGCAGAAAATTTCATGTGAAGCAACATCAGAATAACAGCTAAACATAGTCTTTTAAATAGATAGGAGCCCTACGAGCTCTTTGACTTCTCTTGCATGAAACTAAGGACCCATCAAGAGACCTGTTACCAACATGATGAAATTTGGTACATGAGCCATCGTTGTACACAGAGGCATCAGAAACAGACAACCTGGGATCAACCACAACCACACGACTCTTATTCCAAATTCTCCCATCTTCCGTCTTAATTGCATTCTTAAAAATCTTAACAACAGCTCTAACATCAGTGTATTTCGACCACGGTTTACGTCCTACCGGAGTCTTAATTTTTACAAAATCATCCACTTTGACTTCTTGATACGCCACACACTTTTTCTTATCAAAATATTACTTGCGAGCAGTTTGTTTATCTAACTCCTTACTTCTCCATTCTCCAATGTCATTATGTACCAGACCTTTATTGAAACTCATCCAGCCAGGACACCACAAGGTATTTGGAACTCTCCCTTTGAATAACTCAAATGGAGACCTCCCAGTAGAAGAATGAGGGGCAAATCGATAAGTATTAATCCTGTCCTGAAGAGTTGACTTCCAATTCAAACCAGAAGACCGAGCTAGCTGTATCAACTCCTTAAGAGTCTTGTTGACTCTTTCAACAGCACCATTAGTTTCTGGATGGTATAAGGAACACCTCTTATGTACCACACCACACTTTTTAAAAAAATCAGAAAACAAAGTAGAACAAAATTGTGGTCCATTAACAGACAACAAGCTATTAGGAAAGCTTTCTTTATTAAACAGACCCTCCAAAAACTTAATGACAGATTCAGATATAATCTCTCTGACCGCACAAACTTCAATCCATCTAGAGTAAAGATCAATGAGAACAATTAAGTAAGGAGTATCAGAAACACCAGTTAAAGGACCCATAATATCAATTGCAACTTCATCCCAGGGATGACTTGGCAAAACCCTTTTAACCATAGGCATTTGCTTTGTCTTTAATATTTTGTCACTGGCACAGCATTCAACACAATCCCTAACCATCCTCTCTATTTCTAAGTCCATGCCAGGCCACCAGAATTGCATACGAAGGATCTCTTTTGTTTTCACAATGCCTAAATGACCGCAATGGGCATGAGACAACAATTTTTTCCTTATACCACCAGGAGGAACAAGTTTAGTACCACGAGTTAATAAACCCTCACTCACAGAAAGTTCATCAGAGACCAACAACCATGGCTTTTCCAAACGAGAATTGTTCTTTAAAGAAAAAATAACCTTACAAATCTCTTCATCCTTCTCCAACTCCTTCCTCCATTCAGATTCATCTATTGCACCATCAGTCACCTCACACACATTGACATATTCATCCGACTCACAGATATCATCCGTCTCAAAATTCCCAGTATCAACCAATCTAGATAAACAATCAGCTGACTTATTAGCTACGCCCGGAATATACTGAACTTCAAAATCATATTCCTGTAGAGAAACAATCCATCTTCTGATTCTCGAGGATATAGCATACAAGCCTTTCTTCAAGAAGACCTATCTCAAGGGCTTGTGATCAGACAGAATGCAAACTTTTGTACCCCAAATCAAATTCTTACATTTCCTCAATGCCCAAAAAATTACAAGAGACTCCTTCTCTATCACAGAGTAATTACGCTCTGAACCTTTAAGACATTGTGAAGAACAGCAAATAAGAGAATCTTTCCCATCTTTCTTCTGCACAAGCACCGCTCCTAGACCTTTGTCACTCGCATCCATAAATAAAACAGTGGGAAGACCTGGAACAAATGCATGAAGTGAAGGAGCCTTGTTTAATTCTTTCTTGATACGTACAAATTCACGCATGCACTCAGGGGACCACTCAAAAACAACATTCTTTGTCGTCAACCTTCTTAGGTTATGGGTTTTGTCTGCAAAATTTGCAATAAATTTCCCATAAAACTCAACCATCCCCAAAAATGGGGGTAATTCCTCCTTATTAATGGGTTCTTTCACCTTGTCGATAAACTCAACTAAATCTTTCTTAGGAAGAACACCATTACCAGTGATACGGTGCCCCAAATAGTTAACTTCCTCTACTCTGAACTTGCATTAGGACTTTTTAAGAGACATGCCCGCCCCATCTAAACGTTTCAAAACAGCACATACGCGTTTATCATGTTCCAGAATGTCATTACCATAAATCAAAAGATCGTCTTGATAACACTTAACGCCAATCAAACCTCTTAAAATTTTGGACATTATTCGTTGAAAGACTGAGGCCGCTGGTACGAGGCCAAAAGGCATTCTCTTAAATTTAAAAGTACCCATGGGTGTAATGAAGGCAGTCAGATCTTGAGAGGACTTATCTAGCTCCACCTGGTGGTAAGCGGAAGCTAAGTCAAGAGTAGTGAAATATCTTGCACCTTCCAGGGTGCCAACCATCTCATCAATGTTAGGAAGAGGAAACCTATCCACCACAACTTCTTTATTTAAGGATCTTAAATTTATGCATAAACAAATTTCTCCTGCGGTTTCTTAGCGATTACAACAGGAGCAAGCCATTCTGTGGCTTCAACTGGTTCAATTATATAATTTTTTACAAGCTTATCTAATTCTTCTTGAACTTTAACTTGTTCCATTAAAGGAATTCTCCTAACCTTTGCTACCACCAGAAGGGCATTATCTTTTAACTAAATGTGATGTTTGTAACCACGCAAACATCCCAAATCTTCTTTAAAAACATTAGGAAACTGTTTAGCTAAAACATTTGACAAATTATCATCACTCTTGGCATGTACAGAATTGGATACTTGCTGAATTTGAACCTGAGGAGAGGCATTAGGATCAAGTTTTACCCCAAGTTGACGTTGATGAAGCCACCCCAACAATGCATCACCTTTTTTTGAAACATAAACTTTTCCAACAATGATGTGGCAACCCAATTCTATTTCACCCATAAAGTAGCCTAACATTCTAATTGGTTTCTCACTATATCCCAAAGGGGAGATATCACATTTCATCAATTTTACTTTTTTTGAAAAGGAATCTTTAAATAATTTTTCATTAATTAACGTTATTTTAGAGCAAGAATCAAATTTAAAATTTATCATAGAATCTTCTACCCTAACTAGACACGAGGGATGATCTGACTTGTCACCGTTCACTTCAAAACATATAGCTCTTACTTGAGGTTGAGGCCATCTTTTTCTAGAGCTATCACCTTTATATGTTTTCGTTCTGCAAAATTTGGCATAATGCCCTCTCTTATTACACAGGTTACATTTAACTTTCAAAGCAGGACAAACAGGTGAATTTGCTAAATGACCACTTGACCTCATCTAAAACAAGAAAACGTGTTATTTAAAGCGGAATTAGATGTGTTAGAAAACATGTTTTGCTTCTCTTGTAAACTTGCGTTGGATGAATCCCGGCCGGAAGAGGAGGAGCGAAGAGTGAGGCGAGTGAATCGGAGGAGCGGAGCGGAGCTGAGCGGGGAGCCGTAGTGCCGAGTGCCGAGCTGGTGAGCGATATTCTGTGACCCGCCAGTACCGGCACACCTGCTATGCCCCCGCCAGCGCCCCCTCCCCGCCCCCTCCCCAAGCGGCGATTTTGACCGCGACGCGACGGTCGCGTGTTACAGTGGCACCACAATTCGGGCTCTGGTGCGAGCAGGCATACTCCCCATAAACATTGAAATTCCTGCAGCCTCAGCCTCTATCTATCTCAGCACAGCGGCACTGGAGTCGAAAAAACAGGGTAGTTTCATGCCATTCAAGAATGTTCTGCAGTCCTCTCTCAAAAGATTAACCTTAATTAATAATATTCCCGCTTCTCTTGAGTTCGGAAACTGCAATAAAAGTACCCACCCACTAAAACGGAAGAACTTGAACAGAAACCCAAAATGGGCATTGTTGAAGTGATTTCTGACTGAAGATATATTCCCCCCTTTCATGCCCTTTGATCCCAGTGCTCTTCTGCAGTGATGTACTTTTACTAAGATCCTGTTGTGCACAGAAACGCTGCTCTGTTAAAAAACAATCTTTTTATCTCGGCTCGGTGGCGGCCTCCCCATCCTACTCCGCTCAGGACTTGCAGATATCTCCAGGCGCAAGGAGCAAGGAGGAGAGGTTGAGGCGGGCTGAGGCCGCGGCATGACGGCACCAGGCATTCTCTAAAGACTCTCCGAAAGCAGGACCAGAGGCTCTGTGCTTCCAACCAACAACCATCCACAAGCCACACGAGAGGTGAGAGCCTGATTGGGCGCACGCGAGCGCGGCTGCCGTTAGCGGCAGCTGCTAAGTAAGAGCCGGGGGGCAGTGAGCCAGGCAGAGCTGACTAGGTCAATCCCTGCCGGAGGCCCGTCCCTGTGTGCCCCGCTCGCCATCCATCCATTTCCCTTTAGCCATTAGCCATCGCTGCCAACCAGTGGCCCACCGTACCTGAAAGCCCTTCCATAAAAAGCCCTGAAAGTGACTAAAAGCGCTAAGAACACTTCTTAAACGCAGTGCTTTAGAAACCTTTTTAAGATCCTGGAAAAACTGTGGTTGACTACTACATCTCACCTCACACGAGAGTTGAGAGCCTGATTGGGAGCACGCGAGCGCGGCCGCCGTTAGAGGCAGCTGCTAAGTAAGAGCCGGGGGGCGGTGAGCCAGGCAGAGCTGACTAGGTCAATCCCTGCCGGAGGCCCGTCCCTGTGCGCCCCGCTCGCCATCTATTCCGCTTTTGTCATTCACCATCGCTGCCAATCAGAGGCCCACTCTACCTGAAAGGCCATCCACATAAAGCCCTGAAAGTGACTAAAAGCGCCAAGAACACTTCTTAAACGCAGTGCACTAGAAACCTTTTTAAGATCCTGGGAAAAACTGTGGTTGACTACCACATTTCATCTTCTACCTCATTCTTTAATCACTTTGTAACCTTCTTAAAATCTGAAGTGACTCTGCTTTCCTGACACTTCGCCAATCTGTTTTTCCATTATAATGCGCACTAGGAGTAGCTCTCAACCACTAAATACTAACCGCCCTCACAAGTCCGCCAAGCGCCAGAAGTCTAAACTGCTATATCCTCAAGAGACTGGTAGGGGCCCCCAATCTCCTCCCCGCCAACCGTACTTGGACCGAGCAGAAGAGGCGGACGCGATACCTTCAAAGCATTCACTGGGCCGCCTAAAGGGCGATAAAATGGCGCTAAATTATCCGCAACCAGTTCACTCGCAGTACCCACTAAAAACTAGAAATAATAGTACTGCTGACATCAGAGAGCACTTTCCCAGGATTAGCAAATTAAACCAAACTGCACCTTATCTCCAACGTGGAACTCATATAAAGTCCCCCCAACAACCATTAGCATTGCCAGCTCACTCCGACTCGAGGTCTCTCTATCCTGAAATAATTATTCAACGCAAGACCCCCGCCTCTGCCAGCGCACTTGAAAAATTATCATCAAGGCACTCCATCCATGACGTGTCCCCTCTACTGTCACCACCAGAGTTCCAGCCAACTGGGCGAAGCACAAATAAACCACTTGAAATCCAACGCCCTTTGGCAGTGCCAATTCCAACCACGGTGCTGCCCACGGAGAGCTCAACTCACATCCCCGAACCTAAAATTGAGTTCCCAACTCTCAGGCTGGAGAGCGGCAACTGCAACTATAATGGTGACAACTCGACATGCGGCAAAGATGATTCTATAATTTGGGTTGCAACACTCCATCCCCCAACTAAAGCAGTAAGGCCCTCACCATTGAAACCCTGCGGAGTACATGAAAACGCTATAAACTCGTCGAAAAGCCCACTGAATGACTTCTTTCAAATACACAGTTTTGACTTTCCGTCACAGACCTCCACTCCGTTCCTCAGCGGGATACCAGACCCCACCTGCATCAGAAACCGTGATCTGCCCGAGGCAGCAGCTAACGTAAGCTCATCAAAAGGGCTTCCAGCAACCAGTTTTAGCTACAACGCCGGCACTAAAGATTGCAGCTTTATCTTAAGCCCAAGCAAAAATTTTCAAAATTTTCAAAATGAACAAATTATCACGCTCACTAACTCACCCTTGGCTCATAATTCAGCCACTGCAAACAACCTACTTTCTAAAGACCTTGGGCTTGGAACCAACCCATCCGAATCCAACCTAGGAATGCAAAAAATCGAGGCACTTCTATCAGCAACCAACAGAGCTTTGAGCTCTATGACTTGTGCGGCTCATATGCACGCCGACAAACTTGACACCCAGATATCCATCCTACAATTGGTGGCTGACTCCATAATGGGAATAGACTTAAAACTGGATCAGCTAAATTCACTAATACGTAGAGCTCAAACAAGCACGACCCAAAACCATGTGTCTGAAACAAACCTGAGCATGGAACCAACTGCAAACGCAATAGTACACCCAGAATACGGTAAGAGTACCTGCATATGCGAGCCTTTATTGAATAAACTTGAAACCCTACCTGAAATAATGTCTACGCTAATAGAAGACCTAAGGACAAAGACCCAAGCCAAACCAAGGAGTCCTAGCATTCCTTCCGCTTACCCTGGAAGCTTGGAAACTCAAAGGCGATCAGAACCATGCTTTAAAAGTCCATCCCGCCTTACCAATAACTATACCAGCTTAAAACTGGATCACTCTCCGCCTAAACAGATACTGAACATTCCAACTGAACAGCTCTCCTGCCCGCCTCAGGTTTCTGTTGGCATCCTATGCTCACAACTAACCAACGCCACAAAAACAACCACGCAGTCTAATACTGAAGCAGTTCCCCTTACCTTACCAAGCCACCATACGCCTACTACCAAGGCTGATAACGACCAAAAAGCTAGCACCCATCTATCGAGGAAAAACAAGAAAAAACTGAAGAAACTAAATAAAGCAAAAAAAAAGGGCAACGCACTAACACAATGGCTTGGAACAAAAGGTGGCAAGTCCCCAATCGACCTGACCAACCAGGCAGAAAAATTGGTAATCTCTCAAAAAGAAAAAAAAGAAAACTCGGAAACCCATATGACCTGTGCACAGTCACTAACAGATCACAAGTCTCTTGGTAATTGCCCAAAGCAAAATGATGGACTTACAAAATTACCTGAAAATAGCTCCTTGCTTAAAACTGTTGCAGTACACAAGTCCGCTATCAAGGACTTAAGTCCAAAAGAAGGAATAGTGGCGGGCACCCCATCTTCGGTTTGTCTGGGAAAAAAAAAAAACAGCCTAAAGATGATGCAAATGCAGAAAGCTTTCACAGTAAAATACCTTGCCCTCACGAATCTCCAATGCGTGGTGACTCACGAAGAATGACCAGTCCTCAAATGACTAAATCAAGCGCACAAGCTAACGCTGAGCCTCTGGGCATTCAGTCCGACGGGCCTAGCATCTATTCGGCTCCGCTGCCTCAAGACCCTTGCCTTGGAC
Organism: Lissotriton vulgaris; assembly: GCF_964263255.1. Taxonomy (NCBI): domain Eukaryota; kingdom Metazoa; phylum Chordata; class Amphibia; order Caudata; family Salamandridae; genus Lissotriton; species Lissotriton vulgaris. The sequence goes on from NC_141685.1 coordinate 495,926,174, forward strand.
AGCAACAGCATAGAAAAATATTGCTCTATCCGGAGTATGAATCCCAGGGACAATGGGATATCTTAAATAGAGGCAACATCCTTAGACTATGCCTACATTTGCCGGGTTTAGAAACCGTGAACACAACCGACATTGAGACAGTGTCCTTCTTAGACCCTGTCTTAGGACAAAGAAATGAGTCCACACTGGTATCCTTCTTTAATCCAGAACGCGGGGCCACGCTAATGAAGAACAAAAAACAACTGAACGAATGGGGCATCCAGGTTAGCCCTTATATTAACACCAACTACCCATCCTTTTTAAAAAATCTCTCTGACACAGCTACATCTACCAACACCAGACCGGACCAAAAACAAATAAAGCATTTACTCCATTCATCCTCGGTGCTGCGTGGTTTCCGGCAAGAGCCGAAAACAGTTTCATGGACTGAGAACCCTCTGCAAGTAATCACCTCCACAGCAGGCGGCCCACGTAAATGCATATTAAAACCTCATAAATCGGAGGACTGGTCTTGGCTCTCCCAGGCGCTAGGGTAGTGCTCCGACACCTGCGCATGGCCAAAAACCTAATCACGATATGGCTCATCATTTAAATATATGCTCCTGGAACATTCGGGGGCTCACAAAGGACAAAACAGAGAGATTAACCTCAAGTTTGCTAAAGACCTACGAAATATTTGCCCTACAAGAAACCTGGGCCCTGGAAAACACCATCTGGGAAGATTTCACTGTAATTGAATCCACTGCCATCCCTTCCAAAGTTGGTGGCCATGCATCCGGGGGAGTCCTGATTGCCGTAAAGAGCTCCCTGACTACGAAGATAGAAACGCTTTACAGTGGAGACGGCAATCATGTTTTTATTAGCATGGAGTTTGAGAGCCAGGCAAAGGGTAAATCAAAGCAAAAAATGATCCTTGGCTGCGTCTATTTACACCCAACAAAAACGAGGCGTGAGTCCACCTTGAGCACGCTACTACCAATAATGAACAATCTCGAAGCTCTCTATCCCGCCGACCTTTGGCTGATAATGGGCGACTTTAATGCAAATTTAATGGAAATCGATCCTATACAATCTTCCCAAATAACATATTTCAATGCAATGTGGGCAATTCCGGAGATAAGATCCCAGTACCAGCGAAAGGATATGAATGGAATAAACCTGGCAACAAAACTGAACAACCTTGGCCTGCGCATCCTCAACGGAAGGATGGCTACAGACCAACCGGCCGCCTACTCACACACATCCTCTTCTCGAATGGCCACTCTAGACTACATATGGATCTCACTAATGGCCTTCCATCTGGTGTCCCAATTTCTGGTAACACCATCTCCAGACAGTGATCACGCCATTTTAACATGCAGCATCGCCTTCGGGCCACCACACCGTCCGAACATAAATCCGATAGGGACCGCCGCAGGATTGCAGAGTGTGAGGAAACTCCGATGGTCCGAAAGCAACCAGGAAGCAATTGAAATAGAGGTGGATAAGCTCATGACCAGAGGCCCCCTAGCTCCTGGTACCCAGGTGTCAGTTCTCACCTGGGAAACAATACTGACTAACTTTAGAGACCTCTTCACCACTAAATCGCCAAACAATCACTCTATGGACATTACGACTCTGACAACCTTGTCAGCCCAACAACAACGCATTAAAGCTATCAAGAGTAAATTAAATAAGTTACAAAAAACAACTGTCCATAACGAAAATGACCATAAACTTTTGAAGGAGGACATCACGACTACGCGGAAAGCCTACAGGAAGGAACGTTTCACCCTAAAGAAATTAGAGGAAGATCGACACTGGGTAATGGCCTTTGAAATTTTAAAATCTAAAGAGCAAAGGAAATTCTGGAACTGGGTTAACAAGGCTAGCAAAACCACCAAACCACCTACCGCAACTAACATCTCTCCCGCGGACTGGGAAATTTATGTTAAAAAACTCTACACAGCACCACACGGCCAAATCATTAACAGCTCGCCCTTTCTTGACCATCCAGTCAATCATGACGAAACCATGACTCCTGTCAATACGTTAACGGATGATATAACTGGAACAATAAAGAAAATGCGCTCGGGTGGTGCCCCCGGTCCCAACGGAATCCCGACCCAAGTATTCAAAGCCTCTGCTGGAAAATGGGCCCGGATACTGACCCCCCTTTTCGAGGCTGGTATACTGGGTGGCTCCATCCCGACGTCTTGGCAAGGATCGCTTCTTGTCCCCTTCCATAAGAAAGGACCGCGCTCTAACCCCGATAACTATCGGATGATAGCTCTTCTAGACGTGGACGGGAAGGCATATGCCAGCATTCTCTTATCTGCACTCACTACGTGGGTGGAAACTAACAATTTAGTTCCATTCACTCAAACTGGTTTCCAAAGAGGCTGCCACATTGAAGACAACCTGATATGTCTTGCTCATCTGATGGAATCCACCCTAGCCGCAAAAGGAAAAACCTTACACCTTGGGTTTATCGATTTTCGAAAAGCCTTTGACAGCGTTAGTCGGCCAAACCTATGGGCAAAACTAGCAAGATGGGGCATCCCACAGTCGCTACTGAAAGCATTAATCGCTTTACACACTGACACCTGGGTCAAAGTGCGAGTCACATCGAGTTGGTCGACCTCCAATAAAATATATACCACCAGAGGCTTAAAGCAAGGGTGTATTCTTGCACCAATGCTTTTCAAACTGTACCTCGCGGATCTCCCTGAATGGTTGTCATGCACCCGTACTTTCCCTCCACGAATAGAGTCAAGAAAGATCCAAACTCTCCAGTATGCAGATGATACCATCCTGCTAGATCAAACTCAGGTTGGTCTCCAGAGACTGTTCGACTCCCTCGCTCAGTACTGCAATATGAACATGTTAGAGATAAACGTGACAAAAACCAAAGCAATGATTATATCATCTGTAAAACCCAAAAAGTCTACGTGGTTCATTGAAGGCAAAAGTCTGGAAACTGTCAATACCTATAAGTATCTGGGGGTGTGGATCGACCACAAAGGGAGACCCACAGTGCATACAACCGAAATGCAGGCCGTTGCCCGTAGTCTGGAATGGGCCTTTATCAGAACAAAAAGTGCTCTGCACTCCCAAAATCTAGTTCCGTTAATAAAACTGATTACCGCAAAATTACTCCCCACTATCTCGTTCGGTGCAATAATATTCAAGGACAAAATGAACAATTGGTTGGACAGAGCACAATCTTCTTGCTACCGTAGGGTTTTTCGGCTGCCAAATTCTACTGCCCACGCCCAAATCCGAAAAGAATTTTCATTATTCTCCCAGAGGTGGATAATGAGTGCACGCTTCATTAACTATTGCTTAAAATTAAAGCATGCTAGCCCACACTCTCTAAAGAGTTGCCTATGGTTAGTTTTCAGCAACCACAAAACATCGTGGAATAAATATTTGACGTCATGTCTAGAATCCCTTAAAGCAAAGGACATATGGTCATCTCCGTTGCCCATTGCAGCGAAAACAAAACTTCTAACCAAACAGGCAAAAAGTCTCTCAAGCGACCTCGACGAGCAACGCGTCGCCCAGCTCTTTCATGGCCCCTGGGTTTCTAAACTATACACCTCGAAAACCCTCCCATCGTATCTGGCAGCTTCTACGAAAGTACATATAAAACTCCAATTGATGCGATTTCGATTTGGCTTAATCCCGCTGATGGCGTACAAGTTTGGCCAGGGGTACAGGAAAGGAGCTTCATCTGAATGCCGCTTCTGCAAGCAGGAAGAGGAAAACCTCATCCATATATTTTGCATTTGCCAAAAACTTCGAGCCCAAAGAAACTTCTGGTTGCGTCCCCTTTGGCTTCTTCTCAACATCAGGACCTGCCAGGAAGCACTAGACGTCTGCATGAGAGGAGACTCTCCGCAGTTGGCGGCTCGTTTTGTTAAGTTTATTTTAGAAATTAATTCCTCTAACTTGCTTTTTGACCAAGCATAAGCTCCTTTTCTGGTGTCATTATCGCACGTTCTCTGTTTCCTTTTTTTAATTTACAACATTTCTGTTTTAACTGCTTTGTCTATCCTCTTACTTTTAATATGTAACGTTCATCCCAGTGTATGTACATTGCAACGATTTTAATTAATTGCGCAATAAAACTTTACTTACTTACTTACTTACTTACTTACTTGTAAACTTGTGCTTTCTTGTTTCTTAATTTGACATATAGTCTCATCAACTTTTTGTTCATCCTTCAAATCTGAACAAGATGGTTTCTCTTTCTCTTTCTTTAATTCACCAACACATTTAGTCATATGTTCTACTTGCTTTGCAATAACTAGAACTTCTTCGAGAGGAGGTTCATCCACCAGCTGGCTTAGGGCCAACGCGCAGGCATCCGACGATGCGGGACCCATTACCATGAAATCGTCTAAGTAATGCACCACATCCGTACATCCTGACTTTTGCGAAAACACCCATTGCAGCATGGAGCTAAAGGTCTCAAAGTACTTGCAGGAGACCGCACAACCCATAGGCATACATCTGTCGTAATAAAATTGCTGTTGGACCTGGAAGCCTAACAAATGATAATCCTCGGGATGTACCGGTAACAAGCGGAATGCTAACTCAATGTCGGTTTTTGCCAGTAACGCCCCTCAGCCTAGCTCCCTCACTTTCTGAACCGCGGCATCAAAGGACGAGTACATCACTGAGCACACCGCCAGGTCTATGGCATCGTTTATGGATCATCCTGAACTGCCCCGGCTCCTTTTTGGGGACCACTCCTAAAGGGGAGCAGACAAAGTTCTCCCAAGGAGGAGCCGGGAACGGGCCCGCTACTCGGCCTAAGGCCCGCTCTTTCTCTACCTTTGTAGCCACTACTGAAGGATGGGTTCTTGCTGAAACCTGGTTCCTACACTGGGAAATAGGAGGGACATGCGATGCTGGTATACGAAAACCGCTGGAAAAACCTTCAAACAACATCCTGGCAGCTGCCCTATCTGGATACCTGCCCAACCAAAAGATCAGTTTCTCAATGTCAACCGGAGTAGGCAGGTTAGGCTTGGGGAGGCTTGATATCCTTAGGGGGGTTGCCCCCTCGCTCTTTGGATTTCTTATTGCACCTTGACTCAGGATGGGACTGGTGACCGCAGTAGGCGCATGCGTGCTTGAACTTGCACTGCCCCGGGGGCCACGTGTACCCTTTACCATTGAATGCCCAGCATGTACCTTTCTTCTCGCCCGGCCCTCCCTGGGAAGTCCGAAAGGGCTGCCTAGCCGGGTGTTCCCTATTGCTTATGCTCTCTAACCAAGCATTGACCTCAACCTGATCCCAACAAATGGAGGGGTTTTCTTCCTTCGCCCAGCAAAACTCCCTATCGTATGTCAGCCAGGCAGAACCACCATGAGTGGCGTGCGCCTTTACAATCTTATTAGTATAAAACACCAGCGGAATCGCCAACTCCGGCCTTTTTTCCAACAACACCGTAACATAGACGTGAAAGCCGAACAACCAATTGGTTATAGTCTCCTCTATCCTAGGTCTCCGCTCTCGGAAGGAATGATCCTTCCCATCCCTGTCCTTGTAATCCTCTTCTCGCCTCTTCGGCCTGATAAGAGAGAATATATCCACATAGGCACCTTTCCAAATCTTCTCTCGCATTTCCGTACTAACATGCGTAGCTAACATCCCTGACTGGGACAACACGTCCCCCTGGCTAGTTCCCACCTCGCTGCTCCTTAGCACAGTGTCACCAGGCTTACCTCCTGTAGGTGGCACTGCTATCGCTGTCGCGGGGGGCTGTGCTCCAATCGCTACGCTGGGCAATGCTTTACGCAACTCGACTAAAAGCGCCAACTGCCTCTGAACATCCTGCAATGCGCCCTGCTCCGTGACCTGCGGAGGCACCCACGGTGCTGCCGCCCCAGCGCTCGCTCTCTCTAATACCCTTTCAGGGGCTGATAGGTGGCCCACTAGGGAGGAAACTGACACCAGCAAGCTATCCAATGGATCGCTAATGGCTACCACTGCGGCCACCGGCTGCGGCGGGAGTGGTGCCGGATGGACCGTAACTAATGGTACCGAGCCTCCCGGCGCCAACGCCCTAAGCGCTTCCCTAATCTCAGACAAAACTGACCCCACTGGGTCTGCTGGTGTGTCCGCACCCGGCTCAGGATCTGAAGGAAAGACCCGTTCTGCATTTGGAGGAGGAGTGTGGACGGGACCTACTGATCCCTCGTCCTGCTTCCCCCCGGCAGGGTTAGGCCTATTCTTCGTCCCTTTCCCTTTTGGCTGCGCCTTGGCCTTCTTCTTTAATGGAGGACAAGCAGCCTTCGGTCGCACCCCCCTGCACGGCCGCTCTACTACTTTGGGCTGCTCCCCCTGGGAAGAATCACTCTCGTCCCCGCTATCGGGGGTCTCCTTGCACAACTTTTCTAGCAGCAATTTCATAATCTGCGCTAATTCAGGTTCAGATTCCTTTCGCTTTTGTCCACCCGTTTTTGGCGCCATGCTAACTATCGCGTGCCTCGCACTACCTCGCTATAGCAGCTAACGCGCCCTGAGTTCCCTGTTCCCACACCCCTAAGCACCGTTCACGCCGCCCGGCAGGAGCCCGTACCACGAAGAACCCCGCACACAGCCGTAAGCCCCGTAAGGCAGCGACACTCCAATCCCTACCCTGCACCCACCGTGACTCACGGCTGCCCACGAGGCCCCCGAGGCACTCGACCCCTTACCTGGCTACACGAACGATGCTCAGTCCTTCTGCTTCTGGAATTTCGGAAAGCCGGCCTGGGTCTCGAGAATGGCCAGGAGCCGGCGTGCAGTCAGGAATCCAGGAGTGATAGCGGGAACAGAGACCCCAGTCACAGGGAGTTGACCCTAAGTAGGCCCAGAGTCTCCTTCGGTGGCCGGCCTGTACGTGAGTAACTTTGAAACTCATCATGTACTAACAACTGCCAATCCCTACGTTTCCAGTATTCTCTACTGGAAACGTTATATTGATGACGTCCTTATGATTTGGCACAATAACCAAGATCTTAAAACCTTTGTTGATTGGCTGAATACACGTGATCCATGGCTCAGATTCACGTATACAGCAGATAAAGAGAGCATTGACTTTCTGGACCTAACGATTTTTGCAGCGGAAAACCGAATTGAGACAAAAACATTCAGAAAACCTACTGCAAAAAATAGTTTGTTGTCCTATAACAGCTATCATCCGCAACCATTAAGAGACAACCTACCTTACAGTCAGTTTTTACGTCTCAAAAGGAACTGTAGTCAAATAAAGGATTATGTAACACAATCAAAAGCTCTCAGCATCAGACTCCAACAAAGACATTATAAAAAATCCACAATATCGAAATGTCAAAAAAGAGCCTCAAACCAACCCAGAGAAAATCTCTTGACAACTTTTGAAAAAGCTGAGAATAAGGACCTCATGACCTGCGTCACAACATTTGGGCCCGCATCATATCAGGTTAACAAACTTATCAGCAAGAATTGGCACATTGTAAACACAGGAAAGTTCAACTGGCCAAAACCTCGCTTTGCGAATAGACGAACAAAGAATCTGCGCGATATGCTGGTACATACCCGTCCAAAACAAATAAATTCAACTAATCCTACCAGGAATATCAACATGACACCAGTGACGGGCCATTACCCATGTGGCTCCTGCACAGCCTGCACATCCACTTCAATGTCTAAGACTCTACAACTGTCTGTAACATTCACATGGACCCAAAGGCAACACAGCAATTGCAACACCTCGCATGTGATCTATATGATCACTTGTCCCTGTGACAAAAAATACATTGGCATGACTTGCAGGAAGGTTAAACTACGCATAGGGGAACATAAAAGCAACATTCGCTTACACAAGAACACTACCAAGCTCTGTGCACACTTTACAGAACAAAAACACAGCATTGAGGACTTGAAGTGGACAGTTATTGAAAGAATACCAGACACAACACCCAATGCTGATAAAGTATTATATGAAAAAGAACAACGTTGGGTGGACCGCCTTAAGACCAATAAGATCGGTCTAAATGATGACATTTGCTGGCACCACTTTGCACGCTAACTTTTTTGAAAAATGAATAAATAGACCCCCCAAAGAACTACTTTTTCTGCAGTATGAAAGTTTGGAGGATTGGGTTTTGTAATATATGTGGTTTCCATATTTCAGTGTTAAAAATTCATTTTTTCAATTTTTATGAGTAACGCCATGATAATTACTACATCACATTGGAGATTACTTATAATTCATTTCGAGCGTGTTCCAAACTTGCTGTTGTACATAGTCCTAAACTGTTCTCCTCTTTCCAAAACGTCCCATTTTTATTTCCTTGAAATGCCCTGTAAAAACGCCATTGAAAGCGTGCTCCTGGCGTCCAGGAGGCAGAGTCAGCACAAGACGCGGCACACTTCCAAAGCGGGTGAGTTTTTCCCGCATCTGCTAGCGGAGAATCGCCACGACACGGCATTGTTACTAACCTTAGCTTGCTATCGTTATAGCCTGGGACAATGTCCTTACCTCCTGATGAAACCTTGATTTATCTTCTCTAAGGTAAGACCTCACCTGAGGTAACTCGGATTGCCATCAACATGGATATGTATACATAACTATCCATTCCCCTTTCTTTACCTTCGTTTTTTACCTCCGTTAGGTTTATATGAAAGCTCACCTAACTAGAGGTATGTCACATTTTTATGAATCGATTTGGGTATTGCTAAACTATTATTAGCCTGTAATTTGTTATCATCGCGTTACATACTCATTATGCAAACGCTAGTTCATCGCCAGTCGCTACCCATTACTCGCCATTGATGTCCCCATTAGTCTGTTTCCATATGTCTCATTTGAGCTTTTGTAAAAACAGTATAAAGTCCTGTTTGTCAACCATTTCCTGAATATTGGTTAAATGCTAGTAGTGACCCCACCTTTTTCTTTAATAATTTTTAGGTGACCTCAGATACCCCAAACAGAAGGGTAAGACTAATAAGTTTATAAATCTACCCATCAACATCACAAATAGTGATATGTTTTCTATCTGTGTTAAGTGTTGTATTTGTCCTGACGAATGCTCTTAGACCACCTGGCCAACAGAGCAGAAACATGTCGACGTTCTTTCAATCTTATTAACATATGCTATGGATACCTAACTTCCTGTGAGCATACCCAACCATTTTTTAACCTAGCAGTCCAGCGATACTAATAAAGAGTATTTAAGTCGTCTGGAAGCTTTTTAAACAAAACCTTTTTGCGCACTTTCAGTGGGGTAACTTTAAATTCTCTGGAGACTGCCACAAAACCAGAGAACGCCTCGGGTGAGGCTGGCAATTTACAAATTGTTAAACCCAATGATTGCTGCCATAACGTTTGTGTGGGGCGGCCAACAACATATACCGCTTACGTTATACACAACGTTTATGAGGGTTTTCCAAATATTTCTCTTGGTATTAGTGGTTACAAGTGTCCTATCCACCATTGATTAACTCTGAACCCAGAGTCTCCACCCCCTGACCCTCAGGTCACGCGATATCACCAGAGCGGAAATGGGTCGGTCGGACGCCGATTGGGCCGTCCGCCCGACCAATCACCAGAGACCAGGAGCGGGCGGGGTCCGGAGAGGCCGGGTCCTAAGTGCGCGCGTCCTGATTCTCCATGCTTGTCATATGTTCTACTTGCTTTGCAATAACTAGAACTTCTTCGAGAGGAGGTTCATCCTTCAACCTGAGTTCCTTCCTAATGTCATCATGTGCACATCTCAAAACAAATTGATCACGAATTCTTTTGTCTAAAGTTTGACCAAAGTTGCAAGAAGATGCCAACTTCCTTAGAGAGGATATATATTCTTCTACAGTTTCTTCTTTTTTTTGTTCCCTTAGCCCAAAGTAATATCTCTCCATTATAGTGCTGAGTCTCGGTAAATAATGCCTATCAAGTTGAAGAATGGCAATCTCATATTCATTCAAGTTTCTTTGTTCAGCAGCAGATAAATCAGGCAAATGTTCTAAAACGTCTTGTCCCTCACCACCAAGACAATGTAGAAGAAGAGAATGCTTCCTTTCTGCACTTAGATTCGTTCCACAAACTCTTGCATAATTTGCAACATTTTTTTTCCATTTTTTCCATTTTACATTTGGTTCTCCAGGACTTGTTAGAAAAAACGCAGGTTGAGTAACATTTTGCATTTTATACTTCTAATGAAAATATGTAGCAATATATATTACAGGATAAATTCTTTCTTTCTTTATTTTTTTAAATAAAATGAATATTTAGCTATTACTTAAGCTTGTACTCTTCTTTTTTTTGATAAATTGAGAAGATGATCTTTAACTATTCAGAAAAAATAGAATTTAATCCACTTTAGATTATTATTTAATAAAGAATGTGTGTATTCTCTTTATTCACTGAGTGAAGAGAACGTTATGGAAAAAAGTCTTTTAACAAACAAATGCCTTCCAATAGAAGAATGGAACACACGTAGTGTAATAATGGAGAATGGAACACACGTAGCGTAATAATTGTCAATTGTCTCAGACAAGCGTTTTCTGCTCGAACGCAGTGTCTCAGAGATAGAGACAAACAGAATCCAATGACGTGTACAGAGAAGACGTCCTTAGCTGGAACGCAACGTGATAGATGTACAGCTGGAACGCAGCGCCCGTATTGTTAAAGCGAGCTTCCTCTAGGTAAGCAAAGTCGTATCACGCGCTCAGTGTTATTTCAATATTTTCATCAAATTACTTTTAAATATGTCCCGTTTGATTCATATAAAGATATTCCTCCCTCCGCTCTCCTCACCGTTACAGCAAATCAGTTCAGCCGCTGTGAAGTCAACGCTTCGCTTCCCGATGAAACAGCCGCTGGAGGAGAGACAAGGTCGGTTTCTTTTTTTTTGTGTTGCTGTCATCTTGAGGTCGTTTCCAATCGTCGCCAGTAAAACGTTGTAGAAATAAGGTTGAATAAGTAGATATGACAAGGTAGAGTAGTTAAGTGGGTTTAATGAACCTCATCCACAAACAGCAAAGATCAACTGACAAAACATCGAGTTCTCGGCAAGAATCAAGATACAGGGTTCTGAGGTCTTAGAATACAGGTAAAAGGTTCTAAAGTCTTAAAGGGAAAGAAAGGATAACATCACAGTTATGTAAAGAGGGGATTAAGGAAGGTTTGTTGAATCATAGTAATGTGAGGGTTGAACTGAATGGGAATGAACAAGGATGTAGGGGCGTTTTGTTTAGATATGTGCAATATGAAGAAATGGGCAATGAATCCTTGTCAAACGTGTAAGTTAATTTAATTCACATAACTGGTTGTAGTTAAAATTTGTTAATAGAGCCTTTTATAGAAATAACTAGAACTTTCAAGTTTATTGATGGTGGCATTTAGTTTCTTGCTTTGTAGATACCCCTGATGAAGGGAATAGATATTCCGAAATGCATTGGGCGTTGGAAATAAAATTGTGACATGTTGAAATTCACACTCCTTCCTCGTTTGTGGTATCTTTTGGAGTACTAAAGACGCATGAGTTAAATAAATTGATTAAAAAAATGGAAGAAACAGTTAAAAGTATAAGACATAAACAAAAGCATAAAGAAGTGTTAAATGTTTTGATTTAATAGACTCATACCAGACCAGGACCAGGCCGTTCAGAGGGAAGGGTTTCCAGAATGTGTTTAGTTTACATTGTATGCGCAATGGGAGAGGGCGCGGACCGTGCTCGCACGCCTTTACAAATGCAAAGCATTCATTAAGACAAACATTTAGATGACTTTAGACAACACAAGGTGTGCATCACAGAACTTTCCACTGTTATTCACATATATCAATGGATACCATGCCAAGCAACTGATCCTTAGTCCTGATGATAATCTGATATACCTATATTTTTACAGGATCGAAACATCGTTGATATACCCTCTGACTCGTTGCACCATGCTTTGTAGTATTTTTGTTTTGGGTACAGTAGTATTTTGATCTTAATAATAAGTGACCTGAACGTATTAAAGTAATGTTGGTGACTGTTTGCTTGCCTGTATATGTCTATATATATTTTTGTTGTGAGTTTTTAACACCTGGTTTTCTATGCATTATTGTTTTTCTGCTCATTGTTTGCTTCAGTTCATTGTTTGTTTGCTCTCTTGCTCTTTGAAATTATACTGCCTGGGGTAATTCAAATTTTTGTTCGAATTGTAGTAATACAATTGAAAACTCTGATCATTGAATCTATTTATTAAACTGATTTTTGTATCCAGAGAAACTGTATTTCATTTTTTAAGGAGCTTTTGTCTCTCAAATTACACAAGTACCCTTGGTCCTTCAAGATCTCTGAGTCTCCCTTGTGTACATATACAATCTACCACTGGGTGAGCACTGATTATTTCAGGGTGTGCATCTGACCTACCCTGGCTAAGTTGTTTGGTTACTGCTTGGACAGATTGCATACCTCTACCAACCAGAAACCTAAGTTCTCACAAGAAATGCATTTTTAAAGATTTAAAGCAAAAAACTCAAATAAAATGTATTGCACCAATCAGTAGTCCCTCTTCCTAGTTGACTATGATCTAGACATGATTGTAGGCTGACCACGATGGGGCATGGATCAGAAATATCAAACAGGTTCATTGTGTTTAAAGAGTTTAGCTTCTTTGTTAGCCTGTGAAACATAAATTGAAATCCTCTAGCAGGGCAAGGTTGTAGGCTATATCCACCAAAAACATCACAAACCCTATAGCCACTGAACAAGGTCCTACTGAAGATGTTGGTTTGGTAGGAAAAGTTACGAGCAGGAGAATTTCTTAGTGGTCATATTGGGCGGATTCTCTGTATGCCTTTGCCCAGACAAGATTAATTTCTTTGGACTTAGACACAGATTTACTAAATCCTGCATGTTAGTTTAGGACGTAATACCATCTGAGGCAAATAAGGGTGTGCATTGAAAGGTATCTAAATGTAACACAAAATTGACTATGAAGATTACATGCCCCACACCCAGACAATCCTGTCACCAGGCCTAACCCATCTGCTTTTTCTGGGATCTTTAAGGTCAAGCACTGGCAGGGGTGTCTGCTGGCTGTCTAATCCAAATTTGCCTCCAAGTGTTTCATACAGAGAAAAGTTAACTTTCCAAAAGGTTACTATTCCTAAATAATAATTACAAATATAACTTTACACTTGTATTGGATTTTTAATAAATATTAAAAATAGTGGTTAAATCATTCACCTAACTTGTCCCAAACCAAGTCAGCCAATTTAATATATTAATTTGCATGCTAGTTTTCCTCATTGGATAGCCGGAACCCTTCCCAGTGAAAATAGCTTTTGCTGGCTATTTAAATACCATACACCCTACCTCGTGGTCTACAAAGTCTAAATAGTGGTTACTTACTAATATTTAAAAGGAAAGATTTTGCCCTTTCAAAAGCGTTATATGACTGGTTGGGCTGCAGGTTGAGACAGCAGAAGTCAGGCTACAATGGAAGCCCTCAAGCCACGTTTTCTTTTGTCACCCTAGTGGATGGTACAACAAGTATTGCAGTGCAAAGGTGATATTTAACTGTCCATTGCCTTGGTGTATTTTTTCAGCAAATAATATGGCCTTACAAGAAATTTAAATATGCCAAGTTGTACTTAACCAATTTTACCAGTTTGTAAGGGTCAAAGCATATGCACAGATTAGCATTGTCACAGTGTTTTCACAGTGCAGAGAGTCAAAAAAACCAGCAGTATCACTCTAATGTGTTTTGAATAAGATTATACAGTACCGAACGTTAGCACATGTATGTTGATTAATATTGTAATTTATGTACTAATCATTGCACCTTCATTAACAAAATGTTTAAAAAATGCGTGCCACCACCTTGTTGCACAATGAAATGAGTGGAGTGATGACACTGTTCTGTTCAACAGTGGTCCCTAAGTTGTCTGAGAATGGATATTCTGCTTGCCTAATGAGTATGTGTTTAAAGTTGATTGAATATGCTTGCACATGTCAATAACTGACTTCTTGCATTTTCTTTCCTTGAAGCCAGGTGTGTAGGTTCTGGGAGTACATCCGATGTTGTTGCAGCTGCACCTTGTTTTTTGTAGACCTATCCACAGCCTTCAGGTGGGCCAATTTATGGAGATCCTCCCAGCATTCCTCACAGCACTTTATCTCATGTTTTGTCATTGTGATTCACTGCTGGTGATGTTCTCCCACACCGGCATTTGACATTCTTCTCCAGCTCATATTTTGGCTCCTCGTAGAGCTGAAGAGGTTTAGTGAAGACTAACACTCAAACGATTTCCAAATCTTCTTAGATTTATTTTATTTATTTTATTTTATTTATTTTATATAGCGCTGGCTAGACCCGGAGGTATCTGAGCACTTTACATGAGTATTAGACCATAGTTGCAGGTTACATTGCTACAAAGATTACACAGTTATTAGAGCATGGCAACACAGTTACATGTAAGGTCAAGACAAACAAAAGGACATATACATAATGGAAAAAGCAGGCAAGGGGAGATATTCAGGGGATGGGGTAGGAGACAGAGAATTAAGGAGGGAAAGTGGAGGGGAGGGTGAGAGACACAGTATGGAAAGAGGAGGGGGAGGGTGAAGGGGACACAAACCAGTAGATGAGTCAAAGCTGCGTCCAAAGTCCAGTAAGCTGTGATCCCAGAGAAGTGGTATCATTTCCCCATCTCTGTTGCGAGAGGCTCCCTATACGCACTGGACTCTCTCAGAGGGGCCTCTGAGACTACTAGGCCTACATACTGGATCCTTTCCCAAAAAGTTGAGAGTGAGTGCTTTGGCAAGGGGTGCCTTACCATACCTCAACTGTGAGTGGCTCCCTTAGCGCTTTGGACTCTCTCAGCGGGTGCGCTGAGACTCCAGAGTATAAATATTGGCTCTTTCCCCAACAAGGAGTGCTTAGTCAAAGGGCACAAAAGGACAGGGGGCTAGGCGGTGTAGCAGGCAAGGGGAGAGATTCGGGGGAGAGGGGATAGGAGCAAAGGAAGTAGACAAAGAAAGAAAGAAAGTGTACTAAATGGGAACAAACAACATTAGTATGGGGGACAGACTGTTTTCTCTCTGTGGCCATGAGTTTGCCCCAACTCTAAGGTAAAAGCCTAGCACAGGTAATTCCAGAAGTAGCCGAGTAGTCGTGCCAGAGTAGGGGTTGAGCTGGCAAGCGGGGGGGGCAGCAGGCGAGCAGAGAGGCAAACAGCAAATAACCCAGGCAGACCATGGTCCAGGTGATCAAGGGGTTAGCAAAACTAATGAAGCAGAGTAGACAAACTTTGAGGCAGCCAGCAGGGGGCAGCATGAGGTGAGAAGTAATCTAGGTGCATAACACATACTATAAACATTACATTTCCTAGCACCTATAAAAATGGCATTAGGGCCTTGCGCCCTATAGATCTAATAGTCCCCTGGGCCAACTGGCCATCTCTAAGGGGGTCAAATGCCCTCTGTCCAAAGTCAGGGCGCGCTGCCTAATGCAGCGACAGTCAAGGGTGCGTACTTGGCGCAAACCTAAACGTTGCAGCTGCCCACTACTTGCTGGAAAGCTGGGAGTCTTAACTGAAGGGCCTAAATGCAGAAGCTGGCACTAAGTGCTGCGCAGCTGTGCAGGCAGAGATGGGGCAAAGGGTCAGCCCACTGTAGCCATTACCTAATGACAGCATTATGCCCTTTTAGAAGAATTTTACCCCCTCTCAAACCTCTTATCAAATGTTGTAGGAGCCAAATGGTGTTCTTCGCAGCCATATGTAACATTGGCACCATGCACAACAATATTTTAGTCTCTCGCACTATGCACATGGCTCATGCTCTACACTTTCTGCTATTTTCCAAAGAACATTAGAATACTAGTTGGACCAGTACTTCTGCGGTGATTTCAAGCAGGATATTCTACCATGCATAAAGGGATATATGCACAATATTAAGGTTAAGATCAGCTTATGTTTATTCTATATTATTGACTATCAACATAAGGTCAAGGTAAGCATATTTAGAAAAGTGTAACGTTATTATTGTTAGCTCTAAATTTGCATACTATGATGATATGTTGGTAGTAAATATTGTTCAGTTGATATGCGTGCAGATTGGTATTTAAAACACATAGTAGACTTCAGTGTCGAAGTAACTTTGGCTGTCCAGACCTAAGATGGACTAGAAGTTTTAGAAAATCCTGGAAGAAATTGACTATGGAAGTTGTAACTAATAAGACGAAAAGCAGGGGAAATGGAAATTGACCTTGACTGAAGGCCTGTATGCCCATAGAACTCCACAGCTTGGAAACTGACACGTGCCTGTAGCCATTTTCTTGTTGGTTCTATCAATGTAGGTTGTCAGTTGGATCCAGGCTTTGTGATTCTAAAATGAGACTGCTTTCACTATGTCCCAGAATGTCCAGTTTGTGTTGGGGCCATGCCATTACACCACACCTAAGCACAACAAAAGGCTTCTTGGGGGAATGCATGTGAAATGCAATGCAAAAATTAGAAACAGTTTTGCAATACTGCTTTTTTGGTCTATATTTTTTACAGTCTACCTAGTTCTGAAGTCTTCTACTGATACTCATGGATCCCACAATGGCTTGGATCACGTATTCCTTGTACCCACCTGAAATGACAGAAGATTGTCTCTGATCTTGCCTAGTCAATGAGGCCATGGTGTCAATCTTGGTTGAAAGATTAGGTATCTGGCTAGAATACCAGTCCTCCCATGCATTTTTTGACTCAAGATAACTATGAATTAGCACTTCTTTGAGAGATGCAATGGGAACATGTAGAATTGAAAGAGAAACAGGACCTGGTCATCCGTGTGAGCTGGTTCTATCACAACTTTTTTTTGGACACATGGTCTTTCGACTCAGGGGATGGCAATGTGAGGGAAAAGGAACACAAGGGTCTGAACAGATACTGGAGGGTTTGTGTGTTATCTGTAAAAAAATACAATTCACAATTTCCTAATCTTAAAGCAAATGTAGCTTTGATGAGCTCTTACGCCATCTGGAAACAGGCGAAGAACCCCAGAATGCCACTAAGGAGTAAAGTTGAAGCAAGATGCAAACAGCAGGAATTGTAGATAAACAAAATGTGGAGACAGAGGCAGCATCTCTATATTTTAGGCCCAAGGGTACCTAAAGGGTAGCAGAGCAACAAATTGGAGGAATGGGAGGCCAAGCGGCAAGATAAAATGCAAGCAGAGAAGTATAAGACTAACCAAATCGTTCCCAGGGACATCTCTGCTGCATTGAAGTGTTTACATACTTGTCCTTCCACTGTCCACCCGGGATGAATAATCAAACCACAAGTGATCAGCTGAAGACTGATTAGTGGTCAAATCTTCAAATCTTTCTTCCCTAGTCTTTACTTCCTAGTTCTATAGGTCTACAGCTTCTTCCGCTGTGTGCATGTGCAAACCTACAAGGCAAATTTGAACAAGACTGTTTCTTCTCTTGTGCAGGATGCTCCCAACTCGGAAATCCAATGCATGGTGGTCTAACGACACTAAAGACACACAAAATACATAGCATATCTTTGATGTGCCTGGCATTTCCAATTTCACATGAATAGAAATCATTACTTGGGAATCCAAATTGGGCCAATGAAAGAATGAATGACATTTCTTGTGTCTTTTGACCGAAGACTTTTAATTGTCATCCAGACCTCATGGTATGGCCAACATCCATACCTCATATGACACAATCTGTTACCACTATACACTAGTGTATTATTAATTTAAAAATAAAAATATGTTGCATTTTTGCATACTTAACAAATCCACATTGTACATACAGTATTATTAATTTAAAAATAAAAATATGTTGCATTTTTGCATACTTAACAAATCCACATTGTACATACAGTAAAACCACTACCTAATGGAAAAAGGAAGTCAGTTACACTTTGATCGTATTTGTTAATTCCACTGCTCAATACAACTTGCATTGGATTCCCGCCCTCCCAACAAAGACTCCACCATCATGGGACAGTAGGTGTGCCCAGCTGTGATAACAATGAGCACTTGTCTGCTACAACTGGGGGGAAATTGGATTTTAGGAGTAAAGGTAATTGCATCAAACACATTCACTATTCATTTTGAGCCTGTAGGAAAGTGGTATATTATGTTGCATGGCTGGGTATCCTTGCCATGTAATGTCCCAAGATGGCCCTTGGATTCACACTAATAAGTCCTTGGCTCAGTCCTTGCCAGGTGGCAAAGAGAAGTCAGGCTTTACTAGAGGAATATGTGTTAAACATTTCATAGTACCAACAGGGACAGTAAGTAATTGACACAACTGGAAAGAAATCCTACACCAATTTATAAAAATAGAGTGTATTTTTATCTTAATTTAGACACAAAACAAATGAGATATTATACATTTAACCAGAGTTATAGATTTTTAAAGCAATATTAAATCAGTGCAGTAAAATACATGGACAAAATAGCATTGTGGTTAAATGCAAAATCCATTGATGGCACTCTGCCACTTGCAAGTCAAGTTACTTTGAACCCTTATAGGGGTATGGTCATGCAGCCCCAGGACCAGGACACAACAGTCAGATTAATTTTACCAGCCCGTGGAGTCCAGAAGCAGAGCTGTTTTGCTGTCCTTGGTGCTGAATGGGAGCCGCGGTGGTGCTGTTTTTATCACTTACACGGTGCTACAAAGAACGAAATGCAAAAACACAAAAGGTATACGGCTGCTTATGTCATATGATGGGAGCAGAGTGTTCTCTGTAGCTGCAGTGCCCAGTGCAACAGACTCTTGACAAACAAGCCTTGGCAGGGGTAAGGACAACGTAAAGCGTTGGACACTTCAATGGGTCCTGTAAGTAAAGTAGCGGACTGAAACATTGGGGCAGGTGAGACTACAACTCTCACAATGCAATGGACCACAAAGGTTTGGGTGATCCCTCGGAGGGCCCGACGGCCAGCGATTCTTTAGATTCAGTGTTTTTATCTGCAGTTTACAATGGACTAGTGACACTAGTACAGGGGCGACTGAGGATGCTTCTGGCTTCCACAAGGATCACTCTCTTCAGGAGAGTAATTTTTGGGCCAAGAATAGGGGTCATTCAATCAGTTCAAAGTCTGCTGCCTCAGGGAAGAAGTATTCCTCTTTGTGCTGACGGGCAAAGTTCTGTTGTTGGCGATATAGGTTTCCTCTTGATCCTCCTTGAAGTAAGTTGTTCAGATATGTGTTTCTGATGTCAGGGGGGTCTCTAAAATCCTAGATTTAGCAATGTGTGGGAGCTTGTAGCCAATAGGGAGCTAGTCCCTGCTGCTAGTCCACCCCTGAGGTGAGACTACACCCGGTGGTGTAGGTCACCTTATTTACCAAGAACCTACTTTTTTTGTCTCCTAAAGATGGCAGAATTCAATTGTACGTGTACAGACCATGCTGCCCATCCTAGAGGTGTGGCCATCCTACCTGGGGGTGTGTACCTTCTGATCTTCCCAGGTGCAAGCACATCTGGGGACAGGGGAGGGCTGTTTCCTCCTCAGGCGGCCAGCCCAAATACATATGAGAGGAGGTGTAACCTTTGAAGCTCACTGCGCTGATGTGCCAATTCATTAGCTACCTGTGAACGAAGAAGGTGTCCTTCCTGCCAAGAGTTGTCTTTAACTCCTAGAAGTGACACCACTTCCTGGAAGGAGGCCAGAATATTGTCTTGGAAACAACAGATCCTGGAAACTGTGGGATAGAACACAATAAAGCTGGGGGCAAGCAGGGGTAAAATCTAAGTCGCCCTCTGGGTGTATGCCATGTCCCTCAGATCACGAGAATCATGTCTTGGGTGAGAAGGTTCATCGCTGGATACCAAAATTGACTGATTTTAGTGGTACCATAATGGAGCTGCCATTCTCGAAGGTGCCTGGTTAGAATCCCCTGTTACCCTATGGATCGGTAATACATATAGTAGTTTCCAATGGGAAACGCCACTATAGGGACATATAGGCTTACTCTTACATGTCCACACCTTAGATATAATGCACACTGCCTCCTGGGCTTCGCAGGCCTTCCTTAGGGGTGCCTACATTCATTAAAACAGTGTATATGACTGTGCCACATATGGCGAAGACACAGTCTCATTCAAGCAGTTTGCATTGGTCCTGCAGTATCCAGTGGAAGGCCTGCTGTTAGTAAGTTGCATTGGTCACCCATGGTGGCAGAAACTCATGGTACAACTGTGGAAATCCATTTATCACCAATGCCCTGGGTACCCCAGGTATCATATATCAGGGACATTTAAGTTGGTAAAGCTTTTGCATATTTGGGTTTACCAAGTTTAACATAAAGGGTTTAGGAGAGAGCACATGCACTATGGTCTAACCATTAACATTTGGAGCTAAATGTGGGGGGTGACAATTCAAAAAGGGACTCTTTCCAACATACCATACACAAGTAAAGATACAAATGACAAACCCCTGTGAATCGTGTGTGTGTGTAAGCAGTCTTCCTCCACCCCAAACCCTACATCCTTGTGCCCCATCCATTACCTATTCTCATGTTAGAATGTCCTTTTCGTCAATAGCACTCATGGTGTTCCTCAAGGCTTGGCCCGTACCCACATTCTCCAGGCCCCATGTCCCTTTCCAAATGGGAAGTTTCTGTGCAAATTAAGTGTAGTAGCCCTGTGCATCTCAACATCACATAATGATTGATAATACACTCATGGAGGCCTGTCATCTGTTTTTAAAATACTTGGGATTTCTAACAATTGCTGAAGTGTGAATCTATGTGACTGGTGAAAATTAAAACCTACCTATAACCTCGCCCCGCACCTAGGTCTGTCACAGCGAGTGCCGATCGAACGGAGGGTAAACACAGGGCATTTAATCTTTTCCTCACTTACTGTTCCCTTGGCTTCCGGCTGGTGAGCGGGCTAGTGCTCACGCTGTACAGCCTACTTAATTTCCTGCCTGGGCAGACGCACAGTCGGACGCTGTAGGATTACTGCAGGCTGCACTTTCTACTTCTTTTAAATTGCACTGAATTTCAGTTTTTAAAAAACTTGGGATTTCTAACAATCGCTAATGTGTGAATTTATGTGACTGGTGAAATTTAAAACCTACCTTTAACCTCGCCCGCACCCCGGTCCGTCACAGCAAGTGCAGGGTGAACACAGGGCATTTAATCTTTTTCTCACTTCCAGGCACCTCGGCTTCCGGTTGGTGAGCGGGCTAGTGCTCACGCTGAACCTCCTACTTAATTCCATGCCAGAGCAAATGCTCAGCAGACGTGCACAGAGAGTGCGCAAGCGGCGCGCCGAAGGTGCACCAAAGGCAGCCTGTCTGCGTCCGTCCGCGCCTAGCCCGAGCCTAGGGCCAGAAACCCTGCAGCAGAAGCTGGCAAAACAAGTTGTCTAACTTACACGAGTCAGGAGCTATATAAGCTAGCTGCCAATCAGTGTTGCCAACATCTGGATTTGCAGAAAGAAATCAAGCAATATGAGCAATGTAAACTGCCATTCAGTTTTCTAAGAATAAATGAGCTAGAATCTCAGGGTTCCCCCACTAATTATAAGGGAGTGCCGGCCTTCAAGGTGGTTTAATTAAATTTGCGACCTTTAGTTGAACATAATACAGAGATGGAGGAACTGCTAGAAGCACATAAACTTGATGTGGCTTTTATAACAGAGACATGGGCAGATGGGGCATCTGACCCGGAATTGCCCTAGCATTACCGGCAAGTTATGCCGCCACTAGAGCTGATAGAACATGGAAGCCGGGGGGCTTGCGATGTTATGTAGAGAAGAGCTGCAAGTTCGTAGCTCGGTTGTGGGAAGTTCCCAGGATTGTTAACTGTTATTTCAGATTGCACTCACAAAGAACTATACATTAAGAGGCCTTCTGTTGTATAGGCCCCCAAGGGCAATAACCCATTTGCTACTGATCCTAAGCCCTATTTTAGAATCAAGTCTGCTAGGATCGGATTTTATGATTTTTGGGGATTTTAAATACCATCGAAAGAAATCAGCAGAAAATAATACCGCCGCATTCATCAACGCTATGACATGGCTTTCCCTGAACCAGATTGTTAAACAGGGCACCCATGAGGCTGGCCACACGCTAAATGGTATTTTCTCCTCCAACCCTAACCTCAAAATCATGGAGATTATGCCTGTTCCATGGTCGGACCATAAAGCCATATTATTTTCCATAACTGTGATTCAAGGGCAGCCAGTTCTCTTTAAGAGTCAGAAGCCAGTCATCTTTCAAGACTGGTCTCAAATTAATGCCCCTATGCTACAGGAAATTCTTCTTAAGACTAAACCCAAACCTGCACCAGACAGTAATTGGGCTGTTGAGAGGGTATATTCCTGGATAAAGACAGCAGTAAATATGGTAGCACCTACTAAATGCTTTGTTCCTAAACGAAAAAAGCCATCAGAACCCTGGTTTACATACAAACGTAGGGCACAAAAACAAGTATGCAGAAGGGCTGGGAGAAAATGGAGATCCAACTACGATCAAAACTTAAAAGGTGATAATGCTCGAACTCTGTCAGATTGTAAAAAATTGGTCATAGGGGAAAAAAGCAACTACTTTACTAGAAAAATCAAGGAGGCTAAGAATTCCAGTAAGGAGCTCTTCATGACAGTCAAAAAACTAGCAGATCTCCCTGTCAGGAATCAGTTGGACAGTAGCATCGAACTCTGCAACGCATTAGGACAGTTTTTCGTGGACAAAGTCTCTATGGTGTATGAACTATTCAAGAGCAACCATAACACCAAGACCTCACCTAACCATCCTAATCTGGGTATACCAAACCCTAAAACGAGTTTCTGTTTTACACCCCCTTCAGTAGAACAGATCTGTCAGGTAGTAAAAACAATCAGATCCAGAGACCCAACTGATCCATATCCGCCTGAAATAATGCGTCTTTTCCCAGAGATACTTAGTGAACAGCTACATGGCTTGTTCTCTGAGTTAATCCAGTAAGGTATCTTCCCAGAAGCTTGGAAAATAGCATCAGTCATTCCACTTCTAAAAAAATGTATTCTGGACCCTAAGGAACCCAGCAGCTACCGGCAAATTTCCAGAATCCCTTTCCCAGCTAAAGTGTTAGAGAAGCTGATCAAGAAACAACTGAAGGTTTTATTAGCATCTAGAAATCTTCTGGGTCAATCACAATAAGGATTTAGAGGAGCAGCACAGAACGGAGACAGCTCTGGTCATGGCAGCTGAGGGTCTTAGGAGTATTCTGGACACAGGAGGGAAGGCCGCCCTGATCCTATTAGATCTTTCGGCGGCCTTCGGCACTGTGAACCATGAGATCCTCCTAGCTCGTTTAGATGATTTGGTGGTACACTGATGTCTTCCTTTCTGAGGGACAGAACTTTTTCAGTGCTTCTGGGAGAATGTGCTTCCAATTTCTTTAGGGTACCATGTGGGGTGCCTCAGGGTTCGGCCTTGAGCTCCACTCATTTCAACGATTGTGTTGCTCCCCTGACCTCGATCATCAGGAAATGTGGGTTTTTGCCCGTCGCGTACGCAGACACCCAAATAGTGGTGTCAGTAACTTGCAACGTAGACAAAACGGCAGACCATTTCAGGGACTGCATGAAGTAAATCAATGGATGCATCTTAACTCTTTAAAGCTCAATGGTGATAAAACAGAGGTCATGCTTCTGGTCCCCCAAATGGTGGCCTGACAGTCTGGGTGATTGCCCAATCCCAGTATGCAAAGTCAAAAATCTTTGATTCCTATATAATGACAAACTGACCTTTAACGCCCAGACCAATAATCTGTCCTCATCCATTTGGTATGTATAAAAAATGATCAGAAGAATTTGTCCGTTTATCCCTCTTGATTCACGCAAAACAGTGGTCACGACGCATGCCTTGTCTAGATAGGACTATGGCAACGCTCTATATGCAGGGATTCAAGCCCACAATCGAACCAAACTGCAACGTTTCCAGAACTCAGCAGCAAGGCTAGTGCTGGACATTCCTGCATCCAAATCAGTCTCTGTTGGACCCAGCCCGTTGGGCAGGTTCACCCCTAGACTTTTTGCTTTTTCCTAGCCTGTTTATGGAACCTGGTGTTGGTGATTTTAGGCCTCTGCGCACTTTTTCACTGTGGTACAGTGTAAAGTGCTGAAGCTCTCAGTGTATGTATGGTGAGTGACCTGCCCTCCCATAGGAATGAATGGGGAATATGTATGCCCATGGTAGTTCCTGATGTGTGGGGAGTGCAGGGGCGAGTTTGGTATGTATGAACTCGTGAGAATGAATGCTGCAAAATGATACATGCTTCATGACTGTGTCTAGTCTAGAAGTACTACTTTTGGAAGTTGGCATATTTGTGTAAGTTGGTGCTGGCGTGTGATTGGCTGGTGAGCCTGGCCCAGAGTGCCTGGGCCTGCTTGTGGATTGACTGTCTGGTTTGAGGATGACAGGGGCTGAAGAGCCCAGGAGGTTGTCTGAAGTCATCCCATGGATGAAAGGCAGCATCTGCTGCCAGGGAAGTGGGAGGAGATGGCACCTGATAGTGAAGGGCTGTGCCTGCCTAACTACAAAGCTGGCTCCACCTCCCGCTGGGCGACTGTCACCTCTGTCCCTGATACTGAAGGGACTTCCCTATAACCAGTTCTAGCTGGTTCTCACACTGCCTGCTTCAAAGGACTTCAAAGGACTTCAAAGAATTTTGGCTGTATAAGAAGGGGCTGTGTCCCCTTCCAAAATGTTCTTGTTTCTAACTTGAATCTGCCAGGGGCATGCTGCTGCTGGGGCTCAGGGGAATCCCTGGGCCCTGCCCAGCTCCTGGACATTTGATGGACTGCTGGGGGGACTCTTCCTGGCTGTCCCCCTGTCTGCTGCATTTCTTTGGACCCTTCTTGCTGTAGGGGTCATTTCCTGCTGGGGGCTATGTGCTCCCTCTCTGGACTTCCTGAGCTGCTGGGACCCTCCTTGCTGTGGGGATCCTTGCTGGGGGCCTTTTTGGGTGATTGCTAGGCCCCCCCAGTGCCTCGTGGGCGCTTTATCTGAATTACGAGCATTTTTTGGCGCCTCACGCCCGATGCGTGAGACTTGGCAGGTGCCTACCCTGCGATGTTGTTCGTGGTTTTATTATATTGGCATGCAAGTGCCCGTCTCGCTTATATTTGATTCATGTGCCCTCTGGCAGGTGCCTACCCTGCCAGGGACTTTGCCGCAACTTTGCTTTCCACGAGGGAGCCCACTCCTTGGGAAAATCTCTGCCTGCCTGCCTGTCTGGAAACGGGCCGCCGCGCTGCCCGCGACGACCCGGAAGTGCTCGGCCAGCCGGCCAATTGCAGCGTGGCCGGCCGGAAGTCCCGCCCCGCAGCGGGAGAGAAGAGAGGACGCCGCAGGAAGAAGGCGCCCAGGAGATGGCGGCTGGTGGCGCCGGTGCAGGGCTCCCATTGCTGAGGGAGCCCTGGAGGAGCGGAGCGGAGCGGTAGCGGAGGGGGCGCGAGGCACATTGTCGGTGCCTGCCCCCGCCGCGGAGAGGAGAAGAGAGGAGAGGGGCGGCAGGCGGAGACTTGCGGAGGGGGCGCAAGGCACATTGTCGGTGCCTGCCCCCACCGCCAGCGAAGAAGAGCCGCCGCCCGGAGGAGCCCGCCCCTGAGTCCCGGTGAGTCTGGGCTGTGGCCGGGCAGAGTGAGGCAGAGGAGAACGGAGGGGCGCCGGGACACATTGTCGGTGTCCGCCCCTCCCCCAGTGGCGCGAGCTCGCGCCTAGTGCCAGTAGGAAGCCATGAAGGCTTCAAGGGCGGCCCCGGTTGGCAGTGGGTCGCCCCAACGTGCACGGAGCCCGGAGAGGCTCCCCGCCCCATTTTGTATTTAGAGGCATGAGAGGCTCTAAGGGGCATTTGGTGAAGTTAGAGTCCCCCGTAGGGGACTCCACCGTGAAGGCAGAGTCAGGGCGGCCCCGTTTGCCAGTGGGCCGCCCCAACGTGATAGAGAGCCCAGGAGAGGCTCATGGGGGCACCATTGTATTTAGAGCCCTGAGAGGCTCCAACGCTGGGTGCACAGTAGTTTTAGAGCCTGTGTGGCTCAGGTGGCGCAGATTTGTTCTAGGGGCTACTGAGAGCCCTGCCACAGCTTTTTGATCCCAGCTGCCCAGCACTTTGTGGGCAGCTGCCACGTTTAGGCTTTTTGTACTCTGTGACTGGCGCTGCATGGCAGCGCACTCTGACATTGGACTCAGGGCATCCTTGCCCCTCAAGGCCAGTTGGCCTAGGGACCGCCACAGGTGGTGGCTTATGTAAGTTATGCGCAATGTGATTCCTATGTTTTTAATAGTAATTGCCTACTGTGTGTTTTTGCGCTATTGACTTATGTGATGGCACCTCTGAATGTTTTTAGGCATCATGTGTCTTCTTGCGCTGCACCCCTTAATGTATTTTATTGCATCATGTGCTTTATTCTTAACACCTCTGAATGTTTTAGGCATCATGTGTTTCCCTTTATTACTCCTCTGAATGTGTTTTATGCATCATGGGTAAGGTGTTCTGGTTTATACCCCTAAATGTGTTTATTCTTAGGTGGTTGTCCTTTTTAGTACAGGTGGTCCTAGTAAGGTCCTGGTTCCTGTTACCAGTGGTTACTGGTTGTGATCTTTTTTGATTATCATTTTATGTTTATTATTCTTTATTCTAGAAGTGCTATGTCTGAATATGACAGTGGCCCATGTGGCCCTGTCTTGTGAATAATCCCATGTGAATATTGCCCGTGCCAGTTGGCACAATGTATATGTTTGATTCTATCTGATATGTTTTTACAATACAAAAGTTATTTTTATAATAACCTTGTGTGGAGTCTCTTTTGTGGTGGGCCTAGTATGTTGTTGCTGTTGTGCGCTGGCGCAAATGCTTTACACATTGCCTCCGAATTTAGCCTTACTGCTTGTGCCAAGCTACCAAGGGGGTGAGCAGGGGTTATCTTGGTGTGCGACTTCCTTGTCCTGACTAGAATGGTGGTTTCTGCCTGGCTTTGGCGTCAGCCTTAGCCTACCAGAAATAGCCAGTTCTAACATTGTTGGTCAGCGGTGCGGATTTGGACTTGTGTTTGCGCAGTGCCATAGCGACAACTGGCTACATTACAAAACTCTGCAATTTTTTTCAGATAGTCACATGTTTGGGATTATTGTTTTTGATTTTTTTCCTCAAGAGTGTCATTTTCAAATGTGTTCCTGCGCTTTATGTTTAGTGTCAGATGAGAGAAAGTGACAGGGCGGGACGCCAGTAGAGGGGGAGGTTCCCATAGATTAGGAATCCCTTGCTAGGTCCAGTGTCCAATCCCAAATCCTGTCCCTGTGTGGGTAGATGGAAGAGAGGGAGTGTGAGGAGAAATTACTAGCTCAGGAGGGTGGTTGTTCCCTGAGTGTAGTGTGTGTGTCTGGATTCCAAGTGTGGTAGGATCCAGTGGTGGCAGCTTTAATGTGTCCAGTGTGTTAATTCCCATTCCCCGCTCCCAGAGTTTGGTACCTGTGTCACGTGTGGTCAGGTTGAGTGATCAGGGGTGGTAGAAACTGCCTTACCAGTCCGAGGGGGGGGGAGTGTGCGAATGAGTGATGTGCTGAACTGGAGGAGTTGGTGTGAGTTTTCTTTTTGTTAAAGAGCTTGCATGAGAGGTGTACCTCTGGTGGTGTGCAGGAGGTCCTGCAGAGGCACTGGACAAGAAGGTGGATGTCTGGCGGTGTGCTAGATGTCTTGCAGAGGCATTAGGAGGTGATTCTAACAGGAGTGGCTTGTGTATCTGATGATCCTGTGAAGGGGAAGAGGTTCATGTGTAACCCAGCTAGGTCCCAGTAGTATGGTAGGGGTGTAGGGGCTCACGCCCTGTCTCAGTGGAGGCGGAGTGAGTGTGGGACGGTGTGTCCCACGTTGGCCTGAAACCCTATCTCAGGGCCAGGAGGGTTCCCTAAGGGAGCGCCAGGTCAGGGGCCTAAGCTGTACATAGGTCATTTGAGGAGGATCTTCCTGTGTCTAGAGGACGGGGAGTGTCTGTAACCAGAACTCCGGCGGTCCTAGTGTTGGGCAGTACCGCTCCTAAGTGGAGGGTGCAGAAGTCCTGGCTCGCTGAGCATTTGACATTCTAGAGTGCTTGACCATTTGTGGGGCCTTTGGAGGTCGTTCCCCGAGGAGGGGGGAAAGCCAGGTTGGGGTGTGGCCTGACCTGGAAGGAGTACTGGAGGAAAGTGTGTCACTGATACGCCGCTGGCGTGTGCTCTGTCTAGCCTGGGACATACTGAGAATCACCCTGTGATAGGGAGTACTGGAGGAGAGTGTGTCGCTGATACGCCGATGGCATGTGCTCTGTCTAGCCTGAGACATACTGATACTGGAAGGGGGTGCAGAGGGACGGTGTCCTTACTTCTGACCCCGGTGTAACCTGAGGGTTTAGATCTTAGGTTGGGAGATTAGGAAACTTCTAGGTCAAGAGGAATCTCTACCAAAGTGGATCAGCTGAAGAGACTGAGGGGGCTGCCCTTGCTGTGTGATCTGGGGCTCACCTGCAGTTTGTTGTTTCCACTAAGGTAGAGGTAAGGGGGCTTTGCTGTGTGCTGTGTCCCCCCACCTGCTTGAAGAGGGACTGTGCTGTGTGCTTTGTACCTCAGAAGTGGAATAGTTTCCAGGTGGTAGACCAGTGATGGATTGAGATCCTGATCTGGTAGGAGAATTGTGTTCTGGTGAATGCTTCTCTGGGAGGGTGCGGAAACCCAGAAGTAGAGGTAGGGTGGGGCATTCTTGCCCGTGACCTCTGGTCAGCCTGAGGGTATGGTCCCTAGGTTGTTGGGTCAGTGGTAGTTGTAGCTACACTGAGAGAGAGAGAGTGGAGAATGGCTATTGTGTGCCAGGGGTTACTACCCCCCACTCTGTGGATTAGTTAGGACCTGTGATTTGGATGGCCTATGGCCTGGTCTTGGCTGTGGTTGACTAGGGAGTACCAGTGGGGTATCCTAGTTGTGTCAGAGAGTTATTGTTTGGAGGAAACCATGTAGGTTCAGAGTGGCGAAAAACCGGAGGGTGTCCCTGCCGTGGGGGTCCGTGTCTGTGTTTTGTCGCCCAAAGCAAGGAAGCCCATCAGTGGAGTGATTGGTCTACCCTGCGTTTTGGCTGGAAGGGGGTTGTGTTGGACCCGGCCCGTTGGGCAGGTTCACCCCTAGACTTTTTGCTTTTTCCTAGCCTGTTTATGGAACCTGGTGTTGGTGATTTTAGGACTCTGCGCACTTTTTCACTGTGGTACAGTCTAAAGTGCTGAAGCTCTCTGTGTATGTATGGTGAGTGACCTGCCCTCCCATAGGAATGAATGGGGAATATGTATGGCCATGGTAGTTTCTGATGTGTGGGGAGTGCAGGGGCGAGTTTGGTATGTATGAACTCGTGAGAATGAATGCTGCAAAATGATATATGCTTCATCACTGTGTCTAGTCTAGAAGTACTACTTTTGGAAGTTGGCATATTTGTGTAGTTGGTGCTGGCGTGTGATTGGCTGGTGAGCCTGGCCCAGAGTGCCTGGGCCTGCTTGTGGATTGACTGTCTGGTTTGAGGATGACAGGGGCTGGAGAGCCTAGGAGGTTTTCTGAAGTCAGCCCATGGATGAAAGGCAGCATCTGCTGCCAGGGAAGTGGGAGGAGATGGCACCTGATAGTGAAGGGCTGTGCCTGCCTAACTACAAAGCTGGCTCCACCTCCCGCTGGGCGACTGTCACCTCTGTCCCTGATACTGAAGGGACTTCCCTATAACCAGTTCTAGCTGGTTCTCACACTGCCTGCTTCAAAGGACTTCAGAGGACTTCAAAGACTTTTGGCTGTATAAGAAGGGGCTGTGTCCCCTTCCAAAATGTTCTTGTTTCTAACTTGAATCTGCCAGGGGCATGCTGCTGCTGGGGCTCAGGGGAATCCCTGGGCCCTGCCCAGCTCCTGGACATTTGATGGACTGCTGGGGGGACTCTTCCTGGCTGTCCCCCTGTCTGCTGCATTTCTTTGGACCCTTCTTGCTGTAGGGGTCATTTCCTGCTGGGGGCTATGTGCTTCCTCTCTGGACTTCCTGAGCTGCTGGGACCCTTCTTGCTGTGGGGATCCTTGCTGGGGGCCTTTTTGGGTGATTGCTAGGCCCCCCCAGTGCCTCGTGGGTGCTTTATCTGAATTACGAGCATTTTTTGTGGCGTCTCACGCCCGATGCGTGAGACTTGGCAGGTGCCTACCCTGCGATGTTGTTCGTGGTTTTATTATATTGGCATGCGAGTGCCCGTATCGCTTATATTTGATTCATGTGCCCTCTGGCAGGTGCCTACCCTGCCAGGGACTTTGCCGCAACTTTACTTTCCACGAGGGAGCCCACTCCTCGGGCAAATCTCTGCCCGCCTGCCTGTCTGGAAACGGGCCGCCGCGCTGCCCGCGACGACCCGGAAGTGCTCGGCCGGCCGGCCAATTGCAGCGCGGCCGGCCAGAAGTCCCACCCCGCAGCGGGAGAGAAGAGAGGACGCCGCAGGAAGAAGGCGCCCAGGAGATGGCGGCTGGTGGCGCCGGTGCAGGGCTCCCATTGCTGAGGGAGCCTGGAGGAGCGGAGCGGAGCGGTAGCGGAGGGGACGCGAGGCACATTGTCGGTGCCTGCCCCCGCCGCGGAGAGGAGAAGAGAGGAGAGGGGCGGCAGGCGGAGACTTGCGGAGGGGGCGCAAGGCACATTGTCGGTGCCTGCCCCCACCGCCAGCGAAGAAGAGCCGCCGCCCGGAGGAGCCCGCCCCTGAGTCCCGGTGAGTCTGGGCTGGGGCCGGGCAGAGTGAGGCAGAGGAGAAGGGAGGGGCACCGGGACACATTGTCGGTGTCCGCCCCTCCCCCAGTGGCGCGAGCTTGCGCCTAGTGCCAGTAGGAAGTCATGAAGGCTTCAAGGGCGGCCCCGGTTGGCAGTGGGTCGCCCCAACGTGCACGGAGCCCGGAGAGGCTCCCTGCCCCATTTTGTATTTAGAGCCATGAGAGGCTCTGAGGGGCATTTGGTGAAGTTAGAGTCCCCCGTAGGGGACTCCACCGTGAAGGGAGAGTCAGGGCGGCCCCGTTTGCCAGTGGGCCGCCCCAACGCGATAGAGAGCCCAGGAGAGGCTCATGGGGGCACCATTGTATTTAGAGCCCTGAGAGGCTCCAACGCTGGGTGCACAGTAGTTTTAGAGCCTGTGTGGCTCAGGTGGCGCAGATTTGTTCTAGGGGCTACTGAGAGCCCTGCCACAGCTTTTTGATCCCAGCTGCCCAGCACTTTGTGGGCAGCTGCCACGTTTAGGCTTTTTGTACTCTGTGACTGGCGCTGCATGGCAGCGTGCTCTGACATTGGACTAAGGGCATCCTTGCCCCACAAGGCCAGTTGGCCTAGGGACCGCCACAGGTGGTGGCTTATGTAAGTTATGCGCAATGTGATTCCTATGTTTTTAATAGTAATTGCCTACTGTGTGTTTTTGCGCTATTGACTTATGTGATGGCACCTCTGAATGTTTTTAGGCATCATGTGTCTTCTTGCGCTGCACCCCTGAATGTATTTTATTGCATCATGTGCTTTATTCTTAACACCTCTGAATGTTTTAGGCATCATGTGTTTCCCTTTATTACTCCTCTGAATGTGTTTTATGCATCATGGGTAAGGTGTTCTGGTTTATACCCCTAAATGTGTTTATTCTTAGATGGTTGTCCTTTTTAGTACAGGTGGTCCTAGTAAGGTCCTGGTTCCTGTTACCAGTGGTTACTGGTTGTGATCTTTTTTGATTATCATTTTATGTTTATTATTCTTTATTCTAGAAGTGCTATATCTGAATATGACAGTGGCCCATGTGGCCCTGTCTTGTGAATAATCCCATGTGAATATTGCCCGTGCCAGTTGGCACAATGTATATGTGTGATTCTATCTGAGATGTGTTTACAATACAAAAGTTATTTTTATAATAACCTTGTGTGGAGTCTCTTTTGTGGTGGGCCTAGTATGTTGTTGCTGTTGTGCGCTGGCGCAAATGCTTTACACATTGCCTCTGAATTTAGCCTTACTGCTTGTGCCAAGCTACCAAGGGGGTGAGCAGGGGTTATCTTGGCGTGTGACTTCCTTGCCCTGACTAGAATGGTGGTTTCTGCCTGGCTTTGGCGTCAGCCTTAGCCTACCAGAAATAGCCAGTTCTAACAGTCTCCCACAGACTAAGGGTCCTTCACTGGCTGCCAGTGGACAAAGGAATAGAGTTTAAGTCTCTGTGACTGGCATATAAGGCACTCCATGGCTCAGGACCACAGTTCCTGAGAACTCATTTCAAATGGTATATCCCAGCAAGATCCACTCACGCAAAACTTCTTCAAGTACCCAAGTTAAAGCAAGCTAGATGGGGAGGAAGAAGCTTCCTGTTGAGGACAGTCAAGTTATGGAACCTTCTATTCATCAATACAAAAAGTAGCCCGTCGCTTATGGCTTTTAGAAAGGCAGTCAAAACATGGTTGTACCCCTATTAAGCCAGAATAGCATCTCTGCAATAACCTGAAGCGCATCTAACAGTAGCGCCAAGATGCCCTCGGGCATTCGCGTGCTTTACAAGCTTAAAAATCAAATCAAATCAATCTCCGTTCCCCTCCTATTTTTCCAGCATTCTGGTAGAGCCACCCCAACACCTCTTTTATGCAATATTCAGTGTACTGTTACTTCCACCAGTGTCCATTTGTGAATTTTGTCCTGCCCTCATTGCAGTAGGGGCGCAGTGGCTCATTTCAATGCCATTGTAATGCAGTGCTTCACTAAAATCAATGTTAGGATTTGGAATCTCATCAGGCTCTTTGTTTTCCTGGTGACGTGTCCTACATCCAGTATGCACCTGAAGGGTCCAGCAGGAACAGGCAACCAGAAGGGGAGTACTACCACACATGACCACACCATGTGAATTAAGTCCGTCTCTTCTGCTCCACACCTGGGACACTTATTATTTGCTCCTGGGAACATCTTCGCAATCCTCTGCAGAGATATATATGCTGGATGCAGGTATTGGAACAGAATGAGCAGAAACTAAGCATTGCACATCACCTGCCGATTTGACCTATTGTAGCGGTTCCATACATTTGCTGGGATGTTTGGTACTAGTGTCAACTTCCATGAGTCTTGTAGTTTCTCGGACCTCCCAGTTGTATGTTGCTGCAATGTGGAGTATAGATAGCAATAGTGGAATTCCCTCCTGTTAAAACCTCTTCCAAAGGGGCCCCTAGGGATGGCAGCTCATGGTCAGAGTCCCACATCCTCCGCATCATATCTCTGATGGCCGACTACACATAGGAACTGTTCCATACCTACCCCCTATTCCAGTGGCAGGTCATAAAAGGTGTGTAATCCTTTATCTATCTGACACCTTGTATGCCCAGGATCTAATCCCTGCTTCTTCCCGATCCCTGATGAGGTACATCACCCTCAGTCCTGCACACTCCGGCATTGTCCAGAACGGGAGGCTCGGCGCATAAGGTGTGGATCTCGTACCTCCAAAGGCATACTGTCTACATATGCATAGAGCAGGTTGTAGTAACACACTGTCCAAGTTATTTTGGGTGATGGTGTCTAGGAGTCTATGAAAGAGGGGTAATCCCACCAGTTTATTCAGGATCCCAATATATTTGAGTGGCAGAGCACCAGTTAACTATCCCATTGGACACTGTAACTGGGCTGCTGTGTAATAGAGTTTGTAATTGGGAGCACTATGACACCCCCTTCCACGGCCGGCATATAACTTGCGAATGGCCATCCATCACTGACTCGCACCCCTTATTAGGTTCATCAATACAGCCTGCATTTCCCCTGAATAATGACTTCCATATGACCAATGCAATAGCCACAAACAAGTGCATCAATCTGGGCAAAAACATAATTTTGGAGATGGCAATCCAGCCCATCAGTTACAGTGGCAAACCAGTACAGAAGGGGAGTAAGCAATGTATGGAGGCCACCACCTTCCCCAGTATCTCCTACATCTGGGCATTTGCCTCGTAATATACTTGTACCCCTGGATACTTAATGGAGTTGAACTGCCAGGTCAAACCAGTGTTTGGCAATGCCTCCCTCAGATCATCAGACAGTGGAGTCAAGGGGAACATTTCTGTACTTACCCAATTGATATGGCATCCCAGCATGCTCCTGAAATTATCCAGCACTGCCATAACCCCTGGCAGGACAGTGAGGTCTGCCTTCAAGCAAACAAATACAGCATCCACATAAAGGTATATGATCTGGATATATCCCATTATTGCCAGACCCCACTGTGGTGAATGGCCCCATAGCAAGCATGCCAATGGTTCCATTGCCAGGGTGAACAGCAACAGGGACCAAGGGTAGCCCTGTCTAGTAGCTGTAGCCACTGGGAATGAGTTAGATATTTCTCTCCCTGTATGTACTCAGGAGACTGCCCTAGAATACAACAGTGCAACCTGTCTAAGGAAGTGTGGTCCAAACGTCATGAGTCTCAAGACCGCCATAAGAAATGGCCATCCTAGGGTGTCAAATGCCTTTTTCTATTTTAAGGTATGCAGCCCAGCCTTCCATCATTGTGTGCCTTGCACAGTCCATAGTACAAACTAATCTCCTCCACTTGAGCATTGTGTTATGCCCTGGCATGAAACCATTCTGGTCTGAGTGTACTAATATGGGAACTACCTCAGTCAAGCAACTGGCCAAGATCTTAATGAGAGGCTTGTAATTCAGAGTCAAAAGGAACAAAGGGTGAAAGAATGTTACATTGAAAGGGTCACAACCAAGTTTGGAGAGCACAACTATTACTGCTTCTCTCATGGAACTCGATAGGGATTCACAGACCACCGCCTCCTCATATACCTTCAGTAACCTAAGTGTCTACTCGGCTCAGTAATAAGCATAGAATTCCATTGAGAATATATCTGTGGCCGGTACCTTCCCACGTGCTATCTGTGATATCGCCCCTTTCATTCCCTCCAAGGCTACTGGGTTATCTACTTCTTGGCATTGGAGAGGACTAACCATGACATGGCCACACAGTACCCTTCTGGGCCAATTTTGGCCCCGGGGACTCCATTTCCAAGGGCCAGCAGTTCCTTTTTTTTAGCATAAAGGCCTGGGGGCTGCGTACCTAGTTTAATTTTGGTCCCAGGGACCCCATCTCCTTTCCTTACTATTGACAAAAAGAATAATAACACATTGGTGGAATGCACAAAGAGCCCCTAGGTTGAGAGACGGGGGGAGGGGGTTATAGGGTGGGCCACTGCGGAAAAGAGTGATTCTCAAGCGAGAGGAATATAGAGGGCTCCACAAGAAGCCAATCTTGTTGGATTGGACCCACCTATTGGAGCAATTTCACGCACACAAACCCAATGCCTGAAACACCTAACAAAGCGGTAGAAAAGGGGGTGGTGATGGACGGAGCATCTGAACCAATGAAACACTCACACCCAGTCAACAGATCTGGGTTTAATCCATCACCGTTCTTTAGCCCACTCAGCCACCCCAGTTCAGACATGGCCATATGCAAATCAGTCTGACCCTGTGCATCATGGGAACAGTCCAGATGTGAGTCCCTTGCTCAATTTGCCACTGGATTCAAGCAAGCCTGGCTGAAGACGGCTGGTATGCCAGAAACCGGTCCTAGGAAGCTTGTTTCTGGTCCAGGGAAGGCATGGCTTGGCAGTTCGGGCTGGACTGTTCCCTTGAGGCACAGGGTTAGACTGATTTGCATATGGCCATGTCTGAACTGGGGTGGCAGAGTGGGCTAAAGAACGGTAATAGATTAAACCCAGATCTGTTGACTGAGTGTGAGTGTTTGATTGGTTCAGAATCTCCGTCCATCACCAGCCACTTTTGTACCGCTTTGTTCGCCATAAGTAGACAGGGCATGCTCAGACGTGAGTCCCTTGCTCACTTTGCCACTAGATTCAAGCAAGCCTAGCTGAAGGCGGCTGGAATGCCAGAAACCGGTCCTAGGAAGCTTGTTTCCGCTCCAGGGAAGCCATGGCTTGGCAGTTCAGGCTGGACTGTTCCCATGAGGCACAGGGTCAGACTGATTTGCATATGGCCATGTCTGAACTGGGGTGGCAGAGTGGGCTAAAGAACGGTGATGGATTAAACCCAGATCTGTTGACTGGGTGTGAGTGTTTGATTGGTGCAGATGCTCCGTCCATCACCACCCCCTTTTGTACCGCTTTGTTCTTCATAAGTTGGCAGGGTATGCTCAGATGTGAGTCCCTTGCTCACTTTGCCACTGGATTCAAGCAAGCCTGGCTGAAGATGGCTGGAATGCCAGAAACCGGGCCTAGGAAGCTTGTTTCCAGTCCAGGGAAGGCATGGCTTGGCAGTTCGGGCTGGACTGTTCCCATGAGGCACAGGGTCAGACTGATTTGCATATGGCCATGTCTGAACTAGGGTGGCAGAGTGGGCTAAAGAACGGTGATGGATTAAACCCAGATCTGTTGACTGGGTGTGAGTGTTTGATTGGTTCAGATGCTCCATCCATCACCACCCCCTTTTGTACCGCTTTGTTCGCCATAAGTTGGCAGGGTATGCTCAGACGTGAGACCCTTGCTCACTTTGCCACTGGATTCAAGCAAGCCTGGCTGAAGACGGCTGGAATGCCAGAAACCGGTCCTAGGAATCTTGTTTCCGGTCCAGGGAAGGCATGACTTGGCAGTTCGGGCTGGACTGTTCCCATGAGGCACAGGGTCAGACTGATTTGCATATGGTCATGTCTGAACTGGGGTGGCAGAGTGGGTTAAAGAACGGTGATGGATTAAACCCAGATCTGTTGACTGTGTGTGAGTGTTTGATTGGTTCAGATGCTCTGTCCATCACCACCCCCTTTTGTACCGCTTTGAAACACCTAACGGTCAAGCTCATTAGGCACCTGCCAATGCACTGCCACACGGAGATCCCTCATACGCCCCCAACTGCATACACCCTCACCCAAAATCGGCCACTCAATCTGATTTTGGGTGGGAGGTTAGGGAGTTTGTTTTCTAGGTTGGGAAAGCTTTTCTCACTTTGTAGGAATGCGTACTTGCTTATTCCGACTGTCCAATGTATTAATCCCATAAACAGATTTGTCTTTATGCACAACTCTGTATAAAACTTGCATATATGAAACAGGATTGATAACAATGATGTAATTGGCATGTAATCAAAATCTACAGAATATAGAGAATGATAAGCTGATAAGCAGCGTAGCAGAAGTAATAACCAGTTTCACCACCTAAGCACAAATATTCTGTAGATTTTGTGGGAATGGATTAAGCAGAATGCAATACTGTATGATTGTGTGTGCATTTATATGTTCCATGATACCGTACTCGTTTATATTGCATAAAAGAAAGAAAGTAATGTGTGCCAGTATTTTTATGATAAGGGTTCTTCATGAGAATTGACTATTCCAAGAGAGAATTGTGAATTTAATGTGAATGTGTTTGAATCCCTTTTTTCCCTAGTTACATAAGCAGACAGCACACAAATAAATACGAAACTAAAATTTTCGCTGCACAAGTGGGTATAAATCTGAATGCAAATAACATGAATATGTTTTAGGTAATGCAATACGTTTAAAGACTCATAATTAGAATCCCATCCATATTGTTTTTAATGTTCAAGCCTTTATATTTTGAGGTTTATAATTTTGCTATGGACGCCAGATACATTTCAAGGCAAGTACCTTTAAATAGAATGATACCTATTGATATTTTAACATTTCTGTGCATACTTAGATAACCGGAGTTACAACTGAGTTCTGCTTCAAGATATTGTTGTTTTTCAGAAAACAAGAGTTAACTATTATTTTATCCGAATAGCAGCGTGTGCTTTTTAAATGGATTTTCTTTTTGGAGGATACAGGAGCTTCTCTGTGTTCTACCAAATTCCATAAAATGATTAAAATATATATGGTTTATTTTCAGAGATTATACATAAATAGCAACGTGTGTCTGTATGTGTCTGAGAGAGAAAGAGAAATTAACATATTTATTAACCCTTCATCTTTAAAGAAAATGTGTATTGATCTAGTACACATATTTCATATTTTGATATTTATTTTGAATTATGATAGCGTTAATGGGGGAAAGGATATTTGACTTCATAGAATTTCGAATCTGTATTATTAAACTAAAGACATATGAAAACTTAAATAACAATATATGCAATTGAATCTTTATTTTGTCATTCCTAAAAGGAATTCAATACATGATCCACTGAGTATTGTTCATTTATAGTAGAGCTATTGTTTTTTTCTCATTGATGATTCATGCCTAACCTGAAGAAAAACGTGCTGATATTCTTTCTTCCATCAGTACCAAATATCAATTAAAATCTGTGACTTTTTACCCCTTCGCTGCTAGGCGTTTTCCCCTCCTGTGCTAAGCCTTTTTTTGGCTATTTGGGGTAGTGCGTGCTTAGGCCCCTGTAACTCTTTAACCACATAAGGTATCCACGCCAATTTTGCGTCCTTTACTTCCAACATGATGGGGATTCTAAAGGTACCCAGGGTTTGTGGATTCCCCCAGAGGGGTTCCAGAAATTAACCAAAATACAGTAAAATATTAGTTTTTCTCAGAAAAATTGGAAAAACGGGCTGCAAAGGATGGCCTCTGGGTTTTTCCCTGCAAATGTTATCAAAAAAGGGTTTGTGGGGATGAAATCACCACTTTTCCAGCTTTTAGGGAATGACAGTCTTTTGTCAGGGAACCAACATTTTTCACACTGTTTTGGCAGTTTTCTGGGTCATAGCCTATTGTTGCTATTTTTAGTGCTTCCAACCTCCTTCCAGTTAATGGTAAAAATGAGTATGAAAGCAATAATGGATCATAGAAAGCTATACAATGTATTAAAGTAGATAAAATTCTGAATTCAGAAAAGGGTCATTTGTCTAAATTTATGAAGGTTTCTTTATAGAAACTATCAGTTAAATATAGGAAAAAATGAAAATTAGTTGGAAAAAACAGCCGTTTGTGTCAACGTAACTTCTTATAATTATGACAGCTCTTTGCAAGCAATATACCGTTACATATGCTGGAACTTCTTGGTTTTAGGGATATATAGGA
This sequence comes from Lissotriton vulgaris, assembly GCF_964263255.1. NCBI lineage: Eukaryota > Metazoa > Chordata > Amphibia > Caudata > Salamandridae > Lissotriton > Lissotriton vulgaris. Next base: position 495,965,162 of record NC_141685.1, read on the forward strand.
CTTGTAGGTTCACCAAGAACCCGACGAACCCAGAGCCAAAAACTGCGCAGCAACTTGCAATGGAATTTTATTATGTACCAGCTTTAGAGCCTTTATTCTTTGAAAATGTATACATGGAAAAATCGGTAAGAAAGACACCTATGTATTTCTGAAATGGGTAAAAATTATAGAGTTTTGAAACGGTACATATTTGCACATTTTCAAAATTGGGAATACTCATACTAGCATGAGAAATATTGGTCATTTTTCAAAATGACTTCTTTTTTACAAAATGTCTTTCATTTGGAAGGCAGAAATGCATCAAAACTCAACAGGAAATAACAGTTGCTTTACAAATCTGAATTACCCTAAGTCTCCAAATAAAAATGGTACCTCACTTGTGTGGGTTGACCTTGTGCCTGCGACAAGAAACGGAGCAAAACACAACGTGGTCAAACCTCAATTTTCGCAGTGAAAAATGACCCTTTTTTGGCAGAGTGCCAGGCTGTAGTTTTTGTACCCTAGCTCGGCCGGCACATAGGGAAACCTAACAAACCTATATCTTTTTGAAAACTAGACACCAAGGGGAATTCATGATGGGGTGACTTGACTGCCTCCCACCAGGTTCTGTTACCTAGAATCCCTTGCAAACCTAAACAATTGACAAAAAAATGCATTTTCCACATATTTCTGTGGTGGAAAGTTCTGGATTCTGCGTGGATCAACAAATGTTCACACACCCCGCGTTCCCCAAAGTCTTCTGAGAAAAATGGTACCTCACTTGCATGGGTCAGTCTAGCGCCTGCGACAGGAAATGGCGCAAAACGCAACGTGGTCGCACCTTAATTTCGCTGTGAAAAATGGCCCTTTTTTGGCAAAGTGCCTACCTGTAGTTTTTGAACCCTAGCTCTGCTGGCACCAAGGTAAACCTAGCAAACCTATACATTTCTGAAAACTAGACACTCAGGGGAATTCAGGATGGGGTGACTCGACCCTTTGCAAACCCAAAAATTGGGGAAAAACACATATTTCCTCACATTTCTGTGAAGGAAAGTTCTGGAATCTGCTTACATCTACAAATTTCCTCCAACCCAGCGTTCCCCCAGGTCTCCCGATAAAAATGGTACCTCACTTGCTTGGGTGGCTCAAGGACCCGCAACAGGCAAGGGCCTAAAACCTAATCAGGCGACATCAAAATTACCTATCACAAACGAACTAGTTCAAGCTGACTTTTGTAACTCTATTAGAATGGCGCCAGCAAGCTGCCAGAGCCATTCTAAAATAGTTACAAAAGTCAGCTTCAACAGGAAGCTCTAATAGATAAAGTAAAGCAGGTGCTGCTCAAATTCAGTTACACAATCATTAATCACCCCCAAACTTGGGGTGAGTAATGATTGTGTAACTTAATTTGACCTTCAACTGGAGCACCTGCTTTACTTTATCTATTAGTGCTTCATGTTGAAGCTATTTCTAGCTATTTTAGAATGGCGCTGGCAGCTTGCCGGCGCCATTCTAAGTGGGGCTGAGGGCAGATGGGCACAAAAGTGGGACAGAGGGCAGAAGGGGACAAAAAATGAGTGGGGCAGAGGGCAGAAGGGCACAGAAATAAGTGGTACAGAGGGCAGATTGGCATAAAAAACAAGAGGGTGGCAGTGATTAAGCAGGCAAAAAAAAAACCCTGCGAAATTGCAAAGTGCCTCGCGAACACCCGCGAACACGCAAAGCGCCTCGTGAACACTCGCGAACACCCGCGAACACACAAAAAAAATCAGCAAATTCGCGCAAATTCGCTAATTTCGCGGATTGCCAATTCGCAAATCTGCAAATTCGCTAATTGCCAATTCGCAAAATTCGCCCATGCTTAATGACAGACATTGTGAGTTTTGCTGGATATTGTAGATAAAATAACTTGTTAGATTTCACCAGCGACACATCACCATGTACTCCCATGGGTATTCAACAATATCTACAATTGGTAGGTTATTCGTAGGTGGCATGTACACCTTGGCGGAGAGACTAAAAAGACCAAGATCCCTGCAAAGCCATCTATTCCTCAAACACACACTTATACTGGTTGGATTTGGCACGAGGGCAAGTGATGGTTCAGTATATACATTTTTATTACCAAGAGATTTCACAAAAATGAATTGCACTGTCAATTACATGGACAAAAAAACTGAACCATTGACTCTCCGCCCGTGAGCTGTAAAGCCACTTCAAGGCACCAACCGCTTTACAGGCCATTCACACACCTTTCATACCTGATACACAGAAGACCATTCACACCACCAGGCACGAAAGCAACACATCATAACATTCAAAAAAATGGGACAATGTGCACCCTGCTTCAAAAATTAAAAAAAAGAAACAATTACTACACAGCCATCAAGTCCTCAAACACACATATATACTGGTTGGATTTGGCATGAGGGTGAGTGATGGTTCAGTATGTACAATTGTATTAGCAAGTGATTTCACAAAAAATTAAATGCACTGTTAATAATTGAAAGGACGAGAAACTGAACCTTTGACTCACAGCTCATGAGCTGTAAAGCCACGACAAGGCACCAACCTCTTTAAAGGCCATTCATACAAATATTATACCTGTGACACATACAAAACATTCACACCGCCAGCTGTGGACCCATCACATTAATACACTTCCCCCAGCAGACAGCGCCATTCAAGGGCCCATCACTTTCACACGCCCACATTCCTGACACAGCAACTACACAAACTCATGGATTGCATGGAGTTGCGCTCACTAGCATTGTGTGTAGTGACCAGCATTAAGTCACTTCTCACACACTGCCAGCCAAGCGCCAGTCCACGCACACCGCCAGCCAAGCACCTGATCACGCACACCGCCAGCCAAGCACAAGACCACGCACACCGCCAGCCAAGCACCAGTCCACACACACCGTTAACAAAACGCAAGTCCACACAAACCGCTAGGCAAATGCCAGCCCACGCACACCGCCAGTCAAGCGTCACTCGATGCACACCGCCAGTCAAGGCCACTCTACCAGCCAAGCACCCGTCCAGGCACACCACCAGCCAAGCACTAATCTAAACACACCACCAGGCAAGCACCACTACCACACACCGCCAGCCAAGCACCAATCCAAACACCACCAGGCAAGTGCAAGACCACGCACACCGCCAGCCAAGCACCAGTCCACACATACCGCCAGCCAAGCACCAGTCCACAGGCACCGCCAGCCAAAGTGCCAGACCACGCACACCGCCAGACAATCGCTACTACGCGCAAACCAACATCATATTTTAGAATTTTTTAAATATAAATAAAAAAACACAAACAAATTGCAAATTGATACAAATCTACTAACACAACAACTAAAACTAAATACACTACACAAATGCCAACTTTGTAACTGAACAATAAGTATTAAAGAATAGAGGCCAGGCAGTTCACTTTACCACTCATGGATGCTCCCAAAAATTATTTTGCGTGTGGTACATTCTAAAACAAGCTGGTACGCACAGCCCAGGGTTAGAAGGACAGTCGGGGCAGTACATATGAACCTCCTTCCGCAAACCTCTTCGCCAACAGACTCTACATCTCCAACTGGGAAAGTCTTTTGGCGATGTAGGAGGAATTTGATCAGGAAAGTGACGATCATTCAATATGGCAACATCCTCCACCACTCCAACTCTAGTAACACTTGCCTGTTCCACTAAAACAAGGCTGCCTATTACAGACTCCTGAAACTTTACAAAAGTCATCTTTGACTGAGGACAAGACTCCTGGAACACAACAAAAGCGTTAAAGGTTGCCAAGTGGAAAAGATGGATAGCCAACTTCTTGTACCAAATGTAAGCCTTACGAAGACCAGCATACGGTTCCAACCTCTGATCTTCTCTGTCAACACCACCCATATGCCTATCATAGTCTAAAATGCACACAGGTTTGCGCGCTTCTGCAACCTGACCCCAAACAGTCACCGGTTCAGTGCTTTCATCATGTATGGTAGTCAACATGTAGACATCTCTCCTATCTGAAAACTTCACAGCTAGAAGGTCCTCGCAACGCAATGCACTGCACTGTCCCCGGGCAAACTTTTGACAAACAAGTTCTTTTGGGAAATCTTTATGGTTAGAGCGGATTGTGCCACAAGCAACAGTGTCCACTTTGGCCAATTCCCTGAACAACCACACACCAGTGTAGAAGTTATCTACATATAAATGATGGCCTTTGTAAAATAATCCTCTACCAAGTTCCCACACAATTTTCTCAGTCACTCCAAAAGTGGACGGACAACCGGGGGGAGGGTTAATCCTGGATTCCTTACCGGTGTACACCCTGAAATTAAAGACATATCCAGTCCGACTCACACAGCATATACAGCTTAATTCCATAGCGTGCCCTCTTACTAGGAATGTATTGCCTAAAAACCAAGTGGCCCTTGAACAACAACAAAGACTCATCCACTGCAATTTCTTTCCCAGGAACATAGATCTCAGAAAACCGATCAACAAAGTGATCAATGACAGGCCGAATCTTGAAAAGATGGTCACAATCAGGGTAAACTTGTGGCAAAGCTAAACCATTATCAACAAAATGCATCATCTGAAGCAGAAGCAAATACCTATCACGACTCATGACTGCCGGGAATATAGCAGTTGCCATCAAGGGGCTAGTAGACCAATAGGAAGCCATTGATGGCTTCCTAAGCAAGCCCATCAAAAAAGTTGAACCCAAGAACTTCTTTATCTCTTCCAGATTTGTGGGAGTCCACCAGGTATCTCTAGCGTGGGGCTTAAGGCTGGCACTGTTCTCCCTCAAAAACTGTTCTGCATAAAAATTAGTCTGCTCTACAATCTCAGCCAAAAACACATCATCCATAAACAACTGAAAAAAATCAATCGGCAAAAAGTTTTCAGTGTTCACCCTACACCCTGGAACACCAGTAAATTCAGGCAATGCCGGCTGTACCATGCCTGGGGCAACCCAGAGGTCAGAACTTTCAACGTGAAGTCTTGCAGCCCCAGGCTGCGCCCATCTGCCTCTTGTCTCACTATACCAACAGGAAGTCTTGCAGTCCCAGGCTGCAGCCCTGATGCCTCTTGTCTCACTACACCAACGGGAAGTCTAGCAGCCCCAGGCTGCAGCCCAGATGCCTCTTGCTGCACTATCGGCACAGCAATGTCCTCTCAAACACAGGCACTTCACCCACACCAAAAGTAGCTTCATCAGCACTCAGAGTATCTTCATCATCAGATGATGCTATGTGGAGAGAAAACTCACTACCTGAATCTTCACCTCCCACCTCTGCCTCAGATTCAGAGTCAGTTTCTGGACCATGGTCAGAGGAAGAATCAAAAAGCATTCCAACAACTTGCTGAGCAGTAATCCGGCGGCTAGCCATTATCCTTACTAAAAAAGGAGACTGCACAAACAACTCAACAACAACACTGTGCAAAGTAAGTAAAAAAAGTAAGCCTTTATCACAAAGATCTATATTCTGAAAACATATACAATTCACTTAGAAGAGACAGCTACACACACTAGCACCTACTCTGCAAAGACACAGCAAACAGTCAACGATATCCCACTAGAAAGAAGAAAAAAAACCATAAATCTACAGAAAGCAAAATACAAATCAAGCACAAATGCAAAACATGTTTTACAATCACAAAAAACAGAAACCAAACATACTCGTATTATTACACACTTTGCAAAAAAACCATTTACATTAAAATTGTACAAAAAAGGTCTCTTACCAAACACATGCAACTACACAAACAGCAGAACCACCAGTAACGAAACCGCACACTGCAACAGTCTAAAGAGCAAAAGCCTTGAACAAGAACAAAAAAGGAGAAAATAAAATATTACACTTCACAAGAAAAAAAAACAATACCCATGGGAGGCAGAATATAAATCTTTTTGAATTTGAGCCCCCTGGAACCAACCCTTGCCCAAGGGGTTGCTTCCACTTAAAAAAAAAGATTTCCCTGGTGTCTAGTGGGGTTTTCTGCCCACCCCCTGAGGGCAGAAAGGCCAAATTAAGACACTGATCTGCCCCCTGAGGGGGCTGAATATGTTTTTAAATAAATATTGGCCCAAGGAAGCGACCCTTGCCCAAGGGGTCACTTCCAATTTAAAGAGCAACAAAATCCCTAGCTCTAGTGGGCTTCTCTACCCCCCTGGGTCCAGAATCGGCCATAAAAGAGGCCGATCTGCCCCCGGGGGGAGGGGAAGTCTGAAATAATTATTTGCCCCCAGGAAATAGGGGTCGCTTCCTTTACACAAGAAAAAACAATCCCTGGTGTCTAGTGGGCTTTTTCTAACCCCCTTGGGTCCAGAATCGGCCAAGAAAATGGCCGATCTGCCCCCAGGTGGGGGCAGAAAAGTCTAAAATATTTAAATTGCCCCCTGGAAGCGACCCTTGTCCAAGGGGTCGCTTCCTTTACAGAACAAAAACAATCCCTGGGGTCAAGGGGGCTTTTCTACCACCCTAGGTCCAGAATCTGGAAAAAAACGCCCGATCTGAAAAGTCTGAAAATGAGTATGCCCCCCTGGAAGCGACCCTTGCCCAAGGGGTTGCTTCCTTAAAGAAACACATCCCTGGTGTCTAGTGGGGGCATTCCTGGTGCACGATCGTGAAGCTGTGCGCGATCGTGCACCAGGAATGCCCTGCATTTGGACATCAGGGGAGAGGAAATACTGTTTCCTCCCCCTCGATGCCTCAAGGCACCGAGAAAAGGCCGCCCCGCCCCACCGGAGAGCCAAAACCTACCTGCTCACCCTGGATGCGCTGGAAACAAATGGCTTCCAGTGCGTCCAGCGCTTCCTGATGACGTCGGCGGGCGCTGTGCGCGCTGACGTTATCAGGAAGCGTGGGGGGGGGCCGGGGGTGGCAGCGGAAACTCTGCCGCTGCGCCGCTGCCACCCCTGCGTGAAACACCAAGATCGATGTCCCAGGGGGGGAGCGCCAGCGCTCCCCCTGGGCGCTCTGCCGATGACGGAACGGTTCTGTCATCAGCACAGCCCAACCGATGCTGATGGCGGAACCGCTCCGTCATCAGCACCGAAGGGAATAAGGCATAGAGTTGTTCATTTGTAAATGTAAATGTGTTTGCATTTATATAGCGCACTTCTACCCTGAGGTCTCATAGCACTGTATTCATACCACTGTGGAACCCTTCCTGGCTTTCCTGTGAGCTGTCCACTCCTTGGCACCCCCACGGTGAAGCCAGGCATCCAAGCGCTGCTGGGGCCGTTGTGGAGATTAATCAAACTATTGCCCAGAGTCACAGAGTGGGACCCATGATTAGCTCAGGCACAGAGGCGAGAATTATCAGGTCCGGGGAGATTGAGTCTATCAGCCGCCAAGGCGAGAATTGAACCCTGGTCCCGGGCCAGACCTCTGCATCAGGGCCTGCCGCTCTAACCATTGAGCCAAGCTTAAGCTGCACAGTAAAACATGTTAATATTGATAGAATCCATGCAATTGTTTATAATGTAACTGTTGAAAAGAAGTACTCTGAGGCAGAGGTGAGTACAACTGTCTTGATTCTGTCATCCAGTCTCCTAAACCACCGGAGGGATGCCAACATTCTAAGGCAAACTCTGGTGGAACGGTCCAATGAGAGGGTGGAGGGGAAAGGGACATACCAAGGCAGGAAGGATGGGGAAAGGAAGGGGGAAGTTACAACACATCTCCCCACAGCCAAACATGACAAGGAGAGATAATAAAAACGATACCTGCTATGCTCAACATCCATTTGTGACATGCATTTATAAACCATAAAGGAGGGAAAGATTACAACACATCTTCCCACAGCCAAAATGAAGAAGAAGGAAATGGAATTAATGGAATGCAAAAACTAATATAATGCAACAACAGAGCATAATAGAACGCACACACAAAGGAAGCCTGGACAGGGAGGAAGGTCCGATTTGTGAGTATTGATCCTCAGGATAGGGTGCATTGAAATAGAGAAATTACCAAGAGTCTTACTTGAATGCAGTACCAGAAGAGGACTGCTGTACCGGAGTAGAGAGGTTTTTAGGGTGAGAGAGAACAGAAGCAGGAGTTTCCTAATGAAGCCGGCTGTAGAGTGGATGGAGCGCTGGCAGGGTCGTCTTTGAGACAGGAACTAGAAGACGCACTGCGTTGGCTGAAGAGGAGACGGGAACCCCTGGAAGGCTGGCCGGAAGGAGTTGGCGCGCTTCAGCTGACAGGATTCATACCTCTCCAAAGAGACAAGGAGGGCAGTACAACGAGCTCTGGGATCCACAGCAACCCAAGAGGGAGAGCCCACCGGCACACCTGCTCTGAGAGGAACAATACAAAGGGCACAGCTGAGGTGGTAAATGGCAGGATTTATCCACACGGAGGTGTCGAGACACAGCTTCCACTGACAGAAATACTCCTTCATTGGTGAGCGCACAGAGGGGACTGCAAGAAGAACAGGTCCAGAGGCAGGACGGCCGAAGTGAGGACGGTGCTCCAACCAGCAACACACAGATCCTGATGGGAGGGCTCTGAGTACTCAATGCAGGGTGGTAAGGCAGGTTCCCCTATGTGGCACAGGAACCACAGGCAGCACCGGACAAGGAGGAAAAGGTGCTCAGACCAGGATGATGAAATCAGCATGCAACAGAGCACTGACAAGGCAGAGACCTGGGACAATGGAAGGAAGTACACTGGATGCAGGGTGACATAGTGCTCTCTTCAATGGCACAGAATTCAGAAAAGATGCACCCAGGCAGGCCAGATTTCAGAGGTGAGGTCCTAAGTCAGGAAATTGTGTAACCCACGGTGTCAAGAGGAAAGGCAGACGTCTGCTCAGTGACAGGATGGAAGAACCAAGACTCCTCCGAAGGCATCAACAGCAAGATGAAAAACTACAGCGTAGGTACTGACTGGAGAGATCACTGTAAGGGGAGATGACAGATGGGGCCCCCTGCGCCAACTCGTCGCCAGTGTTGAAAAGAAGTACTCTGAGGCAGAGGTTAGTACAACCATCTTTATATTGTCATCCACTCTCCTAAACTACCAGAGGGATGCCAACATTTTAAGGCAAGCTCTGGCGGAACGGTCCAAGGAGGGAGGGGGGGGGAGAGAAACATACCAAGGCAGGAAGGAGGGGCAAAGGAAGGGGGAAGATTACAACGGTAACATTTGCATCATTATTATCAAACTAGCTCGTCATGAACTCTCCATCAGCCCTAACTCAGAAAAACGTGGCCAGGCAGGGTTTGTGACCTAGGCCTCAGGTTACGGATTGACAGGTCACAGGTGGGGTGGCATGTAGCTGGCAGACACATTTGCAAACAGGAAACTCAGGTCCACCATCCAGATAAGTAAAGCAACACTGCAATGGTCCAGGTAAATTGGCCCCAAAAAACATACACATGTAGGTAGGAACACACAAAGAGTCAGGACACAGGAAACACAGTACATGCAGTGATCACAAGTCCCTCATGCCGGACGTCTGGACACATTATCTACTGACCCTCATTGTGTCCATTGAAGGTTGAGTCACCACCTGCATTTGTCATTAGGGGTCTATTTATGACTCCACAGACAAGGCCTGCATTATTTTACCTAGAAAGGATTGATGGAAGTACTTTATGATACCCAAAGAAATGTATAAAACCCTGATTGATTGTACTTTGAGACAGTCCTCAGATCCGCTTCTGTAACTGTGCTCCCTGCAGAAGTGTTAAAGTAAAACAATTGTTCCTGTTTTGCCAAACACCTCTTGTCTTTTAGTTTTTCAAGGCAAAATCGTATTCGAGCAACAAACATCTTGCTTAGAAACTGATTAACTTATTATTGATTGCACTTAATTTTTGGTTTATAAACTGAATACATTACTAGACATATTAACTGAACTTTCATTCTGGAAATAATTTTAAGTGGTTTAATATCACATCTAAATTGAAATTATGCATCTCATGAAAAAGTGTTGGTGCACATTACTTTTGCACAAAACGTATTCAATAATTTCCGGAGCTTTGTGTAGTGCCTCCAGTTTGAGTTATTTCAAGTATGCAACTCCAGTTCTATTAATTACACCAATTCAGAGAAAATTTTGTCATATTGCCTTTTGCATATATTGTGTCTGTTTCCCTACCGCTTTTAGTATTAGCTTGTGTGGATCCTGTCATGCCTTGTTAATACAATGCCTAAACACTTGTGCAGGTTGTGTCTAGGTAATGTATTAATATTAATGTGTCCTACAACCATTTTACTAACTTTGGGTTCCCTGGTAAACTATTTTTAACTGTGACCATTGAGTTAAAACAGGGTTGTGGTGGTCTGTTGTGCAATCTGGCACTGCCATGTGCATCAACTAGAATGGGCCAGTGTGTTTGCTTTTTTGGTGCTGCATGGACCATAGGACCCTAAAAACCAGTCCACACTCTGGCCATCTAACGTTGGCCCATTTGGCAGTGCCAGACTGCTCGGCAGGCCAGTCAAACAATGAGCTGCAACAAAGGCACACATATCCATATTCTTTGCAAAATACTGCCAAACGTGTTGGCAGGCAGACTGAACTGAAGCCTTTCCAAATAGCAATTCTTGAACGACATTGTTAGAAAACATTTGTATTTTTTTCTTGCAAATCGATTTTAAACCTTCAACACTTGCCAAAGTGCTACTTTGCCAGCAGAGCAAAAGATACACAATTGATGAATGGAATACAGAACAAATCAAAACATTCACCCCCAGTCAAGAGGTCTGGATTTAAGTACATCATTCTTTTGCTCACCACGCCACCCCAGTTTAGACCGGCCATATGCAAATCAGCCTTGACCCTGTGCCTCATGGGAACAGTCCAGCTTGAACTGCCAAGCCAGGTCCTCACTGGACCGGAAACAAGCATCCTAGGACCGGTTTTAGGGTTTCACCCCATATCAGCCAGGATAGCTTGAATACAGTGGCACAGTGATCCCAGGACCCAAGTCTGGGCATACCCAGCGCACTAAGGGCAATAAAGCAAAATACACAAATTGATAGATGGAATGCAGAATAAATCAAAAGATTCACCCCCGTCAAGATATCTGGGTTAAAACCATCATTCTTTTGCTCACCATGCCTCCCCAGTTTAGATCTGGCCATATGCAAATCTGTCTTTTTGTTCTTTTTGCATTTGTCACCGAGAGTGGGACAGGCATGCCTAGACTTGGGTCCTGTGCTCTCCATACCACTGGAGTCAAGCTATCCTGGCTGATGAGGGATTAAACCCCAAAATTGGTCCTAGGATGCTTGTTTCCAGTCCAGGGAAGAACTGGCAGTTTGGGCTGGACTGTTCCCATTGGGTGCAGGGTCAAGACTGATTTGCATATGGCTGGGTTCAAACTGGAATGGCATGGGGAGCAAACAAATGATGGATTTAGGCCCAGATCTCTATACTGGGGTGAATGTATGACATTTGTATGCATTCTGTCCATCAAATGTCCTTTTTGCATTTGTTATCTTGAGTGGGACGGGTATGCCCAGATGTGGGTTTCATGCTCTACATGCCACTGGAGTCAAGCTTTCCTGGCTGATGAGGGGTGAAACCCTAAAACCGGTTCTAGGATGCTTGTTTCCATTCCAGGGAGTACCTGTCCTGGCAGTTCAGGCTGGACTGTACCCATTGGGTGCAGGGTCAAAACTGATTTGCATGGCTGGGTTCAAACTGGAATGGCATGGGGAGCAAATGAAAAAACATATTTAGGCTAAGATCTCTGTACTGGGTGAATAAATGACATGGTTATGCATTCTGTCCATCAATTGTTCTTTTTGAGTTTGTCACCCCGAGTGGGATGGGTATGCCCAGACATAGGTCCAGTGCTCTCCATACCACTGGAGTCAAGCTATCCTGGCTGATGAGGGGTAAAACCCCGTAACCGAACCTAGGATGATTGTTTCCAGACCAGGAAGGACCTGGTCTAGCAGTTCGGGCTGGACTGTTCCATTGGGTGTAGGGTCAAGACTGATTTGCACATGGCTGGGTTCAAACTGGAATGGCATTGGGAGAAAAAAAACTATGGATGTATGCCCAGATCGCTGTACTTGGGTGAATGTATGACATTGTTCTGCATTCTGTCCATCAATTGTTCTTTTTTGCGTTTTTCACCCCGAGTGGGATGGGTATGCCCTGACATAGGTCCAGTGCTCTCCATGCCACTGGAGTCAAGCTATCCTGACTGATGAGGGGTGTAACCCAAAAACTGGTCCTAGAATGCTTGTTTCCAGTCCAGGGAGGACCTGGCTTGGCACTTAAGGCTGGACGGTTCCCATTTGGTGCAGGGTCAAGACTAATTTGCATATGGCTGGGTTCAAACTGGAATGGCATGGGTAGCAAACCAACTATGGATTTAGGCCCAGATCTCTGTACTGGGGGGAATGTATGACATTGTTACGCATTCTGTCCATCAATTATTCTTTTTGCATTTGTCACCCCGAGGGGGACGGGTATGCCCAGACGTGAGTCCCATGCTCTACATGCCACTGGAGTCAAGGTATCATGGCTGATAAGGGGTAAAACCCCAAAACCGGTCCTAGGATGCTATGGTCCAGTCCTGGGAGAACCTGGCCAGGCAGTTCAGGCTGGAGTGTTCCCATTGGCTGCAGGGTCAAGACTGATTTGCATACGTCTGGGTTCAAACTGAAATGGCATGGGGAGCAAAACACGATGGATTTAGGCCCGGATCACTGTACTGGGGTGATTGTATGACATTGTTCTACATTCTGTCCATCAATTGTTCTTTTTGACTTTGCCAGCAGAGAGCACCAGACAGTCTAACTTTACCCTTAATGCATGCTTTGGAAATGCGGGTCAGTATCTGGTAGGGAATGGTTAGGTAAAGGCCACAAGCACTGACTTTGATCATATTTTGTCTCACCATATAAACCCTTTCCATGGCCACTTTATTGGACTATACAAAGGGGCTTATCACGATGGCGGTCCGAATCCTCCAACCTGCTGATTATGAATCAACCAGTCGGAATTGAAACTGGCCAGTCATTCTGACTGGCTTCGAGACCATCAGCCAGTCGGAGACCAGACCGTAATCCTGAACGGTGGCTTTTCCGCCCCTGGGATTACGATACGCGGTCTCCGGCAGGTTTTACATGCTGAGCTTTCTGAAATGGAAAGCCTTTCGGAGAGTGAGTATGGGGGCCCCTAGCAGGGCCCCCCTTCTGTGGCGGCCTCTGTTTGGAGCCTGAGGGGGTGCCTAAGGTGCCCCCTTGATTAATCTCTGCACCCCATGTCAGGCTCCTTGAGGTGCCTTCCACAGGGTGCAGGGATTAACACCACCTCCCATTTCCATAAAGGAGCATGTACTATGCCCAGTTTACAGCAGTAACACATGCTCCGATGGGGAAATGGAGGTCACTGAGGGACGTAGGATACGAAGTATCCTGAGCCAAGGACCAAGATTACTTGGCGATGAAAAAGTCAGTACAGTTTATGGCCCAGGCATGGCAAAAAGATATAGGGGCATATTATCAAGGGGGTTTATCTCCGCTTTTTTTGGCTTTAAAAGCCAAGAAAGCGGAGATAAAATGATCTCCCTATCACCTAGCTGTTGCTAACACCAGTTAGCGACAGCTAGTAGGAGATAGCGACCATCTTGTGCCCCACTTTGCATGTCAGTGATATTTATCACTAATGACATGCAAAGTGGGCGTGCCAAGATGTTAGCGACTGAAAACAGTCGCTAACATCGCTATCTCCTATTACCAACTTTTTGAGATATTCGCGCTAAGCGCGAATATCTCCAAAAGCTAACACCTGCCCTGAGCAGTTCTTAGCCATGTTATCCAATGGGAGGTGGATAACATGGCTAAGAGCATTAGCTCGGTAATGCATGAATATCGCTGACTTTTCAGCGATATTCATGCATTGCGGCGATTTTTATGGCATTTGCGATAAACCTTGGTAATACCAAGGTTTATTTGCGGTAACAATCGCCTCAGCTCAGCGGTAAATTTTTGTCTCTAACCAAGCAATAGCGATAATTATCGCTATTGCTTGGTAATATGCCCCATACATTTTCCTTATATCGATAGACTACAGAATAGATGGCTGAGGAGAGAAGTTATAAGATTAAGAATTGGATTATTGTAATATTAGAGTAAAATCAGAGATGATAGATAGCATTGGAAACTGAAAGTGTATATTGAGAACTACATGCGATATGATGTATATTTTATTGGATTGTTCAAAGCTTTTAGAACCACGAAAATAGATCTTCTGTCCCATTTAAAACAAATACAGTATACATAATAGACTTGCTGCAAGTGTTCTCCTAACAGAAATGATGAACTTAGATATTGCTTGTGCATTGGGGAGATTTATGCAAAAAGTTAAACGAAAAATGAATTGTGATTAGCTCAAGCCGTGTGTGATCCATTTTAATGAGTTATAAGTTATATACTGTTTTAAAGTTTTTTATGTAACAATGAACTTTTTTAAAAATGTTTTATCTGTTTAAGGACAATGGTCCAAATAAACTTTGATTTTGAACTGAACTGAACTTCCACTAGTCACCCGACTTACACAGTTGCACTCAAAATTTGATGTTTAGAAGTACAGAAGCCAAAAGAAAGTGTTCGTAATATGATACGAGTATGCGATAGAGCTAAAATAAGGATGGATTTCAACTAAAATGAATGACGGTTTATTGTATAATTAAATATTATAATATGGTCATCTCAATGGAGGCGCCAGCTAGCAAGGAGAGATTAACCCGTATGGCATCATTTTCTAAACACGTCTGAAAGATTCGTGAAGTTGTTAACTGAAGCCAAATAAACCCAACTTTCTTTTTTACTAAATAAAGGAATGCCTTGCATTCCATCTGTTTTCTACTTACTGATTCAGACTACAGTACATCCTGTTTTACGCCCCCTGTTTTATTCTGGTCCTAAAAGAAGAGCATAGCAAATGGAATTGCTGATGGAAGCTGCCCTCCTCTGACCCAGACTCGCTGATTCTATTACAGTTAGTAGAGCGCTCTCACTAAAGTGACAGTTTGCAGAAACAAAAGGTGAGGCCGCAGTATCCTAAACATTTCAGTGCCAATGCTACACAGACTGACATTTCTGTAATAGAAGATGATTGATAGACTGGCTTCTCCCCAAGGGTCAATTTATCTCCATAGATTGAAAGTTGGAATTTATAAATTCGTCTGGATCTACTGTTTGAGTACATGCAATCAATCGCTGATTACTTTCTTTCTTACCAGAAACGAAGGGAAGGAGTAACTTATGAAGTGAACACTTCTTGACTTGTATAATAAATGTGCAATAATATAAAAACATAAACTGCGTATATAAAAGAAGGTAATACATATGCAGTATGTTGCATAACATCTGAAGAAAGGAATACCATGCTTAATTCGATTCAAAGGTACGATTTGTTTCACACCCGGAGATGCTGCCTCTAAGCCCCTACAGTTGTTAATCAGACTGGGTTAATTTCCCATTGTCTAAAATAAAGCATAGGCCTGCTTTCATTTATTATATTGTTGTGATATGTGAACTTCAATAACTTGCACTTCTAGAAGACTAATGGGCAGAATTTACAACAGTTTGCGCTGGGTTTACATAACAAATGTGACAAAAACCAGCACAAAATGATTCTTTTTATTTTTCAGTCATTCTTAATTTTATTCGATCAGCAAGGATCATAAAAGTATTTTACTATTTACTTTCCAGTGAAAAATTTGTTTTGCACTGGAAATTGCGTAAAAGTGATATAAAGTAGCATTAAGCGCCGATTTGCGTTTCTCACAATTAAGGGGACTTGCGTGGTTCTTCCTATGCAACCAGTCCAAAGAGAAGTGTTTCCATTTCTCCTTTCTTTTCAACTTTGAATGTGTGGTGCACTGTACAACACACATACAAAGTAGGAAAAGCTTAAAAGCTGTCTAGGCAAGGCATGGCATTTAGTACAGGAAAGGAATCCTTCCAGTACAAACTGTTAGACCTGGCATCATTGGTGTGGGTTTTCCATGTATTTTTGCCTTTGCTTCCTGTGTTTTTGCTGTGTGTTGGACTTTATTTTGCTGGTCTAGATCCTTTGGGCACTTTGCCACTGCTGTTCAGTGCCAAAGTGCAAGTGCTTCCTTTGTAAAATATTGTTATGGATTGATGATTCTATGATTTGCATATTTGATTTACTAGTCAGCCCCTAACGCAGTGCACTGTGTGTGCCCAGGGCAGGTAAATTAAATGCTGCTATTGGGTTGCAGCGCTTATTGTGCTACCCACATAAGCAGCCTGTAAATGTAACTCAGGACTGCCATTGCAGAGCAGTCTGGTACTGCCATGTCACTTGCCAGGCCCTAAACTTCCCTTTTTTACATGTTAGTCACCCCTAATGTAGGCCCAAGACATTTCTGTGGGCAGGGTGCAGTGTATGTGAAAGGTAGGACATGTCCGGATGTGTGTGGCATGGCCTGATAGTGAAATACTAGCAATTTAGTTTTTCACTATTGCCAGGCACCCTGTTCCCATAGGATAGAATGGGGAGTTTGATTATGACATCGTATAAAGATAACTACCCCTGGAAAAAAGGTAGGAAAATAGAGTTTAGTATGCCTGAACTCAGAATGTTTGAATGCATCTTTTAGTGAGGGTTATTTTTACATTCTGTGTTTGAAAATACCACTTGTTGAAAGTAGGTCTTTTCTTGCTTAGCCATCCAGTGTGCCTCTGCCAGGCTGTGTATTGACTATCTGGCTTTGGAGTGACAGGGGCTGGGGATGTGCAGTGGCTCCAGAGAGACTGAATGAGTCAGGGCTGGGCTGAATTGACCTGGGCTGCATTTAGAGGAGGGGAGGAGATTTCCTTTCACCTGAATGAGCCTGGTCTACCTTCCACAAAGCTGTCCCCACCCCCTGCCAGGAAGCTGCACAGCTGCACCAGAGACAACAGACCTGGTTTTAGTTGGGTAAAGAGATTCTCTGCAAGAAAGAACAAAGGTTTTTACTATATAAAAAGAGATGCCCAGACCCCAGACTTTTAGATCAGTTCTGGGAATCAGGAGGAAATTTTGCTCAAGAGAAGAGCTGGAAAAACTGAGAAGGAATATTGCCCCTGTGCTATTATTAATATTGAATGTTTTATAGAGCGGGAACTTGACCCGTGAGGGTATCAGAGTGCTTTACAGGTTCATAGAGTAATACAAGAAAGACGGTTGTCACGGGGGAAAACAATACATCAGAGGGTTATACAGAATCAAGGGTCATATGGTAGGCGGGGAGTCAAAAGGGGAATATGCAAAGGAGGGAGGGGATGAAAGCTGTACATAGGAGCAATTTACAGAACAGAAGGTCATACATTAGGGAGGATGTTACAGGGGTGCTTTACGTTAAGGGACTGAAAAAGAAAAAAAAGCTGTACCACAGTGTACTTTACAGAGTCAAAGATCATACAATAGACAGGATATCACATGGGTGCTAAGTCTCTCAGTAGCTGTGGAGTGGGTTAGCCAAGGAATTTACCCATGAGGAAAAATTTAGCATCTTATTTGAAGCGTGCCAGGGAGTGGATACTTCTGATGTCAGGCGGGAAGGAGTTCCATATTCTTGGGGCGGTCCCGGTGAAAGCCCGGTTGTAGGTTTTTATTTTCTTAAAACTTGCAGGCCGGAGTAGGAGGGTATTAGCCGATCGTGAGTTTCTGCTTCCTCCGGATATCACAAGCTTCTGTGCTAGATACGCCGGAGAGTTGGAGTGTAAGGCCTTGTGCATGATGCATGCTATCTTGAAGTGAATCTTCGCCTCAAGGGGAAGCCAGTTCAACGCTTTCAGGTGAGGGGTGATGTGATCGAATTTTCTAGAGCCAGTATGTAGTGTGGCGGCTGCGTTGAGGCAGGCTTTTAAGGGTGCCAGAGTGACCTTGGGTAAACTGGAGAGGGTGGAGCAACCATATTCCAGCCGAGAGATAACTAATGGTTGGACTGCTAGTTTTAGGTCGGGATCAGCTAGAAAGGGTTTCAGTTTCCATAGGTAGCTCAGGTGGAATCTGGCGGATTAGGTCTTTGAGTTGATGTGGTTTCTCATGTTTAGGTTGTAATCTAAGGTGATACCCAGTGATTTGGCAGAGTCCACAATGGTCGGGGAACAGTTGAAGGCTGTGATAGCTTTGATCCAAGTCTGTATCTAAGAGTTGCTCTTGGGCGGGGAGATTAGAAGGAACTCAGGTTTATTAGCATTGAGTTTGAGTTGGTTTGAAGCGAGCCATCGGACAGCCAGCTTCAGGGCCTCATTCAGGGTGAGGATCTCCGCAAGTGATGAGATTTTTATGCAGATCTGAATATCATCAGAGAAAATATGGAAGGAGATATTTGCAGTGCGAAGGATTTTGGCAAGAGGTTCCAATTAGAGATTAAAAAGGGTGGGGGACAACGTTGATCCTTGAGGGACTCCCACCGTGACCACGGAGGAGGAGGAGAGTTCACCATTGATTAGGAATCTCTGAAATCGATTTTGGAGGTAGGAGCTAAACCAATCCAGTACAGTGCCATCTAAGCCCATCCTAAGTTTGAGGCGTTCGAGTAGCATCTCGTGGTTGACAGTGTCGAAGTCCGAGGATAGATCAAGGAGGATTAGGAGACAGGTTTTGTCTTGGTCCAGGGCTTGAAGCGCAACATCGACAATGTGGAGCATGGTGGTTTCAGTGCAATGTCCCGGTTGAAAGCCTGTCTAGTCTGGCAATGTTAAAATTGGGGGGGACTAGGAGGTCGAGGCATGGGGATGATGCATCATTAAGCTATGATTCAGTTAGGATGGCTAGGTTGGTGTTATTGCTCAGAATGAGGGCAGCGACATCGGCGGCATGCTTTACTGCCGATCGGCAGTTGATTAGGAGCCCCGTCAGACCAGGGAGGGAGGTGTTAGTAGTGGGAGACGGGGCAGTCAGGGGTACGAGTGCAAGATTGCTTCTGATCGCCCTTTTATTGCAGCGGGAGGCCAGTCTGTGTGGATCGATATTGACTGTGCAGATGGCTACTTTCTGCTAAGGAAAGAAGGACTTTGTGATTTGCTGTGTCCCCTGCTTGAGGAAGATCTTGACATTGCATTGAATTGAATTGACTTGAATGTGGGTTTATAGAGCGCATAGTAACCTGGAAGCATCCCAGCGCTAAACCAAGACAGCGATACCAGAGGGAGTGACAGGGAGGTTAGGGGGGGATCAAGGGAAAAGGTGGGTTTTCAGGAGTATCCGAAATCGGAGATGGCAAGGTTCGCTCCTGAGTTTGAAGGGAAGAGGAAGGGAGTTCCACAGTTTGGCTGTGTTAACCGAGAATCGCCGTCCTCCCATACGTGCCTTTTTTTACTCTGGGCACTGTGACTAGGCGTTCGTGATCGGAGCGGAGTGGTCTGTTGGCTTTGTAGGGCACGACTAGGTTTTTAAGGATGGGGGGGGCCCTTGTCCTGTAGTAATTTGTGTGCCAAACAAAGGGATTTAAACTTTACCCTTTCTCGTATTGGGAGCCAGTGCAGCAGTTTAATTGCTGGTTTGGCTGATGTTCTAGCTGGGGTGTCCGTGAGAAGCCGTGCTGCGGTGTTCTGGATCTGTTGGAGCTTGTTGAGGGTGGATTCCGGCGCTCCCAGGAAGATGGCGTTGCTGTGATCCAGTCTGGACAGGATCAGTCCTTGGATGAGCAGCTTGCGGGAGGTCTGCGGAAGGAGAGGCAGGACTTTCCGAGCCGATCGGAGGAGGCTGAAGCAGGCTCCCGCTATTTTTTGGGCTTGGGTCTTAAAGGATAGGTCCTTTTCCATCCAGACCCCCAGACTTTTGATCTCCATTTTAGGAGATGGGGACTCCCCCAGACAGGTGGGCCAGATGTTCGGAGGGAGGGTGGATCCTTTATGCCCTAGTAGCATGATCTCGATCTTGGACCCGTTCAGTTTTAGGGAAGATTCACCCATCCAAGTGAATATTTTTGATAGGCAGGTGTGGAGGGTGCCCGGCCCCTGGTCGGGTTGGGATAGGGGAACGACAAGTTGGGTGTCTTCGGCGTAGCTCACGATTTTGACTCCGAACGGGGCGATCACCTCCTCCAGTGGGGAGATGTACACATTGAATAATGTTGGGCTAAGGGAGGAGCCCTGTGGTACCCCGCACTGGAGGGGATTTGCCGCTGATCGGGTGCTACTCTCCCAAACCTGGAAGGTGCGATTGATCAGAAATGACGTGAGCCAGGACAGGGCCGTTCCTACCACCCCTATGTCAGTCAGTCGCTGGATGAGGACCTGGTGGTTAACAGTGTCGAAGGCCGCACTTAGGTCCAGAAGGATCACTGCCACTGATCCTCCTGAGTCCAGAATGCATCTGGCCTCCTCAACTACTGCCAAAAGGGCGGTGTCCGTACCCTGTCCAGGGCAAAAGCCAGTCTGCGAGTTCCGAAGAAGGCCGTTAGATTCCAGGAAGTGGGAGAGTGTTTTATTGACTAGCCTTTCCGTGACCTTGCTGAGTCCGGGGAGAAGAGAGATTGGCCTATAATTGGCCAAATTCGATGGGTCTAGGAGCGGCTTTTTAAGGAGGGCTTTGACAATGGCTCTCTTCCATACAGGAGGAACCACTCTCTGAAGCAGCGAGGTGTTAATAAGGTCAGTGACAGATGTGGCGATGGTGGGTGCAATAATTTTTAGGATACACATGGGTACCGGGTCGCTAGGGGAGCCACTTTTAATGATGGCCAAAGTTTTGAGTACTTCGTCCACTGACACAGGACCAAAAGTATCCAGGTGGATGGCTGGTTTGGCTGGTTGACAGTTTGGGTCTGTTCTGTGATTGACTTGGGGCAGGGTGGTTAAAATATTTTGAATTTTTTCGTCAAAATAGTTTGCCAATTTGTTACATTTGTCCTCAGAGGTGTCTTGACCTAAAGGAGGGTCCGGCACTTTGAGCAGTTCCTTCATGATGAGGAAGGTTTCTCTAGCGGAGTTGGAGGATTTCTTGATTCTTTCGTCGAAGAACTGCCTCTTGGTATTACGCAGGGCCGTTTTGTATGTTCTCATGGCGGTGCGATATTCCTCTTTTCTGGATCTTGTCCCGTCTTTCCTCCAGGAACGCTCCAGTTTTTTACATTCTTTCCGTAGTAATTTCAGCTCGGGTGTGTACCAAGGGGCGGGGTTAGCTCTCTTCTCCTTTTTCTGGGTGCTTTTTCTGGGAAGAATAGCGTCGAGTGAGTGGGTGAGCCATTTTTCAAATTTTGTATCTGCAATCACTGGGCCGAGTACAGGGGGGGGGGGTAGGACTGTTCTTGTATGGAGGTCCAGTCTTCAACAGAGAGTTGGAACCAGGCTCTATCCATGACGCGCGTCTTGAGGGGTTGGGTTGACAGGGCACTAATTTGCCAGGATAGAGGGACCAAAAAGTGGTCCGTCCACGGGAGAGGGTGGGGGGGAGGTGTTGTTTTCTGTGTGTGGATGTTGGTGAAAATAGGGTCAAGCAAATGACCTTTGTTGTGCGTCGCCTCAGAATTGACTAGTTTCAGTTCATATGAAGTAAGGTCGAGGAGGAGATCAGACGCCACTGAGTCCTGGGGGTCATTGAAGTGGAGATTGAGGTCTCCCAGGATCATGAAGTTGGGGGTGGAGGCTGCTAGTATAGTAACAGTTTCTATTAGGGCACTAGTGAACCGATTCGGGCCTCCCAGTGGGCGATATATGAGTAGGCTGGAGAGGGAGACTGTGGGTGATATTTGTATAGCAAAATGGCAGCTCTCACAGTCTTCGATGCCACTATCATTTGCTCTGCATACACATTTTTCCCTGTATATTATGGCAAGGCCACCTCCTCTACCGAGGGGTCAGTTCTGGAAATGGATTAGGAATCCTTGGGGGAGGGCACTTACGATGTCGGCTTCCGAATTGAGTGTCAGCCACGTTTCCGTAAGGAACAGTATATCTATCTTGTGGTCCTGGATTAGGAGATTTATCTCTAGGGAGTGTTTCGGGAGGGATCTACAGTTCAGGAGGACCAATTGAAGGGCGTAGTGTCCAACAGTGGTGTGGTGTGGGCTGCATAGGTCGCAGTTGATAAAGGTCTTTTCCCCTTTATGAATATAGTGGCAGTTAGCGTTTTTCGTGGACTTGAGAGACAGAAGGTCTCTTTGAGTATAGCTGTAGCAATACCATGTGGAATTGGGCATAGGTTCTGGGCCTGGGGCCGGCTGGGCCCGGACGGGCCCAGACGTTCTTAACTTTGGCGCGCCCGCTGCGCGCGTCCGGTTCAGGCACATTTTAAAGGGGGGAGAGGGGGACGTGGCCTCAGGAATGTGGGCGTGGCTTCACTTCCCTCAGTAATGGCGTCAGAAACTTTTCTTAGCCCTGCGGCAGCGTTAATGTTGACTGTGCGGTGCTGAGTCGGCGATTAAGAGGAGGGGGAGTGCTCTGGGCAAGGTGAATCACACAGGTAAAAATGCAGTTTTAAAATTTCAGTGCTTACGTTTTTTTGTCGCTCGTGTCTCCCGGCTTCCGCCTCAGGAGCTGTCTGTGACTAATGCATGCTGGGTCAATAGCGCGGCTTAAGTAGCGATCGGGGGCGTGGCCTCAGGACCTATCTCCTGTTCTGAAGTCTCAGAGACACAAAGACTCCCCCCCCAGTACCCCCTGAACTCCTTTTCTGGGAGTTATGTTCTGCTAAGAGATGCCTGCCAGTATTCTGGGCATCTGGAGGTTGTTTTGGGACTGGAAAGTAGAAGAACTGTGAATATTGACCCATCGCCTGTTCTGACACATCGCAGCGGTGCGAGACAAGATTTCCGATGCATCACCACAGAAGAATCGTTGCAGCGCCTGCTCGCAGCTGAAGTGTCTGCCGTGCGACGAATCCTTTGCACCGATCTCCGACACCCAAGATCACCGCACCAATTCTGATGCAGGCTGGGTAGAGAAGAACCAACGCATCACACCAGATCGTCACTCAACGCATTGAAGCATCAAGTCTGTCGTAGTTGGGGGACGCAGTAAGAAAGTAATGCATCACCTCCCCATGCAGTAAGAAACTAACGCATCACCTCCTCTCTGGTAAGGAACCAACGCAGCACCTCCCCTGCGCAGCAGTAAGGTACCGACACATCACCTTCCCTGAGTGTAAGCAACCGACACATCACATTCCCTGCGACCCTTCTTGCTTGCATTTTCTAGACGCATCCAATGTACTTTGTGTTAAAGTGTTGCATCCCACATTTTCTTGGAACTGAACTGTTTCTACCTTTTAAGAATCATATTTGTATTACTGTATTGTGGAGTTTTAAACTACTTGTTGTAAATAGAGGTCTGGAGCCGGGTATAACTTAGGTTGTTTTATTCAAGATAGATTACAGGTCAAGTCTTTAAGATGATAAGATAAAAGAGACCCAACAGGAGTGATCTCCTTGTCACTTAGCTTGCCTGGTGCCTACTGCCAGTTGAGACCAGGCTATGCCATCAACACTCCATGATGTCACCAAAGGTTCTAGTGGTGACATCATGTGGGTGACCATGGAAACCCACAGACAGAAAAGAGACAGGCTAAATATAACACTACTGTGTATCCATTTGCACTGTTTTCACTGTATTACTGTATATGTTTACAGATGTTTTACACACTGCCTCTGACATAAGCCTGTCTGCTAATGCCAGCTACCAAGGGGGTGAGCAGGGGTTATTTTAGAAGTGTATCCCGCTTAACCTGACTAGATGCAAGGGTCCCTATTTGGAAAAAGGTACCTACCTCTGCCAACTAGAGAACCCCATTTCTACCATTGATGGTTATCGGTGAGGATCTGGACTAGCATTTGTGTCTTATGTATAGTTATTGATGTACACTACTAGTAGAGTGCAGACCACATACAATTGGTGACATTTTTTCCTTGGAATTTTTTGCAACTTGAAAATTGCAAGAAAGAACACAGGTTTTTACTGTATAAAAAGAGGTGCCCACACCCCAGACTTTTAGATCACTTCTCGGAATCAGGAGGAAACTTTGCCCAGGAGAAGAGCTGGAGAAACAGAGGAGGAATATTGCCCCTGTGCTGTTTGCGGTTGGTCTGCAGTTGCTACTTGCTGCTATGGAAAGAAGGACTTTGCTGTTTGCTGTGTCCCCTGCTTGAGGAAGATCTTAAAATTGAGCCTGTCTCCTGTTCTGAAGTCTTAGGGACACAAAGACTTCCCCCCAGTACCCCCTGAAATCCTTTGCTGGGAGTTATGTTCTGCTAAGAGATGCCTGCCATTATTCTGGGCCTCTGGAGTTTGTTTTGCGACTGGAAAGTAAAAGAACTATGAATATTCACCCATCGCCTGTTCTAAGGCATCACAGTGGTGCGAGACAAGATTTCCGATGCATCACCACAGAAGAATCGATGCAGTGCCTGCTCGCAGCTTAAGTGTCTGCCGTGCGACGAATCCTGTGCACCGATCTCCAACACCCAAGATCACCGCACCAATTCTGATGCAGGCTGGGTAGAGAAGAACCGACATTGCCATCTGCTCCTATACGCTTTTGTAGGGGGTCTAGGAGTAGAGTGTGATTAACCATGTCAAAAGCAGCAGATAGGTTGAGGAAGACACTTAGGCAGCATTTTTTAGAGTCAAGGGAGTTGTGACTGTCATTGGTTATGCTCAGTATAGCGGTTTCTGTGCAGCATCCCTTTCTGAACCCGGATTGGTGTGAGTCAGGTAGGTTGTTAGATTCCAGGTGTTGGTTGAGTTGGACGAGAACGCATTTCTCCAGAATTTTAGCTAGGAAAGGAAGCTCGGTGATGGGCCTAAAGTTTTTGAGGTCATTTGGATCAGCATTGCTTTTTTTTTAGAAGGGGGTGACTTGGCCTTATTTGAGGCAGTCAGGAATCAGACCGTTGCTTAGGGAGCTGTTGATGATCTTTGTCCACAGTGGGGTTAGGGTGGAGTTAAGGTTCTTTGCCAGGGAGGCGGGAAGAGGGTCTGTATAGTGGTTGGAGGGTTTGGAGTTGGCAATTACCTTGGAAATGTCCTCTTCGGAGAGAGGTTTGAAGTAACCCTGTGCGTAGTGGGCGTAGTGGGGCTTCGCGAAGCTACGCGAAGTGGGCTAAAAACTACGCCCAACCACGCACTTCCCGTAGCCCCACTATGCGCCACCCGCCTCCCTCCCGCCCTCCCTAAATGCTTACATTAATATATAAAAGAATTATAAAACCACTTACCTTGTCCTGCTGCGTCCCCGGGTCTCCCGCTCGTCATTGCGCCGCCGGCGCGCGCGTCTTGGCTGCTAATGCGCATGCGCGGCCGCCCGCGCATGCGCATTTCTCGTGTTGGTCTATTCTGTCTTTCTTCATGTTGGAGAAGCCCGGGGGGACGAAGGTCAAGGAGGGGATATCATGTTTCTTTGAGCCAGATTTGGGTGAGGAACGCGCTGTCAATGTTCTGATTCAGTATGGCATCAGCCAGCTCTATTGCATGCTTGAATGCGGATCTGAAATTTATAAGCATGCAGTTTACCTTGTTGCTGTTGGAATGGTTTTGGGGGAGGGGGAGCCTGAGGAATGGTGGTGCATTGGGAGGGCAGTCTTGTGGACTTAAGTTGGTTGTTGGCTCTACCTGTAATTCCCAAGGGAAGCAAGGGAAAGGTTCCCAGCCTACCACCTGTAATTCACAAGGGAAGCAAGGGAACTCCCACTGAAAAAAATCTATGGGTCCCTAGATGTAAGCCTGTTCAGAAAGAATCCAGAGCATTTTATAGTTGTGGTCAGGTGGGTCACTTCCAGGGGACCCTAGGTGTCCCTGGGAAATGGCTAGTATAGCTTTGGGGGAGGAGTAAAGTGCCCAAAAAGGGTGGGGGTCCACAGAAATGACCCTGGTCTCTTTAGAAGACAGTAAGATAGTACCAAGAGTGCATAGGCCTGATAACACTAAAACATACAGGTAGTGGGTGACCATTATTGGCCATAGTGTGGAACCTCTGAGAGGCACTGGAGCCAGTGTGACAGCTGTCAGTTGTCAGCTAGTGTCTGAAGAGGAGGTGGTCCCCAACACATTCTACTCAGTAGTTGCAGCTGATTACTCTGAGTGTCTCTGCAAAGTGGCACAGGTCCCCCTTAAGTGGTGCGGTCTCAGGTACCTTGAGAGTAGCTGTGATGCCAGCCATGCCTGTTGAGTGTCTTCTAGTCAACTATTTGGAGTGTTCCGCTTGGGAAAAGGTGGAGCAGGTCTCATTAGAAGATGTTAGGTCTGCCTGAATGGGCGTGTGTGACCACTCGGTCTATGGCAGCCGGTAAGGGCATTCCAGAGGACCTGAGGCCTGAAACACTAGCCCCAGTGCCTGCCAGAAAGAGAAGAGGCAGGAGAAACAGGGAACTAGCCCCCGAAGTTCCCACAGTCCAGGAGGATGCAAACCTTGAAGGGGATACCCTTGAGCCTTCAGAGGAGGAAGTAGCCAATTTGGGGGACCTACCCGAGTTGACTCATTGGCAGCAGGAAAGAGGCCCCTCCAGGGAGGAATTCTGCCAGAAGCAGCAGAAATGCCCTTCTCTGTTGGCAGCAGTCTGCAAACCAGGCAGCAGGTGATCAGTCTGAATGACATTGGGTCAGCCCATGTTCCTGTGGTACCCTAGCACTTCAGAGCCTTCCTACTGGGTCTGGCTCATGATGTGCCTTTGGCAGGGCATTTGGGGCATGACAAGACCTATGAAAGGCTTGTCACCCAGACTTGCCAGCCAAGTGGTAAGAGTGAGAGGACATGCACGACTCCTCTCCAACCTTTCCCTGTAGTCATCACCTCCTTTGATAAGGTGGGTATTAACATTTTGGGGGCTCTGGATCCCAAGACAACCATGGGCAACAGGTTCATCCTGGTCTTGGTGGACCATGTCTCCCGGTACCCGGAAGCTATCCCTCTCTGGACTCAGATGGCCCACGTGGTGGGTTGTGCGTTGATGGGAATTTTCTCCCGTGTGGTGTTCCCCAGAGAGGTGGTGTCTGACCGGGAAACCAACTTCATATTCATGTACATAAAGTCCCTGTGGCAGAAGTGTGGTGTTACCTGCAAGTTTCACTCCTTACCACCGCCAAGATAATGGGACTCAACCGGACCCTGAAGGGCATGATTATGGGTCTTGCTGAACCCATGAGGCATAAGTTGGACGGCCTCTTACCATGCCTGTTTGCTTACATGGAGGCACCAGAGTAGTCCTCAGGGTTCAGTCCCTTTGAGCTCCTGTATGGGCATCCTGTAAGAGGACCTCTAAGTCTGTTCAAAGAAGGCTGTGGTTTCTCATACCCTGGTACGCACCGAGCTGTTGATGTCTGGCACTCATGAGGATGGTGGTCTGGATATATATATGTAGCAACCACACTCCCGGTTCCTTGCGTACCACAGGACAAACAGGTATGTACCACAGCATGCACTTGAATCAGTTGCAGTATTTTATTTGCGTGATAAAATCAGATCAGCATCATCAAAATTCACAGACTAGTGTCCAGCCTGACGTGTTTCGACCGCGTTTCTGCGGTCTTGATAACATGGCACGCTGGACCAATGAAAATAAACTTATAGTGTGCACATCATACAATCACCTCCCCCTGAATTGTCACAATGGTAGAAAGACTGATTGGTTCATAGTTATGCCCGTATTAGATATACAGATTTCATCAGAATGATCCAACAATGTCAACAAACATTACTTCTAGGATAAATAAATATGAGACTGATAAAGGATGTTAAGATCTGGTACTTAAAAAAAGTGCATAAACAGGATAAAAGACATGGATACAATACTACTTGTGTGAAAAATTACAAACATAATGGTCCACATGCCCTGTCCTGAATTAAATACAGTTCTCTCAAAAATGCATAATTATGGCTGACTAAATGTAACCAAGTAAACCAGCTCTACCATTCCTGTACGCTTCCCATAAAGTGCAAAAACGTTAAGAGTAAGTGCAAATAATTGCAGAATTGCTTGAAAGATGTGCAAAAAATAACATATACTGTAGGCCGAAAAATCAACGTACGCCTATGTCTCTGACTGATAAAGTGCAAGTGCACAGTAAACATATTGACAGACTGCAAATAGGCAATAAATTGGCACATCAATATATGGCTACCAACAATGATAAATATGCAACTCAGAATACAAATAGGGGTATAAAGCAGGGTAAAAAGGCCTGAGTTATTTGATAGTCAATACAGGGACAAACTGATACAAGATCCTGTAGCACTGGAGAAACTATACATGATAGAGGCACCATTTAAGCATGTTGATGGACCCATCAGGAAATATTATAAATGTCCTCTCCAGTATTAAGACCATTCGGCATATGGGTATTAAGTAATACAATAAAATGTGATTCGAGCTGGTGCAAATGTTTCTCCCTATTGCCATCCCGAATTCGCTTTGGTACAGATCCAATTACATAGTATCTAAGATCATTAAGATTGTTATGAGGAACCATGTTTAAAGTGCCTAGCCACTAGGTAGTTGGGATCCGAGTTTACCACAGTACAGAGAAGTTGGAGGATACGGTTGCAAACCTGAAGCTTAGTCCCCCAACGTACAAAATTGGTAGGTGAACTTCAATATATACACTGCAAACTCTGTTCCACTTGTGAAACAACCTTGGATTTTAATAGGGTTGTCGTCAAATGCTGTGGTATACTCTGTCGCGTTTTTCCTAAACTTGCACACTCTACAAGAGCTGCACTTAAAAAAGCCTGACCTGGGTGACAGCCAAGTGTCAGTTGTATTCACCTAAGGGCAGTTTTTGACTAACTCGTCCCTCATCAAGGGAGCGTGTCTAAATGTGAGGGGTGGAAGTTTAGGCACAATTTGGGATAGTGTCAGATCTGATAATACTATTGGCAATGTTTATAAATTATGGATCTGATTTGTCTCTCCTGGCAGCTGTAAGAAGTTATTGGCCTGACCGGATCTGGAGTATTGTTTGATTGGACAGTAGTTGTAGGGATGACATTGGTGGTAGCCATTTGTCCCTGTGAGACTTCTTCCCCAAATTGATGTGCATATTCCTCAGACCCCCTCCAAATGATGCACACGTCATCAATGAACCTCCACCAGTGGAGGATGTGTGCGTCATAAGAGACCTCATGATCAACCATGAGGACATGTTCCTCCCACCAGCCAACGTGGAGACACCATAGCTGGGGGAGAAACATGCCCCAATGGCTAAACCCGGTAGTTGGTGGAACAACAATCTGTTAAAGAGAAAAAAGTTGTTATCGAGACATGTCTCTATCATTTTTAAAATCATCAGGTTGGTATTCAGGTGTCATACAGGTGGATATTTCTGCTGCCCAAATAATGTTTAACTGCAGTGATACCATCAGAGTGGTGTACACTGGTATAAAATGAACAAATGTCCATCAGAATGAAGAGACAATCGTCTTCCCACTACACAGCCTGCAGTTTGGACAAAAAATTACCAGTATCCTTTATGAGCGATGGGCGATTTTCTACAAATTCATGAAGGTAATAGTCCACATATTTAGACCTAGGCTCTAAAAGGCTACTTAGGGCCAAAATGATGGCTCTCCCAGGTGCCGGTATTGCATTTTTGTGTATTTTTGGGATAAAATACAGCACAGGTGTAATTGAGTGATCGTTCTTCAGGAAACTAAATTTGTGATTGCTAAATAAACCCCTTTGTTTCCATGGAGATAGTTCTTTAAAGACAGTGTCATATAGTCTTGCCAAATCATTGTGGGATGCCCTCCTGTAGCAATCAGTATCATTTAAATGGCGGTCAGCCTCTTGTAAATACAAGTCTCTCAGCCAAAAGACAAAGTTGCCCCCCTTGTCTGCCTTATTAATGATCAAGTTCTTATTTGTCCAGAGTTTGTGCATACATTTAGAGTATTGAATATCTTGGTACTTTCTATGCATCCTCTTACGCATGATCTTTCTATTCAATGATTTCAAATCCTCAGTGACACAATTGTTAAAGACGTCAATAGCGTCTCTAGGCATCATCGCTACAAAACTAGATGTTGGACAAAAGGGGATGTCTGAAGCAGAATTGCACATGATAATAATATCTGACAAATCCATTTGTGAGGACCCAGATGTTGTCTCTTCCTCGTTTGCAAAGTTTTTAATGTATTGACATCAGAAACCTGTAATCTGGAGAATGTACTGGAGGGTTGTTCGAAACCAGAGATGTTACCTGTTGTGCTTTTCAGTTTATAAAATTTCAATAATTTTAGTTTCCTGATAAATGTAAACAAGTCCACCCTCGATTGAACATGCGTGGAGCTGTTTGGTGGACAATTTGATAATCCCAAGGAAAGCAACTGGATTTCTTCAACAGAAAGAGTAGTGTCAGAAAGGTTGATAACTGTATTATCCGCGCCATTTATCATTGTGACAATTTCTTCCTGTTGCTGCCCCCGCCTCGATCACTGTTTCCAGAGCTAATGTTTTTGTTTTTTGTGCCAGTTCCTCCATCGCCTTGTTTCTTAGGGGGATTGCAGGGTCTTAACGTTTGGGGCCGTTCCCATTGTAAAGAAGTGAGCTCCTCTCCAGGTGTAAAGTTCGTAGGTACCTGATTCTGACAAATAGCACCTCTGCTGATATCAGAATCGCTGCTGCTGAGATCTGAACTCAAATCCCAAGTGGATGGCCCTTGGCCTGTTGCAGCCGAGGATGAAATAGTTGGTGATTTTGTGGCCAGTGCTTGCCTTTTCACAGTGTCAAATTATTTTGAAAATCTAAATACCCTGCCGTATTCATAATCACGGTTATCTCTTGCAAGTTTGTATAATTTGCGTGCTTGGATGGAGTCGTCTGATTTTTTGAGACGGACATCTATTTCCTTTCTTGATCTGATCTTTGTTCTCGTGCATCAAGTAGGCCATTGATTTTGACGATTTCCTTGATGATTTCAATCCTGTCTATTTTGGCGCATTTAAGGATGGACACCATATTCATTAAAGCCTCTAAGTTGTTTGTTGCCCACTCCTTCATCATAAGCAGATTTGGGTTTTCGAATATTGGTGCGATCATCACTCTTAAACCGCATGGAAATCAATTCACTTCACTGTACTTTTCTAAGAATTTTTTTCTCCCACCATTTAATTAGCTAAGTGCGTAATAGTTTTTTCAAATTTTTTAGGAGTGATTTTACGTAATTGTTGGTACTTGTATTTTCATCCCTGCCTCTTTGCTCCTCTCCAATTTCTGACGGGGTTAGAAACAAAGTATCTGCCATGGCCTCATAGTCCTGTATCGGTGTCATTAGTTATTTACACAGCATGCCGGCTTACTGCTTGTGAACTCGCTTGGCTTCATGGTTGTAATGATGTTGATGCAAAGTGCCCAGTGACCCAACTGGTCAGGCACTAGGACCGGCCCGAGTGAGGGACAAGGCCGGGCGGAAAGGAAGGAGCTGGGGACCAAGTGGGCAGGAAAGGTCAGTAAGCTGTTGGGATTTGAAGAAGGAGGATGAATAATAAAGAAGGTCCATGACCCTACCACACTGTGTCCGCCTGAGGTATTGGGGATGGACACTACAACTGGCGACAAAGGCGAAAGAAACCCCAAGCGTGTGGACAGCCACAGCAGTAACCGGCGACCGACTGGCCCGGAGCTCGCCCCACGTCATTGAGGCTCGAGTGCGCTGCGAAAAACGCCCACCTCGGCGGCGGACGAGCGATAATAAAAGCGCCTACCGAGTGCCCACCTCGGCAGCGGAATTGAGTTAATTAAAGCGCCTACCAAGTGCCCACCTCGGTGGCGGAAGCGCGCTTCCAAAAGCACCCACCGAGTGCCCACCTCGAAGGCAGAAGCATGTGGCCAAAGAAAACGCCTACCGAGTGCC
Source organism: Lissotriton vulgaris (assembly GCF_964263255.1). Lineage (NCBI taxonomy): Eukaryota > Metazoa > Chordata > Amphibia > Caudata > Salamandridae > Lissotriton > Lissotriton vulgaris. Next base: position 495,996,925 of record NC_141685.1, read on the forward strand.
CACCTCGGCGTCGGAATAGCGTTAATTAAAGCGCCTACCGAGTGCCCACCTCGGCGGCGGAATACCGTTAAATAAAGCGCCTACCGAGTGCCCACCTCGGCGGCGTAAGCGTGCTGCCAAAAGCACCCACCGAGTGCCCACTTCGGCGGCGGAAGCGTGTGGCCAAAAAAAAACGCCTACCGAGTGCCCACCTCGGCGGCAGAAGTGAAAGAAATTGCCCTACCTTGATTCGTGACTCAAGCGGTGGACCACGGCTCCGGTGAGTGAAATCGCCGCCTAACTGGCCCCCCCCGCTGAAGAAACGAGCAGAAACGACCGAAATCTCGCTGAAAACGAGATTCCCGGCGGCCATCTTGAAGTCAGGCAATATTGACCAATCCCCTGCGAGGGATCATCGGCGGCCATTTTGACGTCAGGCAAAGAGCCTGAAACAGCAAATAAGCACTGACAAGCAACAAACAAGCATTGGCAAGTAACAGACAAGCATTGGCAAATACAACAGATGTAATTAACAAGCATTTGGTAAATGCAACAGGAGTAACAAACAAGCATTGGTAAATGCAACGGAAGAAACAAACAAGCATTGGCAAATGCAACAGAAGTAACAAACAAACATTGGCAAATGCAACAGAAGTAACAAACAAGCACTGGCAAGTGCAACAAACAGTATAAACAAACACTGGCAAGCGCAGCGAAAGCAACCAACAAGCACTGGTAAGTGCAAAACAAATAGTATAAACAAACACTGGCAAGCGCAACGAAAGTAACAAACAAGCACTGGCAAGACAACAGTAAATAACTACGAGCAAGCGATAAGAAAACATAACAAGCGCCTGACAGTGCAAATCTCGAATGCAACAAACACAAGCAAATGCAGGTCTGAAACACAGCAAGCACGAGCAAAGGTAAGTGCCAAAGTAAACCTTTAACGCTAAGCAAAGAGAAGAATTAAAATAAAGAAGGTGAGAAAATAAATGGCCCAGAATCATACGGAGATAGCTGCGGATCTTACCAACCTTAAAGGAAACAGTCCTCTGACTGTAGCAGATCAAGATCTTCCTCCCTCATGGCGGTGGGAAAAGCAACCCAACGATCCAATCCCTACATTGAAGTGCCACCCCCAGTGACACAGACTGACATTCAGAGTTTGGGTCCCAAATGGAACCGGTGGCTGGAATCATTGGACGACTTTCTTGACGCCACCGGTGAGCGAAGAGATGGAAAATGTCTGACATTACTGCTCCGGCTGGTGGGCCATGAGGGCCGACGTTTAATTAGAACATTTTCTGAAAAGGACACAGGGACTTATGAAAGACTACAAGAGACGCTACGCGCCCATTTCAACGCAAAGGATGACGTGGATCATGAACGCATCGTTTTCAACACAGCACGGCAGGAACCAGGAGAATCATTGCCAAACTTCATCACCCGTTTGCAGAGTCTGGTACAACGCTACCACTTCAACACATTGTGTTGAATATCTTTATTCGGCAATTTTTCACCATAAAAGAATACAAATACATAAAACATTTCACTTCTATAAAAGATTATAAAATACAGTAGAAGCAATGACACATCATTCAACAGTTTACTGGCAGTAAAATCGTCCTTAGCTAATGGGACTTCCAGTTTGAAGTTTCAGCAAACGGCCACGTGTCATCCACGCACTTCCTAAAAACTTGGCCACCCCGCAGATCATACTGGCAGATGAAGAGTCTGTAGAAAGGACACGTAATGCCTGGCTATGGCACCTCAGCCCTAGTTCCCTACAGACGGGTTTCAACCAGAATTTCCGTGCCCCTTTGTAAGCTGGGCAGGCGAAGAACAAGTGAGCCACCGATTCCTTAGGGGCCGCACAACCCGGGCAACCACACGAGCAAGCATCTGTATTCTTCCATCTACCCGTAAACTCATACACCGGGAGCGTCCCATATCGCAATTTTAGGTACAGCGCTCGATCCAATGGTTTGGTTATTAAATCTAGAAAGGGTTCCATTTTACGCATACACTTAATAGACAAAAATTGGTCAGTGAGTGAGCCCAATTTCCTAGACCTCATAACGTTATTCTGTACCCAATCCCAGTATAGTTTTTTTATGACATCTTTCGGTGGTGGTGACTGCAACTCCCATGCCTCTCTGAGACCCAACGTGAAAACCAATTCCTTCAGGTTATTTAGCCATGCTATTTTTTTACAGGTGTCCAGTAATAGTAGTTCATCTAGCCCTTCTGCATACTTTGCCAGCTCTTCAGTTCTTCGTAATCGGGACCAGAATAACAACGGGCGAAGCCTCACCAAGTCCTTTACTGATTTTCTACCCAGATCTAATCTTAAAGGGATCATTGGGGTGGAAGTGGGAAGAGCTACCACTTTCCTAAAAAAGTTGTTTTCCGCTCTCATCAAGTCAGAAATCCCTTCAAACCCCCACAGCTCAGAGCCATAAAGTGCTGCGGGTAGGATCTGGCCCTCATAGATGGTCATAGCTGGGGAGACCGGTTTGCTGGTTGACTCATGGATCTCCTTCAGCGTCACCCCGGATACTCTTTGATGGTTTAATAGCATTTTAGACAAATGATCCTTCCAGGTCATGTGGCTATTAATTCGGACACCAAGATAGTCAAAAGACTCGACCAGTTCAAGGGGGGCGTTGTTAAGCACAAAATTGTTTTTAAATCTTTTCGAGGGTGCAAAGGCCATCAGTTTGGTTTTCGATGTGTTGATGGTTAAGCCTCTGTTAGTACAGAAGGAGCTAAACCGATTCAAGAGTTTTTGCAAGCCCACCGGGGATTTAGAAATTAATAGGGTGTCGTCAGCGAAGAGAAGTGTGGGGATTCTCTCCCCCGCCAGGGATGGGGCATCCGACTCCTCCCCCATTAGATGGTCCACCACTCCGTTTACGAATAGGGAGAAGAGGGTCGGAGCCATGACGCATCCCTGACGCACTCCTCTACGCACAGGGATCCTATCTGTAAGTTGACCCTGGGATCCCCATCTCACCCTCGCATAGTTCCCCTCGTGTAGCTTAACGATTAGGCTCAGGAGACCACTGGGAATACCCATCTCTCTTAGAATTCCCCATAGTTTTGTGCGAGGGACCAGGTCGAATGCGGTTTTAAGATCAATGAACGCCATATACAAACTACCCTTCATAATAGTAACCGCCTTCCAATATATGGCGAATAATCGAAAGACCTGATCCATCGTACCTACCCTCCTTCTGAACCCCGCTTGTAAATGGGAGAGGATACTAGCCTCCTCTATCCAGTCGCCTACTCTTGAAATGATGACCCTGCCGACCACTTTCTGAATTATGTCTATCAGACTAATGGGTCTGTAGTTTGCAGGGTCATCTCTAGCCCCCTTCTTGTATACAGTGACTACCTCAGCCCCTTTCCAGGAGTCTGGAACCTGGTGTCCCCTCGTGATCAGCTTCATTATAATCGCGATTAGTTTAGCCCAGGCCTCCGGATCCGCCAACAATAGATCCCCAGGGATCCCATCCTGCCCAGCGGCTTTTTTTGGGGTTAGGTGTCTAATCGCCAAAACTACTTCACCCGTTGAGAACAAAAGGTCGTTTTTATCCCCAGGGTCCCCTTCACCCAGGCTATTCACCCCTGGACTAGTTATTTCTTCCGAGTCTCCATAAAGAGATGAAAAATGTGTAAACCATTGCTGGCAAGTTATATGATCAGCCAATGGTTGCGATCTTCTCTGCCTTGTTCTATTGACCAATTCCCAAAAGAGGTTTGGGTTCCTGCCACTCACTGCATTGGAAAGATCCAGCCAATGCTGTTCCTCCCACTCCCGTTTGGCCAATGATAATGCTTTCAGGTAATCCTTCCTGGCCGCTCTAACCAGTGGAGGGTCCCCTGAAAGCAGAGCTCCTGTCAATTTTTTCCTTTTGCTTTTACAAAGGTCGTTATACCATACTTTGCTAAGAGTTGAGGGTATAGCAGGAGCCCTATTACCTTTCCTCTTAGAGATAAAAAATTGGCCAACTTGATCTATTGTAGTTTTATAGGCAGAGTCAAGGGAGGGGTATTGGGGATTGACGGTCCGATTTTCACCAACCCATATATCTAGGGTAGAAGACAAGTCCTCAACCATTGCTTTAATACTTCCTATATCGCCCTCATTGAGCTTTGCCTTATCCCATTTCAGCCTACGATTGTTATTAAATGGGATAACTTCTTTAGTTGTTTTTAGGGTGACCACCCCTCGCCTGTCATTCAGCACACCCCAGTGAAACTTGCAGCACAGGGGATTGTGGTCACTATCCTGGCTTGGGACGACCTCCATATCAATCAGGTCCGGCCAGAATCCAACGTCCATTAGGATGTAATCGATTCTGGACGGGCCCGAAAGTCTATTAAAGGTCCATGCCCCTGACTGGTCGGATATAGTCCTACCATTCAGGGCTCTTAATTTATGGTCCCTTGTCAGTGCATTAATTTGTATGGCTCTAGGCGACCACTTCCTAACAGGGGGCAGGGAAAGAGATGGAATAGACCATTTTGAATCCTCCTCTTCGATTCCTAAGGGGTCGTCTCCGAGAAGGGGTTCAAATGTACAATTAAAATCACCCCCCACCAGAATTTTAGCTGAGCATGGGCAATTGGCTAAGGTCAAGTCCAAGGATGTTAGGGTCAAAGAGGGAGAGTCACCCTGCGTCCCTCTTGCATAAACATTAAAAAGGTCGAGCCTGGCAACATCCTCCCCACCTTTTGCCGAGAGGTGGAGTATATCATTACACTCCACACTATGTCTTGTAACCACCCAGTCCAAATCTATTTTTATCCAGACTATGAGACCGCCCGAAGGTCTGCCCTTTCCCTTACTTACTGCGGGCACGCAGTGGGTGGTATACCCCGATTTATGTAGCGGAACAAAACTCCATGTCTCCTGAAACAGGCAGACATCGAACTGCTCAATTTGTGTGTGCCACTCCGGGATATCTAACTTCCTCTTTAGCCCAGCAATGTTCCAGGAAAGGAGGTTTATTTCCCTCCTTCCACTTGGCATAGAAGTGTAACCCACCTTGGGCAACCTCTCATTAACCACCCTGGTCGAAGGGCGCCCCCCCTCCTGGGTTAGTGTAGTGAGGGTTGCAGAGCAACCAGCCGTGCTCATCACGGACCCAGTTGGCCTAGAATCCTCTGTTATTACAATGGTGGTCACCATGTGGTCAGTAGATAGACCATCTTCTTCTTTACCGATGCTACCCCAGGGAGGACGAGAATCCTTAGCCCCTGGAGGATCATTATCATTTCCCCCCCCCCCCTTGCCCCCACCTTCAATCGCAGTCTTCCAGTCCTGACAGCTGGGAAAACCGATTGTAGGTATCCAACGGGGTAAAGGGCATCAGATGGTTCATACTAGGACCCTGGTTCAGCATATGTCTTTGGGGGACCATGGACCAGGCGGAGTGTAGATCTGGCACCCTAGTCAGCTGATGGCCATACTGAAGTTGATTATTAATGTAGGGCGGAATAAAGGGCGGCCTATAACCTTGTGGTCCGTTTGAATGTTTAGAGTTAGTAACTTTTGACCTGGGATAAAAATATGTTAAGGCCCGTGGGATAACACAGGTTTCGCCAGTCCCAGGTGGCCAGTTTAAGATGTAATCAACTGCCCGAGGGTCTCTAAAATTGACCACCACTAAATCTCCCTCAGTATCTTTAGTTCTACTCCCCAGCCAATTGATCCGTCTAACATGAACTATGTCCCCATCTATGTTAGGTGCTATCGGCCTATGCAACCTTAACCAATGGATAATTTTGTTTTTAAGGTCAGAAAATCCCTCCTTCTTGTTCTCAGATAGCTGCGGGACCCCCGTTAGGATCACCACGTAGGGCACTGCTTCTGGGGGGATCTCTACTTGTGGGATCCTTTTATGAGGCATTCTGCTTTTTCCATCATCCCCGTGTGTACTTTGATTGTTACTCGTTGGGGCCTTTAGGGGTGGTTTTGAGGGGCCTGCTCCCAAGTCAGTAGCTGATGTTTTAGGTTGTTTAGATGGCGGTATGTTATGAGTTGGGGGCACAGCTCCCCCCGGGGGCTGACAAGTTTGCTTAGCCGGAGCAGGAGTGGGAGGAATTCTAGATTTGCTTTGAGGTGTGGGAGGAGGGGGTGTCGGCTGTACCGCCACACTTCCTTTATTTTTGGTATGAGTAGCCATACTAGTTATGGCGGCTTCCAATATAGTTAATCTAATTTCCACCTTTTTAATAGACTCATTAATGGGTAGAAGGAGAGATCTTAACAGAAATTCCAGATTCCCTGATACTGAGGAAGGAAGTGGTGGTGAAGTGATAGGTGGGGTAACTCTAGTGTTATTATCAGGAACCTCATCTTGTCTGGTTACTAAAGATGGACAAGGACCCGGTGAAGCAACTACCTGTGGAGTGTGTTCCTGCTCAACTACTGTAGGAGTCTCAGTTGTGATCGGAGTTTTAACCCCTTTACCAAAATCAGTGTGCGATGTTTTTGCTTTACCTGTTACCACCCTTTGTTTCCTTATTTTTTTACTAGGGGGCGGGCGATGGATCTGGGCGACAGGGTAAATGTTAACTTTCTGCTTCCTAGATTTGGATTTGTCGGCCACACGACTAACACTAGGGGTGGGTGAAACAATTATAATATTATCCTCGGGCAAACAAGGAGTGGCTACAAAGTCACGAAACAATAGGGGGATACCATCTTGACTTACATTTTCCTCACTTAGGCCATTCGAATCACCTTCCCGGTTCAATTCGAGTAGACTATCAGTGAGGGGTCTGTGTTTCATATTCTCTACAGAGCGACGCCGCTCTGCCCTACGCTCCGCTAGGATGGAATCCTTATCTCCCTCGCTCCTCTTGGGAAAGTAATTCTCCAGGGATCCATTACGTAATCTAGATTTTTTCCCCGGGGTTTCTGCTTCTGTTGCCATATCCATTGTGTAATGAACAGTGTCCTCCGGTCTACAAATGAAGGGGTCAGGCCCTGCCCGGCCTCTGTCGGCCCTTGTCCCGGGCTTCTCCCGGGACGCTCCCGCGCGCTCCCGCGCAGCGGGGAAGTGATTGGTTTTTATAACTGGGGGAATGAAGGATGGGGGTGGAGCCGGCAGGGAGAGCAGCCCAGGTGGTAACGGGCGCGCGGGGGCTCCTGGTCCTTGGAGTCCCCCGCTGGAAGCTCGCAGCCCTGCCGGTCAGAGGAAACACCCAAACCCCCGCAGAGAGATGGAACACAGCAAGGCTGTCAGCCGCGCAGCGGGACCCGCGGAGCGGGTCCGGCCAGTCGCAGCGGCAACAGCGGCACCAGCGGCAGCAGGGAACAGGGAGCCGAGTTCTTCAACGAGTCCAGGTGAGGCTTGTGCAAAGAGGGATCCACTTGTCCAGTATTCGGCCGCCGGTTATAACAAGGATGGGGGTGGAGCCGGCAGGGAGAGCAGCCCAGGTGGTAACGGGCGCGCGGGGGCTCCTGGTCCTTGGAGTCCCCCGCTGGAAGCTCGCAGCCCTGCCGGTCAGAGGAAACACCCAAACCCCCGCAGAGAGATGGAACACAGCAAGGCTGTCAGCCGCGCAGCGGGACCCGCGGAGCGGGTCCGGCCAGTCGCAGCGGCAACAGCGGCACCAGCGGCAGCAGGGAACAGGGAGCCGAGTTCTTCAACGAGTCCAGGTGAGGCTTGTGCAAAGAGGGATCCACTTGTCCAGTATTCGGCCGCCGGTTATAACAAGGATGGGGGTGGAGCCGGCAGGGAGAGCAGCCCAGGTGGTAACGGGCGCGCGGGGGCTCCTGGTCCTTGGAGTCCCCCGCTGGAAGCTCGCAGCCCTGCCGGTCAGAGGAAACACCCAAACCCCCGCAGAGAGATGGAACACAGCAAGGCTGTCAGCCGCGCAGCGGGACCCGCGGAGCGGGTCCGGCCAGTCGCAGCGGCAACAGCGGCACCAGCGGCAGCAGGGAACAGGGAGCCGAGTTCTTCAACGAGTCCAGGTGAGGCTTGTGCAACACATTTCAAATGAGGACGCAGTTCGACTTCGGGTAATCGAAGGCTGTTCAAGGTCTAGTACAAAGCACAAGATTCTTCGAGGGCATTGGTCGCTAAAGGAAATAATCAAGAAGGCCGAAGCTGGAGAGCGGGTCAAAGCAAGAGAACTATCAAAAGAACCGCACCTATGTTCAAGACACCAAGATACCAGGAAAGAGACATCTCTAAGGTCGGTGAATAAAGCACAAGAAAGAAAAAAAAACAGAAACGGGGAGGATGAAGACAGATCAGAGATAAGACAACGGGAGAAACAAAGTAACATGAAGTACTCTGAGTCAACAACACAAAAGACCGGGATGATCCAGGAGTACAACAGCGTCACTTATTCAACCTCAAACTCAATGTGTAGTGCAAGTGATTATGAAGCAGATGAAGCATCAAGTGAGACAGATTGCACCAATGGACCAGATGACAGCCTGCCCAACAAATGAGCAGGAAAGGCAAATTATAGAAGACTGGACCAGTTACGCCAGGACTGGAATTCGGTACATGATCACACCCGTAACACAGATGTCAGTGCACAAAACAAGTGGGAAGGAGAAGCAAACCGGATAAGACGGGCTGACTCACTCGGACACCGGGAAGAGGAAGACAAACACATCCACGATATCCGAGACAATTAAGAAACCGAGAGGAAGCCATTATCATCACACGAGAGAGGTAGAAATAAAATGCCAAGAGATCAACCACAAGAGATAGATATACCAAGAGATCAACCACAAGAGATAGATATGTGGTCATCAAACAACCCATCCAATAAGACAACATCGAAGTAATTTCGAGAAGGGTACCCGGAGAAATATGCCAAAGAGAACTCCGACTCTAGGAACAGATCATCACGGCCTACCTATTTCAAAAATCATCTATTCAAGACACACTCAAGAGAACGGTATCAAAGGACATCGACAGAAGACTCCTCTGATTCCGAAAGCCATGGCGTCAACCACCTGAACACACCTCAGAATCAAATGACATCAGTCACGTCAAGAGTAACGTATCTCACATCAATGTCCCTGAGTACTCAGTCACTCCACAAGACAACCTGTCATGTCAATCGCAGATACATCAAGATATAAACCATATACCTTCACCACTGATAGGGTCAGTGAAGCTGACCCACAGGGCCTACGGAAAGAAAATAAAGATAGTGGACACTACCAACCGGATGGGAAAGGAATATCCAGGCACCCCGTAAGGAAGACAAGACGTGTTAACAGAGACAGATCATCATCAGATGAGAGAGAAACATGCACAGGCCCAGACAGTCAAAGAGCTCACCACTCCCAAACATGAGTGGGAGTGGGTGAGGCAAACAGAGGCAGCGAATGAGTCCCCGAACCAAACCAAGATGGTCTTCTCAGATAGCGCCTCACCGTCTGGTATACATGACTTTGAACAGGAAGGCAGTGTTGCCCTCGACCGGACAAGACAAAAGGAAGTAAAGTCATATGCGGGTGCTCCGAAAAGAACCCGAACAACATCCCCTCATGAAGGAAATCGAGCGTCAATCAAACAAGAGCCCCATATGAAGACTGAATGCCGCCATCAAGTTGAGCTTTTCACAGTCACCTCAGAAACTGAAAATGAGTGGATCACCCAGAAGCTGATTGGAAACCACCACGAACCTGAGCACAAGAAGACCATGTGAGACTTCTCGCAATTACACAGATACACTACTGTAACAAAAGATGTTCTTGTCAAAGCAACAGAAAGCCATACAAAATAAATGGAGATGCATCTTCGTAGCGTAAATAGGCGGCCTGCAGACCTGTGTGGCTGACTGAGGAACTATTAAACATGTTAGACGCTAAGTTTATTTTGTCAACAAGGGGGTAATAGTGTGATGCAGTCTGGCGTTTCAACAAAACGGAACTATAAGAACTGCAGAGGCTGATGGAAGACGACTCACCCGCAACGTGAAACCGAAACGAAACTGGAACAGAGAGATCCTGAGACACTGCCAACTGACAGTCAGGCATTGATGGAGACTGCCGCTGAGAATGAGCCCGACAGGCCCTACCGTATCGCTTCATCGAAGAATTTTAAAGAAAGACAATTTCCTGTTTTGCCGTTGTGTATATTATTTTGTTTTCTTTTATTCACAGAGGTGGGAGATGTAATGATGTTGATGCAAAGTGCCCAGTGACCCAACTGGTCAGGCACTAGGACTGGCCTGAGCGAGGGACGAGGGCTGGCGGAAAGGGAGGAGCTGGGGACCAAGTGGGCAGGAAAGGGCAGCAAGCTGTTGGGATTTGAAGGAGGATGAATAATAAAGAAGGTCCATGACCCTACCACACGGTGTCCGCCTGAGTTATTGGGGCTGGACACTACAATGGTGTCCCCCGACTCCTCTGATGTCAATGAATGCTCCAACAGTTTCTCTGGCGCTGCAATTGCTGAGTTTGACGATGGCGGGGGCTGGCTTGAAGATTACTCCTTCCGGGTTGAAGAATGCTTCGCATCAGCGAAAACGACTGCACACAAACTAGCCAACAGCCTGAGGAAGGGACCCTCAGACCAAAGATAGCCGTAATTCGGTCAAGATAAAATGAAGCAACCACACTCCCAGTTCCTTGCGTACCGCAGGACAAACAGGTACAGGCCACAGCGTGCTCTTGAATCAGTTGCAGTAATTTATTTGCGTGATAAAATCAGATCAGCGACATCAAAAATCACAGACTAGTGTCCAGCCTGTCGTGTTTCGACCACGTTACTGCGGTCTTGATCACAAGACATGCTAGACCAATGAAAATAAACTTATAGCATGCACATCATTCAATCACCTTCCCCTGAATTGTCGCAATGGTAGAAAGACTGATTGGTTCAAAGTTATGCATGCATTAGATATACAAATTTCATCAGAATGATCCAACAGTGTCAGCAGAGATTACTTCTAGGTTAAATAAATATGAGACTGATAAAGGATGTTAAAATCTGGTACTTAAAAAAACTGTATAAACAGGATAAAAGACATGGATAAAATACTACTTGTGTAAAAAATTACAACCATAATGTCCTGAATTAAATACAGTTCTCTCAGAAATGCAGAATTACGGCTGAATAAATATAAGATTTGTTAGATTTGTTAGGAGATTTGTTAAGCGCTCAATTACCCGTGAGTGTCTCGGCGCTGAGTGAATGAACAGGTCCATGAGGAGTTATTGCATGAACAGCCAGGTTTTTATCTGTCTGCGGAAAGAAAGAAGGGATGTAGAGGTTTTGATGTGAGGTGGAAGACTGTTCCATAGTTTGGTGGTGGTAACTATGAAGGATCTGTCTTCCCAAGAGACTTTCTTGGTCCTGGGGACCTGCAAGAGACCCGCGGTTGAGGATCGAAGGGATCTAGCAGGTTTATACGGGCAAAATGAGTCTTTCAGAAACGCTGGACCTTGAGCGTGAATTGCCTTGTAAGCAATGCAAAGAGCTTTAAACTTAGTTCTCTTCTTTACAGGCAACCAATGAAGCTCTCAAAGTGTGCCAGATATGGAGGCATACTTGGGGCATCCAGTAATCAATCTGGCCGCAGCGTTCTGCACCAGTTGCAATTTCTTTAAAACACCTTTTTGAGCATTAACTAGCAGACCATTGCAGTAGTCAATGCGGGCCATGACAAGTGCGCTGATCAGAGTTTTTGCCATATTCATGGGAAGATAGGGTAGAAGTTTTTTTATCATTCTCATGGTATAGAATGAGGAGGAGACTACCGCATTGACGTGGTGCATGAAGGTGAGTTTGGTATCCAGTATAACTCCGAGATTTCTTGCCTTGGTCACTGGGGGAGGGGGTGGTCCTAGGGCATCAGGCCACCATGTGGGAGACCAGGCAGGCGAGAGGTTGCCAAACAACATCACCTCCGTTTTATCGGAGTTCAGTTTCAAGCAATTTCTGGCCATCCAATTACTTATTGCCAGCATTCCCAGATTAAAGTTGGAGGCCACTTCATCTCCATTTTTGTTTATGGCTAAGACAATCTGGGTGTCGTCGGTGTAGGATGTTACCGCCAGGTGATGGATTTTTATGATCCTCGCTAAGTCTGACACATAAATGTTAAATAGTGTGGGACTTAGCGAGGATCCCTGGGGAACACCACAAGGAAGAGTGAAAGGAGGTGAGTTGAAATTGCCGAAGGCAACGGATTGAACTCGATCGGCAAGAAATGAGGCAATAAGGTCTTTCGCCGCACTTGTGATGCCTGCCGCTGTGACACGGTCGATCAAGGTGGAGTGATCGACCGTGTCAAAGGCTGCGGACAGGTCCAGTAAAATGAGCACTGCTGATCCTCCATCATCGAGAGTCTTCCTGATTTCCTCTGTGGCTTTAATAAGCGCAGTTTCCGTCCCGTGTCCACTTCGGAAGCCAAATTGTGTTTCAGCCAGACAGTTGTTTTGATCTATAAAGTCTGAGATTTGAGTGTTCATGATTTTTTCCACAATTTTGGCGGGGAGCGGGAGGCAAGCAATTGGACGATAATTAGCGACTATCGTCGGATCCAGTGAGCTTTTCTTGATAAGTGGTTTGACAATGGCTTTTTTCCAGATGGAGGGAAAGGTAGTGGACAAGAACATGGCATTAAAAATTTCAGTGAGTTTAGGGCCTATAATTTCAGGAAAGTTTTTGAGAGTGGAGGGGGGGCATGGATCTTCCGGAGATCCGGAGTTCGTGGTACATAAGAGATGAGATACCAGCTCTGAAGAGATCTGGGTAAATTCCTGGAAGGAACCAGAGGGGCTTGATCGGGGGGGGCTGGTACAAGCCCGGGCCGGTGGAATATGGGCATTAGAAGTGGAGTGAGAATGTCCAATACCAATAGCATGAGCTTTAAATTCGGAAAAAATATCAGTGACTTTTTTTTGGAAATGATTTGCCAAAGAGTTACATAACTCTTGGGTGTGTGTGATTGGGGTGGTCGCTGCTTGTCCAGAAAGGCGCGTCACTACCTGGAAAAGTTGTTTGGTCAAGTCTTGTGCAAGATTGATTTGATTGCTATAGAAGTTACTTTTCTCCTTCATGATTAATTGCTTGTAATTAAACAACATGATTTTATAGAGGGCTTTTTGCTCTGGGTCGTAGTCACGTCTCCATTTGCGTTCTTGGCGCCTGCATTGTTGTCTTTCCTGTCTAAGAGTGTCATTGAACCAGGGTGAGGACTTAATAGTCCTATTGGAGGATTGTTTCTTTAGTGGGACTGTTAGATTGACAGTGTTTAGTATCCAATTAGTATAGTTATTAGCACCTAGTTCAGGATCAGTCGCAGAGGGTGGCAGGGAGGTTAAAAGTGAGGACTGAGAAGCAGGAATGTCGATACTTTTCCAAGCTCTAAATTGATTCGTGGGTGGGGGGGTATTAACTCGGGGGGAGTAGGTTGTAGTGAAAAATCAAAAAGGATGGCAGAGTGGTCCGTCCAGGTGAAGGGAAGGAGATCCTTTATCACAAGAGATTTCTCGCTAGAGAAAAGACCATCCAGAAGATGGCCCGCAGTATGCGTGGATCCAGTGACCAGTTGTGGGAGTCCTATTGCATCTAATTCAGATAACAGGGCGGTGGTATCGGGATTATCCAGCAGCTCAAGGTGGAAGTTAAAATCACCCAGAATGGTGTACTGGCTTTCACCTGCCAGTGGTTCTAAAAGCATGGGTAAATTAGCGAGGAAAGGACTGCGAGGTCCAGGGGGGCGGTAGATAAGTATGCCTTTGAAAGGGGGAGCATTTGGAACAGAGATAGTGAAAGACAATGCTTCGCAGCATGGGGAGGGAATGATTTCTGTTCGTACTATTAGGTTTCTATGGTATATGATGGCTAGTCCGCCTCCTTTTTTAGGAGGTGGTCTATCCAGTCTGACATTTGAGTATCCTTCAGGGGTGGCTGTAGCGGAATCGGGTCCGCAGGAGAGATCGCCCCACGTTTCGGTAATGAAGAGGAGGTCGATATTGTGGATCTCAATGAAATTGGAGATCTCATATTTGTGCTTAGGGAGGGAGCGTACATTTATTAGTGCAGCTGTACATGGTTTAGGCAGTACATTTTTAATTGTGATAGTTGTTGGTAAGAGTCGGTAATTATTGGTGATAAAGGAGCATTTAGGGCAAGTGTAAGGAAGATAGAATGGCTGTTTAGCCAAATCGAGACGCTGGCATTGATGGGAAGTGGTATTTAGCGAATGTAGATAGTCGGAGTCGTACTTGGTGGTAGTTGCTGGATTAGCAGTGGTACAACGGGCAGGGGGGGTGGCCCTGGGCCCGGTCCAGGCGCGGACGGGCGCAGACGGGCTTGCCTTAGGCGCGCCTTCGGCGCGCTGACGGCGCGCCCGCTGTGCCCGTCCGCTGCGCGGCCGAGGGTTGCACATATTATATAGGGGAGGCGAGGGGGCGTGTCCAGAGCGGTGGGCGTCGCCTGGCTGGCGAAATGGCGGCAGTTTAGGACCCGCTGCAGCGCTGAATCAGCTGCGCGGGGAAGTCCTGAGCTTAGATCAAAGTGGGCGGAGAGCGAGAATCAAGGTAAACACATTATCACACAGAACGTTTTTTAAAATCAACTTTAGCAATAAAAGCGGAGTGCTCCCGGCTGTGCCTCAGGAGATCTGTCAACACTTTCTAGTCGCGCTCGTGTTCAGCGCTTTTATCAAGTGTCGGCGGGGGCGTGTCCAGAGCAGTGGGCGTCGCCTGGCTGGCGAAATGGCGGCAGTTTAGGACCCGCTGCAGCGCTCAATCAGCTGCGCGGGGAAGTCCTGAGCTTAGATCAAAGTGGGCGGAGAGCGAGAATCAAGGTAAACACATTATCACACAGAAAGTTTTTTTAAATCAACTTTAGCAATAAAAGCGGAGTGCTCCCGGCTGTGCCTCAGGAGATCTGTCAACACTTTCTAGTCGGGCTCGTGTTCAGCGCTTTTATCAAGTGTCGGCGGGGGGCGTGTCCAGAGCGGTGGGCGTCGCCTGGCTGGCGAAATGGCGGCAGTTTAGGACCCGCTGCAGCGCTCAATCAGCTGCGCGGGGAAGTCCTGAGCTTAGATCAAAGTGGGCGGAGAGCGAGAATCAAGGTAAACACATTATCACACAGAAAGTTTTTTAAAATCAACTTTAGCAATAAAAGCGGAGTGCTCCCGGAGCCTCAGGAGATCTGTCAACAACCAAGTAAACCAGTTGTTCCATTCATATATATATATATATTTATGGAAAACCCATAGATTTCAGGGTCCTTATAGGTAGAAATTAGCATTTAAAAAAACCTTAGAAATTTACTGAAAAAAACACAGATTTCAGGGCCGTTATAGTTAGTTGGGTATTTCACTCAGGCAAAATCAGAGCAATTTGGCCATTATAGTTAGTTGAGCTAACTATAGCTCACGCCCCCGCAATGCACTGCTGATGACTCCATATATTAGATCATTCATGACATGGTCAGTGACATCACTGATGACATCTCAAATGACATAACTGATGACATCACTGAAACTGTGTGTTTCTGTCAAGTTTAAAAATGTTTTAAATATATATATGCCAAGGTGTATTGAAGAAAGAGTGGGTGTATAACTGCCTGAATTGATGATTTAATAGGTGCATTACTGACTGTAAGAGTGAGTGATTAAACATGTATTACTGAATGCACGGTTTAGTGACTGTGTGAATGTCTGTATCAGACTGTCAGTTGGTGTGTACGCGGATGCGTGGATTGGTGAGTAGTTTCATGAGTGTCGATATGGGTTATTGATTGGTTGTCTGAGTATCTATATGGGTGCCTGAGTATCTTTGTGGGTTGGTGGGGGGAGTGCGGGTGTGATTGCGCATCGATGTGTGAGTGGGTGATTCACTAGGTATATGATTTCAAGAGTGCATCTGTGAAAGGCTGTATGGGTGGGTGACTGTGTATGGGTGTGTTGATGAGTGAATGGATGTCTCAGTGGTACATGTGTGAGTGACCACATATGTGAAAGGCAGTATATGTGAGTATATAAATGACTATATGTGAGAGTGGGTGATTGTGAGAGTGGATGTATCTTTGAGTGTGCGCTTGTATCAGTGATTATATAAGAAAGTAAGTATGTATTAGTATCTGTATGAATAAGTGAGGTGGTGTGTGTATATCTGTATAGGTGAATACATGGGAGTGTGATTGATTCTTTTCATGCTTTACTAGTTGTGTGAGTAACTCAATGGATGAGTGGCGGTGTGTGAGTGTCTGTATAGGTGTATGAGTGCGTATGATTGTGCTGTATTTATGAGTGACTGCATGTATGAGTGACTGTATGGGTGAATGAGTGGATGTGTGTGTACACCTAGGAAATAGTGAGTGGGTATGTAGTAACTGGTATTGGTGTGTCTTTGGTTTCAAAAATGGTAGTCTGTATTTTAGACTGGGTGTATCAAAGGTTATATTAGGGTGGGAGGATCATGTCAGGAATTATGTAATATGTGACATCTTCAGCAGTGCACTGTGGGGGCGTGAGTTATAGTTAGCTCAGCTAACTGCTGAATGTATCTGGTTTTGTTCAAGTGAAATGTCCAACTAACTATATTGTCCCTGAAACCTGGGTTTTTATTGTGATTTTCTAAGGTTTTTTAAATGCTAATTTCTAACTATAATGTTCCTGAAATCTATGATTTTTCAGGGAATTTCAAATGTTTTTGTAAATGTTAATTTCTAACTATAACATTACCTGAAATCTATGGTTTTTTCAGTGAATTTCTTAGGTTTTTTTAAATGCTAATTTCTAATTATGCCTACAGAGGTAGGACATGTGCAGAAAGAGGAAGAAAAGTGCAAAAAGAAGCAAAAGAACTGCGGAAAGAGGCAACAGAAGTCCAGAAATAGGAAGAAAGGTGCAGAAAGAAGCAAGTGATACGGCAAAATAACTACGAGGCACCTAAACACATTGGGGGCACATTCAGAGCCTCACCTGCCGCTCTCCCTGACTGCCGCAGCTGTCTCCTGTCTCCCCTCCTGCCGCCGCAGCGCTTACATCCACCAGCGGCCGCAGTGAGAAGGGGGGCTCAGGGGCATCGGGACTACACATCCCAGAACTCTCCGCGGCGGAAGACGCCGCCCCACACGCACTTCCCGCGCCAGGAGGTGCACAAAAATTATCACAGCCCCCGCGTAGCGGGATCGCACTCGGGTCTGCGCCGGGCTAAGCCCGGGCAAAGGGCGGGCCCTCTGTGGCCGTCCGAGGACGGAAGAGGACGGGACGGGCCATTCCCCTTGCATCTTGGGATCTGGATAATTTGGGCCCATCGTCCGAAGTACCACAAAGGAGTGAGGAGAAGGAGCAGAAGGCGCACTGATTTGGATATTGGACAAAATTAAAACAGTAAGCTAGAAAACTAAAATTTAAAGGGGGGCATAAAATTGTGTACATAGGTACTTTCATCTGGTACTTGACACAGCTGCTTTACGGGACATTTTTGCGGGCGCAGCATGGCTTCCAAAGTTAGTACCCGTGCCAGGAAAGTGAAATCTAACATACCCCTAACCCCCAAGGTAACTGTACAAGATTGTAACATAGGGTCCCCTTTAAAAAAACAGCCTACTGCGATAGACCTAATGCTGCGGAAAGTTAACAATGAGATAGAGCGTCAAGTAAGAAGACTGTCGATAACTCCATTATCTGACTGCTCAATTCCCTCACAGGTTATTGTCTACGAGTTGACATTTAATTCCCCAAATATTGATATAGAAGCCCTTACTCAGGACATTCCTTGTGCACAGCCAGATACTAGTATACTTGAGAAATCTGCCAGGATAGACAAGAAAGCTTCTACCTGTAAGAAAAGAAGACTGTGTCAGAAAACCCCAGGCCCAAAAAAATCTAAACCTCGGACACCAATTCCACAAAAAATACTCATTGAGGTAGATGACGCTGAGGTTATTGAGACCTATAACACAGGTCCCCCACCTTGGATGGCTGAGGTAATGACAAACCTACAAAACTCCATAGAAACACTAATAGCGAGCCCGATTAAACCCATAATCAGCAGACTCGACAAAATCATAAACGAGTTAAATAAGAAAGGAAGGACTCAGGTTAAACCTGTGAACAACAGTGCCAACGGTTGCATCTCCACAACATCGACCATCCCAGTCATTCAGCCGGCTACATCAACTGACCACACTATCTGTAATTAGCATACTGTAGTGCATGACATAATACTTACTGAACCCTCTATACCCACGAATGCTGCATCATCTCAGGGCAGAGGGACCGCTGTAACTGAGGGGGGATCAAGTAAGTTAATAGCACATGGGCAAAACGTGAAAACCAGTACACCAAATAAGAAGCGAAATTAATTCAAGAGTAGTAAATTCCCTACCCAGTATAAATCTGACACCTGAGGCTTGTCCTTATGTAGTGGTACTCGGGGGGTTCCTGAACTGAAACCTGAGCAGAAAGAATCTTACCACAAGCTTAAAAACAAGACAATCTCGTGGCTAAACATAACTATACCGTTGGAAGTGAATGAAAGTGGAGAAATCATGAACGTCAGAAGGGTGAACTGGATAGGAAATAAAAACCAAGACTTAACGGGTAACTATAATTGTGAGTTTTCGGGACAAGAGATTGGTAGAATATATACTGTTGAGTGGCTCATTTCAATCACCAAGCAAAATCAAAACACTGCCACTGGGATACTTTTACCCTACACAACATATGCCCTTTAATTCTAGACAATACCCGGGGAGAGTAGGCATGGGCCAACCTGTATAGGGGATGGGCAGGTTTGCCATAAATGCTGCGAGGGAGCAAGAACAAGAAGCTGCCTTTTGGGAGAATAGATTCAGCCCCTTATTGTGCTTATAAGACAATGATTGACCACTAATACATCAGGTCCAAGTCATTGAGAATATTGATAGGGGGGATGCAATTAGTCCATCCAGAAGGGATGGTGGATATGTGAGGCTGAAAAAAAGAAAATGCACCGATTCCAGAATCATCAGGCAGCCAGATACACTCCACAATGGGAAGTACAGAAAGGGCGATTATTCAGGAGGTCAAGAAGCATCATACCCCTCAAATAATTCCCTCACAGGAGGCAAATTGTAGAGTGGCACCAGCGCAGCATCTGATACAAAATCTTGGGCTTGATTTTACATCCCCAATGTTAGAGGAGGGGCCGATATCTGATTGTAAAAAAAATATAGGCAGGGACACTGAGGGGGAGAAGAAGATTTTATCTTGGACTATCGAGGGCCTGGCAGGAAAATTCCACAATAAAGAATGGAGAGAGTATATAGGGGGGTTTCAAATAATTAGTTCACAAGAAACCTGGGCTCTTGATAATAACCCCTTCCACAAGGCCGGATATAAATGTTTTTTTAAGCCAGCACAAAAATGAGCTCAGGAAGAGCCATTGGAGGTCTGGTGGTTTATGTGGACCTTAACATGACAGGAGTATGGTTGAGTCCTCTGTGGTCAGCACACAATATACAGGCGTTGCGGTATGTAAGGCCAGGACTCAGTCTAACATTGTTTAACCATTATAATAAAGGGACTGTAAATGGAAAAAAAAAACATTGCTGGAACTAGACCACAGACTCCACCAGGAACTAGACCATAGAAAAGGGGTTATGGAAAAATCTTTGGTAGTTGTAGATCATTTTAATTGTCACCTTTGTCCTACTCTGTTTTCCCTGAATGCAGATTGGTCCCGATGCCCTATGGAGAAGGGCCCACATTTTGATCATTCCAAAGAAGGTTTAGTCCGTAGTAATTTGTTAAGGACTTACGATCTGGAACATACAATAGATTTGGTCAGCCTAGCAGAGGATGGGTCCCTTATTCCAACTTTTAAAGGCAGAGGATGCTCCTCTTATAGAGACTATATTCTAGTCTCTAGGCATTTAAAAAAGTTGGTCAGCACAGTGGGGACCGAGTGGAGCGCATTTAGCGATCATAACCCCCTAATCTTAACATTTAAACAGTGGGGTCGCCCTAAATTTAGCCCCTTGAGGGATTGTGTGCTGAAGGCCATAGATCAAGGAAGGCGTCTCAGATGGGCAAAAATTGATGGGGAAAAATTTTACAAAGCCTCAATGTCACAAGGGAAGGCACGGATAGAGGAATGTCTAGATCCCATGATAGAGGGGAGTAACTTGCCGGGGGCATTTATTTCAGTAACCATGCTGGTAGATGGCTTACTTAAAACAAAAGCTCACAAGAAGAATAATTTGCTGCCAAGGTGGTTTGATGGCAAGTGCTCACGAGCCCTGAGAGACCTAAAACTTAGTCTAAAATCTAAACTCAGGGACTCTTATAGAATAGCTCAGTGCAGACGTATGTACAAAGATGCACTGAAACAAAGAAAGACCACCCTACAAATTGAAGCCTGGGAAGATTTGAGAGAGGTAGGAGAAAAAAGGGACATGTTTCAATTCTGGAGGATTGTGAATAATCCCTGATAGTAATACCCCCGAGATTGGGTCAAGCATTTTAACAGAACAATGGGTCTCTCATTTTGAGGGATTATATAATCATAAGCAGGATACAGAATTGGGTTGGGGGGATCCCCATCTGGGTACAAGTATTGAGTTCACACTTGCAGAAATAACAGCAGGGATACAAGGCCTCACTCGCAATAAAGCGCCGGGCCCTGATGGCACCCCACCTGACCTATGCCTGAGTCAAGTAGATCTTTTGGCCCCCATCCTCACCAGAGTGTTAAACACTGCTGTCCAGCTTGGTTTGCCCTGTTCCTGGTCTACAGCGGTCATTGTCCCCATCTTTAAGAATGGTAACAGGGACAACCCACAATGCTAAAGGTCGATCTCCCTGTTCGACGTCTCTGCAAAAAGTTTGGGCCGGTTACTTTTGCAAAGTCTCATGGATTGGACCGAGGAACACCATCTAATAACGGACATTCAGTATGGTTTCAGAACAGGAAGGTCCACAAGCGACCAATGTCTTAATCTGTATTTGTTGGTCGCCAAATACACCAATGCTAGCAATGAGGCCATGTATTGGGGATTCATGGATCTGGCTGCTGCCTTCGATCATGTAAACAGGAACAAACTATGGTGCCTGATGAGGGATATGGGAATAGACTTAGGCCTGATTAACATCTTGAGTGAATTACACCAGGACACAACAGCCAGAGTATGCTACAACACAGAGGGGGGGAACACAGACTCATTCCCCTGCACAAGTGGAGTGTGACAGGGTTGCATCCTAGCACCCTTTTTGTTCTCGCTCTACATTAATAACCTAGCGAAGGCTTTGCTGGCTCTAAACGCGGACTGTCCCAAGCTAGGATCGCGTCATATTCCGGCGCTTTTGTACGCGGATGACGCGGTCCTGCTTGCACGCACTCCTAGGGGCCTGCAATGCCTAATTGATGGTTTTGTTAAGTTTATGGGGAGTTTGGATCTGTCGGTAAACCTGAGTAAATCGTTTGTGATGTTAGCAGGCTCCAAAACGTGTAATAGGTTTTCTTATAGGATAGGGAACCACACATTAGAGAAGGTGAAGTCTTTTTCCTATCTAGGGTTATTGTTTGACGGGGCACTCAAATTTAGATCCCTAGTGGAGGATCGGTGCTCAAAATTAATCTCCACAAATGGTGCCATAGCAAATTATGGCCTCAGGCTGGGTCGCTGGACTCCTGAACAGATCTTGAACCTCTATAGTTGGATAGGTTGTGCAAGAGTTGTATATGGCTCGGAAGTCTGGGATTATGTGAATATGGAGCAATTGCAAGTTGAGGAAAATAAATATATGCGAAGGATTTTAAAAGTCCCTCAGTGTACCTCAGCCGCAATTGTACACAGTGAACTAGGAAGTCCCTTTATTGAGGACCAAATTAGGCTAAGACCTGTTTTGGCATGGTTGAATACCTGGTCAAACCCTAAAGCAGTCTTAGGCAGACAAATTTTGGAAGACTGCCTGCACAGGGACAAAGGGCTACACATTCCCTGGCTAAATTAGGTTAAGACCACCCTGGAAAGTATTGACCGGAAGGATTTGTTCATTAACCCCAAACTTATTTTACCCTCGGATAAATTAAAAATCAAAAAATTACTATCTAATCACTATGTAAACTGCAGATCAGCTGGCGAAACAACCAAACCATCTGTAGTTGCCCTTAGTCTCATAAAAAATGAGGGCATGGAGCCATACCTGTACTTGGTACACAACTTCTATGATAGGTTTCTGATGACCCGCTTCAGGTTTAACCTACTACCACACTTATTAGCGGACCCTGCATGATTTACATTAACTATTGTACAGAAGGGTGATTGCGGCTGCGACAATAGGTCTCCGCAAGACACCCTTCACTTTGTCCTTTTGTGCCCATTTTTTAAATATCCCCGGTGGAAATATCTGGTTCCAATTTTAAAGAGAGAAAAATGTAGGCATGTTAAAATGGCTTTACTCTACTTGCAAAGAGGTGATGACCCATGGACACTCTATTGTATCAGGAATTTTTGGAGGCTTGCCGTGAGGTTAAGAATTTCAAGAGGTGTTAGCTATAATACTGTTGTTTTTAATTATGTATTTCTTTTATTCTTTTATCTGTTGGTATTGGTAATTCTAGATGACCGTCAGCTGTAATTTAATCTTATTTTAACCTTGTAAGTATATTGTACTTTTGTGATGTTTTTTCTAATCATCGAATAATGAAATACTGAACTGAACTGAACTAACAGAGGTGGAGAAAGAGGCCTTGTTGCAAAGTCAGCCTGTGCCCTGGGCACCCCTTAACTTTTTGCTGACTGGTACTAGGTAGTAACTGACTTTGACTGACCCTGGGTTCGAACTAACCAGGCCCAGATCAAGTGTTATGCTGAAAGACACTTAGAATACAGTGAAAACACCTACATACACTATGGGTTGGTGTACCCCTGTGATTGACATGACCTCCCCTGTAAGGCCCTAGTACATAATAGGGCGTGGGATTAAAACTACCTCTAAGTCCCCAGCATATAATAGGGCATGGCAGTTTAGAGGCCAGCAGCAATTTCTGCACTTGCATGTGTGCACTGCTGAGCCTGAGATCACGTTAAAAGTATCCCTGAGTGTGCAGAAAGAGGCAAGAGAGGTGCAGAAAGAGGTAAGAAAGGTGCAGAAAGAGGAAAGAAGGGTGTAGGAAGAGGCAAGAGAGGTGCATAAAGAATCAAGAGAGGTACAGGAAGACGCAAGGAAAGTAAAGAAAGAAGCAATAGAGGTGCAGAAAAATGGAAGAGGGGTGCAGAAAGAGGGAAGGGGGTGCAGAAAGAGTCAAGAGAAGTGCAGAAAGAAGCAAAAGTTTAGAAAAAGGAAGCAGAGGTGCAGAAACAGGCAGAAGAGGTGCAAAAGTGGGAACACGGGTGGAGAAAGAGAGAAGGCTGAGGAAAGGGGCAAGAGGGGTGCAGACATTTATAAGAGAGGTGCAGAAAGAAGCAAGAGCTGTGCAGTAAGAATCAACAGAGGTGCAGATGGGATCAAAAGGGGTACAGAAAGA
The DNA here is from genome assembly GCF_964263255.1 of Lissotriton vulgaris. Classification (NCBI taxonomy): domain Eukaryota; kingdom Metazoa; phylum Chordata; class Amphibia; order Caudata; family Salamandridae; genus Lissotriton; species Lissotriton vulgaris. The sequence continues at coordinate 496,020,380 of NC_141685.1, forward strand.
GGCAAAAGAAGAGCAGAAACAAGCAAAAGAGATGTGAAAGAGCATAGAAGAGTAAGGAAAGAGGCAAGAGAGGTGCAGAAACTGGCAAGAGAGGTGCAGAAAGAGGGAAGAAGGTTCCAGAAAGACGCAAGCTGGGTACAGAAAGAAGCAAGAGAGGTGAAGAAAGAAGCACGAAAAGTGCAGAAAGAACCAACAGAGGTGCAGAAATAGGTAAGAGGGTGCAGAAAGGGGCGAGAAAAGTGCAGAAAGAACCAGGAGACTTTAAGGAAAAGGGAAGAAGCGTTCAGAAAGAGGCACGAGGAATGCAGAAAGAAGAGAGGTGTAGAAAGAAACAACAGAAGAGCAAAAAGAAGTAAGAGGGGTGAGGAAAGAGTAGTGCAGAAGGAAGCAACAGAGGTGCAGAAAGATGCAAGAGAGTTGCAGAAACAGGCAAAAGAGGTGCACAAAGGGAACGGGGTGCACACAGAGGCAAGAGAGATACAGAAAGAACCAACAGAGGAGCAAAAAGAGGCAAGAGGGGTACAGAAAAGTACAATACAGTAGCGGATGGAAGCAAGAGCAGTGCAGAAAGAACCAACAGAGGTGCAGAAAGAGGCAAGAGGGGTGCAGAAAGAGACAAGAGAAGTGCAGACAAAAGCAAAAGAGGTGCAGTAAGAGGCAAGAGGGGTACAGTAAAAGGTAAGAGAGGACCAGAAAGAGCCAAGAGAGGTGCACACAGAGACACAAGGGGGACACAACTTTGCAAGAGAAGTGCAGAAAGAAGCAACAGATGTGCAGAAAGAGGCAAGAGGGGTAGAGAAAGAAGCAACAAAAGTGTAAAAAGAAAGAAGAGAAGTGCAGAAAGAAGCAACAGAGGTGCAGAAGGAGGCAAGAGGGGTGCAGAAAGAGGAAAGAGAAGTACAGAAAGAGGTACGAGAGATGCAGAACAAGGGAAGAAGGGTGCAGAAAGAGGACAGAGGGTAGCAGAAAGAAACAAGAGATGTGCAGAATGAAGCCACAGGGTTGTAGAAAGAGGCACAAGCGGTGCAGAAAAAAGGAAGAAAAGTGCAGAAAGAAGCAACAGAGGTACAGAAAGAGGCTAGAAAGGTGCAGAAACAGGTAGGGAAAGTGCAAAAAGAGGGAAAGGGTTGCAGAAAGAGGCAAGCTCAATGCTGAAAGAACCAACAGAGGTATAGAAGGAGGCAAGAAGGGTGCAGAAAGAGGAAAGAGAAGTGCACAACGAGGGAATAAGGGTACAGACAGAGGCAAGAGGGGAGCAGAAAGAAACAAGAGAAGTGCAGAATGAAGCAACAGGAGTGCAGAGATAACCAAGAGGAGTGCATAAAGAGCCAAGAGGGTTGCAGAAAGAGGCAACAGAGGTGGAGAAGGAGGCATGAGAAGTGCACAAAGAGGCAAGAGAGTTGCAGAACCAACAAAAGAAGTGAAGAAAGAGGGAAGAGAGGTACAGACAGAGGCAAGAGAGATGCACAACAAGGGAATAAGGGTGCATAAAGAGCCAAGAGAGGTGCAAAAAGAAGCAAGAGCAGTGCAGAAAGAAGCAACAGAGGTACATATAAAGGCGAGAGGGTGCAGAAAGAGGAGATAGACGTGCAGGAAGAAGCAAAAGAGGTGTAGAAAGAGGCTAGAAGGGTGCAGGAAGAGGGAAGAGCAGTACAGAAAGAACCAAGATATGTGCAGAAATAGGTAAAATAGGTGCAAAAAGAGGTAAGAGATCTGCAGGAAAAGGGGAAAAGGGTACAGAAAGAAGCAAGAGAAGTATAGAAAGAGGAAAGTGAGGTCCAGACGAAACAGGCAAAACGAGTGCAGAAAGAGGAACCGGTGTGTAGACAGAGGCAAGAGAGGTACAGAAAGAGGGAAGAGGGTACCGAAAGAGGCAAGAGGGATGCAGAACTTTGTACAGAGGTGCAAAAAAAAGCAAGAGCAGTGCAGAAAGAACAAACAGAGGTGCAGAAAGAGGCAAGAGGGGTAAAGAAAGGGGCAAGAAAATGGAGAAAGAAGCAAAAGAGTTACAGAAAGAGGTAATAACACTGCAGATAAAGGCAAGAGAGGTGCGGAAAGAGGCAGGAGAGGTACACAAAGAGGCACAAGGGGTATAGAAAGAGGCAATAGGGCTACATAAAGAAGGAAGATAAGTGCAGAAAGAAGCAACAGAGGTGCTGAAAGAGGCAAGAGGCGTGCAGAAAGAGGCAAGAGAGGTGTAGAGACAGGCAAGAAATGTGTAGCTAAAGTGAACAGGGATACAGAAAGAGGTCAGTGTGATACAGGAACTTGCAAGAGAAAAACAGAAAGAAGCAAGAGCAGTGCAGAAATAAGCAAGAGAAGTGCAGGATGAAACAAGAGAGTTGGACAAATAGGGAGGAGGGGTGTACAAAGAGGCAAGAATGATGCAGAAATTTGCAAAAGAGGTGCAGAAAGAAGCAAGAGCAGTGCAGAAAGAAACAAAAGAGGTGAAAAAAGAGGCAAGAGGGGTGCAGAAAGAGGTAGAAGAGGTGCAGCAAGATGCAAGAGGGATACAGAAAGAGGCAGGAGGGGTGCACAATGAATAGAAGTGCAGAGAGAGGCAAGAGAGGTACAAAAATAGGAAAGAAAACTCGCGAGAGGGGCCGCGTGAGCCAGTGCCACCCCTCAAAAGCAGCTGGAAGCCCCCGCAGCGCAGGACACACGCGGGCGCACCCAGGCAAAGCCCATCTGTGACCGACTGAGGCCGGGCTGGGCCTTCCCTCCTGACTCTGGCATCTGGAAGGAAGCCCGCTCCTATCAGTATGGCCTTACCAAGTAGCATTGATTGACTCTGTTATTGGGACATGTATCCACCGTCCGTGTTGATTTAGGACTGATACTGATACTGTTATCGTTTGTGAAGATAATATCACTATTTTAAGGTTTCGGCGACAAATGTGATTTGCAGATTAGGTTTAATCTGGTGTTCCTATTTTTTGAACTAACATGTCTAAGAACAATTGCAGGGGTGTGTGTGGTTCGGGAGTTGTGGGGACATTAGATGCGTTTCTTCTGCGGGCTGTTCTTATGCATGAGATCAACATTACTGAAAAAAGACTCTCATTAGATCCCCAATCCCATTGTGTCTCATTATCAGCTCACACTTCCAGCCTCCCACCTACTGAGGCTCCAAATGTGGACACGACCCACTTGGTGACTCCCAGATTCATACTCCTGAAGTTACAAATTCACAATCCAATGGTAGTATAGTATCTATCGATCTCTCCCCCTCTCCTAAGATACATACACGGCACCACAGATTGGAGCAGACAATGGTGCGGGAGGCTCCTACTAACACTAAAAAAAGGAAGGCACGTGGTCAGACACAAATATAACCCGTGTTAGTAAGGTGGCTAAAACTAGGAGTAAATGTGGAGATAGTGTGGGGGCCCAGATAGTTGCCTCCCCATTAGCTATTCATAGTCGGAAAAGAGATAAGGAAGAGGATAGAGCCTATATTAAACATGTTTTTAGGGATTTTGAGGAGGTTCTCCTTTCCAAAGCGGGTGAGAAAATGGTGGCCTGGCTAGATCCCTTACTATTTAAATTGACAGAAATTGATACAAGGTTGTGCAAGCTGGAGCAACATATACTATGACAAACGTTAAATTTGGGAAAGTTCGGAAACGGCAAGCCAACTGCTTCTAGCTTAGTCTCCGGGCTTAGTAATAGTCAACCCACGGAGATAGGTAGCAGCAACCGTGGTGAGGGAAGGCTGGGTTTATTTCATAATGCCATCGTGAGCGGTCAACACACCGTACCCAATGGTTCTGTATGTATCAGGGAACAGCAAAGGAGTCAGGATCCAGATCCCACTCAGGGGAGGAATACCACTCCTAGCAGCTCTCTCAACCTCCCTCCGGAAGCTACACCTTACACCATTGTTCTCTCTAATGTACCAGTACTCACAAGCAATAATGTTGAACATTGAGAATCGCTAACGAATAAAGCTTTGCATATGTTAAAAATCAGAGCATGGTTGGGCGATTCCCTATTTCGAGAATTCAAGATGATCCGTACAGTTTCATGGGTAAGGGACAATCAGAAAACGTGCAGAGGGGATTGTGTGGTGCTTAGATTTGGGTCTCTATCTCTTGTACAAGCAATTTTGGAAAGGGCAGGCACGAGAGATTTAAGTGAAGCGAATATTCACATCCTGCCCTTGGGCTTTTTCTATCGGGCTCCCTCACTGGCCATGATAGCTAGGGGCCGTGTGAGAAAAAGCGATCAGGCTCAACTCCCCTATGATTACATTGTGCCCAGGTTCAATAGATTTGAACCCCTCGCCACATTAGGGGACAATGATTGACTGCAACCTGGAAGAGAGTGTAATATGATCTCCCAGTTACCACCTACTCCGAGAGGGGGGGGTTGGGGTTTTAGTTTGTAAGCACTCAGGCAACTTATTCCAAGACGGGCAAAGGAAAATGGGGGGTAGATTAGAAAGGGTCACGGGTAGGGCTATTGATATGGATTTAAAAGCTAACACTATGCAGGAAGCTACTGGTGTGGTTGTGGTGGCGAACAAATGTTGTGTCCAACCAGGCCCTGGCAATAAATCCGGTGAGGCGAAAGGTTTAAAGTTGGTTTCCTGGAACATTGCAGGGCTGTCAACAGACTGGTTTCTGTAGATTGGTCCAATTTTGTCGAGCAGGTAGACATATTATGCTTTCAAGAAACATGGGCTACTGAGGCAGTATTTCGTCAAGGTTATTTAAACTTTGCAAAAGTTGCGGAAAAGAGACAGCGTGGCAGACCGATGGGAGGCTTGACCACCTGGGTTAGACAAACTGGGCAGTATTCAGCCGAAGAAGTCCATATGGATTCCAAGGACATGTTAATAGTAAGGCTATCAGGAGTTACTGTCCCTGATATACTACTTATTAATGTTTATGCCAGAGGGTTGCGGGGGGGTAAGCTTCACCCACTGTCACAGCTTTAGATTTGTTTTTATTAGATCACAGAGCTGGTAATAACGTCATAATAGCTGGTGATTTTAATTGTACGTTTGAACCGCTAGACATCTATGATGTTAATCTCGCCACGGAGGAGGATGCCGAGTGGTCTATCCCTCAGCTAGAAATTCCTCCAATTAAAAAATGATCAAGTGCAGGCCTACAACTAAAAGTACTTTGTTTGGAGCATGGGGTAAGGACTGCAAATGGAAGAACCAAGTCAGATAAATTGGGTTCTCACACCTTTAACAATGGGTTCCGCACCAGTAGAATTGATTTTTTCTGGCTAAATAAGGTGTTCTGGTGCAACCCTATTGAAATGGAGGTTTGTGAAAGACCTGAAAGTGACCATAATCCCCTGGTGCTCTCTGTAATAAGTCCAATATTAGTATGTGGAGCTGGCCTAACTCCACGTTCTGACTTTGTTGAGGTTAGACTGACCAATGACACTAGACGTGTAAAGTGGGTAAATGTCTTCCAGAACGAAGAGCATCTGGCTGATATGAAAACCCTACTAGTAACTGCCATTGGGAAGCTGCAGACTTGTGCTACGCAGGATGAGAAGAATTGTAAAATTGAAATGGTCCCTGAGGAATTGTTTTTTGAGCTTAAAAGTTGTTTTATTAAGAGTAGTAAGAACCCTATTTGTCAATTAGATCAAAAAGCAGCGGTATGGTACCTCTTGCCGCTCGGCATATAGAAACCTTGCAACAGCAATCCCATCAAAGGACAGGGTTGCTATTTCCAAAGCAAGGTCTGATTATAAGAGTGCTCAGTACCATGCCAAAAGGGCGTGGGATGAACAGCATTGGGGGGATTTGTTGGAAGCTTCCCTAGGGTGGAATAACTGTGCGTTCTGGAAACTGGTGAGATGGGGAAGTGGTGTTCCTATTAATGTCCCCCTTAACTACGTGGAGCCAGATAGGTGGGTCTCCCACTTTACAGCTCAGTTCTCAAGTGCAGAGGTTAATTCTGACTTTCAAAAGATTCCACCCCCAGATGCGTATTTACATTTTATTAAGCACGAGGTGGAAATTGCACTACAGTCTGTACCAAGAGGGAGGGCTCCGGGGCTCAATTGCATCCCAGCTGACCTCTTCGTCCATGATACAACAAACTGGGCAGTATGTATTCAGCTTTTAGCAAATGCAGTAGCTAGTGGTGCACCAACACCACGTACGTGGGCAGGAGCAAAAATATTACCTATTTTTAAAAAAGGGGATCATGCCTTGCCTGGGAACTATAGGCCCATCAGCCTACTAGATTGTATACAAAAGGCCCTAGCAAGATTGATCCTAAATAGACTCCAGTCCTGAATGGAACAATCTAACATCTTGTCTGATTTACAGGCTGGTTTTCCGCCTTGTACAAGTATCATAGACCAGGTGTTTAGATTTATACTTATATATTGGCGCACAGTGGTAATAGGGGGAGGCACCTTCTATGCTGCCTTCTTCGACCTGAAGACGGCGTTTGATTTGTTCCCTGAACCAAGATGTGGCGCTACTTCTTACAGCTAGGTTTGCCATCGGAGATTCTGGTCCTTTTGGTCAAGCTACACACTGCAAGCTATGCGCAGGTGAGATGGGGCATACAGGGAAACCTCACCAACAAGTTTACAATTGAGAAGGGGGTCAGGCAGGGGTGCGTACTAGCCCCAACGCTCTTTTCGTTATACATAAACAAGGTGGTGAGCTACTTTAAGGATTTTGCTACCGACTCCCCGTCTCTAGCAGGGAGTAGGATCCCCTACTTATGTTTGTCGACGATACCCTCATCCTCTCAAAAACAAGAATGGGTCTTCAAAGAGCCCTTTCTAGATTTGAGGAGTTTTGTGAGGACCATGAACTAATTGTCAACGTGGACAAAACCAACTACATGGTCCTGCACAAACATAAGCTGACTGTCTGCAGGGTTGAAATGAAGGACGGTTTACTGGAACCAATCGATACTTTTTCTTATCTAGGGGTTCGCATTGATCGCACTGTGAGCTGGAAACCACAAGTAGATCTTCTCTCAGTTAAGCACGTCCAGCTGTCAGGTTCATTGATCAAGGAGCATAGATCCTCATACACGAAACCGATAGCCCCTGTCCTCCATATATACAATACCAAAATAGGGGTCGCAATCCTCTATGGGGCTGAGTTGTGGGGGCTACGCTAACCTGGAAAATTTGGTTTTAGCGCAAAGCAAGTTTATGTGGTCCTTAATTGGGCTCCCACAGTCCACTCCATTGTTACCATTGTTCTTGGACTTGGGTTGCCTCTCCATTAGGGATGTGGCAAAGTTAAGGCCAATTGCTTATTGGAGGAGGATTTGGGTGACTCCCAAGCTAAAACATTATGCATTGGCGCTAAATGATGTTAAGAACTCGGACGTCTCTAACAAAATGTTATGGTTAAGGTGTGTGAGGAATACACTCAGTGAGATGGGTATGAGTAGGCTTTGGACTAACCCAGGGGATGCTGTTTTACCGTCTAAGGCTGAGATTAAGGAAGCGTAAAGGAACATGGTTGTAACCAGGTGCTACGCCTCCTCTAGTGGGCCTTCTTTGTCTAGAGCATTTCTTGACCAAAAACATGAAGTCAAGAACGAAGGCTATTGGGATTTAATAACCGTTCCCAATGAAAGGAAATTATATCACCAGCTTAGGGTGGGTTCTCTACCAACTAAGGCATTCACAATGAAATGGAATGTTCTGAATAGTAGTGCCTACCCACATTGTTCAGAAGTGGTAGAGACAGTGGTCCATATTCTAATTGCCTGTCCAACATATCATAACCCTAGGCAAAGATGATTGAAACCTGTTTGTCAGAATATGGAAAACAGGTCGAGCATTGTGGCTGTGAGGATTCTAACCACATCATTGGAAGAACCAATAGTGATCGCTGTCGCAAAGTTTTTGGGATGGGCGTGGGATATTCGTCTAAAATCGAATGTCCCATGATAAAGTTATGTCTTGTAAACGTCCTTTGAAATATGCACTTTACAATATTTTGCACTATGCCCCTTAAAGTTGTTTTGCTAGTATCTTTGGACTGCTGCTTGTTGAACCAAACATTGTAAATTGTTTACATATTAGGGTTCCTCTTGTTTTATTATGGTTTTAATGTGTCTTGTGTACATTTATATATATTGTGACCAATATTTTAATGATAGGAATTGATGTGCAATTACTAAATGGTATGCATTGTTTTTAAAGTGTTTTAGCTCACCTCTCTTATGGCATGTATCAACTTTTGTGTTTTTTAATCGAAATAAAGTTTTTTTGACTGACTGGAAAGAGAACTACAGAAAAAGGGCAAGAGAGGTGCAGAAAGAAGAAGGAGAGGCGCACAAAGAGGCGCAAGGGAGAAGCATGATAAGTGCAGAAAAGAGAAACAGAGGTGCTGAAAGAGGCAAGAGGGGTGCAGAAAGGGGCAAGAGAAGTGCAGAAAGATGAAACAGAGGTGCAGAAAGAGGCAAGAGAGGTGTAGAGATGAGCAAGAGATATATAGAAGAGTGAACAGGGGTACAGAAAGCCGTAAGAGGGATATAGAAATTTGCAAGAGAGGTGCAGAAAGAAGGAAGAGCAGTGCAGAAAGAAGCAAGAGTAGTACAGGACGAAGCACAAGCAGTGGACATATAGGGCGGAGGGGGTGTAGAAAGAGGCAAGAGGGATGCAGAAATTTGCAAAAGAGGTGCAGAAAGAACCAAAAGAGGTGCAAAAAGAAGCAAGCGGGGTGCAGAAAGAGGTAGGAGAGGTGCAGAAAGAGGCAAGAGGGGTACAGAAAGAGGCAGGAGGGGTGCATAAGAAAGATAAGTGCAGAAAGTGGCAAGAGAGGTGCAGAATCATGCAGGAAATGTGCAGAAAGAGGGAACAGGGGTACAGAAAGAGGCAAGAGAGGTGCAAAAAGAGGGAAGAGGGGTACAGTAAGAGGCAAGAGGGGTACAGAACGAAGCAAATGAGATGCAGAAAGGGGCAACAGAAGTGCAGAAAGCAGCAAGAGAGGTTTAGAATTATTCAAGAGAAAAACAGAAAGGGGTAAGAGAATTTCTAAAAGTAGCAACAGAGGTATAGAAAGAAGCAAGAGAAGTGCTGAAAGAGGCAAGTGAGATGCAGAAAGAGGCAAGAGAGGTGCAGAAAGAGGGAAGACGAGTACAGAAAGAGACAACAGGAGTGAAGAAAGAAGCAAAAGAAGTGTAGAAAGATGCAAGAGCAGTGCAGAAAGAACAAAGAGATGTGCAGAAACAGGCAAAAGAGGTGCAGATAGAGGGAAGAGGGGAGCAAACAGAGGCAAGAGTGGTGTAGAAAATGGGAAGAGGGGTGCAGAAAAAGGCAATAGGGTTGCAGAACTTTGCAAAAGGGGTTCAAAAAGAAGCAATAGCAGTACAAAAGAACCAAAAGATGTGCAGAAAGAGGCAAGGGGGCAGAAAGAGGCAAGAGAAGTACAGAAAGAAGGAACAGAGGTGTAGAAAGAGGCAAGAGGGGTGCAGAAAGAGGGAATAGAGTTGTAGAAAGAGGCAAGAGAGTAACACAAAGAGGGAAAATGGGTGCAGAACGAGGCAAGAGGGGTGCAGAAAGAAGCAGCAGAGGTGCATAAAGAAGCAAGAGAAGTGCATAAAGAAGCCACAGACGTGCAGAAAGAGGCAAGAGGGGTACAGAAACAGGCAGGAGAGGGGCAGAAAAAGGGAACAGGGGTACGGAAAGAGGCAAAAGAAGTGCAGAAATAGGGGAAAAGGGTATAGAAAGAGGCAAAAGAGGTGCAGAAAAAGGCAAGAGAGGTGCAGAAAGGGGCAAGAGAGGTATAGAAAATGCAAGAGATGAGCAGAACGAGGCAAAAGAAGTACAGAAAAAGAAAGAAAGGTACAGAAAGAAGCAACAGAAATGCAATGGTTCCTTCTTTTTTGTTACGGTGAGATTATAGTTTAGCTTCTATATAAACGAGGAAGACTAAACCTGAGGTTACCACTCCACAACACAGACTGTCATACCAAACAATTAATCTCATAACACATAATCCCACTCTACACAATTCCTATACACTAAATACCATGTACTTTCTATCCACATAATTTCACTGCACAACATACCAAATAATTCCACTAAACACAATCTGCATTCACACCTCTCCAAAAAACACTAATAAAACACTTTTAAATTGACAAAGCAACCAGCCCTAACTCTCGCAAATGCGAAACCTATTACATTGCCAATGCTTCTTTTACTGGTAGTCACATTTGCAGAGTGGTGGAGAAAGGGGCCTCCAACCAGCGCCTCAGGAAGTCTGCTGCGTAGGACATACAGGAGATACCAGGAAGACTTCTTGGCCCCCAAAGTCCCTCAGGAGTAAAATGGACTTCAAACCCCAACCTGCAGTGTGCCATGAGGTGTTTTTGCAGAGTGGTGGAGAAAGGGAGGACATGGACTCCAAAGACCTCTTAGCATCCCACTGTGTGGTACTTACTGGAGGTAGCAGGAGGGGTAGTTGGCCCCCTGTCCTTGGGGGTCACATACCACTCCTTTTACCTCTAGTAAGTCCCACACACCAGCATTGGTAGGTACTCATAGCAGGCCACGCCACCTTTGACCACCAGTCTGCAAACACGCTCCCTGGCAAGCTCTTGGATGGAAATTGTAGTCCCCTTCACTGCTAGGGGTTCTTAGGGACCAAATGGCCATCCTGTTACCTCCAGTAGGCCCCACACAGTGGGATTGCTGAGAGGTGCACACAGGCCACGCCCCCTTTCTCCAGCACTCTGTAAAATGCACCTCCTGGCGCGCTCTTGTTTGGGGGATGAAGTCCCCTTGTTTCCTGAGGGTCCCAGGGGGGCATACCCTCCTGTTACCTCCAGTAAGCCCCACACAGCTGGATTGCTGAGAGTGGTTACAGGCCATGCCCCATTTTTACACCCCTCTGCAAAAGCGGCTGCTTTGGGGATGAAGCCCACTTTACTCCAGAATGGTACATAAGAAGGGGATCCCCGCTAAAAAGGGAGTTGTGTTAACAAACCAACAAAGTTTAATTTAAACACTTTCATAAAGAATGATTTCAGAAGAAGGAAAGGTTCAGTCTAGGTACCGTAATTTAATTAACAATACCTGAATAGTAACATAGTCAAAACAGTTTTGTGAAAAGCCCCAAATTGGAAGAGGGAAGGGGAGGGGGAGTGCTTAGGGAAGTGTAAAGGAGGAATAAACACAGTTGAATAGACAAGTGACAGGTACAGTAATTGCAGCAATTTCAAATTATATACAAATACATAAGCCCGGGAGTCAGGGCACACAATGATAACTAAGTGACCAAACAAAACTTTCAACGGACACACAGTCAATCTGAAGCAGTAAAGGGCTTGTGCCGGAAGTTTCAAGGGAAAGCCGTCGACGTTTCGACCCCTGTGCGTAGGCTAGATACAGTCCTTAAGTGGGGTCTTCATCAGGACAAGGACAAGGGAGAGTGAGGGGCAACCTGTCAGATAAATTAATGAATTGAGTAAGTATGATTGAATAATTTCAACTAATACACCATGGCCTATTAATAAAGACCATGAGAAAATTTACACCAACAACTTAGAGTAAATTAAATTACCATGGAGTCGTGGCCCGTCCATTTCCGATATCATCTAGATAGTAATATCTACCAGCATGATTAGATTAGTTTAGTTTTCCCGTTACCCTGATGTACAAGAAACTGACACCGTGTTCTTACGAATTACCTGGTGTTTTTAATCGACAGTGAAATTTGAAACTCTCACTGGTTTTTCTTCTCCTCTGTAGCATTGTGATTACCTCACTTGGTGAATGACATGTGATTCATGCACTGTCCATCATCACTCCACGTCCTGAGCCCAGATGGGCCACGACTCCATGGTAATTTAAACGTCGACGGCTTTCCCTTGAAACTTCCGGCACAAGGCCTTTACAGCTTCAGATTGACTGTGTGTCCGTTGAAAGTTTTGTTTGGTCACTTAGTTATCATTGTGTGCCCTGACTCCCGGGCTTATGTATTTGTATATAATTTGAAATTGCTGCAATTACTGTACCTGTCACTTGTCTATTCAAATGTGTTTATTCCTCCTTTACACTTCCCTAAGCACTCCCCCTCCCCTTCCCTCTTCCAATTTGGGGCTTTTCACAAAACTGTTTTGACTATGTTACTATTCAGGTATTGTTAATTAAATTACGGTACCTAGACTGAACCTTTCCTTCTTCTGAAATCATTCTTTATGAAAGTGTTTAAATTAAACTTTGTTGGTTTGTTAACACAACTCCCTTTTTAGCGGGGATCCCCTTCTTATGTACCATTTATCGCCCAGGTCCCCGCGACTGCATGGGTAAAACCCCCCCTTTGTAAAATCACTTTACTCAAGAAGTCTTCAGGACTCAAGGGGACCCCACCAGCAGTGTTCCAAGAGGCGTGTTTTTAGAGTGGTGCAAAAAGGGGTGTGGCCTCACTCACCTTTCAACAATCCCACTGTGTGGGGCTTACTATAGGTACCTGGTGGGCTAATTGGACCATAGGACTCTTGAGATGGAAGGGGTCTTAATCCCTCAACCCAGAAAGTATCAGGAGGTGCATTTGCAGAGTGGTGCACGGAAGGGGCAGGGCCTACCGTGAATTGCCGTTTTCTTTCTTTTTTTTATTTTAGGAAGGAGGGCGGTGTGGGTCCCCCTTCCGCTAAACCCTTTTGGGCCCTGGGGACCCCATCCCGGGGCCTCAGCCATTTTGTTCTAATGAAAAGGAAGGGGGCTGTGCGCCCCCATCCTGAGGCTGATTTTGGCCCGGGGACCCCATCCCCGGGGCAAGGCCATTTTTAAAGAGGGAAGGGGCCAAGTGGCCCAAGGGACCCCATCTCCCAGGGCTAGGCCATTTCTTTAACTTTTTTTTTCAAAGCAGGGGCGCTGCACGGCCATATCCCCAGGCTGAATTTGGCCCTGATGACCCCATCCCCCAGGGCCCAGCCATTCATCTTGGTTTTTAATAAAGGGAGGGGGGGCCTCATGACCCCATTTTCCTGGGCTACCACTGGCCCTGGTGACCCCATCCCCCGGGTCTGGCCTCAACCTTGGGGCCATTGGGGAGCACAATGCCCTAACAGTCCTTGCCAGCTCACCACCTCCTGGGGAGCCGGCCTTGCTTTTGGGCAAGGGGAGCTGCTAAATACAGCTCCCCTTGTCCAAAAGCAATTCTGCTTTGCTTCTTGGAAGCAAGAGCAGGTTTCCTGCTCTCGCTTCTAAGAAGCAAAGAAGTGTTTGCTATGGCATGGTGGGAGCCCTGCCATAGCAAATGGCAATGTCCCAGGGGTGGGCACCCTGGGAATGTGCAATGGCAGGAGCCAGCCCTGGGTGGTGGTGGTCCCCAGGGCCATATAGGGCTCCAGGAGAGGGACTGTGCACCACCCCTCCCAGCAAGTTTGAACCCCTGGGGAGGTGGTGGTCCCCAGGGCAGGGGGTCTGCTACGGACCCCTGTATTTACTTATTCAATGCCCCGGGAGGTGGAGGTCCCCGGGGATTGTGGGGCCGCGTTGCTCCTGCATTTCATGATCATTTCCACGGGGAGGTGGTGGTCCCCGGGGCAGTGTGGGAAGGGGCAGGAGCCCCCCACACTTAATAATTTAAATTTAAGCCTGGGAAGTGGCATTCCCTAGGGCTAGGGGGTCATGAGGCCCCCACCCATAATGAACGTATAATAAGCCCCAATCAGGAGCCCCCCCACACATATGTTTTCAAGCCCCGGGGAGGTGGCGGTCACTGGGGCTGAGGGGTCCTTGCGTTCCCCTGCATACCAATGAAACATTGCCCCTGGGACCTGCCCCACCCAGTGGAAAAAAGCCACAAAGCACAGGGGACAGCGCTTCATTAAAAAAATATATTTTCTATGGGATTCACACACCCAGTGCAAATTATTCTAAAAATATTTTTACAAAAATGCTTTCTTTGGCCCTGAGCAGACCTGGGGTATCAGGTTGTTTCTACCCCGCCCACTGTTCTTGTTTATTTATCTTTTTTCTACTATTTTTTTGTGACTCAATTACCAACACCGAGTGACAAGGTGGCTGCTAACACATCCTGGTTTGGAGTGTTGGCAGCTAAAGAAAATTAAACTTGTGCTCGGGAGGGCTCACAAACCCTCCTAGGCTCTCAGATATTGATATTTTTATTTTTTTAAATTATCAGGAACTACTAAATGGATTTACACCATTTGAAAATAGGGAGCTTTCTGAACCAATAGCTATCTTTTTGCCAAATATGGTGTAATTCCATTCAGCAGTTCGGGCTGTAGCCCTGTCTAAAGTTCCTATGGAAATTAACATGGAGAAAACGTGTTTTGGGACCCCCCCTTTTTTCTTGGCCCCTGCTTGGCGAATCATCCCAAAAATTCCAAGACATGAGCTGACCTCAGTGAACTTTTAGTTTTGAAAATTTCATGAATTCGTCAAACGGCGCCAAAGATATTACCAAACGAAAAAAATGTTTTTTTAATAGAAACAAGGTCTTAACTATAACTAGCTACTGGGGACCTCCGGTAGATTATATATATAAATATATAGTTACACTGAAAAAAACATAGGTTTCAGGGACGTTACAATTAGAAATTAGCATTTGAAAAAACTTAGAAATTCACTGAAAAAACCACAGGTTTCTGGGACATTATAGTTAGAAGTTAGTATTTAGAAAACCTTAGAAATTCACTCAAAAAAACCCAACTTTCAGGGATGTTATAGTTAGTTAGACATTTCACTCATACAAAACCTGAGAAATTTGCCTGTCATACTTAGTTGACCTAACTATAACTTGTGCCCCCACAATGCACTGCTTGTGACATCACAAATACCATCAGTCAAGACATGGTCAGTGACATCACTGATGACATCAAGGATGACATAACACATCTCACTAGGCCACCTTTGGCCCCAGGGACCCCAACCCCCGGGGCCTGGCCTCCTTTATGGGGACTGCAGGGGGAGCCCAATGCCACCGCTGTCCCAGCCGGGTCCCCGCCTCCTGCAGAAGCCATCATTGTTTTCGGACAAAGGAAGCTGATGACCATGCAGCTCCTCTTGTCCAAAAGCAATCTGCTTTGTTTCTTGGAAGCGAGAGCAGGTTTCCTGCTCTATCTTCAAAGAAGCAAAGCAGTGTTTGCTATTGCAGGGCGGGAGACGTGCTCCCGCCCTGCCATAGCAAATGGCAATGTCCTGGGGGTGGGCATCCTGGGACATTGTAGGAGCCAACCCTAGGGAGGTGGTGGTCACCAGGGCCTGGGTGCCTCTACGGACCCATGTATTTACATATTCAATGCCCCAGGGAGGTGGTGGCCCCAGGTTTTCATTGGGCCTGCGAGGCCCATCACATTTATTAACTCATGGCTCGGGAAGGTGGTGGTTCCCAGGGCTTGGGGGGCCTGTGAGGCCCCCACATTTATTATTTCAATGCCCCGGGAGGTGGTGGTCCCTGGGGCTCTGGGGGGCCACGTTGCCCCCCACTCTTCATGATCAATGCCCTGGGCGAGGTGGTGGTCCCCATGGCAGTGTGGGGAGGGGCAAGTGTCCCCTGCACTTTATCATTTAAATGTAAGCCCCAATGAAGTGGCGGTCCCTGGGGCTTGTGGGGGGCCCGCGAGGCACCTCCTCCCACATTGAGAACTTCCCCAGGCAGGTGGCAGTCCCTGGTGCAGCGTAGAAGGCAAGAACCCCCCAAAGCATTTTTTTCAAGCCCCGCAAGATGGCGGTCCCTGGGGCTGCTGGGGCCCCCATGGGCCCCCACACCCAAATAAAATATTGCCCCCGGGAGCTGGCCCACTCGGGGTCTTAAGGAAAATGAAGCGCGGGAGCCCGCGCTTCATTTTTAAAAAAAGATTTCGCCCAGAGTTGCACCCAGAGGGTGGAATCTGCTGAAAATATTTAAAAAATGCTTTTTTTGGCCCTGGGGGTCAAGGTGTTTCTACCCTGTCCCCTTTTCGTGTTTTTTGAGATTTTTTCTTGTAACTCGGTTTTACCGAGATATAAGATGGCTGACAACACTTCTGGTTTGGAGTGTTGACAGCCAATCAAAATGACGCTCGTGCTCGGAAGGGTACGCAAACCCTCCGCAGCCCTCAGATATCAATATTTTTCTTTTTTTTTTATTTCTCAAGAACTACTAAACGGATTTACACCATTTAAAAACGCACGCTTTCTGAATCAAGAGCTACCGTTTTGCCAGATTTAGTGAAATTCTGTTCAGCAGTTCGGGCTGTAGACGAGCCTAATGTTCTGTTCCTACGGAAATTAACATGGGGAAAACGCATTTTGGTACCACTCTTTTTTCACAAGCCCCGCTTGATGGCCCCAAAACATTCAAGACATGCAGCTCCCCACAGCCCCGGAGACTGCCACCCCTCTGGGTTTAAATTAACAAAATTAGGTGTGGGGGGCTCCTGCACACCCAAACTGCCCCAGGGACCACATCCTTCCTGAGGCACTAATTATTCAAATGCGGGGTCTGTTGTAGACCCCCGAGGACCATCACCTCCCAGGGGCTTTGCATACATTGGGAAGGGGGCTGCACGGCCCCCCTCCTGGGGCCCTAGATGGCCTTGGGGACCCCCTCCCCCGAGGGCCAGCTCCTGCAATGTACCGGGGTGCCCACCCCTGGCACATTGCCATTTGCTTTGGCAGGGTGGGAGCACGGCTCCTGCTCTGCAACGGCAAACTCAACTTTGTTTTTTTTAAGCAAGAGCAGGAAACCTGCTCTTGATTCAGAAAAGCAAAGTAGAATTGCTTTTGGGCAAGGGGAGTTGCATTTTTAAACCAGCACTTTCTATTTTAAATCTGGAAATACCATCTGTCACGAAGTCTTTCTTGCCCAGATCACGCCGCACGCCTCCCGCTCCGACCCCGGTCCACCGCAGCTGATTGCTGTTTGAGTGGAGGGCGGACCGGGTAGAGCAAGACACACCCCCTGCTGACGCTGCCTCTTAGAAATCCTACATAAGGCTGATAGCCTTCACGATGCGCGACTAAAGCATTGCGCGCTGTTAGTGTTGGCCGTACCCTTGTGTTGTGTTTACGTTTTTAAACCTGCACTTCTTATTTTAAATCTGGAAATTCCTTCTGTCACGAAGTCTTTCTAGCCCTGATCACACGGCACACCTCCCGCTCCGATCCCGGTCCACCGCAGCTGATTTCTGTTTGAGTGGAGGGCGGACCGGGTAGAGCAAGACACACCCCCTCCCTCACCTTTTCCCTCACCCCTCTCCATTTGGGTATAAGTTTAGTCTATGCTAAGAACGCGCAGCGGACGCACGCAGCGGGCAAGCCCGTCTGCGCCCAGCTGGGACCAGGGACCAGCCATAACGCCCATTTGATCTCCTATACCTCAGATGAGCTCCACATACTACAGGGAAACTGGCACATTAGTTCCGATGTCAGGTTAGCTGCAAAGAAGGGAGGGATCCTGCACCCTAGTGACCCATGTCTGGAGTATCGCACCCAGGGTATTGGGCACGGATCTTCTCTCCCTCACAAAGAACCATCGATACTCATCTCCTCCCACACTCAGGCAGCAGGCCCCCTTGTCATTATCTATTTAAACACACGTTCCTTGGTAAAACATCAGCTTGAAATTTTTCAACTGCTCGACGCTGACAAACCCGATATCCTACTTTTGTCAGAAACCTGGCTTACTGCTGAATCTAATCCCGATATCCTGGCAGCTATACCTACCGGCTATTATATACTCAACGCAAATAGGGCATCAGGTAAGCCAGAGGGCGGTGTGGAAGCCATTATCCAATGCAAACACAAATTCACCACTCTACAGATTAACAGCCCACCTCACATTGATAGTCTTATCTTAAAATTAGACTCTCCTAGGTTCCCCTTTATTTGTGCTCTCATCTACCGACCCCTCGACCATATGTCCCTGTTCCCTCAACTCTTTGGTGAACTCATCTCTCAGCTAGTCATCAACCATGCTCGGATCATCATTCTTGGTGACTTCAACTACTGGCCCTCCAATATTCACGAGAGTGCCACTTCGATCGAGTTCACAGACTCTTTATTAGGCATGAACTTCACCCAACATGTCCACAAGGCTACTCATGCTAAGGGGTACATTCTGGAACAGGTTTGGACCTCTAAAATAGAAATCACACCTCCTTTATTTTCTCCCTGCACCTGGTCCGACCATGATTTTATTTCCTTTATTATGGCTTATACTCCTTTCACTATGCTGCCCCTGCCTGGCAATTTTTTGGCCAGAAACTTGAAACGGGCCAACATGGATGATTTTCAGGCATTTCTAACAGCCACCTCCCTTAACGAACCAGCCTCTATCTCCCTTCAGGCTTCCAACCTCGATCGCTGGCTAGAATTAGCCAGCAACAAGGTAGCCCCTCTGAAGAAGATTTCACTTAAGCACCCCCCACGACGCCCAGTGCTGGTTTTCCGATGATCTAAAAAAGAAAAAACTGGCACTTAGACAGGTTGAACGCCGTTGGCGGCGAGCCTATGCCTCTGAGGACAAAGCAGTCTATGTAGCCCTGCTAAAAAACTACAAAGATGCCACCCTCCAGACCAAATCTGCCTATTTTTCTCAGAAAATAACGAACTCATCCACTAAGGCCAAAGACATCTTTGCAATTGTCAATGAGCTCGTACAACCCGATAGGGTGACTGCCAAACCCGTCCCTTCACAAACACTATGCGATTCTCTGTATTCGTTTTTTATTGACAAAATTACCCTTATCAAGGATAATATTCCCATCCCACTTCTCCTCCCATCCTCCCTTTAATCTGTAAAAACCTGTCAATGCTTGATCAAATCCCTTTGATCTCTAGAGAAGAATTCCTGACCCTACTGAACAAAGTGGGATCTGGCTCTCCTAATGATTGCTGCCCTCCCCATATTCTTTCTTACCTGCCCCGACCCACGCCTCTCACTCCTTAATAACTCCCTTAAAACAGGCATTGTTCCAGACACCTTCAAATGTGCTGTAGTTGTCCCTATACTAAAGAAACCTAATGCCGATCCTCAGGTGGGTTGTATGACGATCCATCGTAAACAAAGATAGCGCGGGAGTTCTCATCGCGGCAATAACATCGCAACAGCAGTCACATCGGCAATTTTGTCATCGCACGTTGTTGCGACGCAAATGCGGGCATGTAATTGGTAAGCATGTCACATCGGCGACATGACAACGCGATGTTTGAGCCCTAGCACACGTTTTGAAACTTTTCAGCCACACACGCTTTGCTGAATCTTGCAAACAGCTGTTTTTGCGTGCTTTAGTTTTGGTTTGCCTATAAAGTGCCAGACAAAGTTGTGGAAACTTCAGGACGCTGAGGGGGGCAATCAAGAGTCTAGTCTATTATAAGGCAGAGCAGAAGTTTAAGGCAGATGTACGAAGTGCGTTTTAAACTACCTGCTGAAGCAGCCACAGCTGTGCAGAAGAGTGGTTTCATATATGTATTGACTGTGGCAGTTTGCGAGAAGCTTGTCCGTCGGGTCTGCAATCTTTGTAAATATAACCTGCAATGACAGAGCGAACATTCACTCGGTCACCGGCACAGATGCGACAGGAAGAGAATAAAGTAAACGTTGCATTAAATGTGCTGCGAACTCCTGTTGCAATGCATGCATCCATCCGAGTTTCACCATTTCTCAAATTCCATAACTATGTTTGTGTTTTGGAAAAGCAAACTGCAAACTTCAAACGCCTTATGCAGATCTGTGCTTGAGGCAGGATGGACGCCCAAGGGCTCAATATGAATACCTTTCTCCCCAATTTGTGTTGTAAAAATAGGAGCATTTTCCGAAAATATTGGCACATCCGGAACTCTTAATATTCACCCACATCGCTGCAGAAGGGATGGACGAGCAACTCCGGGGGTTGCAAATTTACATATCTCTGGTGACTTTGGAACATGCAAAGGTGAGTCCTGGCATCGAGACAAGGCATAAACAGTGTAAATATGGGTAAATCCATTAATCTGCCTTTGTCTAAAGATTTACAATACATGCAATTCAATTTTATAGCATGAAACACCATTCGAGGTGCGTGATCTGGAATTTCCCTGTCGCCCCCTCTGCTGCCCATTAAGTGGGTGGTATTTGAACTTCTGTGCATACACAGCCACCAGATATATTATGCAGGATGTGCGCTCCTCCCTATTACCCCATAACGTTAGTTGTTGAGTACAGCATTCTCTGCATTCTCAGACCTTGTACGCCTAAACATTGTTGTAGCAGGAGCACGTCGAGCGTGTTTGAACGGCTGTGCATACACAGCCACCAGATATATCATGGAGGATGTGCGCTCCTCCCTAGTATCCCATAACGTTATTGGCTCATGGGATTATGCCACCTTTGTGAAGCAGCTTGCCATAAATGTAAACTGCGTCAGCCCCGTGCCTGAGGTGCATCATCAGAGCTGTGTGATTAATAACAGCTGTAAGCCCATGCCTGAGGTGCATCATCAGAGCTGTGCGAATAATAACTGCGTAAGCCCCGTGCGTGAGGTGAAATGAAATGAAATGAAGAAAGTTGTTAATAAAGCGCACTGCGACCAAGCGGCTTCCTGGCACTGAAAGTAGAAAGCTAAGGAAGATGGAAAATGCTGAAAGTGATTCAACAGGAGTACGCTATGGAGAACAGATGTGTCTTGAGGGCTTTACGGAATTGGGGGTAGGTTGGGATAGACCTAATTGACAGAGGGAGGCTATTCCAGAAACGGGTAGCCAATACCGAGTATCTGGTGCCTCCCGTTTTAGATCTACGAAACCGCAGAACATTAAGGAGGAATTGGTTAGAAGAACGAAGGGCGCGGGTGGTAGTGTAAGGGATGATAAGTGAGTTGATGAAGGCTGGGGCAATACGAATACGGGCCATGAAAGCCAGGCATCCCATCTTAAAGAGAGATCTTTGGCAGATGGGAAGCCAATGAAGGGATTTCAAGACAGGCGTGATGTGACAAGATTTGGGCAGGTGATGAATAATTCGAGCAGCCTGGTTCTGGATGGCCTGTAATCGGCACAGTTTGTAAGCCGGGATGCCCACATAGAGACTATTCCCGTAGTCAAGACGGGAGAGAATCATTGTTAGCATAATAAGTTTGAGGTCATCGGTGGAGAAGAAGCGGGACACTTTCCGAATAATACGGAGGGAAAGAAAACAAGAAGAAACAACGGAGCTAATCTGGGCATGCATGGAGAGGTCTCCACTGACTTTAATGCCCTGGGTCTTTGCACAGGCCGCTGGTATGGGCGAAGGGCCAAAGATGGAGGGCCAAAAAGCAGCCAACCAGGGGGAGATAGAATGGCCAGTCAGGACCAACTCCGTCTTGTCCAGATTGAGCTTAAATTGGTTACGATTCATCCACTCCGAGATGAGAACAAGAGTCGAATGAAATTTAGGTAGGAAGTGCGAGGGAGAGGAAAGGTCAAAAACAAGCTGGATGTCATCCGCGTAGTTATATACGGAGACCCCCATGTCAAGGAGAGAAAGAATAAGGGGACGAATGTAAAGATTAAAAAGAAGAGGGGACAGGGAGGAACCTTGGGGGACCCCACAGGGGACCAAGCGGGTTGGGGCAATGTGGCCAGACAGATGGACAGCCTGAGTCCATCCATTAAAAAAGGAGGCGAGCCAAGAGAGGGCGGTACCCTGAACGCCCGCTGCGCTGACCCGGTCGAGAAGGATGGAATGGTCGACCGTGTCAAACGCAGCGGACAGATCAAGTAGCACCAAAGCTTGAGGCAGGTTGGAATCCGCCTTGCTCTTGAGCTCGTCTAGGACGGTCAGGACCACTGACTCGGTAGAGTGAACTGGGTGGAAACCCGCTTGGTGGGAGGCCAAGAGATGGTTATCCTCAATGAAGGAGGAGAGACAAGAGGTAATGTGGCTCTCCAATATCTTACCAAGGTAGGGAAGAAGGGAAATAGGTCTGAAATTGGAAGGAAGGGAGGAGTCTGCCCCAGGCTTTTTTAAGATGGGGCGAACTATTGCGGATTTGAAAGATTGCGGAACGAAACCTGAGGAAATAGAAAAGTTAAGACGCGAAAGAAGGGGATCAGGACAGTGAGTGAAGAGCTCTCTCAGAATGTGAGCTGGAGCCTGACTTCACTTTCTGAAGTAATGCCTGAAAGGAGTTTAGAGAAATGGGTGGAAACTGATCAAGGGACGAAGAGGGCGGGGGAAGTGAAAGGGAGGGAGAGGACAGAAGGGGTGGATTGGTTGGAGGAATATTGGATTTGATCTTCGTGATCTTCTCTAAAAAGAAGTCGTTAAGAGACAGACAAAGAGCTTGGGAGGGGACGGGGTTGGAATTGGCTCTGTCCGAAGCGACTAAGTTGCGAACTGTGGAAAAAATTTTGTTGGCTGATATAGATATTCTTTTCGAAAAATACAAAGTTTTGGCTGAAAGAATAACCTTCTTGTAATTAATCAGAAGAAGCTTATATTTGGATCGCAGAAGAGGGCAGTAATTGCATCTCCAATGGCGTTCAGAGCACCTAAGGTCCAATTTGAGAATTTTCAATTCGTCTGTGAACCATTTTTGGGCGTCATGGGGGCGGCAGGTCTTGACTTTTCTAAGGGGGCAAAGCGATCACAAGCGGAGGACAGCCACTGATTCACAGCGTCTGCTTGAAGATCAATAGAGAGAGCACCTAGGTCAGGAGGAGAAGCAGTGAGAGAGGAACAGAGGAGGTTGAGATCAACCCGATTCCAATTGCGAGCTGTGACATTCTTAGACAAAGGGGGTTTTTTTTGGGCTCCAAGCTCAATAGGAAATGAGATCAAAAAATGGTCGGACCAGGTTCAGGGGACGATTGTGGGGGAAAGAATAGTACAGCTGGCTGACCATATCTGATCTAAGGTGTGGCCGTGGATATGGGTAGGGGAGTGAAGGTGAGAAAGAAAATTAAGACACTGAAGAGTAGCTGAAAAATCTTTGGAGGGCAGGTCCTCCCTAGGATCACCTGGCCAGTAATTAAAATCTCCAAGAAGGAGCACTGAAGAATTGTTGACCAAAAGAGTGGCCAGTAATTCTTGTAAGACAGGCACAAAAGTAGGCATATTGTGAGGGGGACGATACATTAGAACTATAGTGATGGGAGCTAAAAGGTTAACTGAGCGAGCAACCAAAAAATCTATATCAGGTATAGAGGGATGGGGAAGAAGCTGAAACTGAAGATGGGAACGATGATCATCGCCACACCTCCGTCGGCCTTACCAGCTGGATTATCAGCCCTAAGAGCATAGCACGAGTCGGGGAGGGCGGACAACAGACCAGGAAGGGAATCAGCAGAGAACCAAGTCTCAGTAAGAAACAAAAGATCCGGAGCGTCAGTGTCCAGTAAGTTAAAAAGCTCATACTGGTGCTTGCCTGCTGATCTAGTGTTTAACAGGCAGGCAGTGGCCATAGTGGGTGCGGAGAGGGGACGGGGGAAGGGGGAGTCTGTAACCGGGGAGAGAGCAGCGCGGGTTCAGGCGAGGGGGTAGAAGGGACAGAGATGCCCAGTGCCGCAACGTGCATAGACAGGGAAGGGGTGATGGACTGTGCTGTATTTAAGGGAAGAAGTTGAGCTGGGGTATAGGTGAGGGCTGGGGCAGAGTCCGAGGCCCCAGGTCCCTGTCGGTCGCGGACGGGCGCAGACGGGCTTGCCTTCGGCACGCTGACGGCGCGCCCGCTGCACCCGTCCGCTGCGCGAACGGGAAAAGCACATTATTTATAGGGAGAAAAGGCAAAGGGGCGTGGCCTATTGATGGTGGGAGTGGCCAGTGGCCTCTGGAGAATGGCGGCGAGGAAGTTGTATCTCGCTGCAGCTAAGTAATCTGCTGCGCGGGAATGCCCAGAGTGACAAGAGCGAAAGTACATGTCCCCAGGAGAGGGAAGTAGGTAAGTAAAAACACAGTCAATACACACTTGTTTAAAAGAAAATTACAGTCCTAGCGTCTCCCGGCTACCGCCTCAGGAGTGAGAATAGCTTCTAAATGGCGCTCGCATTCAGCGCGTTTAAAAGCCCTCGCCGGGGGGCGTGGCCTATTGCTGGTGGGCGTGGCCAGTGGCCTCTGGAGAATGGCGGCGAGGAAGTTGTATCTCGCTGCAGCTAAGTAATCTGCTGTGCGGGAATGCCCAGTGTGACAAGAGCGAAAGTACAAGTCCCCAGGAGAGGGAAGTAGGTAAGTAAAAACACAGTCAATACACACTTGTTTAAAAGAAATTTACAGTCCTAGCGTCTCCCGGCTTCCGCCTCAGGAGTGAGAATAGCTTTTAAGTGGCGCTCGCATTCAGCGCGTTTAAAAAGCCCTCGGCGGGGGAGCGTGGCCTATTGATGGTGGGCGTGGCCAGTGGCCTCTGGAGAATGGCGGCGAGGAAGTTGTATCTCGCTGCAGCTAAGTAATCTGCTGCGCGGGAATGCCCAGAGTGACAAGAGCGAAAGTACAAGTCCCCAGCAGAGGGAAGTAGGTAAGTAAAAACACAGTCAATACACACTTGTTTAAAAGAAAAATACAGTCCTAGCGTCTCCAGGCTTCCGCCTCAGGAGTGAGAATAGCTTCATCAGAGCTGTGTGAATAATAACAGCTGTGAGCCCGTGCCTGAGGCACCCACTCGCCACACACACATATCATCATCCACCCATACACCCATCCATGCATCCATCTAGACAGCCATCCATTCATTCATCCGCCATCCATGCATCCATCCATCCACCCATCATGCATCCATCCACCAATTCATCCACCCACCCATCCATCCTGCATCCATCCACCCAACCATCCATCCACCCACCCACCAATCCATCACACATCCATCCATCCACCCACCCATCATGCATCCATCCACCCATGCATCCATCCATCCACCCACCCACCCACTCATCATGCATCCATCCACCCATTCATCCACCCACCCATCCATCCAGGCAGTCCGGTTGGACAATTTCGTGGCAGGGAATACAAAGCTGACCTGTGGGGTCCCTCAGGGCTCTGCTTTATCACCCCTCTTATTTAATATATATATGCAGCCTTTGATCGTATCTCTACGTAACAGCCCAGTCACAACTTTAACTACACCTTTAACTACGCAGATGACCTCCAGCTGATACTTTTTTTTAACCTTTATTTCCAGTTTTACAATGAAGGCATGACATTCAAAATACAATGCAGATGGATGGTACATCATAGCATGGCGAACCAGAAATAAATGAAATGCAATCAAGAGAGAATGTGTTATGGCCAACATAGGAATACATAGTCCAATAGTCATGACAAAAATGGCGATAAATGCTGCACATCAGCAAGTGGCAAGCCTTTCGACCCTCATGATAGGAAAGATCTAACCCACTCATTCCGGGGTGATGCCAGCTGGAACCTGAGAATCAAGAGCCCCCCGTTGCCTGGAAATGTAGTCCCTGTAGGGACCCCAAATATCAGTAGGTCTGCAGGAGCGGGGTAGTAGCGTAATAAATTCCTCACAATTCGTATTGCAGAACGAAAGGCTATTCAACCAGGCACATTACACACAAAAGAGTAGACCAGGTCTAGAGGTTGTGTGCATCTGAACAAGCGATCGTGAAACAAGTGGTGTAATTGCAGGCAAAAAAAGTCGCTGACTCACAGAGGTTTTGATAAATCCCATCAGCCCACCCAGTGGCGGAGTTTCATCATATGGGAATTGATAAGTACTCAAAACCTCACCCGACCTTATAGTGCCAGGATAATATCTAATCTGAATACATATTGTTCCTCAACTTATTAACGTAAATAAAGTGCAGTGCTCAAGTGAACGTGATGAGTTAAAATCGACTACTGAGACTCAAGAACCTTTCAAATAGAAGTCTAGGTGTCAAAACTTAAAAACACGCTGAGTAGTTAAAATTTGATACTACCCTTTGGCGCTAAGCAAGATGGTCGACATGTTTCAGCCTGTTGGGGGACTACCCCGGCTTTCTTCAGGACCTTTCATATAGAATTGCTACTGCTACTGACAGTGATTTGTGATATGAGGAACAGTAAAAAAATGTACTTATGGAGAGTCACATATCTACCAGGAACTTTGCACTCCAATGTTCGCTGGAGGAAGAGAGACATGACTTCTTCCTATCGGGAGACAGAAAATGACACAATGGAACAGGACAAAGTTGTCTACATACATCTACATGAATACACATACACCGCTCAGATTAACACACATGCATGAACAATTTTTATTCTGCATTAGTAAAACAAAAAGCATAATAGCTAAATCACTCAGAGGCATTTCCTCATAGTGATACTCACCCAGCTTTGTGTGGGTGATGACCTCACCTCACCCGGCAGCCGCTCGGGAGAATGAGGCCCCGCTCTACAGTGTAGAAAAAGGACATAGTAAGTGCTCATCATCTTCCATGCCCAGCCAAATTGTTCTACACATAAACCCAACAGACGTTTGATGGACACCCAAGAATCAGACCACAAGGTTGTCTGCACGGGGGCTAGCAATGATACAAACATAGGCTATCTACACGGGGGCTGGCAATGAGACTATAAAAGGCTCAAATTTCCAAAAAGTTTGGGTGTGTTACAAACCGCCGTATAGGTGTTGATGATTGCCTCATGGAGGCAGCTTATCAATCCCAGTGTGGGCACTCAATAAATGACCCAAGATAACAGGTGCAAAAAAGCTCTTAGCTAAAAACACACAGTCTTTAAACAAATTGTGAACAATATTGAAAAACATTAATAAAGACCCCTACTTAACTAGATTGTGAGGAAAAGTGGAAAATGACTCACTCTCCCCACCAGGGATCTATCCAGTAATTTGCATAATAAAGCAGGTAAGGAATTGACAGCCAATCTGTAAAATCAAAAGACATCTTTATTATTATTATTATGAGGCTTCGTCGTCCAACCATAGTTTTACAATTGAAAGAGGGAGCCTGCCTGAGCTTTCTCAGGCAGGCCTTTTATACAAAAAGTTTGCCCCTAGGCTCACATTCTTGCTGTGAAACACATCATTGTAGGTCGCTCCCATGGTACCATAACAAAGCAGGCTATAATTATGAATTCCATTCTACTTGCCCAAACTGACCAACCCATCTT
Organism: Lissotriton vulgaris; assembly: GCF_964263255.1. NCBI lineage: Eukaryota > Metazoa > Chordata > Amphibia > Caudata > Salamandridae > Lissotriton > Lissotriton vulgaris. Next base: position 496,047,381 of record NC_141685.1, read on the forward strand.
CCATCATGAACATATGTCAAACTTCACATATTTTCCTGTGTAGGCCCGGTTGAGCACACAATAGAACTGGTTTCCTCCCCATCATATAAACAGTCACCTCCCCATTGTAAAAGCCCAGAAGCAGAGAAACAGAGCCAGGTGTGGAAGATAGAAATGTAGGATAAGGGATGCTTGTGGGTCATAAACAGGCATGGCTACTGTATTCGGCCTTCTAATCTTGCTCAGGCCAATGTACACAACAAGTTGCTCAGATCTTTAATATAGATTGACTAGAGGGCATGGACTGGTTTGGTGAGGCCAACATCACGTAGGCAGATTCAGCCTGTTCAGGTCAAATGGGAGTCAGGAAGAACTCAAGCTAAGGAATACGTGTCCTTTAAGAATCATTGGCTCATGTATATGCCTATGTAAAGGGCAACAACTAAAATGGACGCTTGTTCACAACCTAGAGCCTGTGGGCTCAGAATGAATTTGCCAATAACTCCTGCATGCATCATTGTATCGTGATGAAAATACACAGGCATAATGTCCTGATCATTACCGGTCTATTGATACCAAATTCGTCGTGGTATGATGATATTTTCTGCACGAGTGTTTAGGCCTTGGTACACCATTATGGCAGGGTCCGGAATTTTCAGAACCACAGACGCTCCTTTTGCCCTTTATATAGGCAATAACCTAAACCCATGTCAGTCTGAATCTAGGTCTATACTTATCAGATCATCAAGGGGTTGCTGTAGTATTATCTTACGACTTAGCAACTCTCTCGGGACAAGTCTTCTTACACACGTAGTGGTACAAAGGCCATATATGGCAGGACCAAATAGTGAACACCTCTATCTGTAGTATGTGGTATAAGATCACCCACCCAACAATTAGTGGTGTTCTAGTGTTGATGTAGAAGCTGTACAGAAGGGTCTATCAGTAAACTCTGGCCTAACCAATGTATGTTCAGGTAAAACATGAAAGTCATGTGAAGAAACAGTGAAGAAAGAAAGAGTATGTTGGGAAGTTGGTGCAGACGTCAATTGTGTAGAAGAAACAAACCAAAATATAGTAGCCAATAAAATACATAAAAGTATTAAAATAGATAGAGCTATACCACTCTTAGAGAACAATATTCTATAATTTTGGTTTTTCATCTCTTGCTTTTTATCGTCATTCCTCAATACAATCTCCATTTTCTAATGTCGCTCACGCGATCTTGATAGAGTACTTCAGCTGTGATTATTAGCAGGTCATAGGGACACTGCAAGTCCTGCAGGCCTACTGCCACTACTCAGGTCACAAACTGAACCGTTGGTACTCCTACGTGACCCTGCAACTGGCAAATGGTAACCAATCAAAAATTTAACAAAAAACCATAATACAATTTCAGAAAAAGCAAGAGAAAAAGAAAAACAAAAGTCAAATGCAAAATACTTGCATAATCCTAAACAAAAAGCAAATCCTAGAATTTAATAACATTTTATATAGCTTCCTATGCATTTCAGTAATCTATTATATGTTCAAGTGAAACAGTGGCGTTCCTGATCAATGCTCTCAGATGAAAAAGGGATACACTTCCACAGAGAGACTTCATTCTGCTTTTACTAAACAGAATAGTACTTTAAAACAAATGCCAGCAAAGCAGCAAAAATTAGTTTCCAAACTCCAATTCTATGCAAGCTCACAGAAAATACCCAGAGTCCGCCAAAGCCTCTCATTGCAGGCTTCTATTGTCCATCAAATCCGCTTCCAGTGTCTTCTTCGCGTTGGGCCTCTTCAATTCAGGCTTTTTCATGAGAAGACAATACTGTTTAGTACGAGTGCCCTCCGGGCAAACACTCACAGCTCACTCGAAAGTCTCAATGTCTTAAAACAATGCACCAGTGTCTCTTCTCTGCGACACCTCAGGAAATGTGCTCTTCATTGATCAAGGGCACAAAACATCTTGTGCAGAAACAAGCACCACTGAGAATCAACCTCTCAAGATCAGTAACTCCTTTCAGACTCCAACACTCATCAATTAGTGTCAGAGGACGATCAAGCTGCTCTTCTCATGGGCACCGGAATGTAGTGCCTTTTCCAAACTTGGATTCTCAGGTGCACTGCCTTTCTGCTGGAGCAAAGGGAAAATAGGTGTGTGTGGGGAAAGGCCAAAAACTCAGGCCAAGGGGGTCAGGGGACCGCGCGCTGTCAGAGGTTCAAGCACATGACAGTTTGAACAAATTGCACAAAGTGGATGACAGTCCTGCCATCAAAAGCAGGGATCCTCCGCATCTTTGCACTGAACTTCTGAGGCAAAACAGAAAATCAGCTCCTTTTTTCTTTTCTTTTCACAACGCCTTCTGATGAAACAAATGGCTTGCTTAGGAGGTACCACTGGAGGCACGCTGATGACCGCTGCCCACGCTGCTGATTGCTGTTCACGCTGCTGATTTCTGTTCACGCTGCTGATTGCTGTTCACGCTGCTGATTGCTGTCACGCTGCTGATTGCTGTCAGGAATTGCAAGGCCAAGAAGTCTGTAGTCGTCTGCCATGTTTACTGATGGGGACCAGGCTTTTTTGATTACCGGTCTGCAGGGAATCACTCTTCCTTTGACTCTGGAAGATCCAGCAGGACCCTAGTGATGTAGCAAGTGTAACACAATTGTTAGTTTCCTTCAAGTCAGATATAAAAACAGTTAAGCAAGTGGCCTGTAATCTGCAAAGGAGTGGCAATTCGTCATGGCAACCTAAATGGATGCCCTCATACAGTGGCATTATCTAATAGGATACATTATTTAATGGGGTAAATACATATTCTCCTTAATGATGAAGCCTAGGTGTTCCTAAACTCCTTATCTAGAACATCTCAAATAGAGCAATGGCATAATACATATTATCAAGGACATGAAGAAAAGTCCCTTTTTAAAACAATGTGCATCAAGTGCGCTATGTAATACAAAGGCTAATGATCAACTGTGCAGACAAGAGGACAAGAACTAGGGAGTCCTGGTATCTGCATGATTAGAACACATCTTATTAAAAAATTGAAACAGCAGAAACAGAAGGGAACTGAAAAATTAAAAATAGACATAAAAATATGCCGTACTAAAAAGAATGTAAACTTGAGATATCTCCTATTGAGATGGAAAACTTGTATTGGGTCATTTAACCAGGCTATCACTATCCTGACAGTCAGTCTGAAAAAGACATTTGAAGTGGGCCTAAAGTAAATTCTTGAAAATTAGTCTCATCAATCAAAAGGGAATGTATGTGGAACATGAACAATACACCCATAATAATAAATGGGCTGACTGGTGACAGGAAGATGGAGAAGGGAAAAATGGAAGTAGGACACAACTAAAATCTTCAATAACTCAACATGATGCAACATTGGTCAGGGAAAAAGCAAAAAGAAAAATCTATAGGAAGGACAAGAGTTTGCTTGGGTGGCCTAAGGCATGTGACACAGCACCAAGAGCACGGGGATACATGGAAAGACCAATGTTACAGAATTTTAACTCTATCGCTGACAATCTATACCCTACACGATAATTCTAACTAATGTTCAGTTGTCTCTTCAGCGAAAAAAAATGAATCCATAGGCTTATTCAGGAATCAAAAAATGCGATCAAAAAAAAAATGCGATATCAAAATTAGGCCACCTTTAGTCACGGATCTATAATTCCATCCTTAGGCCCAATCAAGGATACATAAATGCAGAGCTGCCTGTCCTTAAGGAAAAAGGCAGTTAAGTGACTAACAACGGATGGCAATCTATGATCCAGTATATCATTTTAGTTTTCTTAAAAAAATTATTACAGCCAAATTTAGGCGTGCACTGGAAAAACTGCTGCCTTACTGCTCACAGTATGAGATCCATATCTGTGAAAATTTATCTTAATACAAATTCATCCAAATTATTGTGAAACAATGCATATCGTCATATGTGTTCTTTCACAACAAAAACGGGAACTTGTAATTCAAAGTAGCACCATAGAACAGAACATACACAAAAAACATTAAAAAATAAATACACATATCAAGCCATCTCAAGCCATAAGATATACCTGCTGTATATCAAGCACAAGGAAAAACAGCCCAGACAAACAAACAGCATATATGAATAAACGGTCATGCATAATACCATGGCACATGCCCTTCTTTTGACAGCAGGGCATCAGGTAATTGATACTCTGCAGTCAACTATAATGTTGCTGTATCAAATAACGCGTTTCAATGGACCAAATGTACAAATGAAACATAAACACACACATTTTTTCTTAAAGAAATTACGCAAAAAAAACATTTCTCTTCAACCAGCCAACTCACGTGTCTTGTGAATTAATCCATGAATTATCTGTAGGAAGAAGCAGAAAAGATACACAACACACACATTTCTCATAATACAACATAAATTTTAACCCTTTTTATCAGACTACAAAACATGGCACAACGTGACATACAAAAACTTTTCATTACTTACCTGTAACCTATTTTCCATGTACCTTGCAAAAACGCGCATTCTCACTCAGGCCTAAGGCCTTTAAGTTGCAGAATTTTGGGGAAGGGCTTCTACTTATTGCCTATCTAAAACTCAATGTAACACTTCGTTTTTCTTTTTGTCAAATAAACTTAACTAAAAAAAATTAGTTCCTAGCATGGAGACACACATATACCAGTTCTACAGATCATGTAGCAGAATGTTTGATATTTGTTTTCTCAAAGAAATCACTTTTGCATTTGCCCTTTTTAAATCATGTTCCTTCATTTTACACAGTGCTTAATTTGTAAGACATGAAGTGCAGGTGCTACAATTTTGCATGAGGAATACCTTTCCTATTTGTTTATTATCTCAGATGTGCGCTTTTAACGCAGATGTAATGTGAATGCGGCAAATGAGAACAAGCCAGCCTGCAATGAATGAAGGTTACAGATTTAAATCATATACAATCAACTACATCTCATATAAAGCGCTTGTGTGCAGCATTTTGAAAGCAACTGGGAGCTATGCAAACCACGTGTGGTGTTCCTTTTATTATTATTAGTGGGATGCAATGCTGTGTCAACCCTGCCGTATTTCTAATTTGAGATAAATGTGTTGATGACATAATTTACCGAACAACAAGCGTTTTGTGGGAACATGCTAGAGCTATTATTTATTCTTTGGCTAAAATGCAATCATCATTGCTGTACATGTGCCTTGCATCCTCTGCTCATTTTAGTTCAAAAAAACAAAAACCCCATCCCAGCTAATGTCAAATTTGTAACACTTTAAGAAGACACTTTTAAACAAGTCAGGCTATTCAAGTGACCTCAGGTCAGGACCGTGGCATGGGCAGGGATTTAAATACGAAGAGGCAGCTGATGCATGCTTAACCATGTCATGCTGCATTCCACAGGCGAGGCCCTAATTAAAAGGTCACAAATGTCAACAAGACAGCCTTACAAGATAACATCTTGGCTGGCCGCTACTGCTGGAACACGTTATACAGGTTCTGCCAGTCCCCTGCTCCTGGTAACTGAAGCTGACAAGGCCAGTAGGTTTAACCACTTCCACATAACCTGCAATATTTCACTATATTTAAAACAATTTCTATGACACATTGACTCGCTGAATCATAAGAAGGCACAACCTGCAAATATATATATTAAGATCTAAATGTATGTATTTACTAAAGAGACACTTTAAAAAGGGGCCCTGAAACCATTTAAAACAGTCTATTTATCTGAAAATCGACTTTTGCATTCTGGATACTAAGAAATAAATATTCTATAATTTTATTGGTTAATGGGTATTACTAGAATGTCTACTATCCAATTTACGAGAAATGCTTTTGAAAATACTAAGTTATACCTTATAGAAATGAGCTTGTTTGCGCCTGGGGTAAGGGAAATTGCGCACAGAAGTGTTTGGTCATTTTCGTGGTACAACATAACTTAAATCAAACATTTTAATGCTAGGGGGTCATAGTATGAGTGTTAAGCTTCACAAATATTAAAAAACGATTTTTGTAGCACTTTGTTTTTAATAATTATTTTTCATAATTAATAAAAAAATTCTAATGAAGCCTAATTATTGCTATTTGTGACTGTTCTACATATAAAATGCTCACTACATCCCTTGCCTATTATTTAGATACATATTAACACACAAGCCTAGGCGCAGCTGCCTAACTGGGAATGCGTGAGATTACTGCGCCACAATTTTTTAAAAAAAAGACTGTTTGCAAAATTCCACCACCCGTTTTTACTAGAGAGGTGCTAGCTGAAAGAACATTCTTATTAGATATACTACAGCTGAAAAGACTTGGCTGCGAACATCTAACACCGTGCGTCTAAAGAACAGGCAATTTCGTTTTTTTCATTTTTTTTCTTTGGAGCCTTATTTACATCTATTGAAGGTGACCCATACACATACATACATTGAGCTCATTCCAGACACAAAACAGAAGGGGGGTCAAACACTCAGGACACACAAACAGCGCGCTCTAACCATATCTTGTACATAGCGCCGTTCTTGTACATAGCACCGTCGCAATGTACAACAAAACCCACAAACAACATAGACATTTAAACACACATTTTAACCCATAGGTCAACACTTAGGACAGGAACAAGGAACAGCCTACAGACTGTCTTCAAAAATAACCTGCCAATATTAGTTGTAAACCATATTTACAACAAAAACGTTTTAGTTCCTATTTTTTTTAATTCTTCAACAGATTTCCAGAAGGCTGCAAAAGAGACAGCCTCACAGACCTTTAAAGAGAGCTCATAAATTGGAGTTCCAACCGGAGGTATCAGACGCGAATCCTCCAACCGGGAATCCTTTGTTGCAACCTAGTCAATACTAATACCAAACAAAATACCGCGACAAGGCATCTGCGCTCACTAGTCGGGTTTCAAACTTCATGGGGCTATCTCCAACGATATACACGCAAATGTACGTGACCCACGGTTTTTGAATACTGCAGTGTTCAAATAAAACCAAGGAACCAATACTGAGGAAGATTATCCAACGATAATCTGAACCACAGCAACCAAAAGGCCTACCAACTGAACCAAATGTACCGGTACCCAAACCAAAACGTCACATTTCTGCGACCAATAAATAACCAAGGACTGCGTCACATTTCTGCGACCAATAAATAACCAAGGACTGCGTCACATTTCTGCGATCAATAAATAACCAAGGACTGGGAGCGACCCATTTTTATTCTTCAACTAAAACAGATGGAGAAAATATCTCTTCAACTGCCTATACAAATTGCAATTTGCATATACACAAATATTTATTCAAATTGTAACTGTCAATTCCCCACTGCACTAACAGTCTGTTAAAAAATACTTACAGCAAAAAAAAAAAAAATGGGTTCCTTAGTCAGGAGTGACATCTTTAGGAGAGTTTTAAGTCAGAAAAATCAAAAAAACGTACTGTGCCACAGAGACAGATAATCCCCCAGAAAACCCTGTGCCCAGAGTACCTCTTTTTGGTAGAATTCTGTCCTGCCTCCAGTAGTTTTTCCATCCTTTGACAAAACACTCCTGCAGGTAACCACTCCATGATAAGGCCCCGAGTTGGGCAGCCAACTGAGGAAAAGTGGAAAATGACTCACTCTCCCCACCAGGGATCTATCCAGTAATTTGCATAATAAAGCAGGTAAGGAATTGACAGCCAATCTGTAAAATCAAAAGACATCTTTATTATTATTATTATGAGGCTTCGTCGTCCAACCATAGTTTTACAATTGAAAGAGGGAGCCTGCCTGAGCTTTCTCAGGCAGGCCTTTTATACAAAAAGTTTGCCCCTAGGCTCACATTCTTGCTGTGAAACACATCATTGTAGGTCGCTCCCATGGTACCATAACAAAGCAGGCTATAATTATGAATTCCATTCTACTTGCCCAAACTGACCAACCCATCTTCCATCATGAACATATGTCAAACTTCACATATTTTCCTGTGTAGGCCCGGTTGAGCACACAATAGAACTGGTTTCCTCCCCATCATATAAACAGTCACCTCCCCATTGTAAAAGCCCAGAAGCAGAGAAACAGAGCCAGGTGTGGAAGATAGAAATGTAGGATAAGGGATGCTTGTGGGTCATAAACAGGCATGGCTACTGTATTCGGCCTTCTAATCTTGCTCAGGCCAATGTACACAACAAGTTGCTCAGATCTTTAATATAGATTGACTAGAGGGCATGGACTGGTTTGGTGAGGCCAACATCACGTAGGCAGATTCAGCCTGTTCAGGTCAAATGGGAGTCAGGAAGAACTCAAGCTAAGGAATACGTGTCCTTTAAGAATCATTGGCTCATGTATATGCCTATGTAAAGGGCAACAACTAAAATGGACGCTTGTTCACAACCTAGAGCCTGTGGGCTCAGAATGAATTTGCCAATAACTCCTGCATGCATCATTGTATCGTGATGAAAATACACAGGCATAATGTCCTGATCATTACCGGTCTATTGATACCAAATTCGTCGTGGTATGATGATATTTTCTGCACGAGTGTTTAGGCCTTGGTACACCATTATGGCAGGGTCCGGAATTTTCAGAACCACAATTGTCCCTCCATTTAAAGGAACATATGGAGTTCCCATCATTTAGAACACACAGTAAGGATCCTGACAAGTGTATCTGCGCACGCGCTCAGCGATAACCGCTGTACCCTAGCGCATGCGCAGTAGCAGTGGGGCCATGATATAGTAAACACTGTTGTTGCTTATGCAGCCCCTTATTTTTGGAGCACCACACTGTGCTATAAGTGATAATAAGCGAGCGCCACTGGCAGGGAAAAACCGGGCCAATGTTACTGCGTGCATATCAGAAGAGACATGTTTGTTAGTCTCGTTAGTATTAATGCTGTGCACGCATGCCCAGGTCATAAACACTGTTCCCTGGGTGTCTACACATTAAAGGTCAACAAACTATTAATGGGGAAAAAGGTGTGTCTCAAGTACACTGACCAACACTATATCTATTGAACAAAAAGTGGTTCTTAAAGCTGCGCATAACGGAATCACTTTGAGTTAGAAAAAAGAGTGGGACTTTATATTGTTTACACAGGTCATACGGCGGTTTGTAACACACCCAAACTTTTTGGAAATTGGAGCCTTTTATAGTCTCATTGCCAGCCCCCGTGTAGATAGCCTCTGTTTGTATCATTGCTAGCCCCCGTGCAGACAACCTTGTTGTCTGATTCTTGGGTCTCCATCACATGTCTGTTGGGTTTATGTGTAGAGCAATTTGGCTGGGCATGGAAGATGATGAGCACTTAATATGTCCTTTTTCTACACTGTAGAGCGGGGCCTCATTCTCCCGAGCGGCTGCCGGGTGAGGTGAGGTCATCACCCACACAAAGCTGGGTGAGTATCACTATGAGGAAATGCCTCCGAGTGATTTAGCTATTATGCTTTTTGTTTTAGTAATGCAGAACAAAAATTGTTCATGCATTGTGTTAATCTGAGCGGTGTATGTGTATTCATGTAGATGTATGTAGACAACTTTGTCCTGTTCCATTGTGTCATTTTCTGTCTCCCGATAGGAAGAAGTCATGTCTCTCTTCCTCCAGCGAACATTGGAGTGCAAAGTTCCTGGTAGATATGTGACTCTCCATAAGTACATTTTTTTACTGTTCCTCATATCACAAATCACTGTCAGTAGCAGTAGCAATTCTATATGAAAGGTCCTGAAGAAAGCCGGGGTAGTCCCCCAACAGGCTGAAACATGTCGACCATCTTGCTTAGCGCCAAAGGGTAGTATCAAATTTTAACTACTTGGCGTGTTTTTAAGTTTTGACACCTAGACTTCTATTTGAAAGGTTCTTGAGTCTCAGTAGTCGATTTTAACTCATCACGTTCACTTGAGCACTGCACTTTATTTACGTTAATAAGTTGAGGAACGATATGTATTCAGATTAGATATTATCCTGGCACTATAAGGTCGGGTGAGGTTTTGAGTACTTCTCAATTCCCATATGATGAAACTCCGCCACTGGGTGGGCTGATGGGATTTATCAAAACCTCTGTGACTCCGCAACTTTTTTTGCCTGCAATTACACCACTTGTTTCACGATCGCTTGTTCAGATGCACACCACCTCTAGACCTGGTCTACTCTTTTGTGTGTAATGTATCCAGAGTTTGGGGATTGAGTAGACAGGTCGTAAAATATTCCCCTCGACCCTCCACACCTTTGTTTTTTAAGTATTCAACCAGGCATTCAGCTTGGGGATGCGCCTGCTGCCCCACAACAATGCAATCTCGCGCTTGGCTAAAAGGAAACCCAACGCAGCGAACCTCCGGACCTTCTTAGGGAAGTTAGCCACACAGCCTAGGAGAGCAATCTCTGGTGTCGGATGTAATTGCATAGATAACATATCCCCCAGGGTGGAATGTACACTCAACCAATACTGGTGGATCATAGGACAGGTCCAAGCAAGGTGTGCAAAGTCAGCAAAGGGCGCCTGCCATTTATGGCAGTGATGGGGCCTGGAACTGTCAATCCTATGCAGGCGAGCAGGAGTAAAATACATCCGACGCAGGAATTTAAAATGCAATAATTTGTGCCGACTATTGAGGGAGATGTCACTCGTGGCCGTGCAACAATAATCCCACTGATCGTCCAGGATCGGACCCCCCAGGTCAGCCTCCCAGGCAGCACTGAGTCTGGAGTCATCCAATCGCATAAGTGAACCACGTAGTCTGTAAAGCTTGGAGATAAGATGTGCACTGTCAGCGCTCTGTATCAGTGTAGTAAGGGGGGACTTCTACCGGGGCAACAGGAAAGGCCGAGAAGCAGGCCCTAAGCGCAGAGAGCAACTGGACCAGGACGAAGGTGTCCATGAAGGACCATTCACTAAACCGAGCGTCTTCCGTCCAGGAGAAGGCATGCCCTTCCGGGAATAGGTCTCCGAGTGTAAGAATGTGAAATTGCTCCATTGTACGTTGAACCAGAAGTTCCCCAGTGATCGGGAAAAGGGAGGGTTTAGGCAAGGGCAAGGCGGGAGAATACAAAGAGTCTCACCTCAAGAGCCGGCGCAGTCTACACCAAGCCCAACACGTGGTGGACACCGTCTGGATATGACGAGGATCCCGGGGGAACCCCGTAGGAAGGAGAGTGAGAAGCTGCTGTGGAAGCACCAAGTCGGCCTCAGGCTTCAAGTACGGAATGCGTGCGTCCGGGTGGAACCAGGCGTATGCATAACAGCATTGCGGAACTAAATAATAAAGATAGAAATTGGGGACACCGAGGCCACCTCTGTCCATGGGTAAAGTCAGAATCTTCCAACTGACCCCGGGCGTCTTGTCACCCCAAACTAGGCGCAAGAGTATGGAACGAAGCTGTGAAAAAACGCCTTATTGAGGGGAATAGGGATGTTGTTAAAATAATACAAAAACCAGGGCAGTACCACCATTTTGATAACAGTGATTCTACCCACCATGGACAAAAGTAAGAGAAGCCACCGCGTGACCTGCATTTCTAACGCATCAATAGCACTGCCGTAGTTAAGACGAATTAACGAGTCAGTGTCGAGGTGAATATGAACCCCGAGGCATTTGACTGAATCACGACACCATTCCAATGGAAAGTCAATTGCCAGGGTATGGAACTGGTGGTAAGAGGGATGATTACAGATTTATGGCAATTTATTTGGAGGCCGGAGAACACACCAAAACAAATGATTTCCTCGAATTAAAAGGGACAGGTTGTCCTGTGGCATACGAACATACAACACCGTGTTGTCCGCATGCATGGACAGTAGTAGAGGGCCTGTACGGAACTGCAGACCCCGCTGCAAATGGTTTTCCTGGAACTGCCGGGCAAGGGATCCATGGCCAAAATGAAAAGAAGGGGAGATAAAGGACAGCCCTGACGCGTACCGCGCGATAAGGGAAAAGGATCCGACAGAGTGCCACTGAGGCGAAGCCGAGCCGTGGGTCTAGTGTACAACAGAGCAACCGTTGCGACAAAGCACTCCGGCATGCCCATACGGCGCATTACTGAAAGGAAAAACGGCCCCTCAAGGGAATCGAATGCCTTTTCAGCGTCAAGTAAAATGGCGGCCGCAGGGGTGGAGGTATCAATCCTGTGCAAGACTGTAACTACAGTCTGAAGGTTGAGAGAGGTGGATCTGTGAGGGACAAAGCCAGATTGCACCGGAGATATGATAAATTCCATTAGTAACGACAAACCGGATAGCAATGACTTTGGCCAGAATCTTATAATCCAAATTCAGAAGAGAGAGCGGTCTGTAAGAACCACAAAGAAGGGGATCCTTCCCAGGCTTAGGCAATAAAATAATCACTGCCTCGCAAAACATCGGGGGAAGGATGCCCACTTCAAGTGCCTCATAGACTTCAACCAATCGGGGAACCATTATATCTTTATATTCTTTATAAAAAATCAGCAGAAAAGCCGTCCAGCCCAGGGGCTGAGGATGCTCACAAGGCATCAATAGCCTCGATGATGCTGTCGGGGGTGATGGGGGTCTGAAGGAAATCCTGCATATGCCGTTCAAGCCAAACCAGGTCCACTTCAGATAAATAAGCATCCTGCTTGCCCGAGTCACCGGACAGACGAGAAGTGTAAAGGGACTTGTAATACAAGAGGAACAGATCGCAGATCTCAGGGTGGACTGCCGAGAGACCCATCAGGTTCGGCCATGGAAATCACATAGGAAGGGCCACGAGAAGGACGCAAAGTATTCGCCAAGAGCCTGCCCGAGAGCTCACCCTCGCCATACCGTCGTGCAGTGCAGTGTCTATTGAGAAACGAGAGTTGCCAATAAGCAGCCTCCCTAAACTCCATAGCAAGCTCCAACCGACACGCAGTCAGGGACTCAGTCGGAGCGGCAAGCATCACACAGCCAATAGCGGCAATGTCTTTCTCGATACGATCCAAAGTGGAGTGTAGATCATGTAATATACCGGCGCGCTTTGAGATACAGATCCCCCTGATATAGGCTCTAAAGCCCTCCCAGAGGACCGCCCATGTGTCAACAGAGCTGGTTTTCAATTCAAAATAATCTTCGATCGCCTGGTGAACCTCCTCATTAAGAACAGGATCCAGTAAGGCACGACCGGGAAAGCCCCACTGTCTCTCCAAACCCCCTGCCCGGGGGATACGTAGCTGAAGGACCACTGGAGAGAGGTCGGAGAGGGTGCGAGGTAGAGTCAGGACAGCCCCCATTCACCCTGCTACCCCAGGCGAGACCAGCCAATAATCTATTCTCGTCCAAGTATCGTGGAACCCAGAATAATGTGTGAATGTAGGGCGATGTGCGTGAAGGTGCAATTCTACGTCGACCAAGGAAAATTGAGTACAAATTTCTCTAAGGGCCCGTCTGGCCTCCGGTTTGGTGTCGGATGCAGTGGAAGTGCTGTCCCTAGAATGGTCCAACAGAAGATTAAAGTCACCACCCATAATTAGAAGTCCGGGGTCAACGGAGAGAAGTCGAGTCAGTAAGGAGTGGAAAAAAGTCGGGGAATCAGTGTTCGGACCATACACTCCCACCAGAGTAACCCTGTGACCCAACAGTATCCCTGTGATGATTAAAAAGCACCCATCAGGATCCCAGCATGTTGTGCAGTGTGCGAACTGAACCCTCTTGTGGATAAAAATAGACACCCCACGCGCATATCTGCTGTAGTTGGAGAAAAACCTGTGGGGGCCCCACCCAGCAGCCATCGAATCGCTGTCAGTGCCAGATAGGTAGGTCTCCTGCAAGAAAAGGATATCCACCTTGTAGCGAGCCACATAGCTCAGGACCTGCCTATGCTTCCTGGTGTTATTGAGGCCACGCACATTCCATGTCAAAAGTGAAAGCCCGGAAGGACCGGGCTAAGTCCCTAACTGCGCCATCCAAACTGCAACAAAATTGTCAAATATGTGAGTACACGTATCCTGTGTAGTGCCAATTATCAGCATTGACTGTAAACTGGACAAAACAATATGAAGCAAACAATACCCATTCCCCCACCCCCACCCAATCTCTCACACCCCAGAAAGAGGCAAACCTAGACATAGCGACCTCATACAGAACTCACAGAGGTATACACCATGGAGCCCGGCAACGCCACGCCAGTCGGGCAAATCAGCGATCAAACATTGCAACAGGCAGCGCGCCCAAAAGATCGAAAAGGCACATTTCGACCATCACGAAACCATGGAAAGACAGATAGACAACAAGGCAACCATTTAGCCAGATCCGGGCTGCGTGAAAAGGTCAACGCAGGACTGCGAAGCCTGCAGTGCTGGAGAAGTGGCCTTGGAACCTCCAGACACATCGTCCCGATCCCTCCTGTAGTCGCGAAAGAACTCCTGCACTTCATGTGGAGAGTCAAAAATCTGCGACATGCCATCAATGTCTACCTTAAGACGAGCTGGGTACAACATACCATAGTGAAGCCCCAAGTTCTTAAGCATCGCCTTAACACTCTGAAACTTGCGCCTGGCCTCCTGCACCATCATTGTGAAGTCTGGAAAGAAAGACAACTTGTTCCCCTGCCACTGGACATCCCCCATGTCGCGAGCAGAGCGAAGAGCAGTGTCCCTATCCCTAAAGTTCATGAGTCTAGCGACAATGGGCCTAGAAGGTAACCCAGGCCTGGGACCAGGGCCCAGCGACCGGTGTGCACGCTCGACCAAGAAACATTGGGAAAAGAACAGCCAAACCAGGACTGCAAGGACCAGGCCAGGTAGGTGCAGTAGAGAGGAGGCAGATCAGAGCACCAACCCAGGGCACAGCAGTATCTGGGCAGGGGCTGGAGAGGAGCAGGAGTGAACCAGTTAAAAGCGGGCAGCAGCCATCAACGTTCAAGAGGAAGAGGCAGAAATCAGCTGCCCACACCACATAGAGATTTGGCAAGGCATTGCAGGAAAATCAGGGGCACGGCCTAGCCACCAGACCCGTAACAGAAGCAGGAGCCAGGCACTACAAAGGAATCGAGAGACGCGGCTGAACAGAGGCTAAGACAGGTGTGCCAGGTAAGTGCGCCGGAGGAGGGGACCACAAGACATCAGCAGGGGTAGAGCGACCCTCATCAATAGTCCCAGAGCGGCAGCATCAGGCAGCAACAGGAGACCGGCAGCCCAACTCGACCCATAGGGAGGAGCGTCCGCAGAGAGGGCCGACACTAGACCGGGCAGGAGCCAGAAATAGGCCCACAGAGCCAGCTAGAAAGAGGGCCCCCTGAGGATGCCAAGGGGGGGCCGTTACCCTATCACTACAAGCCTGCCCAAACCACCTCACCCCCACTAAAAGACTGGAGACTTCCCCGCTACCCACCACCCGAGCCAAGCAGCCCCACCAATAGATGCCCCGGCTTCGCGTCGCGGAACAGGCCCGAAATGGCCTACTGCCGGCGCCAGCCACCGGAACCAGGTCAGAGGGAAGGCGGCCGAGGGGCAGGAGAGACAGCAGAGGAGGGCGGACAGGCCAGTAAGAGGGCAATTTCAGGGCACAGACTCACCAGACCCCAGGCAGCGCCACAACCAAGGGGAGTAGGCCACGCCCCGGTCTCAGAGTGTTCTGAGCACTTCACGCTGCACAGCCCGGCCTCCGCAGCAATCTCGGCCCCAGAACTTCACAGGCGGCATCTCTGGCATCAGCAGGCGACCTTGAGGAGCTGGGAAGCACGTCTGCAGGGAATTAAAATTGGGAATGAGCACCCGACCGGGCGGAGCTTCAGGCGGATGCGGCCATCTTGGTCACCTCCGTGGCCACGCCCCCCCCTCCAGCTGATACTTAACATAGATCCCTCCAATAAATCCATTAGTAATTTTCAATCCACTATGACCTCCATTAGTGAATAGATGTACTCCAGCCAACTAAAGGTTAACCCCAATAAAACTGAGCTTGTTCTAACAGGGGGGTCCACCAACCCATGGAACCCCAGTTTCTGGCCTCCATCTCTGCCCCCCCCCCCTAACCAGTCAACTCTGTAAAAAGTCTGGGAGTCATCATCTGTAATGACCTGTCCCTGAAGCCTCAAATCAATGCGGTAGTCTCCTCCTGCTTTTTCCATCACCGCAGAATCCAGAAAATGTTTAGGTTCTTGACCACAGAGGCCCTTACCCTTGACATCTTGGCCCTGGTCACCTCCCGCCTTGATTATGCGAACGCTCTCTATGTTGCCATTCCAGCATACCAACTTCATCGCCTACAGCTTGTTCAAAATCAGGTAGCTAGGCTCATTTTTCGACAACCTAAGCATCAACATGTTACACCCTTGATGAAGAGTCTTCATTGGCTTCCGGTAGCTAAACGTTGTGTATTCAAGTTAGGCTGTACCACCTTCAAGGCCCTTGCTGGTCAAGGCCCTGTCTTCATCTCTTCCTGAATTCAACGTTATGTCCCCTCACGTGAACTCCATTCCTCTCATCTCCATTTGCTCCCAATCACCACTTTTAAACAGAAAAAATATGGCGGCCTTAGGTTTTCTTTTTTGGCCCCCCGCTTCTGGAACTCCCTTCCCAACAACTTGAGATTTGTTCCATGCTATACTCAATTCAGAACTCTCCTGAAAGCGCTCCTTTTCTCACAAACATATGCATGACCACCTCAAAAACCCTCACTGCCGCAGTCTTTTTGTCCTCAGCGCCATGAAACCGCTTGGTGTAAGTGCGCTTTAAAAATTACTTTAACATAAAATAACATAACATAACATGTTAGCTGCTCCCCTTGTCTAAAAGCAATGCCGGCTACTGCAGAAAGTGGGGAGCTGGCTGGGACCGTGGGGGCATTGGGGATCCCCCCACACTCCCAACTTGAGGGCCGGCCCTGCAGGATGGGCTCCCCAGGACCAGAAGCGGCCCAGGAGGGGACCACACAGCCCGCTCCTCAATTCTTTTTCTTTAAAAAGAGGCCAGGGGATGGGGTCCACGGGGCCATCATTGGCCTCAGGAGGAGGTCCATGCGGCCCCCTCCTGAAATAAGCAGGCGGTCCAGGTGCTGGGATGGGGTACCTGGGGCCAGAAGTGGCCCAGTGGAGGGGGGCCACACGGCCCCCTCCTGTGAAAATAAAAAAAATGAGGCCAGTCCCCGGAGTCAGAAGTAGCCCTGGCAAGGAGGACAGGGGAGGGGGCCCCGGGTCCTCCCTCCTGGGAAAAATACATTTTGAGGCCAAGCCCCAGGAGATAGGTTCCCCAGGGCCAATAGAGGCCCAGGGAATGGAGGACACACGGCAACCTTCCCATTTATTTTATTTTTTAAATGAAAAAAATGCTCTGGCCCTTGGAGAGGGTTTCCCCAGGGCCCAAAAATAATAAAGGGAAGGGGGCTAACACAGCCCCCCTTCTAAAAAACAAAATTTAAAAAAGCAGACATATCGCTGAGGCCCCGCAGCACTCTGCAAATGTGCCCCCTGGAAAGTTCTAAGGTGTGGGATTAAGTCCCCTTCATTCCTGAGGGTTTCTGGGGGCCAACTAGTCCCCCAGGTACCCCCTGTAAGCCACACAGAGTGGGATTACTGAGAGGTGGTCCGCGGCCGCGCTCCTTTTTACACCACTCTGCACTTGCGCCTCTTAGTGCACTGCTGGTGAGGCGATGAGGTCCTCTTGCATCCTGAGGAGCTCAGGACACAAGTGGACTTCATCCCCCGAGCAGCAGTGCAGCAGGCAGCGGGTGTGAAGACTGGTGTAAAAAGGGGGTGTAGCCTCAGACCACTTTCAGCAATCCAGCTTTGTGGGACTTACTGGAGTTACCTGGAGGGCTAGTTGACCGCCATGGACCCTCCAGAGCCAATGGAACGTCATCCCCCAACAATGAGCGCACCAGGAGGTGCATTCACAGAGTGGTGGAGAAAGTGGGCATGGCCTTTGTCCACCTCTCAGCAATTCCAATGTGTGGGGGTTACTGGAGGTAAGAGGTAGACTAGTTGGCCATAAAGGACCCCAGCAGCGAAGGTAACTTCAAATCACATCCAAGAGCAAGTCAGATAGTGTGTTTGCAGAGTATTGGGCAAAGGGGGCATGACCTGCTAATTACTGAAGGTTATAGGAGGGGTAGTTAGCCCCCAAGGATGTCCTTGGGGCCAACTACCCCTGTTGTTACCTCCACTAAGTCCCACATAGTGGCACTTAATGTAGCCAAATCCGCCTTTTATGCTGAAAAAATAGAAAAATCCACTAACGCTCCCAGAGAAATGTTTAGAATAATAAAAACTTTGACAAGAGCCCCTGATCCCCCCTCATCCAAGCTTTCATCTGAAGAATCTGGTGCTCGTTGCAACGAACTAGCAAATTTCTTTGCCACGAAAATTGAAAAGATTCTTCTTCCTCTCCCTCCACTCCCAGCAGCTGAATCCAACCCTCCTCCGAGGGATGACATAAATTCTACCATACCTCACCTTGCATCCTTCCAGCCGCTCAGTGACGATCTTTTCCCTTCCCTTTTTAACTCCATAAAAAGTGGTTCTCCCCTTGATCCCGCCCCCATGTCCATCCTGAAATTAGCCCTCCCCCATGTTAGCAAAAACATCATTGACCTTGTCAACACTTCCCTGGAGTCTGGCACAGTACCTCAAGACTGGAAGCTAGCCATGGTGAGGGCCCTGTTGAAGAAGCCAAATCTCAACCCTGATGACTTTTCCAATTACCGCCCCATCTCCCTCCTCCCTGGCATTAGTAAGCTTGCTGAAAAGTGGATGAATAAACAACTGGCATCCTATTTGGAGCCCTATAACCTGTTACACCCCACCCAAACAGGCTTCCGAAAGGGACAGGGAACCGAAACAGCTTTGTTGAGGGTGGCCGAGGTATCCAGGAGGATTCTGGACGCAGGTGGCAGCGCGGCCATTATCCTCCTGGACCTCAGTGCCGCCTTTGACACGGTTAACCACCGTGTCCTCCTAGCCCGTCTAGAGAGAATTGGAGTCACAGGTAAGGCCCTTGAGTGGCTTGAGTCCTTCCTTAGCAATAGATTCTTTAAGGTCTTCTCAGACACCAACTGCTCCCTTCCAGTGCCATTACAGTGTGGGGTGCCACAGGGCTCCTCCCTTAGCCCCACACTGTTTAATGTGTACATGGCACCTTTGGCAGAGGTAGTGGCCCCCTTCGGAATCCAGCTGGTAAGCTACGCTGATGACACCCAGCTAGTAGTGTCCCTTAACCAGGCAGACTCCCCCCCAAACAATCTTTGCAGATGCCTGGGTGCGGTCGCAGAGTGGATGGATGCATCCCACCTGAAATTGAACGGAGGAAAAACCGAGCTGATGCTGCTCGGAAGGAAGGCCACCTTTAACATCTTCTCTATGTGGCCTCCTTGCATGGAACCCGGGCCTACACCAAAAACTGAGATAAAAAGCCTCGGGTTCTGGCTCGACACGGAGCTATCCTTCAAAATCCAGGCAAGAAAGACAGTGGCCACTTGCTTCGATTTAATGAAAACCATCCGCAAAATCCTCCCCCAGTTACCCGAAACTGCTAAGAAAACCATAGTCCAGTCCCTCATTTTATCAAGACTGAACTATGGGAATGCACTGTATTTAGGAGCCCCCACTTCAGCTATCCGACAACTTCAGATGGCCCAAAACTCCGCAGCAAGGCTACTCACTGGTACCAGCCATCGTACCTCAGCAGCACCTTCACTAAGGACCCTGCATTGGCTCCCAATAAAAGAGCGGGTCCATTTCAAAACCCTCTGTCTGGTCCATAAAACTCTCTATGGGAATGGCCCCCCCATTCTGAACGATATGATCAGACCATACATTCCATCTAGGGATCTTCGCTCTAAACAGCAAAACCTTCTCACAATACCCAGGACCAACAGAGTCCGATCTGGGGACCGTCTCTTCTCGCGAAATGCAGCAAGGCTGTGAAATGCCCTCCCGCTTTCACTTCGCCTAGAACCCAGCTTGCTGGCATTTCGAAAACAACTTAAAACAGCACTGTTTCCCAAGACACAGATGAGTTAGCCCCCATATTTCAGATCCTTGTCTTTCCCTTCTGTTCAACGTCAAGCGCTGGGATGCTTCCGAGTAGCCATGCGCTATACAAGAACCTCTTCAATTCAATTCAATTGGTAGGACGTGTTCGGAGGCCATACCCCCGTTCTCTACCACTCTGCAAACACGCCTGCTGGCAGACTACAGGATGAGGTATAAAGTCTACTTTACTCCTGAGGGACTTTGGGGGCCAAGAAGCCCTCCTGGCACCTCCGGTAAGTCCCATAAAGTGGAATTCCTGAGCGGTCGTTGGGGGCCCAACACCCTTTCTCCACCACACTGCAAATGCGACTACCAGTTAAAGAAGGATTTATAATTTAATAGGTCTCGCATTTGCGAGGGTTAGAGCTATTGGCATTGTAAATCTAAAAGTGTTTTATTAATGTTTCTTGGAGTAGGGTGGATATAGGTTGTGTGTAGTGGAATTATGTGGTATGTTGTGCAGTGAAATTATGTGGATAGAAAGTATGTGGTATTTAGTGTGTAGGAATTATATAGAGTGGGATTATATGTTATGGAAAGTGATTATGTGGTATGTTAGTCTGTGTTGTGGAGTGGTAACCTCAGGTTAAGTTGGTAAACTATTAACTCCATGAGACAAAAAAAAGAAGGACTGCCTGAGGAGCACTTCTGGACCTAGTCAAGGGATGAGCAGGGCCCCTAGAATTATGCGACTGTTTAGCTGCACCAACTTTTTCACAATTATACTTTTTCCGCATTAGCCACATAATTCATCATCTGCTGCATAATCTGTAGATTTGTACAAACAAAGCCTTGTTTCTAGCTCCAACGGATTAAATGTTCCCAAAAATGTAGTGACAAGTGTTACAGTGTAGTGGAAGGTTCTTTTTAATCCTAGAATGGTCACCGGTTACTTATTGCTAAATGTGGGTGTTAAATTGATACTGATGGTGTTCAAGCCACTCTTGCTTCTTTCTGTGCATCTCTTGCCTTTTTCTGCATTTCTGTTGCTTCTTTCTTTCTATTTCTGCACTTCTCTTGCCTCTTTTTGCACATTTCTTCTACTTTGCCTCCTTCTCCAACTCTCTTCCCCCTTTCTGCATATCTGTTGAATCTTTCTGCACTTCTCTCTCCTCTCTTCACCCCTCTTCCCTCTTTCTGCATCTCTGTTGCCTCTTTCTTCATATATCGTGTGTCTTTCTGTACCTCTCTTGCTTCGTTCTGCACCCCTTTACTCTTACTGCACTCCTCTTGCTTCTTTCTGTACTTCTATTCCTTCTTTCTGCACTTTTGTTACTTTTTGCACCTCTCTTGCTTCTGTTTGCGCCCCTCTTGCCTCCTTCTCCATCCCTCTTTCAGCACATCTGTTGCTTCTTTCTGCTCATTTTGTGTTTCTTTCACCTCCCCTCTTCCCTATTTCTGCACCTCTGCTGCTTCTTTTTACACCTCTCTTGCTTCTTTCTGCACCCCTCATGCTTCTTTCTGTACCCCTGTTACCTCTTTTTGTACCCCTCTTTCCTTTGTCTGCACACCTGTTCCCTCTTTTGGCACTCCTGCTCCCTCAATCGGCACTTCTGTTCCTTCTTTCTTTCTGTATCCCCCTTGCCTCTTTCTCCACCCCACTTCTCCCTTTCTGCATCTCTGTTGCTTCTTTATACAGTTTTCTTGCTTCTTCTTTCTACACCCCTCATGCCTCTTGCTGTACCCCTCTTCCCACTTTTTGCACCCCTTGTGCCTCTTTCTGCACCCTTCTTCCTTCTTTCTGCACTCTTCTTGCCTCTTTCAGCACCTCCGTTGCTTATTATTGCACTTTTCGTGCTTCTGTCTGCACCCCTCTTGCCTCTTTCTGTACCCCTTTTTTCTCTTTGTGCACCTCTCCTGCCTCTTCCTGCACCTCTCTTGCCTTTATCTGCAGTTCACTTGCCTCTTTCAGCACCTGTTTTGCTTCTTTCTGCACTTTTATTCCTCTTTCTGTACCATGCTTGTCTCTTTCTACACCTCTGTTGCCTCTTTCTGCACCTCACTTGCTTCTTTGTGCACCGTCTTGCCTCTTTTATGTTTGGTCTTCCTCATTTGATTTCCATAGAATCTCAACTATGAGCTCAGTGAGATAAAAAAAGGAATCACTGAGGAGCACTTCTGGCCCTAGTCAGAGGTATGAGCAGTACCACTGGAATTATACAACTGTTTGGCTGCAACAACTTTTGCGCAATTATACATTTTCCGCGTTAGCCACATAATTCATATTCTGCTGCATGATCTGCAGATTTGTACAAAAAAAGCCTTGTTTCTAGCACAAACAGATCGAATGTTTAAAAAAATGTTACAGTGTGGTGGAAGGCCCTTTGCAAACCTAGAATGGTTACTTATTGCTAAATGTGGGTTTTAAATTGGTGCTAATGGTCTTTCTTCATTTCTGTTGCTTCTTTTTGCACATTTCTTGCCTCTTTCTGCACCCTTCTTCCCTCTCTCTGTTCCTTCTTTCTGCATTTTTTTTGCTTGTTTCTCCACCTGCCTTGCTTCTTTCAGCACCACTCTTGCCTCTCTATTCACCCCTATTCCTGCTTTCTGCACTTCTGTTGCTTCTTTCTGCACTTATCTTGCTTCTTTCTGCACTTCTCTTGCTTCTTTCTACACCTCTGTTGCTTCTTTCATCCATTCGCTTGCCTCTTTCTGCACTTCTCTTCCTTCTTTTTGCACCCCTCCTGCCTCGTTCTTTACCTCTCTTGCCTTTTGGTCTACCTCTCCTACCTCTTTCTGTACCCCTCTTGCCTCTTTTTGTACCTCTGTTGGTTCATTCTGCACTGCTATTGCTTCTTTCTGCACCTCACTTGCCTTTTTCAGCACTTCTCTTGCTTCTTTCTATACCTCTGTTGCTTCTTTCAAAAATTCTCTTGCCTCTTTCTGCACTTCTTTTGCTTGTTTCTGCCTGTCTCTTACATCTTTCTGCACCTCTTTTCCTTCTTTCTGCACTTTTGTTACTGTCAGCACCGCTCTTGCGTCTTTATGCACCCCTCTTGCCTCTTTCTCCATCCTTCTTCCCTCTTTCTACACATCTGCTGCTTCTTTCTGCACCTCTCATGTTTCTTTCTCCACCTCTCTTCCCTCTTTCTGCATCTCTGTTGCTTCTTTCTGTACCTCTCTTGCTTCTTTCTGAACCTCTCATGCCTCTTTCTGTACCCCTCTTCCCTTTTTTGCACCCCTCTTGCCTCTGTCCGCACACCTGTTCCATCTTTTGGCACTCCTGCTGCCTCTTCCTGCACTTCTGTTCCTTCTTTCTTTCTGTATTCCTATTGCATCTTTCTCCATCCCACTTCTCCCTTTTCTGCATCTCTGTTGCTTCTTTATGCCCTTCTCTTGCTTCTTTCAGTACTTCTCTTGCATCTTCTTGACCCCTCGTGCCTCTTTCTACACCCCTCTTCCTTCTTTCTGCACCCCTCTTGCCTCTTTCAGTACCTCAGTTGCTTATTTTTGCACCCCTCTTGCCTCTTTCTGTATCCCTTTTTCCTCTATGTGCACCTCTCTTGCCTCTTCCTGCACCTCTCTTGCCTCTCTCTGTACTACTTTTGCCTCCTTCTGCACCTCTTTTACCTCTTTTTGCACCTCACTTGCTACTTTGTGCACCTGTCTTGCCTCTTTTAGATGTAGTCTTCTACATTTGATTTCCAAAGAAGCTCAACTATGAACGCAGTGAGACAAAGAAAAAAGGAATCACTGAGGACTACTTGTGGACTTGGTCACAGATATGAGTAGGGCCACTGGAATTATGCGACTATCTGGTTGCACCGACTTTCGCACAATTAAACATTTTCTGCATTAGCCAATACAATTCATCCTCTGCTCCCTAATCTGCAGATTTGAACAAAAACACCTCGTTTCTAGCTCAAACGGCTCAAATGTTGCCAAAAATGCAGTGACAAGTGTTAAAGCATGGTGGAAGGCCTAAAATGGTAACCTGTTACTTATTGCTAAATGTGGGTGTTAAGATGGTACTAATGGTGTGGAAGCCACTCCTGCTTCCTTCTGCACCTCTCTTGCCACTTTCTTCATTTCTGTTGCTTCTTTTTGCACATTTCTTTCTTTTTATGCACTTCTCTTGCCTCTTTCTGCAGATCTCTTCTACTTTCTGCATCTCTCTTCCCTCTTTCTGCACGTATCTTGCCTCTTTTTGTACCTCATTTGCATCTTTCTGCACCCTTCTTCCCTCTCTCTGTTCCTTCTTTATGCATTTCTTTTGTTTCTTTCTACATCTGCCTTGCTTCTTTCTGCACCCCTCTTGCCTTTCTCTCCCCCCTCTTTCCTCTTTCCGCACTTCCGTTGCTTCTTTCTGCACTTATCTTGCTTCTTTCTGCACCTCTATTGCCTCTTTCTGCAGTTCTCTTGCCTTCTTCTGTACTGCACTTGCCTCTTTCTGTAAGTCTCTTGCCTCTTTCTGTACCTCACTTGCTTCTTTCTGCACCCTTTTTGCCTGTTTCTGCACCCCTTTCCCTCTTTGTGTAAATCCCATGCTTCTTTCTCCACCTTTTGTCCCTCTTTCTGTACCTCCGTTGCCTCTTTCTTCACTTTTCTGGCATCTTTCTTCACCCTTCGTGCCTCTTTCAGCACCTCTGTTGGTTTTTTGTGCACTGCTCTTGCTTCCATCTGCTATTCTCTTGCACATTTCTGCACCCCTCTTGCCTTTTTCTGCACTTTCCTTGCCTCTTAATACACCTCACTTGCCTTGCCTCTTTATGCACTTCTCTAGCTTATTTCCACACCTCTGTCGCTTCTTTAAGCAATTCGCTTGCCTCTTTCTGCACTTCTCTTGCTTGTTTCTGTACCTCTCTTGTGTCTTTCTGTGCCTCTGTTGCCTCTTTCTGCACCTCCCTTGCTTCTTTCTGCACCCCTTTTGCCTGTTTTTGTACCTCTTTCCCTCTTTGTGCAACTCTCTTGCCTCTTTATACACTTTCTTCCCTCTTTCTGTAGCACTCTTGCCTTTTTCTGTACCTCTGTTGCTTTTTTCTGCACCTCTCTTGCCTCTTTCTCTACCCTTTAAGCCTCTTTCAGTACCTTTGTTGCTTCCTCTCTGCCTCTTTCTGTACCTCTCTTGCCTCTGTGTGCACCTCTCCTATCTCTTTCTGCACCCTCGTCCCTATTGGTCCACCTCTCTTGATTCTTTCTGCAATTTTCTTGCTTCTTTCTGCAAGACTCTTGCTTCTTTCTCTACCTCTCTTGCAAATGTCTGTATCCCTCTAACCTCTCTCTGCACCCCTAATCCGTATCTCTGTGCCTTTCTGTGCCTTTCTTGCCTGTTTCCTCACCTCCCTTGCCTCTTTTGGCACCTCTGTTGCTTCTTTCTGAACTTTGCTTGCCTCGTTCTGCACCTCTGGCTTAGAGATAGTTTTAATCCCCCTGCCTTATTACGTACTAAGTCCTTATGGGCTAGGTCATGCCAATCACAGGCGGCCGCGTACCCTAACCCATGGTGTACCCATGGTGTACCCCAGCGTATGTAGGCGTTTTCATTGTATTCTAAGTGTCTTTTAGCACAGCGCTGGCTCTGGGCCTGGTTAGTCAGAGTCAGTTACCATCAGTACCAGTGAGCAAAAAAGTTGGGGGCACAGGATGACTTTGCAACAAGGCCTCTTTCTGCACCTCTGTTGGTTCTTTATGCATGTCTATTGCTTCTTTCTGCACCTTTTGTCCTCCTTCTGGACTTCTATTGCCTCTTTCTGCAGTTTTTCTTGCTTTTTTTCTGTGCCTTGCTTCATCTTTCTGCACATGTCCTATCTCTGTGAGCATAGTTAGAAATTAGCATTTAAAAAATCTTAAAAATTCACTGAAAAAACCATATGTTTCAGTTATGGTATAGTTAGAAATTAGCATTTTAAAAAACCTTATTAAATTCACTGAAAAAAACATAGGTTTCATGGACATTATTGTTAAAAATTAGCATTTAAAAAACCTCAGAAATTCACTTTAAACACCACAGGTTTCAGGGATGTTATAGTTAGTTGGAAATTTCACTTGTACAAAGCCAGAGAAATTTGCCCGTTATAGTTAGTTGAGCTAACTATAACTCACACCTGCAATCCACTGCTGATGACGTCAGATATTGCATCATTCATGACATGGTCAGTGACATCACTGATGACATTACTGATGACATCTCGAATGTCATCACTGATGACATTACTGTTGACATCATCCACGTTATAATCTGATGCACCTCCTCACACCCTAATATAACCTTTGATATATCCACTCTAAAATACCAGCTATCATTTCTGAAACCATAGACACACCAATACCAGTTACTACATACCCACTTACTGATTCCTAGGTCTACACACACATACAGTCACTCATACATGCAGTCACTCATCAATACGGCACTATCATATGCACTCATACTCCTCTACAGACACTCACACACTGCCACTCATCCATAGCCTTACTCATATACTTAATCAGTCATGCAAGGAATCAATCACACTCCCATTTACACGGCTATACAGTTATACACACACCACTTCACTTACATATACTAATACATACTTACTCTCTTATACAATCATTGATACAAGCACACACTCATCCATACAGCCATTCTTACAATCACTCACTCTCACATTTAGTAATTTATATACTCCAACACTCACATATACTGCCTTTCACATGCGCAGTTACTCACACATGTACCACTGAGACATCTATTCGCTCACCAACACACCCATATAAACACTCACCCACCCATACAGCCCATCAAAGATACAATCTTGAACCCATACACCCAGTGAATCACCCATTTATACATCTATGCACAGAGTCACACACCCCCACCCATGCAGACACTCAGGCATCCATACAGCTACTCAGACAATCAATCAATAACCCATATAGACACTTGTATAGTTACTCACCAACCAATGCAGCCACTAACACACCAACAGATAGACTGATACAGACATTCATGCAGTTTAGTCACTAACCCATGCATTCATTAAGATACGTTTAATCACTCATTTATAGATTCAGTCACGCACCTACTAAATCATCCATTCAGACACTTATACACACACTCATTCTTCAATCGCCTTTCCCTATACATATTAAACATATTTAAACTTTACAGAATCACGCAGCCACTGGATGATGTCATCAGTGATGTCATTTGAGATGTCATCAGTGATGTCACTGACCATACCATGAGTAATGTAATATGTGACGTTATAAGCAGTGCATTGTGGGGGCGTGAGTTATAGCTAGCTAAACTAACTATAACGGGGGAATTTCTCTGGTTTTGTATGGGTGAAATGTCCAACTAACTATAACTTTCCCTAAAACCTATTGTTTTTTCAGTGAAGTTCTAAGGATTTTTAAATGCTAATTTCTAACCATAACGTGCCTGAAACCTATGTTTTTTTCAACGAATATATATATATATATGTATATGTATATATATATATATATATATATATATATATATATATATATATATATATATATATATATATGTATATATTACCTACTGGCGATAGCCAGTAGGTATATATAGTTAGGATTTTTTCCCTATGGGATTTCTGAAAATTCTATGTCTAATAACTTTGGCGTTTGTGGACGGAATTGGCTGAAATTT
Organism: Lissotriton vulgaris; assembly: GCF_964263255.1. Taxonomy (NCBI): domain Eukaryota; kingdom Metazoa; phylum Chordata; class Amphibia; order Caudata; family Salamandridae; genus Lissotriton; species Lissotriton vulgaris. Next base: position 496,074,883 of record NC_141685.1, read on the forward strand.
TCAGGAAAATGGCACATTTTGTTTCTGAGCAGCCCCTGAAAATTTGGGGGGGTTTCTTCAAGGGGGGGCCGAGAAAAAAGGGGGGTCCCAAAACACGTTTTTCCCATTCATTTTTCCATAGGGCGGTTGGACTCACTTTTAGCCCGAACGGCTGAATGGATTTGCACGAAACTTGGCAAAATTGTAGGGACTGTTAGCCCGATGTGCCTTTGCTAGGTCTCAATATATGTGCTTCAGTGAATTTTGAGAAATTAACGTTTTAAACAAGATATATATCTGTAACAGCGCTCCGGGCAGCGCTCCGGTTCGCGTACTTTTCGCGTATCGGAACTTTGCGATGCGAAGCTGATTGGCTCTCTTGTTCTATCTACCCAGGGGCATTGCATTCTGGGAGCTGTAGGATTTTCCGATCTGCAGCAGGTGAACTATCACATGACAGGGGAGGCGTGACCTTCCAATCATGGGAGGACTGCAGACTTATTTAAAGGAGAGGCGTGGGGCTGCTTCAGTGTGGCGGTGGCATCTGAGGAAGACAAGTATGTCGAAATGCATTATGCTTACTCCGCTTTCCAATTAAAGGCTTTCTCCTGTGACCCCATGTGGCCTCTTCCTTCTTGCTTCGCTGGAGGTTTTGTTCATGTTTTCGTGTCAGCCAGAGACACTTTCAAGGGGCCCCGTTCTGCTAAGCTGGCTGGAACTATCACTGGTGTCTGCGCAAGCAGTTGGATTTTCTTCTGAGGTATCGGATTGCTCCAGCCCACCTCTCTGTGTACTGCGCAAGCAAGGGACACTGCCAGTAGGCAGCTTGTGACTTCACAAGGAGGCTTGTTTCATTGAATTCAGCCCATGACCCGGCTGAGCTGTGCCATGGAGGTTAGAACGTCTGTGGGGACTCGAGGAGGCCTGAGGAAATAATTTTCACCGAAGACAGTGCGCCCTGATCTGCAGCACATCATTGCCACAAGGACATAATTTCATTAAAACCCTCCCTTGTTCTATCTACCCAGGGGCATTGCATTCTGGGAGCTGTAGGATTTTCCGATCTGCAGCAGGTGAACTATCACATGACAGGGGAGGCGTGACCTTCCAATCATGGGAGGACTGCAGACTTATTTAAAGGAGAGGCGTGGGGCTGCTTCAGTGTGGCGGTGGCATCTGAGGAAGACAAGTATGTCGAAATGCATTATGCTTACTCCGCTTTCCAATTAAAGGCTTTCTCCTGTGACCCCATGTGGCCTCTTCCTTCTTGCTTCGCTGGAGGTTTTGTTCATGTTTTCGTGTCAGCCAGAGACACTTTCAAGGGGCCCCGTTCTGCTAAGCTGGCTGGAACTATCACTGGTGTCTGCGCAAGCAGTTGGATTTTCTTCTGAGGTATCGGATTGCTCCAGCCCACCTCTCTGTGTACTGCGCAAGCAAGGGACACTGCCAGTAGGCAGCTTGTGACTTCACAAGGAGGCTTGTTTCATTGAATTCAGCCCATGACCCGGCTGAGCTGTGCCATGGAGGTTAGAACGTCTGTGGGGACTCGAGGAGGCCTGAGGAAATAATTTTCACCGAAGACAGTGCGCCCTGATCTGCAGCACATCATTGCCACAAGGACATAATTTCATTAAAACCCTCCCTTGTTCTATCTACCCAGGGGCATTGCATTCTGGGAGCTGTAGGATTTTCCGATCTGCAGCAGGTGAACTATCACATGACAGGGGAGGCGTGACCTTCCAATCATGGGAGGACTGCAGACTTATTTAAAGGAGAGGCGTGGGGCTGCTTCAGTGTGGCGGTGGCATCTGAGGAAGACAAGTATGTCGAAATGCATTATGCTTACTCCGCTTTCCAATTAAAGGCTTTCTCCTGTGACCCCATGTGGCCTCTTCCTTCTTGCTTCGCTGGAGGTTTTGTTCATGTTTTCGTGTCAGCCAGAGACACTTTCAAGGGGCCCCGTTCTGCTAAGCTGGCTGGAACTATCACTGGTGTCTGCGCAAGCAGTTGGATTTTCTTCTGAGGTATCGGATTGCTCCAGCCCACCTCTCTGTGTACTGCGCAAGCAAGGGACACTGCCAGTAGGCAGCTTGTGACTTCACAAGGAGGCTTGTTTCATTGAATTCAGCCCATGACCCGGCTGAGCTGTGCCATGGAGGTTAGAACGTCTGTGGGGACTCGAGGAGGCCTGAGGAAATAATTTTCACCGAAGACAGTGCGCCCTGATCTGCAGCACATCATTGCCACAAGGACATAATTTCATTAAAACCCTCCCTTGTTCTATCTACCCAGGGGCATTGCATTCTGGGAGCTGTAGGATTTTCCGATCTGCAGCAGGTGAACTATCACATGACAGGGGAGGCGTGACCTTCCAATCATGGGAGGACTGCAGACTTATTTAAAGGAGAGGCGTGGGGCTGCTTCAGTGTGGCGGTGGCATCTGAGGAAGACAAGTATGTCGAAATGCATTATGCTTACTCCGCTTTCCAATTAAAGGCTTTCTCCTGTGACCCCATGTGGCCTCTTCCTTCTTGCTTCGCTGGAGGTTTTGTTCATATATATATATATATATATATATATATATATATATATATATATATATATATATATATATATATATATATTTATATATTACCTACTGGCGATAGCCAGTAGGTATATATAGTTAGGATTTTTTCCCTATGGGATTTCTGAAAATTCTATGTCTAATAACTTTGGCGTTTGTGGACGGAATTGGCTGAAATTTTCAGGAAAATGGCACATTTTGTTTCTGAGCAGCCCCTGAAAATTTGGGGGGGTTTCTTCAAGGGGGGGCCGAGAAAAAAGGGGGGTCCCAAAACACGTTTTTCCCATTCATTTTTCCATAGGGCGGTTGGACTCACTTTTAGCCCGAACGGCTGAATGGATTTGCACGAAACTTGGCAAAATTGTAGGGACTGTTAGCCCGATGTGCCTTTGCTAGGTCTCAATATATGTGCTTCAGTGAATTTTGAGAAATTAACGTTTTAAACAAGATATATATCTGTAACAGCGCTCCGGGCAGCGCTCCGGTTCGCGTACTTTTCGCGTATCGGAACTTTGCGATGCGAAGCTGATTGGCTCTCTGGTGTCTGTCAACATTCTAAACAGTCCGGAGCGGCCGCCATCTTGTCTCTCGGTAGGATCGAGAGACAAGAGGAGGCCAAAACAAAGGGGGAAATAAAGGAAAGGGGGCAAGGTAGACCCCTTCTGACCCCCTAGGATTGATGAGGGGGATATTATAGAGCCACGCGGGGCAAAAATTTTTTTTTAAAAAAATTCCGATTTTTTCGCCGTAGAGACGCGTCCCGGTACGCGAACCGGGCAGCTAACCGGGCAGCTAACCGGGCAGCTAACCGGCAGCGTAACGGGAGTCTGAGGAGTAGCTGATTGGCTGTCAACATTGTAAACAGTCCGGAGCGGCCGCCATCTTGTCTCTCGGTAGGATCGAGAGACAAGAGGAGGCCAAAACAAAGGGGGAAATGAAGGAAAGGGGGCAAGGTAGACCCCTTCTGACCCCCTAGGATTGATGAGGGGGATATTATAGAGCCACGCGGGGCAAAAAAAAAATTTTAAAAAAATTCAGATTTTTTCGCCGTAGAGACGCGTCCCGGTACGCGAACCGGGCAGCTAACCGGGCAGCTAACCGGGCAGCTAACCGGCAGCGTAACGGGAGTCTGAGGAGTAGCTGATTGGCTGTTAACATTGTAAACAGTCTGGAGATCGAGAGACAAGAGGTGGAAAAAAAAAAGGTGTAAATGAAGGAAAGGGGTAAGGTGAACCCCTAGGATTGATGAGGGGGCTATTAAAGTTGCCCGCGGGGCAAAAGAAAAAAATATTGCGATTTTTCGCGGTAGAGGTGCTTTCCGGTACGTTAACCGGGCAGCTAACTGGCAGCGTAATGGGAGTCCGACATATTGTGTTTTTGGAACGTTTGTGATATGTGCACGTGTGGATTTTGTCTAATTAAGGTAAAAAAAATATATATATATCTTTAAGCGTGCTCTGGCGCGCTTACGTTACGGGTTTGGTTTGCGCTGCAGAGACGATACGTCACGGTTATGCGATGCATCATGAGGCGTCTCACGGGCTACGTGATACGTCACGTAATAAAGAATATATTTTACAGCTATAGATATTAGCTTTTAAAAAACCAATGAAATTCACTGAAAAAACCATAGGTTATAGACCATATATAGTTAGGAATTTGCATTTACAAAACCTTGAAAATTCACTGAAAAAACCATAGGTTATAGACCATATATAGTTAGGGATTAGCATTTACAAAACCTTATTTTACTCGCACAAAACCATTGAAATTCCATATATAGTTAGTTGCACTAACTATATATCGCGCACCCGCAATCCATTGCTAATGATGTCACATATTACATCATTCATGACATGGTCAGTGACATCACTGATGACATCACTGATGACATCTCAAATGACATCACTGATGACATCACTGATGACATCTCAAATGACTTCACTGATGACATCACTGATGACAACACCCAGTGACTGTATGTTTCTGTAAAGTTAAAATATGTCTTACATATTGAAGAATGAGTGGATGTATAAGTGTCTGGATGAAGGATTTAGTAGGTGCATGACTGACTGTATGAGTGAGTGATTAAATGTGTCTCACTGAGTGCATGGGTTAGTGACTAAACTGTCTTAATTTGGCAATCATTATATATGTTGTTCTGTAAACTGCTGCATGTTTAAATCAGTAGCTATATGAGTAACTATATGGGTTATTGAATGGTTGCCCAAGTATTTGTATGGGAGACTGAGTATGTGTGTGGGTGGCTGGGAGGTGTATGACTCTGTGCATAGATGTGTGAGCAGTTGATTAACTAAATGTATGGGTTCAAAAGTGCATGTGGAAACAGCTGTATGGGCGGTCGACTGACTGCATGAGTGTATTGGTGAGTGAATGGATATCTCAGTGCTACATGTCAAAGTAAGTACATATGTAAAACACAGTCCATGTGAGAGTTGACATATACAAATAACTGAACATAAGAGCTAGTGAATGTGAGAGTGGCTGTATCGATCATTGTGAACTTGTATCAGGGATTGTATAAGAGAGTAAATATGTGTTAGTATATGTTTGAATAAGTAAGGTGTGTATAACTGTATAGTTGAGGAAATGGAGGTGTGATTAATCTTTTGCATGACTGAGTAGGTGTGTGAGTAACTCCATGGATAAGTGACAGTCTGTGAGTGTCTGTTTATACTGATTGTATCTAAGGTTATATTAGAGTCTGAAGATGTTCATTGTATTATCACATAAATGATATCATCAGTGATGTGATCAGTAATGTCAAATGAGATGTCAGTGATGTCATCAGTGATGTCATTTGAGATGTCATCAGTGATGTCATCAGTGATGTCACTGACCATGTCATGAATGATGTAATATGTGACATCATTAGCAATGGATTGCGGGTGCGCGATATATAGTTAGTGCAACTAACTATATATGGAATTTCAATGGTTTTGTGCGAGTAAAATAAGGTTTTGTAAATGCTAATCCCTAACTATATATGGTCTATAACCTATGGTTTTTTCAGTGAATATATATATATATATATATATATATATATATATATATATATATATATATATATATATATATATATATATATATATATATATATATATATATATATATATATATATATATATATATATATATATATAATATATAAGATTGACAAACGCGTCTCTCCTTTTCTGCAGTGTCGAGGGTGACCTGAATAATAATAAATAAGCCTGATCCATACACGCCTCGTGTACATGCCTCTTCTTCCTTGCAGTAGGAGTGGTTCCCTTCATATATAAATATGTATATATATATATATTACCTACTGGCGGTCGCCAGTAGGTATATATAGTTAGGGCCTAGTTACCATAGAAATCCCCAACATTCTACTGGGAATAACTTTGGCGCCGATTGAGGAATCTGCGTGTAATTGTCCTTAAATTTGCTCATCTACGCTCCGCTCCTTCCCTGTAAGTGTCGGGGGGATTCGTCAAGCGGGGGCCGAGAAAAAAGGGGGGTCCCAAAACGTGTTTTCCCCATGTTAATTTCCATAGGGACCTTTAGACACGGCTACAGCCCGAACGGCTGAATGGAATTACACCAAACTTGGCAAAATGGTAGGGCCTGGTATGCACATGTGCCTTTGCTATGTTTGGTGAAAATCCCTCCAGTAGTTCTTGAGAAAATTGAATTTGAAATTTTTCAAATGGCATTTTCTATGGGACCTTTAGACACGGCTACAGCTCGAACGGCTGAACGGAATTACACCAAACTTAGCAAAATGTTAGGGACAGGTATGCAGTAGTGCCTTTTCTATATTTGTTGAAAATCCCTCCAGTAGTTGTTGAGAAAATTGAATTTGAGCAAATTATATATCTATATGCGCTTACCGTACGCGCACTGTACGCGTACGGTACGCGTACCGAACGCGTAAGTGCGCATACCCTTACGTGCGACGAGAGACTCCATTGCTACCGGAGTTGTTTTGCCTGGGAACCTAATTCCAAAAAAACAAACGCTGTGGAGACCCTACCTGGGACGCTGCTGAGGAGACCCTGCTTGGGACGCTGTTGCCGTTTTCCCTCTACCACCGCGTCAACGACTTGCAGGACCCGCTTCGCGGGTGCTGCTGCGCGGCTTGCTGACTGCCGCTATCTGGACTCTAGCTGATCTGTGCCTGGGGCTGAGGAGACATCACATCAGGGGCGGTGCGCTGCAGGGACTCCATTTCCCAGGAGTCCCTGCCTGACCTGGGTCATCTGGTCTGCGCCCCCTGGTAGCCATGCCCCCCGGACGGCACTATCTACAAATCCCCCAGCACTTCCTGAAACAGGCGGGAACCTAATTCCAAAAAAACAAACGCTGTGGAGACCCTACCTGGGACGCTGCTGAGGAGACCCTGCTTGGGACGCTGTTGCCGTTTTCCCTCTACCACCGCGTCAACGACTTGCAGCACCCGCCTCGCGGGCGCTGCTGCGCGGCTTGCTGACTGCCGCTATCTGGACTCTAGCTGATCTGTGCCTGGGGCTGAGGAGACATCACATCAGGGGCGGTGCGCTGCAGGGACTCCATTTCCCAGGAGTCCCTGCCTGACCTGGGTCATCTGGTCTGCGCCCCCTGGTAGCCACGCCCCCCGGACGGCACTATCTACAAATCCCCCAGCACTTCCTGAAACAGGCGGGAACCTAATTCCAAAAAAACAAACGCTGAGGAGACCCTGCTTGGGACGCTGTTGCCGTTTTCCCTCTACCACCGCGTCAACGACTTGCAGCACCCGCTTCGCGGGCGCTGCTGCGCGGCTTGCTGACTGCAGCTATCTGGACTCTAGCTGATCTGTGCCTGGGGCTGAGGAGACATCACATCAGGGGCGGTGCACTGCAGGGACTCCATTTCCCAGGAGTCCCTGCCTGACCTGGGTCATCTGGTCTGCGCCCCCTGGTAGCCACGCCCCCCAGTCGCCTTAGATAACAAAAATAAAAGAACCAATTACACGCTCCGCGGGAGCGCCCGGGAGCGTCCGGGGCTAAGCCCGGGCAAAGGGCGGGCCCTCTACGGCCCTCATCGGCCAGAAGAGGCTGGGCTGGGCAACCCCCCTAAAGGCATCCAAGACGTTGCGCTAACAAGGTAACTATTTGTGTATTACATCATCTGGCTTATTTAAGTTACTGACATTATATCCCTTTTTTCATACTATGAGGAAGCCAGTCAAAAAGTCAAAGATGCCCACACTTAGATCAAATACAAAATTGAAATCGGACCCACCGCAACCACTACCAACTCTAACCGCCATCGATAAGATGTTGAAACAAACAATAGGGGCGGTATCTAATGCCATCGCAAATACGGAGAGAAGGATGTCTCTACCACCAGTGACCATCATTCAAGACATGCAGGAAGCACCCATTAACCTATCAGTAGTCACTTTAGACCCCGTAGAAGACCCTGATATTAGTCTGGCTAGCACTCCTTCCTCCTTTGTTGATCTCCCGTGTGCCCAGGCTCCCACCGAAACTAGGAGGGAGCAAACGGCCTCACACAAAAAAAAGAGGAAAACAAACATTATGGCAAATAAAGGGCCCAGGGAAGATCTGAATGGCGGGAAAAAGAAAAGCCAAAGCAAAACCACAAATCACAACTTGGTGACACCTATAAACCCACCAACAGCGGGAAAACCTTGCTGGATCACCAACATGGTGGCTGATCTAAAAACGGACCTTGAACATACCATCACCGTGCTGATTAAACCTCTCATGGCCAAAATCGACAGGCTAACATTGTTGTTAAATAATAAAGGTGTTGGCCTCAAAGGTCAACCAGCTCAAGATCGAGTACCAACAACAGTAAAACAGGATGGGGGCCCGACCAAAAAACCAACAAAAGATAAGGCTACCCCTACAACGGAACCAGCATCAAACAACCCCCCTAGGCACCACAAATGAACTTAAAAGATGCACAAAATGATATCACAACATCGAAGACTGGCAAGACCAATAGTCAAATAACCCCCCAAACAAATAAAACATGTCAAGGAACCGCCCAAACAAAAGCTGGAACTACCGATCAAACCACAAAAGTCAACCCCAAGACAATTCCGACCTCATCAGTAAAGGCTACGGGCAAAAAAACATCAACTCGCTTCAGGACAATCAACCTGCCTCCTGAAGTAGTAGTAGTGCTGACAGGAGTCCCCCCATTAAGAGAAGGCAAAAGGGAAACACAAGTGGAGCTATAAAACAAATGTGCACAGTGGTTACAAATACACAGACCACTACCCCCCAACATTTACAGAGAAATTCTGTCAGTAAGAAGGGGTGAGTGGATTGGTAGTGGAATAAAAACAATAGCAGGGGATATAATTACAGTGAATTTTAGAGACATTGCAGCAGTTAACTTCATTTGCAATGCACCCCCCAGTAGTGCCCACTCACAAATCCACCCTGTACATTTATCTTACTTTTATCCCTATGCATCTCAAAGACCTGCGCAGAGAAACAGACCCCCGACAAATAGGACCTATCAAATGGAACCCCAATATAGACCGGTCCAGTGGCAAATGCCATTTTATGTGACCCCAAATCATGATTCCTTTCTAATGCAGCATGCACACTGGAACAGGTTTAGTGCACTCGAAGAGGTCGATTGACATGTACGGGGACATTCCCCTGGCATACCAATAAGACCAAGGGAGGAAAGACACTCGATAATAGGAATGGGAATAGGGGCTATGAATAGCATAGGATCCGCAGACAGCAAGGGAAGTCACAAAAAGACCGCAGAAACTAGGAAGGGAAGATGCGATCTGACAGAACCCCCAGAGCATAGGATATTTAATGAACAAAGCAGACTTGATACTAATAGCAGTCCACGACCCCGTACTGATACATTAACCACAGAAGTAGATCAGGTAGTGAATCTAGGGAGTGGAATAACAGAACAACACAGGGTGGACAACTACGAAAATTTACGAATTGTATCCTGGAATATAGCAGGATTAGCGGCCAAATTTGAATCCCAAGAATGGTTTAACTATATAAATAAATTTCAAATTATATGCCTGCAGGAAACTTGGGCTGCTGAGCCAAACGACTATAGCCTAGAAGGATACAAATGCTTTTTCGTACCGGCTAGAAAGGCATCATCAGGGAGAGCTAGCGGGGGATTAGTAATATATGTTAATTTACACATCCAGGGTACATGGGCAAATCTTAACTGGGACTCACACAATTTACAAGTAATAAGGTTTCGTTTTAAAAGACTAAACCTTTTTTTGGTTAACTGGTACAATGCCACTGGCACAATGGCAAAGGGAGCAGCAGTTAATGAGCTGGACTCATGTTTAGAAAAACTGATTATTTCGAACAAGACACCAAACCCCCCAAATTTAATACTTTTGGGGGATTTTAACTGTCACCTTTGTGACAAATTAAAACCATTTAATAAAGACTGGTCAGGCTGCACCATAGTGAAAGGGCCGCATTTTGCTCATGTAAAAGAGGGATGGGACCTTGAGAGATTAACTAAAAGGTATAATTTGGTCCACACCTTGGATCTTGTTTAGCTGGGTGAAAATGGAGACCTCAACCCAACATTTAGAGGTAGAGGTTGCCAGTCTTATATAGATTTTATCTTAGTCTCGCCCCCACTAAAAAGAAACATTAGTAAAATCATAATTGATGCTAGTATCTTTAGTGATCACAACCCGCTGATACTTACTATTAAAGGGTTTGATTTTAAAATAGGCCCAAAGAGAGCGGACGTGATAGAAAAGGCAGTGGATCAAGGAAGGAGAATTAAGTGGGCCAAGACTGACGGGGATCAATTCTACAAAAAATTGATATCAGAGGGTCTAAAGGCAATAAACATATGCCTTGACCCCAGAGTGGAAGAGCTTTAGTGGTTAGGGCATTTGAAGAAATTGCATGCCACGTAAATAATCTCCTGACGACCTCTAAATCTGGCAAAGTGTCCTCCACCCCTCGCTGGTTCGATTCCCTCTCTACCAAGGCGCATAAAAAACTGAAACTCAGCCTTCATGCCAAACCAAGAGATAAATCTATAATAGCACAGAATAGATCAGAATATAAAAAAGCCCTAAACACTCGCAAAAAGAGCCTACAAACTCAAGCCTGGGAGGACTTAAGGGACGCCGCAGAAAGGAGAGACACATCAGGTTTTTGGAAGATCATCAACACCCCATGCTTCCAGGACCATGGAGCACCGAAAATAACGAACACCATCCTACCAGAACAATGGCAGAATCATTTTCAGGGCCTATATAGCCATACAGGACATCCAACCCAGGGTGATGAACCAAGGTTAACACAGTCCAGAAAACTGGATTTTTCCCTGCAAGAAGTCGAAATGGGAATAACAGGGCTTAGCAAAAACAAAGCACCCGGCCCGGACGGAATACCACCGGACCTCTTCCTAAGCAAAATCGAACTATGGGCCCCGTTACTAACAAGGGTACTGAATGAGGCAGTGGTGGCAGGACTGCCTCGTTCCTGGTCAACAGCAACCATAGTACCGATTTATAAAAAGGGGAACCGTGACGACCCTCAATGCTATCGCCCCATCTCCCTCATCAATGTGACAGCAAAAGTACTGGGGCGAGTCATTTTACACCGCCTGCAGGAATGGGCAGTGGAGCACCAGGTTTTCTCAGACATCCAATATGGCTTCAGGGAGGGCAGATCCACCACAGACCAATGTCTGAACTTATATCTTCTGGCAGCAAAATATACCATCGCTGGCAAGGGGTCCATTTTCATGGGGTTCATGGACCTTTCCGCGGCCTTTGACCGTGTAAACAGAAGAAAACTCTGGTCACTATTGATAGAGTTAGGAGTGGATCAACCCCTTGTGGATACCCTACAATCTCTTCACTGGAATACATCGGCAAGCGTGAGGTATAACCAAGAGGGAAACAAGACCGACCCCTTTGCTTGCACCAGTGGAGTGAGGCAGGGCTGTATCCTAGCGCCTTTCCTTTTTTCCATTTATATCAACTCTCTGGAAAAAGAACTCCTCAAATTAAAGGTGGATTCGCCCCAAATTGGCCACCGTGCAGTGTCGGTACTACTTTATGCCGACGACGCGGTACTACTAGCCAGAACCCCCCTAGGTCTACAAAAGCTGATTGACAGTTTTGTCGAGTTTATGGATAAACTGGATTTATCGACAAACCTGGAAAAATCCTATATCATGTCAACAGGGCCAATGAAAAAGGGGAATTTTATTTACCACATTGGATCACATAAGATTGACCAGGTCAAAACCTTTACATACTTGGGTGTACTGTTCGACAGCCTTCTTAACTTTAAACCTTTGGCGGAGAAACACGCAACGAAACTGGCGGCCTCAACAGGAGCCATCATGGGGTACGGCCAAAGACTAGGAAGGTGGTCTCCTGAACAAATACTAAACTTGTATAGATCAATTTGCTGTGCGAAGGTAACCTACGGTGCAGAAATTTGGGGTTTTATTGACAACAAAATACAGCAAATACAGGTAGAAGAAAATAAATTCCTGAGAGGAATCCTGAAAGTGCCACAGAGTGTCCCGGCCTATGTCATTCACGAGGAAGTCGGAGAGCCATTTATAGAAGATCGCATTAAAGTTAAACCTCTATTGGCTTGGGTCAAAATATGGACCAACCCTGAGGCGGCTCTAACTAGACAAATCATTAAGGACTGCCTCAAACGTGCTAAAGGACATAACATCCCCTGGCTAAAGTATGTTAAGGACTCTCTAGAAGAAATTGATTGTATACATTTTTTCACATCCCCAGAAGCCCTAACTGTTGAAAGCAAAACAATGGTAAAAAACTTTTTCCAGAACGGTTACGGATGATCAGGACAGAGAGAGAAAGGTATAAACCTACTGTTTTTTCTTACTGTCAACTTACTGCGAAGCAGGGAATGGAACCATACCTGAGGGTCATGTACAATGCTCAGGATCGTTATCATATGACTCGTTTCAGACTCAACATGCTCCATCACCTATTTGCGGTTCCTCCTGGATTCACTCACACCGTGGCGGAGAAGGGTACCTGCGGCTGCGACAACAGGTCTCCGCAGGATACCCTTCACTTCGTCTTATTGTGTTCCTTTTACTCAGTTCCAAGACGCAAGTTTTTAGTGGGGATTCTTAAAGAATCAAAGTTAAGACAAGCAAAATTGGCTGTGAAGTTCCTACAAGAAGCAGAAGATGCCCACACACTATTTTGTATTATAAACTTTATTCGGGTAGCACTGCGGCTAAGAAATACCAGAGAAATTGGACTCTAATATTATCAGATCCCCGAAAAATGAATTCCTTTTCCTCACTAGTCTAAATTGTAATACAGTTTTAGCTAATTTTTAACATTTATCCTCTTTTTAATAGAAAATGTTTTTATTATTGTGTGTATAATGTACATGTGCTTTTATGGTGTCTTTTTAAGCATCGAATAAAGATTACAAATTGAATTGAAAATTGCCTGGTGAATTGCTAGTTCTGTGCCGAAATCTAGATTAGTTAATGTGAGCACCTTGGCTGAGCCGGGTGATAGCTAGCTAATATTTTAAAAATTGTTTATTTTATTCTGTGTTACTCTGCGGCGATTTTTAAAAGTGTACTGAGCCCCTGACACTTACACCTATCACATTGCCTTCGCGCTCCCCTCCGTGCCTCACAGACGACTAGGTGCTGTGGCCGGAGACGCGCTTGCAGCCCCTCTCAAGACTTTGCCCTGAAAACTACAACTCCCTGTAGCATAGCGCGCCAGAAGGGACTACAAAAGGAGATGGCCGCCGCTTCGCGCAGCGAACGCGAACAACGGGCGCGCCTTCGTCGCGCCTGAGTCTAGCCCGTCTAGGGGCCAGCCAGGTCACTCAGGTGACATATTTATCCAGACAGGATATCTTAGCGCTCAATAATCATGCATATACTAGATGCACTCACTCTCTTAATGTAGATAAATGGGTGGGTCCTATCTGCTGCTTTGTATGTAAGCATATAATAGAACCTCACCACATTACCACTGAGGAAGAAAGCCCCGATAACTTAAGATGTGGCTTAATTAACGCACGATCATTGGGCAAAAACTCCTCACACATACTTGACCTCATCACGGAAAATGATTTGGACTGCCTTTTCATTACTGAAACCTGGCTCCGCGAGTGGTCAAACCCTGACATAGTTCACGCCCTTCCCCCGGGTTTCTCTATATGCAGGCAAGATCGCACAGAACATCGTGGGGGCGGCCTAGCTATTATCTACAGGGATTCTATAAAATGTGTTATGAAAGAACCACCTGAGAGCCTAAGTTTCTGCATACAATTGCTGGACACCTTTACTTTTGCAGGGATACTGGTGTACCGCCCTCCTGGACATCCTACCCAGTTTCTTGAAAACGTGGGGGAGTTGCTAGGCGACCTGACTCTCAGATACGCTAATTTTACCCTGTTGGGAGATCTTAATCTCCACCTTGACGATTCCTCTGATTGCTATGCTTCGAGCTTTAAAGAAACGTTACAGGTTATAGGGCTAAAACTTCAAATGCTCGCTGCTACACATAATGCGCGGCACACTCTTGATTGTATATGTTCGAATTTAACTGAGATACTAGTTAAACCCCCGAAGCCCCAAATCTGGACGGACCATCATTTTATTGCATTTTCTATCCCCTTGAAGGAAAATAGAACAAACACAAAGGTGGCGGTTAAGAAAGGGAGAAACCTCCCCTGCTGGGGAAAAATCTTGGAACATCCTGACCTTGGCAATTGGACCAAAGAGAGCAAACCCACCTTATCAGGGGATACTCTAGAAGACAATCAGAAGTTTGAGGGATGGATGGCCACTATTGGCAATAAGATCAGGAACCCAGGTACTAAAGGCACTATGAATAAAAAGAGATTGTCTGCCCCCTGGTTCGCCGACAGACTTAAAGAGCATCTAGTCTGTGTTAGATACTTGGAACGTAAGAGGGGCCGTACATATGAGAGTGGAGCGAAAGAGGACTATAGGAACGCCAGGAGACTTTATCATGCAATGATCAAAAAAGCAAAGAAAACCTATTTTACCTCCTGCATTGAAGCGTCAAAAAATACATATAAGGACATTTTTAAAATAGTCAACAGTTTCTCCAAACCCAAAGCCTCTTCACGAGAAATACCACCGTCCCAGACCCTGTGCAATGACATCGCCAACTACTTTGCCCTAAAAATTGACACCTTGACTAAAGATTTCCCTCAACCAGACTTAAAAGACTCGGAGGCCAATTCCGGCACAAACTCAGTCCATCCAAGGTGGACAAACTTTAGCCATATTAGTTTGGAAGAATATCATCAGACGATACTGGCCACAAAATCTGGTTCCCCGTTTGATCCCTGCCCCCCCAGCTTCTGAGAACCATAATACAGGATGTTAACCCCTGCATCAATTCCATCATTAATGCGTCCCTGCAATCAGGGGAGATTCCTCCGCAGTGGAAGCTGGCCGCTGTCAGGCCGATACAGAAGAAATCAATACCTGACCCCTCAACACTATCCAACTTGCGCCCCATTTCCCTCCTCCCTGCAGTCTGTAAAATCACTGAATCCCTTGTCAATAAACAACTGATGGCATACATGGAAAGTAATAATATATTACATCCGTGTCAAGCTGGTTTTAGGGCTCACCATTCTACCGAGTCAGCTCTACTATCATCAGCTGAAACTATTCGTGCTGCCTTGGATCAGGGCAAAATGGCTGTCCTGATCCTATTAGATCTATCTGCAGCCTTCGACACGGTGTCCCATGCTATCCTTTTACATCGCCTGACTAATGCGGGCATAGCAAGGACCGTGTTCGAATGGCTTAAGAACTATCTGGAGCAGAGGCGGCAGGTTGCCACGCTAGGCAATTTCCATTCTGAGGAAAAGTTCCTGACCTCTGGGGTGCCGCAGGGCTCAAGCTTGAGCCCAACCCTATTCAACCTTTATATGGTACCCCTGTTGGAACTTATTTCCACCTTTACCATCAGTACAATTGCCTACGCTGATGACACCCAATTGGTGTTGACCCTCGATAAGAACCAAACTAATGCCGAACAAACGCTGAAAGAGTGTCTATCAGCAACATTTGAGTGGATGACTCAAAATCACTTAAAATGTAATTCAGCCCTCAAGCTCGCCACCCGAAAACACCACCAACTCATCCGCGCCACCAAGAAAACTGCATTCAAGGACCGACTGGACAACAACGCACACAACAGCAAAGAACTCTTCAACATCGTCAAAGAGCTCTCCAACCCCAACGCCGGAAACAATGACATCACCCCTTCGCAAGACCTCTGCAACTCCCTCGCCTCCTACTTCCACAACAAGATTGCGGACATACACAACAGCTTCAGCACTCAACCGACGAACACCACGACCGAACCACCGCCCCCCAACACCACCCTCCGCGCCTGGACTCCGATCAGCAACGAAGACACCGTCCGCACGATGAACTCCATCCACTCCGGATCTCCGATCGACCCCTGCCTTCACCACGTCTTCAACAAGGCCGACGCTATCATCGCACCCCACCTGCGGGATATCATCAACACCTCCTTCGACACCGCTACCTTCCCGGAGAGCTGGAAGCACGCCGAACTCAGCGCTCTACTCAAGAAGCCATCGGCTGACCCCACCGACCTCAAAAACTACCGTCCCATCTCGCTGCTCCCGTTTCCTGCTAAAGTCATCGAGAAGACCGTCAACAAGCAGCTGGCCGCCTTCCTCGAGATGAACGGATCCCTCGACCCCTCGCAGTCTGGCTTCCGGGCCAACCACAGCACCGAGACCGCCCTGATCGCAGTCACCGATGACATCCGAGCGCTGCTCGACAACGGAGAAACAGCGGCCCTCATCCTTCTCGACCTCTCTGCGGCCTTCGACACTGTCTGCCATCGTACCCTAGTACAACGTCGGAGTCCAGGAGAAGGCACTGGAGTGGATCATCTCCTTCCTCGCCGGAAGGACACAGAGAGTCCGACTCCCTCCGTTCAGATCTGAAGCCACCGAAGTCATCTGCGGCGTCCCTCAAAGGCTCCTCGCTCAGTCCAACCCTCTTCAACATCTACATGAGCCCCCTCGCAGACATCGCACGCCAGCACAACCTCAACATCATCTCCTACGCTGACGACACCCAGCTGATCCTCTCCCTTACCAACGACCCCGCCAACGCCAGAGCCAACCTTCACGAAGGGATGAAAGAGGTAGCCGAATGGATGAAGAACAGCCGCCTGAAACTGAACTCAGATAAGACGGAAGTCCTCATCCTGGGATCCTCACCCGCCGCTTGGGATGACTCCTGGTGGCCCCCCGCCCTAGGCAGCGCACCCAAACCAACAGACCACGCACGCAACCTGGGCTTCATCCTGGACTCCTCCCTCTCCATGACCAGACAAGTCAACGCCGTCTCCTCGTCGTGCTTCAACATCCTGCGCATGCTACGTAAGATCTTCCGGTGGATCCCCACCGAGACCAGGAAGACGGTCACCCAGGCCCTCGTCACCAGCCGTCTGGACTACGGCAACACCCTCTACGTCGGAACCACCGCCAAACTCCAGAAGAGACTCCAGCGGATCCAGAACGCCTCAGCACGACTCATCCTGGACATCCCCCGTCGCAGCCACATCTCCGGACACCTGAGAGATCTGCATTGGCTCCCGGTCAACAAGAGAATCACCTTCCGTCTCCTCACCCACGCACACAAAGCCCTACACAGCCAAGGCCCAGGATACCTCAACAGCCGCCTCAACTTCTACGCTCCCAAACGCCAGCTTCGATCGACCAGCCACGCCCTCGCCGCCGTCCCCCGCATCCGTAGAGCCACCACAGGGGGACGGTCCTTCTCCTACCTCGCCGCCAAGACATGGAACTCCCTCCCCACCCACCTCCGCCTGACCCAGGACCACCTCGCCTTCAGGAAGCAACTCAAGACCTGGTTGTTCGAGCAGTAGCAGATCCCCCCCCCCCCAGCGCCTTGAGACCCTCTGGGTAAGTATTGCGCTATATAAATGCAATGATTGATTGATTGAGCAAAAACGGAGATCGTCCCTTTCGGCCTCAATAACTGTTTTTCACCACAGGACTGGTGGCCGGAAATGGTGGAAGCCCCTCCCAAGACAATTAATGCTGCTCGTAACTTGGGTATCAAGTTCAACAACACTTTGTCTTTCAATCTACAAGCCAAAGAAGTAGCAGGGGCCTGTTTTAGAACTATTAAAAGCCTCAGGAAATTCTTCGATTTTCTCCTTCTGAGCGCCAGGCGGACAGTAGCTGTAGCGCTCATAACTTCCAGACTGGACTATTGTAACAGTCTGTACGCAGGGCTGAATAAATCGGCCCTGCACAGACTGCAAATGGTCCAGCATGCAGCCGCCAGGCTTGTCCTGAAACTGTCTCAACTAACAGGAGCCTCAGGGGGAAAAAACGATTCAGAAAAGGGGGGTGGTGATGAACAGAGTGTCTGAATTAAGCAGACCACTCTTACCCAGTCCAAAGATCAGGGCTTGATCCATCACCGTTCTTTATCTCACTGCACCATCCCAGCTCAGAACCTGGCTATATGCAAATCAGTCTGTCCCTGGCCCAGTGCATCATGGGAACAGGGCAGACTAAACTACCAAGCCAATTCTTCACCAGAAAGGAGACAAGCTACCGGGGACCGGTTTCTGGCATTTCAGCCGTCTTCGGCCCGGCTTGCTTGAATCCTGATGGTGCAGTGAGAAAGGGACCCATGTCTGAGTATACCCTGCCACACCTATAGTGGCCAAAAACGATTCAGAAAAGGGGGTGGTGATGAACAGAGTGTCTGAATTAAGCAGACCACTCTTACACAGTCCAAAGATCAGGGCTTGATCCATCACCGTTCTTTATCTCACTGCACCATCCCAGCTCAGAACCTGGCTATATGCAAATCAGTCTGTCCCTGGCCCAGTGCATCATGGGAACAGGGCAGACAAAACTACCAAGCCAATTCTTCACCAGAAAGGAGACAAGCTACCGGGGACCGGTTTCTGGCATTTCAGCCGTCTTCGGCCCGGCTTGCTTGAATACTGATGGTGCAGTGAGAAAGGGACTCATGTCTGAGTATATCCTGCCACACCTATAGTGGCCAAAAACGATTCAGAAAAGGGGGTGGTGATGAACAGAGGGTCTGAATTAAGCAGACCACTCTTACCCAGTCCAAAGATCAGGGCTTGATCCATCACCGTTCTTTATCTCACTGCACCATCCCAGCTCAGAACCTGGCTATATGCAAATCAGTCTGTCCCTGGCCCAGTGCATCATGGGAACAGGGCAGACTAAACTATCAAGCCAATCCTTCACCAGAAAGGAGACAAGCTACCGGGGACCGGTTTCTGGCATTTCAGCCGTCTTCGGCCCGGCTTGCTTGAATCCTGATGGTGCAGTGAGAAAGGGACTCATGTCTGAGTATACCCTGCCACACCTATAGTGGCCAAAAACGATTCAGAAAAGGGGGTGGTGATGAACAGAGTGTCTGAATTAAGCAGACCACTCTTACCCAGTCCAAAGATCAGGGCTTGATCCATCACCGTTCTTTATCTCACTGCACCATCCCAGCTCAGAACCTGGCTATATGCAAATCAGTCTGTCCCTGGCCCAGTGCATCATGGGAACAGGGCAGACTAAACTACCAAGCCAATACTTCACCAGAAAGGAGACAAGCTACCGGGACCGGTTTCTGGCATTTCAGCCGTCTTCGGCCCGGCTTGCTTGAATCCTGATGGTGCAGTGAGAAAGGGACTCATGTCTGAGTATACCCTGCCACACCTATAGTGGCCAAAAACGATTCAGAAAAGGGGGTGGAGATGAACAGAGTGTCTGAATTAAGCAGACCACTCTTACCCAGTCCAAAGATCAGGGCTTGATCCATCACCGTTCTTTATCTCACTGCACCATCCCAGCTCAGAACCTGGCTATATGCAAATCAGTCTGTCCCTGGCCCAGTGCATCATGGGAACAGGGCAGACTAAACTACCAAGCCAATACTTCACCAGAAAGGAGACAAGCTACCGGGGACCGGTTTCTGGCATTTCAGCCGTCTTCGGCCCGGCTTGCTTGAATCCTGATGGTGCAGTGAGAAAGGGACTCATGTCTGAGTATACCCTGCCACACCTATAGTGGCCAAAAACGATTCAGAAAAGGGGGTGGTGATGAACAGAGTGTCTGAATTAAGCAGACCACTCTTACCCAGTCCAAAGATCAGGGCTTGATCCATCACCGTTCTTTATCTCACTGCACCATCCCAGCTCAGAACCTGGCTATATGCAAATCAGTCTGTCCCTGGCCCAGTTCATCATGGGAACAGGGCAGACTAAACTACCAAGCCAATTCTTCACCAGAAAGGAGACAAGCTACCGGGGACCGGTTTCTGGCATTTCAGCCGTCTTCGGCCCGGCTTGCTTGAATCCTGATGGTGCAGTGAGAAAGGGACTCATGTCTGAGTATACCCTGCCACACCTACAGTGGCCAAAAACGATTCAGAAAAGGGGGTGGTGATGAACAGAGTGTCTGAATTAAGCAGACCACTCTTACCCAGTCCAAAGATCAGGGCTTGATCCATCACCGTTCTTTATCTCACTGCACCATCCCAGCTCAGAACCTGGCTATATGCAAATCAGTCTGTCCCTGGCCCAGTGCATCATGGGAACAGGGCAGACTAAACTACCAAGCCAATTCTTCACCAGAAAGGAGACAAGCTACCGGGGACCGGTTTCTGGCATTTCAGCCGTCTTCGGCCCGGCTTGCTTGAATCCTGATGGTGCAGTGAGAAAGGGACTCATGTCTGAGTATACCCTGCCACACCTATAGTGGCCAAAAACGATTCAGAAAAGGGGGTGGTGATGAACAGAGTGTCTGAATTAAGCAGACCACTCTTACCCAGTCCAAAGATCAGGGCTTGATCCATCACCGTTCTTTATCTCACTGCACCATCCCAGCTCAGAACCTGGCTATATGCAAATCAGTCTGTCCCTGGCCCAGTGCATCATGGGAACAGGGCAGACTAAACTACCAAGCCAATTCTTCACCAGAAAGGAGACAAGCTACCGGGGACCGGTTTCTGGCATTTCAGCCGTCTTCGGCCCGGCTTGCTTGAATCCTGATGGTGCAGTGAGAAAGGGACTCATGTCTGAGTATACCCTGCCACACCTATAGTGGCCAAAAACGATTCAGAAAAGGGGGTGGTGATGAACAGAGTGTCTGAATTAAGCAGACCACTCTTACCCAGTCCAAAGATCAGGGCTTGA
This sequence comes from Lissotriton vulgaris, assembly GCF_964263255.1. Classification (NCBI taxonomy): domain Eukaryota; kingdom Metazoa; phylum Chordata; class Amphibia; order Caudata; family Salamandridae; genus Lissotriton; species Lissotriton vulgaris. The sequence goes on from NC_141685.1 coordinate 496,095,720, forward strand.
TCCATCACCGTTCTTTATCTCACTGCACCATCCCAGCTCAGAACCTGGCTATATGCAAATCAGTCTGTCCCTGGCCCAGTGCATCATGGGAACAGGGCAGACTAAACTACCAAGCCAATTCTTCACCAGAAAGGAGACAAGCTACCGGGGACCGGTTTCTGGCATTTCAGCCGTCTTCGGATGGTGCAGTGAGCTAAAAAACGGTGATGGATCAAGCCCTGATCGGATGGTGCAGTGAGCTAACAAACGGTGATGGATCAAGCCCTGATCTTTGGACTGGGTAAGAGTGGCCTGCTTAATTCAGACACTCTGTTCATCACCACCCCCTTTTCTGAATCATTTTTGTCCACCATAAGCGTGGAAGGGTATACTCAGATGTGAGTCCCTAGTTCATTGCACCATCAGGATTCAAGCAAGCCGGGCCGAAGACGGCTGAAATGCCAGAAACCGGTCCCCGGTAGCTTGTTTCCTTCCCAGTATAAGAATTGGCTTGGTAGTTTGGTCTGCCCTGTTCCCATGATGCACTGGGCCAGGGTCAGACTAATTTGCATATAGCCAAGTTCTGAGCTGGGATGGTGCAGTGAGCTAAAACACGGTGATGGATCAAGCCCTGATCTTTGGACTGGGTAAGAGTGGCCTGCTTAATTCAGACACTCTGTTCATCACCACCCCCTTTTCTGAATCATTTTTGTCCACCATAAGCGTGGAAGGGTATACTCAGATGTGAGTCCCTAGCTCATTGCACCATCAGGATTCAAGCAAGCCGGGCCGAAGACGGCTGAAATGCCAGAAACCGGTCCCCGGTAGCTTGTTTCCTTCCCAGTATAAGAATTGGCTTGGTAGTTTGGTCTGCCCTGTTCCCATGATGCACTGGGCCAGGGTCAGACTAATTTGCATATAGCCAAGTTCTGAGCTGGGATGGTGCAGTGAGCTAAAAAACGGTGATGGATCAAGCCCTGATCTTTGGACTGGGTAAGAGTGGCCTGCTTAATTCAGACACTCTGTTCATCACCACCCCCTTTTCTGAATCATCAGGGGGAAAAAAAGCAGGCCGCCCCCCACTCAAATTACTCTTACACAACAATGGCCTGCCCCAGGTAGGCTCTGTGGCTACAAGAATTATGTCTAGTGGCAGAGGAAATGTATACCTTCTGTCTACGCAATTATGCACTCCGTTGCAAATTTAAATGTGGCAAGATTGCCTATATGTGTGTGTCTAATAGTTCCACCACCCTACTACATATGTCCCCTATCTTCCAAACGTTGACTTTTAATAGAGTGAGCTAACAGCACAGAATAAAGTCAGGAGTTGCCAGTTAGCCTTACTCTTTTTAAACGTGGTATATTTGTTTTTCACTATTCTGGGCATGGATATATCACAGCGGGTTCTAGCACATACAACACTTGATGGCTATCTGATCTATATGCACTTTCTTTATATTTGTTTTTCTCCCATTTCTTTTGGGGTTGGCAGTAGCCGATGATGAGAAGTGAGGAATCAGGCAAGTACCAGTCTGATAGAATCCTCCCCTTGGTGTTGCTTCCGTGAGGCACTGCCAACCTTCCCTCCCCTTTTTTTCACGTTTGGAAGATAGGGGACATATGTAGTAGGGTGGTGGAACTATTAGACACACACATATAGGCAATCTTGCCACATTTAAATTTGCAACGGAGTGCATAACTGCGTAGACAGAAGGTATACATTTCCTCTGCCACTAGACATAATTCTTGTAGCCACAGAGCCTACCTGGGGCAGGCCATTGTTGTGTAAGAGTTGTCCTGAAACTGCCCAGAAAGTCCTTGACATCGGCAGCACTGGATGCACTGCATTGGCTTCCGGTGCATAAGCGCATCCTTTTTAAGGTACTTACCATCACCTACAGAGCCTATCACCAACAAGGCCCGCTGTACTTGAGGAAGTATTTTAAACCCTACCAGCCGAAACAAACCCTTAGGTCATCCACAACTAATCTGCTTCACGTCCCCAGATTTAGGCTAACAACAAGGGAGGGAAATCCCTTGCAGTCATCGGGTCCAAAGCCTGGAATAACCTCCCCATGTCCCTGCGTCAAAGTACAACTGAACTCAGCTTTAGGAAAGCCTTAAAAACCTGGATCTACCCTCTGTCGGAAGCAGGTTACAAAGCGTTGCTATGACCCTCTCTGTGTTTGATTTTTCACCATCACGATCTCTCAGCATATATCTGACAACTAGGAGTTGAAGCGCCAAGATACTCCTTGGAGTGGTAGCGCGCTATATAAGAATCCAATCACAATCACAATCACGTGCGCGCGAGTTTCTGATTGGCTGGCAGTCGACTGTCTACATTCCAAACTGTCCAAACAGGAAGTGTTGGCCACCATCTTGTTTTTCAGGAGAACTGAGGCACAAGAGAGCCCAAAACAAGAGTGGAAAACACGAAAAGGGGGCAGGGTAGAGACCCCCAACCCTCTAGCCCTTCTCAGGGGGTCCCAGAAGGACCCCCAAGGGCAAACAAAAATAAATCAAAAAAATCGAGGGGTACGCACACCGTACACGTACGGTACGCGTACCGTGCGGGTACCCCGCAATTTAAAAAAAGAAAAAAAATGTTGCACTTGGTTGTCCTTCTAGGACCCCCTGATAAGGGCTAGGGGGTCAGGGGGTCTCTACCCTGCCCCCTTTTCGCGTTTTCCACTCTTGTTTTGTGCTCTCTTGTGCCTCTCTTTTCCTGAGAAACAAGATGGCTGCTCAGGTGGTCCCAGAAGGATAATAACATATATAAACATTATCCGCTAATAGAATTAGCATTTACAAAACCTTTGAAATTTATTGAAAAAAAATATAGGTTTCACGCCTGATATAGTTAGGAATTAGCATTTAAAAAACCTTGCAAATTCACTGAAAAAACCATAGGTTTCAGGCCTTATATAGTAAGGAAATAGCATTTGAAAAACCTTGCAAATTCACTTAAAAAAAATAGGTTTCAGGCCTTATATATATTATTATAGTTAGGAATTAGCATTTAAAAAACCCTGCAAATTCACTTAAAAAAACCATTGGTTTCAGGCCTTATATAGTTAGGAATTAGCATTTTAAAAACCTTGCAAATTCACTTAAAAAACCATAGGTTTCAGGCCTTATATCGTTAGGAATCAGCATTTAAAAAACGATTGAAATTGCTCCTATATAGTTAGTTGTACTAATTATATTTCGCGCACCTGCAATCCACAGCTGATGATGTCACATATTACATCATTCATGACATGGTCAGTGACATCACTGATGACATCTCAAATGACATCACTGATGACATCACTGATGACATCTCATTTGACATCACTGATCACATCACTGATGATATCATTCATGTGATAATATGATGCACCTCCTCACACTCTAATATAACCTTTGATACACCCAGTGTTAAATACAGACTACCATTCTTGAAACCATTGACACACCAATACCAGTTGCTACATACACACTTACTGATTCCTAGGTCTGCACACACATTCACTCATTCACCCATAGAATCACTCATACATACAGTCACTCATCAATACAACACTATCATATGCACTCATACACCTATACAGACACTCACACACTGCCACTCATCCATGGAGTTACTCACACACCTAGTCAGTCATGCAAAGAATCAATCACACTTCCATATCCTCAACTATACAGTTATACACACAACACCTTACTTATTCAAACATATACTAACACATACTTACTCTCTTATTCAATCACTGATACAAGTACACAATGATCCATACAGCCACTCGCACATTCACTGGCTCTCATGTATAGTCATTTATATATGCCAACTCTCACATGCACTGTGTTTTACATATGTACTTACTTGGACATGTAGCACTGAAATATACATTCACTCACCAACACATCCATGCACACAGTCAACCGCCCATATAGCTGTTTCCACATGTACTCTTGAACTCATACAACTAGTGAATCAACTGCTCACACAGCTATGCACAGAGTCACACACCTCCCAGCCACCCACACACACACTCAGTCTCCCATTCAAATACTTGGGCAACCAATCCATAACCCATATAGCCACTCATATAGCTACTGATCAACACATGCAGCAGCTTACACAACAACAGACATACTAATGCACACATTCAGACAGTTTAGTGACTAACCCATGCATTTAGTAAGACACATTTAATCACTCACTCATACAGTCAGTCACGCACCTACTAAAGCCTTCATTCAGACACTTATACATCCACTCATTCTTCAATATGTATAACATATTTAAACTTTACAGAAACACACAGTCACTGGATGATGTCATCAGTGATGTCATCAGTTATGTCAAATGAGATGTCATCAGTGATGTCATCAGTGATGTCATTTGAGATGTCATCAGTGATGTCATCAGTGATGTCACTGACCATGTCATGAATGATGTAATATGTGACATCATCAGCAGTGGATTGCGGGTGCGCGAAATATAGTTAGTACAACTAACTATATAGGAGCAATTTCAATGTTTTTTTAAATGCTAATTCCTAACTATATAAGGCCTGAAACCTATGGTTTTTTAAGTGAATATATTTATATATATATATATATATATATATATATATATATATATATATATATATATATATATATATATATATATATATATATATATATATATATATATATATATACACACACACAAATTTGCAAGGCTGTGATCACACAACATTAAATATGGCAAGACCTCCACCCAGCGCCTTACTCCCTACTCTGTCTCTGCTGCTGGCATAAGGAAGCGGACTGTGCTGCCTTTCAGAAACCAATAAATACTTCAATTATTTTAGACTTCAGATGTGCATGCAAAATGAGAGCATACCTTTCACTTCGGAATCGCAGGCTGACCTAAACTTTGTCCCAAAAACCGGGACATTTAGATAAAATTGACAATAGTGTTGGGACACCAGGACAGCCCTCTGAAAACCAGAACTATCCGGGGAAACCCGGAATGTCTGGTCACCCTAAGTATACTGCACATGTTCAAGCTTGAACATTATGCTAATATTTTACCACATTTTTCATGTGGTCTAGGTACAAGCTATGACTAAGACCTTCACTATAGTAAACGTACCTATGGATTTGCTTTTCATATTTTCATATACTGTCTACTAACGTTCTTTATGATTTCCGCTAAATACAAACGTAGTTCATAACTAAATTAACAAACAGTACCTTTAATCTTATTTTCTTAGAAAACTTTACTTTAAATATGTGGTATTAAAGATCTTATATACCTGACTTTGAGAGTTAAAGTGGTATTTAACTGCACTTCTAGGTCATCAGTTAAGAATGAGTTATGAGATATTGAAAAGCTATGTGGCTGGCTGGGGTGTTTGTACAAAGCTAGGTGTACCCCTGGTCTAAAACTTCCTAGGAATGAACTACCCACTGAATAACATTGCTATTTTAAATCAAATACTTAAAATTCGGTCTGTAATATTCAAAACTGTTTGTTAGATGATGAGTGAATTCATGGTACTATATAGAAGCAAAACTTCTGCACTGTGTTTAGTGATAAAGATACTGTCATTTGATCCTATTTCAAATGTATTTGAGTGAATGCTTGTTGTTGATGGTTGTAGAAAAAGCATATAAAAAGCCTGCTCAATAGTTGATGATGTCTGACTCAATTCAGGAATTATGGTGTACTTTACATTGATTTCACCAAGTGAAGAATGTTTATTTTTGCTGGGATCTGATGGACCAGAAATTATGTTCTCTCTGTTTTTCTCATGTAAATGATGGTTAAAAAGTCCACAAAGCTGATGTCTAACTCTACTGTGTGAGAACAAAATATTTATTTATTTATGGAATTTGTGAAGCGCACAAATACCCAAAGGTGTCTCGGCGCTGCAGAAAAATAAAAACAGAGGGGACGTGATGGATCGTTGGTTGAAGAGCCAGGTCTTTATTGGTTTCCTGAAATCAAGCAGGGATGGGCTGGTCTTAATATTGGAAGGAAGCCTATTCCAAAGTTTGGTGGTGGCATGTAGGAACGATCTGTCACCCCATGACGCCTTTTTTGTCCGTGGAACAGTAAGATGATTAGTGCTGGAGGATCGGAGCTGTCTGGAGGGGATGTAGGGGCAGAGAGACTGCTTGAAAAAATTGGGACCCGTTGTGTGGATGGATTTATACGAAATGCAGAGCGCCTTAAACTTGACTCTGCTTCTGATTGGCAGCCAATGGAGTTGGTGAACTACTTTGGAAATAGGTTAACATTTGGGGGTGCCTGTCAGGAGTCTAGCTGCCACGTTTTGAATTAGCTGGAGTTTATTGTGCACTTTTTCTTGTGCATTGATCAGTCAGGAGTCCATTGCAGTTACCTACTTTGGACATTACTAATGTACTGATCAGTATTTTGGCAGCTGATACTGGGAGATAAGGAAGAAACTTTTTTATAATTTTGATAGAGTGAAATGCGGATGAGGCTAGCGAGTTGGCATGATGCATAACGGTAAGTTTGGTGTCGAAAATGACTCCCAGGTTCCTTACTTTGGTAACTGGGCGAGGGGCTGTTCCCAGATCAGATGGCCACCAAAGCATAGGAGGTAAGGCCCAGCTTAAAGGATTTAATGACCCTCCCCAGGTCCAGCATATAGATATTGAATAGCGTTGGACTTAGCAAGGATCCTTGAGGGACCCCACATGGAAATGAGAATGGGAAGATGTGAAAGTGCCTAGCATAACAGATTGTGATCGATTGGCCAGAAAAGAAGCTAGCAGAGCCCTAGCCATATGTCCAATTCCTAATGCAGTGACACAGTCGATCAAAGTGACATGATCGACCATGTCAAATGCTTCTGAAAGGTCGAGCAGGACAAGAACCACTACTCCTCCGTTATCCATTATTTTCTAATCAAATCTGAGGCTTTGATAAGTGTGGCTTCTGTACCATGTCCCTTTCTGAAACCGAATTGCGTATCATCAAGTAAATGATGTTGCTCGACAAACTGGGTTAGTTGAATGTTCATCACCCTCTCAGCAATTTTTGCCGGGAGGGGTAATGAAGCAATCGGTCAGTAGCTAGCCGTTTCAGCTGAATCTAAGTTAGGATTTTTGATAAGAGGCTTGATAATTTTCTTTTTCCATACAGTAGGGAAAATTCCAGTCTTAAACATAGAGTTGATTATGGTAGCCATATTGGCTCCAATGATATCCAGGTCAAGTTTGAGGATAGCAGTGGGGCATGGATCATCAGGGGATCCTGATTTTGATGATGATATGAGGGGTAGGATGATGTCGGCAGACACTGAGGAGAATTCATCAAAGTTTGAAGTTTGGACAACCGGGGGAAGTGCAATCCCTTTTATAGAAAGAAGATGTGCTAGGATCACTAGAGTCCACTAAGGATATGGAGGGGGGCTTGGTACTTGAGAATTCATTATAGATGGCCATACTTTCTCTTGGAATAATGTTGCTAGAGAGTTGCAGAGTTTCTGTGTAGCGATGGTAGGGGGTGTTAAACCCTGCCCTGCAACTTTAGATACCAATTGATATAGTTGTTTAGCAGCATTTTGTGCAGAGTTAATTTGGTGACAGTAGAATTGGCATTTAGCTGAAATTAAACGACGTTTGTAAATGACAAGATATTGTTTATAGATTGATTTCTTGGCGGGTCATAATTCAAACTTCAGCTGCATTCTAGGTTTCTGCATTTTTGCTTTTCACACCTAAGGGACTCATTAAACCATGGTGCAGAAGGCGTCCTTCTGTTATTAGATTCGCGTTTAAAGGGTACCGCCTTATTGACTGCACCTTTTATCCAATTAGTATATGAAATGGCTGCTAAGTCAGGGTCAATAGGGGAAAGGTCAGGTTGATTAGTGAGCAACAAGGTGTGGAATTCAAGGGAGTCAATGTTGCTCCATGCTTTAAACAGTTTTGGGAGTGCGGTGATAGGACGGGCAGCCTGATTATTTTTATAATAGATGTCAAAAACTACTGCGTGATGGTCAGTCCAGGGTAACAGAAACAGGGTAACAGAAAAATATTTCCTACAGTCAGATTTTGATTATTAGAAAAAATTCCATCAAGAATGTGGGTAGGAAGAGTGACCAGTTGTGGAAGGCCTCTAATTAGGCCCTTAAAGCTATTGTGTCTTGATCCCCTTGAGTCTCAAAATGGAAATTGAAGTCACCTGAAATAGAGAAGTTGTTCTCACCTGCAACTGATTCTAATAGGGTGTCAAAGGAGAGCAGGAATTGTGAACGCGATCCTTGGGGACGATAGAGGAGAATGCCTTTGAAACGGGGCAGTCGTGGCATTGAGATGGTGAAACAACAGGCTTCACATGTTTTTGAAGGAACTAGTTATGATTTAAGAGAGTAGCTATTCCGATATATAATGGCCAGGCCTCCACCTTTTTCCGTTGTCTGTCGTCTCTATAAACTGAGTATCCATCTGGGGTTGCTGTATGGAAATCAGGGCCTGAAGTTGCATCGCCCCAAGTTTCAGCTATCATAAGAATATCCAGTTTAAATCTCTCAATAAAATTCTGAATGTTGTATTTATGTTTAGGAAGGGAGCGGGCATTTTTCAAGGCAGCATTTATGTGGTTTCCTAAGGGATAGGATGATTTATGATTAACTGTGTGATAATAACAGTTGGAATAGCAGGGCGTAAATGGATAGGTAAGAGTTCTAGGGTCTAAGGTGTGGTAGTTGATAGGTAAATTACCGTGGGCTCTAATGTTTTTGAGTTGATCAGAAGAGTATACCAATGACGTGTTGCCGTTTATTTGGCCAGGGGGACCAGGGGAGGTGGCCCTAGGCCCTGTCCAGGCGCGGGCGGGCACAGATGGGCTTGCCTTCGTAAATCAAAATATAGAAAACTAAGTGAGACATATATTTCCAACAGCAGTAGTAGTCTGTCAGTTGATTTCCAAATGCTCACTTTCCCACTGGATTCTCGCTTTCATGGCTGATGAGGGGAATCACCTCGAAACGGGACCCAGGATGCTTGTTTCCGGTTCCGGGAAGACCTGGCTTGGCTAGGTCATCAGCTAAGAACAAGTTATGAGATATTGAAAAGCTATGTGGCTGGCTGGGGTGTGTGTACAATGCAGGGAGTTTTTATGTTACTACACTAGTGGGTTTACCTCTGGTCTAAAACTTCCTAGGAATAACATTGCTATTATTAATCAAATACTTAAAATTTGGTCTGTAATATTCAAAACTGTTTGTTAGATGGCGAGTGCTTTCCTGGTACTATATAGAAGCAGAACTGCTGCACTGTGTTTAGTGATAAAGATACTGTCATTCGAACCTTTTCAAATTCATTAGAGTGAATGCTTGTTTTTGATGGTTGCAGAAAAAGCATATAAAAAGCCTGCTCATTCGATGATGATGTCTGACTCAATTCAGGAATTATGGTATACTTTACATTGATTTCACCAAGTGAAGAATTTTTATTTCTGCTTGGATCTGATGGACCAGAAATTATGTTCTCTCCGTTTTCCTCAGGGAAATGATGGTTAAAAAGTCCACCACACTGATTTTTTTTTTTTAAGTAATTTTTATTGTAGGCATACAGCGCACAGACCAGGATACATACAGTTATGTTGTTGCTTTGACTTATTACCAACAATCATTTTTTTGTCTTGGTATACACAGCCTGCAGGCCCACAACCCGGAGGTCGGGCGGCAACAAATGGTCGATCTTAGTTTTGTCTGGTTGCGAAGTTTAGGATCGTTTGTTTTTTGCATTAAAGTGTGCATGTCTACTTTTCTTTCCTAACTTAACTAAACTATGTAACCCCCCCTTACCCCGTCCCTAAATAATGCCATGCTCCCACCCTCCCCTCCCCCCTCCACCATCCGCTCATAGGGTCTCGTGTTAGAACATCCTAGGGTGTGATTTTGCATCTGTCAATGTCTAAGTGTGTGCTACTCTCGGTAACTCTTGGGTGCTATTCCCGTCTGCGCTGAGGTCTCCTCTTCTTCCGTTAGTATGCTGTCCATAAGGGCCTGTACTAATGCCTCCCAGGCTGTCGCCATCTCCAACCCTCTAGGGTCAGGGTTTCTACGCGCTAGTTGGTATCTGTGCGTGCTGTCGCAAGCTGCCCATTTGAGGAATTCGTTGTACCATCTCCTGTGCGTTGGGCCTGTTCTCGCCTTCCACTGTCTCGTTATTTCCCTTTTGGCTATCATCAGTCCCATGTCCACAAACTTACTGGAGGTTTTATTTTTGGGCGTGTGAGGGAACCAATGCAGTAGGCATACCGCAGAGTCAAAGTCAATGTCACAAGCTGTTCACCTCCCTGGTTTCTCTGCCTCCCCCCTCCCGGTGTCCTGTGGGGTTCCCCAAGGTTCCTCTCTCTCCCCTCTTCTTTTCAATCTTTATATTCGCCCCCTTATTGTTTCTCTTCTCGAACTGGGGGTCTCTGTGTACAACTACGCAGATGACCTCCAGCTCGTCTTTGATCTTTCTTCCTCTTCTCACTCCTTATCTTTTTTTTGCTCCACTTTGGTTTTCATTTCTGGATGGATGAGCGCCAATCACCTCAAGCTCAATCCAGAGAAGACTGAGCTTGTCTTGACGGGTGGCTCATCCAGCCCCTGGTCCTCTGCTTTCTGGCCCCCTATTTTTGGTCCCCCTCCTACCCCTGTTCCTTCCGTCAAAACGCTGTGCATTAAGGTCAGCCATGACCTGTCAATGCACGGCCAGGTCAGTTCTGTAGTGTCTTCCTGCTTTCTTTCCCTCGGTCTGATTCGTAAAATTTCCCGTTTTTTTCCCTTGACTCCCCCAAAATCATCATTTCGGCCCTCATCACTTCCCGCCTTGATTATGGAAACAGCTTGTTCGTGGGTATCCCTGCCTACGAAACCCGTCGTCTCCAAGCAATCCAAAATCAGGCTGCCCGACTTATTCTTCATTTTCCCAAAACTCACCATATCACTCCCGTCCTCAAATCTCTCCACTGGCTCCCCGTTCTACAGAGATCCCTGTTTAAACTAGGGTGTCTAGTCTTTCGGGCTGTTGATCGCTCTGCTCCGGCGTTCATCAATTCTTTGATCTCCACTCACACCCCTGCCCGTACCCTCCGCTCATCTACCTCTGCCCTCCTCACTGTTCCTCGCTTTCGTAAATCCCGCACTGGTGGAACCAGATTCTCTGTTCTTGCCCCCCGGTTCTGGAACTCTCTCCCTCTCTCCATGCGTTCTATTCCTATCTTTTCACATTTCCGTAAAGCGCTCAAAACATTCTTGTTTGCCCAGGCCTACCCCTGCTAACTTCCTCGGCCCTGTCTGTTCTGTTCAGTAGAGCTCTCAGCGCCAGGAAGCCGTTTGGCCACCGTGCGCTCCATAAATACCTTATTTCATTTCATTTCATTTCATTTCAATGGCTCTTTCCATTTCAGCTGAATCTAAGTTAGGATTTTTGATAAGAGGCTTGATAATTTTCTTTTTCCATACAGTAGGGAAAATTCCAGTCTTAAACATAGAGTTGATTATGGTAGCCATATTGGCTCCTATGATATCCAGGTCAAGTTTGAGGATAGCAGGGGGCATGGATCCTCAGGGGATCCTGATTTTGATGATGATATGAGGGGTAGGATGATGTCGGCAGACACTGAGGTGAATTCATCAAAGGTTGAAGTTTGGACAACCGGGGGAAGTGCAATCCCTTTTATAGAAAGAAGATGTGCTAGGATCACTAGAGTCCACTAAGGATATGGAGGGGGGCTTGGTACTTGAGAATTCATTATAGATGGCCATACTTTCTCTTGGAATAATGTTGCTAGAGAGTTGCAGAGTTTCTGTGTAGCGATGGTAGGGGGTGTTAAACCCTGCCCTGCAACTTTAGATACCACTTGATATAGTTGTTTAGCAGCATTCTGTGCAGAGTTAATTTGGTGACAGTAGAATTGACTTTTAGCTGAAATTAAACGACGTTTGTAAATGACAAGAGATTGTTTATAGATTGATTTCTTGGCGGGTCATAATTCAAACTTCAGCTGCGTTCTAGGTTTCTGCATTTTTGCTTTTCACACCTAAGGGACTCCTTAAACCATGGTGCAGAAGGCGTCCTTCTGTTATACGATCTGCGTTTAATGGGTACCGCCTTATTGACTGCACCTTTTATCCAATTAGTATATGAAATGGCTGCTAAGTCAGGGTCAATAGGGGAAAGGTCAGGTTGATTAGTGAGCAACGAGGTGTGGAATTCAAGGGAGTCAATGTTGCTCCATGCTTTAAACAGTTTCGGGAGTGCGGTGATAGGATGGGCAGCCTGATTATTTTTATAATAGATGTCAAAAAATACTGCGTGATGGTCAGTCCAGGGTAACAGAAACAGGGTAACAGAAAAATATTTCCTACAGTCAGATTTTGATTATTAGAAATAATTCCATCAAGAATGTGGGTAGGAAGAGTGACCAGTTGTGGAAGGCCTCTAATTAGGCCCTTAAAGCTATTTTGTCTTGATCCCCTTGAGTCTCAAAATGGAAATTGAAGTCACCTAAAATAGAGAAGTTGTTCTCACCTGCAACTGATTCTAATAGGGTGTCAAAGGAGAGCAGGAATTGTGAACTCGATCCTGGGGGACGATAGAGGAGAATGCCTTTGAAAAGGGGCAGTCGTGGCATTGAGATGGTGAAGCAACAGGCTTCACATGTTTTTGAAGGAACTAGTTCTGATTTAAGAGAGTAGCTATTACTATATATAATGGCCAGGCCTGCACCTTTTTTCCCTTGTCTGTCGTCTCTATAAACTGAATATCCATCTGGGGTTGCTGTATGGAAATCAGGGCCTGAAGTTGCATCGCCCCAAGTTTCAGCTATCATAAGAATATCCAGTTTAAATCTCTCAATAAAATCCTGAATGTCGTATTTATGTTTAGGAAGGGAGCGGGCATTTTTCAAGGCAGCATATATGTTGTTCCCTAAGGGATAGGATGATTTATGATTAAGTGTGTGAGAATAACAGTTGGAATAGCAGGGCGTAAATGGATAGGTAAGAGTTCTAGGATCTAAGGTGTGCTAGTTGATAGGTAAATTACAGTGGGCTCTAATGTTTTTGAGTTGATCAGAAGATTATTCCAATGGCGTATTGCCGTTTATTTGGCCAGGGGGACCAGGGGAGGTGGCCCTAGGCCCTGTCCAGGCGCGGGCGGGCACAGATGGGCTTGCCTTCGTAAATCAAAATATAGAAAACTAAGTGAGACATATATTTCCAACAGCAGTAGTAGTCTGTCAGTTGATTTCCAAATGCTCACTTTCCCACTGGATTCTCGCTTTCCTGGCTGATGAGGGGAATTACCCCGAAACGGTACCCAGGATGCTTGTTTCCGGTTCCGGGAAGACCTGGCTTGGCTAGGTCATCAGTTAAGAACGAGTTATGAGATATTGAAAAGCTATGTGGGTGGCTGGGGTGTGTGTACAAAGCAGGACGTGTTTTTTTTACCACACTAGTGGGTGTACTCCTGGTCTAAAACTTCCTAGGAATTCACTCCCTACTGAATAACATTGCTATTTTAAATCTAATACTTAAAATTTGGTCTGTAATATTCAAAATTGTTTGTTAGATGGTGAGTGTTTTCATGGTACTTTATAGAAGCAAAACTGCTGCACTCTGTTTAGTGATAAAGGTACTGTCATGTGATCCTTTTTAAATTCATAAGAGTGAATGCTTGTTTTTGATGGTTGCAGAAAAAGCATATAAAAAGCCTGCCCATTTGTTGATGATGTCTGACTCAATTCAGGAATGGTGGGATACTTTACATTGATTTCTCCAAGTGAAGAATGATTATTTCTGCTTGGATCTAATGGACCAGAAATTATGTTCTCTCTGTTTTTCTCATGGAAATGATAGTTAAAAAGTCCACAAAGCTGATGTCTAACTCTACTGTGTGAGAACAAAATATAGAAAGCTAAGTTAGACATATATTTCCAACAACAGTAGTAGTCTCTCAGTTGATTGCCAAATGCTCACTTTGCCAATGGTTTCTCGCTTTCCTGGCTGATGAGGGGTGTTACCCCGAAATGGGACCCAGGATGCTTGTTTCAGGTTCAGGGAAGACCTGGCTTGGCTAGGTCATCAGCTAAGAACGAGTTATGAGATATTGAAAAGCTATGTGGCTGGCTGGGGTGTGTGTACAAAGCAGGGAGTTTTTATGTTACCACACTAGTGGGTTTACCTCTGGTCTAAAACTTCCTAGGTATAACATTGCTATTAAAAATCAAATACTCAAAATTTGGTCTGAAATATTCAAAACTGTTTGTTAGATGGCGAGTGCTTTCCTGGTACTATATAGAAGCAAAACTGCTGCACTGTGTTTAGTGATAAAGATACTGTCATTTGAACCTTTTCAAATTCATTGTGTGAATGCGTGTTTTTGATGGTTGCAGAAAAAGCATATAAAAAGCCTGCTCATTCGATGATGATGTCTGACTCAATTCAGGAATTATGGTATACTTTACATTGATTTCACCAAGTGAAGAATTTTTATTTCTGCTTGGATCTGATGGACCAGAAATTATGTTCTCTCCGTTTTTCTCAGGGATATGATGGTTAAAAAGTCCACAACACTGATGTCTAACTCTACTGCGTGAGACCAAAATATAGAAAGCTAAGTTAGTCATATATTGCCAACAGCAGTAGTAGTCTCTCAGTTGATTGCCAAATGCTCACTTTGCCATTGGATTCTCGCTCTCCTAGCTGATGATGGGAGTTAACCCAAAAAGGGGTCCAGGGTGCTTGTTTCCGGTTCAGGGAAGACCTGGCTTGGCTAGGTCATCAGTTAAAAATGAGTTATGAGAAATTGAAAAGCTATGTGGCTGGCTGGGGTGTGTGTACAAAGCAGGAAGTTTTTTTGTTACCACACTAGTGGATGTACCCCTGGTCTAAAACTTCCTAGAAATGCACTACACACTGAATAACATTGCTATTATAAATCAAATATTTAAAATGTGGTTATGCTAGTCATGGGCAGACACTCTTTTATTTCAAAAGCTAGATTGCGCCCATGCTGGTTTGGTTAAGGATTAAGTTGACTACTGAATTGTTACTGTATGGCCATGCATTGGAGGATGTAAAATTCAGGGATACTGGCAATAAAATCAGTTGGGTAAGAGGCGTTAAGTACTGGCTCACAGCTATTGGGTTGGGGAATATCTGGGAAGTTAATAACCCCTCTTTATTCCCCCGCATGGATGCCTACTGCGAGTGGGTAATTAAAGGGGAATTGAGCAGTAGGGTATGGGGGAAGCTTACCCTAGATTTTATGGCCCATAAACTAGATCACTCCCTGGAAGGTTATCTAGATTTTATAGACCATCCCACAAACAGGAAATTACACATCTAGTTTAGTTTTGGCACCTTGCCCCTGATTGATTTTACTAGAAAACAGAATAGCAGTATTGAACCCACACACAGTTGTCTTGCCTGTAAAAATCAACGTGAGACCATAGCCCATATAATGTTTGCATGTGCACAGTATGTATTACCAAGGAAAAACTTGCTAACCTTTATTAGCAAGCAGTTTGGAACTGACAGCTATTGGACTGCACTGAGGATTCTGAAGTCTGATGCCAGGCCATTGCTTGTGTGTGAGTTGGCAAAGTTCCTGGGTCAAATGTGGGGCATCAAAAGCAGGGCACAGAGGGTGAATGACAATTGATTCCATACAATGATCTTTAATAGTCAGAACACACCTAGCAACCAATGGAGGTGGTTTGCTTGGATATAGTGGACGTATTCTACTGTAGTTTTTCCACCGCTATATTGTATACCATGATGCATCACAGCTGGGTGGTATTGGAGAACGGAAACCAAATATAATTATCGTAAATATTTTATTGTATGAATATATAGTTTACATATGGCCACTAACTTAAATAACACTGCTGCTCATTTTTATTGATTTTATTACGCATACAAATATTATATGCATTTTATTGATTTTTTTATGTAAGAATTTGTGTATTGTATTTTGTAATAGAACTTTTATGACAAGATGTCGAAATGAAATATTACTTCTAGTTGAATTAAATTATTTGCAATAAAGCAAGCTTCAGCAAAATGTGTAAAATTGGGGATTTCCTTATACTCCTTTTTAATTAATTCAGACTTAAAACCTGTGGCTTAAAATGAGAGGAATAATGGGGCATATTATCAAGGGGGTTTATCTCCGCTTTTTTGGCTTTAAAAGCCAAGAAAGCGGAGATAAAATTATCTCCCTATTACCTAGCTGTCGCTAACACCAGTTAGCGACAGCTAGTTGGAGATAGCGACCATCTTGAGCCCCACTTTGCTTGTCAGTGATATTTATCACTAATGACATGCAAAGTGGGCGTGCCAAGATGTTAGCGACTGGAAACAGTCGCTAACATCGCTATCTCCTATTACCAACTTTTGGAGATATTCGCGCTAAGCGCGAATATCTCCAAAAGCTAACACCTGCCCTGAGCAGTTCTTAGCCATGTTATCCAATGGGAGGTGGATAACATGGCTAGGAGCATTAGCTCGGTAATGCATGAATATCGCTGACTTTTCAGCGATATTCATGCATTGGGGATGATTTTTATCGCATTTGCGATAAACCTTGGTAATACCAAGGTTTATCTGCGATAAAAATAGCCGCAGCTCAGCGGTAAATTTTTGTCTCTAACCAAGCAATAGCTATAATTATTGCTATTGCTTGGTAATATGCCCCACCATGCTTTTAAATATTTGTGGATTAATATATTTTTCAAAAAATGAAACTAGTTAAGGAGTGAGCTATTCACCTGTTGATAGTAAAATTTTGGTAGACAAAGAAGGGTTTTTCTAAGTCTCCCATTTTAAATGATGTGAGTGGGTTTTTTAAGTGAGACAGGATGGTACTTAAAGACAGATCTTACCTATAAATTGAATACATATTTTTGTATTAAGATCGGACATTCTTCTACTTTCTGCTATCTATTGCATTAACTGCACTCCTTCACTAATTAGGCTATTTTGTGAGCAAACTCTAATTATTCGAAAACGCACATTTAGGGATATTCTTTGTCTGTATACAATCATCTGCATGGATGTTTTAAATTCCACTTTCTAGGTTATCTAGTTATACTGCATTTTAAAATATGTAGTCATATTGGTCAGTGCTATTTAATCTTATAGCAAAACACTGGAGGCTTAAACCTCATTTACCACCCACTGTAAAAAAATAATGTTATTACTTGTGTTAGATAAGGCAATATATTCCCATCTCCTTTATTGCTATTTCTATAGTAGTCTTTACCTGTAAATGTACTCTTTGTAACACTGTCATTTGCATTTTTGTTCATGCTTTGCTAAAGGTTTGTGAACAGGTCAAAGCTAAATATACATTTGCCTTCACAAAAACAATAAATAGTTTACTTTCTCTGGTTAATAAATATTTTGGGCTATTTTAAAAAAGGAAATTCAGCAATAACATACGTTTACAGCCACATTTACAGTTGCTATACTTGCTAGAGATCCACAAACTGGTTCCAAACTGGCACCAGGGCCTGTATGACTGCTCTCTCTTCTGCCACAAGTGAAGAGAAATATGCAATTGTAAATTCAACTCAAGGTATGTAAAGTAGATGTTTGCTTACCTTGGAAGCTTGGAAAATGTCAGTACTTGTTTGGGAGTGTCACACAATCAGCATGAGCTCCTCGGCCCACTTCTCAGTTACAATTGTGAGATTGGCCGTGGTTGCTCTTCCTGCATCTCTACGAGGTTGGTCACAGGCACGTCATTCCTGCTTGGAACCACTATTCTGAGTAGATTGTGCCCAGCTCTCCTTAAGCTTGCAAATATCTCTCTTTGCTGTCTTCCTTCTCCTGGCAAACCCTTTCAGCACTGGGGCCTTGCTTCTTCTGGCACCTTCCAGGCAGTCACAGGATGGTTGGCAAGCTCCTTCACTCTCTCAGCAGGCTGATTTGCTCCTTGGATCTGTGGGTAGGAGAAAAAGGTTAGTAAGAAACTGAATTATTACTTGCCATGGATGTGAGAAACAGTTATCTATTTACTGGGAATGAAGTACAGCCTGGTAGCACTTGACTATCTAAGGGTATCGAAGCAGAGCATATACGCCCTACTCAGGGGAGGTGGTTTTGGTTAGCAATCCCACTTTGCTGGCACTCAACAACACTCAATAAATTATAGTCCAGCAAGTGTTATTTCTTTCAAAAAGGAAAAGGTATTTTATTACACACACTATTAAATACTAAATGCTAGCATTTATTTACACAAATATATACATCTGGTAGATGGAAATACGTTGGGTGATACCTGCATATCACATTATCCCCCTAGTGGTTACTGAACTCCATAGTCACAATTGCCCCACCTATACTAGAAGCAATATCACAGTTAGGGGTGGGAGGCAAACTGTGCTCTACCGGCAGAGTTGACAGAGTTTCAACAAAAACTTCACCAACCACCAGTGGAACAGTTTATCAGCGTTGTTACTTCTAATGACCATACGACCAAGACAGGGCTTCATCACCTGTGTCAGTTCATGTATCCAACAATGACTCAACAAACGTCAGTACAAAAAGCATACTCACATGACTATATGAGAAAGACTGGACTGCATTTCAGGTGTCAGTGCAAATGTAAATGTAAATGTTGTATTACTTGTATAGCGCCCAAATCGGCCCACATGGGGTCTCTCCGGCGCTTGTAAGAATACCGCTGTGGAACCCTTCCTGGCTTTTTCCCTGTGAGGCGCCCACTCCTGGGCACCCCCAAGGTGCAGCCAGGCATCCTAGCACTGTTGGGGCCATTGTGGAGATTAAGCAAGCTATTGCCCAGAGTTGCAGAGAGGGGCCAATGATTAGAATAGGCACCGAGGCGAGAATTATCAGGTCATAGGAAATTGAGCCCAAGACCCGCCGAGGCGGTAATTGAACGCTGGTCCCGGGCCAGACCTCTGCATCAGGGTCTGCCGCTCTAAAGATTGAGCCACACTTCTCCACACCCAACAATAACGTAACAGTGAATGGAAGGGGAATAGGATGTATCACATCACTGCATAACCAACATAGCACCCATGGTTTTATTCCTGTACTTACAGAATCTATGGATGTAGAATCGCTAATAATGTTCTCGCACTCCATATTCTTCTTCCGCTGCCACCGACTACCGTGTGCTGCCCCTCTCTCGCCAGGCCCATGTATTACTGTTGCCGCTGCACTTGGTCTCAGACTAGTGTCCGTATTTCACATTGGAAAGGTCTGAACTTAGACAGTCAGCAAAGCTCAGAAATATCGAACTCCACCTCATTGCTCAGCTCTCCCCTTATTCTCCAGAGCAGCACATTGCATCAAATTCTTTCCAACCAGGAATCACATCCATGAGACGTCACATAATATATAGCCAGCATGTATGCTGTATATATAGCGAAAGAGGGTGAAGTGGGAAAAGCAGAGAAAGGTGACCTGAAAAATAGACCTTTTGAAGAGTGTGAACCAGAAAGCAAAGGAGTGGACCCAGGAAGCAAATCAGACTAAGTGTCAAAGGAAAAGGAGGAATCACCTTCAGGAAAAATGATCACCCATCAGACCACAAACATTGCAAATCATCAATATCAAGCTTACAAATTAGATTTGAACACGCTCCCTCACTGTCTGCTATCACATGACACGATTGTTAATCCTCTTTGATGCATGCAACATACATTGGGAAATCTTGTAAATCAAATGTCCTGGGGATGAAAAAAGGATGGCACACAATAGAGGAAGGCATTGTATTTCCAATGTCTTTGAAGAGAATGGGGAAGGATGTGTTACTGTTCACAGGTCCAACTCCAATCTGGCCATACATGTGCATAAACCAGTGGGGCTGTATAAGTCAGTCAGACATAAACAAACAAAATATATATTGGTTCACTAGCTGTATATATTTTTTTGGGCAAAACAATTTGGCAATGAAAATGTTATGGTGGCCCAGGCATTCTCATTCAGGGAAGTAGAGTTTGTCCCCATACACAGGTGGTTAACCAAAAGTTAGTCAGCTAACACATTGCTATGACCTGAGTCTGACCAATCCCCCTCATCCTCCTCCTGTGTTACTTCAGGTACGTTGTTCAGTTCATTTTGATAATGTTGGTTAATTTTTTAACATGGTTAATATCTCCACATTTTGAAGTAAGAGAATTGTACTTCTCACTATGACAACTGCTATAGCTGCACTGAACACACACTGACCAGCTACACTGGCTACCAGACACGCCAGATACTTTATTGCCAGCTTGCTGAGCCTGGCCCATTGTGCCTCTTCCCATACCAATACACCATTAGGTATTGATCCACCTAGACCTTGGTTGGGTCATCCAGATAGACCTGGACCATCCTCTGAATGGTCATTGGTGCAGTAACTTGTTCCGTCTCTTTTGCTTTTGCCTCTGCACGGGACTTGAAAACTGCCATTTGAAATCAAGCCATTGCAGAGATTAGGGTTGATGCTCCTGTGTGTGGTGTGGTTGTTGCCACTGTTCTTCTTGATGGTGTTGGCTGCTGTGAGCCAACAACACTCTCCTCTAAGGAAGTTAATGTCTGCATCCTAGAACTTTTACCCAGGAGTGGACCTCTAAATTCCAGTCATTTTTCTAGGTCTTTGGCTAGATCAGCAATTCACATCTTACATTGTGAAACATCCCCTTCTGAAAAATGAATGAAAGTGATAATTAATTGCTTGTACTATGGACCAAGATTTGTGAAAGATATGCACTGTTTGAATGAGACAATGTCTCTGTGAAGACTTTTGTTATAAGCCAAACGAAGGATTAAGTTCTCCACCAACTCATGCACATCTTTATTTTTGTCTACACCTGAGTACATTTCATACACCTTCTTTAGCTGGCCCTGTGCGAGATACAACAACTGTATTTCTTGGCCTACAGTACATCCTCCTTGCTGAATTCCAATGTGAAAAACTCAAAAGGAAGCAGTATCTCTGTCAGGCATTTGACTAGGCCCCATGTGTCCATCTCAATGATCATGCCTTTCCCAGTTGCACCCCCTCTTTGCATGACATAATCATTAATCGGTCTGTACTGTTCAAAAAGATGCAATAGGAGTTCCAACATGTTGCAGTGGTGCAGTTTGAATCAGTACAGAGAAAGACAGTATCATTTATTGTGGTGGTTACCTAAGTTATAAATACATAATGAACACCAATACAGTGTATAATTTCCAAATTCAAACTACACCAACATAACATAATATTTCATTTACAATCAGGAAGGTTCACAACAACATACAGAGGTAACTGTGTGCTTTTTATGCTGGGCAAAGCAATGTGAGGCGCCTGTTGGACAGAAACAGGAAGTTGGAGTCTCGGTGGCTTCTCGCACTTAAAAACAGTTTGAACGGGTGGTTGGAGAAGAATATGTATATATCTTTTTTGAGTAGATTTAGCGGAAAGCGTAATTGATCAGGAACTCCATGTTGTCCGCATAGTACGGAGTTCCCAAATTCTGAAAACTCCACAGGCAGAGCAGAATTTTACACCCAGATCTAATCAAATGGACAGCTAACCTCCTTGCCAATAATGCCTTCAAAAATGTGATTGGTCTCACAGTTCCTGGCCATACTCAGGTTGACTTACTGACTTTGTCTCAGAGTCACAACACCAAAATATGAAAAGTGAGCCTATTGGCTTTATCAAGGAGTGAGCGTATCAATATATATATATAATGCAGCTCTATCATCTTTTTTTAAAACTTACCAATACTTTTAATCTAATATCTCTTTAAGTAATTCCACAATGCACTGTTTTTAACCTTGGGTATTATAGCATTTTTACTACATTTTTTATGAAGAAAACATACCTGTGTACATTTATTAGTAAAAAGTTGTTGTCATAAATATTCAGCCCCATTAGGAAAGTATATGAGCAAAAAGAAATTATCCACTAACTGCATGTTCATTAATTGTAGATCAGCCCCGAAGCATGCAACAGAATTAGCAGAAGCCATCTTCTCTCAGGATTCAGATATTGTGTTCATCATGGAGACATGGCTAAACGAGATCTCCCCTCTCTGTTTTGATATGATGTTGGCCCCTGGTTTCTCCATCATCAACAAAGATAGAAAAGATCAATGAGGTGAAAGTGTAGCAATCATCCATAAGGGCGACATGGACATCACTGTAATGGACTTGCAAGTGTAGCTCCTTTGAATGTCTCAAAGTCAACATCAAAACTAAGGATAACAGCCCATTAGTTTGTCACCTTGTCTATCACCCACCATGCAACACCCCCACATTTGGGAAACACTTATCAGACTTGACTGCCCACTGGGCTCTCAAAGACACTAACTACCTAATCTTTGGTGACCTCAACATACGCTGGGACGAAGCCTACAACACACTATTTCAATCTCTCAATAATCTCCTCTGCGACAATAATCTTTCTCAACACTGCTCCGAAGAAACTCACAACAAGGGAGCGACCTTGGATGCTATCATTGCCCATCGAGATGCAATCACGATCTACAACTTTCTTCCATTGGAATGGTCAGATCACCACATGATCTTATTCCACATCAACAAAAAAGTCCTATCCCTGACTCCTGTTCAAGACCCCCCCAAATGGTCCTGAAATGTCCCCCTAGACATCATGGAAGAAAGGCTAAAGTTCCTCCTACCCAGCGGCAATGATCTCTCCACAAATTATCTCACCTCCCTCTATAACATGAATATGGTAACCCTGCTTGACCAACTAGCATCCTGAAACTAAGAACAAGCATTTGCAAAGCAAAAGGTCTCGCATTAGGAAAGTGTGAGCTATTGGTATTGTAAATGACACATTTTTTTAATATGTGTTGGCCTTTAAAACATATAAATTAATAGCAATATTATTCACATAGCCAATAGCTTACAATTTCCTAATGCGAGTCCTATTGTGCTGTTGTGGTGCTGAGTGAATATGTGGTTCGGCTGAGTGATGTGGTGGTGCCCCTGTGTGATGTGGTGGTGCCCCTGAGTGATGTGGTGGTGTTTCTGAGTGATGTGGTGATGCCCCGAGTGATGTGGTGGTGTCCCTGAGTGATGTGGTGGTGCCCCTGAGTGATGGAGGGGGGAGTTGGAGGGTGGAGTTGGAGGGTGGTGTTGGAGGGTGAAGTTGGAGGGTGGAGTTGGAGGGTAGAGTTGGAGGGTGGAGTTGGAATTGGAGGGTGGAGATGGAGGGTGGAGTTGGATGGAGGAGTTGGAGGGTGGAGTTGGAGTTTGAGGGTAGAGTTGGAGTTGGAGGGTGGAGTTGGAGGGTGGAGTTGGAGTTGGAGGGTGGAGTTGGAGGATGGAGTTGGAGGCTGGAGTTGGAGGGTGGAGGGTGGATTTGGAGTTGGAGTTGGAGGGTGGAGTTGAAGGGTGGAGTTGGAGGGTGGAGTTGGATGGTGGAGTTTGAGGGTGGAGTTGGAGAGTGGAGTTGGAGGGTGGAGTTGGATGGTGGGGTTGGATGGTGGAGTTGGAGTTGGAGGGTGGAGTTGGAGGGTGGAGTTGGAGTTGGATAGTGGAGTTGGAGTTGGAGAATGGAATTGGAGTAGAGTTAGAGTTGGAGGGTGGAGTTGGAGTTAGAGAGTGAATTTCGAGTTTTAGGATGGAGTTGGAGGGTGGAGTTGGAGGGTGTAGTTGGAGTTGGAGGTTGGAGTTGGAGTTGGAGGGTGGAATTGGAGGGTGGAATTGGAGGGTGGAGTTGGAGTTGGAGTGTAGAGTTGGAGGGTGGAGTTGGAGTTGGAGGGTGGATTGGAGGGCGGAGGTGGAGGGCAGAGGTGGAGGGTGGAGTTGGAGTTGGAGTGTGGAGTTGGAGTTGGAGGGTGGAGTTGGAGGGTTGGAGTTGGAGTTGGAGGGTAGAGTTGGAGGGTGTAGTTGTAGGGTGGAGTTGTAGGATGCAGTTGGAGGGTGGAGTTGGAAGGTGGAGTTGGAGGGTGGATTTGGAGTTTGAGGGTGGAGTTGGGGGGTGGAGTTGCAGAGTGGAGTTGGAGGGTGGAATTAGAGGGTGGAGTTGGAGGGTGGAGTTGGAGGGTGGGGTTGGAGTTGGAGGGTGGAGTTGGAGTTGGAGGGTGGAGTTAGAGGGTGGAGTAGGAGTTGGAGGGTGGAATTGGAGTTGGAGAGTGGAGTTGGAGTTGGAGGGTGGAGCTGGAGTTGGAGGGTGGAGTTAGAGGGTGGAGTTGGAGGGTGGAATTGGAGTTGGAGGGTGGAATTAGAGGTGGAGGGTGGAGTAGGAGTTGGAGGGTGGAGTTGGAGTTGGAGGGTGGAGTTGGAGTTGGAGGGTGGAGTTGGAGTTGGATTTGGAGGCTGGAGTTGGAGTTGGAGGGTGGAGTTGGAGGGTGTAGTTGGAGTTGGAGGGTGGAGTTGGAGTTGGAGGGTGAAGTTGGTGGGTGGAGTTGGAGTTGGGGGTGGAGTTGGACGGTAGAGTTGGAGGGTGGAGTTGGAGTTGGAGGGTGGAGTTGGAGGGTGGAGGGTGGAGTTGGAGGGTGGAGTTGGAGTTGGAGGGTAGAGTTGGAGGATGGAGTTGGAGGGTGGAGTTGGAGGGTGGATGGTGGAGTTGGAGGGTGGAATTGGAGGGTGGAGTTGGAGGGTGGAGTTGGAGGGTGGAGTTGGTGTTGGAGGGTGGAGTTAGAGTTACAGGGTGGAGGTGGAGTTGGAGGGTGGAGTTGGAGGGTGGAGTTGGAGGGTGGAGTTGGAGGGTGGAGTTGGTATTGGAGGGTGGAGTTAGAGTTACAGGGTGGAGGTGGAGTTGGAGGGAGGAGTTGGAGTTGGAGGGTGGAGTTGGATTTGGAGGGTGGAGTTGAAGTTGAAGGGTGGAGTTAGAGGGAGGATTTGGAGTTGGAGGGTGGAGTTGGAGTTGGAGGGCGGAGTTGAAGGGTGGAGTTGGAGTTGGAGGGTGGAGTCGGAGTTAAAGGGTGGAGTTGGAGGGTGGAGTTGAAGGGTGGAGTTGGAGTTGGAGGGTAGAGTTGGAGGGTGGAGTTGGAGGGTGGAGGTGGAGTTGGAGAGTATAGGTGGAGGGTGGAGTTGGAGGGTTGTATTGACCGTGTTTTTGGTTCTATTTCTGAGTGATGTGGTGATGCCCCGAGTGATGTGGTGGTGTCCCTGAGTGATGTGGTGGTGCCCCTGAGTGATGGAGGGGGGAGTTGGAGGGTGGAGTTGGAGGGTGGTGTTGGAGGGTGAAGTTGGAGGGTGGAGTTGGAGGGTAGAGTTGGAGGGTGGAGTTGGAATTGGAGGGTGGAGTTGGAGGGTGGAGTTGGATGGAGGAGTTGGAGGGTGGAGTTGGAAGGTGGAGTTGGAGTTGGAGGGTGGAGTTGGAGGATGGAGTTGGAGGGTGGAGTTGGAGGGTGGAGGGTGGAGCTGGAGTTGGAGTTGGAGGGTGGAGTTGGATGGTGGAGTTTGTGGGTGGAGTTGGAGAGTGGAGTTGGAGGGTGGAGTTGGATGGTGGAGTTGGATGGTGGAGTTGGAGTTGGAGGGTGGAGTTGGAGGGTGGAGTTGGAGTTGGAGTTGGATAGTGGAGTTGGAGTTGGAGAATGGAATTTGAGTAGAGTTAGAGTTGGAGGGTGTAGTTGTAGGGTGGAGTTGTAGGATGCAGTTGGACGGTGGAGTTGGAAGGTGGAGTTGGAGGGTGAAGTTGGAGGGTGGATTTGGAGTTTGAGGGTGTAGTTGGAGTTGGAGGGTGGAGTTGCAGAGTGGAGTTGGAGGGTGGAATTAGAGGGTGGAGTTGGAGGGTGGAGTTGGAGGGTGGGGTTGGAGTTGGAGGGTGGAGTTGGAGTTGAAGGGTGGAGTTAGAGGGTGGAGTAGGAGTTGGAGGGTGGAGTTGGAGTTGGAGAGTGGAGTTGGAGTTGGAGGGTGGAGCTGGAGTTGGAGGGTGGAGTTAGAGGGTGGAATTGGAGTTGCAGGGTGGAATTAGAGTTAGAGGGTGGAGTAGGAGTTGGAGGGTGGAGTTGGAGTTGGAGGGTGGAGTTGGAGTTGGAGGGTGGAGTTGGAGGATGGAGTTGGAGGGTGGAGTTGGAGGGTGGAGGGTGGAGCTGGAGTTGGAGTTGGAGGGTGGAGTTGGATGGTGGAGTTTGTGGGTGGAGTTGGAGAGTGGAGTTGGAGGGTGGAGTTGGATGGTGGAGTTGGATGGTGGAGTTGGAGTTGGAGGGTGGAGTTGGAGGGTGGAGTTGGAGTTGGAGTTGGATAGTGGAGTTGGAGTTGGAGAATGGAATTTGAGTAGAGTTAGAGTTGGAGGGTGTAGTTGTAGGGTGGAGTTGTAGGATGCAGTTGGACGGTGGAGTTGGAAGGTGGAGTTGGAGGGTGAAGTTGGAGGGTGGATTTGGAGTTTGAGGGTGTAGTTGGAGTTGGAGGGTGGAGTTGCAGAGTGGAGTTGGAGGGTGGAATTAGAGGGTGGAGTTGGAGGGTGGAGTTGGAGGGTGGGGTTGGAGTTGGAGGGTGGAGTTGGAGTTGGAGTTGAAGGGTGGAGTTAGAGGGTGGAGTAGGAGTTGGAGGGTGGAGTTGGAGTTGTAGAGTGGAGTTGGAGTTGGAGGGTGGAGCTGGAGTTGGAGGGTGGAGTTGGAGGGTGGAATTGGAGTTGCAGGGTAGAATTAGAGTTGGAGGGTGGAGTAGGAGTTGGAGGGTGGAGTTGGAGTTGGAGGGTGGAGTTGAAGTTGGAGGGTGGAGTTGGAGTTGGATTTGGAGGCTGGAGTTGGAGTTGGAGGGTGGAGTTGGAGGGTGTAGTTGGAGTTGGAGGGTGGAGTTGGAGTTGGAGGGTGAAGTTGGAGGGTGGAGTTGGAGTTGGGGGTGGAGTTGGACGGTAGAGTTGGAGGGTGGAGTTGGAGTTGGAGGGTGGAGTTGGAGGGTGGAGTTGGAGTTGGATAGTGGAGTTGGAGTTGGAGAATGGAATTGGAGTAGAGTGAGAGTTGGAGGGTGGAGTTGGAGTTAGAGAGTGAATTTCGAGTTTTAGGATGGAGTTGGAGGGTGGAGTTGGAGGGTGTAGTTGGAGTTGGAGGTTGGAGTTGGAGTTGGAGGGTGGAATTGGAGGGTGGAATTGGAGGGTGGAGTTGGAGTTGGAGGGTAGAGTTGGAGGGTGGAGTTGGAGTTGGAGGGTGGATTGGAGGGCGGAGGTGGAGGGCAGAGGTGGAGGGTGGAGTTGGAGTTGGAGTGTGGAGTTGGAGTTGGAGGGTGGAGTTGGAGGGTTGGAGTTGGAGTTGGAGGGTAGAGTTGGAGGGTGTAGTTGTAGGGTGGAGTTGTAGGATGCTGTTGGAGGGTGGAGTTGGAAGGTGGAGTTGGAGGGTGGATTTGGAGTTTGAGGGTGGAGTTGGGGGGTGGAGTTGCAGAGTGGAGTTGGAGGGTGGAATTAGAGGGTGGAGTTGGAGGGTGGAGTTGGAGGGTGGAGTTGGAGTTGGAGGGTGGAGTTGGAGTTGGAGGGTGGAGTTAGAGGGTGGAGTTGGAGTTGGAGGGTGGAATTGGAGTTGGAGAGTGGAGTTGGAGTTGGAGGGTGGAGCTGGAGTTGGAGGGTGGAGTTGGAGGGTGGAGTTGGAGGGTGGAATTGGAGTTGGAGGGTGGAATTAGAGTTGGAGGGTGGAGTAGGAGTTGGAGGGTGGAGTTGGAGTTGGAGGGTGGAGTTGGAGTTGGAGGGTGGAGTTGGAGTTGGATTTGGAGGGTGGAGTTGGAGGGTGTAGTTGGAGTTGGAGGGTGGAGTTGGAGTTGGAGGGTGAAGTTGGAGGGTGGAGTTGGAGTTGGGGGTGGAGTTGGATGGTAGAGTTGGAGGGTGGAGTTGGAGTTGGAGGGTGGAGTTGGAGGGTGGAGGGTGGAGTTGGAGGGTGGAGTTGGAGTTGGAGGGTAGAGTTGGAGGATGGAGTTGGAGGGTGGAGTTGGAGGGTGGATGGTGGAGTTGGAGGGTGGAATTGGAGGGTGGAGTTGGAGGGTGGAGTTGGTGTTGGAGGGTGGAGTTAGAGTTACAGGGTGGAGGTGGAGTTGAAGGGTGGAGTTGGAGTTGGAGTTGGAGGGTGGAGTTGGATCTGGAGGGTGGAGTTGAAGTTGAAGGGTGGAGTTAGAGGGAGGAATTGGAGTTGGAGGGTGGAGTTGGAGTTGGAGGGTGGAGTTGAAGGGTGGAGTTGGAGTTGGAGGGTGGAGTCGGAGTTAAAGGGTGGAGTTGGAGGGTGGAGTTGAAGGGTGGAGTTGGAGTTGGAGGGTAGAGTTGGAGGGTGGAGTTGGAGGGTGGAGGTGGAGTTGGAGAGTATAGGTGGAGGGTGGAGTTGGAGGGTTGTATTGACCGTGTTTTTGGTTCTATTTCTGAGTGATGTGGTGATGCCCCGAGTGATGTGGTGGTGTCCCTGAGTGATGTGGTGGTGCCCCTGAGTGATGGAGGGGGGAGTTGGAGGGTGGAGTTGGAGGGTGGTGTTGGAGGGTGAAGTTGGAGGGTGGAGTTGGAGGGTAGAGTTGGAGGGTGGAGTTGGAATTGGAGGGTGGAGTTGGAGGGTGGAGTTGGATGGAGGAGTTGGAGGGTGGAGTTGGAAGGTGGAGTTGGAGTTGGAGGGTGGAGTTGGAGGATGGAGTTGGAGGGTGGAGTTGGAGGGTGGAGGGTGGAGCTGGAGTTGGAGTTGGAGGAAGGAGTTGAAGGGTGGAGTTGGAGGGTGGAGTTGGATGGTGGAGTTTGAGGGTGGATTGGAGAGTGGAGTTGGAGGGTGGAGTTGGATGGTGGAGTTGGATGGTGGATTTGGAGTTGGAGGGTGGAGTTGGAGGGTGGAGTTGGAGTTGGAGTTGGATAGTGGAGTTGGAGTTGGAGAATGGAATTTGAGTAGAGTTAGAGTTGGAGGGTGGAGTTGGAGTTAGAGAGTGGATTGCGAGTTTTAGGATGGAGTTGGAGGGTGTAGTTGGAGGGTGTAGTTGGAGTTAGAGGTTGGAGTTGGAGGGTGGAATTGGAGGGTGGAATTGGAGAGTGGAGTTGGAGTTGGAGGGTAGAGTTGGAGGCTGGAGTTGGAGTTGGAGGGTGGATTGGAAGGCGGAGGTGGAGGGCAGAGGTGGAGGGTGGAGTTGGAGGGTGGAGTTGGAGGGTTGGAGTTGGAGTTGGAGTTGGAGGGTAGAGTTGGAGGGTGTAGTTGTAGGGTGGAGTTGTAGGATGCAGTTGGAGGGTGGAGTTGGAAGGTGGAGTTGGAGGGTGAAGTTGGAGGGTGGATTTGGAGTTTGAGGGTGTAGTTGGAGTTGGAGGGTGGAGTTGCAGAGTGGAGTTGGAGGGTGGAATTAGAGGGTGGAGTTGGAGGGTGGAGTTGGAGGGTGGGGTTGGAGTTGGAGGGTGGAGTTGGAGTTGAAGGGTGGAGTTAGAGGGTGGAGTAGGAGTTGGAGCATGGAGTTGGAGTTGGAGAGTGGAGTTGGAGTTGGAGGGTGGAGTTGGAGTTGGAGGGTGGAGCTGGAGTTGGAGGGTGGAGTTGGAGGGTGGAATTGGAGTTGCAGGGTGGAATTAGAGTTGGAGGGTGGAGTAGGAGTTGGAGGGTGGAGTTGGAGTTGGAGGGTGGAGTTGAAGTTGGAGGGTGGAGTTGGAGTTGGATTTGGAGGCTGGAGTTGGAGTTGGAGGGTGGAGTTGGAGGGTATAGTTGGAGTTGGAGGGTGGAGTTGGAGTTGGAGGGTGAAGTTGGAGGGTGGAGTTGGAGTTGGGGGTGGAGTTGGACGGTAGAGTTGGAGGGTGGAGTTGGAGTTGGAGGGTGGAGTTAGAGTTGGAGGGTAGAGTTGGAGGATGGAGTTGGAGGGTGGAGTTGGAGGGTGGATGGTGGAGTTGGAGGGTGGAATTGGAGGGTGGAGTTGGAGGGTGGAGTTGGAGGGTGGAGTTGGAGGGTGGAGTTGGTGTTGGAGGGTGGAGTTAGAGTTACAGGGTGGAGGTGGAGTTAGAGGGTGGAGTTGGAGTTGGAGGCTGGAGTTGGAGTTGGAGGGTGGAGTTGAAGTTGAAGGGTGGAGTTAGAGGGAGGAGTTGGAGTTGGAGGGTGGAGTTGGAGTTGGAGGGTGGAGTTGAAGGGTGGAGTTGGAGTTGGAGGGTGGAGTCAGAGTTAAAGGGTGGAGTTGGAGGGTGGAGTTGAAGGGTGGAGTTGTGTTGGAGGGACGAGTTGGAGGGTGGAGTTGGAGGGTGGAGGTGAAGTTGGAGAGTGTAGGTGGAGGGTGGAGTTAGAGGGTTGTATTGACCGTGTTTTTGGTTCTATTTCTGAGTGATGTGGTGATGCCCCGAGTGATGTGGTGGTGTCCCTGAGTGATGTGGTGGTGCCCCTGAGTGATGAAGGGGGGAGTTGGAGGGTGGAGTTGGAGGGTGGTGTTGGAGGGTGAAGTTGGAGGGTGGAGTTGGAGGGTAGAGTTGGAGGGTGGAGTTGGAATTGGAGGGTGAAGTTGGAGGGTGGAGTTGGATGGAGGAGTTGGAGGGTGGAGTTATAGTTTGAGGGTATATTAGGAGTTGGAGGGTGGAGTTGGAGGGTGGAGTTGGAGGGTGGAGTTGGAGGGTGGAGTTGGAGGGTGGAGAGTGGAGTTGGAGTTGGAGTTGGAGGGTGGAGTTGAAGGGTGGAGTTGGAGGGTGGACTTGGATGGTGGAGTTTGAGGGTGGAGTTGGAGAGTGGAGTTGGAAGGTGGAGTTGGATGGTGGGGTTGGATGGTGGAGTTGGAGTTGGAGGGTGGAGTTGGAGGGTGGAGTTGGAGTTGGATAGTGGAGTTGGAGTTGGAGAATGGAATTGGATAGAGTTAGAGTTGGAGGGTGGAGTTGGAGTTAGAGAGTGGATTTCGAGTTTTAGGATGGAGTTGGAGGGTGGAGTTGGAGGGTGGAATTGGAGTTGGAGGTTGGAGTTGGAGTTGGAGGGTGGAATTGGAGGGTGGAATTGGAGGGTGGAGTTGGAGTTGGAGGGTAGAGTTGGAGGGTGGAGTTGGAGTTGAAGGGTGGATTGGAGGCCAGAGGTGGAGGGCAGAGGTGGAGGGTGGAGTTGGAGTTGGAGTGTGGAGTTGGAGTTGGAGGGTGGAGTTGGAGGGTTGGAGTTGGAGTTGGAGGGTAGAGTTGTAGGGTGTAGTTGTAGGGTGGAGTTGTAGGATGCAGTTGGAGGGTGGAGTTGGAAGGTGGAGTTGGAGGGTGAAGTTGGAGGGTGGATTTGGAGTTTGAGGGTGGAGTTGGAGTTGGAGGGTGGAGTTGCAGAGTGGAGATGGAGGGTGGAATTAGAGGGTGGAGTTGGAGTGTGGAGTTGGAGGGTAGGGTTGGAGTTGGAGGGTGGAGTTGAAGGGTGGAGGGGGGAGTTGGAGTTGGAGTTGGAGGGTGGAGTTGAAGGGTGGAGTTGGAGGGTGGAGTTGGATGGTGGAGTTTGAGGGTGGAGTTGGAGAGTGGAGTTGGAGGGTGGAGTTGGATGGTGGGGTTGGATGGTGGAGTTGGAGTTGGAGGGTGGAGTTGGAGGGTGGAGTTGGAGTTGGATAGTGGAGTTGGAGTTAGAGAGTGGATTTCGAGTTTTAGGATGGAGTTGGAGGGTGGAGCTGGAGGGTGTAGTTGGAGTTGGAGGTTGGAGTTGGAGTTGGAGGGTGGAATTGGAGGGTGGAATTGGAGGGTGGAGTTGGAGTTGGAGGGTAGAGTTGGAGGGTGGAGTTGGAGTTGGAGACTGGATTGGAGGGTGGAGGTGGAGGGCAGAGGTGGAGGGTGGAGTTGGAGTTGGAGTGTGGAGTTGGAGTTGGAGAGTGGAGTTGGAGGGTTGGAGTTGGAGTTGGAGGGTAGCGTTGGAGGGTGTAGTTGTAGGGTGGAGTTGTAGGATGCAGTTGGAGGGTGGAGTTGGAAGGTGGAGTTGGAGGGTGAAGTTGGAGGATGGAGTTGGAGGGTGGAGTTGGAGGGTGGAGGGTGGAGCTGGAGTTGGAGTTGGAGGAAGGAGTTGAAGGGTGGAGTTGGAGGGTGGAGTTGGATGGTGGAGTTTGAGGGTGGATTGGAGAGTGGAGTTGGAGGGTGGAGTTGGATGGTGGAGTTGGATGGTGGATTTGGAGTTGGAGGGTGGAGTTGGAGGGTGGAGTTGGAGTTGGAGTTGGATAGTGGAGTTGGAGTTGGAGAATGGAATTTGAGTAGAGTTAGAGTTGGAGGGTGGAGTTGGAGTTAGAGAGTGGATTGCGAGTTTTAGGATGGAGTTGGAGGGTGTAGTTGGAGGGTGTAGTTGGAGTTGGAGGTTGGAGTTGGAGTTGGAGGGTGGAATTGGAGGGTGGAATTGGAGGGTGGAGTTGGAGTTGGAGGGTAGAGTTGGAGGGTGGAGTTGGAGTTGGAGGGTGGATTGGAGGGCGGAGGTGGAGGGCAGAAGTGGAGGGTGGAGTTGGAGTGTGGAGTTGGAGTTGGAGGGTGGAGTTGGAGGGTTGGAGTTGGAGTTGGAGGGTAGAGTTGGAGGGTGTAGTTGTAGGGTGGAGTTATAGGATGCAGTTGGAGGGTGGAGTTGGAAGGTGGAGTTGGAGGGTGAAGGTGGAGGGTGGATTTGGAGTTTGATGGTGGAGTTGGAGTTGGAGGGTGGAATTGCAGAGTGGAGTTGGAGGGTGGAATTAGAGGGTGGAGTTGGAGGGTGGAGTTGGAGGGTAGGGTTGGAGTTGGAGGGTGGAGTTGGAGTTGGAGGGTGGAGTTAGAGGGTGGAGTAGGAGTTGGAGGGTGGAGTTGGAGTTGGAGAGTGGAGTTGGAGTTGGAGGGTGGAGCTGGAGTTGGAGGGTGGAGTTGGAGGGTGGAGTTGGAGGGTGGAATTGGAGTTGGAGGGTGGAATTAGAGTTGGAGGGTGGAGTAGGAGTTGGAGGGTGGAGTTGGAGTTGGAGGGTGGAGTTGGAGTTGGAGGGTGGAGTTGGAGTTGGATTTGGAGGCTGGAGTTGGAGTTGGAGGGTGGAGTTGGAGGGTGTAGTTGGAGTTGGAGGGTGGAGTTGGAGTTGGAGGGTGAAGTTGGAGGGTGGAGTTGGAGTTGGAGGGTGGAGTTGGAGGGTGGAGGGTGGAGTTGGAGTTGGAGGGTAGAGTTGGAGGATGGAGTTGGAGGGTGGAGTTGGAGGGTGGAGTTGGAGGGTGGATGGTGGAGTTGGAGGGTGGGATTGGAGGGTGGAGTTGGAGGGTGGAGTTGGAGGGTGGAGTTGGAGGGTGGAGTTGGTGTTGGAGGGTGGAGTTAGAGTTACAGGGTGGAGGTGGAGTTGGAGGGTGGAGTTGGAGTTGGAGGCTGGAGTTGGAGTTGGAGGGTGGAGTTGAAGTTGAAGGGTGGAGTTAGAGGGAGGAGTTGGAGTTGGAGGGAGGAGTTGCAGTTGGAGGGTGGAGTTGAAGGGTGGAGTTGGAGTTGGAGGGTGGAGTCGGAGTTAAAGGGTGGAGTTGGAGGGTGGAGTTGAAGGGTGGAGTTGGAGTTGGAGGGTAGAGTTGGAGGGTGGAGTTGGAGGGTGAAGGTGGAGTTGGAGAGTATAGGTGGAGGGTGGAGTTGGAGGGTTGTATTGACCGTGTTTTTGGTTCTATTTCTAAGTGATGGTGACTTTAGCTTGCTATCATCCTAGATCCCTATTCTTAGCTTGTTTTGGTCCTTTTCAGGTCTCTTTTCAGACTTAGAAGCATAAACTAGAGGATAGCTGCTTTATATATTGATAGATCCCTTATTTCTGACTCTAATCCATCTATTGCCTATTGGCTTTGACATAATTATGTGTCCTTTCATCATTCTCAGGCCTGAAGACCTATAGTAGAGGGTGGATCCTGTAGTTCTGACTTTATATTACCTATTGGTATGGTTTGTGTATGTACTCTGATAGAGCTATGTGTCTACTTCATCCTTTTCGGGCCTACAAGGCCCAGAACCAGAGAGACTCCATTTTGCTTTCTGCCTCTGCTGGCTGAGGAGCTAGCAGGGTAAAAGTAATGTTTATAGTTAAGCCTGTTGTGTGCTAGAGAAAAGCCAGCGGAGACTGGTTCTTATCGAACAAATGTGGGGTTGGATGGTGGAGTTTGAGTTGGATAGTGGAGTTGGAGAATGGAATTGGAGTGGAGTTTGAGTTGGAGGGTGGAGTTGGAGGGTGGAGTTGGAGTTGGAGGGTGGAGTTGGAGTTGGATTTGGAGGCAGGAGTTGGAGTTGGAGGGTATAGTTGGAGGGTGGAGTTGGAGTTGGAGGGTGGAGTTGGAGTTGGAGGGTGAAGTTGGAGGCTGGAGTTGGAGTTGGGGGTGGAGTTGGACGGTAGAGTTGGAGGGTGGAGTTGGAGTTGGAGGGTGGAGTTGGAGGGTGGAGGGTGGAGTTGGAGTTGGAGGGTAGAGTTGGAGGATGGAGTTGGAGGGTGGAGTTGGAGGGTGGAGTTGGAGGGTGGATGGTGGAGTTGGAGGGTGGAATTGGAGGGTGGAATTGGAGGGTGGAGTTGGAGGGTGGAGTTGGAGGGTGGAGTTGGAGGGTGGAGTTAGTGTTGGAGGGTGGAGTTAGAGTTACAGGGTGGAGGTGGAGTTGGAGGCTGGAGTTGGAGTTGGAGGGTGGAGTTGAAGTTGAAGGGTGGAGTTAGAGGGAGGAGTTGGAGTTGGAGGGTGGAGTTGCAGTTGGAGGGTGGAGTTGAAGGGTGGAGTTGGAGTTGGAGGTTGGAGTCGGAGTTAAAGGGTGGAGTTGGAGGGTGGAGTTGAAGGGTGGAGTTGGAGTTGGAGGGTAGAGTTGAAGGGTGGAGTTGGAGGGTTGAGTTGGATGGTGGAGTTTGAGGGTGGAGTTGGAGAGTGGAGTTGGAGGGTGGAGTTGGATGGTGGGGTTGGATGGTGGAGTTGGAGTTGGAGGGTAGAGTTGGAGGATGGAGTTGGAGGGTGGAGTTGGAGGGTGGAGTTGGAGGGTGGATGGTGGAGTTGGAGGGTGGAATTGTAGGGTGGAGTTGGAGGGTGGAGTTGGTGTTTGAAGGTGGAGTTAGAGTTACAGGGTGGAGGTGGAGTTGGCGGGTGGAGTTGGAGTTGGAGGCTGGAGTTGGAGTTGGAGGGTGGAGTTGAAGTTGAAGGGTGGAGTTAGAGGGAGGAGTTGGAGTTGGAGGGTGGAGTTGCAGTTGGAGGGTGGAGTTGAAGGGTGGAGTTGGAGGGTGGAGTCGGAGTTAAAGGGTGGAGTTGGAGGGTGGAGTTGAAGGGTGGAGTTGGAGTTGGAGGGTAGAGTTGGAGGGTGGAGTTGGAGGGTGGAGGT
Organism: Lissotriton vulgaris; assembly: GCF_964263255.1. NCBI lineage: Eukaryota > Metazoa > Chordata > Amphibia > Caudata > Salamandridae > Lissotriton > Lissotriton vulgaris. Next base: position 496,130,803 of record NC_141685.1, read on the forward strand.
GGAGTTGGAGAGTATAGGTGGAGGGTGGAGTTGGAGGGTTGTATTGACCGTGTTTTTGGTTCTATTTCTAAGTGATGGTGACTTTAGCTTGCTATCATCCTAGATCCCTATTCTTAGCTTGTTTTGGTCCTTTTCAGGCCTCTTTTCAGACTTAGAAGCATAAACTAGAGGATAGCCGCTTTATATATTGATAGATCCCTTATTTCTGACTCTAATCCATCTATTGCCTATTGGCTTTGACATAAGTATGTGTCCTTTCATCATTCTCAGGCCTGAAGACCTATAGTAGAGGGTGGATCCTGTAGTTCTGACTTTATATTACCTATTGGTATGGTTTGTGTATGTACTCCGATAGAGCTATGTGTCTATTTCATCCTTTTCGGGCCTACAAGGCCCAGAACCAGAGAGACTCCATTTTGCTTTCTGCCTCTGCTGGCTGAGGAGCTAGCAGGGTAAAGGTAATGTTTATAGTTAAGCCTGTTGTGTGCTAGAGAAAAGCCAGCGGAGACTGGTTCTTATCGAACAAATGTGTTTGTCTCTTGGGTCCAGACGTAACATGCAGATGGCCACTGCAGTTGCGCGGAGAGCCTTGGAGCTGGCACAGGAATTCGGTTGGAGGTAGTTTCTTTTGGAAATTTCCATGAGGAGAGAGCATTCTATATTAGCGAAGTGCAGAGAGGCAGAGTGTTCAGATGGATCTTGGAGCGGTCAGATGAATCTTGGAATGGTAGAAGGCAGTTGGTCTTTGGAGCTGAAGAGAGCAGTCAGAGATGATCATTGGAGTTGGAACTGTCAGCTGGAGCTGCCAGTTTGTCAGAATGTATTGAAGCAGTTGCCAGTCAGATGGGAGAGTTGGAGCTGCCAGTTGGAGCTTTTGGAGCAGTTGAGCCAGTGGAGTGAAGCTGTGGTGACAGAGGGAGAGAGCCCTGATTCCACCAGAAAGAGAGAAACATTTCTTTCTTATAGGGTGAGGTATTCTAAACTAGTTTGCTTTACACTTAATCATTCACTTTCCTTTATTTCCTAGGCTTTATTCCCTACTGCATTGTTGCACTGATTAATCCCTTTTCTTTCAGCGGTGTGCAGTCCTGTTATAGTCCATTATTTCCCTTTTTAACTACCTACAGTTCCTGTCAGCTATATGTGGATGTGTTAGTAATAAAGCTTTCTTGTTTAATAAATAGACCCCGCAGATCTGTGTGTATTCCTTAGATGTGTCTATTTCCCTTTACTTTTCAGGCTATGCCTAGATTGCTAGTTATTGTGATGTTATAATTTGCTATTGTGTAATAAAGGGACCCCAGTTCTTAGCGAACAGCTGTGCAGTTGTTATTTCTTTATGATAAGGCTAACCTTTCTTCTAGTCAGATGCTGTTATGTGGACAGATGTGTTTCCTGTCCGGGTAAGTGGTAACTGAGAAAGGGAGCAGGGAGCGCCTAAATCAGAGAATAACCTTTGCATGTTGTGATTTGGCCATTCTTGTGTGAGAGGATTGAACTGTCTATCTATCACATAAAATATGATATTGTATCCCCAGTAGATATTAGACATATAGAGAAACTTCCCAACAGAGAGAGAGAGAGTTGAAGGTATCAATAGGACAGTGACTGCCGTTGTGTAGCAGCATTACTGAGAGCACCGGGGGGATACGGTGTGTATCTTCACCTGATTGTGGCGGCAGCGTGAGCACGGGGAGGATACGGTGTGTATACCCACATGATTGTGGCTTGCGTGAGCACTGATTGAGGTCAGTGTGTAATGGTAGATGCATTAGAACTGCTCTCCACCATGAGGAAGAGAGTAGCATAGTCTGGGCCGGATTGCCGTGAGACTATAAGGTGAGATCATAGGATGTGACATGGAATTCCTTAGTAATCAGTGAGTATTCCTAGTAATCCTATAGATTTAGTGGTGTTTTTGATGATATGAGCTTGTATATTGCTAATTCCCCATCCCCAGGAAGGTACCTAGGTACTGTGGTAAGTAGGCTCTGGGGAGGGAGATGGTTATGTTTCGGCTGGATTGGTGGTGTCTTGGTGAGCTGGTGATATCTGGTCTGAAAATCCGGTCGTTACAAGGGTGGAGTTGGAGGGTGGAGTTGGAGGATGGAGGTGGAGTTGGAGGTTGGAAATGGAGGGTGGAGTTTGAGGGTGGAGTTGGAGGGTGAAGTTGGAGGGTGGAGTTGAAGGGTGTAGTTGGATGGTGGGGTTGGAGTTGGAGGATGGAGTTGGAGTTGGAGGGTGGAGTTGGAGGATGGAGTTGGAGTTGGAGTTGGAGGGTGGAGATGGAGGGTGTGGTTGGAGTTGGAGGGTGGAGTTGGAGTAGGAGGGTGGAGTTGGAGTTGGAGGGTGGAGTCTGATGCTAGATTTGGAGGGTGGAGTTGGAGTTGGAGGATGGAGTTGGAGGGTGGAGGTTGATTTGGAGTTTGAGTTGGAGGGTGGAGTTGGAATTGGAGGCTGGAGTTGGAGGCTGGAGTTGGGGGCTGGAGTTGGAGGGTGGAGTTGGAGTTGGAGGGTGGAGTTGGAGGGTGGGGTTGGAGTTGGAGGGTGGAGTTGGAGGGTGGAGTTGGAGGGTGGAGTAGGAGTTGGAGGGTGGAGATTGAGTTCGAGGGTGGAATTTGAGTTGGAGGGTGAAGTTGGAGGGTGGAGTTGGAGGGTGGAGTTGAAAGGTGAAGTTGGAGTTGGAGGGTGGAGTTGGAGGGTGGAGTAGGAGGTGGAGTTGGAGGGTGGATTTGGAGGGTGGAGTTGGAGGGTGGAGTTGGAGGGTGGAGTTGGAGGGTGGAGTTGTAGTTGAAGGGTGGAGTTGGAGTGTGGAGTTGGAGGGTGGAGTTGGAGGGTGCAGTTGGAGTTGGAGTTGGAGGGTAGAGTTTGAGTTGGAGGGTGGAGGTGGAGGTGGAGTTGGAGTTGGAGTTGGAGGGTGGAGTTGGAGTTGGAGTTGAAGGCTGGAGTTGGAGGGTGGAGTTGGAGTTGAAGGGTGTAGTTGTAGTGTGGAGTTGGAGTTGGAGGGTGGAGTTCAAGTTGGAGGGTGGAGTTGGAGGGTGGAGTTGGAGGGTGGAGTTGGAGTTGGAGGGTAGAGTTGGAGGATAGAGTTGGAGGGTGGAGTTGGAGGGTGGAGTTGGAGGGTGGATGGTGGAGTTGGAGGGTGGAGTTGGAGGGTGGAGTTGGAGGGTGGAGTTGGAGGGTGGAGGTAGAGTTGGAGGTTGGAGTTGGAGGGTGGAGTTGCAGGGTGGAGTTGGAGGTTGGAGTTGGAGTTGGAGGGTGGAGTTGGACGGTGGAGTTGACGTGTTTTTGCTGAACGTTTTTTTGTGGCCATTTACAAAGTGGGCATGTAAACGTGCTCAACATCTGAAGTTTCATTTAGTAAGACAGTACATGATAAAAAAGCCTGACTTCGTGTATCCGTACTTTTTTTTTTTTACTGAATGAAACTAAAAAATAAAGCAACAGTTTGGGCTACAGAAAGAACCTTGTGTTGGGCAGCATTGAAATGATTTTTGTTGAACAAGGCACTAGCGGGTTCCATTAATTCCTTTACAATAGCACTTTACACAGTCCATAAATGCTAAAAAGAGCAGGGAAGAGGTAGAGGGTAATTCCACACATATTTGAAGGGATGAAAGAGAGCATCAGGTAATTTATTTATGCAAGGAGAGCCCGTGTGGATGAAACCTTGAGTATGGTGGAAAGACAAAAAAACTTAAGTAGTATATTTTCGGCAAAGGAATGAATAGCGGAAGGGGCAGAATGATGTTTCTGCCCGTGGAAAGAGAATGAGGACCCGATTTTCTAACGCATGCAACGCAGTGCTGCCTGAAAATCTGCAGCGCTGCTATGCACGAAGCAGGAGAAATAGTGCAATACTATATATATTTAATAAGAGTTACTCACTGACCTCACTAAAAAACAAGCTCTTGGCATTGCTGTGGCGGGGGCGGGCGGGAGCTCATTCCTTTAAAGTCTGATGGGGGGGAGCGGGGGAGCAGCAGCCTTTGAAGTCTGATGCAAGGCACAGTACAGGCATTTGACACCGTAATTGATTAGTGAAGGAGACAGCTCGCTGAAGGTAGGTGAGACAGACAAGACCGAGAGGTAGGGCTTAGTGAAGGAGACAGCTTGAGCAAACTTTCCCAGGTAGCGGCAACGGCTAATCTTATCACAAGGAGGATTAAAAAAACAAGCTCTCTGGATTGCTGTGGCGGGGGCAGGGCGGGAGCGCATTCCTTTGAAGTCTGATGCGAGGCACAGACAAATGGTGGTTTGTGATGTGCCTGGTTTGTGCACGTGCATAAGTCACATGAACTGTGGCTAATCTGCCGTTTTGGCAGACTTTTCGGACCGCTTTCTAGAAATCTCAAGAAATAATCATTGCTAAAGCAATGCTTTAGGTCGAGACCTAAAAAACCGAGCCATTCCGTCCAGATCTTGGCTCAACTCAGACATCAATGAATAAAGGAGACAACTAAGAGTCTTAGAAAGATGCTGGAGCTCGGAGCATGCCCACTACCTTCTATTGCAATCAACTCAGAACTGTCAGAATGAAATACAACAATCATATAAAAAACAAAAAATCTGTGTATTTCCGCTCTGCACTGGATTGCGCAAAAAACAGACCCAAGGAGCTCTTCTAGATCATCAGACAACAAACCCCCAAACCAGATACGTCCTTGGGGCAGGTTTCCAAAGAACGGTGTGACAACTTTGCAACCTTCTTCAATGACAAGATCTTCAAGATCGAACACTCTCTAGACATCAACTGCTCGTCCCCTCCCCATAGCAACCCAGTTGGGGTGCTTAGTTGCGCTCCCACTCCCAATACTGAAACCTGGTCACTATTCCAGCCCAATCTAGAAGAAGAGATAGCCAAACTTATCTCCACCACTAAACCTTCATCTCACACCCTAGACCCTCTTACTGCTCAACTCACCAAAAAACTGAAACCCTCCCTAGCTCCACTCTGGGGTAGGATTATAAACAGCTCCCTAAAAACCGAAATAGTTCCAGATTGTCTGAAAGTGGGAAAAGTCACCCCGCTGCTGAAAATACCAGGCCTGGAAATGAACGACCTAAACAACTTTAGACCTATCTCCAACCTTCCTCTTCTTTCCAAAATCCTAGAAAGATGTGTACTCCAACAACTAACTCAACACCTGGACAATACCAACCTCCTTGACTCCTATCAGTCGGGATTCAGGAAAGGGTGCAGCACAGAAACCGCAATCCTCAACATAATTGATTATGTACACAAATCACTGGACTCGGACCAATGCTGCCTCCTCATTCTCCTAGACCTATCAGCAGCATTCGGCACAGTTAACCACAAACTTTTCCTCAAAGCTCTCAAAGAAAGGGATGGTCTAGACGAGGTGGTCCTCAAATGGTTCTCCTCATTCCTACACAACCGCTCCCAGAGAATCAAAATCAGAAGTTTTAAACCCCACCTACAACCAGTCACGAGGGGAGCCCTTACATTTACATGGAACCTCTCACCACCCTCCTCAGAAAAGCTAGCATCCCCTTCCACCTGTATGCTGATGATACCCAAATCTACTTGGAATTCTCCTCTGCTAAAGACATCCAAAGACTCAATGAAACACAAATGGTCGAGTGGTTAAAAGAGATCGATGCGCTCAACGGGAACCTCACCCTGGCCGACTCTGTTAACTCATTAGGCATCACGCTAGACTCGAAACTGGACATGACCAAACACATTAAGATTTCGGCTCAGAGCACCTTCCTTAACCTGAAGCTACTAAACGAAATAAAACCTTTCATTCCACCCAAAGTTCTCAAACACGCCACTCAGGACTGGACTATGGAAACGCAGTCCTCTCGGGAATAGCTAAAAAACACCTTGCTCTGCTGGAAACAACTCTCAATGCGGCTGCCAGAATGGTCACTAGAATAAAGAAATTTGACCGCATCTCTCCTTCACTCAAAGAACTCAATTGGCTACCAATAGAAATGCGGGCGAACTTCAGGACGGCCTGCCTCACTCACAAAGCCCTCCACACAGGCAAACCCAAATATCTGGCGTCCAAACTCGAAAAAGCAGGTCAAAACAGGAACCTCAGAAGCTCTAATACCTTACTTCTTATCCCGCTAAAATCATGAAAACAAAAAAACGCGGCCAGTTCCTTCGCCGGAAATGCGCCCATAATAAAGAACTCTATCCCTCCCCATATCAGAACTAATCCCTCCGTTGCTAAATTCAAAAGTCAGCTCAAAATCCTTTTCCTCAATCAATCCCTAGCGATTAGATAGGAGCAGTTGGAGTGTTGAAAATGACACTGAACCTCTCTCGGTTGTGGGGTAACAAGTCCTTGTAACGGAACTCTTAAACATCTTCTTTACTATGACTCTCATCTGGCATGTCTAGCTTTATTGCAATATGTTATGCTCTATTTTGCTCGCTTTATTTGACATGTTCTGCTATCGTTTGCCCTGCTCTCTAACTGTTGTGAAGCGCTCCGATACCCTCCGGTCAGGCTAGTGCTAATATATATATATATATATATATATATATATATATATATATATATATATATATATATATATATATATATATATATTCACTGAAAAAAACATAGGTTTCACCCATATTATAGTTAGCTGGATAATTCTCTCATACAAAACCATTGAAATTCCACAGTTATAGTTAGTTCAGCTAACTGTAACTCGCACGCCCGCAATGCACTGCTGATGACGTCACATATTACATCACTCATCACAGTTGTCACTGACCATGTGATGAATGATGTAATATGTGATATCATCAGCAGTGCATTGCGGGCGCGCGAGTTATAGTTAGCTGAACTAACTATAACAGTGCAATTTCAACGGTTTTGTATGAGAGAAATGTCCATATAACTATAGCATGGGTGAAACCTATGTTTTTTTCCATGAATTTCTAAGGTTATTTAAATGCTAATTCCTAATTATAACGTGTGTGAAACCTATGTTTTTTTCAGTGAATTTCAAAGGTTTCGTAAATGATCATTTTGAAATATACTAATGACTCTGTCTAATTGCAAGCGCAAATTAAAATGGAATAAGGTGGTATGTCAAGAAGAGAACCTAATTCGTATTAAAGAGCTAGTAGAAATAGGAGCAATGGAACTCACATCCTGTACCCTGTTGCACACCAATGGAAAGAGTGCCAACTCTAAGGACGCCTACAAGGATCTAACAGAGAAAATAGGCAAATTTTTTGTTATGGGAAACACCAAAGTAGGCAACAAGAAGAATATGATTAAAGCAGGCACACTTGGTATACAACAGGGTGCAGAATAAAGAGGCAGGCTATAACAAATGCTATTAGGAATAATGACACCAATGCCGTGCGGATGGCCAGAAGGGATTATAAAGTCTGCATCATTGATGCAAAGAAGGAATTGGAGGAAGAATATTGGCAGCAGCTTAAGGATGCCGCCACTATGAAGAATTCTACCCAGTTCTGGTCTCTGTTAAATAAGTACGATAGGACAGGAGCTGAGCCAATCCCAAATCACATAACTGAGCACCAATGGCACTCCCACTTCTCTAGTCTATACTGTGTAGAAGAGGAGAATTGTCAATCTTGGAGAGAACCATTGGTTGCCCTATCTACTGAGGAGCTAGCATCAACAACGCCCTTTATAGCACAGGAAGTTTCCGAGGCAATTAGGACTATTGTCCCCTCCAAAGCCGCTGGCCCTGATGGTCTACCAGGTGATCTTTATTTGCACGATCCTAAACTGTGGTCCGACTACATTGCCCCACTAATGAACCTAATTCTCCATGGTTACCCTGTCCCAGATTCATGGAAGGGGGCTGAAGTTGTGACAATCTACAAAGAGGGCGACAGGGAGGACCCCGCAAATTACAGGCCAATCAGCCTAATCGATGCTGTTCAAAAAATAGTAGGCAGGGTCATCATAAACAGAGTAAACATGGGACTAGAGGGGGGAATATCGTGTCCCATTTCCAGGCGGGGTTCCGAAAAATGTGGACACAATGGACCAGGTATTTAGGTTCTGGGCAACATATTGGAAAACTGTAACCATCAAGAAGGGAAATCTATACCTGGCCTTCATTGATTTGAAGAGTGCTTTCGACCGGGTGCGTCGCTTTAAACTTTGGAGGGTGCTGCTGGACATGGGGTTCCCGCGGTACCTACTAGAGTTTACAGCTAAACTCCACCAAGATAACTATGCAAAGATTAGATGGGGTAGGCAGGGGCAGCTAACAGAGAAAGTACCTGTGAATCGAGGAGTACGCCAGGGCTGTGTGATGGCTCCGACATTGTTCTTCCTCCTTGTTAATGGGGTGGTAGACCATTTGAGGGAGGACAATGCCAATGCCCCGGTCCTGGCGGGAGAAAAAACACCTACACTCCTCTTCGCAGACGATACCCTTTTGCTTTCCATAACGCCTTCAGGACTCTAGAAACTGTTGAACAGATTCAGTCTGTTCTGTGAGGAACGTGGGCTGACCATTACCACATCTAAAACTAAGCTAATGGTCCTGCCCCCTTCAAAAAAGGCAAATAAAATTAACATTACTCTTGATGGGATACCCCTGGAAGTGGTGGAGAATTTTGACTACCTGGGAATTAGGTTAAATAATAAAATGAAATGGGACTCGCACATTTCCAAGATGCTGATTAATATGAAGAGAGTGTCTGCTGCTATTCTGAGGAGCCGATTCAGAAAAGGGGGTGGTGATGAACAGAGTGTCTGAATTAAGCAGACCACTCTTACCCAGTCCAAAGATCAGGGCTTGATCCATCACCGTTATTTAGCTCACTGCACCATCCCAGCTCAGAACCTGGCTATATGCAAATTAGTCTGTCCCTGGCCCAGTGCATCATGGGAACAGGGCAGACCAAACTACCAAGCCAATTCTTCACCAGAAAGGAGACAAACTTCCGGGGACCGGTTTCTGGCATTTCAGCCGTCGTCGGCCCGGCTTGCTTGAATCCTGATGGTGCAGTGAGCAAGGGACTCATGTCTGAGTATACCCTGCCACACCTATAGTGGCCAAAAACGATTCAGAAAAGGGGGTGGTGATGAACAGAGTGTCTGAATTAAGCAGACCACTCTTACCCAGTCCAAAGATCAGGGCTTGATCCATCACCGTTATTTAGCTCACTGCACCATCCCAGCTCAGAACCTGGCTATATGCAAATTAGTCTGTCCCTGGCCCAGTGCATCATGGGAACAGGGCAGACCAAACTACCAAGCCAATTCTTCACCAGAAAGGAGACAAGCTTCCGGGGACCGGTTTCTGGCATTTCAGCCGTCGTCGGCCCGGCTTGCTTGAATCCTGATGGTGCAGTGAACAAGGGACTCATGTCTGAGTATACCCTGCCACACCTATAGTTGCCAAAAACGATTCAGAAAAGGGGGTGGTGATGAACTTTTCTGAGGAGCCAGCGCATGTCTGCAAGCAGGCCCATAGCCCCTGCGCTTGCAGTTTATGAAGGGAAAGCACTGGCGTCCTCAGTTTATGGATTTGAACTTTGGGGTAGTGAAAATGTAATAGATCTGACCAGAGCGGAAAATAAGTTTCTAAGGGACTTAGTCTCTCTCCCCACCTCCACCCCTTTGAAGCCTCTTCTTTATGATATGGGCAAACGTTCGATATTAATTATAGTTCGTCTACGTCCTTTGCTGTTCTGGGTGCGCCTGCGGAGGACCCCAGAACTAGCAAACTACGCCTTGGTAATGGACGAACTTATCGCATTAAATGGTGCGAACAAGATCCAGTGGCTAACCAAACTCAAACAGATGGTCACAAAGCTTGGTTTGGTGGAATTTTGGACTACACAGTCCCCTCCGCCAAAACAAGTAATTAAGAAAAATTTATTGGGAGTGGTGCCAGACTGAGGAACTCAGGAACACACAGGGAGCTCTAACTGCTCAATTCCTAGAGCATAACCCCATCATGAGGTTTGAACCCCTCTTAGATTTCTTCGAAAAACCTAAAGATTAAAGATTAAAAATGAGATACGGGACACTCCCACTCAACAAAATTGTGGAGGGTTGGAAAGGAAGGCAGGTCATAGATGGCACTTGCCCATGCTGCCCATGTTAACACAAATCCTTACCGCATTTCTTGTTTGTATGTAAAGCATACAAGAATGCGAGAGCAAAATGGTTGAAACCGGTATGCTTGATGTTGGGAGTCAGAGACTTTAGAGTTGCTCTTCGCATCCTCCTAACCGATACAACTTCTCTAGTTGTTGTATGCGGAGTAGCTAAATATTTATCAAGTGCTTGGTATTGCCGTGCCAAGTCGCTAAACTACAAAGTTGCTTGAGCCTATTGGAATTGAATCTTTGTATTGTACCATTGCTAATAATTTAGAGATGCCTAAATACCCTGGGGCATATTATCAAAGGGGTTTATCTCCGCTTTTTTGGCTTCAAAAGCCAGGAAAGCGGAGATAAAATTATCTCCCTATTACCTAGTTGTCGCTAACACCAGTTAGCGACAGCTAGTAGGAGATAGCGACCATCTTGGGCCCCACTTTGCATGTCAGTGATATTTATCACTAATGACATGCAAAGTGGGTGTGCCAAGATGTTATCGACTGGAAACAGTCGCTAACATCGCTATCTCCTATTACCAACTTTTGGAGATATTCGCGCTAAGCGCGAATATCTCCAAATGCTAACACCTGCCCTGAGCAGTTCTTAGCCATGTTATCCAATGGGAGGTGGATAACATGGCTAAGAGCATTAGCTCGGTAATGCATGAATATCGCTGACTTTTCAGCGCTATTCATGCATTGCGGCTGATTTTTATCGCATTTGCGATAAACCTTGGTAATACCAAGGTTATCTGCGATAAAAATCGCCGCAGCTTTGCGGTAAATTTTTGTCTGTAACCAAGCAATAGCGATAATTATCGCTATTGCTTGGTAATATGCACCCGTTTGACAAGTTAGTGAGTAAGTAAACTTACCTGACATTATAGACAATATTGAATGTACTCAGTCGATGTATTTTCTCTAACTTAAAAGAAGAAACAATAGAATTTGTGTTAAGCAAGGTCTTAAGGGAAAAGAACACATTGAGTTAGGAATAGTAGAAAGACTTTTGAATTAAAAAGGAACATTAATGAAAAACACAAGATATTGAAGGATTGACAGAATAGATAACTAGCAACTGCAAAAAGAAAAGTTAGTATAAGAACACAAGGAAATTAATAATATGAAAATTAGACAATAAACTGAGAGGCTTAGGTTAATGAATGTTAGGTAATTGTAGGTTAAAAGCAGTGAGAAAAATAAAGAACCGTAAGCTACAAGGTTGTAGATAAATACTAGAGGAGAGGCTAGTTCGAAATTGGAAGGGGTAGGTAATTAGTAGGGTTAGCGCGAATATCTCCAAAAGTTGGTAATAGGAGATAGAGATGTTAGCGACTGTTTTCAGTCGCTAACATCTTGGCACGCCCACTTTGCATTTCATTAGTGATAAATATCACTGACATGCAAATTGGGGCCTAAGATGGTCGCTATCTCCTACTAGCTGTCGCTAACTGGTGTTAGCGACAGCTAGGTAATAGGGAGATAAATTTATCTCCGCTTTCTTGGCTTTTAAAACCAAAAAAGCGGAGATAAACCCCCTTGATAATATGCCCCAATGTTCTTTAAGTCTCACAGAAATATTTCAACTTTCTCTTCACGAATGTCAAAAGAGCAACTGAAAACGGGTCTGAAATCCGAAACGTCTTCGGTGAAGTGCGCACTCATTAGTGAGCGCGCGCCTCACCAACGATTCCCCACAACTCTGAGGTAAATGACTAGATCGCAACCGTGTCTTTCAGCCGCGGACTGTGCAGGGACTTGCGATGGGGCAGGCAGGACAGGCGTGGGAGGGGCAGGGTGAGGGCTGATAACCAACGGAATCTGCATAATTGCAGGTAACTAAACAATTACATTAATAAAACGAATTTCGGGTCATATTATCAACAAAACGCGATATCAACAAAAGGCGACACATTATCCCCGCTTTTATCAGCAGGAAAGTGCTGATAAAGCGGCGATAATCCATCTCGTTTTGTTGATAATATGACCCGAAATGCATGCTAATGGCTTTGTGGTGACGATCACACGTGGTTAGGGGGTTGTACATGCATGTTTAGGCTCTATTTTATTTTTTTAATTTTGAAGAAAAATCGCAGCGTATGCGTACAGGAATATGTACAATTACGAGCAGGAACTGCATGCTGATAGGCTGTCAATACTCCAAACCAGGAAGTGTTGCAAGCCATCTTATTTGTCACGGCAGCCGAGTCCCAAGGAAACAGTAAAACAAAGTTGACAAATAAGGAAAGGGAGTACGATAGAAACATTCTGAACCTATAGTGTTGCTCAGGGGGTGGTAGATTTATTGTACGCGTACCAACCACGTATGGACGACGTACAGCTGTAATGTTGAAAGTTGTCACGTAAGCATACGTAAGCAAGAAAACTAAAAATTATTTTAGATATTTATGTGTTGTGTGGCTCTAAAAATAGCAATTGTGTTTCTTGCGAGATTTTAGTACCTACAAGTAAGTACTGATGCAGAGTCTTAAGTTTAGGAGGAACACTCTGTTCCCCTCATCTGTAAAATGTACACCATCTCTCCTATAGATGCCATGCATATTGAAATGCTGATTATTGTTGTCAATGGACCCCATTGGGTCGTCTTGGAAAAAGGCAGAAACAGATTTATTCACATGTTTCCTAGCTTTTTCAAACTGTGGACAATAGTGGTTGGACTGCTCCCATCTCTGCCTTTGGCATATATTAGAATATACAAAGACAGTTTTCTGGAACAGTGTCATCAATTGGGCAAAGGTGTCCTTCATGAGCATTTCCAGAGCTACCCCAGTCAAAGTGCCTAGGTCATTGCCACCACAGTGCACAATTATGAGGTCAGGGTGTTGGAGATGCATAAAGGATTTCACCAATGCATCAATTGGTACAACTTTAATCCTCTCTGTCCAATCCATTTAATGTCTACATTTGTTAAACCTAGGTCCTTGTGAATTCTTTTCTGTTGTGTGTAGCTTTGACTCCGTAAAATATAGCTGTGTCCCACAATCCACACTGTAAGCATTTTGAAGAGAGGTCTGGATGCACTCTGATGACGTCTGTAAATGAAATGCTACTTTCAAAAGTAAGATTTTTCTAAAATGGTGGACAACATGCAGTTTTCAAAAAAAGAAAAGAAATCATCGGTCGTTTGACAACATTTTACCAAAAACTAGGTTCCATGTTTCTGTTTTTTAAAAGCCTTATTTTTATTGGTTAAAAAAAGTGATAAAAAAAGAACATTAGATAAGATAAGCTGGTATATTCTCCAGTCAAGCACACTTGCTGTTTTAATTTGCAACAATGTTTGATGAACTTTTCACCTGTATGCTAAGTTAGGTGTTCCCTGAAGTGTTTCAATGGTAACTGGCAGATTCTGGAATGAGGGAAGGGTTGAAAGTTCTATTAGTTCGAAAGCTTTGGAATGTTAAACCACTAGAAATGTGTGTTTTCTTTTGAATTAATGTGAACAGGATTTTAATTGGTTATTTATATGTATGTATGCGTAAAATGAGAGGGAAAATGTTCAATTTGACGGTTGTGCTGCAAACACTGTACTCTAGAGATTTTGTAGAAGAATATCCACTGTGTGAGTGGTATTCTTGTTAATCTAGAATTCAATTTGAAAGGTGAGTTGAAAAGTTCTATGGGAGTGCGTCTGTGCGGTGTATCTTTGTACATTAACGAATTATAGGGTATATTATCAAGACTCGGCGATACAATTATCACCACTTTATCAGCAGGAAACTGCTGATAAAATGTTGATAATGTTATCGCCTGTATTGATAATATGCTCCTATATTCATCCATTATTAAACGTTTTATAGTAGTAAATGTGTTTTGCTAGAATGCATGCTGTTATGTTTTTTTCTTTAATATCATTTTGTGTCTCTGTACATTAAGGGATTATGGGCCATATTATGAATAAAGGACGATACATTATTGCCGCTTTTATTGACAGGAAACTGCTGGTAAAGCAGTGATAATGCTCTCGATAATATATCCTTGTGAATTCCCATAGAAACCCAGGTTATGGTGTTAACCGGGGTTTTTATGGAAATTCACAAGGATATATTATTGAGACCATTATCGCCGCTTTAGTGGCAGTTTCCTGCCGGTAAAAGCGGCAATAATGTATCGCCCTTTACTGACAATATGGCACTGACGGGCAAATTATTAAGGACCAGTGTTAAAATTATCGACGTTTTATGGACTGGAAACTGCTGATAAAATGGCGAAAATGGGCTTAATAATAGCTTCTTGTAAATTTCTATAGAAGCTCAAGTTCTAGTGTTAACCTGGGCTGGTATGGGAATTCTCAAGAGCATATTATCAAGCTCATTATCATCGCTTTATCAGCATTTTCCTGCCGATAAAAATGGAAATAATCTATCGCCTTTTGTTGATAATATGTCCCGAAATTCATTTTATTAATTCAATTGTTTACTTACCTGCAATGATCCAGGTGGCATACTACCAAGGGGGGCGATAGCCAATTATCACTGATTTAGCGTCTGTTTTCGGCCGCTAAGCGGCGATAATTCAATGGCCCTATTAGCAACCTGTCGCTAACTGATGTTAGCGACAGCTTTTAGACGATAGCGAGCAGTTTGGGACCTGCTTTGCATGGCAGCGATGATTATTGCTAATGACGTGCAAAGTGGGCGTACCCAACCAGTTAGCGCCTGAAAGCAGTCGCTAACGTCGCTATTGCCTATTAGCAAGGCAGGCGTAGCATTGGAAATATTTGTGCTAAGTGCGAATATCTCCAAATACTAACACCTGCCCAGACCAGTTGTTAGCCATGTTATCCAATGGGAGATGGATAACATGGCTAAGACCATTTTACTCTAATGCGTGAATATCACTGTATTCTCAACGATTTTCACGCATTTCGCCTCTATCGCTGGATATTTTAGCACAATGGAGAAAAACGTTGCTAATAGCATGTTTTCTCCGCTAACATATCCAGTGATAGGCAGCAATAAAAAAATCATTGCTAACCCTATATGCACCCAGATTCAGGTGTTTATCACTCCTCACCCTGCCCCTCCTCTGCCCCACCTGCCTGCCCCATCGCAACTCCCTCCACGGGCCGCGGCTGTTTCTATATTCCGTTATATTGTACTGTCTATTCATACTCTAATTTTTTATTAAATTTTCCTTGCTTCATACTCCTTGTACTTTTGCTGTAAGTCCTCTTATTTTTATACTCAGAGGTTTGTCCTCATACTCCTCCCTCTGTTATTGTAAGTAATATAATAGAATATTTGATATATTTTTTTTGTAATGTTATATATATTTTTTTATTATAGGTTGTGTTTATTGATACTAAAAATACTCCATCATGCCAACAAAAGACCAAAAGAGAAAGCAACGAAAGAAAAGTGTGTATTTGAACAGAACTCACCAAGAAGATTTACATGAAGACATGAAGAGAGATGTCTTAACAAACAGAAAGAAAGTCCTGGTAAGAGCAGGAGCACTTTTTTGAGGAAAATACTAAAGACTAATAGTAGTGTTCAGAAACAGAAAAATATCTTCAGTGTATCAGCAACGAAAAAAAAACTACTAATGGAGAAAAGAATAATGGAAAATCAAGTGCAGACAAAACTGTGTATAGTACAAGGAGAAAAAAGCAATTCATGGAAATTAGGAAAGAAATGTTTTATAATAGATTGGTATCAAGTTTAATGAAAGAAATTAAGGTATATCAGAAAAAACAGTATTTTATAAGAAGAAGAAAGCTATAAAAAATGTAGTTGGGAAAGCTTGGGAATTAAAAAGAAAACTCTTTATTTTAGTAATCAATAGAGTTAGATCACTAGATAAGCGAATCCATTTAATGAAGTACAAAAGTAAGTGGAGAAGATTAATTAACAGAAGTAATTTTTGTGAGGTTTTTTTGGGTGAATGGAAACATAGTTCAAGTTCTGAGCCTTTTTTTAATGAAGAAAGTTATCTTCAGAGTAATGATTTGTTGCATGCAGTTGACACCAGTGGTCGTGCTTATGAGGTAAGAAATGGTTGTCCTATTGAGAAAGAGAAAAATGTTCCTAGAAATGCAGAAGAGGTGTTAGCTAATGAAGTTTTAGGGAGATGTCCCAAAGCTCCAGTGTACACTTGGAATTGTAGTAGTGTTTGCAGTGTGCACCAAGAATCTATAGATTTTTTACGCAATTTCACACGTAATTTTACCAAGAAAAGTGTTAAACAAAAGATTAAGATGTTACAAGGACTAGATCTTTGCAGAGTGAGAGAAAATACTGGTTTGCAAGGTCATTCTCTGCCTCGTGTTTCTAAAAAAGTATGTAGAAAAGTTTTCCACCATTTCAGGATGTTAGCAGTTCATCATACTCAGATGAGGAAATTAGTCAGAACATTGTATTACGCGAAAAGTCCAGCACTAATGTTAAAAAAGTTTTTGCGTGGATCTGTATCAGATGTAACAATGTTTGTGATGAAATTGAGATTAGTTACTTTGGTCCTCAGGAAGACAGTGCAGAGAGTGGAAGATTAATAGAAGAAAATGTGGAAAAGAATGTAGGACAGTGCAGTATAGAAAATTTTGAGCAAGAAATTATACAGTTTAAGGTGATTTCAGGTGAAAGGCCAAATTATTCTTGCATCTGTTGTCGACAAATTCATTATAAAAATCAGACCAGGACTGTTGATCTGTATTTAAAAAGTGAAAAGGAAAATAATAATGAGTGGAAGGATTTTGCAACTTATTTGTTGGTAGAGAATTGTTTTGATTTGCGTTCTGATCAGCGTATTTGTAAATATTGTTATAACAAATTAGAAGAGAACAAAATGCCTGCTGAAGCTCTGCATAATATTATTGAGTTGGTAAATATTCCTTCTGAACTAATGGCTTTAAATACCTAAGAGTCTATTCTTATTCAATGTGTGCATCCATTTCAGGCTATTGTTTGTATGGAGCCTAAGACAGGAAAATTGCCTCCTTCTGATTTACAAAGAGGATTAAAGGGAAGAGTTGTATATTTGCCTCTAGATTTAAAGAAAAATATTGAAACTATTGGTGTAGAAAATGTAGAGGATGAACCTTTAGTTAATCTTGTTAATGGCGTTCCTACTAAGAGTAAGAAAATCTGGCAAGAATTAGTGGATGTTAGGAAAGTTAAAACGGCAACGTTGTATCTGGTAAAAAATAATCAATATTACAAAAATGTGTATGTGGGAGAAGAAGAAATAACTGTACAAGAAGATACTGACTTGCCATCTGGACAAATTGAAAAAGTGGATGTGTCCAGAACTGAAGAAATCTACGAACATTACAGTGTTCATCCATTGCATTCCAAAGAAATGATGGGGAATGCTATAGAGTTCTTTCAAATGAAAGAAGCAAAAGGAAGTTCCATTAGTGTATGGGAAAAAAGCTTGGAAGCTCGTTGTTTTCCTCAGTTGTTTCCTACAGGAAAAGGAGGACGATATGATGAACGACCTGTGCAGATTCCTGCATCTGAATACCGTACATCAAGATTATATGCAGAAGATGCAAGATTTCGACAATGTATTCCATATTTGTTTCATATTTTGTTTGACAGTGATTTGTCTGGACTTTCTTATGCAATAAACCACATATTGGAAACAGGTGTACATCTGCAAAATGTTTTGGCAAAGAAATTTATGGATATAGTACAGCAGAAAGATAATGTTTTGGAAACTCAGCTGATTATTCTGATGGCATGTCAGCGTGGTACTAATGAGTACTGGTACCGCCGTCATGGAGAACTTAAATGTATGCTAAGGAACTAAGGAACTCCTACATGGTTGCGTACTCTAAGCTGTGCTGAATATGCTTGGGATGATTTACTTCAATTTCTTCGAGAGGCAAATCCAAATATACCAAATATCGAATACAAGACACCTGGAGAATTGTGCTCTTTGGATCCTGTTGATGTATGCAGGTATTTCAATCATAGATTCAAAGCTATGATGTCTTTTATCATCAATACAAAAAATCCTCCTCTTGGAGAGGTTCTGGATTTCTTTTGGAGAAAGGAGTATCAAGCGAGAGGTGCTCCTCACATACATATGCTATTATGGATCAAAGATGCTCCCAAATTTGGAACAGACTCAGATGAGACTGTGATGTCTTTTATTGAAGAATATGCTACATGTGAAGTACCCAAAAGTACACAAGATAAGGACTTAAGACAACAAGTCTTATGATTCCAAAGCCATCGTTGTGGCAAATACTGTCGTCGATAGTACAAATCTAAGGACAAATTCTACAGAAAATGCCGTTTTGCAGTTCCTCGACCTGTAATATCGAAAGGAAGAGTGAACAGTTTTATGTCATCCTTGCGACATAATATCACAAGAAGTTCTCCAAAAAATACCTACAACTTAAGAAGAAATGAAGAGTCAAAATACATAAATGACTACAACCCAGTCATTTTGACCATGTGGAATGCTAATATGGATATTCAATATGTTGCAGACAATTCCATTGCAGTTGCTCGATATGTGACATCGTACATAACAAAGTCAGAAAAGACGGAATTGAAGGAAATTTGGGAAGAGATTTCCCATAAGAAATTATACAGTTACAGTTTGAAGATGTTATCTCATCGAGAAATTGGAGCATATGAATGCTCGGATCGCTTATCATCTGCAAGTCTATACTCCAAATCTAGAAAAATCATTTGGGTGAGTCTAGGTCTTGCTGCAACACGAAACCGAGTTCTTAAATTTGTACAAGAAATTGAATATTTACCTGAAAAAGAGCCAGAAAGTACTGATATTGTGAAAACAAATATGTTGGATACATATTATCCAAATAGAAGTCATCATCTTGAGAACATTTGTTTCTATGAAGTGCTGCAAAACTATAATTTTAAACGGAATATTACCGAAAACATTAATAATGGTATATATGCCCTTATTGGTTCTGAAGGATGTCTGGTGAAACAAAGAAAAGGACATTTGATTAATCACTGTAATTTGAGTTGCGAAAAACCTGACAAAAGGGAATTTTACTTTAGCTCTTTTGCAACTTTTCAAGCCATGTCATTCAGAATTGGAATTACTTGGAGATTTTGACAGCTATGAAGATTCCTTCAATGCAACTAAAGATACTATAGAATGTCCTGCTTTTGCTAAATATGTCAAAATGTTGAATGATGAAATTGAGCAAGAAGCTACAATTGCAGCTGAGATTGCTAGAGACAGTTCTCAACACAGTCAAACTTCTGCTCCGTTGAGTCAGGAGCCACTGGGAGAACCAATTGTTCTAAATGAAGCAGCAACTGCTATGGAAGAGTTGGAAACAGTAATGTATCAAGGTCAAGAACATCTAACAAACTTAGGAAACTTGGAACAACAACTAAATCTTGAGCAGAAAGAAATATATAAGCAAGTGAGAGAACAGATTGACCATGGATTTCTTCATGAGAAGAAAGAGTGCTCTTGCTCATCATTTGAACCTATCCGTATGTATGTGAGTGGACAAGCTGGAACTGGAAAAAGTTTTTTAATTAAAGTAATCGCAAGTTTTCTACAGAAAAGAACTGACTCGCATTTGTCTTGTGTTGTCACTGCTCCAACTGGGTTGGCGGCACACAATATTAAAGGAATTACTTTACATTGTTTATTAATGCTACCAGTAGAGCATGACAACAAATTGCAATACCACAAGCTATCTGTAAAATCAATATTAGTGATCATGGGATGGTTTATGTATTTAAAATCCAGATCATGAGACTAACTAATATGTCTAATCTACCCTCTAAAAATGTATAAGTGTCAATGAGTGCCGGGATACATAACGGATAGTCTGGGAGATATATCCTATTAGTTATAAAGGTAATAGTGCAAGTCTTCTGTAGTATTAAGGCCATTGCGAGACTTACTGTCAAACTCCATTATCATGTGTGTTTCCAATTGCCTCAATTTAAGTTCCATATTGCCACCCGAGAAAGTACAGGAATTGTCGCTACCGCATAGTATTTTAAACAGCTAAGGTCATTGTTATGTATTGTCCTAAAATGGCGTGCTACTGGATAGTTGTTATTGTTATTGACAATAGCACGCAAATGCTGTAAAATCCGTGAGTGTACCAAGGAGTTTAGTATCCCTATATAATTTAAACTACAGGTACATGTAAGGACATATATAGCGAACTCTGTACGGCAGTTGAAATGGCCTCTTATTTCACGTGGCTGTGTGTTGAATGGGACAGTATAGTGAGTGGTGTTACAGCCAAATTTACATGCTCTACATGTAGAACATTTTTAAAAAACTCTCTTGGGCTTTAACCAGGTAGTAGTCATAGTTAATTCTGGGCTGTTTTTGACCAATTCAGTCCTCGTAGATTTGAACCTCCTAAAATATGTATATATATTACCTACTGGCTATCGCCAGTAGGTATATATAGTTAGAATTTTTTCTCTATGGGACTTTTGAAAATTCTATGTCTAATAACTTTGGCGTTTGTGGACGGAATCGGCTGAAATTTTCAGGAAAATGGCACATTTTGATTCTGAGCAGCCCCTGAAAATTTAGGGGGGTTTCGTCAAGGGGGGGCTGAGAAAAAAGGGGGGTCCCAAAACGCGTTTTTTCCATTCATTTTTCCATAGGGCGGTTGGACTCACTTTTAGCTCGAACGGCTGAATGGATTTGCACGAAACTTGGCAAAATTGTAGGGACTGTTAGCCCGATGTGCCTTTGCTAGGTCTCAATATATGTGCTCCAGTAGTTTTTGAGAAATTAACGTTCAAACCAAGATATATATCTGTAACAGCGCTCTGGGCAGCGATCCGGTCCGCTTACTTTTCGCTTATCGGAACTTTGCGCGCAGAAAGCTGATTGGCTCTCCGGTGTCTGTCAACATTCTAAACAGTCCGGAGCGGACGCCATCTTGTCTCTCGGTAGGATCGAGAGAGAAGAAGAGGTGGAAAACGAAAGGGGAATTTAATGAAAGGGGGCAAGGTATCCCCCTCTTGACCCCCTAGGAATGTTGTTGGGGTTATTAAAGGGTCCCGTGGGGAAAATAAAAAAAAAATGATTTTTCACGGTAGAAGCGCGGCCGCGAACTGGTAGCGAAACGGGAATTCGCCATTTTGTGCTTCGTTAATTAAATTACTAGTTATAAGTGGGTGCGGGAGACGTATCCTAATCCCCTATGTTTCCTGAGGGTGGCTGAGGAGGCTGATATATGTTGATACATCTCTTCCAGCGGCTGTGCGTGAGCTTTTTTTTTTTTTTGCTGCGTGACAGTCCGGAGCGGCCGCCATCTTGTCTCTCGGTAGGATCGAGAGAGAAGAAAAGGTGAAAAACTAAGGGGGAATTTAATGAAAGGGGGCAAGGTATCCCCCTCTTGACCCCCTAGGAATGTTGTTGGAGTTATTAAAGGGTCCCGTGGGGAAAATAAAAAAAAAATGATTTTTCACGGTAGAAGCGCTTCACGGGCCGCGAACTAGGCCGCAAACTGGTAGCGAAACGGGAATTCGCCATTTTGTGCTTCGTTAATTAAAGTACTAGGTATAAGGGGGTGCGGGAGACGTATCCTAATCCCCTATGTTTCCTGAGGGTGGCTGAGGAGGCTGATATATGTTGATACATCTCTTCCAGCGGCTGCGCCATCTTGCCTTTTTTCGAATGCCACAATTTTGTCGTGCACGGCAGCCATTTTAGATGCCAGGCTGGTCCCAGGCTATCACCTAACCCTGCGGATGTAGTTTATGGCCCCAGCTGTAGAGAATTCAGACATGCCAATCCTCCTGATTCAGGCGTGTGAGTACTGATTTCAGTGCTAGTCTCCCGCCTCCCGATTTCTGCAAGCAAAAACCCGGGGGCATATTATGAACAACTAGCGATAATTTTTGTCTCTAACTTGTTTAGAGACAAAAATTATCGCCGCACATCGGCGATTTTTATCGCAGATAAACCTTGCTATTATCGCAGAAAAGTCAGCGATATTCATGTATTATCGACCTAATGCTCTTAGCCATGTTATCCACCTCCCATTGGATAACATGGCTAAGAACTGCTCAGGGCAGGTGTTAGATTTTGGAGATATTCGCGCTTAGCGCGAATATCTCCAAAAGTTGGTAATAGAAGGTAGCGATGTTAGGGACTGTTTCCAGTCGCTAACATCTTGGCACGCCACTTTGCATGTCATTAGTGATAAGTATCACTGACATGCAAAGCGGGGCCCAAGATGGTCGCTATCTCCTTTTAGCTGTCACTAACTGGTGTTAGCGACAGCTTGGTAATAGGGAAATAATTTTATCTCCGCTTTCATGGCTTTTAAAGCCAAAAAAGCGGAGATAAACCCCCTTGATAATATGCCCCACGATTCCTTGGGGGTTTCAGCTGACAGGGCTTGGTATTGTGTTACAAGGTAATTTTTCCATGAAACGTCAGAGGGTCGATGCAGGGGTTCTAGAAGAGGTGATAAACCATTTAAGCCTCATGAACAAGCGCATGGTCTTTTAAAGATTTGTGAAGTACTCGGGGCGGCGGTGTGTGTGTGCCCTCTTTCAGGAGCGGGCGGGGGGGCACTGCCAGCAACTTGCCAGGTCAGGTAGTGTTCAACACGTGCATCACCCTTTCTCTGCCTGCTATTGCGCTCCATGCTTCGGAAAGGTAAGAAAAAGAACGTGCATTTGAGTTTGAAATGTCCGATCCTGCAGCAGCACACTTCCAAAGCCCACACATGACAATAACCCGATTCAAGGCCCCATTCACCCGTTTTAAAAAAAATAGATAACACTCCAACAAAGTAAGGTTATAAAACTTTATTAACTACTAACTTTAACGAACGGAACAAAAACTAAAAACATTTAAACATTTCTCAACACAAAAAGCAACAATGGTTAGAAGCTGTCTTTTGTGCGAATAGTCCCAAGGCAGCACAACGTGCAGAGTTCTGGACGGCACCCAGGTGATGTAGCCTGGGTGCCGCACTGGTTTAGGGATCCTACAATGCTGCTCCGAAAATTGGCGTGGGGCGTCCCGGGTGGGGCGGGGGGAGGCCTCGTCAGTAGCGGTCTGTTGTGCGAATAGTCCCAAGGCAGCACAACGTGCAGAGTTCTGGACGGCACCCAGGTGATGTCGCCTGGGTGCCGCACTGGTTTAGGGATCCTACAATGCAGCACAGAAAAACAGCGTGGGGCGTCCCGGGTGGTGCGGGGGGAGGCCTCGTCAGTAGCGGTCTGTGTCCAGTGTCACATGGCTGACACAACATGTACGACAGGCACCCAGGTGATGTCCAGTAAACTGCCGCACTGGTTTTGGTATCCTACAATGCTACTCCGAAAATTGGCGTGCGTCGGCCCGGGGGGGGCGTGGGGGAGGCGGCGTGAACGGGCCTCCCCAGGTGGCGGCCATCTAGCTGAGTTGCGCCCGCTCTTGCGGCTACAGCGTCTCGCTCACCATGTTGTTGAGTTGCTCCCACTCTTGCAGTGCAGTGATAGGCGGCTGCCACATGGCTCTTAAAATGGCGGACGGCTCCTCGGTTTTGGGCCTGGTCCACTGAAATAGCCCTGGGACACTTTGGAACTCGGACGCTTGCCTGCTAGGGCTTGGGCTCCATTCTCGAAAAGCGTCCCCTCAGCCGTGAAGATTGTACAAAAGTCTTGGGGGCCCCCGACTCCCGCAGGCTTCCGGTGGGGAGCGGCTGCCATGATTGCTCGCGGAATGACCACGACGGAGCCACGAGATGGTGGTGCTCTCATGCTGACGCCAGCTTCAGTCTGAATGATCCAGAAACAAGGTGGGGCTTTCATCGTTTGGGAAAAAAAAATGTTCTAAACCAATGAAAAGTGTTATTTTTAGGTCATATGACCAAGCCTTCCATCTTTAGGAAACCAAAAGTAAAATGAACCAATGAAAAGTTTTATAAAGAAGTCACATGACCTGTTATGCGGTATAGGGCTACAAAAACCGTAGAAAATCCGTTGGCACGTGAGGCGGCGTCAGTAGCGGACCGATGTGCGAATAGGCCGAAGGCAGCACAACGCGCTGAGATCCGGATGGCACCGAGGTGGTGTCAAGCAAATTGCCGTACTGGTGTGGCCATCCTACAATGCTGCGCCGAAAGACGGCGTGTCCAGCTGAGTTCCGGTCACTCTTGCGGTACAGTGAGTCGAACGCGCCGAGATCCGGATGGCACCGAGGTTGTGTCCAGCAAGTTGCTGCACTGGTGTGGCCATCCTACAATGCTGCGCCGAAAGACGGCGTGTCCAGCTGAGTTCCGGTCACTCTTGCGGTACAGTGAGTCGAACGCGCCGAGATCCGGATGGCACCGAGGTTGTGTCCAGCAAGTTGCTGCACTGGTGTGGCCATCCTACAATGCTGTGCCGAAAGTCGGCGTGGGGTGCCCCGTTGGCTTATGAGGTGATGTCAGTAGTGGACCGATGTGTGAATAGGTCGGAACCAGCACAAGGCGCCAAGATCCGAATGGCAAGTCCTGGATATTGAGTGCCATAGTTGAGAGTTCTGAGCTGTGCTTGTAAGACTATCTGAAGCTTATTTGCACCTGCTGCAGTTTCACTGTTGCCCAAGGTGGTGTCCAGCAAATTGCTGCAGTGGTGTGGCCATCCTACAATGCTGCGCCGAAAGACGGCGGGTCCAGCAGAGTTCCGGTCACTCTTGCGGTACAGTGAGTCGAACGCGCCGAGATCCGGATGGCACCGAGGTTGTGTCCAGCAAGTTGCCGCACTGGTGTGGCCATCCTACAATGCTGCGCCGAAAGACGGCGTGACCAGCTGAGTTCCGGTCACTCTTGCGGTACAGTGACTCGAACGCTCCGAGATCCGGATGGCACCGAGGTGGTGTCCAGCAAGTTGCCGCACTGGTGTGGCCATCCTACAATGCTGCGCCGAAAGTCAGTGTGGGGTGCCCCGTTGGCTTATGAGGTGATGTCAGTAGTGGACCGATGTGTGAATAGGTCGGAAGCAGCACAAGGCGCCCTGCACTGTTGAGCTTTTTTCAATGCCTGTTTTTTGTTGTTTCCCCTCCATCAAAAACAAAAAAAAATATATAAAACTGTGCAAAAATACAAAAAAATGTTTAGAAAAGCAGTGCTTGTAAGACTGTCTGAAGCTCCTTTGCACCTGCTGCAGCTTCACTATTGCCCTGGTGTGGACAAAGATCGCCCATGACTTAGGCTGATTGAGAGTTTGTAGAAAAATGGCTTCAGATTTTCCACATATTATTCTTCAACATTCTTCCTAAATGTAACAATGTGAGACTCACTAGGAGAACGGCTGTTTATCTTTCCTTTCAAAATGCTGCCAACAATATTTTCTGAATGGAAGACACCATCTTGTAGCATAAAGGGCCGAAAGGGGTTCTGGTCTGGCCGATTGTTGGTGAAGACATTTTGACTATATCTTGGACCTGCCCGGCCTCGCCCAAAATGGCGCCGGTATAAATGGGACTCGTAACTCCTTGCCCGCAAATGTATATCTAGAAAATGTTATTGTAAGTGGCCCTGTCTTATTTTAATTACAAAATGTACGTCCACCGATTCCGCAACTGTTAGACACCTTAGTTTTTGCAACCTAATGGCCCGCTCGTTACGTTCCTCTACAGTGTAAATGTCTCCTCATCATATACGATTTCAGTTTGCTCCGTGGCCGGCCCACGTGGTTATAGGCCCGTATTTGTATACTGATATTTTCACAATAAAGGTTTTTAAAACAAAACACGGTAGTAGTATTTACATTGGTAAAGTTTTTACTTTTAGTCACTGTTTTCGAATCAGTAAAAGGCAAGTGAAATAAAGCAGTCCAATTACATGACGGATAAAAGGTATAATATGTAGGAACGCAGTAAAGATAAATGGTCAAGGGCAGTTGTGTTTTTCATTTCTGCAACATAAAGTGATCGATAAGAATCTGATAATCAGGCGTATCGGCGACTAAGACAGCAGGCCGAGTCTCTCTTACTCAACGGCTCCGTCATGGAACGAAGAAACGCCCTTTTTCTCGAAAAAGGAATATATTTTACTTGCAGGACAGTTGTAAATTTTCCGGGAAAGTACATTAGCCTGGAATATTATAACATATGTTTGAAAAAAAAATAATGTTCGAAAAAAATAAAAAGCGTAATTTTTAGGTCATATGACCAAGCTTTTCATCATTAAATTAACAAAAGTAAAATGAACCAATGAAAAGTTTTATTAACAAGTCACATGACCTGTTATGCTTACGTTACGCGCTGCGCGCCGCGCCTCGGATCACTTCCGGGTGCGCTAACGCGGCGTGTCATAAAACGCATTACGCGACAACGTAGGTCAAGAATATAGTCTAAATGTCTCCACCAACCAGCGTTCAGAACACAACCCCTTTCAGCAGTCCAAAAAGTTCTGTTAAATGACAACAGAGGGGACAGGCAACAAGAACCATCAGTCAAAGAGGGGAGGGCAAATTCTTCTCTTCCGGGTCATGTTGGGGCGCTACCGGAACTGATCGAATTGGTAGTCTATAGTGTTTCTGGATGTTTCAGACTAAAGCTGGCGTCAGCATGAGACCACTACCATCTCGTAGCTCCGTCGTGGCCATTCCACGAGCAATCATGGCAGCCGCTCCCCACCAGAAGCCTGCGGGAGTCGGAGGCCCCCAAGACTTTTGTAGAATCTTCACAGCTGAGGGGACGCTTTTCGAGAATGGGACCCAAGCCTTATCAGGGAAGCGTCCGAGTTCCAAGGTGTCCCAGGGCCATTTTAGTGGACCAGGCCCAAAACCGAAGAGCCGGCCGCCATTTTGAGAGTCCTGTGGCAGCCGCCTATCGCTGCACCGCAAGAGCGGGAGCAACTTAACTACATGGTGAGCGAGACGCTGTAGTCGCAAGAGCGGGCGGTAAACAGCTGAATGGCGGAAGAGGCACAGTGTAGCAAAAGCGGGCGGAATGGCAACTAAAACGGTAAAGGGGCGCCCCACTACAGCGTGTCTTCAGGTCAAACGGATTGTGGGACAAAGTCCAGAATAGAAGAGTCATCAAAAGGTAAAAAGTTCCGCCGGACCCCGGGAGCCGGCCGCCTATGTCGGGGGCGATCTCAGGCTACACCAGTGCTATAAGACTTGGGGAGGGGGTCGGAGCCAAGCGTCTTCTCCGAGTCCGTGTCATCACACCGCCCCTCGGGGGCCTCCGTCAAGCGGTTTAGGGAGGTACCATATAACATTGTTTTCAAATGCAGTCAGGTCCACAAACGACCCTCACTTACTTTGGAATAGTGAAGCTGCAGTAGGTGGAAATAAGCTTCAGACAGTCTTACAAGCACTGCTTTTGTAAACATTTTTTGTTTTTTTTGTATTTTTGCACAGTTTTATATATTTTTTTTGTTTTTGATGGAGGGGAAACAACAAAGCACAGGCATTGAAAAAGGCTCAAACTCAGAACTCTGAACTATGGCACCCAATATCCAGGACTTTCCATCCGGATCTTGGCGCCTTGTGCTGCTTCCGACCTATTCACACATCGGTCCACTACTGACATCATCTTATAAACCAACGTTATGTAAATAGTTATTTAATAAAATGTTTTACCCTGTTTCTTTGCTGGTGTGTTGTCTATATTTTTAATATTTGCATAGGGTTTGTCGTTATTTTGGGCGGGGTGGGTGACGGAGCCGAGCTGTCTTGCAGCCCTCATGGTGTGGAGCTCAGTTCATCTCACTATTTTCGTATTTCTCATGAAGGGTTGTTTATAATATTTCTATTTTAGCGAGGTCAAAAAGAGATCCAATTAGTGGCCTACTGATTTTGCTCGATTACTTTTATTTTTTTACACGATTTTTCACGATCTGCAAAGACTAAACAGAGTATTGCGACTTTGTGCTTGTTTGTAAATAGAGAATGAACCAAAGAGAATCAATTGAAAAACAGTAAATGCTTGGATAATAATCAATCAAATGGAGAGACAAGCAGGCACGACGGATTACAACGGGGGTAAAGGCCTGCGTTAACTACCCTTCAGTATCTGCAAAGAGAGAGTACTATTAAGACAAAAGAGGGGAGGGGGGGGGTGCAGCGTTCAAAGCACATCAGCGTGCATAAATACGAAAATGTTTTTATCTATCACGTACTTGACATTTTAAAGCTTTTCATATTTGCTATTAAAAAACCAATGAAATTCACAGAAAAAACCATAGGTTATAGTCCATATATAGTTAGGAATTTGCATTTACAAAACCTTGAAAATTCAATGAAAAAACCATAGGTTATAGTCCATATATAGTTAGGAATTAGCATTTTCAAAACCTTATTTTACTCGCATAAAACCATTGAAATTCCATATATAGTTAGAAGCGCTAACTATATATCGCGCACCCGCAATCCACTGCTGATGATGTCACATATTACATCATTCATGACATGGTCATTGACATCACTGATGACATCACTGATGACATCTCAAATGACATCACTGATGACATCACTGATGACAACTCAAATGACATCACTGATGACATCTCAAATGACATCACTGATGACATCACTGATGACAACTCAAATGACATCACTGATGACATCTCATTTGTCATCACTGATCACATCACTCATGTGATAATACAATGAACCTCTTCAGACTCTAATATAACCTTACATACACTCAGTATAAACAGACACTCACAGACTGTCACTCATCCATGGAGTTACTCACACACCTAGTCAGTCATGCAAAGAATCAATCACACCTCCATTTCCTCAACTATACAGTTATACACATCTTACTTATTCAAACATATAATAACACATATTTACTCTCTTATATAATCCCTGATACAAGCTCACAGTGATCGATACAGCCACTCACACATTCACTGGCTCTTATGTTCAGTTATTTATATATGTCAACTCTCACATGTATTGTGTTTTACATACGTACTTACTTGCACATGTAGCAATGAGAAATCCATTCACTCACCAACACACCCATGCACAGTCAACCGCCCATATAGCTGTTTCCACATGCACTCTTGAACTCATACTCCTAGTGAATCAACTGCTTACACATCTATGCACAGAGTCACGCACCTCCCAGCCACCCACACACACACTCAGCCTCCCATTCAAATACTTGGGCAACCAATCAATAACCCATATGGCCACTCTTATAGCTACTGATCAACACATGCAGCAGCTTACACAACAACAAACATACTGATGCACAAATTAAGACAGTTTAGTCACTAACCCATGCACTCAGTGAGACACATTTAATCACTCTTTCATACAGTCAGTCATGCACCTACTAAATTCTTCATCCAGACACTTATACATCCACTCATTCTTCAATATGTAAAACATATTTAAACTTTTCAGACACATACAATCACTGGATGTTGTCATCAGTGATGTCATCAGTGATGTCATTTGAGATGTCATCAGTGATGTCATCAGTGATGTCACTGACCATGTCATGAATGATGTAATATGTGACATCATCAGCAGTGGATTGCGGGTGCGCGATATATAGTTAGCGCTTCTAACTATATATGGAATTTCAATGGTTTTATGCGAGTAAAATAAGGTTTTGAAAATGCTAATTCCTAACTATATATGGACTATAACCTATGGTTTTTTCATTGAATATATATATATATCCTTGTAAATAGCATGTGACTGCTTGCAACCAATCACGATTTGATTTCAATTGCACTTGCACTTTAAAATCTGCCTTTCCTTTTCATGCGTCATGTGACCAAGGTATTTGTGCAGGCCGAAACGTTATGCCGAGGTGTGCCTTCCACTTGATTGAAAAAATCACTGCTCACCTGCACTTGGGTCTCCTTCTCTTCTTCTGCGCCGCTGGTATCTGGAAATTGGGCTCCTGGCGAGAGAAAGCTGAGATTGTGTTTATATATATATATTCAACACCAACTCCTCAAAGAGATGGAGTACTCTGCGGGTGTCTTTATAATGAGCACTTTTAATACCAATGTACCAGTAGACGCGTTTCAGCAAACAGCCTTACTCAATACTGGTTTCGTATGTCGTTAGACTTTAAAACTTCAACCGCAACTTCCTCATTGAATTATACGGAGCATGTGGTCATGTTCCCACACTGCACCCATCGTCTGTGAAGTCCTTAGTTACTCACCTTGGGTAGTTCCTTGGGGTCCCAGCAATTCTACATCCTCTAGATACTGTTTTGACTCAAGTCGTGGTTCCTATACCACTATTTTAGTATGTGGTTTGGTCTCCCCCTAGAGCCTACTGTTTATTTGTGCTATTTAGTATTGTTTTTGTGCTACAGTATTGTGTGCTACTCGAGAGTGTTATATTAATAAATAGTAATTTTTATAACTACTGCGTGGTTCTCCTTTCATTTGCCAATACTATAAGGTTGCATTCTGCTAAAAAAAAAGCTGCTTAACATTCCTTCAAGACTAAGCCTGAAAGCTGCTCTCCCCAGCTATCACTTGGATAGCTTTCTAAGGTAAAATTTGAGCAGCATAAGTGTTGTATGGACTGGTGCAAGGTGCCCACTTTAATTAGTGGACAGCATATGCCAGGCCAACTTCTCACACAAAGTTTAACAAAATATTTACATTTTTAATACTTCCCAAAGATTTCCTTGTCTCCTTTAACAGGAGTATGTTGTTGTAGGTCTCAAAATACAATTAAATGCTTTCCTCCAAACAGCCCTTCGTACTCAGTTTTTAAATTCTGTTGAATTCTCAAGAATACAAAGGCAATCATTAAGTTTGAGACCATACTCACCTCATAAATTATTTAAAAGTTTTGATTTCTTCAGTACACTTGAGAGTTCATAGCAAGGTTCTCCTGAAAGGATTTGAGATTCCAGTTTATTATCCTGTTCCACCGGTAGCATAAGTAATCAACCTTTAATGTTGTGTGCTGCTAATCCAGTTGGAACTGTCACAACACAAGATAAATGTGATGTTGTAGTCCTGGGTAGATAACTTGTCAGAACCTTAATTAAGAAATGTGTTCCTGTTCCAGCTTAACCACTAATGTGCGTAATAGAATATGTTGAAATGATGAACATTGCCATTCTTTTTTTTCATAGAGGAAGCCAGGTTTTACTTGTTGTTTCACTTGTAGATATATTTCTTTTTTTAAATTCAGTTGTTCTTCTAACTTCTCAAACTCAATATTACTTGTTGTGCATGCTGCATTGCAGTATCTATTTCATCATGGCTATTGCTGCCTGTTCAATAATTGGTAGTCAAAGTAGATCTCGACTTAAGACACCAGAACTTTGACAGCTTTGTGAACGTTCTCTAGCTATTGTTCTTATTCAATATCATCATTTATAATTTTTAAGTAAGTCTGAAATACCGTACACTGAATACTCTCTTTAGTAGCATTAAAAGAAACTTCATAGCAGTCAAAATCTCCAAGTATTTCTGTTTCACTACGCCAAGGATTGAACAGTTGCTAAATAGAAAAAGATTTCCTTTGTCATGTTTCCTTAAACATCTGTTGCATCCAATTACTGCAAATTTTTTTTCTTTTATATTTTTTGTAACATTCTTTTTAAACCTCTAATTTTGAAGTATTTCATACAGACATAGCATTTCAAGATATGGACGCTTTCTGGGATAGTATATATCCAACATATTAGTTTTGACAATATCAGTGCTTACAGGCTCATGCTGAGCTAAGTACTGGATTTCTGGAAAAGGTTCAATACTCTGTTCTATGTGGAGGCTGTGATTAGACTTATCCAAATGATTCCTCTTGACTTTGAATGCAAATTGGCTCAGCTCAAGCAATCCGAACATTCATAAGATTCTATCTCTGTATGAGAAAGCATCTTCAAGCCAAAGCTGTATAATTTCTTGCTGAGACTCTGTTCTGTGGAAATTTTGTTCCACATTTCTTTTACCTCTAAATTTTCTGATTTTGTAATATATGATGTGACATAAAGAGCAGCAGCAATTGAGTTGTCTGCAACAAACTGAATATCCATGTTTACATTCCACAATTTTAAAATGACTGGATTTTAACTATTAATATATTTTGAAGGTGTATGTATTCTTGGGAGGTTTCCAAGTTATTGTCTGTCTTCCAACTGACAAAAAAATATTTACTCTTCCTTTAGAAATTATAGGACGAGGGAATCCAAATGACATTTGAATAACATTTTCCTTTACATTTGTATTTCTATCAGCAGTTTTTCCACTTATATTACTTTGAAACTA
Source organism: Lissotriton vulgaris (assembly GCF_964263255.1). NCBI lineage: Eukaryota > Metazoa > Chordata > Amphibia > Caudata > Salamandridae > Lissotriton > Lissotriton vulgaris. The sequence continues at coordinate 496,163,018 of NC_141685.1, forward strand.
TATAACTTGTTGTCTCAATCTATTTTCTTCTCCTTCTCTTGGAATGGCACATGTAACATACAGTTTGAGACAAAACAGCATCATTACTATCTGCTCCCAATTTTAGGGCACTTTTTATCCAAAATAGGAGCACCTCTGGCTTGTACTCTTTTCGCCAAAAGATAGCAGTTACCTCTCCAAGAGGTGGAATGCTTTTATTGCATACATGTGATATTATTGCTTGAAACCTATCATTAAAATATATGCAGACATTTGCAGAATCCAAGGAACAGGGTTCTCCAGCTCTCCTAAATTCATTGATTTTTACGTTTACATTTTCTTCTCGTAGGAATTCAAGTAAATCATACCACACATATTCAGCACAACTAAGTGTTAGAAACTAACGAGATGTGCCTAGGTTTCTTAATATGCATTTAAATTCACCATGACAGCGATACCAATATTTATTGGTGCCATTTTCCATTAACTTTTTTGCAGAAACATGTTGAAGATGAGCTCCTGTTTTTAATGTATGGTTCACCATATGTGAACCAACATCGTGAAGGAACTCTCCAACCCCAACTCCTGCACTAACGACATCCCCCCGTCACAAGCCCTGTGCAACGCCCTCACTGCCTTCTTCCACCGCAAGATTACCAACATCCACGACCGCTTCAATCCTAAGACGGACCCCGCCAACATCACCACCCCGGCCCCACCGATAAACACCGACCACGACCACCTCACCGCTTGGACCAGCTCCATCCACTCAGGCGCCCATCCGACCCTCTTCCCCACCACATCATCAACAAGGCCGACTGTGCCATCGCACCCCAACTGTGCAACATCATCAACATCTCATTCAAGACCGCGACCTTCCCCGAGAGCAAGAAACACGCAAGATTAACGCCCTACTGAAGAAACCCAAGGCGGAACCGAGCGACCTTAAGAACTTCCGGCCCATCTTCCTCTTTCCGTTCCCGGCTAAGGTCATCGAAAAGGTCGGTCAACACCCAGCTCACACGCTACCTAGAAGACAACATCCTCGACTCCTCCCAGTCGGGCTTCCGCAAGTACCACAGCACCGCAGCACCGAGACCGCCCTCATCGCCGCCACAGACGACATCAGACTCCTGCTCGACACTGGTGAGACAGCGGCCCTCATCCTCTCCGCTGCCTTCGACACCGTCTGCCATCACACACTACACAAACGCCTCTACGACGCAGGGATCCGCAACAAGGCTCTGGACTGGATCACCTCTTTCCTCTCCGATAGAACCCAAAGAGTCCGCCTCCCCCCGTTCAACTCCGGAATCACCAAGATGATCTGCGTTGTGCCACAAGGATCATCCCTCAGCCCGACAGTACAGCCTCGTTGATCAGGATTCTGATGCTGGAACCTGTACAGCTCGGTCATCAAATCGTCCCCCTTCTCCAGTAGGGAATAGCTGTGGAAAAGAGCAAGCTTCTACACTTTTTTATTTTATACTGATGGGAGCTTCTTTTGCTTCTTTCATTAGAACTAAATAAATAGTGTTTCCTATGATATCTTTCAAATTCATGGTATAATGTTCATACATTTCTTCACTGGATTTGTCCACTTTTGCACTTTGGCCAGATGACATTAGTGTTTCATCTTGTAGGCTTCTTTCTTCTTCATCAACATATACATTTTTTTAATAAATATTATTCTGCAACAGGTATAATGTTGCACTTCAAAGTTTATTAAAATCTACAAACTCTTACCAGATTCCTTTACTCTTTGTTGGTACACCATTTACTGTAATAACTACAGGCTCATTGTCCTCTCTACATCAATAGTTTACAAATGTTTTTTTAAAGGTTAAATATACAACTCTTCCTTTGAGACCTTTTTGTAAATCTGTTGGAGACAGCCTACATGTCATAGGCTCCCTATGAACAGTGCCCAGGAATGTGTGTACAGATTGGATAAGAATAGATTCAAATACATTTAAGTCTGCCAGTTCCAGAGGAATAGGTACCAACTCTAACTCAAAAAAAAGAGCAAAGTGCTGCCACTTATTATTGTATTCTTTTTCACTTTTTAAATATAAATCAACATTGGTAGTTTGACTTGTACAATGAGTACATTGACAACAAACACAAACATAGGGGCCGATTAGGATGGCGGACAGAAAGCGTCCTGACCGCCAGTCCTGCGGGAATTGACTGTCTGACCGCACCGTGGGAAACCGGCGGTGCAATTAGGAGTCCCCTCCAGCAAAAGCCGACCGCGGCAGAGGGATGCCACAAAAGATCGCGGACGGAACCATTGAAAAAAACGACCGTCGCGGACAGAGTGGCCGCGGTAACAGACCCAACCGCCAACAGTGCAGCGAAGTGACCGGCCGCACGATTAGGATAACACCGCCAGGGCAACGTAAAGATTCCACCGCCACGACCGTCGCGGAAAATAACATTGACAAAAGTAAGTAACAGCGGAAGGGCCAAAGTGAATCCCCGCGGTGGCTGCAAGGTACCATGCAATCCAGCAAATCAGGACCGAAGCCTACCATGAACATACCCCTCCCCCAATAACCCACATCAAAAACACACCCCCATGGTGGAACACCTGACAGGCAAGGGTCCACACCCACAACATACCTGACTGCAAGATACCATTGGAGACAGCCACAAAGAATAAAATAAAAGGAGCCCCTCCCATCCCCACATTCCTTTTCATCACAGCAGAACTGAGAGGAGGAGGCACACAGCAGAGCACAGCACCACATACACCACTAGCCACACAACAACCTGCACATCAACACACACACCTCACCATCCACCACAACACCATTCCAACAAGCACACACCTGCACCCCCAACACCCTGCACAGCACACACCATGGCCCACAAGAAACAGCCTAAATTCACAGAGAGTGAGCTGAAAGTCATGGTGGATGAGATTATACGTGTAGAACCCAACCTGTTTGGAACCCTTGTACAACAGACCGCTCAACAAAAGAGACATCCAGAGGCGGTGGCACGACCTCAAGGCAAAGGTGAAGTCAATCAGAGCCAAAAACCACGAGCGGGCCGAGCGTACTGGCGCTGGCAGTCCCATCCAGCCAATACCATACACTGAATGGGAGGAGAAGATGCTTGGAATACTGCACCCGGAGAGCCTGGAAGGAATGGCTGAGGGAATGGAGGCTGGTAAGTACAACCTAATGACCATAAACACAATGCCAACTACTGCCATGCGCAACTGCTAAGATACTCCGTGTAGACGCCACACCATGCATGTTGAGCATACATCCAAATGTGTGAATGCCAGGGCCAAAATGCATCCACCATGACCACCCACACATGGGTGGTCATGGTGGATGGTGGATGGTGGATGCAAAAGGGGGCCTAATAATGTATATATCAAAACATTTGATATATACATTATTAGCCCCCCTTTTGGTCTTCCAGCAGTAGATTAAAAGGCCGCTGAAAAGTAAGTTTTATATCCCACTAAGTGAACAGGGGTACAGAGCCAAGTTTCCTGCAATCCTATAATGTTATATTTCATCGCTAATTACAGCCAATTTTCGTTTGTGATTTTAGGGAGCAGACCTGCTACGTTCCAAGAAACGATATCCAATTTTAAACCCTTTGACTTAGGGGATAGGGACCTTTTCTGCATGGAGGGTTCTCTGTGTGGACTTAAAGCTGGAATTGGCATGTCTATATTACCTTTGGAAGTCAAATCACCTGAATCGTGAATTGCCATTTTCAGAACCCCATCATTTATACATTGAATGCTGGTAGCTGGTATGAGCCCGGAATTTATTAGGTCCTGTCTCGTTGATATCTCCATAGCGCTCACTGGTGTTGTCCCTACCGCCACCAGGTCCAGTCACTCATTGTCATCCAAACCTGATATGGCACTGAATCTATTATAAGTTAAAATCGGCTGTGGGGGCCACTGAGCTTTATAGGGATTTCACATATGTAAGGTGGGGGGACATTTATGCTTTTTGGAGGGTAAAAGAAACCCAGTGGCAGGTTATTAATCCCTGCGGTGTTAGTAATATGATTTCGCCCTATGTTCAGGACTTCCTTTACGAGTCTGGGGGAACCAAATGTCATAACTACACAATCCCCCGTCAGAACCTTTTCCCTAGCCCCCACCCATTGGACTCGCCTAACCATCTTAAAGTCTTGAAAGAGGTGGGTGTGCAATCCAACCCTGTTGCTTAACCAGTAAAGAGACTTGTTCTTAAGGGCTGTCCATGTGTCGAGGTCATGCAAATTGTTGACCTTTATTTTGCTAAGAACTTAAGGTCCCATTTGTGGCATTTGGTGTAGGGCAACACAGCATGGCACCTTGCCGCACTGCCCTATGCCAAAGTGAAAAGGCAGAAATGTACTATATTTAGGGAATACAGTGCATTCCTGTCTTTTATGCTCCATCTGGTGCAGTTTTAGCAGCTTAGCACCAATGTAAGAATACTCGCACCATTGTGCAAGGGTGCCTCCATTGCAGGCAGGAGTTTTTTTGTGCAGGAAGGAGCTGTTTCCTGCACAAAAACAATCCTAAGAGGTGTTTTTCTCTTTCTATATGTGCTCCAGAATGCAGCACACATGGAAAGAGAAAAGAATGATGCACAATTAGCTTGTTTCTCCTCGCTTTGACTCACCTCGGGAGGCATGTGAATTTGAAGGTTTCACAGGATAACATCACTTTGCGTTCTGGGGCAGCGTCAAATTCCATGGGAGTTGCATAAGAAAATACACTGCAATGCTAAAGAAAAACTTCTCGGGTGCAGAGTAAGGCAAAGCAGCAATTTGCGCTCCGTTACCTTAATCATGATTTCTGAGGCTACTCAAAGCCACTCAGGGTGGCTTTGCGTGGCTTTATAAATCTTTCTGAGAACCCTGCATCACGCATATACCACTTTACATAGTGCAAAAGTGACACAGGGCTCTCTTAAATAAGACACTATGGCCCCCATTAGGATGGCGGGCGGACTTTGCCCGCCTGCCATCCTTCCAGTACAAGGGACCGCCCGCCATAAGGGCGGGGGTCCCATGACAGGAATTAGGATGCACCCGCCAATGTGCTGAAAGCACGGCCCGCCGCAATGGTAAAAATACATGTTGTGCATTTCAAAGCACAACGTGACAGGCACCGTGCGGTGCCTGCCACGTTGTACTTTCAAATGCAGGGGGGAGGTACCCCCCCGTGTGCACCCCCCAGTCCTCCAGAGTCCCTATGGGCCCGCAACAGGCCCCCTGACTCCGCATGCTTTTCCGTGGTGGCATTTTGGGGTGGAAAAGCGGCAGACGGTCTTTCCATCTGCTGCAGATCCCCCAGCCATGCCAATATGGCAGGGGGTCATTCCGGCACGGATGGCGGGCGGATCGCACCCGCCAGGCCGGCGGTGGCTACTGCCGGCCTCGCATGGCCGATCCACCCGCCATCCTAATGGGTCCCTATGTCTAATAATAGGTTATTAATATTCCAGAATTTAATTTAGCCAGGCACCACTTTTTTAATCACTGTGGTTTATGTGAATGGAGATATACAATGTTCTTCATTTATCTCACTTTTCTTTGTTTAGGTTATAAACATAGATCCAGATACACATTACAAAGAATTTTATATTTTCCTCTCATTGAATAGCATTTTTTAGGGGTAATGGATGCTATAGTGACTCAAGCCCTTCCTGATATCAAATAAGTTAAATCCAAACCTGTTATCTCAATTTACAAAGAAATGTTAGCTGCATTGACAGAAAAAAGGAGTTATCAGTAATTATAATGCACTGAGTCACATTATTACAAGGAAATCTATAATGATTCATATCCTACAGCTTTTTTTAAATGTCATCTTTCCTTCATATCAAAGGTGCAGTGAACATTAATGATCAGTTCAGGAACTAAAAACTAGACATAATAAACGTCATTAAGTTGTGGTATAATAAAGCCACTAAAGTAATTGTGGAAGATTTGGCTTCACTTAAATATCAAATTTTGAGACATAGCAACCTCATTAATGCTGAGCTGTAATTAATATTACTTCTACAAGTAACTTCCGAGGTCTTGTGCTTGTGCCAGCACATTCTCAATCGGATCCATGGCATAATATCAAGAAAACCAATATTGATTCACACACATTTTGAAAATTAATTATTGTTCTCAAAAATATTGCTTTCCTATACTTAAATAAGAAAAACACAAATATTGATGACCAAAATATTGTCATTAAAAAAGTCTTACTGTATTGCTACGGATAGCATATGTATCAGAAACAAAAGTATTGTTAACTTTAAATAAATAAATTAAATGTATAAGATCGCAAAATACACAATATTGGCATCATTATTATTGAAAATCGTTAAGGCAAATAGTGTGAAGTAATATATAAACTTTATATTCATTGAAATAAAAAATAAAATACAATTCTAAAATCATTCATAAATAATTCCAATTTATATAAATTGTTTAACACTAAAATAAACGTTAAATATATTAGGGAACTTGGCAGCTGGCTAAGGCAGCTGGTTGGGTGCTCTTAACTTCAGGAGGGGCGGTCCTATAAAGAATGAGTTTCTGCTCCTTTTCAGTTGATTACAGCCTCTCTGGGCCACCACTGGTATCTCTTCAATTAGGAAATATAGGGCATAGCCTATTTGGGGGGGGGGGGGGGGGTTGCTGGTGACACAGAGAATCCTGCATTGGTTTGTCACTGCTGGAGAAGTGTGGCTCAACGGTTAGAGGCGGCAGACCCGGAGGCAGAGGTGGGCCCAGGACCAGGGTTCAATTCCCGATGCGGCCGGGTGCAGGACCAATGTCAGCGGGCCCGATAAATCTCGCATCTGTGCCACTCTAACCATGGGGTCCCACGCTGCAACTCTGGGCAATAGCTTGCTTAATCTCCACTCCGGCCCCATCACCGCCGGGGAGGCCTGGCTGCACCTTGGGGATGCCCAGTAAAGGGACCATCTCACAGGGAAAGCCAGGACGAGTTCCCCAGTGGTACAGCGCTGGGATGCCTCTGGGTAACCACGCGCTCTATAAATCCAACATTAATTCATTCATTCACTTTGGAGCTTCGAGCTGCACAGCACGTATTGCCTGATTGGGGATGCAAGATGGCCAGCGCTGGTACAGTCAGCATAAACTGTTCGGATTGCTGCTGGGGAACATGTGGAGGAGTAAAGGCAGTAAGACTCTGATGCAGACAGAAGTTAACACTGGTGAAAAAGTGATAGCAGACAGCAAGAAACCTTAGTGCCGCACAGGCAAAAATTTTCAATTGGACATAGGTAGCCATTGTCAGAGGTTAAGTGGATATTTGACCACAGCAATTTGCTTTACATTCTGCCCCATTGCAAAATAGATTCAGAAACTACAGGAAGATTAACAGCAAAAACATGGCAGAAGTGTTATTGAAGGAAACTGTTGGCAATCACTATACATTAAGATCACAAAACCCATGGGGGTTAATTTACAAGCCCATTGCTCCACGGGTGCACCACTTTTTTTGATACACTGGTAGTGCAATGGGTTTGTCCACATTTACAAAGCCACGGAAGTCACCCTGCTTGACTTTTCATGGCCTTGTCAATATGAGCCCCTTTCAAGCATTCCTCTGCGTGAAAGGTGTGTTTCATGGGTGTTGCTGTGGGTGTTCCCACACAAAATCCTTGGAATCTGACACATTCCCAGATTCTTCCTTCTTTTTGCACTCCTCCTGTTATGAAGGAAATTGAGGCCTTAACATATCCTTTGTGTCACAGAGACAAGCAGGCCCTTTGACCTAGATTAGCCCTCATTTCACAATAAGGAGCAACAGAGAGGCTGTCCCATTATCTGATCACTGTGTGCTCTGTGCACAGAAGACGGTCCATCCTAAATACGTAATCTCCATGTCCAACAGTGACTAACCTACGTCACAACAATTTTTTGGAAACAGACCAAGAACACATCTTCCTCTGACCAACATTACGTCAATCCAAGACACCTTTCCAGCATAAGTATACCTCCCTTTGCCCAAGCAAACCAGAGGAGACAGAGACTTCCAGGCCGACACTCTGCCCGAGGCGCTGCAACCTGCGTCATGCCACAGCTCCAGCTGGCAGAGGTCCATCACCCATCTGTGGGTGTCCAGCTCAAGATCAGGATGAAGTCCCACTAAGGTAAAGGGGTTAGACTAACTCCTAGGGGGATTGTTGGCTCTCTAAAGACCTACACACATACTAGGTACACTTAGGTACATCTAGTTAGGTATCATAGGAGTATAGGCTTTACCTTAATGCATTCTGTATTTCATGTATTTGTTCATTACTATTGCAAAATGGTATAACTATACAAATCCTTTTTATTTAACTGCACTGCTGGCCATAATTCTCTGCTACTGTCCAACAGTTGTCGCAGCACGTATAACCAGTACTAGAAGAACAACTGTGCAATAAATTTTATTGTAAACACACCCAACTGTTTCTTCTATGTACTTCTCTGAGATGAGTGACTGAATGAAAAGTAGTATATGTTTCCATGATCCTGAGGGATGTGGGTTTTATGTTATGTGGTTGCCAGAAGCTATTCCCTTCTTGTCTTCAAGAAGTTTCTAGTGGCCTCTGAGCTAGCTGGTACACAGTAATTAAGTTTATTATACATAATAGGGGCATACAGACCTCAGTCCTATGCCAAGCCTATCATGTACGTTATTCCAATGCGCAGAACCTGCCTCTTTCTGTACCTCTCTTGCCTCTTTGTGCACCTCTCCTACCTCTTTCTGTACCCTTCCTGCCTCTTTTTGCACCTCTGTTGGTTCCTTCGGCACTGCTCTTGCTTCTTTCTGCACCTTACTTGCCTCTTTCTGCACATCTCATGCTTCTTTCTAAACCTCTGTTGCTTCTTTCAGCACTTCTATTGCCTCTTTTTGCACCTCTCTTGCTTCTTTCTGCACCTCACTTGCCTGTATCAGCACCTCTGTTGCCTTTTTCTGCAGATCTCTTGCCTCTTTCTGCACCTCACTTACATCTTTCAGCACCTTTGTTGCCTTTTTTCGAAGATCTCTTGCCCCTTTATGCACCTTTTCATTGCCTGGAATCCTTTTTTCTTGGACTGGGAATAATTTCAATTACGGTGGAGTAATCAGCATCATTCCAGTAATACTGAATAACTCTTTTGCGCAGTTACTGATAATACCAAAATTACTTCTACCTGTATAAATAAGAGTAATTTAGGTGAATAAATCCTACCACAAGAGCACATTTACCAAGCGGCTTCTTGAGCTGTGGTGTATGTGTTGTTAGGTGCACAGACAGATTGTCGAGTTTTAAATGTCGACCCACAAATATCAAGTTGGAAATATTGTGATGCAGAAATATTGACAGCAAGAATATCATGATCAAGAATATCGACTTGAAAGTAAGAAATATCATTTTTGAAAATATCGAAGTCATTAATATTGTTTGCAAAAATATAGTTGTTAAAAATATCGATGTTTTAATTGGTGTTATGTATTTTAGTATGTATTTTAAAAGTATGTAAACTATTTTTTGTATAATTATTACTTTTGTTTTTTAATATATGTGATAAATATTTAGTAGTTATTAATTTTATATTAATAACATTTTGTGCTTTTTAGTTCTGTAGCAGGTTGTGGTATTCTAGGGGGATTGAACGGGGAGTAATTTATCTCTAATAAAAAAATATTATTATTGATTAGTATTTATTAAATGTAAATTTGGTAGTGTTAACTGTGGAAATTAATTTGTTATTAATAAATTGATTATTAATTATTATGAATGAATTATTTGGTAATTATGTGATTTGTGTACATCTTTTAGGAGTGGGTTGTGGGTTTATAGGGGAATAGGGTTAGAAGTAATTTAATTATAATAAATTCATTAATATTTTTATTTAATATTATTTATTTAATTTACATTTTATAGTGTTAATTGTGGGAAATAATTTATTATTACCTATTTACTAATTGGTCCTTCATTATTATTAATGAATTAATTGTTAATTATGTTAATTGTGTCATTTTGTGAGAGCTGGTTGTGGGTTTATAAGGGAATAAGGTGGGAAGTAATTTAAATATAATACATTTAGTAATATTTTTTATTTAGTAATATTTATGTAATGTATATTTTATAGTGTTAATTGTGGAAATTAATTTACTATTAATTATCTATAAATTGCTTGTTAATTATTAATAATTCATTATTTGGTAATAAATTATGTTAATTGTGTTATATTTTTTGGAGCATGTGGTGGGGTTAACGCGGAATAGGGAGGGACGTCATTTATTTATAATTAATTAATAATTATGTATTAATTCATGTTAATTAAGTAATTTACATTTAAATGTGGCAATTGTGTAATTCATTTTAGATGTGAGTTGTGGGGTTTACAGTGGCAAATAGTGGGAAGTAATATCTTCTAAATTAATTAATAAAATGTTGATTGATATTAATTTATTAATGTTAAATTAGTTATGGAAATAGTATAATGATTTTTATGTTTGGGTAGTGGTGTTTATTGGGGTAGAAGATGGACAGTTATTTATTTTGAATTCATAATTAGTTGATAAATTATAATAATTCATCAATTCATAAACATTTCTGATAATTGTTTTTTTATTATTTTGTGGGTGGGTTTCACTTTTCATAGGGGTAACGTTTTAGGGAGTAAATACATTTTTATCTGTTTATTAATTAATAAGATTTCTTTAATCGATCATTAATTATGTTAATTATGGAGGTACCATTTTTTTGTATTTAGATAAGTGTAGTGAATTGCGTGGTGTTATAGGGTTGGAAATGCAAAAGATTACATTCATGTAATAATTAATGTTTTTGATTATAAATAGTTTCTATTAAAAATAGTCATTTGTTTGTAACTCATTTTATAAAATTAAAACAAATCTAGGTATTTGTTAGATCTTTTTAACTTTTAGAATGTTTTTATCTTTAATACATTTTTAATAGTTTTATATATGTTTCCGTTTTTTTTTTCAATCTTTTGTGTTGTAGTTGATATTTTGTTTGTTTTTAATTATCAACTGACTCCAATGGAAGTATTATTTTTTACCCTTCTGCTATCCAATACTTTCCCTACTGTTACACTCACTTGAGTGGAAATAGTAAGTTTTACCCTACCACTATCCAACATTTTCCCTACTATTGCACTCACTGGAGTGGGAATAGTAAGTTAAACCCCTCCGCTATCCAAGACTTTCCATATTGTTCCACTTACTGGAGAGTGAAAAGTAAACTTTACCCCTCTGCTATCCAATACTTTCCCTACTGTTGCACTCACTGGAATGGGAATAGTAAGTTTTACCCCTCTGCTATTCAACACTTTCCCTACTTTTACACTCACTGGAGTGGGAATAGTAATTTTTAGCCCATCGATATCCAACACTTACTCTACGGTTGCACTCACTGCAGTGGGGATAGTCATTTTTAACCCTCCGCTATCCAACATTTTCCCTAGTGTTGCACTCACTGGAGTGGTAATGGTCATGTTTACCCCTCCACTATCCAACATTTTCCCTACTGTTGCACTCACTGGAGTGTGAATAGTTATTTTTACCCTTACAGTATCCAACACTTTCCCTACTGTTGGACTCAATGGAGTGCAAAATGTAAGTTTAAAGACTATTAGATATTTTAATGTTTCAATTTATAATATAATGTTTTTTTAATTGGATTTTATGGTATACGTGTATGTATACATATATATTTATTTGTAAATGTTCATATTTATAAAATAAAAAAAATTAGGAGTGTATTATTTGTTTTGAAGTAAAAAAAAATAAATATATATATATATATATATATATATATTTCATTTAATATATGTATATTATAGTTAGGATTTTTTTCATTGTTAAATCTCAAAATTCTATTTGGAATAACTTTGGCGCTGGTTGACGAATCTGCCTCAAAATTTCCTCAAAATGGCCTCGCGGCGTTCCGGTCCTTCCCTGAAAGTGTAGGGGGTTTTGGTCAAGCGGGGGCCGAGATAAAAGGGGGGTCCCAAAACGCGTTTTCCCCATGTTAATTTCCATAGGGCGGTCGATTTCACTTTTAGCCCGAACGGCTGAATGGATTTCCACCAAACTTGGCAAAATTGTAGGGACTGGTAGCCCGATGTGCCTTTGCTATGTCTCAAAATATGTGCTCCAGTGGATTTTGAGTAATTAAGGTTCAAAAAAATATATATATCTATAGCCGCGCTCCGGTACGCGCACCGGTACGCGCACCGGGCGCGCCACGCGACTTGCGCGCAGAAAGCTGATTGCCTCTGGGGTGTCTGTAAACATTCTAAACAGTCCGGAGCGGCCGCCATCTTGTGTCTCGGTAGGATCGAGACACGAGAGGTGGCCAAAACAAAGAGGGAAATGACCATAAGGGGGCAGAGTAGACCCCCGCTTGACCCCCTAGGTTTGATGTGGGGGTCATAAAAGGGCCCCGCGGGGCAAAAAAAAAAATATTTTTTTTTTGATTTTTGCGGGGGGAGCGTACCGGGGAGCGTACCATGGGGAAAAAGAATGACAGTTTTAAAAGTAGCTGTTTAAATAAAAAATGTTTTGTTGTTTTTTTTATACATACACATACATATATATAAATGCATATGCATATATATATATATGCATATATGTGTATATGTGTGCGTGTAGAGAGAGGTAGAGAGGTAGAGGTAGAGAGGTAGAGAGGTAGAGAGGTAGAGAGGTAGCGGTAGAGAGGTAGAGATTAGTAGAGAGAGAAGAAGAGAGAGGTAGAGAGGTAGAGAGTAGAGAGTGAGTAATAGAGAGTAGAGAGTGAGTAGTAGAGAGTAGTAGAGAGCAGTAGAGAGAGTAGCAGAGAGTGAGTAGTAGAGAGTAGTAGAGTGAATAGTAGAGTGAGTAGTAGAGAGTAGTAGAGAGTGAGTAGTAGAGAGTGAGTAGTAGAGAGTAGTAGAGAGTAAGTAGTAGAGTGAGTAGTAGAGAGCAGTAGAGAGTGAGTAGTAGAGAGTAGTAAAGAGTGAGTAGTAGAGAGTGAGTAGTAGAGAGTGAGTAGTAGAGAGTTGTAGAGAATGAGTAGCAGAGAGAATAGTAGTGAGTAGTAGAGAGTGAGTAGTAGAGTGAGTAGTAGAGACTAGTAGAGAGAGAGTAGTAGAGAGTAAGTAGTAGAGAGTAGTAGAGAGTGTGTAGTAGAGGGAGAGTAGTAGAGAGTGAGTAGTAGAGAGTAGCAGAGAGTGAGAAGTAGAGAGTGAGTAGTAGAGAGTAGTAGTGAGTAGTAAAGAGTGAGTAGTAGAGAGAGAGTAGTAGAGAGTGAGTAGTAGAGAGTAGTAGATAGTGAGTAGTAGGGAGTAGTGAGTAGCGAGTAGTAGGGAGTGAGTAGTAGAGAGAGAGTAGTAGAGAGTAGTAGAGTAGTAGAGAATGAGTAGTAGACAGTGAGTATTTGAGAGTAGTGGAGTAGGAGAGAGTAAGTAGTAGAGAGTAGTGGAGAATATTCCAAAGTTTGGCACAGCACCACTTTCACAATGAGTCCAATCAAATCATATCACTTAGAGTCCTTATTGAAGCGCTGAATCTTGGTGTATATTCAAATGCTTTTATTTTCCTTAAGTTTATGTACCACAGCCAGCCAAAACGTTTCGTTCTGTACAACAGAACTTCTTCAGGGCGTTCTTATTTCCTTCAAGTTATGTCGGTATCCAGTTGTCATATAACTAGATATTTCTTCCAAATGTTAGACGAGACATAAGTATATTCTTATTCAAAGTGACTAGGTATCAATTTTACCCACACTATTCGGGCAGACTTGAGTAATTTATAGCATCCTCAAAGTCAGTCTTTCAAAAATTCCAAAGTATAGGACATGATAATCCAAATCCAAATATTTCTCAAGAAAAGTCATTTACAATCGTTCGGAATATCGGTGTTTGGGCAGATATGATCCAGGGACCCCCAGTATGCAAGGGGAATTAGTCCCCCCTCTGCAAACGCGCCAGTGGCCTGCATTGCAGAGAGGTATAACAAGGGTGTGGCCTCATTACACTTCTCTGCAATGCAGCTCCCTCGCGCATACTGGAGGCTCCTGGTGGACTAGTTGACCCCAGGGACCCCCAGTATGCAAGCCGAATTAGTTCCCCCTCTGCAAACGCGGCAGTGGGCTGCGTTGCAGAGAGGTGTAACAAGGGGCATAGTCTCATTACACCTCTGCAATGTAGCCCCTGGCGCATACTGGAGGTTCCAGGTTGGCTAATTGGCCCCCAGGGGCCTCCAGTATGCAAGGGGAATTAGTTCCCCCTCTTCAAACATGCACGGGGGCTGCGTTGCAGAGAGGTGTAAAAAGGGTTGTGGCTTCATTACACCTCACTGCAATGCAGTCCCCTGGCGCATACTGGAGATTCCTGGTGGGCTTTCAGGTCTTCTATAGTTAGGAATTAGCATTAAAAAAACCTTTGAAATTCACTGAAAAAACCATAGGTTTCACACCAGTTATAGTTAGGAATTAGCATTTAAAAAACCTTTGAAATTCACTGAAAAAACCATAGGTTTCACACCAGTTATAGTTAGGAATTAGCATTTAAAAAACCTATTAAATTCACTGACAAAACCATAGGTTTCACACCAGTTATAGTTAGCTGGAAATTTTACTGACATAAAACCATTGAAATTCCCACGTTATAGTTAGTTGGACTCACTATAACTTGCACGCCTGCAATGTACTGCTGATGACATCACATATTACATCACTCATGACATGGTCAGTGACATCACTCATGACATCACTGATGACACCATCCAGTGAATGTGTGTCTTTCTGAAAAATACATTTGTTTTATATATGTATTTGTAAAGGTCGACGGAAGAATAAATGTTTAAATAAGTGTGTAAATGGATGTTTTTTTAAAAAACAAATGGTTGGTTAACTGGCTTATTAAGTGTATCTTAGTGAATACATATATTAGCGAGTATTGTTTAAATATTTAAATGTTTGTATCAGTGTTTCTCTTTGTGTATAAGTGGCTGCAGGGGTTGGTGACTGACTCACTGTTTGTATGTGTTTTGAAGACAGCATATGTGCGGGACTGTATGGGTGGATGAGTGTGTATATGTGTGTGTTAGTGAGTGAATGACTGTCTCACTAGTGTCTTCATTAGTAACGACATATGTTTTAATCTAGTATATGTGAGTATTGATGTATATAAGTGATTATAGTATATATAGTGAGAGATTGTAGGAGTTCCTGTTTAAATAAGTATGTGTTTCTATAAGTGATTGTTTAAGAGAGTAAGTATGTGTAAGTTTCCTTAGAAGTAAGGTGGTAGTGTGTGTATAAATGTATATGCAAATAAATGGATGTTCAATAGTTTATTTGCATGTGTGAGTATGTGTGTGAGTAACTTTTGGATGACTGCTGATGTGTAACAGGATGTATAGGTGTATCACTACATATGATGAGTGAGTATATATATGAGTGACTATATAGAACTGTTGGTGAATGAGTGGATGTGTATATAGATGGTGGAATTACTGAATTGGTTGTTGTTACTGGTTTGGGTATCTCCATTTTTTTGAAAATGTTTGTTTCTATTTTTGAATATGTGTTTCAAGCGTTACATTACACTGAAATTAGGTCTGTCACTCTGTCACAAGGATGGTGTCATCAGTGATGTCATGAGTGATGTCACTGACCATGTCATGAGTGATGTAATATGTGACGTCATCAGCAGTGCATTGCAGGCGCGCAAGTTATAGTGAGTCCAACTAACTATAACGTGGGAATTTCAATGGTTTTATGTCAGTAAAATTTCCAGCTAACTATAACTGGTGTGAAACCTATGGTTTTGTCAGTGAATATATATATATATATATATATATATTACCTACTGGCGGTCGCCAATAGGTAGTTATAGTTAGGATTTTTTTCAATGTTAAATCTCAAAATTCTATTTGGAATAACTTTGGCACCGGTTGACGAATATGCCTGAAAATTTCCTGGAAATGGCCTCGTCGAGCTCCGGTCCTTCCCTGAAAGTTTGGGGGGGATACGTCAAGCGGAGGCCGAGATAAAAGGGGGGTCCCAAAACGCGTTTTCCCCATGTTAATTTCCATAGGGCAGTCGATTTCACTTTTAGCCCGAACGGCTGAATGGATTTCCACCAAACTTGGCAAAATTGTAGGGACTGGTAGCCCGATGTGCCTTTGCTATGTCTCAAGATATGTGCTCCAGTGGATTTTGAGTAATTTAGGTTCAAAAAAATATATACATCTATAGGCGCTCTCCGGTGCGCGCACCGGAGAGCGCTCCAGGCGCGCCACGCGACTTGCGCGCAGAAAGCTGATTGGCTCTCAGTTGTCTGTAAACATTCTAAACAGTCCAGAGCGGCCGCCATCTTGTGTCTCGGTAGGATCGAGACATGAGAGGTGGCCAAAACAAAGGGGGAAATGACCATAAGGGGGCAGAGTAGACACCCCCTGTACCCCTAGGTTTGATGTGGGGGCCATTAAAGGGCCCGCGGGGTCTCACCTTTTTTTTTTATTTTTTCGATTTTTGCGGGGGAAGCGCCTGGTACGTGCACCGGGGAGCGTATCAAGGAGGGTACTATGGAAAAATAATCACTTCAAAAAATTGTATGTTTATTAATTGTTTTTTTTTATTTTTTTTTATTTTATGTAAGTACCTACATGTAGGTACCAATGCAGAAACTTAAATTTAATGTACACCGTCTCCTCTGTAGATATCTTGCATGTTGTTACAGAAGTTTTTGTGGTATATGGAATCCATACCATAGTCTGTCAGGAAAGCAGAAACAGATCTTTTAAGCACTCCCTGAGAATTTCTAGGGGATCATGAGTAGTATATCCTGTTCCCTTATGAAAATGAGGTGTAAAATATACATAGGAGATAATATAGTGGGAGAAAGGTAGTAACTATGAGTAAACTTACTATGTAACAGAAAAATAGTTGAACAGTATACTATAAGTCTCACTTTATATTTTAAACATTTTTGGTAATACTTTATGAATTACATATAAAAATGAATATTGTCTCAAACAATTTAAAATTATTAAATATAAATTTATTCCTCTGATTCTTTTTCATAATTTAATAAAATTTCTAACATAATATTGTCCGGAATTTCCTCATAATTATAAGTACATGATTCCATTTGTTCCAAACATTCTATTAACTGTTGATCCAAAGAGTCATCCATGAAATCTACTTCATCTTTTTGCTCTTCTGGTTTTTCCACCTTTATTTTGATAGAAGTAACATTTGCTTGATTTTCTCCTTCCATTTTCTTTCTGAAAATTGCATACAAATTAACTATATTAGTAGAGTTAGGGTACTGTATACCAGAGAAGCCTAACTCAATCCATAACTATTACAGAGAAGTCTATCTCAATCTATAACTATTACAGAGGGATAGTATATAACTAACAGAATATTTTTTCAGAAATTAACTTAAAGTGTACAATATACTTCCATAATAACAATTTACCTTGGAGAAATCAGTTGAAGTTGTCAGTGTAATTTGTTTTCAAATGTACTTCTGGAAGCAGTAGTCAAAATGGCTGTGTTTCCCTCTCTTCTTTTATATATATTCTTGTACTTAACCAATGAAACGTCAGGAAATAATCGTAGAAAATGAGAGAAACTTTTTAATTGGTTGTAAATTCTAACATTTCATATGTGTTTTTGTCATGTAATTTACCTCAGGATATTTAGACAGGCCTGTAGCCTAAATGTCTCAATGGAATTCCACCAAGTTTGGGTAAATGGTAGGGACTGCTATGTAGTAGGGCCTATTCTATATTTGATGAAAGTGTCTCCAGTGGTTTTTTTGTAAATTGCTTTCCCATCTTTTTTAATAGAGCGCTTACCGGTGCGCGCTCCTTTACGCGCACCGGCAGCGTTACGGGAGTCCTCCATTTTGTGTTTCGGTACCATTGAGACACAAGATGGAGGGTAAACAATGTTCGGTATGGGTAGAAGGGGGCACGGTAGAGACTTCTTGACCCTCTAGGTTTTCTGAGGGGGGCTTAGGAGGCTCATAAACGTAAAAATAAAAAAAAAAATCTTTAATTTTCCACGGGGGAAGCGCCTGGTACGCGCACCGTGAAGCGTACGGGAAAGCGTACTTTGGTGAAAAATAGTGAAAAAAGTTAGAAAAAGATAAACGTTTTGAATGATCAGAGGTAGGGTAGCTCTGAAAAGAGCTTTTGGGTTTTGTGGTTGATTTAGGTACCTACAAGTAGGTTCCAATGCACATTCTTAAATTCAGGAGGAATATTCTATTCCCTTCATCTGAGAAGTGCACACCATCTCCTCTGTAGATGTCTTGCATGTTGTAACGCAAGTTATTATTCTATATTGAACCCATTCCATAGTCTCTCATGTAAGCAGAAACAGATTTATTCACATGTTTCCGTGCTTTCTCAAATTGTGGACAAAATTGGTTGGACCAGTTCCATTTCTGTCTTTGGCATATATTGGAATATACCAAGGCAGTTTGTGGAAAAAGTGTCATTAATTGATCAAAGGTGTCCTTTAAGAGCATTTCCAGACCAACCCCAGTCATAGTGCCTAAATCATTTCCACCACAGTGCACTATTAAGAGGTTAGGGTTTGGCAGATGCAAAAAGGTTTTCACCAATGGTATCAATTGGTGACATTTTAATCCTCTCTGGCCAATCCACTTGATTTCCACATTTGGTAAATCAAGGTTGTGAAAATGTCTGCTATCTGCATACCTTTGAGCCCAGTGGATGTAGCTGTGTCCAAGGATCCAGACAGAAAACATGATGAGAGAAGGTTCTGATGCAGTCAGATGATGTGTGGGAATGAAATGGCAGTTGGAACAGTAGGAGTTTACAAAAAAATAATTGTGGAGTTTCACTGCTTTTGAATCACAAGCAATGATTGGTGGATTCAGATAGTTGAAAACTTAGGGTGCATGGTTGTCTTGTGTTAAAGAAGCAATTTGAATGGTTAAAAAAAGTCACTAAAAGCTAAAATACCCTGGATAGGCTGGTGTATTGAGAGGTCAAACATCCTTGCTGAGTTAATTTGCAACATTGTACAATAAACTTTTGAACCTGAGAGTTCAGTTAGGAGGGAGTTGCTATGGTAACAGATAGAAAGATCTGAGAGGGGGAAGGGTGTTGGTTTGAAAATAGTGAGGGAAAACTTTTGATTGGTTGAATTAAGGCGTATGTGTTCAAAGTTAGAGATTTTCTATGCCAGTCTTGGTTTCAGTGTATTGAGTGCACACTTTTTGCTCTGCTAAAGAGAAATTGGTGTGTGTGTCTGACACTGTTTTCAATCTCCCAAAGCATTTGTAAAGGTAAGTAATGATTTATTTAATTTAGATAGAGACTTGTTTGCTCTATGGAGAATATTTAGAAGCAGATAGTTATGTTTTAGAAGTCAAATGGTATGCTAGTATATAAGTCCTGTGTTGTGTTTCTTATATGTTACTGAAAAAAACGAATTTGGGGTTAAAATGAATGTTATTTGCATTTGGCCCTTTTTTATGATTGCCTTGTGCAGCTGTTGCATCACTTTAAACATGGGTAATAAGTGACGCATTGGTGGCGCAAGGCCTTCATAAATAAGGCTCTGACTTTGTTTGCTGTTGATTTGTTTTTGGATTTTTGATAATGCTTGATATCAACATTTGAAAGATAAAGGATTTGTATTTGGGGAAACAGTGACGTTTCAAAAGTGATATTCTGTGCTTGTACATAGGTTGTGCGCAGTATTTTTTAAATGTTATTCAAAAAACGATTTTGGGTGCAAATGAATGGTATTTGCATTTGGCCCTTATTTATGATTGCCTTATGCAACTGGTGCATCACTTTATACATGGGAAATAAGTGACACTCTTGTGGCGCAAGACCTCATAAATAAGGCCCTGACTTTGTTTGCTGATATTGAGTGGTTGTACATAGGTTCTGCGCGGGGTTTCTTACATGTTATTCAAAAATCGATTTTTGGGTGCAATTGATTGGTATTTGCATTTGGCCCTTTTTTATGATAGCCTTGTGCAGCTGATGCATCACTTTAAACATGGGTAATAAGTGACGCACTGGTGGCGCAAGGCTTTCATAAATAAGGCTCTGACTTTGTTTGCTGTTGATTTGATTTTGGATTTTTGATAATGCTTGATATCAACATTTGAAAGATAAAGGATTTGTATTTGGGGAAACAGTGACGTTTTAAAAGTGATATTCTGTGCTTGTACATAGGTTGTGCGCAGTATTTTTTAAATGTTATTCAAAAAACGATTTTGGGTGCAAATGAATGGTATTTGCATTTGGACCTTTTTATGATTGCCTTATGCAACTGGTGCATCACTTTATACATGGGAAATAAGTGACACTCTTGTGGCGCAAGACCTTCATAAATAAGGCCCTGACTTTGTTTGCTGATATTGAGTGGTTGTACATAGGTTCTGCGCAGTGTTTCTTACATGTTATTCAAAAATCGATTTTTGGGTGCAATTGATTGGTATTTGCATTTGGCCCTTTTTTATGATAGCCTTGTGCAGCTGATGCATCACTTTAAACATGGGTAATAAGTGACGCACTGGTGGCGCAAGGCTTTCATAAATAAGGCTCTGACTTTGTTTGCTGTTGATTTGATTTTGGATTTTTGATAATGCTTGATATCAACATTTGAAAGATAAAGGATTTGTATTTGGGGAAACAGTGACGTTTCAAAAGTGATATTCTGTGCTTGTACATAGGTTGTGCGCAGTATTTTTTAAATGTTATTCAAAAAACGATTTTGGGTGCAAATGAATGGTATTTGCATTTGGCCTTTATTTATGATTGCCTTATGCAACTGGTGCATCACTTTATACATGGGAAATAAGTGACACTCTTGTGGCGCAAGACCTTCATAAATAAGGCCCTGACTTTGTTTGCTGATATTGAGTGGTTGTACATAGGTTCTGCGCAGTGTTTCTTACATGTTATTCAAAAATCGATTTTTGGGTGCAATTGATTGGTATTTGCATTTGGCCCTTTTTTATGATTGCCTTGTGCAGCTGATGCATCACTTTAAACATGGGTAATAAGTGACGCACTGGTGGCGCAAGGCCTTCATAAATAAGGCTCTGACTTTGTTTGCTGTTGATTTGTTTTTGGATTTTTGATAATGCTTGATATCAACATTTAAAAGATAAAGGATTTGTATTTGGGGAAACAGTGACGTTTCAAAAGTGATATTCTGTGCTTGTACATAGGTTGTGCGCAGTATTTTTTAAATGTTATTCAAAAATCGATTTTTGGGTGCAGTTGATTGGTATTTGCATTTGGCCCTTTTTTATGATTGCCTTATGCAACTGGTGCATCACTTTATACATGGGAAATAAGTGACACTCTTGTGGCGCAAGACCTTCATAAATAAGGCCCTGACTTTGTTTGCTGATATTGAGTGGTTGTACCTTTACAACTGAAGCAATTATTTATCATGACAACCTCAGGACATTATACATGCTACTTAAAATCTGAAAATGGATGGAGTTACTGCAATGATTCTCATTTAACTTATAAACAACGTTTGCCTTATGACTCTACAAATTCTTATCTAGTGTTTTTAAAACCAAAGTTTTAGTAAAGGGAATTGGCCTTTGAAGACGGGAATAGATAATAAAAGTTAGTTAGTTAGTTAGTTAATCTAATATTTTAAATTATTTATCTCATGTAGATACTTTAAGTGGATCTCAAAGTAAAAAATACTGATATATCAGACACAAATTGGCCGTGAGGAAAGTGTAAGGTATGATGTTCTTAGATCTTTTTTCATAGGAAGTCGATGAAATGGAAGTTATAGAGCACAGCAGACTTTTTTTCCACCAAAAGGACTTTCACTATCTTCTATTTGGCCTCACGGAAAAGTAAGTGAATCAAAGATTAGTGTACATATGAGATGTATGTTTGAATGGTTTTTTTTAAACACAATCTTTTAGATTGTGTTTTTTTTTTCCGCTGTTATATGATGAAGACTTTGAACTCACTAATTTAAGTGAAATTCAATATATTCTGAGAACAGCAAAAATAAATAATGTAACATATTGTAGAAGTTATTGTGTAGTTTGCATTGTGTAATTTATATTGTGTTCACATTGTCTTACACTCCTTTTCTTTTTCACCCTTATTTACCTCTCATTACTAATTTACACTCTTTTTTCATCGCTGTTTCTTTACTGCACTTCATTCACAACTTCTCAATCTAATAGGAACTGTCTGCATTTCCTCTGTTCCTTCCACCACTTTTTATCTTTTTTATATTCTCTCAGTACCACTGCTTTAGTTTCCTAACCCTCTCTTTCTTTTTCTCCATTTTTTTTTCTTTCGCACTCATTGTACTGTAGTTCACTTAGTTCTTCCTTTTGTCTTTCTGTGTACTTACTCTCTCAGTCCTGTTTTATCCATCGTTCTATACTAACTTCATTCCTTTCATCCCTTCACTCTGTGACTTCACTTCACTCACTCTCAATCATCTTCTATTCCTCTTTTTTATTTATAGTTTCTCAATCAGACTTCTCTCCTTTTCACTCATTTTTCTTTTACTTTCTTATCTTTACTGATTTTGTTTTGATATCTTACATTCTTTTAGTATCTTATTTACCTTTAGGAATTTGTTCTCTTTCTATTTCTTTTTCCTTTTTTTTCTCTTTCTACATTACTTTCTTTCTGTTTTTGTATCCTTCACTATTGCTTCATTTCTTAGTAAACTTTTGAAGATTTTTAAACCTCATGAACTGTTTCTTCTATTTTATTATATATTTTTAAGTAATTATAACGTGTTTTTTCTTTTATCTTTCACAGATACAAGTTTGCATTGATTATATGGTAAGTGTGTTTACAAAATGTTTTTTGTTATCACCTTTGGTTTTATTTTCACTATTTTTCTCTCACCCTACCTCACCCTTGTTTCCTTACTTTGCTTCCCTCACTTATTCTTTTCTTCCATGTTTACTTCCTACCACATTCAACTTCTTTCAGTACCTCTGCCTATGCACACTCCTTCACTTACCTTTTTTACTGGTTCACTTAGTCCCTTTGTGACACTCCTTCTTTTACTCTCTCTCTTCTTTCTCTCTATTATTCCCCATGTCTTACCCTTATTCACTTACATGTACCCTCTTTCACCCCTCTTTACTTATATTCACTGCTATTTACTTTCCCTCCGTCACTACTATTCCTTTCCTCTGATTCCGTCACTACCTGTCATTCCCATACTTAACTGTCCTTCCTTTTACTTTCATCATCCATTCACATTCTCCCAGAACCTCTGCTTTAGTCTTCTTCCTCTTTCTTCTCTTCTTTTGCTCCCTTATTCATTTTTCTTTTCTCAGTTACTTCCTCTTACACTTTTTATCTGTCTTACTATCTATTACACAGTCCCTCTGTGTTCCTCCCTTTAGCTCTCTTTCTCTTAACACCACTCTCTCTGTCCCCATTCCTTATGGTCACTCCTTCATTATTTTTTTTTTCTTTTTTTTGTTGGTGCGCTGACGGTACGCGCACCGGGGCGTTCATCGGTACGCGCACCGGGAGCGCTCCAGAGTCAAATATAAAAAAAAAAGTAAAATACTATTTTAAAATAAAAATATTATCTTAATATACATTATAGTGTTCATTTTTAGAAAAACATACCTTTCTCAGCTAAAGACATTTGTGAAAAAATAAGCTTAGAAATTCACTAAAAAGTACATAGGTATGAAGCCCTACAAAAAATTAAAAATTAGCATTAAAAAAACCTATGAAATTCACTGAAAAAACCATAGGTTTCACACCAGTTATAGTTAGGAATTAGCATTTAAAAAACCTATGAAATTCACTGAAAAAACCATAGGTTTCACACCGGTTATAGTTAGGAATTAGCATTTAAAAAATCTATTAAATTCACTGAAAAAACCATAGGTTTCACACCAGTTATAGTTAGCTGGAAATTTTACTGATATAAAACCATTGAAATTCCCACGTTATTGTTAGTCGGACTCACTATAACTTGCGCGTGCAATGCACTGCTGATGACATCACATATTACATCACTCATGACATGGTCAGTGACATCACTCATGACATCACTGATGACACCATCCTTGTGACACAGTGACAGACCTCCTCTCACTGTAAAGTAACCTTTGAAACACATATTGAAAAATAGAAACTAACATTTTCAAAAAAGTGCATATACCCATACCAGTTACAACAACCAATTCAGTAATTTCACCATCTATATACAAATTCACACATTCACCAACAGTTTTATGTATTCACTCATACATATACTCACTCATCATATGTAGTGATACCCCTATTCATTCTGTTACACACCGACAGTCATCAAAAACTTACTCATACATATACTCACACATGCAAATAAACTAATAAACATCCATTTATTTGCATATACAACTATACACACATTAGCACATTACTTCTAAGGAAACTTACACATACTTACTCTCTTAAACAATGACTTATAGAAACACATACTTATTTAAACAGGAACTCTTTCAATCTCTCACTCTCACATATACTTACTTATATACATCAATGCTCATATATACAAGATTAAAACATATGTAGTTACTCATAAAGACACTAGTGAGAGAGGCATTCACTCACTAACACACACATATACACACTCATCCACCCATACAGTCCTGCACATATGCTGTCTTCAAAACACATACAAACAGTGAGTCAGTCATTGATGCATCTATGTGCTAAGTAACAGCCCCACCAAACCATACAGACACTCATACTGATACTAAAAAAACATCTAATAACCCATATACACACACATGTAGCTACTCACCAACCCATGCAGCCACTTATACACAAAGTAAAACAATGATACATATATTTAAATATTTAAACATTACTCGCTAATATATGTATTCACTAAGATACACTTAATAAGCCAGTTAACCAATCAATTTTTTTTTAAAAAACATCCATTTAGACACTTATTTAAACATTTATTCTTCCATCGACCTTAACATATACATATATAAAATATATTTATTTTTCAGAAAGATACACATTCACTGGACGATGTCATCAGTGATGTCATTTGAGATGTCATCAGTGATGTCATGAGTGATGTCACTGACCATGTCATGAGTGATGTAATATGTGATGTCATCAGCAGTGCATTGCACGCGCAAGTTATAGTGAGTCCGACTAACTATAACGTGGGAATTTCAATGGTTTTATATCAGTAAAATTTCCAGCTAACTATAACTGGTGTGAAACCTATGGTTTTTTCAGTGAATATATATATATATATATATATATTACCTACTGGCTATCGCCAGTAGGTATATATAGTTAGGATTTTTTCTCTATGGGACTTTTGAAAATTCTATGTCTAATAACTTTGGCGTTTGTGGACGGAATCGGCTGAAATTTTCAGGAAAATGGCACATTTTGTTTCTGAGCAGCCCCTAAAAATTTGGGGGGGGTTCATCAAGGGGGGGCCGAGAAAAAAGGGGGGTCCCAAAACACCTTTTTCCCATGTTAATTTCCATAGGGCGTTTGGCCTCACTTTTAGCTCGAACTAACTATATATGCGAATTTCTATGGTTTTGTGCGAGTAAATTAAGGTTTTGTAAATGCTAATCCCTAACTATATATGGTCTATAACCAATGGTTTTTTCAGTGAATTTTCATGGTTTTGTAAATGCAAATTCCTAACTATATATGGTCTATAACCTATGGTGTTTTCAGTGAATATATATATATATATTCAATGAAAAAACCATAGGTTTTAGCCCATATATAGTTAGGGATTAGCATTTACAAAACCTTATTTTACTCGCATAAAACCATTGAAATTCGCATATATAGTTAGATGCGCTAACTATATATCGCGCACCCGCAATCCACTGCTGATGATGTCACATATTACATCATTCATGACATGCTCAGTGACATCACTGATGACATCACTGATGACAACATCCAGTGACTGTATGTTTCTGTAAAGTTAAAATATGTATTACATATTGAAGAATGAGTGGATGTATAAGTGTCTGGATGAAGGATTTAGTAGGTGCATGACTGACTATAAGTGAGTGATTAAATGTGTCTCACTGAGTGCATGGGTTAGTGACTAAACTGTCTTAATTTGTGCATCATTATGTCTGTTGTTCTGTAAACTGCTGCATGTGTTGATCAGTAGCTATATGAGTAACTATATGGGTTATTGATTGGTTGCCCAAGTATTTGTATGGGAGACTGAGTGTGTGTGGGGGTGGCTGGGAGGTGTGTGACTCTGTGCATAGATGTGTGAGCAGTTGATTCACTAGATGTATGAGTTCAAGAGTGCATGTAGAAACAGCTGCATGGGCGGTTGACTGTGTGCATGAGTGTATTGGTGAGTGAATGGATATCTCAGTGCTACATGTCAAAGTAAGTACATATGTAAAACACAGTACATGTGAGAGTTGACATATATAAATAACTGTGCATAAGAGCCAGTGAATGTGTGAGTGGCTGTATGGATCATTGTGAACTTGTATCAGGGATTGTATAAGGGAGTAAATATGTGTTAGTATATGTTTGAATAAGTAAGATGTGTATAACTGTATAGTTGAGGAAATGGAGGTGTGATTGATTCTTTGCATGACTGACTAGGTGTGTGAGTAACTCCATGGATGAGTGAGTCTGTGAGTTTTTGTTTACACTGAGTGTATCTAAGGTTATATTAGAGTCTGAAGAGGTTAATCGTATTATCACATGAATGATGTCATTAGTTATGTGCTCAGTAATGCCAAATGAGATGTCAAATGAGATGTCATCAGTGATGTCATTTGGGATGTATTCAGTGATGTCATCAGTGATGTCATCAGTGATGTCATTTGAGATGTCATCAGTGATGTCATCAGTGATGTCATTTGAGATGTCATCAGTGATGTCATCAGTGATGTCACTGAGCATGTCATGAATGATGTAATATGTGACATCATCAGCAGTGGATTGCGGGTGCGCGATATATAGTTAGCGCATCTAACTATATATGCGAATTTCAATGGTTTTATGTGAGTAAAATAAGGTTTTGTAAATGCTAATCCCTAACTATGTATGGGCTAAAACCTATGGTTTTTTCATTGAATTTCAATGGTTTTTTATTAACAAATATCAAAAGCTGTCAAATGTCAAGTACGTGATAGGTAAAAACATTTTCGTGTTTATGCACGCTGATGTGCTTTAAACGCTGCCCTCCCCCCCCCTCTTTTCTCTTAGAAGTACTCTCTCTTTGCAGATAGTGAAGGGTAGTTAACGCAGGCCTTTGCCCCCGTTGTAATCCGTCGTGCCTGCTTGTCTCTCCATTTGATTGATTGTTATCCAAGCATTTACTATTCTAGAATGTATTCTCTTTGGTTCATTCTCTATTTACTAACAAGCACAAAGCCGCAATACTCTGTTTAGTCTATGCAGATAGTGAAAAATCGTGTTAAAAAAAAAAATAATCGAGCAAAATCAGTAGACCACTAATGGGATCTCTTTTTGACCTCGCTAAAATAGAAACATTAGGAACAACCCTTCATGAGAAATACGAAACTAGTGAGATGAACTGAGCTCCACACCATGATGGCTGCAAGACAGCTCGGCTCCGCCACCCACCCCGCCCAAAATAACGATAAACTCTATGCAAATATTATAAATATATACAACACACCAGCAAAGTAACAGGGTAAAACATTTTATTAAATAACTATTTACATAACTATTTTATACTTTTTGTTGCCTGATCCGGCTAGCTCAATCGATCGAGCATGAAACTCATGCATTCTGATAGCAAGCGTTGCTGCTGATGCTATGCAAACAAAAACTGGTTTTCAGTTTGTACATTCTTCAAGATTTTTCATCCAAGGCTGGTTGAGAGTTTGTAGAACGATGGCTTCAGATTTTCAACATACGGTGTGGTGGCGCGGACTGGGAGGGTGTGCTTGACTTCTGCCCCCTCCCCAAGTCGTGTTGCCCTGGCGTGGCCTAAGATCGCCCCCGACATAGGCGGCCGGCTCCCGGGGTCCGGCGGAACTTTTTGCCTTTTAATGACTCTTCCATTCTGGACCTTATCCCACAATCCATTTGACCTGAAGACACGCTGTAGTGGGGCGCCCCTTTACTGTTTCAGTTGCCATTCCGCCCGCTTTTGCTACACTGTGCCTCATCCGCCATTCAGCTGTTTATCGCCTGCTCTTGCGGCTACAGCGTCTCGCTCACCATGTAGTTGAGTTGCGCCCACTCTTGCGGTGCAGCGATAGGCGGCTGCCACAGGACTCTTAAAATGGCGGACGGCTCTTCGGATTTGGGCCTGGTCCACTAACATGGCCCTGGGACACCTTGGAACTCGGACGTCCCCTGAGCCTTGAAGATTTTACAAAAGTCTTGGGGGCCCCCGACTCCCGCAGGCTTCTGGTGGGGAGCGGCTGCCATGATTGCTCGTGGAATGGCCACAACTGAGATACGAGATGGTGGTGCTCTCAGGCTGACGCCAGCTTTAGTCTGAAACATCTAGAAACAAGGTGGGGCTTTCATCGTTTGGGAAAAAAAAATGTTTTAATCCAATGAAAAGTGATATTTTTAGGTCATATGATCAAGCCTTCCATCATTAGGAAACCAAAAGTAAAATGAACCAATGAAAAGTTTTATAAAGAAGTCACATGACCTGTTATGCTTACGTTACGCGCTGCTATAAAAAGCGTAGAAAATCCGTTGGCACGTGAGGCGGCGTCAGTAGCGGACAGATGTGCGAATAGGCCGAAGGCAGCACAACGCGCCGAGATGTCATCAGTGATGTCATTTGAGATGTCATCAGTGATGTCATCAGTGATGTCACTGACCATGTCATGAATGATGTAATATGTGACATCATCAGCAGTGGATTGCGGGTGCGCGATATATAGTTATTGCAACTAACTATATATGCGAATTTCTATGGTTTTGTGCGAGTAAATTAAGGTTTTGTAAATGCTAATCCCTAACTATATATGGTCTATAACCAATGGTTTTTTCAGTGAATGTTCATGGTTTTGTAAATGCAAATTCCTTCTGTATATGGTCTATAACCTATGTTTTTTTCAGTGAATTTCATTGGTTTTTTAAAAGCTAATATCTATAGCTGTAAAATATATTCTTTATTACGTGACGTATCACGTAGCCACGTGAGACGCATCATGACTCGTCACATAAACGTGACGTATCGTCTATGCAGCGCAAACAAAACCCGTAACGTAAGCGCGCCAGAGCACGCTTACAGATATATATATTTTTTTTTAACCTTAATTAGACAAAATCCACACGTGCACATATCTTGAGGCCTTGCAAAGGCACATCAAACAAACAGTCCCTACAATTTTGCCAAGTTTGGTGGAAATCTATTCCTTTAAATTTTATTTTACTGTTTCTCTTGGTTTTCCCCTTGTTACGCTTACCGGAACGCTACCCGGTACGCAAACCGGACGCTCCAAAAACACAAGATGTCGGACTCCCGTTACACTGCCGGTTAGCTGCCTGGTTGACGTACCGGGTAGCGCCTCTACCGCGAAAAATCACATTTTTTTTTTTTGCCCCGCGGGCCACTTTAATATCCCCCTCATCAATCCTAGGGGGTCAGGAGGGGTCTACCTTGCCCCCTTTCCTTCATTTCCCCCTTCGTTTTGGCCTCCTCTTGTCTCTCAATCCTACCGAGAGACAAGATGGCGGCCGCTCTGGACTGTTTAGAATGTTGACAGACACCGGAGAGCCAATCAGCTTCGCTTCGCAAAGCTCCGTTACGCGAAAAGTACGCGAACTGGTGCGCTATCCGGTACGCTGTCACAGATATATCTGTTTTTTTAAACGTTAATTACTCAAAATCCACTGGAGCACATATATTGAGACCCAGCAAAGGCACATCGGGCTAACAGTCCCTACAATTTTGCCAAGTTTCGTGCAAATACATTCAGCCGTTCGAGCTAAAAGTGAGGCCAAACGCCCTACGGAAAAATGAATGGGAAAAACGCGTTTTGGGACCCCCCTTTTTTCTCGGCCTCCCCTTGACGGAAACCCCCCAAATTTTCAGGGGCTGCTCAGAAACAAAATGTGCCATTTTCCTGAAACTTTCAGCCGATTCCATCCACAAACGCCAAAGTTATTAGACATAGAATTTTCAAAAGTTCCATAGAGAAAAAATCCTAACTATATATACCTACTGGCTATCGCCAGTAGGTAATGTAATATATATATATATATATATATATATATATATATATATATATATATATATATATATATATATATATATCCGACCAGACCTCCCCTCCGTTCTGAAAGAAGAAGAGCACACGTAGGATTTCAGGAAGGCTGCTCTTTATTAAAACAATGGCATTTGCATGACGCGTTTCGTATTTAAACTTTCTCAAATGCTGCCAAACTTATTCAAACGTTCTCCCAGCCTCCTCTTAAGCTACTGGCCTCCATACGATTGGTTGAGGCAGAGCTGACGTCATCTTGCAGGGAAAACCCGAACCCAGGAATTCAGGTACGTGCGGAACAGTCACCAAATTGTAAGTACTTTCCCCAGTGGGCGGTGTCTGCTCCCATCTCCCTGTGTACGCCTTTATTGCAATGATGAAAATGTCTTGGAGGGTGGGGAAGCAGCCTCCTGAGTCCAACATCCCACCGCACTGGTCCCAAAATCAATCTGTGCACACCGCTTGTTTAAGCAGCGCGTCCCCAGCAAAGTTGCTTTCCGTCCATGACGGCCAGGTTGTGCTTGGGAAAGCGGCGTTCCGACGTTTACCACAGTGTTTGTAGTGCCTCCAAAGTTGCCACCAAATCCGTCGGACTCTTTAGGGATGGGCGCTCTGATAGGTGCTCGTGGCTGCACCTGAAACATCCGACCAGACCTCCCCTCCGTTCTGAAAGAAGAAGAGCACACGTAGGATTTCAGGAAGGCTGCTCTTTATTAAAACAATGGCATTTGCATGACGCGTTTTGTATTTAAACTTTCTCAAATGCTGCCAAACTTATTCAAACGTTCTCCCAGCCTCTTCTTTAGCTACTGGCCTCCATACGATTGGTTGAGGCAGAGCTGACGTCATCTTGCAGGGAAACCCCGAACCCAGGAATCCAGGTACGTGCAGAACAGTCACCAAATTGTAAGTACTTTCCCCAGTGGGCGGTGTCTGCTCCCATCTCCCTGTGTACGCCTTGATTGCAATGATGAAAATGTCTTGGAGGGTGGGGAAGCAGCCTCCCGAGTCCAACATCCCACCGCACTGGTCCCAAAATCAATCTGTGCACACGGCTTCTTTAAGCAGCGCGTCCCCAGCAAAGTTGCTTTCCGTCCATGACGGCCAGGTTGTGCTTGGGAAAGCGGCGTTCCGACGTTTACCAGTGTTTGTAGTGCCTCCAAAGTTGCCACCAAATCCGTCGGACTCTTTAGGGATGGGCGCTCTGAAAGGTACTCGTGGCTGCACCTGAAACATCCGACCAGACCTCCCCTCCGTTCTGAAAGAAGAAGAGCACACGTAGGATTTCAGGAAGGCTGCTCTTTATTAAAACAATGGCATTTGCATGACGCGTTTCGTATTTAAACTTTCTCAAATGCTGCCAAACGTATTCAAACGTTCTCCCAGCCTCCTCTTAAGCTACTGGCCTCCATACGATTGGTTGAGGCAGAGCTGACGTCATCTTGCAGGGAAAACCCGAACCCAGGAATCCAGGTACGTGCGGAACAGTCACCAAATTGTAAGTACTTTCCCCAGTGGGCGGTGTCTACTCCCATCTCCCTGTGTACGCCTTGATTGCAATGATGAAAATGTCTTGGAGGGTGGGGAAGCAGCCTCCTGAGTCCAACATCCCACCGCACTGGTCCCAAAATCAATCTGTGCACACCGCTTGTTTAAGCAGCGCGTCTCCAGCAAAGTTGCTTTCCGCCCATGACGGCCAGGTTGTGCTTGGGAAAGCGGCGTTCCGACGTTTACCACAGTGTTTGTAGTGCCTCCAAAGTTGCCACCAAATCCGTCGGACTCTTTAGGGATGGGCGCTCTGAAAGGTGCTCGTGGCTGCTTGCTCTGGGTCTGAGGCCACTGCAGCGATGTCATCTGCATAGGCTAAAACCCGCACCTGATATTGCCCACAAGTCATAGAGGTAATCTTATTACTCTTTTCCACCATCACCAGGACTCGGTTAATATACAGGGCAAATAACAACGGGGAGCAGGGACACCCCTCTCTTGTCCCCCTACTGATATACACAGGCTCTGATTATTTGCCCATTACACAAATCCTAGCTTGCAGTGACTTATACATAATTTGTATAGCCCTGATATAGCTTGGACCAGACCTCGTCTTACACATGACAACCCATAAAAAATGCCAGGAGACACGGTCAAATGCTTTTTCGGCTTCAAGAAAGATCAAACCTAGCCTGCCTAGTTGTATATTAGCATAATCTGGCAAAGTGACTACTCTATTTATATGGTTGACTCTGCTCCTGCAAGGTATAAATCCATGCTGATAAATAGATACCAAGGGCATGATCACTCACGCCATCCCTGTTGCTAAGATTTTTGCGTATATTTTGCCATCTGTATTTAACAAAGAGATTGGTCTATAAGACCCAGGCACATTTGAGGGCCTATCTTTTCTTTTCAAAAACCACTATATTAGCCTAATCCCATGATGGTGGCGGGTTCCCAGAGTGAGCCTCCGGAAATGTAACCAGCATGTCCTCCTTAAGCACTTGAAAATGCTTTTGATAAACTTTGAGTGGCAGTTTGTCTAGTGCTACTGCTTTTTCACTAGCCAGCTACCCTATTGCCTCATCAAGCTCCTCCATAGTTATTGGGGCATCAAGTATTAAATGCTCCTCTTGTCTTAAGCCTACTAACTCTGATTCTTTATGGCTTGATCATGATATTCATTATGTGTACAGCTCTTCGTAAAAGACATAAAATACTCCCAAAATGCCATCCATAGTTTCTACTGTTTTCCCAGCTGGATCTCCCAGTGACGTTATTTTCTGTAGAGATTGTTTTACTCCTAACCTCTGTGACAAGCAGTGCCATGTAGCTTCACCTTATTTATCTTTCCTCTTTATAGACCTTATATTGGCTAGCAATTTCCTTGCTCAACAGCCTGCTTATTTTAGCTTTACAGCAAGCTATCTTGGTTAGTATTTCCTTAGCTTCTACTCCCTTACTTATACCCTGTATGAGTTACTGCTCTGCTTCCCTTAAATCCCCCAAGAGTTCCTGCATCATAATCTGTTGTTTCTTCTGCTTAGCCAATCCATAACTAAGCGTTTCTCCTTTTAACCCTGAATTCAGATAATCCCATCCCATGTCACCAGAGGTGAATCCTCTATTGACATCCAAAAATTGGGTAACCAAAATTTTCATATGATAAATAAACAGACTATCCACTAGGACTTTCCTATTAAAGGTGAATGCCCTACCCACCTTCACTTGACTAGTCCTATAGAAATCCAATAACAGTGGATCATGATCCGCCGTGATCTGGAGCCACACCTGCATTTTTGCCCCCACAATGAATTGCCTAGACATAAAGACATAATCCAGCCTAATTAATTTATGGTGAGGATATGAGTAGAAAGTATACCCAGGATACAGGTGATTTAGGGTTGACCACATGGTTTAAGGCCCTTATATTGGAGAACCGCAGCCTTAAGGCCTGGCGGCGCAGGGTACGCCTGAAATCCCTGGGATTCACCTGCCTTGTTGGAAACAGAGACACGGACTCTTCATCTGGCGTAGAAGATGGTATTTATTAGCTGCAGCTAGTACAGTGGTCTTAGAAGTCGTCAGTATAACGAGGTTCGAAAGAGACTGCCACTTAACTCCGTGGCACACATGTTTATATACGATACAATACAATGCAAAATGCAATCACGCAAGAGCATGAGCTATAAGCAAACGTTATAGACAATGCTTTAAGACCAAAGCAACTCAAGTTCCCGGTTCTGTTTGTCACTCGACCCCTTAAGTAATTTACAAATGAATCCACACAGTTCGATTTTACAAGTAGAGAAAACACAGCTGCGTGTTATAGAAGGACAGTCGTGAAATAGGAGAATGCATGAGACATGTAGCGAAGGACAGCAGATAAGATAACTTAAAGGAAACAATGGTGTGAACCAACATGTAGTCCGGACGGGGATTAATCAGCTCAGACAGGAATTAGTGTACTCGGCCAGACCCTGACACTTGTTAGTAAACATAGGCAAAGAAACCACCTGACACGCAAAGGCAGAAACAACAAATACATCCCGTTCACCGAGCTGCCTGAGTGAGGGCAACATAAAATGGCGGCGATCACAAAATGGAGGCTGAGCACGAACGAGTTTGTAATTTACAGAACCTCAGACCCCCCTTTTGCCATTACTCAGGCAAAAATTAACCAACTCATGCTAATCTGAGTCGGAATCAACACTGATATTCATGAAATCTTCAAGCTGTTGCTGTACCATCATTCTAATATTCTCTGTCTTTTGAGTCGCAGATTGTGGAGCACATAAAGTAGCCAACAGGCCACAAACTGCAGGACCACATTGAACGCATAGGCAACAAGAGAATATGATGGTCAAAATTGATCCAAGGAACGTTAAGATCTTCCATCCACAAGTTGACAATATTCTCCAAAAACATCCGATAAAAGACCAATCTCCTTCGTCCTGTTGAATCGACTCAGAGACAGTGTGCAAATTGGAAATGGCTTGGTATACTGCCGGAGCGTCATCTGGAATATAAATGCAGCAACTAGATCCGATCAATCTACAGACACCTCCTCGGTCTGCTAAGATCACATCTAGCGCAATCCGATTTTGCAACGTCATAAGACAGTCGGCCTGAAGCTCTGCTGTAATGTTACCTATTGCACCTGCAGTAAGATTAATAGTGGTATCAACCACTCGAACCAGTTGCCTGATGTGTCGGCTATTGACCATCGGGCCCCAAAAGGGAAGGAATCCTTTAAGGAAATCTCCTCCCTCTTGTTCTGCTGTGTCTTTGGCATCAAATACACCTCTGCTATGTCTAACTCTGTGGTGGGAGGGGGGAGGAGAAAAGCTATGTAACAAGTTCCAGTAAAGTTGGAAGGGAGCCAAGTATAGGCTCGGTCATTTCTGCTTGATGTCAGCGTTCTTGCTATTAACTTGGAGACAAAAATTACCTTGATGGGGTACAGTCCATACTGGAGAAGACTCACCCTTCTTAGTTTTGTCACCAAGGATAGAAACATAGTGAGTAACATTCCATCCGTCATAAGCTCTCTTCTCATCTAACGGAATCTTATTCTTTTCTATAATCTTAGCCATGACCACTATATCTTTAATTAAAGAGCTATTACTGAAATCTAATCCATTCCCAGAAGTTCTTACAGGGCTTCTAAGTCTGTTGTGGTATGCGGCTGAAAACATAGTCAAATAGGCCCAAGCTGAACCTTCATATGAAAAAGGAAGAACCAAATATGGCATACCCTTTTGTGTATTGTGTGGCATGAGTCCGCACACCCAACAGTCATATTAATAGCCAACTGATGT
Source organism: Lissotriton vulgaris (assembly GCF_964263255.1). Lineage (NCBI taxonomy): Eukaryota > Metazoa > Chordata > Amphibia > Caudata > Salamandridae > Lissotriton > Lissotriton vulgaris. The sequence goes on from NC_141685.1 coordinate 496,198,549, forward strand.
TGGTGCAACAACTGGATAAACGTATTATTCATATTAACCCTGGGCGTACTGTGCGGAGTGGGGCTACGTGGAGCTACGCGAAGTGGGCACAAAACTACACCCACCCGCGCACTCCGCGTAGCCCCACTACGCGCCGCCCGCCTCCCTCCCGCCCTCCCTAAATACTGCAATAAATGGCTAGAAAGCTTTTAAAAACACTTACCTTGTCCGCCGCGTCCCCGGGGCTCCCTCTCGCCGTCCCTGGATTCGCGCCATCATTTCGAATACTAATGCGCATGCGCGGGCGCCCGCGCATGCGCATTTCTCATGAGAAATGCGCATGCGCGGGCACCCGTGCATGCGCATTAGTATTCGAAATGGCAGCGCAAATCCAGGGACGGCGAGAGGGAGCCCCGGGGACGCGGCGGACAAGGTAAGTGTTTTTAAAAGCTTTCTAGCCATTATTGAAGTATTTAGGGAGGGCGGGAGGGAGGCGGGTGGCGGCCGGCTATGCACCGTCTGCAGAGCGCGCGCAGTGCCGCCTGGCTACGCCCGCTACGCAAAATGCGTAGGAGACGGCACTACGCACACTCCGTGCACGGAGCGTAGCTGGCCGCCCACCCCTAATTCATATATTCGGCTCTCCTTCTCTGTTCATGAGGGGGTAGAGTATGCATTTTGTGTGAAAAGACAGAAAGACGAGAAGGCAAAGAGGTTGTAGAATTAGCAACATTTCTTGATTGCAAAACATGCACGATCCAACCTGTGCAAGCTAATAAAATAAACAAAAACATAAGAGCACACAAAGTTACGCCAAATCGACTACGCAATAATTTACAACACTTTGATCTCATTTCCTGCTTCCTATCTTCCCTACCTACAATTGTTGTACCATCCATCTTTATCTAAAAAAAATGTTGCTCACGGCAATCTTCCTAAATCACTCAGCTACTCACTTCTGTATATCCTGAGGCACTAGCCACTTACTAAAAGAACAAAAATCAGGTTACAGTCTGAGTCTCCTACCGTGACCCTGCGACGGAGACAGGTGGCACATCTAATACTAGTATCACATCAAAAAACAAGGAGGCAAAAAAGGGGACCCAAAAAGGAATGTCTTTAAGTAATAAAAATGGTCCAAATGTTCAGTTCTCCTTGTTAGCTCTCGGTCTTAAGTTGTAACGTGTTTTGCTCGGCACGGTCTGGTCCTTGAACAGAGTTTCTGGATTGGTGGTGTCTATTCGACGATGCACAGGCACAGCGGCTTGAAGAATTTCATCATCTGCTTTTTCAGACTGAGTCCCATAAATTTGAGCATCACTGAAAGGAACAAAACAAAGAACCGCTGCAGTATCCGTTTCCCTTACACCACTGCGAATCCACTGGTCGAAGGGTAATGCAGTGGCACCTTTTTACAGTGCACGCCATGCACCCAGTTACGCTTGCCAACCACTTTCACAGCCGTGCGGGTGACGAGCAAAACTTGCGTAGGCGTAGACCAGCGAGGCTCCAAGTTCTTAGTCAGTTGAAAATTCTTTATACAGACCCAGTCAACGGGCAAGATGGTGTGACCTGGGTCTGTGGAGGCCTCCGGCAAAACACTTTGTACCTGTTGGCGAATAACACTTAATTTAGTAGTCAAATCATGCAAATAGTCATTTAACAGAGAATATGGTATGTCTGAATATCTTTTGGGGCGGGGGACGCCCCAGACATTAGCTGGGCATCCAAATGCCACTTCATATGGGCTAAGTCCCATGCGAGAGTGCAGAGTAGTTCTGGTCGACAAAAGAGCTAGGGGCAACGCATCAGGCCAAGCAAGACCCGTACTGGCTTGAATCTTTGCCAGGTTAAGCTTGAGTGTACCATTGTAACACTCAACCTAACCCGCTGACTGTGGATGGTTTGCCGCATGGAATTTTTGTCTAATACCAAGACCAGAACATACTTTCTGCATAATTTGGCCCACAAATTCGCTTCCATTGTCACTCCAGACAATGCGCGGCAAACCGAATCTGGGGAAGAACTCCTTAATCAACACTTTAGCAGTCGACAGAGCAGTGTTATCTTTCAAGGGGTAGGCCTCTATCCAGCGGGAAAAGGCATATACCACCACCAGAACATACTTGAAGTTGTTGCAGCGATCCATATGAATGTAATCGATCTGCAACATTTCGAAGGGATATGACGGGGGAGCAAAATGACCTGCCGGAGTTGGGGTACCCTTTCCTGGGTTATGCATTAAACAAACAATACAATGCTTAACCACATTTTCTGCACATTTCGTAATTCCTTCATTCTGCCACACAGGAGCCAAACGCTTACATATGCCTTTTGCACTAATGTGAGCTGGACCATAAGCCATAGTCACAACCGGTAACACATAAGCGTCCGGTAACAACCATCGCTGATGTTCCGACAACTCCGTCCAACAACCCGTCGAATCTAACATTCCCATACTTTCTTTCCACGTACTCACTTCCTTCTCAGTAGCCTCTCCCTGAATCGTTTTCACACTCTCAATTGTGTCTTCACACATTCCAATGTCCCTAACCCAGTTTGCAGGACCTGCCACATACATTCGACTAGTGGTGTTTCTTGCTGTAGTTTTCGCTACCTCGTCTGCAAACGTATTTCCACTACCCACATCATCTGTGACTTTCTTATGTGCGCTGCACTTTATGATCGCTATCTGTGCAGGTAAGGTAAGTGACTCAAGAAGATCAGTCACTAACTGACCATGCTGAATCATTGTCCCATGGGAGGTAAAGAATCCTCTCTCCCTCCACAACTTGCCAAAACTATGTGCAACACCGAAAGCATACTGACTATCTGTGTACACATTCACTCTCTTTATCTTCGACAACACACACCCTCTAGTCAAGGCTATCAATTCAGCTGCTTGGGCTGAATTATGTCCAATACGTGCCATCTCAACAATTGTGCATAAGGTGGTGACAACATAGTCAGCAGTAGTTTCTCCATTTGGAAGCTTGAAACAAGAACCGTCCACCCATAGGATCCCATCCGGATCCTTGAGCGGAGTGTCCTTTAAATCAATCCTATCCTTCATTTCTTCTTCTGTTCGAAGAAAACAATCATGCTTTTCCTAATCATCTTTCTCATCTGGGAGCGACAACCGTGTAGATGGATTTAACGTGTTACATCTTTTAATATGTATATGGCTCGCTAGAAGTGTCAGCTCGTAACCAGACAAACGAGCACTCATGAGATGCTGCGTCTTGGTTCTATTCAGCAAAGTATCCACTGCATGTGGAACCGTAACAATGCGTGTGTTATCCAACACTAATCCTGCAGACTGTCTAATAGAAACTGCTGCAGCTGCCGTAGCTCTAAGACAACTGGGCAAAGCTTTAGCTACTGGGACTAATGTGGCGGAGAAATCGGCACATGGCCTCTGCTTATTTCCGAATTGCTGTGTCAAAACTGACAACGCGCAACCTTCTCTCTCGTAAACATACAGTGTAAAGGACTTACTATAATCTGTGGTACCCAACACTGGAGCAGAACACAAAGCAGTACGTAAGTCAACAAAACGTTTCTGACATTCATCCGTCCAAGGGAGCGAATGGGGCGTATCTTTCAATGTTAGTGCCACCAATGGTTTCGCCAAAAGTGAAAAATTGGGAATCTATTGTCTACAGTAGGAAGTGATACCCAAAAAGGCACGCACTTCTCTCTGTGTGGTAGGTACAGACATTTGTGAAATAGCATAAATACGTTCTGGGGTCAATCGCCTTCGCTCCTTCGACAAGAGATGACCTAAATAGGTCACTTCTTGGCGGGCATATTGCAGCTTAGAGGATGACACCTTATGATTCAAAGCAGACAAATGACGCAACAACGCAACAGTCACTCTTACACACATCTTCCGTATCAGCAGCCACCAACAAATCATCCACATACTGAATAAGCGTAGCGCCTGGAGGCAAAGAGAAAGCATCAAGTTGAGATTTAAGCGCTTTACTATAGATGGAGGAACTCTCACAGTAGCCTTGAGGAGCTCTTTTAAATCGGAAACTTCGGCCACCTAGAGAAAAACCAAAGATGTCCCTACTTTCTTCAGCAATAGGAATACTAAAGAAAGCATTCTTGAGATCTATCACTGAAAACCAAGCTGCCGAAGCAGGAATCATCGTCAACAAAGCTGTAATGTCCGGAACAACAGGGAACTGTGGCACCACAATTTTATTGACTTCTCCTAAGTCAATAACAAATCGATAGACAGGAGGCTGTGAAGGATCCGTTCTCTTAAGGATCAGAAGAACAGGACTGTTACAAACATTGCCTCTTGTTTCTTCGACCACACCTTTCTGAATAAAATCATCAACAATAGCCAACAGTGCTCTCTCTCCGTCACTATAAATACGATATTGAGGAATGTGCAGCATTCTAACATTCTCTTTAACTGTGATAACATACGGTGGGATCGCAAGACGACCCACGTCATTCGGGCCCGTGGCCCAAAGACTTTCATGGAGAGAAAGCAACTCAGGTGGAAACTGGTCTCGGGACAAATACATGGAAGACGTTAATTTCTTTCCCAATGTAAGATGTACACCAGAAGGAGAACAATACAATGTTGCATGCAGTCTTTTCAACAAATCCAGACCCAGCAAATTCTCACCACAACCAGTTGTCAGGATAAGTGAAGCATCCAAATCATGAGGGCCAATCGAAACAGGCAAAGGGCAAGAAACCAGATTACGGACTGGGAAGTCAGAAAATCCCAAAGAGGTATTCATTAAGCCAGACAAAGGTGCCCCAGGGAGTTTAGAATGAATGATAGAACTTCTCATCGCACCAGTATCCAAAAGAAACGGCTCTGAAACACCCATAGTATTGACAGTGACATACGGCCCATTCTGATCTACTGGAATCGACACAACTCCCTTACTTCGTCCATGGCTGTCCTATTCAATCTGAGAATTGTCAGCCCTTTCTTCAACGTAATAATCATCATTGTAATACTGCATGGACGGAACTGTCTTCTGATCAAAGTAATTCGAAGTAGATGGAGGAAAAGAACGCTGCTCCTGAGAGGACGCTCCTCGTCCTCTACCTCTAGATCCTGTCTGAAAATTACCATGACCTCGGGAAGCAGACATCCCATTATTACGCTGTAATAAAACCGGACAACTATTCTTGAAATGTCCTTCTTCCCTCCATATGCACATTGATTAGGACCTAACGAAAGTCGCGGCATAAAATACCCGGCTTCTGCAACAATCTCTGAAACCGTGGAGGCTGCTGAAACTGAGAGTTTTGCTGATGCTGATTCGAGCAAGGCGGATACGCCTGCTGCAAAAGAACCTTTGTTTTCAAATCTTTGTTTTTCTATCTATTGCTTCTCCTTCTCCTCCTTATCGCTATTCTCATAATATTGTGCAGTAGCCAATATTTTAGCAGGGGAAGAGACAGCCCATGCACTTTCAGAACTCTTTAATTTATTCGATAACTCGGGAAGCAAATTATATACAAACTTGTACACAAACAACCGCTGACCACCCTCTACACTCAAATCCTGTCCACTGTGGTCAATAAACGTTTCTTCAAAGCGAGTGAAGAAATCTGAGACGCTTTTATCTTTCTTTTGCTTGCATGCAGCCAGCTTATCCCAATTTACTCGCACCGCATGCATCATTGTCTTCATTAATTCAATTATTCTACCTCGAAGAGCCATAATACAAATCCTCGGGTTTCGCACCACCCACCTGATTCGCATCCGCAGCTCTAATCGCAGCCCAATCGCCACCTAATTCAGCCACATGGTTTTCCTTACGAATCCGTGCCCATATACCTTGCGAAACAACATTTCCAAATAACATATCAATGTCGGCCAAATTCATAATACAAGCGTCAACCGTTTGGGACAATTCTTTGTAATATCCAGCAGGATTTTTACGGGGGTCTGGAAGAGTTTGTTTAAGTGCCAATACTTTAGACCTTTTCCAGGGTTCGGGGACCCATATACGCTGGAAATGAGCAGGCACAGGAGGTGGACCAATCACCGCTTCTCTCCATACGGGAGGAACTTCACGCATTGGATAATTCTTACTACCTTGTTTACTGGCGAGATCAGCCTCGGAAAAGGACAGGGACAAGAACATTGTTCGAAACGCAATGAGTCTATTCACTGCCTCTTCAACTCGGGGTCCTACAATAAAACCCTTATCAAAATCAGCTTGTAAATTCAGTAGTTCCGAAGGAACTGTATCTGACTACATATCTTCCCAACTTCTAATAAGAGTTTGACACATAACATAAAAGCAACTCATGATATCTTCAGTACTCTATTCTAGTCCATGCTCAATCCATTTACGAGCGAGAGAACCCAAAACTACTTTCTCGTCCGTAAGAGGAAGTTGACAATGAGATTGTTGTTTAGACAAAGCTGGAGACATATTTAAAGACCCAAGAAGAGGAGAAAAGAAACTTGAAACAACATCTGCTATCCTCCTCTGTGAAGTAGGAGAATCCCTCAAGAGAATAGAAGGCATTACAGATGTAGAAGGCAACGGGAACTGAAACGTAGTAGACTGAAGAGCAAGAGCGGGAGAAGATGGGGACTGATTTACAGACTGGAAGGACGGAGCAGAAGCGGGCTAAGAAGCATTAATAGGCTGAGCAGGTGGTTGGAGAATCGGCAATTGAGCAACCAATGGCTGAGCGACAGGGGGAGGTAACAGAGGTGTATTAGCATTTTGGACATAGGGCCGAGGTGAATTCAATAAACAAGACATTAGGGAATCTTCTTCTAATTCCTTTTTATTATCTGAAGAGAAAGTAGGCAGCATCGGATAGCATCTATCTATCTATCGCCATGCAATGTTGCCTCTCTAGTACCTCATTCGCACCATCTACTTCATTATCCTTAAACTGTTGGGCAGCCTGTAAATTCGACATATCTTGTGCTTTCTTATCCTTTTTCGCTTGTTTGATTTCTTTCTGTCTGGGTTCTTTACGCCAAAGGCAAAAGGAGTCAAACATAGCTGGTCGGGCATTTCTTCTAAACAGAATCGTTTCCAAATGATCTAGTATAGCGGGGTCAAAGCTACCATTCTGGGGCCATCTCAAAACTCCACTCTTTTTTGTGTATCGGACCCATGTCTCGTTAAAGGTAATGGGACCAATACCGTGTTTCGAATAGAGCTCATAAGTGGGAGTTCCAACTGGAGGGATCGGACATGATTCCTTCAACTGGGAATCCCTTGTACAACCCAAACAACAAAATCTTTTGAACGTACTCAGCCCAGGCATCGTCACTTCTCTAGACTGATCACAAACAACAAGGGGTGTAGGTCAATCAAACAGTACAAACATACTTACCCCTTGGCTTCAGCTATTTCAATACCTCAATAAAACCCAAGAACAAAACAAAACAAAGGTCTGTGGGAGCGACCCACCAAATACTTAACTAAGAATCGTTCTGCACCAGCGAAGGTCCGTCTATCGTCTCGCTCTACCAAAACTCATCAGAAGGGTCCAAGGCAGGGCGACCGTCAGGGCAGCAGTTGTCAGCAGCCTTCGGAGAGGAGTAGCCACGCTGTCAAAGATCTTCGGTCCACTTCCGACTTACAGGGGTCGATCACGTGGTGCGCTTCCTCCGGAGTTTTCTTGCGGGGCTCCTCACGACCCACAGGCTCAACTGCTACCGCTGAAGTCGCCCCATGTTGGGCGCCAGTTGGAGAAAAGCAGCCTTAAGGCCCGGCGGCGCAGGGTACGCCTGAAATCCCCAAGATTCACCTGCCTTGTCGGAAACAGAGACACAGACTCTTCGTCTGGCGTAGAAGATGGTATTTATTAGCTGCAGCTAATACAGTGGTCTTAGAAGTCGTCAGTATAACGAGGTTCAAAAGAGACTGGCACTTAACTCCGTGGCGTACAGGTTTATATACGATACAATACAATGCAAAATGCAATCACGCAAGAGCATGAGCTATAAGCAAATGTTATAGACAATGCTTTAAGACCAAAGCAACTCAAGTTCCCGGTTCTGTTTGTCACTCGACCCCTTAAGTAATTTACAAATGAATCCACACAGTTCGATTTACAAGTAGAGAAAACACAGCTGCGTGTTATAGAAGGACAGTCGTGAAACAGGAGAATGCATGAGACATGTAGTGAAGGACAGGAGATAAGATAACTTAAAGGAAACAATGGTGTGAACCAATATGTAGTCCGGACGGGGATTAATCAGCTCAGACAGGAATTAGTGTACTCGGCCAGACCCTGACACTTGTTAGTAAACATAGGCAAAGAAGCCACCTGACAGGCAAAGGCAGAAATGACAAATACATCGCGTTCACCGAGCTGCCTGAGTGAGGGCAACATAAAATGGTGGTGATCACAAAATGGAGGCTGAGCACGAACGAGTTCGTAATTTACAGAACCTCAATATTTATCATTTTTAGCATCCCACATCTGTCCTTCTACATGAATGTTAAAATCCCCACATAGTATCAGTGGGGTATCCCGCAGAGCCAGCTCTAGATTTAACGCCTCAAATATTGCTGCTTCATCAAAATTTGATCCATATACTGAGCATATTACCACCTTGGTGCCCCCTACTAAACACCCACCTACCAAAATTGTCTACCAATTTCCTCCCAGTCCCACAGATTCCTTGTCAGCCTAACATCGCCACACCCCAATTAGTAGAGGTCTGCCAGGATGCCACAATCAGTATAAATCCAAGCTCTTTTAACATCATGCGTTTGCCACAAGGTATGTGTGTCTCCTGTATACACAGGATATCAGGTTTCATCAATCATAAGTCAGACGCTACCCATTGCCTTTTACTGATGCTGTTTAAGCCACAGACATTAAACCAGCAGATACGTAGCCCACAGGTTGTCATTTTACCCATAATACCTTGCACACCTAACTTACCATGTAATTTCTTTAAAAAAAAACTATAATGATCATATTAGACATATTACCCTTGTTATGGATTGAATTTTTGGAACCCCCCCCATTCCCCCACCCGTTCCCCATAAACCCCCACTCCACAAACACACCCAACACCCCCACCATGTGCCATGAAGAAAAACCCACAAGGCACTATCCCTTTCACGTATTTGCTGTGCCTTTTCCTTAATTACACCTTTTTTTGTCAGTACATCAGTTTTTTATAGTCCAGGTTGATGCTGTGCTGGTCGCTACCAGTACTCAATATTGAACCCTCATAAGATCTTGATTTTATGCCAAACATGCCTTCTTCCTCCGAAGTGTCTGAGGGATCCTCCATGCTCAACCGTGTCCGAGGCTCCATCTGCCTTAGATCTCATGACAGCAAAAATGTCTGCAGCCTTTTCTTTCTCCACCCTCTCATTTGTACACACCAGGGTCGGATTATAGTTTGCTGCTGCGCCATCTCCCTAGCATCCTCCCCACTTTCCTGTGCAGCTTCTGAATTACTCTTGGAGTAGTCCTCTGACAACAACTGCCCCTGAAATGTATTATCTGCCAGGACATTGCCCAGATGTACAAGTATTCCTTCTGTCATTCTCCCAGCACTCGGTTTAGAGCCATGTGGGGCCATTTTCTTTTTACCAAGACATATCTGGGGAACTTGTTTATCATCCATTCCCTGCTCACCTTCTTGAAACAAATTGTCCATACTGCATTGTGCTTCATCCGTAGTCATACGCTGCATACCGCGACCTGTAGCAGCGCCTCTATTCACAGACGCCGCATCTGCTGTTGCGGGGGTATTCCCTTCTCTTGCCAACTTGGTAGGCATACTGCTTCACCTGAGCCTGAAAGGCCCCACCTCTCACCACCACTGGGTTTTGGCACCTCTGAATAGTCCAGGTAAAACGATGTCAAACCCTTTTAGAGAGCCGCCGCAGCCGCTCGGAACACAGCCTTATTACAAATGCTGCATCGTCTTCACAGACGCCTTCTCGATCGCCGTCAGTAAGCCTATGCTGCACTCCTATCCTTATTCTGCGATCTCCATGGCTTTGCCGTTCGTTTTCTGCACCACAGACCAGGAGGGAGGGGGGAATCCAGGAGCTTGCTGCTCACTCGTCGTAATATATGTATGTATACATGTTTTTTAATTACATTTATTTGTTATAATTGTTAAATGTATATTAAATCCAAATAATGGTTTTAAAGTTAATTGTATTATTTAATATATGTAACATTATTTTTTACATATATATAAAAAAATCTATATTTTGTACATTGATTTGTACACTTTTGTGACACACTCCAGCAATGCGTCACTTTTGCGCCATACAGATTCGTCAGAAATACTGACGTATTTGTAACTCCTTGCGCCATGATGCGTCATACTGTAAATATGACTCATCATTGGTGTTGCAAGGAGGGCGCAGCGAAAAATGACGCATCGCTGTTTTCACGCAGCGATGCGTCACTTTTCATAAATGAGGCACCTACAATTTATAGGTGATTCCGCAGGATTCCGCTACTTGGATTTATGGAAGATACACCCACCCCTACTTTTTTCTTCATGTTCCGCTGAATAAAGTCCTCCTTCATGCTGTTTGTTTGGGTTCTGGTCTCAGCTATTTGGCTTGTGCCTGAATTAACAATGAAGACTCCGATATTTAGTCAGCCACTGGTTAATTAGCAGAAGTTATGTACTGTTTTATCAGCCACCGGGTAAATAGCAGAGACTATATGGCATCAGTGTGATGAATACCCACTTCCAATTCAAAATGTCATTTGAAGTGTAGACCAGGGTAACGTCATGCCTTAAGGATAGAACCAGAGGAAATGATGTAATGGGAAGGAAAGTTTCCGAGTGCCTTTTCATGCTAGGGAACGTACGTTTAAGTAACTACATATCTGCTAACGTCTCATTCCTTTTGAGTGCATTAGACCAAAGAATGATGTTCTGCTTCGAAAAATATTTAATCACTGTAGATGTTTACTTTTCCTATAATGATGTGTACCTACATTTATTAATAATTCTTAATGTGATTGAGGTTTGATATTAGCTTGATGTTCCTCTGCAACATGTTGCGTTTGTAGCCATTTAAATTTCTCTGTGAATTAATTGTTGGTAGTAAATAAGACTAAGCAAATTAAATGTAATTTGGAAAGTAGGCTTTTAGAAAGAACATGCTTACTGTCAATTAGAAAAGTCAATGTATTTCATAATTTGTAAGCAGGGACCACAGTGGCTTTTCAGCAGCCTTGCAATGCGTTAACCTGGGAAAATAAGGACAACTTCATATAGTTTGCTCCACTCAGCTGTTCAAATAGGTACACAGAATTACTACTGCAACTTTTACAGTTTATTATCATCTTGAGAATATTAGCTGCTAAACAAAAATGTGTACGCTTATTACTTTTGATTACTTTTGAAAAGCTCAAATAACAAACAAAAGATGAAAGAAACCTCATTTGGTGAACAGAAAAGAGAATTGGACCATTGATTATACTGGATTCAACATGCCATTATGTATAATGTGCTTTGGATGAAATGACATAGTGGTGGACTTTGAGGATACTAAATTGTCCCTCAAGCTTGTTCAGGGGCCACTTAGGGGTCCATTACGATGGAGGGCAGACTTTGTACTCCCGCCACTGTAATGGTACACGGGACCGACCGCCAGAGGTGCGATGGTTCCGCCATGGCAATTAGGATGCCACCTCCACTGTGGCGCTGGCTTCCTGCATATATTGCATTGTGGCGGGCGGTGCTGTAAGCAGCACCAGCCACAATGCAATATATGCATGTTGTGCAATGTCATGTACAACCTGACGGGCACCGCTCGGTGCATGCCACCTTGTGTATGCCAATGTTGGGGGTACTATAGGTACCCCACGAGTGCAGCCCACCCCCCCACGACTCTGGGGGCTCACAATGGGCCCTCAAAGTGAAATCTGCATGCCTTTCCATGGCATAGTCTCCGCCATGGAAAGGCATTGAAAAAGCCACATCCTAATAAGGATGGATGCATGTCAAGGGCCTTTTCAACCCAGTCGGGAAGGTTTAGGCCTGACAAAATGATTTTTTGTCATGTTTAAGTGGCAGTTTAGAACTGCTCTACAGGCTGCAGTGGAAGGCCTGAGGCATGTTTTTAAAGTGCTGCTTTTGTGCAGGAATAATGAGTACTGCAGGACCACTAGTTGCATTAAATATACAGGCCCTGGGTACATGTACTAACATTTACTAGGGACTTACAATTTAATAAAATGTGTCAATTACGTGTAGATCAAAAATGTTTGAGAGAATATGGCACAAAGGATGTCAAGTATGAAAGTGGCCTTCTTCTTCTATTATTCTTTTTGTCTCTGGGGAAAGTCCGAAGGTTTTGGTCAAATCCTCTGAACCACCAGATAGTGTGACTTACAATTCCAGGGGTTGTGGACATTTTGGTGATAAACATATTTCACAACTTGTTCAGTTATTGTCATATGAATGGTATTCATTCTTTAGTTAAGCACTTGGAAGTCACTAATAGAACCTGAAAAAGAAACATGGGTGCCTTTAAAATGATAGCAGGCACCACAGCAATGCACACTTAAGTGCATTAAATCCCCTGGGACTTTAAACCTACATGCCATACCATATGCTAGGGACTTAAAAGTAGATTGTAATCATACATAATTGCCATATACCTTTTAAACAAAGCACTGGTCCTTGGCCCTGTTAGTAGAGCAGAGGGCACACTCAGAGTCAGTAACTACCAGTATCAGTCAAACAATTGCGAGTGATTGGGGCAAAAAGGTTGACTTTTTCACAAGTCTTAGCTTAAATAAATCAATGAAGCCATGAGCGTATCCGAATTTCAGGGAAAAATGTATTTCATGGTACATGTCTGTGATGGCGCAACATTTCAAACTGGAAGTCTGAGTGGAGACTATGGGCCTACAAATCAGCCCATTTTTCTTAAGAAAACGAGCCTCCCTTGACATTAATATCTTCTATCTTTAGAGGTTTCCATTAGCGATGGCAGTTGTCACCTGGATAAGGGATCCATTACACTTTTTGGAATTGTTGATCAATCAAACCCAACTTCGCAATTCCTTAATTTTCAATGGTTTGTGGCTAGAAAGCTGAATGTAGACCATTTATATGTATGGTACTAATTTGCAATTAAATTGGAGCCCACAACACACCATTTCCAAACTGTGAATTGGTAACTATTTGGAAAGCAAATTTCTGAAACAATTTTGCAATTGCAAACACTTTGATTTTGCTAATCAGGGTGACTGTAGTCACAAAATAGGTTGTACATTTGGCCCTAAGTAGTTAGGGGCTCATTAGGATGGTGGAAGGCCTGCCACAGCCAGCGGGCAGTGGCAGGCCCTCTGCCTTCTGACTGGCAATGTCCCCCCACCGTATTTCTATGGTGGGGGGAAACGTTTCACAAGCATGGCGGGGGCAAAGACCGCCCACCACGGTTCCACCACAAGCAATCGTTACGATTGCCTGGCAGAGCAGATGGATGGAAGTGAATGGTGAAGGTGCCTAGCAGGCACCGTCCGCCAGATCACAATGCTGACCTCAGCCAACCTTTCCATGTCAGGGAAACCGCCTTGGAAAGGCTGGCGGGGATTGGGTCTGGGGGTCCATTGCGGGCTTTCCTTGACTAGGGGAGAGGTGTTGCTGCACTGATGGGGTAGCCATGGCACCCTCCTGCATTTCCCTGCACTGCATGGCAGGCACCGCATGGTGCCTGCCAGGTAGTGCCGAGAAATGCACTGCAAGACATTTTAACATTGCGAACGGTGCTTCACCGTCCTCAATGTTAAATCCATGTGATGTGCCCGCCAAACTGATACCTTGATTAGTCCTAGACTCTCTTATGTGACCCTTATTGTGTCGATTGGGAATTTAATCCTGTATTTGTGTAAATATCTTTATTAGCATTGTATCATATGTGGAGCTAAGCTGTATATGACGGTGATTGACAACCATGCATATTGTTCAGAATACAAAGTTCCTTTTCTTCTATGTCACTGAATTTCCTTCTTTTTCACTGACTCACACCGAGCACTTCTCCTTTATGCATGTGCCCCCCTGGAGCAACCTTTTTTCATTTTTCAATGCTGGAATAATAATTGACAAATACACCAGAATCTGAAAATAAATGAATTGGTGAATATATATAAAAAACGGTTTGTTGCTGTTTGACTTCACATTAGATATCCAAATTATTGACTGAAGTGTAAGAAATGTGTTTAAATAATTGGGTACTAAACACCTTTGTACTTTGATCAATTATCCGTACTAATGTCCTTTTGATTCACAGCTTTCTTTGAACTAGGTTCTAGGACCATTGTCTTTGATACCAATTAAATACCCGGGTCCAGGACTATTTTCGGGTAAACACCATTTTTTTAAATCGCCATACTGGTGGGCACATCATAAATGCAGTGGGGGGACTGCCACATGAATGGCAGGCAATCCCAACCACCACATTGATGGCGGGTGGACTCAGGTCCGCCCGCCATCGTAATGAGCCCCTAAGTGTGTAGCAATAAGCATGTAGCATTCTTCTTATTCAGATAATATCTGTAACTGTAGTAGAGTAGCAGCGAGTAATATAATTGTCACATCACTAGTTCAGTTTCTCAATTTAGAGATCCACGTGAGAGATGCAAGGGTGTTTGAACTATATTTAAGATAGCATAGCAATGCAAGAACGTTAAATTAGTATCAAAGAAGGTGCTCCTTATATCCAAAAGTAATGCTGCTTTGGCATCAAGCAGTCTGTGTCTATTACATTTTTGACTGGTCAGTCAGTGTAAATGTAGCTATTAAACATGTACTAAAATGTGGGTGCATGAAAGACTTGTGGTGAACTTATACATCAGTATAACCATCAAAGTAATCCCTTTGTACAATATTGAATAAAGAATGTGCAAAAACATTGGATTGGTTAGGTAGTAAATATATTGACCATAATCTTGATTTGATTTGTAACTGAGCTCCCACAAGGCTTCATCAATCTAACCCCCAAAATGTTGACTTGTATTGGTGAGGAACCTCCAGCTTGCCTTTGGTAGCTTGGCAATGCAGCAGGCCTTTCCCAGGTATAATGTATGTGGTCGCATAGAACAATTAATCAAACTGTCTATGTTATTAGGAAGTACAAAATATGCATGTTCCAAACTATTTTAGTTCAAGGAAAGCTAATCTTTAATGAGTAAAATCCCACAAAATACCACAAAAACAAGAAATTGGGGTGTACATTCAAATAATATAGCTAGAACAAAATACTGTCATATGGTTACTGCGTTTCTATATATTGTGTTAAGTTAGCATGAGTTTATTAAATGTTTAAACGACATATTTTCCTTCGGCTTCAGTTTGCACACGACACCTAATTGTTATTGTAGCTTTCAACCTAGACGAAAGATGTGATTTATTTGAGAATAATATGTTATTGCTCTGATATCAGTTGTGCTTGGTACAACTGTCTGCACACTGAGAACTGCACCCTCTAAGAATAACCTAACACAAGGTTGCTGGAGGCCTGATCCTCGCACCACGTTAGACATAACACAAATAATGTTGCTGCCAACATTGGGCTCTACGCGGGTTTAAGATAGAGTTACAGGGAATGAATCAACACACTTGATGCTTCGCATGCAGAGAGCTGGTAGCTGTTGATGTGATCTGCTCCTACTGACCATTAGAGGTATGGGCCCGCCCTGCTAAAAACCCAAATGAGACCTTCTTAGATATAATATAGTATGCTAAATAGGGTGCGCGAAATAATAGGTGAGACAACTTTATAGAGATTTTGCATTATAATATGCTATCACCGTTCGCTTACTATGGACTAGTGACTATGCTGCTAACTCTGATTTTCGTAATATGTATGTTGATATTATATAAGATACTGCGTTTGAGAACCTTGCATTGAAAAATAAATATTTCAAACTTGCACGTGTGTTCTTTGACTCTCAGTTTTTGTTTGAAATGATTATATAGCGAAAGCGTGTTCATGTGTTCCACGATACCTGAGGTACCCTAAGTTCATGTTCTGGATTGTCTAAGTCATTGGGAAGTTGTTAGTACCAATGAGACACTGTAGCTAGCTTGGTAAGGGGATTTCTGATGCTAAGGTGAGTTTTGGGTCACCCTAACTCACCCAGGTTCTAGATCTCTGTGCACAGTTCTGTGGGAGAACGGAAACCCTGCTACATGGCGCCCATACGTTGTTGGCCTTATATCATGACACTCGAGTAGTATATCATTCAAACCTTAGCACCTTCATTCCCGTTTCCGGAAAACGGCAGTGTCGAAAAAACCTACCTATTTTTGAAATAGGTCTTTTCAAGCTTGAATCTATCTAAAAACGGTTTCCTTGAATTACTACCCACTTGTGCTACAAAGTATTCTTTGTTTTTTCGAGTTCCTGTGCTACCATGGCACAAGCCGTGGACATCCCGCAGCATAGTCGCATTGCGGTGCGTGACCACTTGCGGGCTTTTAATGTCCCTGTGGAAGGCTTGGCTGTGGTTCTGGTGGTGAGTGCGGAACATGCTTACCTGTACGAACTGTTTTATTAGTGGGTGACATTTCCAGCGGTGGACGCTAATTCTGGAGTGTTCCATTCATACACTGCCTCAGCTGTACCGGCGGCGTATGCTCCGTACAGGGCACTGGAGGTTCCTATTGATGCTTGGCAGCATGGAGTTTGGTTTGGTGGCGCTCTACCACACGCTTTAACTGCTCCGATGTTAAATCTTTTGTCCATTCCGGGCACAAATTGGCCCGCTTTGGCTGGATTCACTCCTCACCCTAATCGCGCCACTTGTAACGTGGCTGATCTGCAGCGGCTTCATGAAGTCACAGTGGCAGTGATTAGAGCGCTTGTTCATTACACAAGCCGTAATGTTCAGGACGCAGCCCCTAGGGGTGCGCAGCTTCGAGCAGAGCAGGCTGGTTTAAAAATCAACCCTGTCATGGTGAATTCCGTAATGGGCAAAAAGCCCCAGGATAAGGATGATTTTCCTTTCTGTCTTGCGGAGAAATTCAGCCAGCTGGAAGCTGTGTTTCCTAATACGAATCCTGGTGACACACACCGGATTCTTACGCAAAGTTTACCGAAAGATTTGGCCCCTGAACTTGTTGACTGTGAGACCTGGGGTAAGACTTTTGCTGCAGTCTATTCGAGGTGCTATGGCACCCCGTCTGTGACCAATCTGGGTGCGGTCCTTAAATGTGTTCAAGATGACCACGGACCGGAGTCGGCGGTTGAATTGGGTATGCGCCTGTGTGGCACCTTTGATGTAGTTTGCGATCTGATCCTTGCAAATGTCAAGGGGGATGCAGTGAACTTTCAGGTTGCTAACGCTTTGGCGTTAATTCCCGAGGCCGAGAAACCCCGTCAGTTGGCAAGGATTATTGTGGCTGCTTATAAAACGGTTGGCCGCAATGCAAAGGGGCTTAAAGCTTTTCCTGATAAGGAGAAAAAGCAGCCCCAGGGTCAGTCTTTGGAAACTAGTGGTCAACCTAAGTCCAAGAAACAGAATTGGCCTAAAAAGCAGAATCAAGGTAAGCAACAACAACAACAAACACAGGTTTCTGCTCCTGCATCTCCGTTGCCTGCGCAGTCGGATCGTGTTTATGATTTTCGCGACCGCGCGATGATTAAATCACCTGAAAGGTTTCAGGCTTCTGACCAACGCTCTCCTCGTTCCTTTCAGGACTCATCGGCTCCGTCAACCGGTGGTGGAGGGGGCGGCAGGGGCCGGGGTGGCCAGCAAGGACGTGGTCAGCCCCGCCCGCATAACGGTGGAGACCAGCAGGAAGGCGCTACGCCCAAGAGACCACAGTTTGCCACGAAGAAAGTCGCCGCCCTGACAGCGCATCGATATGCCCCAGATAGTGAGAACGCAGCTTCGGAATCAGACGTGGGCTCTGACCTTGCTGGACAGCGCGGCAGAGATTACCATAGTGAGAGAGGCCCTCCGTCGACTGTTGAAGGTGACAGCGACTGACACTTATGTTGTAATTGAAACTGCTGATACGCATGTTCCTCCCCCTGAACGTCTTTTTGAAATTGTCCTGTTAATCGAAGGTGACATGCAGCGAACTGTAAAAGGGGTATTTTGGGAAAATCTTTCGTCTACGTATGAAATTTTGCTTTCGGAGGCTGACTGGCCCCCACCTTTTGTTCTCGCAGCTCCGCGAGAGGAGGAGGTGATCCTCCCCAGTTTCGCGCATACTGTATCGAGAGTGGAGGCGCTGCATTTTGCAGAAGAGTGGGCTCTGGCGCTTGCGCCGGCTGTGTACCGCAATCAGTGTGGCTGGGATAAATTGTCTCCAAGCCACGAGATTCCGTTACGGTCTCAGCCGCAGCCTTAACCTCAATATCCCATTCGGCGTGAAGCCAAAGCTTCAGTCGCAGCTATCCTTGAACAATTGGAATATCAAGGTGTAATTGAAACGTGTGTGTCACCGATGAATAACCCCCTTTTTACTGTAAACAAGCCGGACGGCTCATATTGTTTGGTTTTGGATTATAGGCATTTAAACTCGCATTGCCATAACTGCGCAGTACAGAATACATATGGCTCTGCTTTAGTGATTAGTCTTGAGCGTAAACGGTTCAAAACCACGCTTGACATTTCCAATGGTTTTTATGCCCATAGATTAGACGGTCTAAGTTCCCAATGGACCACCTTTACATGCGGCGGTGTGCAAAAAATGGTTCGGCGTCTCCCAATGGGCTATAAGAATAGTCCTGGAGTATTTTCCGCCCGCATAGTCTCTCTTTTGGAGGGCTTCGACCCAGTTGCTTGTTCGTATGTGGATGACATTTATCTCACAGATGACGATCTTTGGGAGCATCTCTGTCGAGTAAATCGCATAATTTGTAACTTTGCAGACATTGGTTACAAATTTAACTTTGCAAAGTCGCACATTGCAGAGTACACAGTGTTGTTTCTCGGCTACGAGCTTAACAACGAGGGAAAGGGGTTGGCACCTCACTTCCTGGAGAAATGCGCACAGTTGCGATCTCCGACAACACTGAAAAAATTACAATCTTTGCTGGGTTTTTTGAATTTCTGGAGGACTTACATTCCGGAATATGCCCAGCGTATCAAGCCTTTGTATGCTTTGATACAACCTTCTTTTATCAAATCATGCTGGCTGCCTGAGCATTCAGCCGTTCTGCAGTCTTTGCAGGCTGATTTGCTCGCATCTGAATATTTACAGACTCGTGATAACCAGACCAACCTGGTGATAAGAATTATCCCTGGGGCGGTGGGTTTCACGTACCTGACTTTTAATGAAGGAGATACAGTACCTATTGCTTACAAGTCACACTTGTACATTTCGGCTGAACTGCTTTTTTCCACTGTGGAGAAAGTTTTAACGGCTGTACAGATGGCAATTCTTAAGGAACGTGCCTTGTCACAAGGAAAACGCATGTTGGTTGTTACCCAGTGTCCTGCCTTGGAGGCAGTTACGAAAGCCAGTGTACCTAATTCCAAAGCTTTGCACCCTAGGTGGATTCAGTGGGCTGCATCGATGACGTCCCAGGATGTCACGTTTATTTTTGACGCCACTTTACGGTCGCAGGAGTATTTACAGTATGAATTTGTTCATCCTGCTCCTTTAGCAATGCGGCCGTTGGAGGATTTCCATTGCATCATTTACACTGATGGTTCGGCGCAGGTTGCGCATGGCTCTAAACATGCCTACGTTTCTGCATG
This sequence comes from Lissotriton vulgaris, assembly GCF_964263255.1. NCBI lineage: Eukaryota > Metazoa > Chordata > Amphibia > Caudata > Salamandridae > Lissotriton > Lissotriton vulgaris. Next base: position 496,218,214 of record NC_141685.1, read on the forward strand.
CGCCATTGTGGTCGGTGCCATGGTGAACGATGAGTTCAAGTCCAGTGTCGTGCACACGCAGACGCTTGGGGACTGCACCGCACAATTAGCAGAGCTTCGTGCTCTGATGCTTGCATTGGAGTACGCAGATCCAAGTGTGACAACTGTGATCGTAAGTGATTCATACTACTGCGTCCAGTCTTACAATGAAAACTTGTTCTTTTGGATTCAGAATGAATTTCGTGATTCCAAAGGTAGCACAATAAAACATAAAATGATCTGGGTCCGAGTGGCGGAACTTAAAGAGAAGTTGCCACTTGTGTTTGTGATTCATACTCTCGGCCATCAGAGCGTGGGGGTCCACGCTGTTGGTAATTCGCTTGTTGATGAAGCAGCGAAGTCAGCGGTATCAAAATACTTAGTTGCAGCAGTCACGAGGTCCAAAAGCAAAATAGATGATGACATCTTGGCAGCTGTTGCTGCAACGGAGAAGGGAGGTAAATATCCTGCGGGGTTCCCTTCTAAATACACATACCACTTAAGTCCCGATAAGGTTCCTTATGTGAAAATTCCTGATGTTGGCGAACGTCTGGTTCCCAACTCGGATCGCAGGGCTGCTTTGATTACAGCGGCTCATGAAGGTGTGGCGTCTGCGCATGCGGGTGTCTCAGCCACTGTAACACCAGCTGCAACAAAGGTTCTGGTGGCGGGGACTGTACAAACAGACGCGCGCTTATGTCCTTCAATGTGACATTTGCCAGCAGATTAAACCTTCAACAGCTGCGCGTCCGCCTCAGACACAGTTGTACATCTCGAATAAACCGCTTGGATGCGTTTATTTGGATCACTGCGGTCCATTTTCTTCTGATACTGCATACAAGTACATCTTAGTAGCAGTTGATTCATGCACACGCTTTGTGTGGGTATGGCCACATCGGAGCGCTGATTCACGGACTGTCATCAAGGATTTGCGAGTCTTTATAGGGATTTTTGCCCGTGGTACCTTCCATTCGGATCAGGGTCCGGCTTTCGCCTCTAAGGCGTGTAAGGATGCTATGGTTTCGTTGGGGGTCCAAGTCAAGTTTTCGAGTCTGTACAGACCCGAGGGTAATAGTGTAGTGGAACGAATGAACCGTGACTTAAAGCAATCTTTGACAGCTCGAGTTATAGGCACTGGCAGAAACTGGCTAGCCCACCTCAATGGCGTGCAGCGTGCGCTTAATAATCTCCCTAGAAGGTCTCTGGGTGGGCGGACCCCATACGAAATGCTCTTTGGTATCAAGATGTACGTCCCTGACCTCGATGGTTTAGACTGCAAGGCCCAGGCCTCGGCCTTTGACGTAGATGAACATTGCAATGTTTTACAGGATCTACAAAAGACCAGAGACAGTCTAGCAAAGGAACATTTGCCCTCCTCATCGGATGATGCGTTGCAGATCCCGGTAGTTGGCTGGCTACCCCAAGTTGGAGAACTGGTTCGAGAGAAGATCGATAACAAGAAAGAGTTTGGTCCCTCATATCGTGCACCGGTTCGAGTTCTTGGAGTGAAGGGCACAAGAACAGTCATTTTACCACCACTTCCAGGTCGTAAGGAAAACAGATTTATTTCTATTGACAATGTCAAGACACACAGGGTGGCCGATTCTTCATAGCATGAAACCGGCTGTTTCCTGTCCTTCCATGGTGAGGCACTCTGTGCTGGCTATTACTTCTGGTGCAGAACAGGAGGTGTCCCTCGAGATGCCTGCCATATCCAGTCCTTTATTACATACTATTCCTGTTACTAACATTGATGAGCTGAACTACACCTATCCTGCTGATTTACTGATGCCTGATTTGCAGACTCCTTTGGCCGACCAGTCCAGATTCTCTTTTGACTCTGTTTCGGAACTTTCAAAGAAACCCTCAACTATTGCGAAATATGCCACGTTGTTTAAAAAACATTTTTTAATTCCCCCTTGGACATACATTTGGTTGATCCTATTTTCATTTTACCTTTTTATGTCAATTGGTTTTGTGTTTTATTTTTTCCGCCTGATTGATGGTCACTACGTTAAAGAAAGAACAGGAATTCGGAACCTTAATGGAACATTGGCCCCTCTTTCCTCTTCTCATTCAGCACACAGACTGAAACTAAACTTGAATACAGTCAACATTACTGCTTGGCCTGTCCTTGATGGTATTGTGTGGGATGCAGTTAGATTTCAAATACATGGGCCCACTGAAGTGATTAATGTTCCGAATGTGCTTAGAGTAAACATGGGAGATGTGATTAAACAAAATATACGTTCTGATGATTGGGATATTCAGGCCGTAGAAGCATTATTCTCTGATTTAAAATACTATGCGGCTTTTGATGCTGAAGACTTATATTTAGATTCTATTAATTATGGTGATTTGTTTTGCTTCCAACATTATGATAATCATTTTCTCCATAAGACGAATTCCAGGAGGGTTGCTGTGAATTACACGCAGTGGGAGCACTGCCCAGCTCCTTTAATTGGAAGCTCCAGTACATTTCTGAAAAAATACAGTTATTTTACAGATTTCAATCAATCAAATCCTGAGTCATTTTATTTCAGGATGACAGAAAAGTCCATGTCCAAAGTTAGACTTACCGATACAAAGTTGCTGTATTCGAAGTCCTTTCTAGACAAATTGGCTTTAGATGGCTACGAGTTCTGGAAGGGAATAATTGACCTTAAATCGGTTTGGGGTACCAAAGATTGGCAGGTACAAGGCACTGAGGCTTTGCACCATGCATGTCTCATCCCGAATCACATGTTGTTTCTAAATTCTACTATTTCCCAAACAACATGCTTTGGATTGGCTACTTCTAAAAAATTAAATACACCAATTATCCCCGAATTAGAAGAATATTCAGGTTGGGGTAATTTTTCTGAATTGTCTATTCGTGAGATACAGTCTCTAATACAAAATTCGTCCTTTAATGTATCCAGTTTGGATCCAAAGGGTTGGCTGTTGTGGCAAAAGAGTTCTGATTCTTGCCAACGTCGATTTCTGGGGTTGGCTGAAGGGTTCACACAAGTACAACCAGATCCCCGTTTTGAAACTGATTATACTGTCACCACTTACTCTGTGGGGAAACTGTGTCAGAATTGGTTACAACATTCCACATTAGCTGCAGTTAAACTACATCTGTCTCAGTTAACTGAAAATGTGGATTTAAATGATTTTATAAAAGGCCCGGCTAAGGGTAGATCTAAACGGTGGATTTATGCTGTTTACAATGAAATTTGGAAAGTGTCTCAAATTGAGGCTGCTAAGCGCCTAAGGGCAATTGACCAACCAAATTTGGAGCAAAGTACTTGCAGTGGTCGATAACAGTATTAACACGCTTTCTTCCCGAATTTACACATTGAACAATATTGTTTCTTCTGTTGTTGACATTGTGCATGATGAAGTGTCCGTATTATATCATGGTCAAAATCAATTGCGTTCTGTCATGCAGTTTGCTTGGACACTACAGACTCTGAAGGCTGGTCGAGTGCCTTGGAGTTATATGAACGTCTCATCACTATTTGCCCAATTTAATTTGACTGACAAGCAGCGCATGCTTTCCATGCGAGATGCATCATTTTCTATGTTACACATTGAAAAGTTAGAGCAGGGGTCTCCAACCTTTTCTGTAGTGAGAGCTACTTCTGGTCAATCAAACTCATCGTGAGCTACTAAAGGCCCAGAAACTTGCGCATTTTTCCGAGAGACCCCCCAAACCCAGCTGTAAGGATACTAGTGTTTGAAATACAGCTGGCTGCGCAACCGCTTAATGTACTGTGTGTATTGATGAGGGCAGGAAGTTTATATTTGTACTGACATTAATATAATAATATCTGGCCTAGCCAAGTGACTTCATGTCGGTTGTAACGCTTTCAGACAGTTCAGGCTTTTAGATAAAATTTTGCATGGCGACATTTAGAGCCCCAAAATCCAATCCAAAAAGACATACACAAGGCCCAGCATGCAATGTTCTATTGAGCGGAAAGCCAAGACTGGATGAGAGTTTCATGTGACGTGTCCTCTGGCATCTCTGGAAATGGAAGATGGACATTTATTTTTATTAAGACACATTTACATGTTGCTCTTCCAGCCTTCTTTTGTGTGTTACTTAACTTATATTATTTGTGATTCAAAACTTTCATAATTAAAAAAAAAGTATCCCTCTTCAAAACTGCGTTTTGTGCTTTGTGCATTATCACACTTGGCCAGCTACCCTCACTGCAGAGAATGGGCACGTTTTTGTGAACTTGACCGGACAAACTGCCACCATGTGTAACCCACCTTGACAGCCATCTGATTTGACAGCCGAGAACACTGTTCATCTGCTGTGTCAACTCAAGATGTTTTATTTGTAATATAATAGTGGGGCAGTGTGAGCCTTTGGACCTCATTTCCCTGCTGCTAACAGTAAGGGTGTAGGACAGGTAATGCATATGATGTGCATTGTACACCCTGCCAGCACACACACTTGGTTCATAATGGATGCAAAGAGAATACCCACCAGCATCAAGAACACTTGGTACATAGTGAATCATAATGCAACTTCCCTCCACGTGATGGACACTTTTTGACGTTCTGACAAGCATCGCATCACCAAACTATCTGCCATGAGACTGAATGCAAACACGACAGCAAGCATGCCTAATGTTTTTTTTAAGTGAGCCTTAGAAAGTGACACTCATAAGAAACACGGTTTCATAACATTTCTGGTAAACCTGGTAATTTGGCACGTATCCTCTTTTATGCAATTGAAGTATTTTTCTGCAAATTAAGAATTGTATGTATATGATTTTAATGGTTTGCATATAACACTGTTAAGCTCTTGAAGCGGAAAAACAAACTACTTTCAGTTCCATTGAAGTGTGTAAACATGAAGCTTAATTGAAACACGAGAAAGATCATGACGGGCATAGATAGTATCTATATTACAAGGCAGCTTTTTAATCTGTTTTTTTATGGTTTCATGGGCCCTGGACTGCAAGGAGTATCCAAGGGGGCACGCATCTGCGCACCCTTCTGTCGCACTGCTAGATCCAGGAACATATAATCTTTCAACTCATTCTTCTTTTCTAAAACAATCATCCTTAAACAATCCTAAAATGCAAAAACTAGTCCCATCCCTCCAGCTTAATCTCGCATGTGCTTAAAAGGAAACCCAAAACCTGTCCTCTCAGCTATTACTGCGTCCCGCTTTAAAAACCATGTACTAAATCACTCTTTCACAGATAACAGTCACTTTTCTTGCCTCGTAATCTCTGAACAAATGGATAAAGAAAAACACATAAATCAGTTACAAAGCCGCAACCGGCAACCTCATCATCATGTGCACTTCCATTCCGTGCGTTATTTTAAAGCACGTAGACGCCAAAAAACCAGGTGTAATTCTAACCCCGTGACTAGATCAGCTACAGAAGTTTAAACATTTAGGAGACAGCTTTGAAAACTATTTACGTGCACTGCAAACACTTCAAGAAACAGCTTCATAATCATTGCATGAAAAGTTTTCACCCATAATTCTCATAAGCAATAAGCGTGCGCTCCTTTACACATCTCAAATACTATTTCCTCCCAAAACAAAAAGACCAGGGTTGGGGCTCGCTACGGGTGTGGAGCTGATCAGGCCTGCGCAGGGCTCCTTCGAAATGGTGCTCCGGTCAAACTGGTGGCAGGTTGAACAAGGCAGGTGGCACGTTTCCCGGTAGCAGTTTAATACTGCAGCACCGGCCGCTCCGCTCTGCCATGCCTGCTGCTGTGCACTGGCACTCAATGCGCATGTTGAAAAGCGTGGTGCCATGGTTTGAAAGGCAGGTGGTGGGCTGGCGGTGGCGAAGAGGCTACCAAACAACGTGATCCTCTTTAGCCCACCCCTCCCCAGCTAAACTCAATTTGAGCAGCTGGTTTGGGAGAGGGCGGGCAACGTTGCCATAAAAAAAGGCCTAAATATTATAACGATGTTGATGGGCTACAAAATTTTGACGCTACCAGCGCGAGCTACTTACGGGGCCTTGGCGAGCTACCAGTAGCTCGCGATCGACCGGTTGGAGACCGCTGAGTTAGAGTCTTTGCCCTTTTCTGTGGCTGAGGCAGCCGCTGCTACATGGCTTATCCATGGTATTATTACTTTACCGTTTGCTCTGTATAAATTTTCAAATTGTATGCGATATATTGCTATAGGGAGATATGAACCACTAGGCAGTGCTTTCCTACATAATACATGGTCTTTACCATACACATACAGATGTCTGAAAGAAGGAAAGGAAGTGAATCTGAATGGTGAAGAATGCACACAGTCGCCTGACCGTTCACTGATATGCAGGCACATCCAATTGCATGGTTCTTGTAATCAGGACAGGCCAAATTTAGCCTGTGTTTTAAAAGGCACACGGGTTCCTGCAATAGTTCCCACATTCACTTTATTGTCAAACGGTAGTTATTTACTTTTGAATAACGAGATGTGTTGTGGGTTAATGCTCGGTATCGCCTATGTGGTTACTGTATCAGAACGTGTGGTATGTTGCAAGAACGTGTTATATCCACCCACGCATGGGAATTCAGATGTTTCCATTTGGCCGCGAATCCCAACCTTGAGAGCGGAGTTCAACGGTTTGAGCCGAATAAGAGCCCTTTTGTCTCAGAAGGAAGTGGCCCTGAGCTCGGCCCGTGAAACTTATGTCCTTCACATAGCTAACACACGCACAGAGGTGCAGGCACTTTTAAATACTGACTTGCCGTTTCATTTCTGCGAGCTGGTTCATCAAATCTTTAATGCCTCCTCCACGTCTGGACTCGCACATTTTTTTAAATTGGTTAGCAGTGGTCTCGTGACTACGTTTGAAAAAGTATTTGGTATTATGCCTGCGTTCTTTCATTCTATATTCGCAAGTTTGTTTGGCGGATTCCCTGTTTTGCTGGCTTTGGCTGCAGGCGTTTTGGTGATATTTTGCTTTATAAGACATGGATGCCCATCCTGCGCAAGGAGCCGCTCAGCCCCTTCTAACACTGTTTCGCAGCCGGATGCTTGATTGCTATGGAACTTTGCCGCTTGCGACTTTAAGCACGGCTTTTGGATTATCGTTTCAATTTTCCTATTTCACATGTGTCCAGCCTGTGTTTCATTGCCTGAGCTGTGATTTCGACTGGGCCATTGATTTGTGTCTCTGCTTGACGACTTCTCCTGACGTCAATTTTGATCAGCTGATGAGCCCCGTAGTTGCTCACGAGTTGGTTTGTTCTGGCGAAAGGGTTATGGCCGTGGCAGCGATGCATGGACTAATGGGTCAGTGGGACATATCTGCAGCGGGCGCATGACTTTCTGGCACATAGCGTTCTCGAGAACCCACTGAGTTGTCCTCTGATGTTGCTAGAGGATTCGGTGCTGGAGGAGCACGTATGTTCTTTCCCATTGCTTAATTGGATGGCTGAACTGTTTTCGGATGATGACAGTGATTTCATGTTGGAAGCTGTGGCTACTTATTTTGCATATTCTATCCACCCATGAGTGGCTTTAGAGACTTTCACTATTATGGCACGTGACTTTTTAGTAATTCTGAATGGTGCCTGTTCTGTTACGAACATTCGACTTTTTGTTCTGGGCCTATGATTTTATAAATGGCCTCAAGTTCAAGTTTTTTTTATATTTTTGTGTGGCCACTATAGGCGTTCATAAATATTTAGTATTATTAATTCTTATATACATTTACATACATTTAGCGTGGCTCAATATTGTTGAACTCTGCTTTCATGTTTTGCCTTTCTTATAGTATTAATCCAAAACAAAATGCCAATACTGCCAAGTGATTTCAAATACACTTATTTTACACCGTGCATAGGGACAAGACTGTATGCAAGTAGGAATTTATCTCATTGGACTCAATCAATTCAACTCTGCATTTTATTTGCACAATTCATCAATTTTGTTATTTTTTCAAAATATTTTTTCTTTTCAGAGAAGCTTTTTGAAGCACATTACAAATACACATTACAAAAGATAATCATGTCATAAATAACCTATATACACCATTCATACAAATAAGACATTGCAGTCATACTGTGAACTCATTCAAACTCCTAACACTCTAAACGGCAAAACAACATACTTTTTGTACAATTATACACAATATATGGAAGAGAAACCATAGATAGACAATTTCATATGAATCACTTTGATGTACAGATTTGTTCGATTCTCTTATGGTTTCCACGAGAGAAACGTGTTATCAGGGGGTCTACGCGTTTCGAACTCCAAGTTTAAGGAGTTCTCGTCAGGACCAATGGCTGCGAATGAAAAAAAAAACATGGGGACCTGTATTAGTGGGTGACCTCTTAGGGCATAACCTGCATGGGTTCAACACCCACATCTCTGCCTCTTACCTCTCTAAATGTAGCAGGATGTGCCTCATATATTCCACATTAATCACGGCGCGGGACCACCTGTATAGCAATTAAATACATTTACTGAAGTGGCTTACTTATGACACGGTTTCATTACAGTCATACTCAATCTCATACTTACTGAATGTAAGGGGTTGTTTATCCTTGGTTCTAGAATGTGTAAAGGACAAGGATTTCGTCAGTGCTTAATATTGTAGTTGGGTCTGGAAATTACCACTTTAAACTCAGCGTTTCTTACCAGGTAATACGATGTAGTCGCCGAGAAAGTTGGCTTTGATTCAATCAAATCGATGACCACGGGGCGTCTGTGGGCCAAGGGCAGACACGTATTAGAGCGCTTGGTGAGCAGAGGTATTTGTAACCCTAGCATACTCTGCAAGTTTATTACTAACAAGTCGACATCGCCTTACCGGTAAATGTTAACGCTGGGCACCGGTATCTGGGTTTATTCAGGCGCGGAATCCAGTCGCGTCTGGGGGGTTAAAAACGGGAGCGATTTAGTTGATGTTTGTGCGAGTTAAGCTTTTCCACGTGTTTTAAAAATAGGCTGCAGCTCGTACCTTCAAGTCGCTGGGTGCTCCGGTCGGGTCCCGTCCTCCGGTCTGGTGGTTTGGACGCCCGGTCGTCTATTTACTACCTGGTTTCGGCGTCACGTGGTTAGATCGAGTATTTTGGTCGCCATGTTGGAGTGGTCACATTCTCACATCTCATGGCTTGACTTTTCGGTAAATGGCTTAGAGTCTTCATGCAATTTCCGTGGTTATTCATATTCACTTGTGTTTAAACAAACGAAGCATGTCAGCTTATGTATTCAGATCGGTGGTGACTCTGTTGGGGGCATCTTGTGGTTAGGGACCTTTCCTTTAATTATAAGCTCAATATTGTTGAACTCAGCTTTCATGTTTTGCCTTTCTTATAGTATTGGCTTGTTTTTTTCCCTTTTTTAACCGTCCTCGGATCATTGGGGGGGTGTCATATGGTTACTGCATTTCTATAAATTGTGTTAAGTTAGCATGAGTTTATTAAATGTTTAAACAACATATTTTCCTTCGGCTTCAGTTTGCACACGACACCTATTTGTTATTGTAGCTTTCAACCTAGACGAAAGATGTGATTTATTTGAGAATAATATGTTATTGCTCTGATATCAGTTGTGCTTGGTACACTTGGTACAACTGTCTGCACACTGAGAACTGCACCCTCTAAGAATAACCTAACACAAGGTTGCTGGAGGCCTGATCCTTGCACCACGTTAGACATAACACAAATAATGTTGCTGCCAACATTGGGCTCTACGCGGGTTTAAGATAGAGTTACAGGGAATGAATCAACACACTTGATGCTTCCCATGCAGAGAGCTGGTAGCTGTTGATGTGATCTGCTCCTACTGACCATTAGAGGTATGGGCCCGCCCTGCTAAAAACCCAAATGAAACCTTCTTAGATATAATATAGTATGCTAAATAGGGTGCGCGAAATAATAGGTGATACAACTTTATAGAGATTTTGCATTATAATATGCTATCACCGTTCGCTTACTATGGACTAGTGACTATGCTGCTAGCTCTGATTTTCATAATATGTATGTTGATATTATATAAGTGTGGGCTGGTGGGGGTAGCAGACCGGAATAACAGGCGTGGAGGCCGTATGTAGTGGGCTATTTCGTAGCCGGTGTTTATTATTGTACAAAGGTGTAGTGGTATAATACAGGGAAGTAGAGAGTTCCAAAAGGGTTGTGGGTTCCGGTTCCAAGGTATGGGGTCGTCCGGGTGTGGTCTTCCAGGGACAGCCGTTGGTCTTGACGGTAGTCGGGCCAATCCTCGAGGTGTCAATAGGCTCAGCTCCCGGACGGTGGTTCCTCGGAGGGGGGGGAAAAGGAGAGAGAAAAGATGGCCGTTAGCTCTGTCGGTGGATCTAAGGACAAGATCCTGTTCCTTCACCGGAGTGTTAGGGCTAGAATGACTGTGAGGCAAGGGACGGGAGGGTAAGAGGGGTGGAGATATAGCGCGGACAGGGAATAGGGTGACGTTGGTGTCGGGACGTGCAAGGGTATGTATCTACATTCGTGATAGTGCCACTCTCACACGTATTTCCAATCTATACACAGTGCACGGTGAATCGTGAGGAGGGAACTATTTTATACACGGGGATATGTACAGACTACTTATTTACACACTCTCGTAACGCCTAATATTTACACACACACGGAACTGGTACTCACTTGGCCCGCCGCAACTCCGTCCTTGAGTTGCGGCCGCTCTCCAGCGTCCTCCTCTGGACTCCACCAGTCCTCCGTCCAGACCTCGTCTCCTGGTTCCGGATCGTCTCTCTTCTCCGGGGGTTCTTCGCACGCCGTCTCCTGCCACGAGTCTTCCTGCTTGAACGCTGTGTTGTTGGTTCTTCCGGTTTTTCTGTGATCCGCCTCCCGAAAGGGGGAGGGACTTCCGGGGTCGCGGGGATGTACTTCCGTTGTGTCCCGCGTTGGTACTGGTTCCTGTAGGGAAAAAGAAAGGGGTGGAGTCCGGGTTGTTTTGATAGTCCTGGCAACAGGGGATTGTGGTGGTGACCGAGAGGGGTGACGTGATATCCGCTCTGAAGAGGCCGTGCTCCCATCACAATAAGATACTGCGTTTGAAGAACCTTGCATTGAAAAAAAAATATTTCAAACTTGCACGTGTGTTCTTTGACTCCCAGTTTTTGTTTGAAATGATTATATAGCGAAAGAGTGTTCATGTGTTCCACGATACCTGAGGTACCCTAAGTTCATGTTCTGGATTGTCTAAGTCATTGGGAAGTTGTTAGTACCAATGAGACACTGTAGCTAGCTTGGTAAGGGGATTTCTGATACTAAGGTGAGTTTTGGGTCACCCTAACTCACCCAGGTTCTAGATCTCTGTGCACAGTTCTGTGGGAGAACGGAAACCCTGCAACAATACTCTTATATATTAAAACATTTGGAAATATAAAGTAAAAGCATGGGGTGCAAAAGACATGGACGAGGATGCCCTAGAAGCCAAATATAGATTATAATGACGTACCTTGGCCATCATGTTAAAAATATTTTCCTCAACCTGCTTATCTTTTCTGGTGAGCTAATATATTAAGTGCAGAAAGTGTGACAGCCATAGCCAAGAACAGCACCATGAGCTCCGCTGCATCACTTGAATGAAACCACTGTAACAACAAACTCTGATTCAAAATGCTCATAACATGTTCTAAGATGAAGCCACCAAAGTTGTCTATGTATTGGGTATGTGTGGCACAGTTTCCTGGTCCTCCCTCTTATAAAATACTTGGAGAAATGTTGTAAATTCAGTTTCTAAAGTGCAATATCCTCGAAACGTATGGAATACCAAACCATGAGTGCAAGTGACAGGAATACTCCTGATAACTTCACTTGAGGCAGAGTTCCACCTGGTCCATATGATCCATCTACTACGCTCAATTCCGCTAGAATTAAGGAAAACAGTTATTACTGTCTTGATGTTATCAAAACGCAGCATTCATAGACTGCAGACTGTATAAAACACCGCATCAAGGGTTCTCCTAAATCAGAGTCTGTAACCGCTACTCTCTTCCAACTTCACTGTTTGCCAGTAGCAAAGTGGATTCAATTTAAATCCCTCTGCATTGCCTTTAAATCACTCAACCAAACGGGCCCCACCCAACTAGCAAGCTATCTAAAACCCTATGTCCTGACCAGGTCATTAAGATCAGCAGATTTTGGGAATCTGATTGTCCCCAGGATAAAAAAGGCTAAGTGGAGTGGCAAGAGTTTCATCATGTCCATAGCCAAACTGTGGAACTCTCTGCCAACCTCTCCTAAGAAAGAAACAAACTTACCAACATTCAGCAAGAGCTTTAAAACATGTCTCTTTAGGGCATAAGCATATTTTCCCCCCTGTAACCTAGCTGCATGTGCTTTCAGGTAGCACATAGACACCTCAGGGTATTGCTGCACTTTATAAATCAATCATTCATTCATTCATACAGCAGCACCATTTACCTTTGTTCACATTAGATATTGCCCTGTTCAAGGAAATGAGCTAGTAGGAGAAATGTCCACTTGTAATTAGCCAATACGAACTGTAATGTCCTGTAAGTTAGAGATGACGGGACCCTTTTAGGTCCTGATCTAATCTGTAGAAGATGAGGTAAGTGCATGGGTGTGGGTGATTGATTTAATGGTGTAGAATGTTCACTTAACAGTTACATGCTGAGGAATAAAAATGTTTAATATCAACTACTTTGTGTGGCATGATCAGTGAATGTCCCCAGGCTGGGAAAGTTGCTACAACTGGCGACAAGATAGGGATTACATAAACACCACAGCCTGAAGAACAAAGAGTGATCTAGCAAAGAGTTTGATGTGGTCCAGTTAACTACTCGTGAGGGCCACATGTGCCTCAGACGAAGTGAAAATTAACAGTTGGCATATGTGAAGTCAAAACACCACTCAAGCCAGTGCAAGGCCTGTGAAGAAAGTGAAGGCCTTGCAGAAAGTTTGCCGTTGGCTAGAAACTTCTTTGTAAAGTCAAGACAAGAGGTTCTGCGCCACAATGTGACAATCAGGTGCAGAGATGCACTAGAGACAGTGTTAGTTGATTGCAAGAAAGTGCTAAAAGTGAAAACATTTCTGATACAAAAAAATGCTAAAGACTGTAGAAACCAGGTACAATGCAAAGACGTGTGAAGAGAAAAAAAACAGTAAAAGAAACAAAGCCACTTCTCACCGCCATAGATGAAGACAGCGCGATACCTCCGGTTGGAACTCCGACTTATGAGCTCTATTCTAAACATGGCGTGGGCCCCGTTACGTATAATGAATTGTGGGTCCGTTATACTAGGAAAGCCGGTGTCTTAAAATGGCCCCAACATGGTAGCTATGACACCAAGATTTTAAATAATTTAGAAACTGTACTATTTAGGAAGAAAGCCCGGCCAGCAATGTATGACTGTTTCCATCTCTGGCATAAGGAAGCCAAACAGCGAGAAATTAAACAAGCGAAAAGAGATAAGAGAGAAAAGGGTTTATCGATAATGCAAGCTGCTAGGCAGTTTAAAGATAATGAAAAAGATCAAGCGATTGAGAAAATGCATAGGCAACATAATATGACCGTTGATAAATGTTATCCGGCTTTGCCACCTCTTCTGAAAAGGTTCCTTTGATGTCACATTTGTTGAGTTCACCACCCCCTTATGTACAGAGTGCTACGGCACCTCCTCAACCTTTAGTTGCCCAACCTTTAGTTGTTGTGCTCCTGTTGTTGCTCAGCGGCCAGCTCCTCTTCAGCTGGTTCCTCCTCCTCTGGTGCAGCCTTCTCTAGGGCCTCCGATTTTGCTACCAGTTCCTCCTCAAACTCCTGTGTTTTCTTCTGGACTTGCGTCTTCTTCTGCTACTACTCCCACGTTTGTTTTATCTCAGCCTGCTTTGTCTCCTGTCAGCTTCTCCTTCTGTTCGACAGAGAATGACTGATACTGTTACTGGTCTTTTGTCTCCTTTCTTTGGGTCATTGAGTGTGACCCCTTTTTCTGTGCGTAAACAAATACGTAACCAGATTCCTGGTCCCGAATAGCGGGCAGTGTTAGATCTTATGGCTCGTAGATGGGTTTTGAATGCCTCAAGATATAATCTAGAGTCGGTTATGGATGTCTTTCAGCAATGGAAAGCACCGAAGCAGAGGTATGTCTTCAATACTATGTGTACTTTCCTCCGTGAGGAATTGGAAGATAGTGAGTTGGATCAGATCCTATTGGAGTTACTTGATGTACAATCCGAGTTTGCAAAAGGGACGATAGTGGGTCCCGGTGTTGAGAAAGCAGTGCGACGTTGCTCGCGTATAGGAGTGAGTTTCCTTCTCAGTCACTATTCGAGCATGATCCTTCGGTTAGGAGAAAAGTGAGACAGTATCCAATGAGAGAAGTTCCTCCGGTATGGAAAGAGGCAGTTGCGGCTAATGTTAATCAGGGTATTGCAGCTGCACCGGCTCATTTTCAGCGTGTGTGGCAACATGTCCCATGGAAGAGAGCTGAAGTTTTGGCCCTTAAACAGACACTACCTGATCCTCGTATATATATTATAAGGAATTGTCACAGACAGCTGACGCGTGCTTCATGAATTTAGCTGATATAGACATGTTGTTTGGTAATGTGGTTCCTCAGCCTTTGTGGGCGAAGATTCACCATGAGGATCATGCGCAAGAGTTAGGTGATACATGGGCTAATATTACTGCTGCAGATGATCAGCAGTGTGGTGGAGCTTAACCTGCGGCTTTAGTTGCGGACTTACCTGGCAGAATTATTACTCTTATGAAGACAATGATGCCTGCTATGCAAGTGAATTGGGATAAGTTAGCAGCGTGCAAGCAAAAGAAAGATTAAAGTGTGTCTGACTTCTTCACTAGGTTCGAAGAGACTTTTATAGATAACAGTGGTCAGGATATGAGTACGGAAGCTGGCCAAAGGTTGTTCGTGGATAAGTTTTTCATAATTTTCTTCCCGAGTTGTGTAATAAGTTGAAGAATTCTGAGAGTTCATGGGCTGTTTCTTCGTCGGCTCAGATATTGGCTACTGCACAGTACTATGAGAATAGAGATAAAGATGAGAAAGACAAAGCAGAGAAAAAGACTAAAGATTTAAAGACAAAGGTTCTTTTGCAACAGGCGTATCCGCCTCGTTATAATCAGCGTGATTCTCAGCAGCCTCAGCAATTTCAGAGAGGTTCGCAGAGGCCTGAGTCTTCTCAGCAGCGAATTCCAGTTGGCCCTAATCAGTGTGCATATTGCAAGGACGAAGGGCATTTCAAGTATAATTGTCCGTTTCTGTTGCAGCGTAAGAATGGTGCTTCTAGTGTGAGAGGTTGAGGTGTTCAGTAAGCACCTAGAGGTAGGGGACGTGGTGTGTTCCCCCAGAATGGACGTTCCTTTCCTCCGCAGAATACTATGAATTGCTTTGATCAACAGAATGTTGCGTCTGGTAGGTTGACTCAGTATTATGCTGATGAATGTTCCATCCACACAGAGAGAAGTGCGAGCTTTCTTAGGTATTACCTCGTACTGTAGGCAATGGATTCCGAACTTCTCCTTACTTGCGAAACCCCTGTTGGCACTTACTCTCAAGGATACTCTGAATCCTCTCCCTTGGTCTGATGAATGCCAGAAAAGTTTTTCTGAATTACGGAATGCATTGTGTTCGGCTCCTGTGTTGGGTACCCCCGACTACAGTAAGCCTTTTAGGCTCTATGTTCACGAGAGAGAGGGATGTGCATTGTCAGTCCTGACACAGCAATTTGGCGATAAACAGCGTCCGTGTGCGTATTTCTCGTCGACTTTGGATCCGGTAGCTAGAGCATTGCCGAGTTGTTTGAGAGCATCAGCAGCAGCAGTTGTTTCTATTCGACAGTCTGCTGGTTTGGTTATGGATAATACGTTGATTGTGATGGTTCCACATGCAGTGAATACTTTATTAAACAGGACGAAAACCCAGCACTTGACTAGTGCATGATTGTCAGGTTATGAGTTGACGCTTTTGGCGAGTCATGTGCATATAAAGCGATGCAACACATTGAATCCAGCTACGTTGTTGCCGATTTCTGTGGAGACAGATGTTCAGGAACAGCATGATTGCTTTGTCAGGACAGAGGAAGAAACGAAGGGTAGAATTGACCTAAAAGACACTCCTCTTGTGAAGTCTGATGGTACCTTATGGGTGGAGAGTTCATGCTTTAAGCTTCCGAATGGTGATGCGACTGCAGCATATGCGGTTACGACTTTGCATACGATTGTTGAAGCTGCACGTATTCCACACAATTCAGCTCAAGCAGCAGAGTTGATTGCACTGACGAGAGCGTTTGTGTTGTCGAAAGGAAAGAGAGTGAATGTGTACACTGATAGCCAATATGCGTTTGGTGTGGCCCATAGTTTTGGGCGTTTGTGGAAGGAGCGTGGGTTCCTCACTTCTCATGGTACGAAGATTCAGCATGGTCAGTTGGTGAATGAACTTCTTGAGTCACTTACTTAGCCGACGCAAGTTGCGATCGTGAAATGCAGTGCACATAAGAAGGTTACCGATGACGTTGGTCGTGGTAATGCGTTTGCGGATGAAGTTGCGAAAGAGACGGCGAAAGATGTAATGAGTCGAATGTATGTTGCGGGTCCAGCGAGATGGGTTTCGGATAGAGGAATGTGTGAAGATACGATAGAGAGTGTGAAGTCAATTCAGGCTGAAGCTACTGAGAAAGAATTGAGCGTATGGAAAGAGAGTATGGAAAAGTTGGATGCAACTGGTTGTTGGGTTGAGTTGTCAGAGCATCGCCGATGGTTGTTACCTGATGCATATGAGCCTGCCGTGGTTATGATGGCGCATGGAAGTGTGAAAGGGATTTGTAAGTTGTTGGCTCCAGTATGGCAGAATGCTGGAATTCCTGAGTGTGCGGAGAATCTGGTCAAGAATTGTATGGTTTGCCTGATGTATAATCCTGGCAAGGGAACCCCAACTCCGGCTGGTCACTTTGCGCCTCCGACGTATCCGTTCAAGGTGTTGCAAATTGATTTTATCCATATGGAAAGATGCAACAATTTAAAATACGTCCTTGTGGTTGTTTGTGCTTTTTTGAGATGGATAGAAGCATACCCCTGAAAGATAATACCGCCTTGTCTACAGCCAAAGCCCTACTCAAGGAATATTTCCCTAGATTTGGATTGCCAAGGATGGTGTGGATTGATAATGGAAGTGAATTTGTGGGCCAAGTCATGAAGAGAGTGTGTGAAGGTGATGGCCTAGTCGAATGCTACAATGGCACCCTGAAGCTGAAATTAGCTAAGATTCAGGCGAGTTCTGGTCTCCAATGGCCCGATGCTTTGCCGTTGGCACTTTTGACAACAAGAACTACAGTACATTCCTGAATAGGTCTTAGTCATCACGAGATAGTTTTTGGTCGCCCGGCTAACGTATGGGGAGTGCCGAGGCCGACAAAGTTTAGCGAGATTGAACATCCTGTGCTGATTGATTATTTGTATGATTTGATGGCTAAATTGTGTGTCTTACACCAATGGGTTTACGATACACTTCCACAAGCATCTGAAGATCCAGGACACGCTATTGACCCTGGTTCGTGGGTGCTCGTACGCAACTTCCAGCGGACGAAGAATGATCAGCCCCGCTGGACTGGACCTCACCAGGTGCTTCTGTGAATGCGCACTGCAGTAAGGGTACACGGCAAGAAGAACTGGATCCACAGAGTACATTGTAAGAGGGTTTCTTTGCTTCTGCCGTACGACCAGTGGGTCCTGGAGGGTGTTGGTAATTCAGAGACTGAGACTGTGCCAAGATTCGTTCCATTCAGTGACGCACGTTTGATTAGGACAAACTCTGAGTGTGAGGATAACAATATTTTGCAAGCAGCTGTGCCCCCCTTTTTGAGACTGGACACTATTGAGCCTGAGTTGTTGTTTTGTGATCAGACATTGCCTGGTAAAGGCCGCTATAATCTACGAGAGAGAAACAATGGACAAATAAAAAATTAATTCCTTTTTGCTTTTGAAACCTGCGTTCTCTCATCCAAAAAGCTGTTTTGACCTATTTTTCTTTTTCGAACCGCCATCCGGGTTCAGCTGTAGGGTCGCAGTATAAAGACTTGGAGTGACAAGCCGAGTAGACACAAGGTCGACGGTTCTGGTTTGTCCTAGGGCGTTCCCTGGACTTACAGACGTACACCTGAGCGAAGAGAACCAACTGCTGCAAACAGCACGGTTAGAGGATGGAGTTTTTTGAGATCGAGAGAACTGTTGTAGAAATGAATTTTAAGAGAAAACTGTGTAGATTGATGCGTAGAAAATGTTTTTTGATAACGTGTCTTTTAATGCTATTTAGCATGACGATGTTTTTGGTGGGATATGTTGTTTTCTCTTTCCAAGTGACTTTTGCACCCACCACACAACCTATGTCTTTTCCTACTACTACTTCTTTGCATTCTTTTCATACTTTGCCTGAACATGAATCTATTAGAAGATCAGAATTCGTTAATAATTCCTTTGTTCAAGTCCTGCATCAGCATCAGTTATCAGTGAACACCACTAATTGTTGGGTGTTTGGGCTTATGCCGCATACTACGGATAGAGGTATCCCTCATTTGGTCCTGCCATTCAGCTATATTGGGTCTGTACGGGCATATAGGACAATGTTTATTTATGCCCATGAAGTTTATCCCTTGCGTTCCATGAAAGATAGTCCGAGTAATAGTGCTCTAGTGAAGGGAATAGTGGATATGATTAGAGGTATCGATTCCTATGAGACTATTCCTAAAGATGAGACACTAGCTTATATTGGATGGAATGTGACTGGATATGGTGTTATTCTGAGTGAAAAGCAGCAAAGGAAAAGGTCATCTCCGATTTGGATCATACCCCATCGTGGTCATTTTTGTCTGCAAGTTAATGGCAAGAATCCGAGAGCTCAGTTAGGGAAGAGTGTTTGTACTGAGACGTATGTTTTTGCGTCCCAGACCTCCCCACCGTTTTTAGCAGCTAAGGGTACGTATTTTGTTTGCCATGATAGAGCATATACATGGTTGCCCCCTGATTTTTCGGGGACATGTTATGTTTCGTATCTGTTGCCCCCTACGTATACTGCAGCCGCAGATTATCACAGAACGAGAGTTGCTAGACGTGTCTTCAGTAAGGAAGATACTGCAGGACAAGAAGTGGGAGAATTTCTTAAGGGTTTCCTACCGTTTTGGGGACCTATGGTTAACAGTAGGAACATACGTCAATTGACGAGAGTGGTTGAGGTCACCATAGTTTAAACTGCTGGTGCCCTTAGTAATTTGACTGCCGAGCTCCAATCGGATCGTCTTATGACGTTGCAGAATCGAGTTGGGTTAGATGTCATACTTGCAGATAGAGGAGGGGTATGTAAATTGATCCAATCGAGTTGCTGCGTTTTCATTCCAGACAATGCTCCGACAGTGTACCAGGCCATTTCCAAGCTACATAAGCTACAAGCTACATAAGATCTACATAAGATCTCTGAGTCTGTACATGTGGACGAAGGAGATTGGTCGTTGATGGGATGGGATGGTTTTGGGGATTGTTATCCACCTGGGGATTGAAGATTCTGATGATCATTGGGATGGCTTTAGCCACTCTTTTCCTGTTCTGTCTTTGTGTACAGTGTGCTCCTGCTATATGTGGCCTTTGTGCTACTACGTGTGCAAGGAGATCTGTCTCGAGAGAGATACTAAGTAATAGGATGATGCTCCAGCAACATCTTGATAATCTGATGAATATAGACCTAGATTCAGATTGACGTGAGTTTAGGTTATTGCCTATGTAAGGGCAAAAGGAGGGTCTGAGGTTCCGTGAATCCTAAAGCCGTTTCATAAAGGTCAAGGTTTCATTACGAATTTGATAGTAGCGAACCGTAACTAGTGAGTGTAGCAAGTACGAGTGTTTTCGCTATGCTTGACCTATGGATTCACTACGTATTTAGGGATTTCGTACTGAACCCTTGGGTTCCATTTTGTGCATGGCAGCCATTTTGTGGTTGCCCTCACATAGGCCGATGACTACGGCCGAACGAGTCTTTTGGTACACGTACACTTTATCTGACTCCTAGGTGACCTGAGTGAACTGACCTCGTTGCCTGAAGCTGACCTTGTTAATCTAGTTCCTTGCCCGGTAGCTGATCAAGATTAAGGATCAGAGCACAGGACATCGTAAAGTTTGGTATGCACACACACACACCTTATCCTACTTCTCATCTGTTTCTGTTCCTTCTTTTATGGTCTATTTATGATATGGGTTGTGGTCTTTTATTATGGGTTTGTCCGGCCTGTTCGAGAAAGAATGTTGGGTTTTCCCGTGTAATTGATGGTAGGCTGGACAACCGAAAAGTGGGTTTGTCATCATGCGATACCTTTTGTAATGATGCTTATGATTGGACAAACTGTAACTTGTGGGTGTTTGTCCGGAATGTGATTTTTGGCATAAAAGACGATGTCTCGCTCTACAAAAATTGAGCAGTCTTTGACGAACATACTCGTGTTGTACTTCGTAGACTTCTGTTCCTGGTTGCAGCCGATAAATTAGATCTTTCACGTCACCGAGAAGTATCCCGTGTCTCTGTATTCTAAGACAGTTGAACCCGAAGACTTTGGGCGTGCCCCTGGCGCCGCTGGGTTCTAAAAACCCAGTTCTTCAGGTTTAACCCCGTCAAAAACCAAAATGTATACATGGGCCACTTCAATACAGCTGCAAATTCAAGGTTTATTCATGGCAACTGACAAGCATAAAAAAATTAAAGTACAAGCACCAATTCATGTCTTACCAGGCAATTCATCAAGTTCATTTTTACTGAGTTTTAGTACTGCTGCTGACATGAGGCGTATTTCTGTAAACAACAATGTCCATGCCTATCATGAGATAGTGAATCTGTTTCCATCCTTGTTTCATGGAGTAGGAAGTGTGTAACGAATGTGCTTTTCGCTAAAAGAACACACCCTAACACAACACCCCCAAAAAGCAAGGCAAGACTACTTCCCTACACATCCAAATGTAGGTAAAATAACACATACACGTTTACTAATGAAATATTTCAGAAAGGCAGGCCGAATATATCAATCATGGCAGACTCCCACATATCAAGTAAGTAATTAAAATAAACAATTGAAATGGAATTCAATATGTACACAGGTAGCAAAGAATGGAAAATATATACAAGAGAGAGAAAGAGAGAGTGTTGTTAGGAACACCTCACAGACTGATTCTGCAACATCCTTGCCAACTCTTGCTGTGGGAAGTCCTTTTCAACAGCCCAGGAAGAGGTTCGGTCGGGACCCAACTTCCAGCACCAATCCACAGCAATACGTCTATTCTGTGGTGAACTTCCTCCTGGCCCACAAAAACTTCCAGCTTTAATACCATTAATCAACATTTGACAAAGCCTCTAGAAAACCCTGCCCCTTTTTCATTGGAAAAAAACTATGCTGGCTGATACCAGTCTGTGTCAAGGCCAAGACAGTGGCTGGCCAAGCCTCTGTATTTTTACTTCGAGGCTGAATTGCACAATCTACAGATGATATCCAGTTCACTCTGGTCGCTGAGGAGCGAAAAACAAATGAGAAGCAGAAAAACATGCCCTCCCCACTTTGCAGCTACGTGCGAGCAGAGTATATGGCGTCAGTTATGAGAATGGTGTCACTTATGCAAACGCTGCCATGCACACAGAGAAGCTTAAAGCAAGGTAGAGTTAGGAAGCAATATGGCATGAGGCCATGTCAAAGCCAATAGTAAGAACTGCTGTGAAGCAAAGTAAAGTAAAAAAAACAAGATGATATGGGGCCATGCCAAAGCCAATAGTAAGAACTCATAATTTAATGCACTGTTCTACTCCGTTACGGATCCCACTGAGGCCGTCCTACACTGAGGCTAGGATAAAAAAACACACTAAAGTCATTCTAAGATGTTGGTAGTCAACGATCATCATAGGGTGCTCAACTACAAAAGTGGCTCTTTTACTACAAAGTGCAACTTCACATAAATTAGTACATTTGTTGTGTTGCTCAACAACATCATCAAATTGCATTTCATTTACAAGAGGTTGTTAAAAAGAAATTAAAACACTCTCAAAGAAGGCCATCATTGAGCGATCCACTAGTCTGATGCCATCGGTATCAACCATAGTGGTACTGCTGAAAAAGGATAATTGAGGAGCCATCCACATCTGTATTAATATGTGACAAGCGAACAAGGGGATTGAAAGAGAAGGATATCCAGCTCCGCACATTTATGACATGATTGCACAACTGAGTGGAGCTAAAGTCTTTTCCCACCTTGATTTGAACAAAGGATATCACCAGTTCAATCTGGAAGAGAATTGAAGCCCATTAGCACCTTTTCAATTCATGTTGTTTTATTTGAATATACAAGGGTACATTTTGGAGTGTCAACAGCTGCAGAACTTTTGCAGTATGTCATTTGTTGCATAATACAGCCAGTCACAAATGCTTTCAATTACAGTGATGAAATACTATTTTTTTGGGCAAGCCGAAAGAGGCATTGTAAAGCTCTTGCACAAGTGTGCCGTATACGTGCCAATACAGATCTCACTTTAAATGCAGCAAAGTGTGAGTTTCATCAAACCAAACTCAAGTTCTTTAGATCCAGATCCAAATAAAATACAAGTCTTATCATCCCCTTCTCCCCCACAAGATGTAATTGTGCTGCATTCCTTCCTTGATATGGCCAGCTACTGTGCAGGGTACATACGTGACTTTGCCACTGTAAGTGCCGAAATGAGAGACTTAACAAAGTGAAATGCTCAATTTCGATAGTCATGTGAATATGAACAAACCTTTAAAAAAATCAAGCATGCAATTGAGATTACTACTGACCTAGCATATTTTGATTCCGAAATTGCTGACAGAGTTTGCCCAGTGGGATTGGGTGACATCCTTGCCCAGCACACTGGACATGGCAATGCCCCATTGGCACAATGTGGCTTATGTTAGTCAAAGTCTGTCATCGACGGAGTGTGTCTATTCACAACCTGAAAATGAAACTCTTGCTGTGGTGTGAGCTTGTCAGCATTTTCATGCGTTCCTATTTGAAAAGCACTTCACAGTTGTCACTGACCAACAAGCATTGCTCATCATTTTTGGCAATCCTATAGCCAAGATGTCCCCTCTCATTGAGAGGTGCGAGTTGCGATTGCAGGAGTTTGATTATACGATTGTGCATCACCCAGGAAAAAGTTAAAACCATGTGTACCAATACAGTGTCAGGGCACTACTTCTAAAGCAGCTGATGCTAAAGTTAACTTTTTTGTGAAATCCAGTACCCCTATTATCGGTGGAACAATCAATCAATAAAATCATCTTTCTGTAGACAATCCACTATCAAAGCAATTGAAAATACATGCAGTGAAAATAAAAATAAACAAATGACAACAAGTATTATATCATATAAAAGATAGGTAAAAACAGCATGCAGAATGAATAAGCTAAAAAAGTTAATAAATGGGGTTGGTCAAAGTGCATGGTGTTTCTTGAATGTACAGCTGAATGAAGAAACAAACTTACACAGTGCCCAATTTTATTATCAGGTAATTCTGGCAAACAACCAAAAGCTTGATAGCATTTTTAATAATTTCCAAGCCTTAAATAAGGTGCTCAATACATTCTTGTATATCATTGTTAATACCCACCTAAGAAGGTAAAATGAATCATAGATTGCTTAGATACATTATTGCAAGGACAAACCTGTGAGCTCAAATTTTGCAGGTAACCACAGGGGAAGTATAGAGAATATTTTATCGTCCCGGCTCTGAATCGAAATATTAGTGAGCGCTTCCAACTCCCATTTGTGTTCAGCAGGTAACTAGTTGGCACAACCCCAAAGTTAGCAAGTAGATAGCTCCCAATGCTGGGTTTCTCTGATTCCTCATAGAGCCTGATATCTTGCAATGTTTCTAACAACAGGGCCTGTACTTGCTTTCTGCTAGGTAATACACCTACGGCTGACTCAGAAACAGCATTCCTTACTCTAATCTCTTCCAAATAATTTTTTTACCTAAAACAGCCAGGGGATGAAGAGCCCTTTGTCACAGGTCAGGCAGTCAAAAATGATCTTTCTAGTCAGTGAGGTTTCCTCATTGCTCATAGCAGAGAGCCACAACAACGGAGGGCAGATATGTGTTTGATCACACAGATAATTTAATGCTAACTCCTTGTAGCAGATAACGTGTGAGGTCAATACGGCACCATCAATACATGCCTACATAAGTGATATTCGTCCATTTGCAGGGCTGCAGGTCACTAGTGCACCAAATTCCTGCCCCATTGGTCACTATAGGCACACAGTGAGCTGTTTATATTTGTAACAGTGTGACAAGTACCCTCCTAACTTGGGGTGAAGATAAGCTAAGAAAGAGCCTACAGCTCTTGACAATTTCATTATATTTTGCTCTATTTGAGGAGCCCAAGAGGAAAAACATAAAATCACTAAATATACGTCAATGTACTGGTGTTCAACATCGTGTTTAGCCCTACTGAAATAGGTGATAAATGTATACACTTCTTACCACATGACATACTGAAGGATTCGTAAATCCAATGTCTGCATCAAACCCACAAAAAATGGATTAAAAAGCTTAAGGCTTTGGGGGATGGGGCCATTAAAATAGCCCCATCCGCATATAAAGATACAGAAAGGGGTGCGCCATTTACCGTAGGAACATTGGTGGTGTTGTTTATGAGCTCAGAGCTAAGGTTATTTATGTATATAATAGGTGCACACCCTGGACGACATTAAAAACATCAGATACTTCCCTGACGTTACCAAACCTGACACATGCTTTTGTCTCCTGGTGCAAACATATTAAGGTGCGTACCAATATTGGATCCATCTCCATTTCAATAAAAAATTGCCACATTTAAGTCCAATTTACACAGTCAAAGTCTGTTGTCAAGTCCATAAAAGGGAGATACACGTTAGATCGCTTCACAACAGTATATTTGTCTATAATGAGGTGTTGATTCAGGCATTGTTCCACTGTTCCAATTCCATTACAAAAACCCAGCTTACATACAGTCAGTACTTTATGTTCATTGACCCGTGATAGTATTCTATTGTACAAGACTGTTTCCAAAACTTTTGAGGAATATCTATCAAGCAGATAGGGTGGTAGTTTTTAGGCTCAGAATTGCTGCCCCTTTAACAAATTGGCACTAATATTAAGAGTAAAATGTAAATCCGTATTTGTAAAGTGCAAACTACTCATCTTTATGGGTCTCAATGTGCTGGGGGCCGTCCTGGAAATTAAGTAAGCTATTCCGCAGAGTCACATGGTGCTGAGCTGAGCTGCTGCCAAAGCCGGGGATCGTACCGTGAACCTTGTGCTTCGACGTCAGCTGCCCTGGCCACTGCACTACACCTTGTCAGTGCCCAGGATGTCGGAATTGTAAAATTACTCAAAAAGTTATAGACGCTTGTCAGTAAAGGTTTCCATTAGTTTGTCTCACACATAATTAACTCAATGGAAACACCATTGAAACTGGGGCCTTGCCACCCTTACTCCTCTGAATATAAACCATGGCTTCTGACAAAAATACAAATAAGAAAGTGGAAGTATCATTGCTAACTAAATCAGTGTTACTTTGGTTGCAGCACCATAAATATCTTTAAAGTGAGCCATCAAATCCCCCCGTTTATGTGGCAGCTAATAGTAGTGCCAGTTTCGTCTATTGACCACATGTGTGATACTGCACTCCAAAATGCATTATTCTTAGTGGTATGTATAAGAATGGCCCAGTGGTCACTAATGATTTCCTTTCTGCACTTTCTGTCCATGGACTTATACTCCCTATGCAGAGAGGCCACAAGAACGTTATCTCAGGAAGATTTTTAAGTGCATTACACAGGAGGCAATTAGCCAATGAGCAAGCGTTATCAAACCACCAAAGGGCCTGCACTGCTGGCTTGCTTGGTCTTTGTGAGGACTGTCTGATTTTAATACAAAGGGTCAAGAAACTGTCCACAACCCCCTCCATACCAATTTCCTCCATTAGGCACCCCATCAAAAGAGCCATATTTGCACCTACTACTTCATCTAAGAATTTTGCTGGTTCAGACAACTTCCAAAACAATCTAAGGTTGTCTGGAGTTAGCTGTACACTACTCAGATTAGGTATAGTTTGGGCAGGATCCTTGGCAGGTATTGCTAGAGCCGTCTCAATTGGGTTGTGGTCACCGAAATTGGTACACCACCAAATAATGGGCGGCTTTCTAAATTTTGAGAAATAAAGAAATGGCCTTTTATAGACAAACTTTTCCTCCCCCTAAAGGTAGGTGGCCTTTCATACCTAATCTTGCCCTCTCTACTTCATCGTACAGGTCTGACAAAATGAGCAGGATATCCAGTTTGTTCTCTCTTAGATCTAATCTCGTTGTTGCAGCTAGATCAATATTTTGCTGTATAGTAGGGTAGGCTGGCATCATAATCATAAACTACCACGGTAAGACCCTCATTTGCTGGAGCAGGGGGGATTTTATTTGGGCCATATAAGATATAAACAAACCCAAAAACAAACAAGCCATTGTTACTCCAGTCCAAAATTGGGGCTGCAAGACCCTGTCTTGTAGGAATTCCCTCAATGAGGGCTTATATGAACTATATGGCAAAGTCACTCCTCCAATTGTATGTACCTTTCCTTTGAAAGGAATTTTCATAAAAATGGTTGAGGGGGCCTCACATACCCCACAGGTGTCATTCTTCATCATTGGTCATTCCGCGTTTGCAAGGCATTCTCGAATGGTGAGCAAGCCCATCATGAAAATTTCTGCAACCTACTTTTCCACTGCAAACACGGATTATTTCACAAATGTATCTTTCTTTTATATTTAACAATTTATTTGCATCTCTAATCCAATCTACATGGTTAATTAATTTGGGGGGAGGGGACATATCTAATTTGGAAAAACTCTACAGCTGGATTTAAAAAAAAGAAGTCTCTTCCATGAGATACTGAAAATATATGTATTACATTTTCTTTTTTCTGTTAGGGATACCATTTAATAAGACACAGATGGCTGGTCCTGTTGTGTAGAAGCCTTGGCACAACACATTGTATGGAAGCATTTAGACTCCTAAAATACAACACCAAACTCCATATTACTATGCAGTCTCACGCTTTCTAAGTTCAATGTGGTGGGCAAGGACAAATTTTCTTAAAGTAGAAATGTAAGGATTTCGAAATGTGATTGACCTCCTCATTATTTTTAACTCAGTTATCATCTTAAAAAAGAACTGTTTAATCTTTTTAATTGTTTTAACCTGTTTTGTGTATACCTGTGTCTGTTCTTTTATGGCTATCAATTGAAATAAAGAAATATATGATGATGATGATGAAATTATATGTGATCAATTTATAACACCTTGCTAATTTCAATACTTTTATTTTATTTTTACTCAAATGTGTTATTTGTTCCACAATTGAATTTCCAATAAGCTCCTCCTATAATGTGTCATTTCATGCTCATGAGATGATTGAAATATAGTTCATGTTTAAGTAAAAAATAGTCTCAAACTAAAACATGCAAGGTACAAAACATATAATTATATGTCACCTTTATCCAAATTTCTATATAGTGAAATACATGATCCCAGAAATCACCAACATATCAGGATATACAGGAAATTAACAGTAAACACTTTGGTTCTGCATGTTACCAGCAGTTTCCCTCTTTGCCAAAGCCAATGTATGCCCTTGAAGTAATGTACTCAAAAGGTAAAATACAAAGACATTGACAACAACTAGATATGATGCAGAAATTAAAAAATAACATTATTTTATTTCACACTTCGTTAATGACAATAGAGATAATGGGAGAATTTTAGACTGAAACAGCCACCTTCAAACAGCCACATACACTTTGTCATAAGTAAATGAAGCATAAACCTACCATGAAACAATTATTTGCCTCTAAGAACTGTCACATCAGACTCCAAACTAGCAGTATCTTCTTCTTCTCTCCAATATAAAGGATCTTAAAACTTCAGACGTATATTTCTTCCTACACTTCAACTTCAACTTGGTGGACTCCAGTTTTGAAGGCATAATTTACCAATTATGGTAATCATGAATTTTGCATATCAAGTTAGACGAATGCAAAATGGATGATCTCAAAATGTTAATCCACATCAATTTGATTAATTTTGACTGCAAATTGTGCCCTTTACAGTGGAGCTTCTGGGAGTGCTTTCCTTCATTTGAAGAAACCTTTGTTCTGACTCACATTGTTCATAAGTACTCAATACCAGCAAAGATGAATTGTGGTAGTGCATCTAGATGTATCATCAACATAGTAAACAGATACAAACTCAGGCAAAATCTGAAGGATACTCGTCTGGAAAGGAACATTCTAAAGGTTATCATGGACTTCTATTTAGACATTTCACTGTAGGTGTAAAATGGATTGAATGGAAATATGACTAACATTTTTTCCAATTCAATTCTTTTATTAAGATTTCAATCTGTAATGAGGTCCAAGTAAAGAGGAAACAGAGTATATCCAATGATGGTTTCAATTATATCCAGCTATAACATTGCAGTTATATATTTAAAAACTATACTGCATCAAATAAATCCATAAAGTACACACATTAATCGGTATTATAAACGTCCATATGTAAATATTTCATAGAATATTACAATTTAAGCAAATGGACCAGACATTCTAACAGCAGAACTTAAGTGCAAATTGTTCCAAGGAAAAATAGAGTCTGCAACTGATGTGACAAAATCTTCATATTACCACAAGGTTTAATGTCTGCTAAAACTATTTCTTTGGGCAAAAATAATGCACCGGCAAACAGATCTAAAATCTGCACTTACATAATCTAAAAAGTCCACTTTCCTTGAGTAGAAAGAATAAGATAAAATATACACAATGGTGGGCTCTATTATATCCAGATAATAACATTATGGTTATATAGTCATTGCATTTACCACATCAAATAAATCAAATTAAATATTTACATCAATTGTTATTATATGGACAATTCATAAACGATTACAATTTGTGCAAATAGACCAAACCTCCAAGCTTTAAAATGTTAGTGCAAAGTTCTTCCAAGGGAAAAATAGAGTGTACAGCAATTGTGAGAAAAATAAATTATTGCCTCAGGATTTACAAACTGTTAAAGCTATTTCTTTGGGAAACTATAGTAAATAGGCAAACAGGCCTAAAATCAGTACTTAATACATCATAGTTAACAAATGTGAGAATACACTTCCCTTTATCAGCAAAATAGAACATAATATACCCAATGTTGGTCTCTATATCAAATATTATGACTGTATATTTAAAACCGTTACTGCATCAAAATAAATCAAATCAAATACACACATCAACTGTCATTATATGGACAATTCATGAAAAAATACAATTTGTTCAAACAGATCAGACCACCTAGCAGCAGAATTTGAGAGCAAAAATGTTGCAATGAAATATAGTCTATAACAGTTGTGATGAAATCCTCAATTCACCTCAGGGTTTACCACCTGCTAAAGCTATTTCTGTGGGCCAGGATGATGAGTTCAGGCCTCAGCCAGGCCTGTAAGCGCAAAAGGTTTGCTCTTCTGTATGTAAAAGTCCTCAGACTATTTAAGAAATTGGCACGGAAACTGGAAATACAAAGACAAAGTTTAATAAACCTTTAAAGGTGGTACTACAACCCACACAACACCCTTCAGTATTGTACAAGGTAGCACAAAGAACTCGGACACGCGGTCCCCTTTTATACACAAAAGAAGGGGCTCATAAGTGGGCGGTTACAGCTCAAAAGTATGATTTACAACCATATAAGGACATTTCTTGGACATGATCGATACTTGGGTGGAGTTAACGGTTCATGAAGCCCCCGGAATGCACATTCCAATCCCCTCTAAGCAGAAACAGATGCTACACGTACTGAGCATGCGCTAGATAGGCTGGAACTATTTATAGCTTGTTGCTGGGCAAACTCCAGGGGTGACGGTCAGTGAGGTAGGACTTGCCTCGTGGCGAGCACATGGCACAATGTGGCCTACAAGATGGAGGCCAGAAAACAAAATGGAGTCTGGCCGTAAATACAAGAAAAAGTGGAAAACTACACTGAAGACACATAAATACGTCTTTAGCGAATGCTTAACATTTATCGCTGTTTTATTTACAACAAGGACAGGCAATCAGACCTTAAATAAATAAATCCACTCCTCTTTAGCAGGAATGGTGTATGTGCAGAGAATTTTCCCCAAAGAATTGAAAAAGAACTTACAGACATATTATATATTTGCACCCAACAAAAGCAGACTCATGGCCTCCTTCCCATTGTGAGGATATACACTAAGCAATTAAAACAGATTCAAAAACACAATAGAAAATGTAATATTTTTGCACAAATCATTTATTTGGGTAAAAAGAAACTCATATGAACATTGGCTGAAGCAACCGAAGCAGATGTGACAACAAAGTTAGGCAGACAAATAGAACATGGTTATGGTCTTGAGTGCCCAAATTGCACAGACTACAGTATTTTCCTGTTATCATTGGAGTAGACCAATTTGGTGTTAAATCATTTAGTGGGAGTAAATTCATACAGAATAAAATCCTCAATCTGGGAATACCATGGTCTAAGTTCCAGGCTAGATACTTCTCAGCGGCTCTTGGGTTACTTGATACACATATTATCTTCAGTCTTTTCTTCAACCTACAGCACTTAAGATCTCTCTGGAAACTTATGCTACAAGAAATTTCCAGCAACGGAAGAGAAATCACTAGCTCATACTTTATTTCAAAATGGTTCAGTTCAGCATTGTCAATGCTGAGGCCTTCGACCTTGGGTGGAGAGTGACTCTGATTGGTTTCCAACCTCTGTGCGGGTGCACTGGTGAAAAAACCCGTTGAGAGATAGAGAACATTGCTAATGGTGGAAGTAAGGTATCTACATCCAAGTTGTTTGTGTCAAGGCAAATGGGGACCTAGATTTGAGGAAAATAGATAGAGATTAATGTTGTCATCACTTTGCGTGGCGTTCAAGTTGGTTACTAGACATTTGTATACATTCAATAGATGTAGTAATTCAAATATTTTTCAGTGGTTTCTATTGCCAATTTGTATTGTTATAAATTTTTGGGGGTAAATAGTAAATATGTTGTTGGTGTAATATATTTTTATTTAATTTAAATGTGTGTATACAATGTTTTGGGTTTATTTGAATAATTGTTTTATGTAAAAAGTGTTGCTGATATTTATTTATTAATGATTGTTTAATTGTTTTGTTGATAATGTTGTAGTCGATATTGTGTGTATCAATATTGTGTGTATCAAGATGTATATAATATATGTTTATTTAAAGGCAACAATTTCTTTTTTTATACACCTAAAAATACTTATTTTTAAAAATGTTATTTTTATTCTCAATATTAGGGGTTTTACTAGTTAAGCAGAGGAAGCTGATATTCTTGTTATTGATATGTAATTTCTGATATTTTAGTGTTTCGATATTGTATGCCTCGATATTTATGACAGTCATCCCTACAGAAGCTAACAGCTCAGTACATTGAGCACAATTGTGCACAAACCAGATGCATAGTAATGATCCAATCACTTAGCGTAATTCTCCATTATTTTGATTCATAGTCCTCTTTGTCCAAGTCATAACTGAATGGTGAGACCCTACATCCAAAAAGAACTCTGACCTGCTATGGGATGTCTATCCCTCATTTAGTGTACTTCCTCTTTTTCTACTGCTAGTTGTAGAAGAATGGACCTTCCACCAACTCTCCTCCTGTAACTTGCAAGCCCTCCATTTGGAGGTGCAAACACAGGAGGAAGGGAGCAGTGTAGACTGGAACGGGTAAGACATGAATTGATGTAATAGCTGTTACCGGTAAGTATATCCTCATCATTCCAGTCATAACTGATTGAGGATATACCAAGCTTCCTAAATTATTCAGATGCAAGTGATGCAATAATTCATATTTATTCAGTCCGCAATTGCTTCATTTCTGATTTTAAGATTGTTGAACCAAAATTACATTCATTAGGATCTGCAGGATCCATTTTATCATGCTTTGATATGAAGACCACTTCGCAGACGTACCACATTTCTGGTAGAGATGCATCACCTGCTTCTGCGCAGGTAACTGAAATTGCTCTAGTGGACAACCTTCAAATAATGCACTTTGTAGGATCGTGAGATAAACTGGTGAACCCATCTACTTATAGTTTCAGTTGTAATCTTCTTGCTGTTGTTCCCTGTACTATGTGACAGAAAGAGAGACTTAGGAACCCTCAAATCCTTGGTTGGTTCTAAATTGAAGGAAAAAGCTCTCCCTAATTCCAGTAAGGATGTGTTTTCTGAATTATCCTTTAGCCATAAATGAAGTAAAATGCTTTCCTGTGAGAAATGAATAGTGTTGGTTACTTTAGGGACATATTTTGGATCACTACTCAGAAAAAACATGTCTGGGAATAACTGCAAATAGGGAAATGAAAAAATCAAAGTTTCCATCTCCCCTAACTGCCTTGCTAAGGTAATGACAACAAATAAATACTGTTTCAACATACAACAACCTCAAATCTGCTTGTTCAAGACACTCAAAGGGAGCTGTTGTAACTCATGTAACACTATGGTTAATGGGAAAACTGTAGAGGGTACAGCTGCAGGTATAGATGGAGTTAATTTCCCCTTTTTAGTGTCATCAAAAGGAAAATCCAAGGTGACTGGGGTTAAAAATGCCCTACTAGCATTACCAACGTCATATCCTCCCGAATCCTCTGAATCACCTTCAGGAGGTGGGAAATTTGTTGAACAGGCATACAGGATGCCCATGGGAAAAGGAATCAATAGCTTGTCAACCACCCATTCCTGTAAACAAAATGTCTCTGAGTAGAGCACCGGTAACATCACATTACGTTGCAATGTAAATAGGCCTAGTAATGATGTGGTTAAGTGTCGGCAAATCACTGATGATGCAAGGTTTCTGATGAGGCTGTCAGACCTGGAAATTCATCTTATCATTGATGTAAACTCCTCTCATGATCAGAAGGTTAATCCCCAGCCAAGCAAATATCTCTATAGCCAAGAAATTCAATACCTAGCTCTTGGTACCGTTCTTGGCTGTCCGCTATGACTACCAAATTAGCAGCCTAGAACTGTAAAGAATAAGCCTGTAGATCCATCCAGACTGATGCTCGCTCTCTCCAGTTGAAGGAGTGCAAACCATCCTCCCTTGGTGACTGCTTTTTTTGTCTCCTTATCCGCCAGTGTTTTTCTCAGGAAAGATTGCCCCGCTTAATGCCTCTTGGATTTGATGGGGAACTAGAATACATTTCTCGTAAATCTGTGAGTTTAGGGACAACTACTGAAGTAGAGGTGTCCATTAACCCTTAAACTTTCAACCATCCACTTACTTAAATAGTGGACTGGGCTAACAGATGCTGAAGAGCCGTCTTCAGGTTCTCCAGAATGCCGCTGCCAGACTAGTGCTTAGACTACCCAGAAGAGCAGGCTCCACAGCGGCCCTCCGGTCTCTGCACTGGCTCCCGATCCGTAGCAGGGTGGAATTTAAAGCCCTGTGCACGTGCCACCGGATTATCAACGGGAAAGCTCCGCTCCCTTTGAAAGGATTGCTGACACCCTATGAGCCGTCTCGCTCTCTGAGATCTTCCGGCTCAGGACTCCTGGCAATTCTTAAGGTGTCCAGAGCCCGGATGGGTGGAAGATCTTTTAGGCAACTCGCAGCATCCAGATGGAACAAGCTACCTATGGCGCTGCGATTAGAACCTTCAGAAACAATCTTTAGAGCCAAGCTGAAGACTGCCTTATTCACACAGTAGCTTTTCTGCATTTGTAAGTTCTGGTAGGTATTAGCTCCTTAGCGCGGGGACACGCCGCTGTGCATCACCAAGCGCTCTATAAAACCCCCTAAATAGAAATAGAAATAGAAATTGTCATAAATCTGGCATGAGATAGAAAGAAAGGATGGTGTTTAAATGCTTTTCTTTAAACGTCTTGCTCTGGGTCAGTTGGGAATGAGACTTCTGGATGTTGATATTTAACCCAAGTCTCCGCAGCACCTCTGTGAACCTTCTGCACATTGCCTTGCACCGTAGGGTACACAGAAGCAGACAACAACCAGTTATGGAAACATCGAATAGCCTTTACCTGAAGGTTAGCAACAACTGGTGCTAATACCTTGGTGAAAATCCTGGAAGATGTAGTTAATCTGAATGGAAATTCCTGAGACTAGAAATGGTCTACCCTACCACCAGGCGTTGAAATCTCTGACTATCTGGATGTATCGGAACATGAAAATAGGGATCCTGCAAGGCCAGGGTTTCCAAAGAAAGAGTGGAATGATTGATTGAAGAATTACTGTGTGAAAAGTATCTATCCAGATATGTCTGTTTAAAGGCTTTAGGGCCAGCACAGGAAAATACCCCCATCTACCTTTTCAGTTAGAGTAGAATAGAAACTCTTTCTGATTCTCTGGAACTGTATTATTGATGTTTTCTGCACGAGGGTTTGAGTCAACATGAGCATAGATTGGCTTTTGCACTCACCTCTTGATAAAAGAGGTAGACAGAAAGCAGACTGTGCGTTAATCATGTAAAAATTGGATTAAATGACCATCACTGATGATGTCAAGCAACCAACAGTCCAAAACCAAATAATGCCAGTGATGGCAAAACAGCCTCAACTTTACCCCAACTCTGTAATAGTCAATTGTATGACTGTCCTGGATCTCGGAGAGCAACGGGCCGAGATTTGTTGCCGAACGCAACTCCAACCTCAGGCTAGGCTGCTGCATTGATATGAAAGAATTCTTCTTATTGAATAATTTGAAAGGTATGAGGAGACTCCTCTTCAGCCAATGAACTCAAGTACCACCCTAAAAAGTTTAGGCCCGCAAGGGTAGTTTTTGAATAAATGATCTCTTAGTAGTATCCTGTTTCTGGAAGCTCATTCATTTTTTTTTGTAAACTCTGTTTATTGATTTTTCAACACAGAACAAAACAAGGGCTTGGTTTTACAGTCAGTGAGGCAGCATCCGAAACATTCAGAACTCATAGTATGTGACAATGCAATAGCATGAATATAGCAGCGGTAGGTCTCTCAGATATATTTTAGAATCTCTTACAGCTTAGTAGTCATGATATTTGTCTTTGTTATCAGCATCTATCTGTTCGCCCTGGTCACTCTTCTGCCTCTTAGCTATAGATACCACAAGGGCAGAGTCAACTGTCTTCCTTATTAAGGATTACAAATCTGATATGGTGATTTGAAGGACCTCCTAATCAGTAAAATGCATATTTGACCCCTAGGTTTGGTGTTACATTTGTTCAGGTTGGGGTCCGGACAATAACAGAGAGTACCATATGTGTTTTCCGGCCTTTAACAACTTGGTGGTACAGTGGTAGTATGCAAACCACTATGATTTAGAATTTCAAACTTATCTTTTTAGTCACTCGCTGATAGTAGGACGCTATGTAGTTAAACACAACTTGAAAGTTTGGGTAATTGGTTTAATATATCGGTAATAGTTACATTAAGTTTGATGTAATTGATCCATAAAAGAAGGATAGAAAGTGATGTGTGTGATGTGATTCCTCTGACGTAATATAATTCTCTTGAGGTTTACCCCACCCTAATCAATGAATTTCTCTCCATTGGAAGGTGGTTCATTAGTAGGTGCTGATTTGTACCTACAACTACTAATAACTCCACAATCACAAATAAGGTCCAGTCAAGATGCAGTAAAGTAATCCTTACTCAACCCTTGGTAGCTTGGCTGATGACATGCCATCAAAACAGTGAATAAGTGAAAAAGATACAAGATAATAAAAATCTGACACCAATTTATGAATATAGGAATTATTATTATCTTTACAATGGCACAAAATGACAAAAATCCTATATAAGCGAAACACAGATATGAATTCTTAAAGTTTAAATTAAAAAAATGTGCATTCTAGCACCTAAAAGTGAAAAGCGCCAACCACAACTATCTGGTCACAATGGACCGGGACAAAGTCAAAGTTTCATGCTCACCATGATGGAGCACAATGAGCAGTTGGGCCAAGTCCAGTTCGACATTGTCAGCTTGAATTGCATCATCAGTGACGATCTTCTCATGGAGCTTTTCCACAATACGTTGCCAAAAGTTCTCAAACTTAACAAAGTTTTCTTGATACCGGAATGGGGCCCACAGCACCAGCCAAGGGTTCAGAAGCTCTTGTTTGCCTCTTGGTGTCCTGGACCACATCTCACACTATGCATCTGATCAATCCAAGTAAAATCCAGGTGAAGCTTGTCAGCTTGAGTTGTCCTCATTATTATTGTTGCAGGTAGCTTCTTCAAGCACTTTTACCTGTTGCTAATCAGGGAGTCCTCTCCTTATCCTTTAAGACAGGCAAACAACTTTTGTTATGAATCCTTGGGAGTGCAGCAGGTGCGGTCCTTTTGAGTGCAGTTCTCTCTTGTGCAGTCCAATCAAATCAAAATCAAAAAAATCTCTGTGTTAGACTTGCCATCTTTTGACGTGTGTCCCATGAGTATTTGCTTTCTGACCTCCCAGTTTTGACTCTGTTTTTGCTGGTGCAATGATTCTGCACACTTTTTTCACTGCTGATCAGTGGTAAAGTGCAAGTGCTCATGTAGTAAAATGTGTTATGGATTGGTGTTTCCATTATTGGTCTATTTGATTTATGTTTCAGTCCCTAGTAAAGTGTACTGCACGGGCCAGGGCCCATAAATCAAATGCTGTTGGTGGGTTGCAGCACTGGATTGTGCCACCCACGCAAACAGCTGGTAAAGTGTAACTCTGGCCTGCCATTGCAGAACCTGTGAGAAGTCTGGGACTGCCATATCGACTTGGCAAGAACACCCACTTGCCAGTCCCTAAACCTTCCCTTTTCTTTTCTACATATTATTCACCCCTAAGGTAGGCCCAAGGTACCCCTGTAGATAGAGTGCATTGTATGTGAAAGGTAGGACATGCCCTGGTGTATGTGGCATGTCCTGATAGTGAATTACAGCAAATGTTGTTTTTCACTATTGCAAGGCTACCTGTTCCCATAGTTCAGAATGGGCAGTTTGATTATTACATCTTATAATCCTAATTGACCCAGGGAACATGGTAGAAAAATTAATTTAGTATACCTGAACATCAGAATGATAAAAAACATCTTTTCGTGAATTTGATTTCAATATATTTTGTTTGAAAATACCACTTTTAGAAAGTAGGTATTTCCTTGCCTAACCATCCAGCCTGCCTCTGCTAGGTTGTGTATTGCATGTCTGGTTTGTGAGTGACATGGGCTGGGATGGCTCCAGGAGACAGGGTGTATCAGCACAGAGCTGAATAGACCCATCTGCATGTAGAATTGTGGGAGGAGTAGCACCTGGGTCTGAATAGGGCTGTGCCTGCCTTCCACAATGCTGGCTCCACCTCCTGTGGTGTGTCTGATGTCCCTGGCCCTTCCTGACAAAGAAAAGAAGGAGTCTTGTAAACAAAGTGCTCCAAGACTGACCAGAACTGGTTTAGACTAGGTACAGGACCCTCTGCCTTCAGAGGTCAAAGGATTTCGTGGTATAAATATTGGGGCCCAAATCCCAGAACATTAGAACTCTTTTAGATCAAGAAGATTGCCAAGAAGAAGAGCTGGAGAAGCTGTGAGGAGGAACTACCACTTTGCTGTGTGCTTTGATGCATTGGCCTGGAGTGGCTGCTTCTGTCTTGGGCAGTAAAAGGACTGGACTGAACTTTCTGCAATCTACTTTTGTGAGGTTCTCCAAGGGCTTGAGGTAGAGCTTGTCCCATGTTTAAGATAACGCACTGGGCGAATCTCCATACTCGACACACTAGTGACCAGCAGAGAGCAGCAGAGGACCACGGCGAGTCAGACACCAGTCGCCATTCCTCCCGCAGCGGACAGCGGCAGACAGCGAGACAGCGAGCAGCGGGGGCAAGTCTCATTGAGCCCCACTGAAGCCTCCTGGAGTCCCTTGGGGGTCCCTCTGGGTTTCTAGCGGCATTCCCGCCCCCTCCCTGCCTGCCTGCCTCCCGCCTGGCTCGCGTCAGGAAGGCAAAAGTTCTCCCGGCTGTTTGCTCCTGGCCCCCGCGAGCCGATGCGAGCTGAATCGGACCTCACTAGAGGTCACTAGAGGTCGGCATCGTGCAAACTAACGAGCCGCGGAGGAGCACGGAGAACGGCGAATGGCGAGCGGCGAACAGAGCTGACCAGAGCTGTGGGACTGAACAAAGCCTGTAATGTACTGTAATCCCGGTGAGTTGCTTTCAG
This sequence comes from Lissotriton vulgaris, assembly GCF_964263255.1. Lineage (NCBI taxonomy): Eukaryota > Metazoa > Chordata > Amphibia > Caudata > Salamandridae > Lissotriton > Lissotriton vulgaris. Next base: position 496,256,453 of record NC_141685.1, read on the forward strand.
GACCGGTTGCCAATTGTGGTTCCCCTCACCCACGGCTCCCCCCCACGCCCCTGCCCCTGCTCCTGCATCCTATGCTGCCAGATCCTAACCAGCGTCACTAACTTTAACACCACCGGAGCCTCACCTCTCAGCCCTGTTTCATGCCCGCTTGAGTCTGTCTGCCAGGATGCGGGGGGGCTGAGGCTGCTAAAGTTCCCGTTGCAGACTCTATTGCGGCGAGGGGTGCAGGGGAGAGGGCACAGCCCGAGGCAAACCAAGGCCCTTACTTACTTATTGAATTGAGTCCTGGAAGACTATAGAAGCACTAGAACCGGAGGTGGACCTGGGACTACAGCGAGCGGTTAGGAGCTCAGAACAAAGCGCCTCAACCTCGCTGACAGAAGCCGCACAGTCCATGGACCACGCCATGTGAGAGGAGCATGCAGGCGGCGATCAGCCTAAAATATACACAAAATTTGAATTTCTAAAGGACGCTGGCTCAGCCATCTTCTCGAGCAACAGCCATTTGCAGGGCTTACAAACACCATTACTTCCAGCTGCTGCGAGCCCAGCACGCCCATCATCATCCGCGCCTGAAACTACAAGTCCATCTGCCCTGGGAAATCATTTGCAAGACCTTACACAAACTAGTTTTGCAAAGCACATGAATGCAAACACTCCTCTGGAGAGCTCAAGCGCAAGCTTAAGCAAAGAGACACCTAATTTTGCTGATGAGTTCAACCGGAATCAGAATTCTTTACCCTCTCATTCAGACAGCAAGACCCCATACAACAGGGAAATTGAGCTACCAACCCCATTGAACGATCTCAATGCCAATGTGAATGCGTATGAGAAACCAACCTCAGCACAAAAACCAGCGAACAGAACAGACATCTGCCCAACTGATAGGGCTTCTGGGAGAGGCCCACAGACAGGCCTACAGACACAAGAGCAGCTCTATACAAAGGAAGCACCACTCAGCCCGGCGCTGGCTTTACAATCCTTGGGCCAAACCCACAGTACCCCTATTAAGTCTTGCTCAATGGCTGAATGTGCAACACCTCCCATAGACCAGGGAATCCACGAGGCAGTAAGTCCACATGACCTCTGCTGCAAAGCAGAATGCAAGGCTACAATGTCCTATCTCAACACACAAGAATGGGAAGACATGCTAGCAACCTACACACCAGACCACAAAGATCCCCACGCCCTTGATCCATCTTTGGCAGTCAAAAATACAAACTTGCATTCTAACACCTCCTAGGAGAACGGGCGGGGGAAAGAACAAAACACCGGAACGTGGAATTCACTGCTAAATACCATTCAGCTAGCAGTAGATGCATTACAGTATCAATCTGAATAAATGGAGCTCCAACTCACTCTTCTTAATACACTGGCTGTTTTTACAGCTGGCATCGACGACAAGCTAGGAAACTTAAACAACTTAGTAGTGAGAGCACAAACAAACATCTACCCAAGTTGCAACTACAGTCAGGCACTGGACAAAGTCGCCACACTGCCGACTATGTTAACTGACCTAATAGGAGACCTAAGGAACCTACATAGAGGAAACGCAACTGCAGAAAAGGCCCTCACCATACATGACGATGGAGCGCAAAGGAAGGAGGAGTTACCTGGAAGCAAAGGAGAGCCAATTGTCGATCACAATCCCGTACACGAAGAAATAAGCCAGATGGGACAGGATCTTCCAAAGAAACCCAACGCCAAGCAACGGCGTCAACAAAAAAGGAAAGGGCGGAAGAAAAAAATTAGACCCTGAAACATCTACTTCCAAATACTTCCCAATTTTCTTTGGTTCGAAGGATAAATCTCCTCCTAACATCATTAATGCCCACTCCACAGAGGGCGAAGATCGCTCATCCCCCAGTTCAATTCAGCAGCAGCACAATACAATTCGCAACTTGGCGAATCAAGAAGAGCAAGGACTCAAAGGACTACCAGCAAATGACCAACCAGAACAAACAGTCACATACAGAGACATGGCAGTAAAGACCAAACAACTCATACAGCCAAACTGTGACAAGAACACGACAAAGAGGGACTTCGATGGCCACTTGGGAGCTCCAACACCACATAATATGTATCCTCTGCTTCAAAGGGAAAAGGAACCAATTGAAGCAATTACCACTCAAGATACGCCATTAGCATCAGTAATTAACTGCCCACTCATGTTAAACTCTGATGTTGGTTACGGGAATAGAGAGACCGGCCAAACGTTAAGCCAAACTCATGCAGACCACCTTAAAGACACACTAGTTAAGACTATCTATCTGGACCCAAGCCAACTGGAACATCCACAAACAAAGTGGTCTTCTGAAACATACATATCACCAAAGCAAATGCTCCCTCTCAAAGTAACAACACACACAGCCAACAGGCATGGCGAAGACACAACCCCGGCAACTTACGAAGCTCTCTCAGCTTAGGGCTCGTCATCAGGAGGAAAGAAGAATCAACCAAGCAACGGAGATGCTTGTCTTCCTTCCGGAGTATACGTTGCAAGGGCAGCACGATACGCTAAATCGCGGCAACATTCTCAAATTAATGGAACACATTCCCAGTCTGGAGGGAATAAGTTCGAACAACTTAATCTCTGTTGAATTCCTGCCTGCCAAAAACCAAAATAGTCCGGAAGCAATCAAAACCACTTGGTCCTCCAGCATTGTTGCAGACTTAATTGCGGCAGAAGCGGCGCAATTTAAGTCCTGGGGTATTAGGCTAGTTCCCGTACCAAAACCAGCTTATCCCGCACCACTACAGAGAAGGACAAGCCCATAACCAGCGGCAATACAGGCAAACACTCTTAGCGTCCTCAGAGGTGCCTTGGGTAGTTCACCCATAAAAATTATTATTATTAAAGGCTTTTATAGCGCGCTCTATTACTAAAAGAATAGTATCCTGGCGCGTTGAAGGCTGAGCAGTTTGGGAGAGGACAAATATCTGGAAGCAAAGATAGAAAAAAAAATAAAAAATTAGACTATGATATTGAAAAGGTGAGTTTTTAGTCCTTTCTTAAAAGCACTAAGAGTCGATGCAGTTTTTAAGTGAAGGGGAAGAGCATTCCAGGATTTTGCTGCTCTCACTGAGATTGATTGGCCGCCAAGTCTGCAATATTTGAATTTGGGAACGGACATTTGGCACAAGTTGGCCGATCGCAGGGGGCGATTAGGGACATACAAACAAAACCTTTTCCTCAGGTAGACCGGGCCAGTTTGATGGATAGCTCGGTAAGCAAGCACTAGAATTTTAAACAAAATCCTGTGGGCAACTGGAAGCCAGTGGAGAGCACATAGCAGAGGACGAGCACTGGAACGCCTAGGGGCATTAAACAGGAGTCTGGCCGCGGCGTTCTGAATGACCTGAAGACGGTGAATCAGGTAGGCCTGCAATCCACAGAACAGTCCATTCGCGTAATCCAGCCTAGAGAGTACTAAGGCACGAATGACAGTCTCTTTAGCTTCTTTCGGTAGGAAAGGGAAGAACCTACGTAAAGTTTTTAGGGTAGAAAAACAGACCCCAGTGAGTTTCTTTAAGTGGTCCTCAAACTTAAGGTTCTTACCGAACCAAACCCCTAAATTTTTCACCGGTCCAGATGTGGCTTTTGGAGGGAGTAGGTCAGCGGGCCAAAGACGCTCACTAAAGTCCTCAGGAAAAGAGCCATACAGCAGGATCTCAGATTTACTTTCATTACATTTTAGCTGGGCATGTGCTAACCATTGGAAAACAGAGGACAAACAGAGTTGGGCCGCCGACGTATCTAAATTATCTTTAGACCAGGTAAACAAAAGTTGTGTGTCGTCGGCGTACGCCATAATTTTTGCCCCCAACTGTTCAGCAAGGTAAATCAGAGGGGTAAGGTAAATGTTAAAAAGTAAAGGGCTTAAAGTGGACCCCTGTGGAACACCAGTAGAAAGTAATTTCGGGGTAGAGGCAAATGGAGGCAGCCAAATTTGTTGTGTGCGGTTATTTAAAAATGAAGTCAGCCAGTCAAGTGCGGGGCCAGTAACACCAATGTCGGCTAATCTGGCGAGTAAAAGGGAGTGAGAAAGAAAGAACATATTGTGGCAATGCTCGGAAGACAGACCGAGGGTATCAGAAGTTCATCCAACAAGAGGGCGAAGGCCAATGCCGAAAGACAATCAGACACGACTAAATTTTTGAGAGGAAGCCAGCCAAACAACAATACATGTAGACCGTGGGAACGGACAGAAGCTACACTGAGGGGAGCCCCTCATCAAAACCAAGCATTTAGAAGAGAAATACTGTCTCGAACAATCTTCTTACGCCCCGAGGAGGCCTGATGCCACCAACAGACAACAGACGATACAAAGGGCAGTGCGCCACTTATAGGCATCTGCTCGTGGAACATAAATGGCCTCTCGTCAAAGATGGATGACATGGATTTTCAAAAGTATATTTCTCGATTTGACATAGTTATGTTGCAAGAAACATGGTTAATATCTACACAGCACATCATGGGCTTCACTTGTTTTTCATCGGCAGCAACTAGAGTCAACAGATGTGGTCACCAGTCAGGAGGCTTGGCTACATACATATCTAACACAACAATCTCATCTGCAGTTCTTATGAAATCTTCCACATCGACAACTTTATCAGTAAAGATAAAATTACAGCTCGGCAACAAAGAAGAAGAGGTCTGCCTGGTTAACGCATATGTTCACCCCAAACATAGAGTCAATGACTCTAACTCAATTTCAAACCAACTAGCGGAGTATGTCTCTCAAATGGAAAAACCACTCCTCCTCTTGACTGGGGATTTCAATCAAAACATGCTTGGTTCATCAACAGAAGAAGAGGCTCTGGCTTTAAACAAAATTTACACCATACCTCCACAAAGCTCTCCGCTACGCAGGAAAAGGCATTTAAACAATGCTCTACTCAAAGACCTAGAACATCATAATCTTCGGGCACTAAACGAAAGATTCTCCACCGACTCTCCGCCTGTAGAAACATTCTACTCACAAACAGCGAGCTCCATCCTGGATTATACATTTGCCAGTTTGGCCTTATTTCCCCACATCCTGGGATTCAGAATGGGAGACAAGGGAGAAAGTGATCACCGCCCCCAGGAATGCCCTTTAACGGCACAAATGCCCACTGCATTTAAGCCAGACAAAATGATAAATGCACGCCAACCAATCTAACATCTCTGGCAGAAACTGCCCTTATATTACATAACACGCTACAATCAAATGTGGTTGGGCATATTCAATACTGGGAGCTATACACTGAGTCTCTGCTACGAGATCTGGCAACCAAGCCCATCCAAAAAAGCAATCTTCCTAATAAGGGCACCACATCCAACTTAAAAAGAGGTCAGAGAGCACAACTAAGGTCACTCAAAAACAAATTAACTCGACTCTACGGAAGCTAAGATCATCTGCAGAGAATTCAAACCTTCGGATAGAGCTGAGGAAACAAAGAGCGGAACTCAAACGCACAAAATGGAACATAAAACAAGAGGCCGAAAACAAAACATGGGAAAAACTGCTATTTGATACCAAAAGCAGTAATAGCGCACGCTTTTGGCAATCGGTGAATAGGATTCTGCGTCCAGAATGTAAAGAACCAGGCTCGCACATCATGGAACAGACATGGATTAACCACCTTTCCAGCCATTTCAACAATCACCTGGAACAGGCAGGAGCCCAAGAATCCAACAAAAAAGAGCCCCACCGCATAACGCCCTCGTCGGAGTGTCAGATTAAGAAGGAGCAAGGCCTACCGGAAAGTATCATGGTCGCATCAGCCTCTCAGCAAATAACACTAATATCAAAACAAATTTGCAAGGGCAGGAAAGAAGGCGCTCCCAGGTCCCAATGGCATACCGCCAGCTTTATTCAAGGAAAAGAGCACAGAATGGGCCACTATTATGCAACCGCTATTCTGGGAAGTTAGACTTCTAAATAAAATCCCAGAATCCTGGAGAGGGTCGACAATCGTCCCCATATATAAAACGGATCCAAACAACTATCGTCTAGTAGCCCTTCTTGACAATGAGGCAAAATACTTTGCGGGTACAATCTTGGAGGAGATTGTCTCATGGGCGGATTCTAATGAGATCATACCTTTGAACCAGACCGGCTTCTGGAAAAACACTGGAACAACTACAAATATTCTGGCCATCTCACTAATGATCGACGCAGCAAAAACACGGAAATTGCCGCTGCACATGTGCTACATTGATTTCAGTGCGGCATTCGATAACATTGATAGAGACAGACTCTGGAGGAAACTGGCACAATGGGGAATACCGCATTCCACGTAAAGTATGCGGAAGCTTTTCCATTCTGACACCTGGGTGCAGGTGAAGCTAGGAGGCGGCACACATCTATCATCTAAAGTCCGCACCACCAAAAGCCTAAAGCAAGAGTGTGTGCTCCCCCCAATATTGTTTAATTTGTATATGGCGGATCTACCAGGCATATTAAACACTTGCAATTCCCATTCCCCGAGGCTGGGAGGGAAACCCCTGAGCAACCTTCTGTATGCAGACGATGTCGTGTTACTGAGCCATACTTACATCGGCCTCAAGCAACTATTAATTCAAATGCATAGTTATGCCATGGAAAACAAACTAAAAATAAATTTGAGCAAAACTCACACTATGTCAATAAACATACACAAAAAAGCACAGAAGATATGGACACTGGGCTGCCAAAATATTGAGCCAGCTTCGGACTATAAATACTTGGGAGTCATCTTCGACCGAGACGGTTCATTCTCACATCAAAAGCTGGAAGCAAAAGGAGAGCGTCTTGTATTGCCGCCACATTAAAAACCATAGCTAACCAACTAATAGGACCAATTTTGACTCCTTACCTGAAATTCATCCAGGCTAAGCTACTATCATCCATCTGCTACGGCAGTGAGGCTCTACGTGGGAGAAATGCGAAGAATCTGGACTTAATCCAGATAAAAGTCTACCGAACAATGATTTCGCTCCCGTCCTATACATCGCCTGCCCAACTCAGGCTGGAATTTGGACTACAAAAACAAGCTCTTGCAAGACAGGGAGCTTACATCTTCTGCTGCCACAAACTTCGTTCTGCTACTACTAACACTTTAAATGAGCTGTTATGGCAAGACATTCAAAGGAGGGACGCATCTCAGGCAAGATTTTACCTGAAGACAGCCTTGGGGGCTACCAAACTAACTGCGATCTGGGATATGCAACTCGGCCACAAAGCATTCAAAAAACTGGTTTGGAAAACTGTCAAAACTCTTTAACTACTAGAGGATAAAGAGTCATTTGCTAAAAGAAACCATGCATGGATGACCATAAACACATATAAATCCCTGACACCTCAACCATACTTCAGCTAGGGTTATCCCAAGACAATAAAACTGAAGTTTCTGAAATACAGACTAGGGGTCTTGCCTACTAGAGAGCATTTTCCACCATGACTCAGGAGCAATGGCCACGATGCCTGCACCTTCTGCAATACAGACAAGGGTGACATACTTCATATGACTTGCCTCTGCCAAGAGTTCAGGCCAGCACGCCAGCTGTTCTTAAAGGACCAGCTTAAACAGATAGGAACTCGCACTAGAAGGCAAGCAGTACTGGCTTGTCTTAACCCTGCAAACACAAAACTGAACTGCAGGTATGTAAAGTTCCTTGTGCTAATTGAGCAGAAACTGCCAAAAACAATACACAGTAAACATATAGACGCCAATTTGAACTTAATGACACCTGCTCTTACCCAAAAGTAATGCATCTGGAACTTTGTATTGGGCTTTTACTGTTTGCTCTTTTAATGACGTTTTAAAGATACAACTTCTTTTATGATATTTAATCTGTTTTGTAAAATGTTTGCACTGGTTTTAATTAACTATGCATAATAAAAATGACCTTACCTTACCATACCCTGTTTAAGAAGTCTCAGGAACAGGAATGACTTCAATCTCTTCTGCCCTCAGCACTGGGAACTGTATGTTTTGTGCTGCAACAGAAGAAAAGCAACTCGAGGACGCCGCTGCGGACTGGAAGTTACACGACGCACTGCCCTCATCCTGCACCGCAGCCTTGGCCTACCAACGCGGTGCCATCGACTCCAGTTCATCAGCTGACGGCAACGCTTCAGCAACAATAATGCCGCTGCTTGCACTGTGACCTGCCAGCACCGTGACGAGCATCGCCTTCATCTCACACCGTGACCCTGGTATCACCGCCGATGTCATCTGATGCCACCATCGAGCCGCTGCTCGCACCATGACCTGAGGGCACCACACGGCGCACGCAGAACGCGACGCCTGCCGACGCCAGTGCTCCTGACTTCAACAGAGAGGAGATCGACCTGCAATGCTTGTGACTTCAAGGGCCCCGTCGACTCCTGCACCGTCCTCCGGAACCGACGCTTATGGACTGCATGCTTTTGAATCTCAACAAGAGGTCGCTGACGCCCTGCATTTCTAAAAGGTACTGTCTACGGATCTTCCTGACACCGTAGCTGGCCTGCAATGCCGCAGCCTGCAACAACTGTTTGGATTAGTTTGCTCAAGACGCCGTGATAGCCCCGGATCGAGCTATCGACATCAAGGAACTGTTTTTCAAGGTTATATTTAAGTACTGTAATGTAGATTGTATCACTTTGGTCTTGTTTTAAGTATATAAAAATATTGGATATTTTTCTTAACTGGTGTGGTGTCAAGCTACTTTTGGTCAAAAATGTGGTTATATCCTGTGCACAACAGTGTTTTTTTCACAAATTTTCTATGTATGGCGTGCTCCTTGGGGTTTACTCCCTGCTCAGGAGTTGTATAATACAATGTGGATAGCACTGCCGTAACCCATACGGTAGTGGCCCCCAGGGCACAGTCAAATGTTGCTGAATGCTTCAGCTGAACTGCTACAAACAGAACCAGACTTTCAAAACATTTTTCAGGAGGAACCGGTGTTTGCATATACCCGAGCCAAAAATTTGGGTGAAATCATTAAATATCCGGATAATAAAAAGGACAAAAAAATCCACAAAGGAACCATCCCTTGCCGAAATTGTAGTAACTGTCACAATATTATGGAAGGGAATACCATCAGACATCCGATGAAAGGTAACCAAATAAAACTAGCGGTCACAGGAACCTGCGATACTAAACATGTTATCTATCTAATTAAATGTCCATGTGGCAAGGTGTACGTGGGACACACGGAACGCAAACTAAAGACCAGATTAACAGAACACAAAAGTAATATCCAAACAAAAGTTATGAAATCCACGTTGGCTACTCATTTTTTGGAACATAGACATCAAATTAACCAAATAAAGGCTTGCATCCTTGAAATAGTTGAGAGAAAAGATGATAAGGACAATAAGAAATCTTTGCTTATGCGAGAAAATCACTGGATCTTTTATCTACAGAGCCTGGCACCTTATGGAATTAATGAAAGAGTGGAATACAGTTGTTACCTATGATCCACTTATGAGGATGGTATTTATACATGAGCATCGTGTATAGCATGCAGATTCTTTGAATTCTTTGTTGATTATCATGCACTTACCAAATTTTTTTAAAAATCGCAATATGTATGTATTTCTATTGATGCATAATTGACTCATGAATGCACACGTTGGTTTACTTAGCACGTATGTCCCCACGAAGATACTGTCTCTTTAAATACCGTGTTTCTTTAAGCACATTGCGTCTTTAAACATACACACTTCCGGTCAGCGCGTCACACGCCACCGGCGGAGGAGACCGTTCAGAATGCTGTAGAAACCTAAAGACGCGCACATAATTTCCAGACGTTACGGGTAAGAACTGCTGATCCCTTTCAGTGTACTTAGGAAGCAGCGCGTAACATGTTTTGTTACTGTAAGAATCATGAACCACGCGGCTGGGTACTACAATTAAGGCGCAGTTTAGAGGACTTTGCACATGCTAGAACGTATATTTGATATGGCGTTTTTTAAGACCCTGATGAACCAACCAGTAGTCTATAACGTAGAAATCATAAGGAACAATAGACGAGGTATGCATGAATCGTTTATTAAGTGGTCACATACATGTTGAATGGTAATGGTTTTTTGTACTTTATTAACATCATTTATGTTTAGTATATTACAATGTGATGATACAGCATATTCACATATGATTTGGGCGAAATGCATTGGATTTTCCATGGATTGTAAAATGTGAATTCATGTTTGAAAAACGAAGAAATATGTAATGTGATTACATTTACGAATTACCAGCATATATGGTTGAAATTGAAAAGGATGAATTAAAAATCCTGTAAAGAAGAAGAAAGACTCCGGTTTATTTTGTGTAAAAAAACTTCATTGAGAAAAGTTCAGCTAAAGCATTCAGCAACATTTGACTGTGCCCTGGGGGCCACTACCGTATGGGTTACGGCAGTGCTATCCACATTGTGGTGTCAAGCTACCAAGGGGGTGAGCAGGGGTTATTTTCGGAGTGTAACTAACTTATCCTGACAAGGAAGAACGGTCCCTATTTGGACAAAGGTGCAAACCCTTGCCAACTAGAGACCCCATTTCTAAAACTCTCCTTAGAGTTCATGTCTGGCCAAACCCAACCCACAGGTGTGCCCAACTTTTTCCTACATTTCCCTTCCAGACCCTCTTTTGATCAAATTAGAGGGGCTACCATCTGGGTAGGGATCAAGGAAGAGTGGTGAAGTCTTCCTCCTGTGCTATCTGTGCTTCTCTTTTGAAGACCAGTTTAGCTCTCCAGTCCCCTTCCTGTCCTGGCATCTTCAGGCTGCAGATCTCCTCCCAACAGATGGCTGCATAGTTTCAGCCCCAGGCAATTCACACCTATTGAGGGAGCACTTGGCTCTGACTGTCAAAGGCTGGCCAATCAGTAGAGGCTAGTAAAGGGTTGTTTTAGGTAACCCCAGGAAATCAATTTCTTAAACTACTGTCCTGCAATAGTTATAATAAATCTGACCATGGAAAGTTGTTGGATTTATTGTAACTCTTATTGTGATACTTTGAATTAGGTTGATAGCTCACTCCTGTCTATAGTTAGACATTATTAAAGTTTAATAAAGCCTTCCCATGTTAGCCTACCAAGCTAGTAGCACTACAAAGGGAAAAATAACTTGGTCTGTTTTTCACTCACCAAGGCATATAATACATCTTTTATAATGCCGCTGCTTTTATAACAAGGTGCCCTACTCTTAGGTCCCGTAGGAAAGACCTTAGGAGTGACTTATATGTCATAGAAAGTTGGTTTTAGACTTTGGAAGTACCTTTAATTCCAAAGTCGAGTCTGGACATATACTAGAGATTACAGGAGGTAGTCTGAACAAATAGCAATTACTTCAATTACCATATACTATTTTAATCAGACCACTGGCCCTGGTTAGCAGAGCCCAGGGCACATTCAGTCAGTAACCACCAAAATATATATAGCTTTTGATTGTGTTTGTCTTTTGATCCATTTTGGGACCCATTTGGGCATGATCCACTTTTTTACATTTTATAAATAAAACAGTAGGGGGACTGCAGGGTCCCCCTCCTGAGGCTGATTTCTGCCCCCCCCGGGCTAGACCTGTATATATGTATTACACAAAAAGGTAAGGTGGAGAGCAGACCCCCTCCGGGGCCATTTTTGGCCATGTCGTTGGGGACCATGGCAGAGCCTCAAGCCCCCCCGCCGGCCCTTGCCTCCTGCTGGAGCCGGCATTACTTTTTAAACCCAGGGATCTGTTGACATGTAGCTCCCTGGGTGTAAAAATTTAGGTGTTCATAGCTTTGAACAAGCCAGAGCATATTGCTCTTGCTTGTTCATACCGGAGCACACTTGTTTGCTATGGGATGACGTGAGCAGTTTCCCTGTTATCCCATAGCAAACTGGAATGACCCAGGGTAGGCACCCCACGACATTGCTAGAGCAGGCCCTGGAGGTGGCAGTCCATAGGGCCATTTACGGCCCCAGGAGGGGGGACACGCGGCCCCCCTCCCATTTTAAAAATAGCACTGGGGAGGAGGTGGTCCCTTGAGCAGCAACGAGGGCACTTGGCCCAGGCATTTAAGTGTTGTAGCCCTGGGAAGGTGGTGGTCCCTTGGGATTTATGGAGGTGCTGGAGCCCCCCCCCCCAAATCTTATTGCAATATAGCCCCGAGGAGGTGGTGGTCCCTTGGGCTGCAGGGGGCCGCATTTGCCCCAACATTTCTGTGATTCGGCCCAGGGGGGTGGGGGTCCCGGGGATGCGGGCCGGGCAGATCTTCCCATCATTATTATTTATTGTCCCTGGGACCTGGGCCACCCAGGAGCTCAACTAAATGAAGTGCGGCAACACATGTTTCTTTTTTTTGCGGGATTTACGGATCCAAAGCAACTCCAAACTAATTTGTTTTTCGAAAAATGCTTTTTGGGCTCTGGGGGTCCTTGTGGGACTACTTGAACAGACCTATGGAGTCAGGGTGTTTCTGCCCTGCCCCCTTTTCTTTTTTATTTACGTTTTTGCTTGACACTCAGTTCAAACGAGTCACAAGATGGCTGCAAACACTACCTGGTTTGAAGTGTTTTCCAGCCAATCAGATCTCAGATACAAGATCGGGAGAGTTCGTGGATCCACCGAGGCCACAGTTGTATATATGAAAAATATTTAGATTTCTCAGGAACTACTGAATGGATTTACACCATTTAACAAAAAGAATGCTTTCTGGACCAAGAGCTACTATTTTGCCAAATTTGGTAAAATTCCATTGAGCAGTTCGGGTTTCCTTGGAAATTTACATGGAGAAAATGCATTTTGGGACCCCCCACTTTTTCATGTCTCCCACTTGACAGGTCACCCTGACATTTTCAAGACAGCAGCTGATGTGACTAACCCATTAGTTTTGAAAATTTCATGAAGATTCTCAAAGGCACAAAATGTATTTGCAAATCAAAAAACACTTTTGTATAGAAACTAGGTCCTGACTATAACGACCTACTGGAGACCGCCAGTAAGTAATATAAATAGATTCAGGGTGATCAGTGCAAAAGGATGACTTTCCTACACGTTGTAAATTAAAAAGATATGGTACAACAGATTGAACCATGAAGCACATACATGTAAATAGTTGATTGGCAAAATTGCGTTCTCTTTTTTTAACAGGGTATTACATGATGAAGGACCAATATTGGCCCAAAATGCATTGGAGTTATGGAGCATGGATGAATGCATTGATAGCAATTTCAACAATGAATGAAAAAAATAAGCAATATTTGAACAGCAACAGGTTGTAAAAGATGTTTATGAATGCACAAGGTATAGTCATGGTTAAAGATCAACATGAATGGATTAAGAGGGAGGTCATGCAGGGTACTAAACAAGGAGTGCCGCTGGGGAGACGCAGTCCTGGGAATGATAGATGCATAAATATTTAGATTTTGCACCTTGGATCAGACGGTGACACCCCACGAGAACAAACCCAATAGTGAGCTGGCACACTCAAATAAAAATATCTTAGTGCACATGTCCCATTCTGTGAACTGTTTACATCTTCAGCCACCCAACATATGTCGCTGCCACGTAAATCACTAGTTTGATAATTGCTGGTTCATGAGAGACTACTTTCTGCCAAGGGGGAAGGAGGTTAAAAGAGAAGTTGGAGTAGTAAGTGGACACTCATGAACAGCTGTGGCTGATAGGTAACGTGGTGGAGGGGCGGATGAAGGTAGAACATTTTTAATAAAGAAAGAAAACTTACCAGCGGTCGAATCGCAGCTGCCACCTCTCCTCCATCGCAGGATGCACCTGGGCGCCCCAAGCCAATCCCAACACTGCAATGCAGAGTTGTGGTTGGGTCCCCTAAGCCAACTCACAATGCTGCAATACAGCCATAGTTTGGCACTCAGATGGGCACAGGGAGCCAGTGAATGTTCCTCACTAGACTGTGATTTGCAGCCTGGTGGGAAGATTCAAAGTTTGCATGACAAAGTAAACCAAATGGTCATCTACACTTAGGGAGTGAAAGCCACACCTCCCCCTGGCCCCTACTCTGGTCAGCCCCACCCCTTTGTGATAGAGATTCCCTACTGCCTCCCCCCACATTGTGGGCATGAGTTGAGGTATTGTTGAAAATGATGTCCTGCTCCCTTTCCTCTACATTATGCAAAATGTTGTAGTATGCTAGTGATTCCAGAGGGTCAGCCCCTATTAAATTGACAAGGCATATCCTAAGATCAAGGAAGAAGTGATCTATTGGGTAACAATATGCAGGACCAGTGGGAGTCTGTATCTTAGCTGATGAAACTGCCCGCGAAAGTGAGTCTGTATGTTAATGGAGGCAGTTGACCTTCGGTTGAGTCTGGGAATTTGTAACTTTGAATTGATATCCGAAACATATCAGTTAATTTGGTTGCTTTTTCTGGGCATTTGATCTTCTATATAATGACTGTGTCTAAATATGTAAAGCTTGCATTTAGTATCTGTGGTTTTTCCTGTACATTTAAATTCAAGAATAAGCATATGGTCATTTGGTTTGGATATTTCGGGCAGAGGTTAGATGCTTGGATCTTTGTCCAAGTTTATGCTAGGTAGCATATTTCAGTTGAGGCTTTACCTGGCTGTACGAGACTGTCAGGCATTTGAGTTAGCAACTTGGCACATTTAGATTTCCCAGGCATCAAATAACGGTCCTAGGGTATGATTAAACTCCTATGATGTTATGGGTGACTGCCTGGTTTATCAAGGCTGCGTGACTGAAATAAAAGAAGTGACATATATGAATGCCTCATATCTGTGTGTACTGAGGGGCAAATTTACACGCGCCTCGCGGCAACTTTGTGCCGCTGTTGCGTCACTTCTGTGAAGCAGCGTCGTCGTAAACAATGCACCACATTGTGACATGTTAACAACGTGACGCATCTAGGGAGATGCATCTTGTTTTAAAGCCCTGCACTACATTACACCTGCGTCAGGAATAATGTATGCAGGGTGGGCGTTCCAAAGTAAGAAAGCCTCGTAAAAGTGACGCAGTGAAATGTACAAGATTTCACAGAGTCACTTTTACGATGCCACTGCGTCAAAACCTTAATCCTGCTTGAAGCAGGTGTAAGGAGTGACACAGTATAATAGAAGTAGGAATTCCGAAGCATTGCTGGAGTTGGGTCGTGCTTGCGACACAACTCCAGCAATGCGTTGCCTTTACGCCAATAGATACGTCACGCATCTATCAATTCTTGCGCCAAAGGTGTGCTGCCTTTAAATGCGACGCATCCATGGTGGCACAAGGTTCTTTTTGCGTGACGCAAATGAACTGGTGCATCACTGCGGATATGCAGAGATGCGTCAGGTCTTGTAAATCTGACCCTTATACTTTATTCATCTTGCCCTTGTTGGAGTTTTTTTTTCCTTTTCAGCGATTTCACTTTTGGCCATCTCGTCAGAGAGATAAAGTTCATCGGATATCTCTTCGGGATGAAAGGATCTTGAGATTTCACTTTCAGGTTGTTTAGTTCCAGTGGCGTTAAGTGATATTATTTTTGCCACACCTTGCATTTTTGTGAATCAATGTTTGCAGAATATTCTATTATTTCATAGACTTACGCTATTATGGACAAGCGTACAACATGTTTGACTTTATATTACATCTTTTATTGCAACTGATGACGTTTAAAAAAACACGAATGCATGGCAAACATCCACGTCCGTTTCTTATTCGCAGAAAAAAACCTTCTGCCAATTCATGTGAAGCTGTCTAACACTAAACATATTTCTAATTCTATTTTTAAACGCATTTTTCTGTAACTGTAACTTAATATTTCTTGGTTTGTTGTGGCTTCAAAAAAGATTACGTTGAAACCTCGAGAATCAACCTACACTTTAAATTGCAAATATTTCATATATGAAATAGTTCTTGGTAACTTGTGTCATTGTGCTAGGAGGTTATCTTCAATAACAGATCATATTACTGTCTGGCTTCGCTCTTGTATTTGTGAAATGAGTTGTCTCTTGATATTTTAAATGTTTAATCAGAAAGAAGAGAAAGTTTGCCATTCTTTATTTATTCATAGATACAGAATTCCCTTTGATATAGGCACACACTTCTGCCTAATTGGCCAGCCACAAGAACAGGATTTTACTCTTGCAGGCGAGTCCATAATAAGCTGATCAGACTGCAGATGTTCTGCATGCAAATTAAAACTTGTGTATATCTGAGAATTTAGAAAATTGCTCGGTTCAAAGCAAATATTTTGCTGGACTCCTTCTGGCCATCTATATAAGAGGCACAGATTTTATGAACAACTCATTTATTTTTGTGGTTTTCTTAATAAACTATCGAACGCTAACATCAATCCCCATCTAGGAATATCAAGCTCTAGAGAGTAATCTTAAATGGACACGGTTGAAGTGTAAGTATCCTGCCTTAGAAAAGATAACTGTGTTGTATTCACGGTGCCTAGTTTCACACTCTGAAATCCTTCTAACCTATGCTCAATGTCATCAGCATCTTGTTTACATCATGTCTCCAAAACCCACACTTAACCAAACGCATCCCATATAGGCCAAACTACAACAAATGCCCTTTCCAACTATGCACTCCAAGGAGCACTAACCTCATGAAAGTCGGAGTGCCTTTGTCAGGGGTAGGAAGTACCAAGCGTGCATTGTTTTCCTCATAACAGCCCCAACAGGTCGATCGCAGTTAGCAGATCCTAGCAGTTTCCTGTTTTTTTTCGCAAATGTGTTTGTTTATTCTTTGCTCAGTAGCAAGTTCAAGTAAAGTCAGATCAGATCAGAATACGCTTTATTCTATTTAAAAATTATTAAACCATAAAAGCACAATACATTTTAAAAGAGCACACATTACATCAAGATAATTTGAATAAAATGGGTTAAAAAGAGAACTCAGACAATGAAGAAAGACGAGGACCATCCATTGTAATCCGGTGTATAACCACCCTTTCAGATATTTGGCAATATGATCAGTCACCGGTACATCGTTCAAATATTGCAACTTTAAAAAAGGCAGGTTGACATTGTCTCAGGCCATACCACTCTAAAATAGGTCAAATACATTTTGTTCTGAGCATGGAATAAAATGTACAAAAAAAGCATAACATGAATTGTCGACTGAGCAGAGATATTATCACATGGGCATAAACACAGAGAGCAAGACCAATCGTTAGTATTTGGAAAAGTGACCCTGATGTGAAAAATACCAAGGCCTAAACGGGTCAATAACAACCTATCATAGGCTCCTATGGTATTTAATAGGTATTGTTGTATTCCTGAGTGAGTCACAAGTAGGTAATGTGCTCTCACTGACGGTTTCACAATGTTAGTAGCTAAATTATTAGACTCCAAATGATCTAGACATAATTATTTTAAATTATTTCTGCTGACATTATTCAAACTGATTCAGAAAAGGGGGTGGTGATGAACAGAGTGTCTGAATTAAGCAGAGAACTCTTACCCAGTCCAAAGATCCGGGCTTGATCCATCACCGTTTTTTAGCTCACTGCACCATCCCAGCTCAGAACTTGGCTATATGCAAATTAGTCTGACCCTGGCCCAGTGCATCATGGGAACAGGGCAGACCAAACTACCAAGCCAATTCTTATACTGGGAAGGATACAAGCTACCGGGGACCGGTTTCTGGCATTTCAGCCGTCTTCGGCCCGGCTTGCTTGAATCCTGATGGTGCAATGAGCTAGGGACTCACATCTGAGTATACCCTTCCACGCTTATGGTGGACAAAAATGATTCAGAAAAGGGGGTGGTGATGAACAGAGTGTCTGAATTAAGCAGAGAACTCTTACCCAGTCCAAAGATCCGGGCTTGATCCATCACCGTTTTTTAGCTCACTGCACCATCCCAGCTCAGAACTTGGCTATATGCAAATTAGTCTGACCCTGGCCCAGTGCATCATGGGAACATGGCAGACCAAACTACCAAGCCAATTCTTATACTGGGAAGGATACAAGCTACCGGGGACCGGTTTCTGGCATTTCAGCCGTCTT
This sequence comes from Lissotriton vulgaris, assembly GCF_964263255.1. Lineage (NCBI taxonomy): Eukaryota > Metazoa > Chordata > Amphibia > Caudata > Salamandridae > Lissotriton > Lissotriton vulgaris. The sequence goes on from NC_141685.1 coordinate 496,274,399, forward strand.
CGGCCCGGCTTGCTTGAATCCTGATGGTGCAATGAGCTAGGGACTCACATCTGAGTATACCCTTCCACGCTTATGGTGGACAAAAATGATTCAGAAAAGGGGGTGGTGATGAACAGAGTGTCTGAATTAAGCAGAGAACTCTTACCCAGTCCAAAGATCCGGGCTTGATCCATCACCGTTTTTTAGCTCACTGCACCATCCCAGCTCAGAACTTGGCTATATGCAAATTAGTCTGACCCTGGCCCAGTGCATCATGGGAACAGAGCAGACCAAACTACCAAGCCAATTCTTATACTGGGAAGGATACAAGCTACCGGGGACCGGTTTCTGGCATTTCAGCCGTCTTCGGCCCGGCTTGCTTGAATCCTGATGGTGCAATGAGCTAGGGACTCACATCTGAGTATACCCTTCCACGCTTATGGTGGACAAAAATGATTCAGAAAAGGGGGTGGTGATGAACAGAGTGTCTGAATTAAGCAGAGAACTCTTACCCAGTCCAAAGATCCGGGCTTGATCCATCACCGTTTTTTAGCTCACTGCACTTCCCAGCTCAGAACTTGGCTATATGCAAATTAGTCTGACCCTGGCCCAGTGCATCATGGGAACAGGGCAGACCAAACTACCAAGCCAATTCTTATACTGGGAAGGATACAAGCTACCGGGGACCGGTTTCTGGCATTTCAGCCCCCCTTTTCTGAATCGTTTTTGGCCACTATAGGTGTGGCAGGGTATACTCAGACATGAGTCCCTTTCTCACTGCACCATCAGGATTAAAGCAAGCCGGGCCGAAGACGGCTGAAATGCCAGAAACCCGTCCCCGGTAGCTTGTCTCCTTGCTGGTGAAGAATTGGCTTGGTAGTAAGAGTGGTCTGCTTAATTCAGAGACTCTGTTCATCACCACCCCCTTTTCTGAATCGACATTATTCAAACTGGCAGGGTTAGAAAAATACTTGGGGTGTCCTAAATCCTCTAGGAAATTTTTAACATAGGTCAAACAGGGAATGCGGTCTGCCCCATCAAGGGACGGCAATCGTTGAACAAGTCCCTGTTCAGGCTAGTAGAAGTACCGGTCAAAGCCTTATGCCACAGCAGGATAGGCTGCAGTTTAATCAGATCCGAAAGATAAAGTAAACCCAGCTCAGCGTGGCATATGAATATAGCTGTACTATTAGGGATCACTGGAGATATCCTAAAAACCTATTTTCTACTAGCTGCAGGCACTCAACAATGGCATAACCCCAGATGCCCCCCTCCATACATAGCAATTGGTTTACAATTAGCTTTGTAGATTGTTAATAAATCAGCGATTGGGTGCCTTCCTAATTTTCTAGCAAAGTGAATTAATGCACCAGTTGCTTTACAAAATATTAATGTTCTAGTTTATATAGCTTTAGCCCATAGACCCCTTCTTTCAAATACAATGCCCAAGAGAGAAAAGTGAGTAGTAAATTCGAGTTTCCTATTATCAATGAAGAAATCTCAGCACTTGATACTGGGTTTGCAGCATTTCATTGTAAATGTTTTGTTTATATTCACATGGAGGTCAAGATTTAACATATAGGCAGAAAGGCTAGAGAGGACTTTTTGTAAGCCAAGGGGGGTGTTCTAATTTTGCAGCGATTGGGTTAGCATTATCAGAAGCCATCCTGTATTTAGAAGTTATCTTGTCCGTTTTGTGGAATCCAGGGATGAGAGTGGAATAGAGGGCGCTCTCCACATAACTAGAAGGGTAGTTGCTCTAATTAAACACAAAAAGTTTATATGTAATACGTGCCCTCTTCCCCCGATCACTAGACCCTCTATCACTAGTCCCCCGGGTGGAACCACTGCAATGAATATCGGAATGGTCCCCCTCAATTACATTGGCCATACCGAAGATCCTCCTGGCCCTATTCAAGGCAAAGACTCAGTAACCCCAATTATCACCCCTGGAGGATTTAGTTCTATGATCAAAGTAGCCTCATGGAATATTGCAGGATTGCAGAGTAAAGTTCCATCTAGTGAATGGTCCTCTTTTATTGAGGACCTTGATATAATTTTTTTGCGAGAAACGTGGGCGGTGGAACAGGTATTATGGGAGGGCTATGTGAACTTCTCAAAACCAGCTATCCGGGTGCTAGTTGTAGACCCAAGGGGGGTCTGACACTGTGGGTAAAACAGAGTTATCAGTTCAAACTAGAAGAGGTTGTAATTCACTCACCAGATATTCTTATTGTCAAACTGGAACAGAGTAATATTCAGGATACTCTACTTATTAATGTTTACTCGAGAGGAATCCAAGGAGGGAAGGCCTCCAACACAATAGCATGTTTGGATGCTTTTTTAATGAGTCACATGGGTCTTTGTAATATCCTATTAGCTGGGGATTTTAACTGTACATATGAACCACTTAATGGAGAGGATATGAATTTTAGTCAGGAAGAGGATGAACTGTGGTCAATTCCACCACTTGAACTCATGCCCATTAAGAGGTGGACGGGTGCAGCCCTCCAACGTAAAGTTTTTTATATGAAACATGAGCTGCGTGCCGCAAATGGCCGCACGACATCTGACAAACTAGGGAACTCTACTTACTGCAGTAGGATGCGTTCTAGTCGAATTGATTATATTATCTTAAATAAGGAGATGTGGTCAAAATGCTAGATATGGTGGTTATTGAACGGCCTGAAAGTGACCACAATCCCCTTCTAGCTACAATAAAGATTATTGAAGTAGACACAGTGGTACAGCCACCGCCCCATCTTGACTCCATAGAATGCCATTTACCCAATGACTCAAGACGCCTTAAATGGGCTAATGTTGCATTAATTCCGGAGAAATTAATAATTTTGTAGAGGAACTGTCGAACTGGAGGAATACTTGGACAATGTCGGCCAGGTTCATGAACAATTTTTTAATAAACGTAAAAGTTTTTTTATGGCAAAAAAAAAGAGAGCGCCTGTTTAAAAAAATTCAAAGACAGCAGTCTGGCACAATACAAATTGTCGAAAGGCTTACAGGTCTCTGTCAACAGCAATCAGGACCAAAGGACAGGCTTCTTTCAGGGTGAAGAGATTGGAATACAGATTAGCTAAGTCTAAAGCCAAAAGGGAATGGGATGAAGCCCATTGAGCTGATCTATTTACTGCCTGCACAGGGAGAGACATGACAAGATTCTGGCATTTGGTTAAATGGGGGAGTGGGGAACCTCCGAATGCCTCTGTTAATCATGTGGAACCCGAACATTGGGTCCGGTATTTTAAGGGCCTACTTGCAGGTGTTTCGGGCGTCCAGGATGTATTTTTCATGCCCCCTTCCCCACCGCTGTTGCATATTACAACAAAAGAAGTGGAAGCTGCCCTTTTACAGATACCAAGGGGCTTGATGGTATTACAGCCGACCTTTTCTTGCAAAATCTTGAGTCTTGGTCATCTTATATTCAATTACTCATGAATGCAATTGATAGGGGTGCAGTCATCCCCGGCACCTGGTTGGGCGCTGTCATTCTGCCAATTTTTAAAAAGGGAGACCGCTCACAGCCAGGTAACTACAGGCCAATAAGCCTGATTGACTGCATCCAAAAAGTATCAGCCAGGGTGATTCTAGGAAGACTACAGGCCTGGATGGTTGAATGTCATATTCTATCTGACCTACAAGCGGGGTTCCGCCAATGCGTTAGCACAGTGGACCAAGTTTTAAGGTTCATTCTTATTCTTTGGCGCGTTGTTACCCTGGGGAGAGGTACCATTTATGCTGCATTCGTGGACTTAAGATCTGCCTTCGACTTAGTCCCGTCGTTCTAAGCTCACACGGATAATTATGCCCAAGTACGATGGGACAGGGCAGGTAATACAACTGATAAGTTTCTAGTGGAAAGGGGGATAAGACAGGGGTGCGTTATCGCACCTACCCTGTTTTTGATATATATTAATGGTGTTCTGAAATATTTTGATGATTACCCTACCGACGCACCCAGTTTAGTGGGTTCAAAAATCCCTCTGCTGATGTTCGCCGACGATACCTTGATTTTATCTAAAACTAGACAGGGCCTCCAACGTGCCCTCTCAAAGTTTGAGGAGTTCTGTGTAGACCACGAGTTGGTTGTCAATGTTGACAAAACCAAGTTCATGGTCTTCCAGAACTCACACAAGGTCGTCGGAGGCGTCAGCATGAGGGAAGGTGTCGTAGAGCAAGCATCTAGATTTTCATATTTGGGGGTCACAATTGATAATACGTTGACTTGGAAGCCCCAAATTGATTGTCATACTGTAAGACACGCTCAATTATCGGGTGCTTTGATAAAGGAACACAGATGTTACCATACCAAACCCATTGCACCAGTCTTGCAGATATACAACACTAAAATAGGTGCCTCCATCCTTTATGGTGCCAAGTTGTGGGGCCATCTTAACTTAGATTCTCTAGTGAAGGGTCAAAATACATTTTTAAGATCCTTGATAGGTCTCCCTCAATCTACACCACTAATCCCCTTGTACTTGGACATGGGATGTCATTCTATTAGGGACATAGCACGGTTCAGACAAATTGCGTATTGGAGACGAATGTGGGTGACTCCGGATGTCAGGGTTTGGGCTCCCTTCGCGCCTACCTAGGCATTTGAACTACGTTTCCCATGATCCTTCATTTCAGGAAGGTACATAGTGACAACCCGCGCAGAAGCAGATGCGCGTAATTCTGTTTGATTCCAGTTTGTCTTTGCTGGAGGTCCGTAGTTACGGGTCTCGTTTCCCGTCCTTAGTAGCTTCCCGACTTGGATCTACGGAGGATTCCGGGTTCCGTGTTGCAGCGGTGGTGAGTGACGATGTGCTGCAATCTCCTTCTTCCTTCCACGGAACGTTGTGTGTTGGCCGACCACACGTTACCGTGTTTCCGATTTCCTTCACCTGTTCTCGGGGCCCCGAGAAGTTCCAGCGCGGCGGCGCTTGTTATTTGTTTATTTCCAGATTGAGGAGTGACGGCTGTCTAGCGATACTGGTGTGAACATGTACTTTCGTTCATATTGTGGAACATAGTGGTTTTACTACATGTCACCGTGATATTCAGAGCTTCATACTATAAGCGGAGCGCAGTGTGTCTCGGCCACGCGCTGCCGTTAATGATTAATCATTCGGCGTTTTGTAGCGGAGCAAGGTGTGCTGTCTAACCACTTGCTGCCGTCAACCCTGGCTTGTACTTTGTTTCTCATCTACAGCGTAGTATGGTGGTACTACTACATTCTGCCGTTTTTATTGTCTTCATCTGGAACTACACTCTTTCCCTTTTTCTTGAACCATCATCTGGATATGGCTTTATAATATTCCAGGTGTAAGGATCCTTGTTTCAGTCCTAAGCAGCGATTGGAGTATTTTGCTACTTGCTGTATTTTCAGGATCATTGTGGAGAGTTCAGTGGGCTCTCTTATTGGAGTACTTTAATCCAATCCTTCTTTTCTTCGTTTATTCTGCTGGGTGTTAATTGACTCTGAGTTTCAGGTGTGTTTATGTGCCAGCAGACACTTCCCTCTTAGCGAGAATTGATGAGAGTAGTCATGTTGTTTGTATGCTATGTATAACTGTGTATTTTGTTCTTGTAACGTTTCAGAGCCTATGTCCCAGCAGTCCCCTCCCTGTTCCTGATATCCCTCGCCTAATGGTTCCAATTCCCTGTGTTATAAAATCAGGGAGCTGGTAACTGTTGTATTCTCTTTACTTGTATTTTGCTGTATCGCTTTAAGATCCACATTCCATGTTTCTGATGTCATATGGTGCTTTGCTTTGTCTGGATTCTTCCTTGTCAGTTAGCTCCCTGGCTTTCTGATGGGAACACCAGTTATTCTCTGTAGTACTTAATAAATGTACTTTGTTTATTCCTACTTTGTTATCCGCCTCTCTACTTCAACCACAACACATGGCAACGATGAGTGAAGGGAGCTGAATGACTACAGAGGGAGGAGAACTCCACTGGTGAAAAAAAGAACCACGCAAGTCTAAATCGTTTACTTGGCTAAATTTCAAGCAGGGAGAAGCTGTGGCCAAGAAAAGAAAATTGCCTCTATCAAGACTTGGAAGAAAAGCTACAATAGAACCCTGTTTCTTACTCCAACAACTGGTGAGTTGGAGAAAATACTAGACTCTGCTTGCTTGTACCGTGACTGATACCAGTGTTTATTTTCCTTTTGGATTTAATTGAAATTGTGGGCATATGTTTCTTTTGGAATTGGATAAAGTGTAACTCGAGTAGAAGAAAAACTCGAGCAGAAGAAACAGAGATTCTGAACTAAAGCGCCCTGTAAAAGAAACTGTACCTCAAATGTAAAAAGAACTGTAACTGTGAGTAAAAGCTCCTTTTATATTTTGCCCGCTCAAGCAGAAATTTGGAGTCATTAACTTGAAGTGCATTGTGTAATGTAACTCTAGCAAAGATACCGTAACAGTGTGTAATAGCATCTTTTGAAATTGGCCTGCAGCTCGAGCAGGAAAAAACTGAGACATTAATCAAAAGCGTTTTTCAAATTGTGACTCGAGCAGGGAGACGCGAGCCTACTCACCGTTGGAATCTTCACGACATCTTCCGAATTGAGCCATTGATACTGGTGATTCGACACCAGGAAGCAGGAAGAGGAAGTGAGCGTCACGCCAGGAAGTGGCAGTGACGTAACGACGCTACGTGGCGGCCATTTTAGGTCAGTATTTCGTTACTAGGCAACCCGCTTTAGCGGAGCAACGCGTCTTATAGAGACATCATATGCATCAGTGAAGGAACATCGTTTTAATTGGAACCGGCTGAGTTGAGCGGTAACAAGTGCCGAAGTAAGCAATGCGTTTTGGTGGAACAACTCGTCTTGTGGAGACATCGTGTCTGAGTGAAGGAGCACGATTTTGAATTACAACTTGGTGAGTGAAGTAGCAACAAGTAGTGTTTGCAAGAAGTGTCCTATAGGAAGCTGCTATAGGAAGCTGCGTGCACAACGCTGTAAAGAGTGCAAGACTTATTTCTTGATTGGAAAAGGGGAAGTACCTTATATGAGAAGAATACTCAAGTGTTGGCCTTAAAAACATACTGCAAGCGTGTAAACAAGGGAGAATACCTGTGGTATAACCTGAGGATTATCACTGTAGAAGACAACAAAAACTGTAACTGCAATGGAGAACCATAATGTCATTATGCCGCCTATGTTCTTACAAACAAGCGGAGATCCACCCATTGAGTGGGACGAATGGATAGACATTTTCGAGAACTACATTGAAGCGCTGGATGGGAAGGATTTTAGTGCTCCAAGAAAAAAAGCTCTTTTGTTAAGCGAATTAGGGAAAGAGGGCCAGCATTCGTTCAAATATTTACCAGTGGGGTTAAACCAGGATGGTAGAATGATAACTAATGTTTACACTGAGGCAAAAGCACGAATGAAAAAACAATATTCAAAAGAGGTAAACATTGTTATGGCTAGACACAAATTTTACACGCAACCACAGAGAGCAGAAGAATCGGTCGATCAGTTTGTGACTAGATTGCGTGAACTGTCTATTAAATGCTATTTCGGGGAAATAAGAGACGAAATGATAAGAGACCAGTTAATAGTACAGTGTAGGAATAAAAAAATGTAGGAAAAATTATGGGCAGCAAAAAACCCTACCTTGCAGATGGCTATTGACATAGCAAAAGTAGTTGAGGAATCGAATGCATGCATGAAAGAAATGGAAAAAAAGGATAGTGTAAAGGAGAGTGGACAAGGTAATGGAGTGTCTTGTGTTGAACAGGAAGAGGTTGCTGCTGTGAATAGGAAAAGTGTAGACTTAGGAGAGAAAGGTGTAAGGAGGTTTAATAGTGGGTATTCCAGTAGTGAGAGAAGTAGATATCAGGGGAAGATGTGCAGTAGGTGTGGGAGTACGTTTCATACCTCAGATTACAAAAAATGCTTTGCCTTAGATAAAGTGTGTAGGAAGTGTGGGAGGAGAGGCCATTTCTTTAAAATGTGTAAAGGAGTAAATAGCGAAAAGGTAGCAGTTGTGGAGAAGAGAGAGATAGGGAGAGGCGAGGTTGGTGTTGAGGGCGCCATAAGATATTGTGTTTGGGTGAAGATGGTACGTGTGAAGGAGAAGGAGGCAGAAGGGAGAGGCCTAAAGCTCAGTTCTTTATTGATAAGAAGGACGTTCAGGTAATGGTTGATCGCGGATCATTTTGGACTATCATTCCAAAGGAGATGTATTTGGAAAATTGGAAAGATGCACACTTGTTGGCCAGTGATATTAGCCCCTGTGGATATCAGGGAGAGAGTATAGAGTTGATTGGATACATGGTATGTGAAATATCATTTAAAGACCGCTCTGCAAAAGGGAAGGTTTATGTAGCCAAGTCAGGACCTGCTATTTTGGGTTGGGGACAACAGTATGACCTCAGTATTGTTATTAACCCTAGGGCTGAACAGCAAGTGATGGTAGTGGACAACATAACTACTGAGTCAATAATTGAAGGAATGACAGGTTTATTTGATGAACACATTGGGGAATTGAAAGGTTACGTACATAAGATTGTATTGCGTGATGATGCTGTACCCATGCAACACAGAGTTAGAAAGGTCCCGTTTATTGCACGTGAGGAGGTGAAGAAAATGCTGAAGGAGATGTTAGATCAAGGGGTGATAGAGCAGATTGAGACTTCACCCTGGATTTCTCTGGTCGTTATCACGACCAAATCCGACGGCAAATTCAGATTTTGTGTGGGAGGGCGAACCGAATGGTTAAGGGAGCAATCCAGATGGCCCTGTCATCTAGGGTGATAGTGAGAGAGTTAGTTAATGATCTGGTTTGGGCCTATAGAACTACTGAGAATGGTGTGACTGGGAAGATTCCCTTTTGTATGATGAGAGGGCGTTCAGCTGGTACCAAACTTGTTGCAGCATGGATGAAAGAGTGTTTGGGTACCGGGGTCTTCGAGAAGCGTGAAGGTGAAAAGGAGGCGTTGAGTAAGTGTAATTTTGCGGTGAATGATTGGGTGAAGGTAAAACCTGGACGTGTTGGCGTTGGGTTGACGAAGTTCAGGGGCCCGTTCAAGGTCAAGTCTGTCCATAAGAGGTTTGTAACTCTGTTTAATGGTGAGAGTTGGAACTTGAGGCGGGTGGCACTGTACAAGAAAGCTGAAGAAGGGGTTGATTTGTCTCAGTCTAACCGGGTGTTGGAATCAAACAAGAGTGGTTGTAATGGGGCTGGTAGAGGTCAGAGAGAAAGGAGACCTCCAAGTTATTTGCAGGATTTCGTTTGTGAGTGATGTTTGTTTGTGTAGTAGAGGGCATGAGCTCCTTCTTTTGTTTTTAATTTTTTTTTATTATTATCTTTTATTTTCTTTATGCGAAGGGAAGAGGATATGTTGTATTCTCTTTACTTGTATTTTGCTGTATCGCTTTAAGATCCACATTCCATGTTTCTGATGTCATATGGTGCTTTGCTTTGTCTGGATTCTTCCTTGTCAGTTAGCTCCCTGGCTTTCTGATGGGAACACCAGTTATTCTCTGTAGTACTTAATAAATGTACTTTGTTTATTCCTACTTTGTTATCCGCCTCTCTACTTCAACCACAACAGTAACGTTAGGAGGTGGACCCCCTTTAGCAATGACCAGATCCTGTGGAACGTAATCTTGACAGAATTACGCGCCCACGAATTGTGTTCCACCCGATCTGGTGGTTCTGGGAATCATGGCCACCATGGATGATGTGCTTCAAGCACTGGTCCTAGTGCAGCAGGAACTGATAGCCTCTAAGTCTGAGGCGGCTGCGTTGCGTGAAAAGGTGGACAAGTTAGCCAGAAACCCTTTTGATGCTACCACAGCTGCTCCTCCTATTCAGGTTACGGTACCCCCTCCCATTCCACTGGCTAACCCCGAAAGGTATTCTGGCGACCCTACTAAAACACAGGTTTTCTTAACGCAAGTGTTGATGCATTTTTCTTGTAAACCTTCTTCGTTCCCTTCCAATCATTCCCGTGTAGCTTTCGCGATTTCATATTTAAGCGGAGATGCAGCCAATTGGGCAGTGCCTCTGGTGCGGAATGACGATGCCATCTTATCCAACTGGATGGCATTCCGTGCGGAGTTTGAGAAGGTGTTCGATAGGAGGGCCACCACTTTTAGCGCCGACAGAGAGCTGTTAGAGTTAAAACAAGGGAGACAGGATCTGGTATCATACCTTACCACCTTTAACAGGTTGGTGGCTGAGACGGCATGGCCAGAAGAGAAGAGAATGTCCATTTACTATCAAGGACTACGCGAGGGCTTAAAGGATGTAATAGCACAGATAGAGTAAAGCAAAGAGGTTTTCCCTATGGGAGGTATTATTTCCTGCTCCTAAACCAGGTCTTAAAGCGACAAACTCAATCCACAACATTCATTTGTCTTGCATCTTGTTGGATGGGAGAACACTTACCAGAAAGGAACACAAACAGTCTATTTTAAAAAAGTATACAATTTATTATGAATAAAAAACATATGAATTCCCAGTTAAAAACATGAAATACACAAATAAAACCACCTAATGTGGATATGGAGAAAAATTTGCGAAAAAGACACTGCTATCTGTCTTAGTTATGTCATTTCGGGCCCTCGTTTGACAACAATGGGGGAATAATATTCCTTTAAACCAGGTTATTTGTTGGCAACACCGAATATGACTTGATGAAAGTGCGTCGACGAGTTTCGGAAGCTTAAGTTGATAATGGCTTCCTTCTTCAGGACAGTCTCTATATGTTTTCTCCACAGAATTGTATCATACCATTGCAGTTATGTTGTAAGAAGAAATCTACAGAGTACGTAGTATTCCTGTAGTGGTCGCCTCTAATGTTCGCAGACTCCCACAGTCCTCAATATATAAGAGGAAGCTTCAGTATCAAATCGGGTCTTTTTTAGTAGCTTATTCAGTTGTAATATTATCCTCACATTCCTAGCATGATTCTCATGGGCCGTAGATATTTTAATGCCTCCAAGCGAATGCTTGTTCTGTATTGATACGATAATAACAACGATCTGTTTCGAAAAAGGGGGGTCCTTTCACGCAGCCGGGTAGTATTATGCACGTGGCTATTGGATACACACGGCTGTCTTTCCCGGGCTGCAAAACGTGGCGTCTTTACGATCACCGCTCGCGTAGTGACCCCCCTTTTTCGAAACAGATCGTTGTTATTATCGTATCAATACAGAACAAGCATTCGCTTGGAGGCATTAAAATATCTACGCCCCATGAGAATCATGCTAGGAATGTGAGGATAATATTACAACTGAATAAGCTACTAAAAAAGACCCGATTTGATACTGAAGCTTCCTCTTATATATTGAGGACTGTGGGAGTCTGCGAACATTAGAGGCGACCACTACAGGAATACTACGTACTCTGTAGATTTCTTCTTACAACATAACTGCAATGGTATGATACAATTCTGTGGAGAAAACATATAGAGACAGTCCTGAAGAAGGAAGCCATTATCAACTTAAGCTTCCGAAACGCGTCGACGCACTTTCATCAAGTCATATTCGGTGTTGCCAACAAATAACCTGATTTAAAGGAATATTATTCCCCCATTGTTGTCAAACGAGGGCCCGAAATGACATAACTAAGACAGATAGCAGTGTCTTTTTCGAAAAAATTTCTCCATATCCACATTAGGTGGTTTTATTTGTGTATTTCATGTTTTTAACTGGGAATTCATATGTTTTTTATTTATAATAATCTGTATACTTTTTTAAAATAGACTGTTTGTGTTCCTTTCTGGTAAGTGTTCTCCCATCCAACAAGATGCAAGACAAATGAATGTTGTGGATTGAGTTTGTCGCTTTGAGTCCTGGTTTAGGAGCAGGAAATAATACCTCCCATAGGGAAAACCTCTTTGCTTTACATTACAGTATATTGGTGCTCTATTTCCCTACGGGTTATCACAAGCCCCTCTCTTTCCTTTATATATACATAGCACAGATAGATCCTCAGCTTCTTACATGTTCTGACATGATCAATCTTTCCCTAAGATTAGATGGAAGGCTCACAGAAAGAGGGGGTGAGAGACGCAGGGCTGAGAGAGGATATTATCGTTCGGAGTATTCCCCTCGTAAGTTAAGTAAACCTACTGACACAGGCAGTGAACCCATGGAAATAGGAGCGGTAAGGGCCCCGTTGTCCAGAGCAGAGAGAGAAAGTCGAAGAGTCTTAGGCCTGTGCATGTATTGTGGGAAGAAAGGCCATTACGTTAAAGAATGTCCCACGAAACCTAAGGCTCCGGGGACTTGGTCAAGAAACAAGAAAGCCACTGTGTCCTCAATAACTATGGAGGATATAGCCCCAGAGGTGAGGGAAGATAAGAACTGGAAACTCCCTTCTCTCACCGCCTCAGGATTACAGGAACACGAATCCCACATAGTGCTCACCATGACCCTAGAAAGTCAAACTCAGGTTCACCAGGTGATGGTAATGGTTGACTCAGGGGCTACGGGGAATTTTGTGGATAGCGGCTTAGTAACATCATTGGCATTAAGCGGGATACGGAGAGACAGTCCTGAGGAAGTATGGGCTGTGGATGGCAAACCGCTGAAATCAGGTCTCATAACGGAAAGGACAGACAAATTGGTGTTATCCTTACCTGTCCCCGGGGGGGGGGGGTGCATAGAGAGGAGATAAGTCTGAACATAATAGAGGCACCCCAATATGAAATCATCCTGGGTATGCTGTGGCTGAGCCATCACAATCCTTCGGTAGACTGGAGGGGAAAGACCATAAGGTTCGAAGATCATAGTTGTAAGGCCCATATCATATCCGAACAAGCCCCTCATGTAGTAGCCCTTGTGTACTCACATTGTCTAGCTACTGCGGCGGAAAAAGTGGTGGTTCTGCCCCCATGCTATCATGAGTTTCAGGAAGTGGAAGTATTCAGCGAAGCTATGGCTGAACAGCTACCTCCACATAGGGAATATGATTGCCAAATCGATCTAGTGGAGGGCGCTGAAATCCCCACCTGTAGGGTGTATGCATTATCTATCCCTGAGACTAAGCATCTGAAGGAATACCTTAATCACTATGTAAGAATAGGATTTATCAGGCCTTCCCGCTCGCCTTCTGCTTCTTCTTTGTTCTTTATTTCAAAGGCGAATGGTGATCTACGGGCTTGCGTAGACTATCGCAAGCTCAATAAAGTCACTATTCAAAATAGATATCCTTTACCCCTCATTTCTGTACTATTGGATCAGGTTTGTACGGCAAAGATATATACCAGGCTTGAAATCCGAGGGGCATACCATTTGGTCCGTGTTAGGGCAGGGGATGAATGGAAGACAGCATTTAAGACCCATTATGGCTTGTATGAATATCTGGTCATGCCATTTGGGCTGTGCAACGCCCCTGCCGCTTTTCAGTTTTTTCTGAACAAAGTATTGAGAGAGTTCATGGATGTCTGTGTGGTTGTATATATTGATGACATTCTGATTTACTCTGATGCAGTTGACACACAAACATCGCAGGTCATCATGGTACTCCAGAAATTGAGAGAACACAATTTGTATTGCAAGTTAAGCAAGTGCGAGTTTGGTGTGGATTCTGTTGAATTCCTGGGGGTTATGTTACACCCAGAAGGCCTGCGCATGTCTGATCGCAAAGTCTTAGCAGTCCAAGAATGGCCTACTCCTAAGTCAGTAAAAGAGGTACAGAGCTTCTTGTGCTTTGCTAATTACTACAGGTGGTTTATTGTGGGGTTCTCACAGATGTCAGTTCCCTTGACACGCCTGCTTAGGAAGGGAGTGAAATTCTGTTGGTCGTTGGAGTCAGAACAGGCCTTTGGGTGCTTGAAAAAGGCGTTCACCTGAGCCCCTGTGTTGGCCCATCCCAAAACCGAGTTGCCTTTCTTCGTAGAAGCGGATGCCTCCGATGAGGCCCTCGGGCCTATCCTTTCACAAAGAAACCAAGAGATCGGACAACTGCATCCGGTGGCATACCTTTCCAGAAAATTGAACCCGGCCGAAAAGAACTACACAATAAGCATGGGCGAATTTTGCGAATCTCGCGTTCGCGAATTTTGCGGATTTGCGAACTCGCAATCCGCAAAATCCGCGAATTCCCGCGAATTTGCGGATTTTTTTTTTTGTGTTCGCCCGTGTTTCTGCCAGTTCGCGAGGGTTTTTACAATTTCGCAATTTGCGAACTTACCTGTCGGGTCGCAAGTTTTGCGAACTTGTTGTTTCTACGTGTCCAGCCTGTTTGGGACACTCTTCTTCATCACTGCCACTCTCTGTCACCACTGCCACTCTCTGACTACTCATGCCACCCTCTGGCCCACCCATGCCACCCTCTGTTTCATCACCACACCCTCTGGTTGTCCAGTGTACATTATTTTCGGCAAAGCAAAGCACACCTTCCCTGCCTCAAGTGACCTGAATTAATTTGGGGCTGATTAATGTGTCACAGAATATTTTTTTAGCTGGCACCTGCTTCCTTAGTGCGCCCTGATTAGTGATCTTTTGCACTTGCTAAGTGCTTTCATTGTTGCAAAATTAGTTACAACACCTGCCCTGCCCCAACTGACAATAATGAATTAGGGGCTGATTAATGGATTTTAACTTCCAGCCTGGCTCCTGCTTGTCTCCCTTAGCTGTAATTCAGGACCTTTGTGGCATATGTGTAACTATTCTGAGGTTCAGAGCAGGGTCACATAATAGTTGCAACTGGCAACTGAACTCTGGAGGGGCCCCTCAGGAAGCACTACAGGAAATGGCTACTAATGATGAGCCTGAACTTTTGAACCTGGTAAGTAGTTTCAGTTTTGCTAAGATCGTATTTCTGCAATTTAGCACTTATTCGCGGGGCGCAAAGTTGTACTGGGAAGCCGCGAACTCACGCGAACAGTGCGAGCAGTGCGAGCAAAATCCGCTGCTCGCGGATTTGCGGATTTTGCGGGAGATTCGCGAATCTCGCGGATTGCGAATTTCCCGAAAATCCGCAAAATCCGCGAGCGAAACGGATTTTCCGCCCATGCTTACTACACAATCTCTGAAAAAGAACTCTTAGCAGTAAAGAGGGCCTTCCAAGAATGAAGACATTACCTTTGGGGTGCTGAACACCCGGTAACAGTGTATTCCGATCACCGAAATCTTCAATACATGCAAACTTCCAGGCATCTATCTCAACGCCAGATGAGATGGATGCTGTTCTATGCAGAATTTAACTTTGTCCTTACGTTCAGACCAGGCAGTGAGAACAGAAAAGCTGAGGCACTGTCCAGACAAGACGAAGGTGATTCCGCAACTGTTCCTGCATTGGAATCCATAATAGAGCCAGCGAAGGTGATTTGTGTACTTAGTGCAGAAACATTCTTGAGTAAGATACGGAAAGCTAAAACTCTTCCTCTTTGGGATTCATAGGCGGCAAAAGACAGTCATCGATCCATGAAACAGGGTTTGCCTTTTGTTAACTCTCGGTTGTTTTTGCCATTCATTGCAGTACAGCAACAGGCTTTTCGGTGGTGTCATGAGGCTCCTCTGGCAGGTCATCCGGGAGTGCTCAAGACAATATGTTTGGTACAGAGACACTTTTGGTGGGCGACATTGAGAAAAGATGTTACCTTATGGGTAGCTAGGTGTGATGTTTGTGCACGATCTAAGACCGACAGCGGAATGAAGAGAGGCAAACTGATGACTATGCCTACGCCCAGAAGACCCTGGCAAACGATGAGTTTAGATTTCGTAACGGGTTTGCCGTCTGATCAGGGCAAGTCAGCGATTCTGGTAGTGGTGGACAGTCTAACCAAACTGGGACACTTCATACCCTGTATCAATCTACCTACAGCTGGTCAAACGGCACAACTGCTCCTCACGGAAGTGATCCGTTTACACAGTGTACTTGAGGTCATTGTTTCAGACAGGGGCCCCCAATTTGTCGCCAGATTCTGGAAATATTGGTGCACTGCATTACACATCAAGTCCTCTTTGTCCACAAGCTTTCATCCTCAGACTGATGGACAAACGGAGAGGTTAAACCAGACTCTAAAGAAATACCTCCGTGTTAGAACCGGCTGTCTCTAGTTGGCAGAGGTATACACTTCTGACAAATAGGGACACACCTTTTCTAGTCAGGGCAAGGGGATCACACCCTTTGATAATCCCTGCTCACCCCCTCGGTAGCTTGGCAGAGCAGATAGGCTTATCTCGGAGCCTGTGCGTTAAGCATTTATGACCACATACAGTAATAAAGTGAATACACTACAAATGGACACGACACAGTAGTATTATAAAAATAAGTATTTTTATATAGGGTCTAGCACAAGACCAAATAACGGCAAAACTGTACACAATCGAAATAAATATTCGGGGAAGGGAAAAATAGTTCAAGGTAGTTTCTTCTTTAGCACAAAGTCTTTAGTATCAAAGCAAATCTTCTTCCTGGAAACACAGTTCTTTGGCAACAGGGTAACCCACACGGGGGCTACACGACGTCAAGGCAAGGTTAATCCACAGGTTCGGCGTTGACCGCGAGGAGCGCTACGTCGAGCCCGGAGTCACACCGACCCCCAACAACACAGTACCTTGGAAAATGCAGCACACGATGATCAGCGGCGTCGAGCAATCCGGCGTCGCGTCTTCGGTGTCGCTCAGGTCTCAGCAGGCGTCGCCGTCGATGCTGTTGCAAAGAGTGAGCAGCGCTCACGGTGTCGAGAGGGCACGAGGGCGATGCAATCAGCAGCGGTGCAGACACGAGGTCCCTTCGAGCTGGAGCCGAACTCACTACTCACTGGCGTTGCTGCTGGCGTCGATCGGGCCTGGCGGGCAGCGTCGAGGAAGCGGGACACTTGAGCCGTCACTCATGGTGTTGAGCTGGATTCGGCGACTTCCGTCGGCGTCGAGCTTGCTGGCTCTTTTAGAGGTGCTGGATTCACAGGTTCCAGCAAATAGCACTTTCAGCAGATGAAGTCCTTTAGCCCTGTGACTTCAGCAGGAGACTGGCACTCTTCCAGTCCTTGGAGATTTTCTTAGCAAGCGTGAGAGTACACACACAGTTCCTCTCTCCTGGTTCCTTGGCAAAAATAAAGAAGCACTGCACGATTCCCCCCAGCAAACAGCACACTGGCAGAAGGGGTAGGCAAGTCCTCAGATCAGCAGGCCTCTTGTCCTTGGTTACAGGGTTCCTTGTCAGAAGTGATCTAAATTCTTGGTTCAGGGGTCCTTCTCTTATACCCCCTTTTGGCTTTGATCCCCTTGTCCATGCAGGGGAATTCCCCAACATCCTGGGTCTGTTGTGGGTGGAGCCAGGCAGAAGCACCTGGCCTATTCATTGCGCAGGGCTGGGTCCTCAGACGCCCAGCAGGAGGTGGAGCCAGCATTGACACTGGCAGGAGCAGAGCTATCGGCCTCCTGGCAAGAGGTGGGGCTAGGATCATCCATGGCAGGCACAGAGCCATCAGCCGCTGGGCAGGAGGTGGAGCCAGCATTGTATCAGGCAGGGCAGGCTATCAGCAACTACTCTCCCCCTACTCTCAACGCAAATGCCCCACTCATCCCACACTGACTCATCCAGACCGGTGGAGCCACCCAGCTCCTGTCACCCACACGCAAGACCAGCAGAAACCAGATATGGTTAGACAAGAAAATAGACACTTTCTCAAAGTGCTATTTTCAAACCCAGAGTCCAAAAACCATCCACACTAACGGATGCGTAATTAAACCCCGAGTTCAGGGATACCAAACTCGACATTGCACCATGCTCCCCGAGCCAGCTAGGATCATAGCATTAATAATCCCGGCGGCCCATTCTAACTAATGGAGAGCAGGCTACCTCGCAATAGTGAAGAACGAAGATGGCGGTAATTCACTATCAGGACATGCCAACTTGGTCAGGCGTGTCCTACCTTATACTTACAATGCACCCTGCCCGCGGGCCTACCATAGGGGTGACTAACATGAAGTCAAGGGAAGGTTTGAGGGGCTGGCAAGTAGGTTTACTTGCGCAGCCTGCGTGACAGCACTAGGCTGCACGTGGGTCTCGCAATGACCGACCCGTAGACATTCTTTTACGAGGCCGCTCCTGTGGGTGGCACAACACGTGCTGCAAGCCCACGAGCGGCATTTGTATTTACAAGCCCCGGCACTCCTGGTGCACTAGACTAGGGACTGACAGTAAACCAAATAGGCCAAACATGGATACAATAGATACATCAATTTAACATAGGGAGCACTTGCGCTGTGGCCCTGATCAGCAGTGGCACAGCGCCCAAAGCATATACCAGCAAAACATCGTAAAACAGTGGAGGCAAACAGAAAAAATGGAGGAGAGACTCAAGCCAATGATGTCAGGTCTAACACTCCGTTGTTATGCCAACTAAGCACAGGACTCATGGGTGTCGTTGTTGTGGATGGCTGAATTGGCATACAACAACGCCTGGCATTGCTCTGCAGGAGTGTCTCCCTTTTATGCCACTTATGGGGTTGACGTCAACATTCTTCCTGTTACGATCCCTGAGAGTGTCTCTGATCAGCCCTCTGTGCATAGCAGAAACAGCTTATCAAACACTTGAACAAGGCGAAGGTGGAATATAAACGTTGGGCCGATGTTCATCGTAGGGATGGCCCTGACTATCAGGTGGGGAACAGGGTATGGCTTTCTACCAGGAACATAAGATTCAAACTGAGAAGTGTGTTTCATCCTCGTTTCAGTGGTCCGTATGTCATCATTAAGAAAATTAACCCTGTGGCTTTCAAGTTGAAACTGCCTGCAAGTATGCAAATCCACCCTGTTTTCCATAGCAGCCTTCTGAAATCTGCTTTATCAAGTGTCAGGAGGGCCGTTCCTCCGGTGCTGGTCGATGGTGGGGATGAGTACGAGGTGAGATGCATTTGTGACTCTAAGTGGAGACATGGAGTCCTGTGGTACTTGATTGCATGGAAAGGGTATTCGGCTGAGGACGATACATGGGAGCCACATCACAACGTTCATGCTCCTGCAGCAGTACGTCGCTTTCATGCTCGGTTCCCGGCTAAGCCTGGCCATAGGAGGCCCTAGGAGGAGGACCTACTGTCAGGGTTTGGGCTCCCTTTGCGCCTACCTAGGCATTTGAACTACGTTTACCATGATCCTTCATTTCAGGAAGGTACATAGTGACAACCCGCGCAGAAGCGGATGCGCGTAATTCTGTTTGATTCCAGTTTGTCTTTGCTGGAGGTCCGTAGTTACGGGTCTCGTTTCCCTTCCTTGGTAGCTTCCCGACTTGGACCTACGGAGGATTCCAGGTTCCATGTTGCAGCGGTGGTGAGTGACGACGTGCTGCAATCTCCTTCTTCCTTCCACGGAACGTTGTGTGTCGGCCGACCACACGTTACTGTGTTTCCGATTTCCTTCACCTGCTCTCGGGGCTCCGAGAAGTTCCAGCACGGCGGCGCTTGTTATTTGTTTATTTCCAGATTGAGGAGTGACGGCTGTCTAGCGATACTGGTGTGAACCTGTACTTTCGTTCATATTGCGGAACATAGTGGTTTTACTACATGTCACCGTGATATTCAGAGCTTCATACTATAAGCGGAGCGCAGTGTCTCTCGGCCACGCGCTGCCGTTAATGATTAATCATTCGGCGTTTTGTAGCGGAGCAAGGTGTGTTGGCTAACCACTTGCTGCCGTGAACCCTGGCTTGTACTTTGTTTCTCATCTACAGCGTAGTATGGTGGTACTACTACATTCTGCCATTTTTATTGTCTTCATCTGGAATTACACTCTTTCCCTTTTTCTTGAACCATCATCTGGATATGGCTTTATAATATTCCAGGTGTAAGGATCCTTGTTTCAGTCCTAATGTGCCATGTGCTCTGTCCTACCTTGCTGTTGTCTGCTCTTGAAATCTGCCTAGAGACAGGTTATTTTTAGCCTCTTCTGCTTCGCACATGCTCAGTTGAGCTTGCAGCTGTCCTTGCAGCTGCCCCTAGTCTGTAAAGAATTAGCAACTGTTAACTCCTCCCACTTGTTGATTGTGCATTTTCTGTATCACCTTATATGTACCTGAGACCTTCTCTTGTACTTATACCGCCTTCTTTTGAACCCCTGTGTGGGTATAAAAGGACAAAGCTCCTTCCATTCAGTGTGCTACTTCATACATTAACGAAGGGTGTTGTGTGAATGTAGTTCCACCTCATGAGGTTTAATACATTTTGTATTTTCTATTCCAGTTTCTGTGCCAACTTCTTCCTACTGGTCTGAGGACTTGTGCAGAGAAGGGCGAACCCCTTGCACTGGTAGGCCTTGCCGAGGCTCACCACCACAGGGGTATGAGCCAATAGGACAGCATTGTCTGCATATTACAATGCTCGGATTGGTCGTCTATTTATGCTACTAGATCCTGACAGTCACACTTAGTTTTGCACCCAGACTCTTAATATAAAGGGTAAACAGGAGGGGTGCTAGCAGGCACCCCTGCCTCACCCCCTTCTTTACAAGGAAGCTGTGACTGAGTTCACCGCCTCTTCCATAGCGCTCCCGGGCCCTGGCATCTAGGTAGGACTGTTTTAAAAAATTTAGGATGGGTGGATCCACCCCCATGGTCTCTCAAATGCTCCATAGATTCTGGTGGTTGACACAAACAAAAGCTGAACGCAAAGCAACAATACATATAAATAGGCTCCCCCTTTTGGCTTGTAGATATTTTCCCAGCAGGAGATCCAGGTTCAGACTCTGTTCGATGGTTCCCACGCCTTGACGGAAACTGTACTGTAGTTCTGAAATTATGCTCTTTCCTCCACCCAGAGCTGGAGGTGATTTAAGATGACAAGCCCTTTGAAAAAGAGTCCAATAGTGATATTGGTCTATAGCAGGACTGGTCATGCTGCCCTGTCTGGCTTAACCATTACATCGATAGGTTTCGATGGAACACCTTCCCTTAGCCGCTATCACAGCCACTTGCGTTCCATGTTGATAAATTTACTGCTCCATGTCCGTTTTTGCTCTCTCCAAACACACCGGACAATATTGTGGGTCTTATATGCTTAAATATTTCAGGGCTACGATACGATGTTTTCCTGAAGGTGTAAGTGTTATTTTGAATGACAGCTACCCCATGATTGAGTGATCTTGTCTTGTTAAAGAGGATATTGCATTAGCTTCACTCCCTAGTACTTTGTGGGCTACTTCAGACACAGATGTAGGGCAAATGGTTATCCCACCAATGCATATTAGTGTCAAGGAGGGTGCTTCATTGCCACGATTGCCGCAATATAAAATTTCTCAAGAAGGGGAAGAAGCACTTATATGTATTGTCCATGATTTGATTAAAGTGGGAGTTGTTGAAGATGTTCCTTATAATGTTTGCAACAGTCCTATTCTTCAAAATTTTGAAATAAGAAACTGACCCTAGGATTTAAAGATTCAGCATTGATTTGCGAGAAGTTAATAAGATTGTAGTGCCCCAATACCCTGTGGTTTCTGACATTACGACACTTCTTACTCTGGTTCCTCCAACAGCAACTACATTTTCTGTGATCGATTTGAAGAATGCTGTCTTCTCTATTCCTATTCATCCTGATAGCCGATATTTGTTCAGCTTCACTTTGAATGATCGATCGTATAGATTTTGTAGAATTCCTCAAAGGTACACTGAGAGTCCTAGCATTTACAGTCAAGCATTGAAAAGACAACTTGATTCTTTCATTTTGGCTAAAGGAGTGGCTATCATACAATAAGTCGATGACATCTTGTTGGAAGCTGATACGCCAGAACAGTGTGAAAAATTTGATTTGTCTTTGCTTTCTTTTCTTGCTACACACCATCATAAAGTGTCATGGAAGAGATTGCAATATTGTACACCGAAGGTAACCTACTTAGGTCACTTTCTGTATAAGGAGGGCCGTGCACTTACACCTGTTCGCATTCAAGCAATTTTAGATACACCAGTGCCTTTCACTCAGAAAGATGTCTGTGCATGCATTGGGTTGACTTTGTTTTGCAGGCAATGGATATTAGGGTTTTCACATATTGTTAAACCCCTGCTAGCGCTTTTGACTAAAGATACTCCAATGCCCCTTCCATGGACAGATAAATGTCAGAATGCTTTTTATCAGTTATGTCAAGCTCTTTGTTCTGTACCAGTGTTTGGCACTCCAGATTACACGAAGGCCTTTACACTCTATGTACACGAGAAAAATGGGTGTGCATTGTCGGTTTTAGTACAGACACACTGTGACAATCAGCGTCCCTGTGCGTCCTTTTCAGCAGTTCTTGATCCTGTTGCTCGTGCATTGCCTGGGTGCTTCCGTTCAGCTGGGTCCATACGTCAGAGTGAAAGGATAGTTTTGTCACATAAACTGTTGGTGCTAGAACCCCATGCAGTAGATGCCCTTTTGAATCAGACTAAAATGCTCGCCTGACAGGATACGAATTGACACTCTTGGCCCCTTACATTACCCTAAAGAGGTGTGCGACTCTAAACTCAGATACTTTGTTGCCATATCCTGTGACTCAGTCTCAATCTAAAGAGCCTCATGATTGCATATTCCTTACTGAGGAACAGACAAAGGGTTGCGTCGATTTGCAAGATACGCCCTTTTCAGATGTTGATGGGGAACTGTGGGTTGATGGGTCCTGTTTGAAGTTACCAGATGGCACGACCTCAGCTGCATATGCAATTATGACACTTAAGACAGCAGTGGAGACAGCTCGCATACCACAGAAGTTGGCTCAAGCAGCTGAGCAAATAGCTTTAACACGAGCATGTGAACTTAGCACTGACTTGCGTGTGAACATCTATACAGACAGCCGCTATGCTTTTGGAGTGGCCCATGATTTTGGCCTACTCTGGATTAAAGAGGCTTTCTTAAATCCCACAGGATGCAGATAATGCACGGAGAACTAGTGCATAATCTTTTGACTGCACTTACATATCCAAAGAAAATTGCTAATATTAAGTGTAGCTCGCTCAAGAAAGTCAATGATGAGATAGGACAAGGCAAAGCCTTTGCAGATCGCGTAGCTCATGAGACTGCGATGCAACAAAGCACTACTTCTATGTACGTAGTGAAGAATCAAGCTGAGCAATGGCATGATGCTAGACAGGAAGTGTTAAATGTACAGAGATCTGCTTCTGTAGCAGAACTTGAGCAATGGGCTAAAGAAGGAATATTGGACGATGAGGGTTGTTGGCGCAACAAAGACATGGATAAATGGAAACTACCTGCAGCCTATTTACAACCTATGGTTCAAATAGCACATGGGCGGGCGCATGTTGGAGCTCTTGCACTCACAAAATTGCTGACACGAGTTTGGGAGCATCCTGACATTGCCAGCACAGCTAAGAGAGTAGTACAGTCCTGTTTGATCTGTTGGCAGTATAATCCTGGTAAAGGGACACAAACTCCTACAGGAGGGTTTGCTACACCGACTGCACCTATTGAAGTTTTGCAGATGGATTACATCCAACTTGAATGCTGCAATAACTTAAAGTATGCCCTAGTGGTGGTATGTGTCTTCAGTAAATGGATAGAGGCATTCCCTACAAAGGACAATACAGCTCTCACTACAGCGAAGGTGCTTCTAAAGGAATTTTTCCCTAGATATGGTGTTTGCAAACTTTTGTGGAGTGACAACGGACCTCATTTTATTGGGCACGTTGTTGAATATGTCCTAAGAGGATTAGGGATCAAGAAGAAATTCCATTCAGTCTTCCACCTACAATCAGCAGGATTAGTGGAGAGGTACAACGCTACTTTGAAATTGAAATTAGCGAAAATACTGGCTTCCACGTCTCTGAAATGGCCAGATGCACTGCCTCTGACATTGTTATCCATAAGATTGGTGCCACATTCACGATCTGGACTTACACCATATGAAGTGGTGTTTGGGAGACCAATGAACATTTGGGGAGTTCCTAAGCCACGCCCTATACATGATGTACCTTGTGTTCTGTTGAATGATTATTTGGCACAGTTAACCAACAGTTTGATCTCTATTCATCAACATGTTCAAGAAGCTCTTCCTGACAGATCTACAGGTGAGGCCCACGATCTCCCGCCTGGAGACCAGGTTATGGTCAGAATATTTGAGAGGTCGAACAGCTTGGAGCCGAGGTGGCGAGGACCAGAGCAAGTGCTTTTGGCTACGAGGACAGCAGTTCGAGTGATGAACAGAAGGACTTGGATCCATAGCACACACTGCAAACGTGTGTTGCCTACCTTGGTGGAACCTGTTGTGCTGAGAGATCCTGGATAAAGAGAAAAACCAAGCCATCTCACCTGACGAATCTGAGGAAGTCTTCCCGGACCACATGATTTCTGGAGTATTGCGATACCAATTGAGACCACGGAAAGAGCCTGCATTGTCGAAAAGGACTGGTTGAGCTACCGCCCTGGATTGGTGAAACAGAGTGCCGATGTGGCAAGGGGGCGGGATTAGAACTGCAAAGTGAATCCAGTCTTGACCCTCGGTGAAGAAATCAATGGCTGCCCAGGTATAAGAGCTCCAACGGTTGTTTTTTTTTTCACGACAAAGTGATCATGTCTGCCCAGAGATCAAAAGTTGCTAAGATCTGCACTAAGAAAATAATTTGTGCTGTAGGGTTTGTTGGTGATATGGTGGTTATGGCAGCAATTACCTGGTATGTTGAGAAAGTGGCTCCTGTTCGTGAGCTTTTGATCGCCACTACTCCAGTACCAGTTGAGCACCACTACTTTACGCTTCCCTACCATGAGCAGAAGCATCGACAATCCTACCTGAATAATACATTCATCCAGATGTTGCATCATACACATAATGCCACAAATACTACCAACTGTAGGGTGTGTGGGATGATACCTGCGCACCAAAAGAAAGGAGGTACACCTTTCATTCTGAGGTTCCGTGAGAATCGTAATGACGTTTTTGACTTGTTCGAATATGGACGAGTTTGGTATCTATGAACCGCAAATGACAAGTTTAGTGGGTGTACGCGTTTTCGCTACGCTGCTTTGAACCGTTCGTCTTATTCGTGGGTTTCTCCATCTGAACCCACAGGTTCCATTTTAGATACGGCATCCATTTTGTCTCTCGCCCTCAAGTAGTCAGCGAACGGACACTGTCCACTTCATGACCCTGGGATTCCCAAACTCTTGCGGAAGACACGTGTTCCTTTGAGGGTGTCTTTATGACGAGGGGGATGACACTGCAAAGGCAGATGGCTCCGCTCAAGGCTCATCTTGCCGTGCCGGTCTATTGTTTCAGTCGTGCATGCATTAGGCACGAATCCTTTGATCCTGCAATCGTGCTTCCGATACTGCCCCCTACACTCTTTTTCAATCTGTTGTCTATCTTTGTCTTCCTTGCACCTGTTTCTGTCTCTTTTCTTAACTCGTTTACAGCCAGAATGGAATGTACCTGATGGTGGGATAACGTACTTTTACAGTTGGGAACCGGCGATGCTACTGTAATTATGTTCCTGGCTTCTGAATACATGAAAGCGACCCTTTTGAAGTTTACTGTGGGAACTGAGTTGTAACCTTTTGTTCGCCATGTTGTGCTTTGACGAAAATATGTATAAAAGGAGCGATCCACTGTTGCAATTTGAAGCAGTCTCTCAGAACCTACATGCTGTGTACTTCTTGCGATTTCTGTATCCCTGCAGTAAATAAACCTTGTTCTTTGACGCCGAAGGAAGTGTCCCGTGTCTCTGTGATTTGTACGCCGGAACAGGTAACCCACAAAGGTTTCAGGTGTTGTCCCCTGGCACCGCTGGGCCTTAGAATAGCCCAGTCGACATCAGCGGTACCGGTCCAAAGCCCGACGATCGTGAGGAACTTCGTGTGAAATCTCCGAGGGAAGGTGCACCCCGCTTCATCGATCCTGTTGTCACAATAAGTGGTCCGAAGACTTTTCCCGCGAAGATTCCCGCCTCCTGACGGCTGCGACGGACTGATGCCCTGACTGTCGACCTGTTTTGGCGCCTGGCGTAGTCCTTTGTACGGTGAGACGATAGACGGGCCTTCCTGGTGACGCCATTGTTCTTTCAGTTAAGTATTTGTGGGTCGCTCCCAGAATCCTTGGTTGTTGCTGTAACTTGGTTGTTTGCATGGTTCCATTGCATTTGTGGTTCTTAGTTGTTGGTTCTTAGTTGTTGGGTTTTATTTGCCGATTGCAATTGCCAAAAACCGAGGGTCTTGCATTTTTGCGAGGACATCGTAATTCGATAACCCTTGAAGTTTGTAAACTCGGTTAGTGTGCACGATGCCTGGCCGTAGTACTTTGTTTGGTTTCTTTAAATGTTGCGGTACGGATTCCCGGTTGGAGGACTCATGTCCGATACCTCCAGTTGGAACTCCAATTTATGAGCTCTATAGTCGCCACGGAGTAGGTCCTATCGTATATAATGAATATTGGATCCGTTACACTAAAGATGATGGTGTCCTTAGTTGGCCACCCCATGGTAGTTTCGAAACTGCAATTTTGGACAATCTCGAAGCAAAATTGTTTAAAAGGAAAGCTAGGCCGCCCATGTTTGATTCCTTACGGTTATGGCGCAAAGAGGCCAAGCAGAAAGAAATCAAACAGATTAAGAAAAATAAGAGGGAAGGTATCATTACGGTGATGAGAAATGCAGAGCAGTTTCAGCGAGACAAAGAAGAGAAGGAAAAGGAAGTTTTTGCTAGACTGCAACATATGGCGGTAGATAAGTGTTATCCTGTTTTACCGTCGAGTTCTGACAAGAAGGGAGAAGAAGCGGTAGAGGACCCTTTGCTGTCCTATCTACTGAAATCACCACCTCCATACGCGCAGGATACTACAGCTCCTGTGGTTCCTCCTGTCCCTCAACCTGTTGTTCCGGCAGCTGCTGGTCAGCCTGCCGTTGGTCCTTTTCCTCCGAATCCTCTTGTTCCTCAAGCTGTCCCTGCTCCCTTACCTGCCCTTCTTCCTACTGCTCCACTGCCTATACCTTCTCAGTCTATTGTTCCCGCTACCTCTGCTCTCTTGACTACTCCTACTGCTCCTACGTTCAGCCCTCATGTTGTTGCCCCTGTACTTTTCTCCTCTTCTCCTGCTGTCCGTAGTCGCATACCTAATGCTGTTGCCAATCTTTACTCTCCATTTGGACCGATCCTTGGGTCCGATGTTTCTGATGTCTCTCAGAGACGAAGTCAAATTCCTGGTGGTAGGGAGAGTGAGACGTTAGTGAAAATGACGCGTAAATGGATTAGGCATCCTGCTAAATACACCCCGCGCATAGTTTTCGACATGTTCTCTCAATTTAATGAGCCCACACAAAGATTTGTGTTTGAGGAAATGTGTAAATCCCTAAGAGTGGAGTGGGATAATGATGAGGTAGACAATGTACCGTCTGAAATGACTGAACTCCAGAATCAGTTTTCGAACGGTATGATTGTGGGTGGTAATGTTCGACGTGCTTTAGAGCGTCTCTTATCCTTTCGATCTACAGTACAACCTCGAGCATTGTTTAATGACAAAACTGAGGAGTGGATGGCACAACCTGGTCAGTATCCCATGCAAGAAGTTCCTCCAGTGTGGATGCCAGGTAATCCTGGTGCTAACCCTCCTATTTTACCACACCCCAGAGAGTTTGGATACACCTCCCATGGAAGCGATCGGAAGTTTTGCAGGTGAAGCAATCTTTGCCTGACCCCCGGAAAAATACGGCAGGTTATTACAAGGAGGTATCTCAGCTAGTGGATGCTACTATTATGAACCTTGCCGACATTGATATGTTGTTTGGTAACGTAGTACCTCAACCAATTTGGGCAAAAATCCGTCAAGAGAATCACGTAGCTGAGTTAGGCGGTGATTGGGCTGCTCTTGCGGCGGCTGACGGATGACAAGTTGGTGGGGCTAAGCCTGAACAGCTCATTACGGATCTGCCCCAGAGGATTATTACTCTTATGAAGACACTTATGCCAGCAATGAGAGTTAACTGGGATAAATTGTCTGCGTGCAAGCAAAAGAAGGACGAGAGTGTCTCTGATTTCTTTACCAGATTTGAGGAGGCATTCATCGATCACAGTGGTCTGGATATGAGCACTGAGGGAGGTCAGCGACTGTTTGTAGATAAATTTGTGTCGAATTTGTTGCCTGAACTCAGCAACAAATTGAAGAATTCTGAAAGTTCGTGGGCTGTTTCTACCACTGCTCAAATATTAGCCACGGCTCAATACTACGAAAACAGAGAAAAGGAAGAAAGTGATCGTGCAGATAAGAAAACGAAGGATCTTAAAACTAAGCTTTTGCTGCAACAAGCGTATCCTCCGCGCTCGAATCAAAATGACTCCCAGCAGCAAAATCGATCGCAATCACAGTCTTCTAGGATGCAGTCGCGTACTGACTCCTCTACACCGAGATCTATGCTTGGATATAATCAATGCGCATATTGTAGGGGTGAGGGCCATTTGAAGTTTAATTGTCCGGTTTTACGTGACCGAAATAATGGTGTTTCGGCTCGAGGAGGTCGTAGTGGTCCTCAACAAGCACCACGTGGTAGAGGTCGTGGTGTCACTTAAAATCAGAATGAGCGTTTTCTACCACTTCATCAGACTCGAATAATTGCTTTGATGAGCGCAATTCATCGTCTGGTAGATCTGCACAGTATCATGTGGACGACTATTACGTCGAGCATGACATTGATGCTGACGGTAATTACTAGGACAGCCACAGACAAAGAGAGGGAGTAGTATCAGTTCCGGTTGATCAGAGAGGGCCTTACGTCGCAGTTGCCACATCGGGCGTAGTTGAGCCTTTTCTGTTGGACACTGGTGCAGCGAAAAGTTCCATCATGCATTCGAAACTCCCTGGCGCACCTTTGTCTGGCTTAACGAATGTTTCTGTGGGATTCTCTGGCGCCCCCGTTAGCAATCCGGTTTCTAGCCCTTTGACCCTTACCATTGGGCCTCGTGAGCTAGAAGCTCCTTTGATTTTAACTACTGGTTGTGGTGAGAATCTTTTGGGCCTGGATTTGTTGAAATGGTTATATGCGACTCTGTACTGTTCTCCTGCGGAAGTGGAGCTTACATTGGGTCAAAGAGTGATCTCTCCTATGTACTTGTCAACTGATAAGCTCCCACCGGAATTGAGTTCTCTTCCTGAGTCTTTGTGGGCAACAGGTCCCAATGACGTGGGCCTGCTGGACATATCACCTTATGTTGTCCAATTGAAATCGAATGTGCGATTACCACGTATTCCCCAGTATCGTATCTCTCTTGATGGTGAACAAGCGCTATTAGCGATCATTTATGACTTGATCAAGAAGGATGTTATTGAGGAAACTCGGGGAAATGTGTGTAATAGTCTTGTGTTACATATTCTGAAACGAACTGATCCATCCAAGCCTCCTGTGTACCGTTTTGTCATTGATTTGAGAGAGGTAAATAAAATTGTGATTCCACAATTTCCTGTGGTGCGTGACATTACGGCTTTACTGACTCTGATTCCAGCCTCTGCCTCTTGGTTCTCGGTAATCGATATGAAGAATGCTTTCTTTAGCATTCCGATTGCTGAGGAAAGCAGAGATCTATTCGGCTTCTCATTAGGTGGTCGCAGCTTCAGGTTTAAACGCGCTCCTCAGGGCTACTGTGAGAGTCCATCGATCTACAGCCAAGCCCTAAAGAGTCAACTTGATGCGTTTGTGTTACCGGCTAGCGCGGCCTTAATTCAGTACGTTGATGATTTGTTGGTGGCTGCTGACACTAAAGAGATTTGCAAAACTGCTACAGTATCGCTGTTACAGCATCTCTGTGAGTTACATCACAAGGTGTCACCTTCTAAGCTACAATATTGTTGTCAAGAAGTAACCTATCTAGGTCACTTATTGTCAAAGGAGGGAAGAAGGTTGACCCCAGAAAGAATTGCAGCGATCGCTCGAATGACTGTGCCAACAACTCAGAGAGATGTGCGTGCCTTTCTAGGTATCACGTCATACTGCAGGCAATGGATTCCACATTTTTCATTGCTAGCGAAGCCATTGTTAGCCCTCACGTGCAAGGATGTTCCGACTCCTTTGCCATGGACTGAAGAGTGTCAGAAAAGTTTTTCTGAATTGCGTGACGCGTTGTGTTCGGCTCCTGTGTTAGGTACTCCTGACTACAGTAAGCCGTTTACACTATACGTTCACGAGAGAGAGGGTTGTGCGTTGAGTGTTTTGACGCAACAACTTGGCGGTAAGCAGCGTCCATGTGCATATTTTTCCTCGACCTTGGACCCAGTAGCTAGAGCTTTGCCGAGTTGTCTAAGAGTGACAGCGGCAGCTGCGGTGTCCATCCGGCAATCTGCAGGACTGGTCATGGATAATATGCTTACGGTGATGGTTCCGCATGCAGTTGACACTCTCCTGAATCGAACGAAAACTCAACACTTGACGAGCACAAGGTTGTCTGGTTATGAGTTGACGCTTTTGGCAAGTCATATACAGATCAAGCGTTGTAATGTGCTGAATCCGGCGACATTGTTGCCGACTAATATGGAATCAGATGATGTACCACCACATGATTGTTATTTACGAACTGAGGAAGAAACGAAGGGTCCTGTTGACCTAAAAAACACTCCATTGGCAGATCCCGATGGTACTTTGTATGTTGATGGTTCATGTTTTAAGTTGCCGAATGGTGATGTGACAACTGCGTATGCTGTAGTGACGTTGAGTACGGTTGTGGAAACTGCGAGATTGAGCCAGAATTCAGCGCAAGCGGCAGAGTTGATTGCGTTGACGAGAGCGTGTGTTTTGTCTAAGGGAAAGCGAGTGAATGTGTTTACAGATAGTCAATATGCGTTTGGCGTTGCACATAGCTTTGGTCGTTTGTGGAGAAAAAGAGGATTTATGACATCGCATGGCACGAAGATCCAACACGGACAGCTCGTGAACGATCTTTTGGGCGCACTTACATTGCCTAAGCAGGTGGCAATCATTAAATGCAGCGCGCACCGAAAGGTTACGGATGATGTTGGTCGTGGTAAGGCGTTTGCGGATAAGATTGCTAAGGAAACGGCTAAGAATCTTGCAACCCGAATGTACGTTACGAGTTCTGTAAGGTGGCCGGCTGAGACTGGTATGTGTGAGGACACTGTTGAGAGCATGAAAGCGATTCAGAATGAGGCCACCGAAACTGAAAAGACTAAGTGGAAAGAAAGCACGGGAAAGTTAGATGCGCATAGATGTTGGGTTGATTTGTCGGAATGTCAGAGGTGGATGTTACCGGATGCATATGTGCTAGCCGTTGTGACTATGGCTCACGGCTTGTCACATATTAGCGTGAAAGGTATATGTAAGTTGTTGTCTCCTGTATGGAAGAATGATGGTATTGCTAAGTGTGCTGAGAGAGTGGTTAAGAATTGTATGGTATGTATGATGTATAATCCTGGCAAGGGCACCCCCACTCCACCTGGCCATTTTGCTCCTCCTACATGTCCCTTTGAAGTTATCCGATTGGACTTCATCCATATGGAGAGATGCAATAACCTGAAGTACGTTTTAGTTGTGGTTTGCGCGTTCTCCAGATGGATTGAGGCCTATCCTCTTAAAGATAATACTGCCCTGTCCACAGCGAAAGTCCTACTGAAGGAATACTTTCCTCGGTATGGAATGCCACGGATTGTATGGTCAGATAACGGAAGTGAGTTTGTGGGGAGTGTGATGAAGAGTGTGTGTAAGGGCCTTGGAATACAAGAGAAATTCCATAGCGCCAATCATCCCCAGTCAGCAGGTTTAGTGGAAGGGTACAATGGTACTCTGAAACTGAAACTTGCTAAGATTCAAGCTACGACTGGTCTGTCATGGCCTGATGCCTTGCCTCTAGCTCTCTTGTCGACCAGGGCGACTGTGCACTCTCGAGTAGGGCTTAGCCCATATGAGATTGTGTTCGGCCGTCCTGCGAACATTTGGGGAGTCCTGAGGCCTAAGGCATTTGATAGTCTCGAATACCCAATGTTGATTGATTATCTTCATGATCTGACTGCTAAACTGAGGTTAATTCATCAACAGGTCTTTGAAGCTCTACCGGCACAGACAGAGGGTCCTGGACATCTGCTCCAACCGGGTGACTGGGTGGTCACCCGCAACTTTGGGAGAAAACGTAATCTGGAGCCGAGATTTGTGGGTCCCTTCCAAGTTCTGCTGGCGACAAGGACTGCAGTTTGGTTGGAGGGCAGAAAGAACTGGGTGCACGCCACCCACACCAAGAAAGTTCCGATCCCTTTGCCAGCAGATTCTTGGGTTAGAACTGGAATTACCGCAACGGAAACAGAGACCCCTTTACGTTTTGTGCCGTTTAGTGATGCTCAACCTGTAGGAGACAATTCATTGCAGCCAGATACATCTGTTGAATCGCCAGCATTGGAAAATTCAAGGCCTGAACTGTCATCAGAACGATCGAACACTGTTTTGCCATCTGAACAGTTATTTGAAGAACAAACTCGACCTGGAAGAAGTCGATATTTCCTTCGTTCACGTGACAAAGACTAATAAAGAAATCCCTTTTTGTTTTCCTTTTTGAATTCATATTACCCCCTTACTGTTGTTATGAACATTATGAACAATTGCAACTTTTATTAATTTTTGAGTTCTTTTTCACGTGTATTCCTCTTTTTGTACAGCTAGGAGATTTGCATTAAAATTGAATGTTTGTTTAAGAAAACCTTTCATCCGGGTTGACCGTAGGGCCGTGCGGGTACTTCCTTCTGTTTAGCAGGTTCCCGACACTAGGTCGGTTACTTTTGTCAATTCCTGGGAACTCCTGGGAATTGCTAATCGCTACTCAGAACGAAGTGCGTCAAGAACAATACGGACGGTTTTTAGAGGATGGCGTTCTCTAAGCTGTCGGAAGTAGAGAGGATGTTGGCTCAAAGATCGAAATTACATAAGATCGTACGAACAAAATGCTTTCTGTTTCAGGTATTCCTGCTGTTTCTGACTGTTTCTATGCTATTGGTGGGTGGAGTGTATTTTGGAATACAGTCATTATTGCCTTCCGCTTCACCTACCTTCTCTTCTCCTAAACTGGATTCTATTCCCACTGTTTCTCCACATTCCTTTCATCCTCTGCCCCAACATGAACAGGTTAGACGTGCGGAATTCATGAACAACTCCTTTGTCCAACTCCTACATCAGCATCAGTTGGTGATGAATACTACTAACTGTTGGGTGTGTGGGTTAATGCCACATACCATGGATAGGGGTATTCCGTATTTGGTTCTTCCTTACAGCTCCCAGGGGTCAGCTCGAGCATTCCAAACTATGTTCCGTAGTGCACTAGATTCCTACCCCCATCGAGAGCCACGCTCTACAGGTCTTGGTCCCGGCCCGTACCACAAGACTCTGGCAATAGCGATTGCTGACTTAGATAGAGATATTTTTGATGCATCGCTTATTCCGGAGGAAGAGGTGCGAGCATACAAGGATCTGAGTGAGGCTGAGTATAGCATGTCAGTGGGTGATAGACAGCTTAAGAGCTCGTCTCCGATCTGGATCGTACCCCACCTTGGTAATTTCTGCTTGCAAGGACTTGGTCGAAATCCGCGAGCTCAGCTTGGGAAGAGTGCTTGCACTGAAACGTATGTTTTACCAATGCTCTCTTCCCCTGTTTTCCTGACTGCCAAGGGTACATACTTTGTATGTTATGATCGCGCATATACGTGGTTGCCCCGTGACTTCTCGGGCACCTGTTATATTGCAAATCTGTTGCCACCAACTTTTACAGTTGCCTCGGACTATCACAAGACTAGAGTTGTGAGAGGCGTTATTAGCAAAGAGGATACTGCCGGTCAAGAAGCAGGAGATTTCTTTAAGGGTTTCCTGCCATTTTTGGGACCTATGGTTAATAGTAGGAACCTGAGACAGTTGACTCGTGTGGTAGAATCGACTGCTAATATAACTGCGAGTGCTCTTGGTAATCTGACAGCAGAGCTTCAGGCGGATAGGCTTATGACGTTGCAGAACCGTATGGTTCTAGACGTTGTTCTTGCAGATAGAGGTGGTGTGTGCAAGGTGATCCGTTCGAGTTGCTGTATTTTCATTCCTGATAACGCTCCAACTGTATATCAATCAATCAATCAATCATAGGCATTTATAGAGCGCTCTACTTACCCGGAGGGTCTCAAGGCGCTAGGGGGGGGGGGTGCTGCTGCTACCCGAACAGCCAGGTCTTGAGCTTCTTCCTGAAGGCGAGGTGGTCTTGGGTCAGGCGCAGGTCGGGAGGGAGGGAGTTCCAGGTCTTGGCGGCCAGGTAGGAGAAGGACCTTCCTCCTGTTGTCGTTCTTCGGATGCGGGGGACGGCGGCGAGGGCGTGACTGGCTGATCGGAGGTGTTGTTTTGGAGCGTAGAAGTTGATGCGGTTGTTGAGGTAGCTCGGGCCTTGGTCGTGAAGAGCTTTGTGTGCGTGGGCAAGGAGACGGAAGGTGATTCTCTTGTTGACCGGGAGCCAGTGCAGGTCTTTTAGGTGTCCGGAGATGTGGCTGTGTCATGGGATGTCGAGGATGAGTCTGGCTGAGGCGTTCTGGATCCGTTGGAGTCTCTTCTGGAGCTTGGCGGTGGTTCCGGCGTAGAGGGCGTTGCCGTAGTCCAGTCGGCTGGTGACGAGTGCCTGGGTGACAGTCTTCCTGGTCTCGGTGGGGATCCACCGGAAGATCTTCCGTAGCATGCGCAGGGTGTTGAAGCATGACGAGGAGACGGCGTTGACTTGCTTGGTCATGGAGAGGGAGGAGTCCAGGATGAAGCCCAGGTTGCGTGCGTGGTCTGTCAGTTTGGGTGCAGTGCCCAGGGCGGGGGGCCACCAGGAGCCGTCCCAGGCGGAGGGCGAGGATCCCAGGATGAGGACTTCGGTCTTGTCCGAGTTCAGCTTCAGGCGGCTGGTCGACATCCACTCGGCTACCTCTTTCATTCCTTCGTGAAGGTTGGCTCTGGCGGCGGCGGGGTTGTTGGTCAGGGAGAGGATCAGCTGGGTATCGTCGGCGTAGGAGATGAAGTTGAGGTTGTGTTTGCGTGCGATGGCCGCGAGGGGGCTCATGTAGACGTTGAAGAGGGTTGGGCTCAGCGAGGATCCTTGGGGGACGCCGCAGATGACTTCGGTGGCCTCTGACTTGTACGGTGGTAGACGGACTCTCTGTGTTCTTCCGTCGAGGAAGGAGATGATCCATTCCAGCGCCTTCTCCTGGATTCCGACGTTGCTGTGGCGCTGCACTAGGGTGCGGTGGCAGACGGTGTCGAAGGCCACGGAGAGGTCTAGTAGGATGAGGGCCGCTGTTTCTCCGTTGTCCATCAGGGTTCGTATGTCATCGGTGGCAGCGGTGAGGGCGGTCTCGGTGCTGTGGTTGGCTCGGGAGCCAGACTGTGAGGGGTCGAGGGATCCGTTCGTCTCGAGGAAGGCGGCCAGCTGCTTGTTGACGGTTTTCTCGATGACTTTGGCTGGGAACGGGAGCAGCGAGATGGGGCGGTTGTTCTTGAGTTCGGTGGGGTCCGCTGTTGGTTTCTTGAGTAGAGCGCTGAGTTCGGCATGCTTCCAGCTCTCAGGGAAGGTGGCGGTGGTGAAGGAGGTGTTGATGATGTCCCGCAGGTGGGGAGCGATGACGGCGTCGGCCTTGTTGAAGACGTGGTGAGGGCAGGGGTCGGTCGGAGATCCGGAGTGGATGGAGTTCATCATGCGGACGGTTTCTTCGGTGCAGATCGGAGTCCAGGCGCGGAGGGTGGTGGTGGGGGGCGGTGGTTCGGTCGAGTTGGACGTGGCGTTCGTCGGTTGGGTGTTGAAGCTGTTGTATATGTCCGCGATCTTGTTGTGGAAGTAGGAGGCGAGGGAGATGCAGAGTTCTTGCGATGGGGTGATGTCGTTGTTTCCGGCGTTGGGGTTGGAGAGCTCTTTCACGATGTTGAAGAGTTCCTTGCTGTTGTGTGCGTTGTTATCCAACCGGTCTTTGAATGCAGTTTTCTTGGTGTCGCGGATCAGGTGGTGATGCTTCCGGGTGGCAAGCTTGAGGGTGGTCATGTTGTCCGGTGTTGGCTCCCTTCTCCAGGCTTTCTCGAGGGCTCGGCAGTTCTTCTTGGAGCTCTGGAGTTCGTCGGTGAACCACGGGGCCTTCTTGCTGCCGGGTCTGCTGGGCGGGGTCCTCAGTGGGGCGAGTTCGTCCGCGCAGTTGCTGATCCACTTCGTGAGGTTGTTGGCGGCCTGGCTGGGGTTCGCTGAGCTGGCGGGAGGGTGCTGGCTCAGGGAAGCGGCGAGCTGGTCGGCTGTGATCTTGCTCCAGCTTCTGCGGGCGACCTGTTGCTGGTGGTGGTGGGTCGTCGTTCTTCTGAAGGTGAAGTGGACGCAGCTGTGGTCCGTCCAGTGGAGTCCTGTGGCGTGGCTGAAGGCGATGTCTTTGCTGGATGAGAAGACGGCGTCGAGTGTGTGTCCGGCGAGGTGGGTGGGGGTGGTCACCAGTTGCTTGAGTCCGAGGTTGGCGAGGTTGTCGAGCAGGGTGGTGGTGTTGCGGTCGTTGTTGTTCTCCAGGTGGAAGTTGAGGTCCCCCAGGAGGATGTAGTCAGCGGAGGGGAGGGCATGCGGGCTGACGAAGTCGGCGATGTCCTCGCTGAATTGGGTGCGTGGTCCCGGGGGTCGGTAGATCAGGGTGCCTCTGAGGGTGGTCTTCGGGTCGGTGTGGATCTGGAAGTGTAGGTGTTCGGCGGTAGTCAGGATGTCGTCGTGTAGGTCGTGATGCGGATGGTGTCCCTGTGGATGATGGTGATGCCTCCTCCTATCTGGTTGGCGGTGCGGTCCCTCCGGGTGATCTTGTAGCCCTCTGGGATGGCGATGGCGATGTCGGGTGCTGAGGAGGCGTTCATCCAGGTCTCCGTGAGGAAGGCGACGTCAGGAGCAGTGGTGTCGATGAGGTTCCAGAGTTCGATGGCGTGTCTGTGGACTGAGCGGATGTTGAGCAGGATGCACTTGAGGTGGTTGCTGCTGGTGTTCGTCTTGGCGGGTGCTGGTGCGAGGCAGGTCCGGATGCAGGTGAACTTGCAGGCGGTACAGCAGAAGGGTCCGTGGGAGCGTCTCGGGGTGGCACGGTAGCATCCCGGGACTCGTCCGTCGTTGAGTGCGATGAGGGTGGCGGCGTCGTACGTCCGGCGGGTGGGCTGGGAACTGCGGGGGCCAGGGGTCCTGGCACTGGGCGCGGTCCAGGCGCGGACGGTCGCAGACGGGCTTACCTTTGGCGCACCTTCGGCGCTCAATCGGTGCTCCCGCTGCGCGCGTCCGCTGCGCGGTTGCTGAGGGGGCGTCATAAGAGGGGAGCAGGGAGGGCGGGTCCGCTGGGAGGCAGGAAGGGGTTAAACAGTCGTGTGGCGGGGGGGCGGGGCCGCAGGCAGGAGGCGCGGGAACGGGACCGGCAGAGCGGGCGGCCCAGCGGCGGCTGGGGCGCTGCTGGCGGCGTCGGCGAAGGAACTCTGTCAGCAGGTAGTCAGGGTTGCAGTGGCAGGCGTGGAGAGGAGCAGGGGGGCGACCAGGCCAGAGGCGCAGTGGTCGCTCCCTAGAAGCAGGCGAGGTCCCCTTAAGAAGGGAGCAGGGAGGGCGGGTCTGCTGGGAGGCGGGAAGGGGTTAACCAATCGTGTGGCGGGGGGGCGGGCCGCAGGCAGGAGGCGCGGGAACGGGACCGGCAGAGC
This sequence comes from Lissotriton vulgaris, assembly GCF_964263255.1. Lineage (NCBI taxonomy): Eukaryota > Metazoa > Chordata > Amphibia > Caudata > Salamandridae > Lissotriton > Lissotriton vulgaris. The sequence continues at coordinate 496,311,947 of NC_141685.1, forward strand.
GGGCGGCCCAGCGGCGGCTGGGGCGCTGCTGGCGGCGTCGGTGAAGGAACTCTGTCAGCAGGTAGTCAGGGTTGCAGTCGCAGGCGTGGAGAGGAGCAGGGGGGCGACCAGGCCAGAGGCGCAGTGGTCGCTCCCTAGAAGCAGGCGAGGTCCCCTTAAGAGGGGAGCAGGGAGGGCGGGTCCGCTGGGAGGCGGGAAGGGGTTAACCAATCGTGTGGCGGGGGGCGGGGCCGCAGGCAGGAGGCGCGGGAACGGGACCGGCAGAGCGGGCGGCCCAGCGGCGGCTGGGGCGCTGCTGGCGGCGTCGGCGAAGAAACTCTGTCAGCAGGTAGTCAGGGTTGCAGTGGCAGGCGTGGAGAGGAGCAGGGGGGCGACCAGGCCAGAGGCGCATCTCGAAGTTGCATAAGATCTCCGAGTCCATACACGTGGACGTGGGTGATTGGACACTACTAGGATGGTTTTGGGGCCTAATGTCGACTTGGGGTTGGAAGATTCTGATGATCATAGGGGTTGTTGTGACGTTTCTGTTCACGTGTTGTCTTTGCGTACAGTGTGGTCCTGCCTTATGTGGCCTCTGTGCTACAACGTGTATAAGACGGCCATCTGTTACCAAGGAAGCATTGATGGATAGAATAATGTTGCAGCAACATCTGAATGATCTGATGAATATCGAGATCGATTCCGATATCGACTAGTGCTTGCCTACATGAGGGCAAAAGGAGCATCTGAGGTTCCGTGAGAATCGTAATGACGTTTTTGACTTGTTCGAATATGGACGAGTTTGGTATCTATGAACCGCAAATGACGAGTTTAGTGGGTGTACGTGTTTTCGCTACGCTGCCTTGAACCGTTTGTCTTATTCGTGGGTTTCTCCATCTGAACCCACGGGTTCCATTTTAGATACGGCATCCATTTTGTCTCTCGCCCTCAAGTAGTCAGCGAACGGACACTGTCCTCTTCATGACCCTGGGATTCCCAAACTCTTGCCGAAGACACGTGTTCCTTTTAGGGTGTCTTTATGACGAGGGGGATGACACTGCAAAGGCAGATGGCTCCGCTCAAGGCTCATCTTGCCGTGCCGGTCTATTGTTTCAGTCGTGCATGCATTAGGCACGAATCCTTTGATCCTGCAATCGTGCTTCCGATACTGCCCCCTACACTCTTTTTCAATCTGTTGTCTATCTTTGTCTTCCTTGCACCTTTTTCTGTCTCTTTTCTTAACTCGTTTACAGCCAGAATGGAATGTACCTGATGGTGGGATAACGTACTTTTACAGTTGAGAACCGGCGATGCTACTGTAATTATGTTCCTGGCTTCTGAATACATGAAAGCGACCCTTTTGAAGTTTACTGTGGGAACTGAGTTGTAACCTTTTGTTCGCCATGTGGTGCTATGACGAAAATATGTATAAAAGGAGCGATCCACTGTTGCAATTCGAAGCAGTCTCTCAGAACCTACACGCTGTGTACTTCTTGCGATTTCTGAATCCCTGCAGTAAATAAACCTTGATCTTTGACGCCAAAGGAAGTGTCCCGTGTCTCTGTGATTTGTACGCCGGAACAGGTAACCCACGAAGGTTTCAGGTGTTGTCCCCTGGCACCGCTGGGCCTTAGAATAGCCCAGTCCTTCAATTCCTCTTCCCTTCTCTCATAATGGTTCTTGTCAAGCGTGGTTTTCGCTCTTGTTTGCCTCTGAAAGGGCCAACATTACAGAAATGACAGTAGGACAGATTAATTATCACCTTAATAAAGAATGTTATTCTGATGAGAATGGGTACCCCCAAGCTAGAGGAACAAAATTAGAATGGGAGGAGTACCAACCTGACAATATTTCTATGCCACATGTGTTCACAAATACAAGGACTATGAAGAACAATGGCCCTTATGTAATTTCAGTGACAAGAGCTAAAGCAGACTTATGTATTAGTATTGTTGGGAGAATTCCAGTGGGGAGAAGTGAATGTACTGTAATTCTGACAAGTGAAGGTACCAATAATAGCAGCTTTATTTCATCGCATAATACATACTTTGTTTGCAGTAATAAGGGATACTACCAACTACCTGTGGGGTGGTCTGGGGTCTTCTACGTGTCCTTTCTGTTGCCCCCTGTGTTTTTGGCACCTACATCGTATCATAAGGACTATAGACTGTACAATGACATTTCCAAGAACAGAAATAAGAGGACAATAAGTATGGATGAAGTTGACCAAACTGACACCGCTTTCCAACAATATGTCGACTTTAACTTAAGCTTATTCTTTTTCGTGGGTGCTGCATTGAACAGTAGAAAAATAAGGAGATTGACTCGTGTTGTGGAAGCTGTTACCAATCAGACACCAATGGCACTTGGGAACATTACAGAAGAGCTGCACGTTGTGAGGATTGTAGCACTCCAGAATCCTATGGTGCTTGATGTGATTTCGGCTGATCAAGGTGGTGCATGTTGCATCATCAGTAGCAGTTGTTGTGTCTTTATACCGGATCACTCGCCTTCAGTATATGATGCAATCTCCAAACTGCATAAGATTGATGCAGAGATTCAACCGGAGACTGGTGTCGTAATTGGCATGGCCGCGTTAGCGATTAGCTGAAACTACACTTTGTCCTCCTTAACTTGGCTGAAAACGAGAACGCCATTTTGAATACTGCAGCGGCCATCTTAGATCATAAGTGGCCTCGTGGCCGGCGTGCCCTTTAGTCCATTGTCCGTTTCGCTGACCACTTCAGTCTGGCCAGCAACAGGCTATTTTTAGTACTGGTCAAGCTTGCACATGCGCAGTCCCAATTGACCAGTAAGCCTTCAGGAATGTGCGCCAAACTGACCAGCGGAGTGTGCCCCCTCCAATAAGCTGGCGGTGTTCCAAAACATGACCATATATGTCTCTAAAATGTGTTCTCACTTGTGCCGCCTATCTTTTATTGCCCCAAAACTGTATATAAATCGGGGTCACACCGGTGTTCGGTGTGATACCTCTTGCATTACCGAAGGGTGCTGTTTGAGTGTACCACCACCCCATGGGGTCTTAATAAACTTGTTCTTTGCCTTTTACAGTTTCCGTGCCAACAGTTCTTGAGTGTAAGTGGGTTATCTTCGGAGCATGTAGGCCTTGGGAACCCTGATTACTTCAAATTGGCGACCACGAAGGGACTCATCGGCGACTCGGATGCCCGAAGGAGAGGTCGTGACGAAGGCTTGGAAACTCGCCATGGACGCGCGCTGCCACGAGTGACCCGAGTCTTGGCTGCCACGGTGTTTCTTCCTTTCCTTCCGATCTGACCTTCCAGGTGGCGCCGGTCTCCGACTGAGTTTTCGAGTGTCTGCGTTGCTGAGAAAGTGCCGTTTGGCTGATTTGGCTTACAAGACCTTGGCAGTTGGAATCTGGACATTTGAGAATTTGGGTAAGATTTGTGTTCGGTAAGGTAGTCTTTGGACGCTTACTGAAGTTCTATGATTTGTGATCGGTAAGGTAGTCCTCGGACGCTTGCCGAAGTCCTACGATCTACGTTTTGATTTGAGTTAGCTAACATTGTGATTTTGTGATCTTTGAACTTATATGTGTAGTGCACTTCACATAGGCAGGCATGTAGAGATGTTTCTCTAACTTTGTTTTTTTCCTTTGAGCGGCACAGTTGTGTGAAGTACTGTAAGTGCCATTTTGTACGGTGTCACGCTTTCGTGATACTTTTTGAACATGCCTGTTTTCAGCACACTCCGATGGATGTGCTGTCTTGGAGAGGGTACCACAATTAGGTTAGCGGAAGCACAGCCGGCTCCCCCAGAGGGAACACCAAATCGTGAGATGTATATCAAACTAGGTCTTCCCCCTATTATGTACAGCAAATTATGGCATAAGTATACCAAGGCCGATCCCGAATTACAATGGCCTCTACATGGGTCGTTCGATTTACGAAAAGTACAGTTTGTGGAACAATGTTTGTTCCAACGCAGGTCTAGACAAAACATGTTTGACTGTGTGCGAATGTGGGAGAAAGCGGTGCGCGAGCGAATGAAGCGTGAAGTTGCCTTGGCGGACAAAGAGCAGCGCAAGGCTGCTCGGGATAAGGCTTTACAGCTTGAGGAAAAGGAGGCTCAGGAGAAGAAAGAGAGGGAGGAACGGGAACGTAAATTGCAAACGACTGGTCAATTTCCTATTCGCCGACCGCTTTATCCTGTCCTTAATAATGAAATTGATGATTTTTCATTGCTAGATCGGTCATCGCCTCCGTACGTTTCGCCGACGGCACCAGCTGCAGATTCAGAGGACGATGGACAGGATAAGTCGGAACAGAAGGGGGTATCTGCTCTCAGGTTTACTGCGGAGAGGTCCGCACATTTACGTAGTTGGGCTCGTAAAGTGAATAAGAAGTGCGTCTCTCAGGATCAGTTGCTTGCGGAGAAAAGGGCGTGGTCGGATCTTGAATTAATGTATTTTTTATCTAGTTTGGCAGATGAAGTTGTTGCTGCGTATCGTGAACTTTCTGTCACGTTAGAACCTAAATCGTTGTCAGTGTATCGTGAGAATTTGCTTAAAGGTGTATTTGATCTTGCAGATGTTGACGACCTATTCACGCAACTGATCCAGCTGCGGGACGAAACGATGAGATTGCGGGAGGAGCGGAAAAGGAGGCAAAAGGAGTCCGAATTGGAGATTAACGGGCAGGATAAGGAGTGTTCTCTCCGTGGTTCAGATAAGAGTTCTGCGTTGCATGTTATGCCTATGCGTGAAGCTGCGCCCTTGTATGTTCCACCTAAAGGGGAAGGTACAGATGATGATAAATTATCAAAAGATGCGAAAGGGTATTTTGTATATAACTGGGTATACACGCCTTGGAATAGAGCAGATGTTATGGCATTGAAAAATTCTTTACCCGATCTTCGGAAAAATCCGGCGGCATTTTATGAAGGGGTGGAAGGGGCTATTTCGTCTTGTGTGATGACTCTTGTGGATATAGATTTGTTCTTTGGGCTAATTTTACCACCTGATATGTGGAGGCAAATTCGTAAAAATAATGATGAAAGAATATTGGGGGGCACATGGAAAGAAATAAATGCTGCCGATTTAGATAGGGAACCGGCATGTAAGCCTTGTCAGTTAATTCTAGATCTTCCGGCGGCTATCTTGATTAAATTAAAGACGCTTGTTCCCCCTAAAAAGATTGATTGGACCATGCTAACGTCGTGCAAGCAAAAATCCGATGAAACGGTCTCAGATTTCTTTACACGTTTCGAGGAGGCGTTCCATGATTACAGTGGTCAATCTTTAACAGACGATACGGGTCGGCATCTGTTTGTAGATAAGTATGTGGCTTATCTCCTACCGGAGATTGCAAAACGATTGAAGTCGAGTGAAAGTTCCTGGGCCACGGCGACCCCTGCGTCCTTGTTAACTATGGCTCAGTATTATGAGCGGCAGGAATTGGAGGCTAAAGAAAGTGTTGAGAAAAAGGCGAAGGAATTGAAAACGAAGGTGATGTTGGCGCAGGTTCGGGGAACACAGGGTGGAGTAAATGATAGAGGTAGACGGGGTGGAGGAAATACGTCGTATGGTCGTACGGACATTGCGGAGGATCAGTGCGCTTATTGTAAAGAGTTTGGGCATTGGGCCGAAGATTGTCCGGTACTTCATGAGCAGCGTAGTCAGCGTGGTCGAGGAGGTGGAAGGTCGAGAGGAGGTTGTACGGGAGCAATAGGTAGCGGAAGTGGTCGTGGAAGGGTTGAGGAGAGGGGCCGTGGCCAGGATGAACGAAATATGTTTGATAGGCGGAATCAATATCAGATTTCGGAGGGAGAGAATGTGGAACACCAGGATTATGTGCATGCATAGGACTGCGTAGGATGGGGTAAGGAATCAGTTGAAGTGCCTGTAGATCAGCAGGGTCCATATGTAACAGCGGGTATTCTGGGTTCTACTGATCAATTTCTTGTCGACACAGGGGCTACACGTAACGCTTTGTCGAAAAACTTGGTTCCGAGGGCTCCCCTGTCTGGCGAAATGATTACATGTGTAGGGTTTGATGGCACACCCTCCCCCAGCCCATTGTCCACACCCCTTGCACTATGTCTTGACAAATACTTTAGTTTTGGTCAATTCTTGTTATCGCCCCATACACCAGACAATATCCTGGGTATTGACTTGCTTAAATATTTTCGAGCAACGATACGTTGCGCCCCTGAGGGAGTGCGGGTTATCCTGAATGACAATTATCCTGACCCCGATAGGTTTTACGCATCTTAGATGTTCCAGCTTTGGCCTCTCTGCCGCATACGTTATGGGCGACCTCAGATACGGATGTGGGAGAGATGCGTATTCCACCAATATACATTACTGTTAAGGAGGGGGCCCCTCTACCACGAGTGCCACAATATAAGATCTCGAGAGAAGGTGAAATTGCATTGACACGTATTGTTCAGGATTTGATTTCTGCAGGGGTTGTGGAGGAGGTCCCTTACAATGTTTGCAACAGTCCTATTCTTCCGATCCTTAAGAGAGACACTGACGGCAAAATCTATCGCTTTATTATTGATCTGCGAGAGATCAACAAAATTGTCATTCCCCAATACCCGGTGGTGTCCGATATTACGACCTTGCTTACCTTGGTTCCACCAACGGCCACCACGTTTAGCGTCATTGATTTAAAGAATGCGTTCTTTTCCATCCCTGTTCATCCTGATAGCAGATACCTGTTTGGCTTTACGCTAAATAATAAATCGTATAGATTTTGTCGTGTTCCCCAAGGTTATACTGAAAGTCCTAGCATCTACAGCCAGGCTTTGAAAAGGCAGCTGGATTCTTTTAAATTGCAGTCTGGCGTTGCTCTCATCCAGTACGTGGATGACCTTCTGCTTGCTGCTGACTCTTATGCACAATGTGAACAAAGTACACTTGCGTTGCTTTCCTTTTTGGCACAGAACAATCATAAGGTCTCGAAGAAAAAGCTTCAATATTGTAGACCCCAGGTGACCTACCTCGGTCATCTGTTGTCTAAGGAGGGGCGTGCATTAACATCTGATCGAATTCAAGCAATCTTAGACACACCAGTCCCCCGCACGCAGAGAGATGTACGTGCCTTCATAGGGTTGACGTCTTTTTGTAGACAATGGATCATGGGGTTTTCACATATCATAAAACCTTTGTTAGCGCTACTGTCCAAAGCTACACCAATGCCTCTTGAGTGGACAGATGAATGTCAGAAGGCTTTTGAACAGTTGAGGCAGGCCCTTTGTTCCGCACCCGTGTTAGGCACACCAGACTACACGAAACTTTTCACATTGTAAGTGCACGAGAATGATGGGTGCGCGTTGTCAGTGTTGGTGCAATTACACGGGGATAAGCAGAGACCATGTGCATACTTCTCTGCCATTCTGGATCCTGTAGCACAAGGGTTGCCTGGGTGTTTTCGAGCGGTAGCAGCAACAGCAGTGGCCATACGACAGAGTGAGGGAATAGTGTTATCCCACAAACTGTTGGTGTTAGTTCCTCACGCAGTAGATGCCCTGCTAAACCAAACCAAGACCCAATACCTTACGAGTGCACGGCTAACAGGATATGAGCTGACACTTTTGGCGCCACATATTACACTGAAAAGATGCGCTACTTTGAACCCTGCTACTTTATTGCCCTATCCGGCTGAGGAGGGTCAGGAAGAAAAACATCATGATTGTGTTTTCCTGACCGAGGAACAGACAAAGGGTCGTGTCGATTTACAGGATGTCCCACTTCCAGATGTGGATGGGGAACTGTGGGTTGATGGATCGTGTGTAAGGCTGCCAGATGGTACGACTTCCGCAGCCTATGCGATCACGACACTTAAGACAGTGGTAGAAACAGCCAGGATACCACAAAAATCGGCTCAGGCAGCAGAGCTGATAGCCTTAACAAGAGCCTGCGAATTGAGTACTGGTCTATGTGTGAACATATACACGGACAGCCGGTATGCCTTCGGAGTGGCACATGACTTCGGGCTACTCTGGAGAGAACGTGGGTTTTTGACATCACATGGAGAGCACATTATGCACAGAGAGCTAGTGCGTGATCTCCTAAATGCGCTGCTTGGCCCAAAGAAAGTAGCGATAGTGAAGTGCAGTGCCCACAAAAAGATCACGGATAAAGTGGGCCAAGGAAATGCCTTTGCAGACAGCATAGCAAGACAAACGGCTATGTCCCGAACTAGCTCCCCCATGTACGTGATACAATCGCAGGCTGAGCGATGGAGTGATGCTAGAGCAGAAATATTGGATATTCAAAAGTCAGCTACTGAATCTGAACTTGCGGCATGGGCAGCAGATGGGGTACTAGATGATGAGGGCTGTTGGAGAAGGAAAGACATGGAGAAGTGGAAATTGCCTGCGGCCTACTTGCAGGCGATGGCCCAGATGACACATGGACTGGCGCATGTCGGAGCTCTTGCAATCACTCGGCTTTTAACACGAGTTTGGGAACATCCTGAGATTGCTAACACTGCGAAGAGAGTAGTGCAGACCTGCCTGGTTTGTTTACAGCACAATCCTGGAAAGGGGACCCATACTCCGAAAGGAGGGTTCGTTCCACCTTCTGCACCATTTGAGGTACTCCAAATGGATTACATCCAACTCGAGCGTTGCAACAACCTGAAGTACGTCTTAGTGGTGGTATGTGCCTTTAGCAAATGGGTTGAGGCCTTCCCCACGAAAGACAATACGGCTTTGACAACAGCTAAGGTGTTGCTTAAGGAATTCTTTCCTCGCTTTGGAGTTTGTAAATTTCTGTGGAGCGATAATGGGCCTCATTTTGTTGGAAAGATTGTGGAATATGTACTGAAGGGGCTAGGGATTCAGCAGAAGTTTCACGCTGTATTCCACCCTCAGTCAGCAGGTCTAGTCGAGCGGTACAATGCTACGTTGAAGCTTAAACTGGCCAAAATTGTGGCGTCTACATCGTTGAAGTGGCCAGACGCTTTGCCGCTAGCACTACTCTCTCTTAGATCAGTACCCCATTCACGAACTGGCCTTACGCCCTATGAAGTGGTGTTTGGGCGCCCCATGAATATCTGGGGGGTGCCTAAGCCGCGACTAATACATGATGTGCCTTGTGTTATGATGAACGACTATTTGGCACGATTAACAAGTGATTTACTCTCTATTCATCAACAGGTTCGAGAAGCGCTCCCTGACAACTCTACTGGAGAGGGCCATGATCTCCGCCCTGGTGACCACATGATGATTCGGTCGTTTGAGAGAGCAAGCAGTCTGGAGCCCAGGTGGAAGGGCCCCGAACAGGTCCTCCTTGCAACCCGAACCGCTGTACGAGTGACCAACAGGAAGCGGTGGGTGCATTCGACACACTGCCGCCGTGTCTCTCCGGATCTGGTGACTCCTGCTGTGCTGACCGACTACAAAGAGATCTTGGATAAAGAAAAGAGCCCAGCTGTGACGTCGGCCGAAGTAGAGGGAGCCTTCCCGGACCACGCTGTTGCCGGACGAGAACGCTACAACTTGCGCCCTCGATAAGAAGATTTTTGTTTTTATGACTGGTTGGTTACCGCTCCAGGTTTGTGAAACGGAAACCGGGAATTCCAAGGGGGGGGGATCAGTTCTGCCAGTGTAGCAACACCCGTCTTGGCCCGGAGAAGAAAACAACGGCTACCTCGGAGTTCAGCACCGTATTTTTCTTTTTTAGGTATACACGCACGTGTATCTGAGACTTTGTGAACAATTTGTGCTATTTGAGATTTTGCACGAACATTTCTGAACTATGGCATCAACAACATCACGAGATAAAAAAGTATTGGGTGCCTTTCTTTTTGTCCTGACTATTGTGGTGATAGCGGTTATAGCCTGGGTAGTTGAACTTGTGGTGCCTGTACGTGAACATTTGCTGCCGACTACCCCGGCTCCGTCTGAACATTTTCATTTTACATTACCCTTTCATGAAGAACGTCATAGGCAAACGTATCTAAATAACAGTTTCATTCAGATTCTTCACCACACACATAACATGACCAATACCTCAAACTGTTGGGTGTGTGGGATGTTGCCGGGGCACCAAAAGAGAGGGGGCACCCCACTTATTCCACTCCTGTTTTCACATAATGGATCATGCAACGCCTGGTACACCCTCCTCTTTACTTTGAGATGGCCAACCAAAGGGGGGGTGCTTTTTCGTTTGAATAAAGTATGTTCCCATGACAAGGATGGGTTTCCACGGGCTGAGGGTACTCGATTTGAATGGGAAGAGTACAGGCCCGATAACGTGTCTGCCCCACGTGTGTACAGCAACTAGAGGAATATTAATGTATCAAGTGCACATGTCATTAATGTCATTGCCACAAAAGCCGATTTATGTATCAGAAATAAGGGTTCGATTGCAGTGGGAAAAAGCGAATGTAATACTACTCTCACTTTTGATAGCCCGAATGGCATCTCATTTGTTGCATCACGGAATACGTATTTTATTTGTGGAACGAAGGGTTACCATCAGCTTCCATTGGGGTGGTTGGGCACATGCTATGTATCGTTTGTACTACCTCCTGTATTCATTGCCCCACCAATGTATCACAATGATTACACGTTATACCACGATTTCGTCTTGAATAGGGTTAAGCGAACTGTTGTTCTGGATGACATCGACCAGACCGACACTGCTTTGCAACAGTATGTGGACTTTAATTTGGGACTATTCTCCTTTGTGGGGGCTGCACTGAACAGCCGGAAAATAAGACGACTGACACGTGTTGTTGAGGCTGTAGCGAATGACACTGCCATTGCCCTGGGAAACATTACCGAGGAACTACAGATTTCTAGGATCGTTACGCTTCAAAACAGGATGGTGTTGGACGTAGTTTTGGCTGATCGTGGGGGGGCATGTAGAATTATCGGAAGCAGCTGTTGTGTATACATTCCAGACAATTCTCCATCTGTTTATGATGCGATATCTAAGCTCCACAAGATCGCAGCTGAGATACATCCGGACAATGGAACTTGGACACTTTCAGGATGGTTCTGGTCCATGCTTGCTACTTGGGGCAGGAAACTGTTGACAATTCTATGTATAATTGTGGGAGCAATGTTTTTTATGTGCCTATGTATTCAATGTGGCCCAGCCTTATGTTCTATGTGCCTATCAGTTTGCATACCATCACGACGAGCTCTTGCCCATGACAAAGTGATGCTTCATAACGAAGTAACTCAAATAATGTTAATTGACATCGAGGACGAACATCCTGATTATGTTCATTATGAGGTAGATTCAGCTAAACGCTAAAAGGGTTGTCTGTCGTAATTGGCATGGCCGCGTTAGCGATTAGCTGAAACTACACGTTGTCCTCCTTAACTTGGCTGAAAACGAGAACGCCATTTTGAATACTGCAGCGGCCATCTTAGATCATAAGCGGCCTCGTGGCCGGCGTGCCCTTTAGTCCATTGTCCGTTTCGCTGACCACTTCAGTCTGCCCAGCAACAGGCTATTTTTAGTACTGGTCAAGCTTGCACATGCGCAGTCCCAATTGACCAGTAAGCCTTCAGGAATGTGCGCCAAACTGACCAGCGGAGTGTGCCCCCTTCAATAAGCTGGCGGTGTTCCAAAACATGACCATATATGTCTCTAAAATGTGTTCTCACTTGTGCCACCTATCTTTTATTGCCCCAAAACTGTATATAAATCGGGGTCACACCGGTGTTTGGTGTGATACCTCTTGCATTACCGAAGGGTGCTGTTTGAGTGTACCACCACCCCATGGGGTCTTAATAAACTTGTTCTTTGCCTTTTACAGTTTCCGTGCCAACAGTTCTTGAGTGTAAGTGGGTTATCTTCGGAGCATGTAGGCCTTGGGAACCCTGATTACTTCACTGGTACATGGACTTTTTTGAACTGGATGTGGGCACAGCATGTATATTACTGGTAATACGATTTAAATGCTGTATATGTATATAATGTGGTCACATGCTGTGCTTCATTTACATCACTGCTTGTACACCTGCCAAGAGAAATATTGCAGAACTGAAAGCCCAACAAATGCTAAATAAAGAGGTCACTGAACTGATGAGCATCAATGTACAGGATGCATATCTAGATTACCCCAGATGAGCGAATGTCTTCAGCTAATGCTAAAAAGGTCATCTGTTGGTATTTTCTTTTCTCCTTATGATTCAGTACTTTCTAGTGGGATTTGGGGTTTGGTTTTGGGATTGGGGTTGTTTTTGGGGCTCCGCATCATTTCTCTTAGCAGTTAGTCGTAGGTTACGCCCGCAGGCCGCTCACTGTGATCCCTTTAGCACTACTATCCTGGGGTACCCCGCTGGCTCTTCCCTCCTTTTTAGGGAGTATGGGTAGGGATCATTTAGCCTGAACGTTAGGGGCCTAAATAATCCTGTCAAGTGTGCCACGATCCTCTCCTTATTGGAGAATGCAGAAGGTGACGTGTGCTTGTTACAGGAGATGTACCTCCTCTCTAGGGATACTAAACGGATGAAGGACAGGCGATTTCCTGTACAACTGTGGTCCTCAGGTCCAGCAAAGAAACATGGGGTGGCAATCCTTTTTAGTGTACGCGCTCATTGCAAAATTCTCTCCCAGTTGGTTGACATCAGAGGGCGGTTTTTAGCTGTCCGGGAACAATGGGGAGACACGCAACTAATGGTGGGGTCACTGTATGCTCCAAATGAACGGCAAAAGCAATTCCTGCAGGCGGCCCCTCTCTGAGGTGTTGGCCTCCCCGGATGAGTTTGTACTGGTGGGGGGGATCTGAACGTAGTAATGGACCCGAGGCTGGAAAGGTCTGAGATGTGGTCTCACCATTTGGGGGCTTTGTCGCAGGGGGGGAGGCAATGGTTACTTAAGGGTGGGCTGCATGATGTGTGGCGCGTCTTGCATCCCCTTGAGCAGGATTACACTTATTATTCCTCTGCACACAAAACTTATGCATGTTTAGACCATTTCTTGGCTTCGTCCTCTCTGCCACCCCACCTGTCTGCAGCGACTATCACTCCAAGCTCCCTCTCCGACCATGCTCTCATTTCAGTCTTGCTTACCTATCACAGCATTCAGAGTCCGCAGTTACTTGAATCAGAGACACTATCACCCAATACTTCACCAATAATGACCAAAATGTCCCTGGCATCGATATGAGGGAGTTTATTACGCTGGCTGCGATGTATGCGCAGGTGCGCAAATAGAAGCGTGCGGAATTAGAAAAGGAGGTGGGTGCCCTGGAAGCGATATATAAGAGGAAGGGGGCCCCGCGAGTTTGGAGGGAGTTGGAGACAAAGCGGCACATGCTAAAGCATCTAGACTTAGATAGGGCACAGCACGCCCTCTTGCACCTGCGACACAAATGCAACCTTAGTGGGGACAAAGGGGGACGAATGCTAGCGCATAGGTTGAGAGCGCGAGCACAACTGACGGCCATTCAATCTATTCGGGATTCTCAAGCAGTGGAACATACTACCGATTCACTTATTGTGAAATCCTTTCCGCAGTTCTATCAGGACCTGTACAAGAGGGAGGCGTTGGATTCAGGGCGAGCAGCAGCTTACTTGGCATCCTGTGATATTGTGCCTTTCCTTAAGACCTCGGCAGATGCTATGGATGCCGCGATCCGTATAGAGGAGGTCATATCCACGATTGCGCGTCTGAAGGTGGCCAAATCCCCGGGGCCGGAGGGCTACTCTGCCATTTTTTATAAGACATATTATTTGGAGCTAGCTCCCTTTTTGACCCGCCTTTTCAATTCCTTTTTGGTTACGGGAGAGGTGACTCCTTCCATGTTGGAAGCAGCCATTACGGATATTCCCAAGCCCGGAAAGGATACTAAGGAGTGTGGATCGTACTGGCCAATCTCGCTCCTTTACATTGACTTGAAGCTCTTTGCCAGTATGCTGGCAGCGAGACCTAGGGCCGGATGTAGGTCGGGCGGTAACGGCCGAAAATCGGTATTTTCGGCCGTTACCGACCGAGATTCACAAAATGGTATGTAGGGCCACATATTTTACAGATGAGGTAAATTTACCGATCGGTAAATTTACCGAATCTGTAAAATACTGAATCGGTATTTTTACCGATTCGGTAACAATGAGATGTAGGTGGGACTCTTCTGAGTCCCACAAGCCTTACAGAATCGGTATTTTACCATGAAATCCAAGTTCATGGTAAAATACCGATTCCGGTGTGCATGCACATGTGTGCATGCACACCTGTGCCATATGACAGGCAGACCTGCCCTTAGGGCAGGTATGCCTGCCACATGGCCCCCAAATCTTTTTTGGGGGTGCTAGAGGGTGTCAAAGTGACACCCCCTGCACCCTTGTCAAAATCGGTATTTACCGATTCTGTAAATACCGACCGGTAATGCCCCATTCATTCCTATGGGCTTCAAAGCCCATAGGAATGAATGGGGCATTACCGGTCGGTATTTACCGAATCGGTAAATACAGATATTTACCGATTCGGTAAAAGGAACATCTGGATGTTCCTACATATCCACCCCTTAGATTTACCGATTTTTAATTACCGAATCGGTAGAATTCGGTAATTAAAAATCGGTAAATCTATTTTACCTACATCTGGGCCTTAGCCCATTGATGGATGGCGTCATAGACCCTGACCAGTCAGGCTTCATTCCAATGCGCCGGGGGGGATAATACTAAGCGGCTTCTTCACCTCATGAATCTGGTTCACCGCTCTCGTGCACAGGCCTTTTTCCTATCTATCGACGCTGAGAAGGCCTTCAATCGTGTAGACTGGGAATTTCTGTTTGTGGTATTGAAGGCCTTCAGTCTGGGTGACGGCTTTGTGCGATGGTTCCGCTGCCTCTATGCGGCTCCTAAGGCAGCGGTGCAGGTGAACGGATGCAGGTCTGCCCTCTTTCCCATCACCAGAGGGACACAGCAGGGGTGTCCCCTATCCCCACTGCTTTTTGTGCTCTATATGGAGCCCTTTGCCCAGTGTATACTGTCCGATGGGAGCATATTGGGGATTCGGTTTGGCGCTGATGTGCACAAGATTAGCTTATACGCCTATGATGTGATCCTCTCGCTCACTCAGCCTCATTCCTCCCTGCAGCATTTGTCCAGAGAACTCCTCGAATTCTGCAAGGTTGCGGGCTTTAAAGTTATTTTCACCAAATTGCAGATTCTTAATATATCCATTCCTGATGCGGAGGTGCAAGATTTGCCTTCCAGTGGATAAATTCCAATATTCAGTACTTGGGAATTCATCTCACCCCCTCTATAGCTAAAACGGCCTCTCTCAACTACAAGATGTTGGTGGACCAGACTGCTAAATCCTTGACGGATTGGTCCCGTCTTAATTTGGCTTGGTACGGAAGGCTGGCGGCAGTCAAAATGATGGTGCTCCGATGCATCCTGTACATCTTTCAAATGCTCCCATTGCGCCCTCCGCCGTGTGCCCTCCAGAAATTACAGGAACTCCTTAACACATTTTCATGGGGCAATAAAAGACTCAGACTTGCTCTATCCCTTGTTATGGCTTCTAAGTCCGTCGGGGGGATATGTTTCCCCTTGCTGAAGGCATATTTTTAGGTGGCGTGTTTGCATTATGTCATTGAGTGGAACAGGCCCTGGTCCTGTAAGCACTGGAACTTTATGGATCAGACGGTGGCGGGGTGTAATATCTGGCGCGAAATGTGGCTACCTCGCAAGCATAGAGCGTGGGGTCTTTACTTTTCTCCGGTGACATTACCGACGCTGAAAGCTTGGGACCAATTGACGCAGCGCAGGGGCTGGACTACTTTTCCATCCCCGATAACGCCCATTGTGGATAATCCTGATTTTCCTCCGGGCTGTGCATCCCCGATTTTCCAACAGTGGAGGGAAGAGGGCTGTAAGAGAGTGGGCTCCCTCTTTGACCTCAACGGCCTGATTCCATTTCCCCACCTTTGTCAAGATTATTTTTCTCTTTTGCCATAATAAGGCAGTCCATACGAACAAACAAAAATGACAAATACCGGTTAAACAGCTTTGCTGAAAAAGCAAAGGTATGATTTTTGTCAAGAACGAAATATACACGAATTGAGGTACAAGTTGTTTGTGCCTTCAAGGGAAGTAGTCTTGTTAGAACACTGGAACCTTTTAAATTTGTGGCTAACTCGAGTTCCGACTGCTCTCTCTTTGATGAATCTTTAGTTGCGAACGAGGATATTTAACATAAATCAGTACAGTTAAACAATGTGACGCAAATTAGGCACCACAAAAAGAACAGAGAATATAGGGGCATATTATCAAGGGGGTTTATCTCCACTTTTTTGGCTTTAAAAGCCAAAAAAGCAGAGATAAAATTATCTCCCTATTACCTAGCTGTTGCTAACACCAGTTAGCGACAGCTAGTAGGAGATAGCCACCATCTTGGGACTCACTTTGCATGTCAGTGATATTTATCACTAATGACATGCAAAGTGGGCGTGCCAAGATGTTAGCGACTGGAAACAGTCGCTAACATCGCTATCTCCTATTACCAACTTTTGGAGATTTTCGCGCTAAGCGCGAATATCTCCAAAAGCTAACACCTGCGCTGAGCAGTTCTTAGCCATGTTATCCAATGGGAGGTGGATAACATGGCTAAGAGCATTAGCTCGGTAATGCATGAATATCGCTGACTTTGCGGCCGATTTTTATCGCATTTGCGATAAACCTTGGTAATACCATACCGTAATACCAAGGTTTATCTGCAATAAAAATCGCAGCAGCACAGCGGTAAATATTTGTCTCTAACCAAGCAATAGCGATAATTATCGCTATTGCTTGGTAATATGCCCCAAAACATTTGCAAATCATGAAGGTTTAGTAAAGAATTAGCTAATTTAGAAATTTAAATTATTAAATTAATCATAATTCATTAGTCAGGGGATGAATGCATAAACCAGGGCTTTCAAACCAATTTAAAATCGTAAATGCAAAGACAAACAATTATAAAGTTGTCTCGAGAAAATGAAAAAAATGATAACATTTCCTTGAATGGAATTCCCTACTAAACTAAGCAGGGTGAAAGTCTGGAAAATTCTTGGAAGAATCCAGAATAAATATGTCAGCATGTAATACCTCTGATAGGCAGTATTTATGAATGAAGTAAAGCTACTTCTAGCAAGGGGGAAAGACATCTGCATCCTAAACCTGCATTACATTAATTCAAAACGCGTTTTAACATTTTGTTACACCTGAACATGGCTCCTATGAAGGGAACCAATCAGGTTAAGGCACATGCTGATAAGGCAAGTTGATTATTTTCACAAACTGCAGCACAATGACATGTTGTCTAAACATTAGAGCAGAGATTAGAGTATCGATGTATTGTTTCATTAATAAAAACCTTTACAATTTCCATGAAAATTAAAAAGTTAGCAGCACAGTTCATGATTAAATAGTGAAGGGCATATCATAAAACATTCATCATAAAAGATCAAAAGAACACGTCATAAAACGTACATTCCTTATATAAAAATAATACGTGCAATTTTTGTTGGATACCGTGAATTGGCAGAAGTCTTTTAACCATTTTTTGTTCAAGCGGCTTTCCTAGCGGTCTACTGATACTGTTGTTTAAGATAGCTTAAAATATTTGAGAAAGGGACAAGAATCATGCAGACCAAAAAAAATGAGCCAGTATTTGGGCCTCTGTTAAGGGACAACAGTACACTGTTCGGATGGGTTAGAAGCCCCACCAATGGGGTAATATTGATGAATATCCAATGTTCAGATGGTTTAAGAACCACAACGGTGGTGTGGTTCTACTACATATTGGGTGCCAACATCTATCTACCAAACGGCAGGAGCTAACTGAATGATGTTTGCTGACAGGTGAGTCTTTTCCTCGCAGTTATGAGGATTGCTGGACACATAATACGAGAGGGTTTTTATTTATTTATTTGTTTTTTCCCCTACTGTTTCCATAAACCGTACAAAGCAACACAATAACTGCACGTCTCCATCTTCAAGACATGCCTTCACTACCTGTCTGCAGCTTCTTACCCCCCTTCTTAAAAGGATGGGCTTCAATAGCTGCCGCCGTTCATCTTGCAGTGCTCTGCAGATGCACAATAAGTGTAAAATGCTCTTGTCTAAACTTTTTTCAGCTTCAGTATCTGCAACATAAGAAAATATTTTCATTCTAAGATGATCTCTCCCAGGGGCTTGTTAGTGTATGCTTCAAGAATTACGCAAAATTAAACATTTACATGAGAAAATAACAACAAATGATTAATTGTTTGAAGTTGCTGGTACAGCATCCCCTGAAATGAAAAAGAACCTAAGGAGAAACAGAATATAACAATTTGACACTGGTCAGTTTAATATGTGCCACTTGTTCACTACACTCAAGTAAAATGTGAAAGGGACACTGTAATATATGTTTGTTTTGCATGTCAATATCTGTTGGACTCTGCCCTTTTTGGCTAATGTTCCCTAAATCTTTTCCCCCTAGACCTTTTTTTCTGACATAGTGTTGCCAACTTAGATGCTTTGGGCATTTTGCCACTGCTGATCAGTGTCAAAGCGCAAGTGCTCCCTGTGTAAAGTGTAATGGTAATTGGTTGTCCATGATTGGTATGTTTGCCTTACTATTAAAGTCCCTAGTAAAGTACACTATGTGTGCCAGGCTGGTAATGCAAAAGGTACTAGTGGGCCTGCAGCACTAATTGTGCCACCCACACAAGTAGCCTTAAAGAGAGAACTCAGGCCTGCCACTGCAGTGCCTGCGAGCAGTTTGTTAAACTGCCATGTTGTCCTGACAAGTGCACCCACTTGCCAGGCCTTACCCTTCCCTTTCTATGCATATCAGACACCCCTATGGTAGCTCGAAGGTACCCCCTGGACAGGGTGCAGTGCATGTAAAAGGTAAGACATGTACTGAGGTGTGTACCATGTCCTGACAGTGAAATAAACTCTATTTCGTTTTTCACTGTTGAAAGGCCATCTTGCAGATAGGACAGAAAGGGGTGGCTGTGCAATATGTTTTCCAGCCTATCTTCCCAAAGGCTTAAGATGAAAAGGTGAAGTTTAGTGTGCCTTGCTCACAATGTAATAAGACATCTTTCTATGAAGGTTGTTTTTGCATTGTGTGTTTAGAAACCACTCTTTTAGAAGTGGCTGGGTTTTTGTGCTCTAACATTTCTGTGTGTCTCTGCCTGATTGTGGATTGACTGTCTGGATTTGAAAGTGATAGGATCTGGGGAATGTCTTGGCCCAGGGGAGGAGGCAAGTCAGCAACAGGTTGACCTGCATCTGGAGTGTAGGGGGGATGAGTATCCCCTAGAGGTGAAGAGGCCTGGGTTGCTGCCATAAAACAATGGTCCCATCTCCTGCTGAGTGATTGAGAATCCAGACCCCGACTAATGTAAGGAAGAAGGTGTCACTGGCAGGGAAGCACCCATAACTGGTTTCAACAGGTGTCAGTGCCCCCATGAACACAAAGACTTCAAAGACATTTAAGACTATAACTATCAGAGCTGAACCCCCTGAACTTTGGAGAAATGGATTGATCAAGACTGAAAAGGATTGAACCTACTTCGTGGTCAAGAGGAACCTCTGCCATGGAAGAAACAGCTGAAGAGACTAAGGAAAGGACTGACTCTTGCTGTTTGTTCTGGGGCTGGCCTGCAGTTTGCTGCTTTAACTAAGGAGAGTCTAAAGGAACTTTGCTGTGTGCTGTGTCCCCCTGCTTGAAAGGACTTTGCTGTGTGCTGTGTCCGGAAGTAACTTATCCCCAAGGGCCAGAGGTGAGCTGGCTCCCTGTTGCGGAAACTCTGAACACAAAAGTTTCCAGGAGAGTCTCAGCGATGCTGTGTGCTTGTGCTTTTTGTTGCCTGAAACCCTCGTTAGAATTGCCCTGTGATCATGGGCACCTGGAGTCTAAGTGAGTCTCAGTGACGCTATGTGCGTGTGTTTTTTGCAGCCTGAGATCTTCGTGAGGATTGTCCTGTAATTGCATGCACCGGAGTCCAAGTGAGTCTCAGCGACACTGTGTGCATGTGGATTGTGCAGCCTGAGACCTTTGTGAGGATTGCCCTGTTATCGTGCACACCCAGAGACCAAGTGAGTGTCAGCGACACTGTGTGCATATGCTTTGTGCAGCTTGAGACCTTCGTGAATATTGCCCTATTATTGTGCCCCCGGAGTTCAAGTGAGTCTCAGGGACGCTGTATGTGTGTGCTTTGTGCAGCCTGAGACCTTCATGAGGAGTGCCCTGTGACTCCTCATGTGAAGCTCAAGAGAGTCTCAGCGACGCTGTGTGCCCAGTCACATCCTGAGATCTTTGTAGTACCAGCGGCCCAGACTGGCAGCTCCAGAGGAGCTGAGCCACCAGCCCGAGCCACCCTTGACAGAGCTGGGACCTCGAACCAACCGCGTCAAGGGAGGGCCCGAGTTCCACTGCCCGGAATCCAAAGTTGCATCAGAGTCCCAAGTCACGGGAAGAAGAGAGGAGAATGAGGTCGCACCCCCCAGGTAACGTGTTGTCGCCTGGGGTGGGGTGCGGGCTCGGAGAGAGATCTGCTCTTGGCCTCTCCCATTCCTGCAGAGTGAACCTCTGCTTTGGTTCGTTTTGTGGCCCTTACTTGCCACGGAGTGGCAATACTGGGGCCTGAGTACAGAGCTGCAATTTTGGTTTACATCATACTCATGTGGGGGCATCTATTGACGGATGCTGACGGCGAGTCAGTACGAGTGGCAGAGAGATCGCCTAAGGCACCGTGATCGGTGTTGGAGTGTATTACGCATTGCAATATTTCTGCATTACAAACTACCTGATTGTTGTAATACGCATTGCATTATTTCTGCATTACAAACTACCTGAAGTGTATTACGCATTGCAATATTTCTGTATTACGAACTACCTGATTAGTGTATTACGCATTGTGTTATTTCTGCATGAGGAACTACCTGATTGCGGCATTACACATTGCAATATTTCTGCATTACAAACTGCCTGATTGTTGCATTACACATTGCACTGTTTTGGCATACCAAACTCCCTGATTGTTGCATTATGCATTGCGTTAGTTTGCATAATGAACTACCTGATTGTTGTGTTAATCCTTGCACTATTTTGGCATTGCAAACTGCTTGATTGTTGCATAACGAATTGCATTATTTTTACATTGCAAAGTGCCTGATTATTGCATTACGAACTGCATAGCATTGTATTCGGACTGCAGTGGATCATTTAAAATTGCTAATTAATATTGCCATGACTTACAAGGGCTGGCCGGCCTAATACCCAGCCAAGAGGAATATTACAAATATGCATATGTTGGATGTATATCGTGTGTCATCTTATATCTTTTAATATAAACTTATACTTGTTTTTATGAAACTTGTGTGGAGTCCATTTGAGGTGTCATCATTGAGTCACTGAGAGCGTGGTTGCAAACACTTTACACACTTGCCTTGAAGATATGCCTGGCTGCTTGTACCAATGCTACCGAGGGGGTGAGAAGAGGCTATCTGAGAAGGTGTCATTCATTTCCCTGGCGTGGAAGCAAGGGCCCCTATTTGGCCTAAGGTACCTCCCCCTGCAAACTAGTGACCCCCAGGTCTACCAGTATTGTTATGAGTGCAAAACATTTAATTATCAAAGATTCCTTTCAGATACAAGAGAGCATTCCAGATTGAAGTTGGGAGCTACTGCAAAAGCTCTCAGTTTTTGAGGAGAGGTGTCAAATCATACAAAAATTTGCCTGAGGGTCTGAAAATCCATGCACAGTTGCTCATAATGATGGGCTATTGTAATTTCTCAAAGGGATTCAACAAAGCCATACAAGCCAAAATTTGACTTTCTGGAAATATCTAGGCCTGGGCAGTACACTCTGCTCTGTTTGCAGAGTTTGTGGAGTTTTCCACACTCTGCAGAGTATGCGGAGTTCCGAAAAACTTTACTCCGTATAGCTGCCTTGTACTCGCTCGCCAACATCAGTCAGACTGACCATTATGGTTCAGAAGCAGAACAGTACAGATTAAATAGCCCAAGTTGAGAGTAGCAGCTTTGAGTTGGCACAGAGATTAATTATGAAGGATGGTAACAAGCACAAAGAAGCTTACCTAAGTAGTAGATAAATCACAAAAAAAATACTTATCAACCAAAACAAATGCCTCCTAATTGCTTGGAAGTGTACCCATAGGTAATGGATGGAATGCATGAACTATTCTCAGACACTAGTAATTACTCAACACCAAATCCCAATCCATCATTATTCTGCACACCATGCCGCCGCATCTTGGACATAGCCATATGCAAATCAGTCTTGACCCTCGTCCATTGGGAAAAGTTCAGCCCATATTGTGAGGCCAGGTACCTCTTGCTGAACTGGAACACAAGCAAATTAAGACCAGTTTCACTGTATTAAGGTTCATCTGACAGATGTCTAAGGCCCCAATTTTGATGGAAGGCCTGATTCCAGTTTTTTGAAAAAACAAGAGTTTGCTCATAGATCAGAATTTTTGAGTAATGTGGAAATTAATACAACTCACTGTTTTCACATGACAGGTTTTACCAGCACAATGTTGGCAAAACTTAAGAGGGGAAAATGTGTGGTAAAATTAATATAGGGTGCAGTATACTCTCCTACTTTGTGTAATTTACCCATATTAACCTGCAAACGTCAGATAAAGAGTTCTTTAGTGCATCCAGTAAATACCGGCTCCCTGGGTAATGGTGGACACTGGCCAGAGCAGCATGGCAGTTAGCAACTGGACCCAGGCACCGCGGTGATAGGCCTGAGACACCATTTTAGGGCTACTCGTATGGGTGGCACAATCAGTGCGGCAGGCCCACTAGTAGCATTTGAATCACCTGCCCTGGCACACTTAGTGCACTTTACTAGGGACTTCCGGGTAATACAAATATGCCAATCATCGATAAACAATCACAACCACAATTTATACGGGGAGCTTATGCACTTTGGCAATGAACAGCAGTGGTAAAGTGCCCAGAGTCCTATTGCCAACACCCACAGGTACGGAAAAATAAAGGAGGAAGAAGCAAAGAGTTTGGGGATAACCCTTTAAAAAGGGCCATTTCCAACAAATATCATATGTTAAAAGCCAGGTTCATATTCCACATTGTTTTACTATATCTGATCATGCATTTAAGGTACATTGCTAAAGGGCTAGTGAACATGTCATACTGTACAAGTTGTACTGTTAAAAAGGCTGGGCAGCATTGTGTCAAACCTAATGTCTTTAGAATGGGTATAATCCATCTTTTTCTGGGAACAGTAAAAAATGTACAGAATAAAAGAATGTGCATTGTAGACTGTTCTGACATATCATCACATGGGCATGTGCCCAGGGTTCTAGACCAGTCATTCATGACTGGAATTCTTGTAAGTCTATGAAAGATGGCCAGGCGAAAATGAGTCAGCAACATCCTATCGTAACCCCCAATTAAATACACAAGATATGGCTGGATACCGTATCATGACATTAACATCTGATTTTCCTTGACCGTGAGCTTAACAATTTCTTTAGAAAGTCTAATTGTCTCCAGGCGTGTTAGGCAGTCAACTTTCAGCATTTTTCTTGGAATTAAAATGATACTACACAGATTAACAAACTATTTGGGATTCCCAATGTCTGACAAAGTTTTTGATATAGTTTAGCCAAGGAATACAAAAGTCAGATATATATGGGATTCCTACCTCTGCCATGCAAATATAAGTAGCAGTACTATTCAGGACTGCCAGTAGATATCTAACAGAGGCATTCTCAATTGATTTCTGGGGCTGGGAATCAGCATAGCCCCAAATGCCCACACTGTACATGGCAGTGGTAAAATACTTGGCTTTGTAAATTTGCATTAATACCACAACCCTCCTTCTGTCCAGATTTCTGGCAAAATTAGCTAGGGCGACAGTGGCTTAAAAAATACCTTCTTTCTAGTTAAAACAGAGTGTGACCAGGTCCCCCTTTGATAAAAAAGGATGCCCAATTAGGAAAATCTATTAATAAACGCGACCTTAATATTATTATTAAAAATGTCTTGGCATTTAGCACTGTTCATTACTCATTTCATAATGAATGTTTTTGATGTATGTACATGCAGGCCCATGTTGTGCATGAATGTTGATAATCTGGTCATTACTCTTTGCAGCTCTAACTGATTATTTGACATTAAAACAGCGTTGTCTTGAGACAGTAATACTGGTATTGGACGCTTAACAATGTATGGCAGATCCTGGCATTGACTAACTAAAACTTGGCTAAGGCCATTTATGTATTAGGTAAAAAGTAAAGGGGCAAGAACACATCCTTGTCTAACCCATTTCCTTATAGGAAATTTGACAGTGCACTCTCCTGTGTTTCCATAACGAACCCTGGCATGAGCATCTCGGTATAGTTGGCTCACGAAGTTTATGAGCGGAATTTCTACTCCCATTTCCTCAAGGACATTCAAAAGTTTGTCATGTCTGATACAGTCGAATGTGGAACTAAGATCCATGAGGTCCATGAACAACTTCCAATGCTTGGCCCGCATATATTTACCCAACAAGTGATTTAAGTTTAGTCCCTGTTCGATCGTGCCTCAACCCTGTCGGAAACCATATTGTAGCACAGTGATCGAACCAGTATCTTCGGTCTTTGACTGCAATCTATTTGGTACAATATGGGTAGCCACTTTAAGGAAGGAGTCTAAAAGAGAAATTGGTTGGTAGCATGTAGGATTGAAAATTGGACCCAAAACCGATTCTAACCAAGATGGGATAAAACAGTGACAACAGCATGCTGTCAGAACTAAGGATAGTAATGGGCCCCAGAGAGGTAAGTTTGATTTATATAAGTCAACAGGGACTCCATACAGGCCTGGAGCTTTACCACCCAAGCTGGCATTTATAGCACAAATGACTTAATCTAATGTGAAGTGGACATCTAATGGGAATGGATTGGATGGTTCTGACTCTGATGGTGGTCGTCTGGACAGAGCCAGTAATACCGCCTGCACTTCATCATTGTACAGAGTGGAAAGATGATCCACCCATTGGTCCTTGCCGATAGTTATCTCTATTGATGGTAGGTCTCTGGGGGCAAAGAACGTTGTGTTGACTGCCTTCCAGAAGCGAGTATTGTCTCTAAGTATAGAGGCTTCATGCAAGGCTCGCCATGATTCAGCTCTCAGGGCATACTTGCGTTATTTCAGCACACAATCAGAGGACCTTCTGGCCGTCTTGATTTCCGACTGGTTTCTCTAAGGTTTATGCAAAGCTTTTTTCAGGTCAGTATGGGCTTTTGTGCATTTGAAATCAAACAATCCCTGCTTTGTATTGTGGAATGTATTTTCCACAAATATACTCCTCTTAACCCCTAAGGTGATGAACCCGAAGGAATTCAGGACTTCCGCATAAGAAGCAGACTCATCAAGACAACCTGAAAAATCTCATTTGCATTTAGTTAGAAGTGACTTTGTAAACTCAATTGGTACCACTTTGGTCCAGCTCAGAGAGTATCCATTATATTTATTTAGGGAAATATTCTGTTCGAAGTGTTCTGTTATGCCCTTTTTATTTAACATATTGCATGGAAATTGAAAGGTAATACTTATAGGAAAATGATCATTCATTGCGTTGGTATGGGTCACAAAGTTATTCAACCTGCTTGAGTGTCAATTTGAAATCAGAATATATAGTCAATAATTGAGCACAGCCCTCTGCCATTAAAAGTACTTCTAAAGAGGTACATATTTCATTTACAAATCCGAGATCGAATAAAAGCAGGATTGAATTTAGGTGATCCCTGAATGTTAAATGGAGGAAGTGGACAAAATCAACATCATCATCAAATGCTAAACCACATGTACCTCCCTTAGTAAGTGAACACAGAACGGAATTAAAGTCCCCTCCCCAGATGACACACATCTTTAGCTGTATCATTCCGTATGTTAGACCGGTTATTCTGTAATTTGTTCAACACTCCCATGGACGGATCTTTGGGTATATTGTTAAAAAAGTTCAACTCAGTGATACTATGCTCTTTGTCAACATGAAACAATACACTCAGGTAATAAATGTCCAATATCGTGAGCTCGATCTTTTTAACATTACCTCGATTGGACACATATGTGCACAAACCACCCTTATTCCTCCCGTACACTGATACAAACCCTGGCGAGTGAAATGTTTATTATGCAAGGCGTTCTCCAGCCAAGTTTCTTGCAGACATAGTACAGTAAAATCCTCTACAAAACCTAGCCATAACGGATTGCTAGCTATAGTTCACAGACTAGCCATGTTCCAAAATAATACGTCGCAGGCAGGCGTCCTACCACTGCCACTTTCACACTGTGCTAAGTTGTTACAATAGCTTGTGTTATAATTTTTTTCTGTATGGATCAATATGTTCTGGGTACGGGCAGAGGTGTTAACATTGGGAGGGAGACTGAAGCCTTTGTTGGGGAAGCTGTCATGTTTACAGCAGAGTCTGATTTTGCGACCCATAAAACCTTTCAGGCCATTCTAAATTCTGCAAATAGGGCCTCTGTTAATCCGGTTTTAGTTCCCAGCAAAAATAGAGCTTTATTTCTCAGGGCATCCCATGGTACTTTTGCCTATGTCAAAAGACCTGGCGGAATATTACCAAGGGGGGCGATAGGCAATTATCGCCGATTTAGCAAGCTGTCGCTAACTGATGTTAGCGGCAGCCTTTAGGCGATAGCGAGCGGTTTGGGGCCCGCTTTGCATGTCAGCGATATTTATCGCTAATGACATGCGAAGTGGGCGTACCCAACCTGTTAGCGACTGAAAGCAGTCGCTAACGTCGCTATCGCCTATTAGCAAGGCGGGCGTAGCAATGGAAATATTCCTGCTATTGCCAAAAACTAACGCCTGCTCAGACCAGTTCTTAGCCATGTTATCCAATGGGAGGTGGATAACATGGCTAAGAGCATTTCGTCGCTAATGCGTGAATATCGCTGTATTGTCAGCTATATTCACGCTATCGCCGGAAAAATTATCGCTTTTGAGATAAACGTTGCTAATAGCACGTTATCTCAGCGATAATATCCGTCGATGGTTAGCGATAAAAAAATCGTTGCTAAGCCTAGTTAGCGATAAATATCGCTACTCGTTGGTAATATGCCCCTAGGTACATTGACCCAAACTATTGTATAGGGGGTTGCTGCTGACGGTAAATCCAGCGTACAACATTACATTTGTGGATACATTGGAAGTGAAGAAAGAATCTCCTGGTTCACTCATATACTTGATTTGGCAAGAACCCTTGGGATGTTTTCTGCTGTATAATTATCGGTATTAAAATGTATAGTAGGGGGGGGTTGAGCCCATGACAGGATAATCAAGATTGGATGGTGACATTGAACCGGTTCTTTCATGGAGATCATTGCATAGCACCCCAACCCCATTATATTTACTTACAAACTGAGGCGTTAGTTTGTTGCATAGGCCAATTGATGTGTTAACCTTTGAGGGATAGTGTTGCATACCTAATTGGTTCTTTAGTATGGCTTCAATTACTACCACCCTAGCTGATAGCCTAGTTAGAGATGTGCTTACAGTTTTATGTAAATCATCTATTTTATCTGCCATCTTGCTGAGGTCAGCTGATTTGTTGCTGATTAAGGTGTTAATGGAGGGGCGGTCAAACACTTAGGGGCATTGAATAAAGCTATATCCTACCGGGCTGCTCTTCTGGACATCGCGCTTTCCTTCCACCGCTCTCCCCCGCCGCGGCACTTGCCATCGCGGCCGACGAGAGGGGGGAGCGTCCATTGAGGCAAAGAACAGTCGCCTACATTTCCCAGCGTCCTCTGCTTGGACGCCGGGACGCCACCTGCAGCGTCACTTTCCCGCGCCCGGAGGCTCATAAAGACGAGACGCTCCTCCCGCGTCGCGGGACGTGCGCGGGTGACGCAGGGCTGAGCCCGGGCAGAGGGTGGGCCGTCTGTGGCCATCAGAGGCCAGATGAGGCTGGGCTGGGCTTATCCCCTAACTTTTTTGTGAGGACAATTGGTTTGTATCCTTGGATTGTGGGACCATGGCCCTGAACATTGATAAAATCTTACCGGTGAAGGCAGGAGGAACCAGTAAAGGTATTTTGGATAATTATTTTACTAAGGTTGCCCAAGATATCGATAGGGAGAGTGTATTGGCCGAGCGCCGCGTTGAACGGCGACGGTGTGTCGAAGGTATGAAAAAGAGACCTCCCGTGGACCTTTCAAAACATACTTCCTCACCTGATGTGAGCTCTCGCACAGACTTTGATGATCCTCTTTCTAATGATAACGTCCCAATACTCTTGCGTGACACATCTTCTTCTTTACCCGATGTGTCCACTGATTTATACACGAATGTCATATCACTCCCTGGTAGTAATTCTTCCATCGGATCTGATGTGTCAATTAAGCCATCTTTACCAGTAGTTGGGACCGCTAAGAAGAGGACCAAGAACTCTGTGATGCTTAAGGTCTTTGGTCCACCACCTAGTAAAAGAAGAAAAAGGAATGGTGACCCGCCAAGAACGAGGATTAGCCATTCTGACTTTGGTAAACCTTCAAAGGGCATTGTAACAGCTGGGCCAGCTTTGAAGGGCCCTACTTCAACTGTACCTACCTCAAAAGTTGATATAATTACTGTACCAACTTCACCAGGTTTAGTCACCCCTCCACATTGTCCACCAAGGGAAGCACTGTCTCTTGCTCCTATGGAAAGTCTGGAACACATGATTAGGTCTTTTATTCTACCTGTAATAGAGAGGTTGAAGAGGGTTGAGCAACGGTTAGAGAACTTAGAGCTGGCCATTGGTAATACTGCTGGGTTAACTAAAAACCTTGCGAAGCCGGCACTATCCACTCCAGCAATAGTGCTATCTCCCACTCCTGTTGCCCATAAAGTTGTAAATAAAACCAACAAGCCTACAAATACTGAACAGCATTGGGCAAAACCACCCAAACCAGTCAAAAAATCGGCATCACTTGGAGTTAGTGTAGCACAGAAGTTAGATTAGAAAAAGTCCTACAACGGAGAGAGCCGAGGCGATTGGGGAAGTACTAGCCCCGTCTCAGTAGGCAACCACAGGGGTCGTCAAGTAGAATTACCCCCTGAAGTGGTACCCTTTGTGGTTGTCCTTACGGGAGTCCCTATATTACCAGATGGGAAAAGGGAAGGGTTCTTCCAGTTGAAAAACTAAAATATAAACTGGCTTAGTCAAAATCGACCACTCCCTTACAACATTAACTCCTTCGACGCTCATGACGAGCTCAGCTCGTCATGATGTACACCTCCATACACTCATGACGAGCTGAGCTCGTCATGAAAAATGGGAATTATCAAAGATCAGCACAGGAGGAAAATAACACTAGCATCGATGGTGTTAATGGTGAAATCCTGCATGTTCCGCGACTTCAATGGCTGGGAAGCATTTAAAAGACATAAAGGGGGACTTAATTGTTATAAACTTTAGATATCCCGGAGCGGTTAGATATATTCTAAACTGGTCCCCAGGTAATGCAGGAAATTCAATTGTCCCCTGTGAATTTTACCCAAGACCTCTACTGACCCCTATAACATGCCCCGGGTCCCTATCTTACCCGCAGACCAACCTTCCTATACATCTTAAAAAACCATATAGGACGCATGTATTCAATCCTGTAAATTTCGAAAACTTATCCAGGTGGGATACTGTACCATTTAAGAGACATAGAAATAGAAATGGGAGGATAGACCACTTGTTGCCATTCACCCCGCTGGAAGTCGCAAATAGATTTGACGCCTTCTCAGGCTTTGATGACTGCTATTGACAGACAGAGCCCCCTAATACCATGCTACCCACTACTGACAACCCACTTGGTAAAGTATAAACTCGCACATTAATAAAAAACTTGAAACCAGTACAAACTATTCTAGCTGTAACTGTCCCTTATTCTGACTAATGGTTATTGGTGAACTGTGAGCCTGACCAAGGCGTAAAAGTTAGCTCCCCTGCTTCCAACAATCTTTCTGGACCTTTGGATTGTGAACCAACTAAGCAAGACATGGCTGAAGATCTAGTCAAAAATCTTATCCTGGAATGTGGCGGGTCTTAAGAGTAAATTGCCCATTCCAGAGTGGGGCTCCCTAATGGCTTTGCATGATATTTGCATGTTGCAAGAAACTTGGGCACTAAAAGAAAGCGTAGTCCAGGGTTTTGCAACATATGATATTCTGATATTCTGGCAAGCATGGGTGCTATGGGTAGACCCTCAGGAGGACTGTCCATATGGGTTGGCACACACTTGGTAATAAATGTAACACCAATTCCAACTAACTCAATGGATGTTCAGTGTGTCTTGCTGATCTTGCCAAATGGGCCAAACATCGGCTTGATTAATGTATATTCAAGGCCAGTTAGGCGGGGTCTTCAGTCAAAAACTATTGAAACACTGTTAACCCTCATACAATCGATTGACCCCTCTACTGTATTAATTTTGGGTGGTGATTTTAACTGCCATTTTGAGCCCCTTATGGACCAAAACTTTGGCGAATCAGATGATGTAGATCTACTTTGGAATATCCCAGAACCACTGACCCCTCAGGTCAAGGCATGGACACCCCTTGTTCTGCAAATGCAGTCGGTTGCTCTAGCTACTTCGCTAAGAGCCTGCAATGGGAGAGTGGAGCCTGACAGACCAGGGAGAGCCACGTTTAATCGATTAAATCAGACCTCAATAATCGATTATATTTTTATGGAGGCTAAACATTAGGATAGGTTGTCTGAATTTAGGGTCATCAAAAGGTCTGACAGTGAGCACAATGCCTTAGTTCTGTCCCTTAAACCAGGGAGTTTCGGGTTGAAGGGCTCAACTATGACTAATCACTCCAATACTGTGCCACTAATAATAACAAACTGTAGACGTAGGGTTAAATGGCCAGATCTACAAGCATCGACTACCAAACTTGCAGAACTGTATGAAACTATTATTCCGTTCATTGAAGAGATGGGGAAATCTGGGTATCAGGGTAGGGCAACCCAAATACATAACCAATTGGTTGCCACACTAAAAGATATTTTGTACCCAGTAGGAAGGGCAAATAATATACGGACCACAATCTCTCGATGGTTCTCATAGGTAGGCCAAAAAGACATTGCTTACAGCACTTAAAACCAATGATAGCGAGGCCATTAGGATACATCGCATTACCTATAAAAAGCAAAACTGTGAAGCTAAAAGGGAATTGGAAGCCGCAATGTGGGAAGAGTTGGGATCTGCACTCAAGAATAAGGACTCCAAACTATTCTGGTCCATTGTCACCACTGGCATTAGCGGGCATACCCATGCACTTGCCCCAAATATTGCCCCCTCCATCTGGGAAAGTCAGTTTGCTGCTTTATATGGCACTTCGGAGCCTGACGCTTTGCCTCGTATTTCTGTAGAACCCCAGAAAATGCAGGGCGTCAATGGGACTGAGGATTGTGGATGGTCGACTGAAGCCCCTACGCCCCACGTTCTGGTGGAATCTTTCACCCTAACAGAGGTTGAGACAGCCATAGGCAAATTGCTCCCCAACAAGGCCCCAGGATTGGATAAACTGCCGGGGGATTTGTTTAGGAGGCAGCCGAAAATGTGGGCTCCCTATCTGGTCGTTTTATTTAATGGCATTGTGCAGGGCGAAAACCCACCCCCTACTTGGCTAGGAGCAGAAATTGTCACTATTCTAAAAAAGGGCTGCCCGCTTATCCCTTCTAATTATAGACCCATCAGTCTAATTGATACTTCACAAAAGCTGATGGGGAGGGTTATCCTTGATAGGATCCTTGGTTGGATCGAAGTTAAAGGGATCCTTTCTATATTGCAGGCAGGGTTCAGGTCCGGAATATCTACTCTAGACCGGATATTTCGCCTGCAGGTCCTGTACTGGAAAACAGTAAAGGTGGAGGGTGGCAGCCTCTACCTTGTGTTTGTGGACCTGCGGGCGGCATTTGATCTGGTTCCCCGCGTCAAATTGTGGAAGGTGTTGGCAGACCTAGGACTCCCTCCATACCTACTAAATGTACTAGCTAGGTTACATTTAAATAATTTTGCACAAGTCAGGTGTGGTAGGCATGGAGAACTCACAGATCAGTTTTTAGTCCAAAAAGGAGTTCGCCAAGGGTGCGTGTTGGCACCCACACTTTTTAGCCTTTACATTAATGGCCTTGTGGAACATTTGAATGGTGTGGTTAACAACGATGCCCCTAAACTGGTCACGGGTAGAGTGCCCGCTCTGAAGTTCGCAGACGACACATTGTTGTTGTCTAGAACTTCATCGGGCATTCAAAAAACTCCTGATGGATTTGTTGAGTTCTGTGAGCTTCGGGGACCAGAAATCAATCTGGGAAAACTAAGTTTATGATTTTTAATCCCGCTAAGCGGGTACGTCCAAACCCAGTCTTACATGGTACCCCCCTTGAAAGGGTAAACACATTTGTTTATCTGGGTGTTACTCTAACTGAGAACTTTGATTGGAACACCCAGATTGCCAAATCCACACTTAAGCTATCCCAGCTTGCTGGGGGTATAAGTAAAGTCTTTAGGGAGTCAGCATTTAGGCCGGTGTCCCCAGCTCTGAAAATATATTGCCGCCAGGCAAGAATGGCAGCAATTTACGGGGCTGAACTTTGGGGGCACAAGCAGATACCGAACCTCAAAAAGGCAGAACAGTTTTTCCTGAGAAACCTAGTTGGGTTACCGCCTAGTACGCCTATGATTCCTCTTAGGCTAGATCTGGGCATGGTCCCATTAGAAGAGATTATTAGTGCAAGACCAATCATGTACTGGAAGAGGCTGTGGTCAGTCCCCGAACTGGCCGCATATAGAGCAAAGTTCTCTGAGATTTTGTCCCTCCTTATACACAAAAAGATCCCTTGGCTTCAGCACATTTGTGCGGTTAGTACCGGGCTAGGTCTATCGGATCTGTGGGAAAACCCAGAGACGTATTGCCCAGGGATATCAAAGAAGGAACTTCTCTCCCACATAAGTAAGCAGACTGCTCAGATGCTTGCGAGCTCTACATCATTGGGTAGGTTAACTTCTGAATTCCTCCAAGTGAAACTTGAATCCAAAATTGAGGAATTCTTGGACACAATTGAACCCCTGTTTGCTCGAAAATTATATCTTCAGCTAAGGCACGGTACTCTACCTATTGGATCTTTTACATCTAAGTGGGCAAAAACTAACATCGAAGTTTGCCCTGCATGTAATTACAAAAAAGAGAATGCAACCCATGTACTGTTTTTTTGCCCTGATATTCTGCCATAAGGAAATGTTGGCTGACCCCTATTTGTAAGAACTTGGGATTTTTGCACTTTACAAAGGCTTGCAGGATATTAACCTATGACACCCATCCTCCGATTGTGTTTGCGGTTTCACGCTATCTTTTAAGCATGAGGCGCAGGAGACAAACTATTATTGTTTTATTGATCGTGCTGATGTATTTTATGTGCACTTTTATGGTCAATCGACCGAAATAAAGTTATCAATGATAACCCTTCCTACAGACCTCTGGCTTTCTACATTTATTAGTTTAAAAAAGAAAATGGTGTTATTTGACCTAATTGCTGTTTGAATTTTGATGATAATTTTTTAGACTACCTCCGCATTTCTAGGGCGTTTAGATGGGGGTTGTGGGTGTCTGTCCAGATCACTCACATATATGTACCCTGACACATTTTTAACGCATCCGTTCTGGGGGGATTGACCAGATAAGACCTCAACTTGGCTTACTGGGGAGGCGTTGCATTCAGTTATCTGAGGGCTAATGGCCACCCCTCCACCTGCCTTTCCGTGAATTAAAGACTCTGCCACTGAGTTAACTGGTTTTTCAATAATCCCCATTGCCCCAGTTAGGTAGTTCATTAAGGATTTCTGTGAACCTCGTGCAGGTATAAATGTGCTCCCCGCCTTTCTCTTACCCATCCCACACCATCTCTTGTACGAAAGCTATTGATCTTATCAGTCTCAAAATATAAGATATAAAAACGCTTGAACTTGTGGAGCCAACAAGCTGTATTTCCAGAAAGCCAATAATACAGTAAAATAAACCTCTAATAACTTCTTATACCTTCAACAATGGGACCAATAGCGTGCAGGTTCCTGTAAAATACTCTGTTCCGATTTGGACCATATGTATTGCACGTATTTTCCACTGTATCACTGGCTTGCTCTACTGATTGCCCATGCAAATAATGTCATATGGCAGAATATCCTTACTTGCATGAGCCCATTAATGGCCTTTAGGCGAATCAGAGAAAACATTTTCTAACTTCGGGCGTGATTATGCAAAAGAGACTCACCCCTGCGCACTTGGAGTCCCGTTGTGAAATGATCAAGGGGGTGGCCCAGCCCAGCCTCCTTCGGTCTCGGACGGGCTAAAACAAGCCGTCTTGGCCCAGGCTGACTCGGGCACGCCATGTGGGCTTTCCGCACAGCGGGACCCCCACAGTGCTTTTGTGGTGTTCCACGCCTGTCACCCCTCCTCCAGGCTAACAAAGGATCAGGCAAAAAGTGCTGTGTGCAAGGTGCAGGGTTCAGGGCAAAAGTGCTGAGTGCTTGCTTTTACATTGTCAAAATGTACTTCGGGTGCTTAAAATGTCCAGAACCCTCACCACCCCTAAACACCATCCATCCCTGACCCCATCACAATTCCTGAACACTGTCTATCCTTGCCCTTTTAAAAACTCTCAACATGCCTAAACTACACCCTTCCTTGATCACTTAACTTCACCCATACCTGAACACTAAAATCCCTTCACAACCCTAAACTTCACTCCTCCGTGAACCATAAAAACCCTTAGTTGGTTGGCATAGACAATTCATCCTTGAGCAATAAAAACAACTCACCACCCATATACACCACCCATTCCTGATCTCTAAAAAACCTTTACCACACCTTAACTCCACCCTTCCCTGAACACCAAATCTTCATTTTTACATCAGAATTTCAACCATCCATGAACCATAAAAATCTCATCACCACTGAAGATTTTCTAACCTTGAATCCAAAAACCCCTGCACTACCCATAAATTTCAACACTTTTAATCCAATTTTGGATTTTTCCTTAAAATGATCTTTTTGCTTAAAGTTTACTTACATTTTTTAATATTTAACTTTTCCTTAAAATGGTCTTTCCCTAAAATTGTTTTTCCAATCCTTTTTTTTCCAATTTGGTTTCTCAGTTTTCGTCGTTCTACTAATTCATACACATCACCAAGAAACCTTTTGTGACAAAATGCACCCTTTGTGTAGTCACCCTAATTGTTTCTGAATTTTGCTTCTGGTTTTCAGACATTGCACACTGTGCACTGCTATCCATTACCTAGTGTAGATATGTCGACCATAGTAACAATTAGAAATTGGCTAATACCTGATTGGCATATCTAGCCCTTTTTTTAGGTCATAGTACATGGTGTGGAAACTACACACATGACATGGAAGGTTAAATGTCAACTGTAGACTGCAGAATTTACTGTGGCATTAACTACTCCGTGTAGCGTGACTGCTACAGTTTCAACCTGAAGGTCAACCTTTTAAAATATCCCTTTTGGACAAGAAAAAGACTCCCTTTTACATATTGAAAAGTCACCCCGTAAAGTTCTTGTGGCCAACAAAGTAGGGATCATTTTATCGATCAGTAGGACATGGGGGGGATGGGGCAAGACTTCACAAAGTTCCAAGATGGCAGCCAACTAAAGAGCTACACTGACCAGAAGACGTTTTAGCAAAATGTGGGGATCCAACTGGGTGGATCAGGCAGAAGCAAGAGGCAGGATGGGCTATATCAAGAATACCCACATACCACATAGGAGGCCAAAAACAGTCACTGTCTGCGGCAGCAGTGGGGTGTTAGATGCCCCTCCCCGAACGCCAATCTAGAAGCCAAGCTGGGGCCTATGTGTTCCTTACACTAAGACTTGGTATGATGTTGGGCATGCAAGGAGCGGTGCAGAGCTCTCTGCGCACAACACCCAAACATCAGAAGTGAACAAGGCTGAAGAGCTCCATGGTCATCCCCACACTGTGGCTGTATGAAGGGCCCATACACTGGCCGCATGGGAACTGGGCAAACCAAGGCACTGATTGCACAAGGTTAAAATGACCCTCTTTTACAATAGATGACCCATTTTGTACACATTTCCACAAATTCCCCCCAGTTATAGCCCTAGGTCAAGTCTACTTCAGGCCTCCCCAGTAGTCCTTATGATGATCTTTGCAAATACCGTGAGTTGAGGGCCCTGGTCTATCCAGGGAACAGAGAATATAGTGGAATTGAGAGCCAAGGGAATGGCAACCTGTATCAATACCATAAGGTCCATAATGCAGTACCATGCATCTAGCTGAACTACATCCCTGAATGATCTGTTGAATCTGTGGGTATAGACACAATGTACTTGAGGGCATCCAGATTTCCATTTACTCAAACCTTTGCTCAGCACTTTACAGGACTATCAGGCGGGAAATTACATACAAATGCTCACAGTCTAGTTCCACAACACCACAACACATCGGTAGAGCACTTGCTTGTACGTAGAACCCTTTGAGACAGTCTGAAACTCAGTGCTATAGCCCACTATGGATGGCCAACGGGTCATAACTAATGAGAGTAGAGAGACCTCGGCCATGCACAGGAGAAGTCAAACAACCCCTCCAACATCATATTTGTTGTCTTAGTGAAAGTGGCCTGTTAGACCTGTGTGAGAAAGTCATCCTTTTGCCCCATTATCATCCCCATTTTTTGTTTGGTACTAGTGGTCACTGACCCTGACTGTTCCCTAGACTTTGCTTACCAGACCCAGTCCCTGTGCTCTGCTGTAAAGGTATATGATATCATTACAACTGGGACTGTCAGACCCTGCAAGCCCCTAGTAGATAAGAGGGCTAGGGGGTATCAACCTACCTATAAGTCCCCAGTATATATTAGGGCTAGGAGGTTTAGAGGCTTAATAGATATCCTGCACTATTGTGTGTACTGCTGGGTTGCCTGCTGTTTCACTCCTCATCAGCCAGGACATCTTGGCTCCAGTGGCATGGAGAGCACGATACCCACATCTGGGCATACCCATCCCACTTGGGGTGACAAATGCAAAAAGAACAATTGATGGACAGAATGCACAACAATGTCATACATTCACCACAGTACAGAGATCTGCACCTAAATCGATCGTTTTTTTGCTCCCCATGCCATTTCAATTTGAACCAGCCATAAGTAAATCAGTCTTGACCCTGTTCCAAATGGGAACAGTCCAGTTCTTACTGCCAGGCCAGATCCTCCTTGGACTGAAAACAAGCAACCTAAGACCAGTTTCGGGGTTTCACCCCTCATCAGTCAGGATAGCTTGACTCCAGTATCATGGAGAAGAAGAGACGCACGTCTGGGCATACCCGTTCCAGTCGAGGTGACAAATGCAAAAAGAACAATTGTTGGACAGAATGCAGAACAATGTCATACATTCACCCTAGTACAGAGAATCAGAGATGGAGGCCTAAATCCATTGTTTTCTTGCTCCCCAAGCCATTCCAGTTTGAACCCAGCCATATGCAAATCAGTTTTTACCCTGCTCCCAATGGGAACAGTCCAGCCCAAACTGCAAGGCCAGGTCGTCCCTGGACTGGAAACAAGCATCCTAGAACCGGTTTTGGGGTTTTACCCCTCATCTGCCGGGATAGCTTGACTCCAGTGCCATGGAGAGCACGGGACCCACATCTGGGCATACCCGTCCCATTCGGGTGACAAATGCAAAAAGAACAATTGATGGACAGAATGCAGAACACTGTCATATATTCATCCAAGTACAGAGATATGGGACTAAATTATTTTGCTCCCTATGCCATTCATTTGCTCCCCATGCCATTCCAGTTTGAGCCCAGACATACGCAAATCGGTCTTGACACTGTGCCTTATGGGAACAGTCCATCCTGAATTGCCAAGCCAGATCTTCCCTGAACTGAAAACAAGCATCCTGGAACTGGTTCTGGGGAAACACCCCTCATCAGCCAGGCTAGCTTGAATCCAGTGGCAAAGTGAGCAAGGGGCCCAAGTCTAGGCATACCCTGCCAACTTAGGGCAAACAAAGCAAATGCAAGGAGATGATGGCCAGAGCACTGAAACTTTTCAGACACTCAACCCCAGTCACAGATCTGAGTTGAATCCATCAATGTTATTTCACTCACTTCACAACCTCAGTTCAGACACAGCTATATGCAAATAAGTCTTGACCATGTGCCTCATTGGAACAGTCCTGCCCGAACTGTTAAGACAGGTCTTCCCTGACCCAGAAACAAGCATCCTAGGACCGGTTTCGGGGTGAAAAGAATAAAAATCTTCTTAAAGACCTGTTATTATTAATGTTTGTAACAGTTATCGCTCATGTCATGTTTGGAATATTTCATTAAAATATATATTACTATAATACTGAGTATACATTTTATTTTATTACATTTGCATGTGTTAGTCAGCTGGGGTTTTAGTGTATTGTATTTAATTTGTGATCCTTTTTCATATATAAATTGTTGTTTTGGTGCTTACTTTCATTTTTCTTTATCAGAATGACATTATTGTTATTGATATTTTAGCTTTTAATCTTTTATCATGAATAGTATATTTTATTGTGATGGCAATCTTTAAAAAAATTGGAGTTTCTATTTTTGAATGTGTGTATCAAAGTATATATTATGGTGAGAGGAGGTCTGCCACTCTTTCATAAGGATGATGTTATCAGTGACGACATCAGTGATGTCATTTGAGATGTCATGAGTGATGTCATCAGTGATGTCACTGACCATGTCGTGATGTAACATGTGACGTCATCAGCAGTGCATTGCGGGCGCGCGAGTTATAGTTAGCTGAACTAACTATAACGGGGGGATTTGTAATGGTTTTGTATGAGTGAAATGTCCAGCTAACTATAACATGTGTGAAACCTATGTTTTTTTCAGTGAATTTCTAAGGTTTTTTAAATGCTAATTCTTAACTATAACGTGACTGAAACTTTTGGTTGTTTCAGCGAATTTCTAAGGTTTTTTAAATGCTAATTCCTAACTATAACGAAGCTGAAACCTATGGTTTTTCCAGTGAATTTGCTAGGTTTTTTAAATGCTAATTCCAAACTATAACATGACCGAAACCTATGGTTTTTTCCGTGAATTTCAAAGGCTTTGTAAATGATAAATTTTTAAATGTATTAATTGTTATTTTTTTATACTGATTTACTATATTGTTTTTAGCTATTTATTTTTAGATAATTTATGTTTTAAATTACATTACATATTTTTAATATAAATTAAAAAAATGTTTTTAATAATATTGAAATTGTAATATTTGTGTATTTTATTTTATATTTTTTTAAATGTATATATATATTTTATATAGCAGGCAATGATATCCTATGGAAGGAATTTCAAGTTACTATAAGTACGGTTAGAATTACTTTTCAGGATCAGTAGTGGGCTGAAAGATGCAGGACTGAGGTCCCTCCTGTTAACAGGTGAGTACATCGGAATTCGTAGTTTGGCTGATTTTAGAGAAACTTTTAAAAGTTCCAAAACTCCACACTTAGAAGAATTTCCGAATGAAACCAGTCAATGTTAGCCTATGGAAGGAAATTCAAGTTACTGTAAGTACGGTTAGAATTACTTTTCAGGATTAGTAGTGGGCTGAAACATGCAGCACTGAGGTCTCTCCTGATAACACGTGTGTAAATCGGAATTCGTAGTTCGGCTGATTTTAGAGGAATTTTTAAAAGTTCCAATAGTCCACACTTACAAGAATTTCCAAGTGAAACCAGTCAATGTTAGCCTATGGAAGGAAATTCAATTTACTGTAAGTACTATTAGAATTACTTTTCAAGATCAGTAGTGGGCTGAAAGATGCAGCACTGAGGACATTCCTGATAACAGGTGAGTAAATTGGAATTCGTAGTTTGGCTGATTTTAGAGGAATTTTTAAAAGTTCCAAAACTCCACACTTAGAAGAATATCCAAGTGATACCAGTCAATGTTAGCCTATTGAAGAAAATTAAAGTTACTGTAAGTACGGTTATTTATTTATTATTATTTTTTATTTATTTGAGATTTTTATTGCGCGACAATTACCCGTGGGTGTCTCGGCGCATATGATTACTCAGATAAGGACCGATGCCCACCAGCTTGCTGGTCAAATAACCAGGTTTTAAGGAGCTTACGGAAACCTACCAGGTTGGGGGCGGGTTTAATGATCAGAGGGAGGGTGTTCCATAGCTTAGGCTACCATGAAACGCCTGTCTCCCCAGGTCACTGTTTTGGTTCGAGGGACTGAGAGCATGCAAATGTTTGCAGATCTGAGCTGTCTCTTTGGGGTGTGCAGTTTAAAGGCCTCTCTCAGAAACCTGGGTCCTATATTGTGTACGGCTTTATAGGCAATACATAATGCCTTGAATTTGATACGGTTTTCAACTTTTAGCCAGTGAAGCTGTCGAATGGCTGTAGTTGTCGGATGGCGTCGGGGAATACCGAGCAGAATTCTGGCTGCCGCATTCTGTATGGACTGGAGTTTCATTAGGACTTGTTTTTGAGTGTTCAGAAAGAGGGCATTCCCGTAGTCCATCTTCGAGAATACCAAGGTAGTAATGAGAGTTTTCCCTGCTGATGCTGGAAGATAGGGCATGACTTTCCTGATTTTCTTCAGGACATAAAAGGCGGATGATACTACCTTGTTTACATGATGGTTAAAGACCAGCTTATTGTCGAAAATAACTCCCAGGTTTCTGACCTTGGCAACTGGGACAGGCGGGGGGCCCATCTGGCTTTGCCACCAGAT
Organism: Lissotriton vulgaris; assembly: GCF_964263255.1. NCBI lineage: Eukaryota > Metazoa > Chordata > Amphibia > Caudata > Salamandridae > Lissotriton > Lissotriton vulgaris. Next base: position 496,352,681 of record NC_141685.1, read on the forward strand.
GGGTGACCATTCCGGGGATAGGTTGCCAAAGGTCATAACCTCGGTCTTATCCGAGTTAAGTTTCAGACAATTTGTTGACATCCAGGAGCAAACGACCAGCATTGCTTCTTGGAATTTTGCTGCCACCATTGGACCATCCTTATGCACCGCCAGGACTAGTTGGGTGTCGTTTGCATAAGATGTCAGACGCAACCCATGGGTTTTTATTACCCTCGCTAAGTCCGCTACATAGATGTTAAACAGCGTCGGACTTAGCGAGGAGCCCTGGGGGACCCCACAGGGGATTGCAGAGACAGGAGAATAAAAATTACCTAATTTCACTGTCTGCGTGCGACTGTTCAGGAAAGATGAAATAAGATCTCCAGCCAAGTCGACAATCCCCAGGGCTGTGACACGGTCGATCAAGATGGCATGATCGACCGTTAGAATTACTTTTCAGGATCAGTAGTGGGCTGAAAGATGCAGCACTGAGGTATCTCCTGATAACAGGTGTGTAAATCGGAATTTGTAGTTCGGCTGATTTTAGAGGAATTTTTTAAAGTTCCAAAACTCCACACTTAGAAGAATTTCCAAGTGAAACCAGTCAATGTTAGCCTATGGAAGGAAATTCAAGTTACTGTAAGTACAGTTAGAATTACTTTTCAAGTCAGTAGTGGGCTGAAAGATGCAGCACTGAGGTCTCTCGTGATAACAGGTGAATAAATCAGAATTCGCAGTTCAGCTGATTTTAGAGGAATATTTTGCTCAATAGTGAAGGAAGGGGGCGGGGCTTGAGGTGACATGTGTGTAAACAAGCCCTGTGGCACGTTTTAAGTTGGGGAATTAATTCCTCTCCAATCCTGAGGTCCCCTGTCCACCAACTAACCCACCAGGTATCTCCAGTATGCACCAGGGAGCTGTGTTGCTGAGAGGTATTCAGAGGCCACGCCCCCTTTTAACAACACTCTGCAACGCAGCTCTGTGGCGCTCATTGGAGGTACCTGGTGGGCTAGTTGGCCCCTAGGGGACCTCTAGATTGAAGAGGAATTAATTCCCCTACTTAAAACGTGTCACAGAACATGTTTGCACACATATCACCTCAAGCCATGCCCCCTACCTTCACCACTGTGCAAACGCACCCCGTAGCGTGTACTAAGTTGGGGGATTAAGTCCCCTTGCAAACTGGAGGTCCCTGGGGGCCAACTAGCCAACCAGGAACCTCCATTATGCTCCAGGGGGCTGCGTTGCAGAGAGGTGTAAAAAGGGGCGTGGCCTCATTACACCTCTCTGCAACACAGCCACCTGGCGCGTTTCCAAAGGGGGAACTAATTCCCCTTGAATACTTGGGGTCCCGGGGAACAACTAGCCCACCAGGAACCTCCAGTATGCGCCTGGGGGCTGCGTTGCAGAGAGGTGTAAAAAGGGGCATGACCTCATTACACTTTTCTGCAACGCAGCCCCCTGGTGTGTTTCCAGAGTGGGAACTAAATCACCTTGAATACTGGGGGTCCCTGGGGGCCAACTAGCCCACCAGGAACCACCAGTATGCGCCCGGGGGCTCAAAAGAGGCGTGGCCTCATTACACCTCTCTGCAACAGACCCCACTGGCACGTTTCCAGAGGAGGAACTAAATCCACTTGAATACTTGTCCTTGGGGGCCAACTATCCCACCAGGAACCTCCAATATGCGCCAGGGGGCTGCGTTGTAGAGAGGTGTAAAAAGGGGCGTGGCCTCATTACACCTCTCTGCAACGTAGCCCCCTGGCGTCTACTGGAGGTTCCTGGTGGGATAGTTGGCCCCCAGGGACCCCCAGTATTCAAGGGGAATTACTTCCCCCTCTGAAAACGAGCCAGGGGGCGCGTTTGCAGAGAGGTGCAATGAGGGGGAATGGCCTTCTCCCAAATTCCTTTTTTTTTCTAATTTACTTTTAAGAAGGAGGGCTGTGTAGGACAAAAAAGAACCAGAAGCATGCTTCATTTGTAATTAGCCCCCGGGAGGGCCAAATCCCGGGGCAATGTTGTTTATTAATATTGGGGGCCGATTGGGCCCCCCCAGCCCCGGGGTATGTTTGTGGGGGGCTCACGACCCCCCTCACAGCCCCCGGGATCGCCACCCCCGGGGTTTCTTTTTGTTAACAAAAATGGGGGGCCCAGAGGGGCCCCCGAGCTCCGGGGACCACCACCACAATGTGCTCTAATGTTATGTATGCAGGGTGGTCACGGCCCCCCTGCAGCCCCGGGGACCACCACTCCCGGGGCTTCTTTTTTTTAATAATAATGGGGGCCAAGAGGGGCCCCCCAGCCCCAGGGACCACCACCCCGGGGCTTTTGAATGCTGGGAGGGGGGCCGCGCAGCCCTCCTCCTGGAGCCTTGTGGTGGCCCAGGGGACTGCAACCCCCCAGGGCCGGCTCCTGCAGTGTCCCGGGGTGCTCTCTCTTCCAAAAACAAAGACGATTGCTTTTCTACATGGGGAGCAGCATGTTAGCTGCTCCCCATGTAGGGAAGCAATGCTGGCTCCCGCAGGAAGCGGGGAGCCGGCAGGGACCGTGAGGGGATTGGGGACCCCCCACAGTCCCCAACGGAGTGGGCCAGCCCCGTGTGATGGGGTCCCTGGGGCTACAAGGGGCCTGGGAGGGGGGCCACCCAGCCCCCTCCAAAAAAAAATGGCCGGCCCCGGGGGATGGAATCCCTGGGGCCAAAACTAGCCAAAGGAGGGAGGCAAAGGCAGCCTCCCTCCTAATAAAAAAAATATTTTTAAAAAACCCATGCACCAGGGGATGGGGTCACCAGGGCAGACTATGGCCTTGGGAGGGGGCCACACCGCCCCATTTCTGATTTTTTTCTTAAAAAAAAATAAAATTGGGGGCAGGCCCTGGGGGATGGGGTCCCCAGGGCCCAAAGAATTGAAAAATTAGGGGGGGGGCTACACAGCACCCCTTCTTAAAAAAAAAAAACTGGCATCGCGCCGGAGGCCAAACCCCTCCTTTCATCACTCTGCAAACGCACCCCATGGCGCGCTTGCAGAGGGGGAAAGAAGTCCCCTTGAATACTGGGGGTCCCTGGGGGCCTTCTAACCCACCAGGAACCTCCAGTATGCTCCAGGGGGCTGCATTGCAGAGAGGTGTTCTGAGCCACGCCACTTTTTACACCTCTCTGCAATGCAGCCTTTTGGAGCTTACTGAAGGTACCTGGTGGGCTAGTTGGACCCCAGGGTTCCCCAGGATTCAAAGGGACTTAATTCCCCAACTTAAAATGCGCCAAAGGCGTGTTTTTACAGTGGGGTGAAGGGAGGGGGGACTGAGTTCACATGTGTGCAAACACGCCCTGTGGTGCGCTTTAAGTTGGGGAATTAATTCATTGTCAATACTCAGGGTCCCTGGGAGCCAACAAGCCCACCAGGTACCTCTAGTAAGAGCCATAAACTGCGTTGCATGCAGAGTTTTGTAAAAAGGGGCGTGGCCTCTGAACACCTCTCTGCAACGCAGCCTCTTGGCGCATACTGGAGGGACCTGGTGGGCTAGTTGGCCCCCAGGGACCCACAGGATTGAGGAGGAATTAATTCTCTAACTTAAAATGCACCTCAGGGTGTGCTTGCAGACATATAACCATAGGCCACGCCTCCTTCAGTCGCCACTGTGCAAACGTGCCCTGTGGCTCGTTTTAAGTTGGGGAATTAATTCTCTTTCAATACTGAGAGTCCCTCAGGGCCAAATAGGCCAACAGGTATCTCCAGTATGAGTCAGTGAGCTGCATTGCAGACAGGTGTTCAGAGGCCCCCTCCTCTTTACACTTTGATGCAACGTCGCTCTGTGACACTTACTGGAGGTATGTAGGGGGCTAGTTTGACCCTAGGGACCTTTAGGATTGAAGGGGACTTAATCTCTCAACTTAGAAAGGTGACAGGGTGCGTTTACACAGTGGTGAAGGGAGGGGAGGGGCCTGAAGTGATGTGTGCAAAGACGACCTGTGCAGCGCTTTAAGTTGGGGAAAAAATTCCACTTGAAACCTGAGGGACCATGGGGGCCAAGTAGCCCAACAGGTGATTCCAGGAAGCGCCACTGCGCTGCGTTGCAGAGAGGTGGTGCAGGCCGTGCTCCTTTTAACATCCTTCTACTATGCAGCTCTGTGGCGCTTACTGGATGTACTTCGAATTCCGATTTACTCACCTGTTATCAGGATAGACATCAGTGCAGCAGCTTTGAACCCAGTACTGATCCATTAAAGTAATTCTAACCATACTTACCAGTACCTTGAATTCCTCCCATAGGCTAACATTGACTGGTTTCACTTGGAAATTCTTCAAAGTATGGAGTTTTGCAAATTTAAAATATTCACCTAAAATCATCCGAACAACGAATTCCGATTTACTCACCTGTTACCAGGAGATAACGCAATGCTGCATCTTTTAGCCCAGCACTGACCCTGAAAAGTAATTCTAACCATATTTACCAGTAACTTGTATTTCTTTCCATAGGAATCCATTGTCTGGTTTTCACCAGAAAAGTTTCCAAGTGTCTATTTTCAGAAACTACAAATATTCCTAAAAAATCGCCTGTATGACTTAAATGCATTCTTTCAACTGTTTACAGGAGATGCACTAGTGCTGGATCCAGGATCCACCACTGAGTAAGAAAAAGTAACAATAACACTACTTACCTGCTAAGTGAATTTCCCTCCATACGGTAACATTGACTGGCTTCACTTGGAAATTCTTCTAAGTGTGGAGTTTTGGAACTTTAAAGTATTCACCTAAAATCTGCATCTTTCAGCCCACTACTGATCCTGAAAAGTAATTCTAACTCTACTTACAGTAACTTGAATTTTGGAAATTCTTCTAAGTGTGGAGTTTTGGAACTTAAAAAAATTCCTCTAAAATCAGCCGAACTACGAATTCCGATTTACTCACCTGTTATCAGGAGAGACCTCAGTGCTGCATCTTTCAGCCCAGTACTGATCCTGAAAAATAATTTTAACTGTACTTACCAGTAACTTGAATTTCCTTCCATAGGATAGCATTGCCTGCTACATAAAATATATATAAATTAAAAAATATATAAAATAAAAATAAAAATTACAATTTCAATATTTTTAAAAACATGTTTTTTAATTTATATTAAAAATATGTAATGTAATTTAAAAAATAAAATATCTAAAAATAAATTGTTTAGAACAATGTAGTAAATCAGTATAAAAACATATAACAATTAATACATTTAAAAATTATCATTACCAAAACCTTTGAAATTCACTGAAAAAACCTAAGGTTTCAGCCACGTTATAGTTAGGAAAAAGTCTTTAAAAACCTTAGAAATTCACTGAAAAAACAATAGGTTTCAGCTACATTATAGATAGGAATTAGCATTTAAAAAACCTTAGAATTTCACTGAAAAAAACATAGGTTTCACACATGTTATAGTTAGCTGGACATTTCATTCATACAAAACCATTAAAATTCCCCCGTTATAGTTAGTTCAGCTAACTATAATTTGCGCGCCCGCAATGCACTGCTGATGACGTCACATATTACATCACTCAGCACCGGCGGCGCGACGAAGGTGCGCCAAAGGCAAGCCCGTCTGCGCCCGTCCGCGCCCATCCGCGCCCGTCCGCGCCCGACCGGGACCAGGGGCCACACACCCTGTCAGATTTTCTAATGTTTATTTACGATACACTTCCTCCCAAATTCATGCGCTGAGGCCTCAATTGAACTCTAGTTGTAGCACTTTTGAGGCACCCAGTCAGGGTCCCTCATTTTGTGCTAACTGTAATTTCTCACTTGAAACTCCTCAAATGTGTCATAGTAAGGTCTACTAATAATTACCTAGATGAACAGATGAAGTATTTCGAGAACCTAGTCTCTATGCCCAACCTCGGAATTGAATTATAGAGGCAACGTTGGTACCACACATCACCACCGGAGTGCCCGCTGGGGCGCCGGTAGGATACTCTATCTATCCACAACCGGTGGTAAGTCCCTTCTTGCACTTATCAATAGATCTAGAAATCGATACATCTAGATGAGGTTATTGATTAAATTCTCCATCCCTCACAGGCCATGCTTTAAGGATCAGGCAGAATATCTATCAGAGTTCACACCAGATCACCATCCAGATATTAGGTGAGTCTAGACCCACGGTTAATCATGAGTAGACTGGATACTTGGAGTTAGTTGCCCTTGGGAGACGGGCACTGACCCAGTTCCTTTTTCTGTACCTAATAGGTGACCGACCCCCTGGAAGCTCGGACGGAGGTCCAACCCGACCAGCTTTATTGGTAATGTACCCTACAGCCTACATTGAACCACACTCTTGTAAATTAATCCATATATAGCTTCTAGCACCTACCTCATCATTGTACTTCAGGTGTTCAATCCAGACCACTGGTTGGATCACGGCCAAGTTCCCCACCCTTCCATCCCAACCCTTGCCCCTTGTCCTGAAGAAGACCCGCAGCCGAGGTCCTAAATACCCCAGAAGCACCAGGGTCGAAACGTCGACGCCTTACAACTTGTGGGCCTGTACCAATAATTTTTTTATTTTCCCCTCCTAAATTGTTGTGGACAGGCCCATATGACAGCGGAAGTTTCACCGCTTTGGTTTATGTAAATATCATAATTGTATAGTATAATTGCTATCTTTCCATTTCTCCTTCTCCAAATCACTTGAGCACCCCTTTCCTTTCCACTGACTACACTTTGATAGTCTTTTGCGCCGTTTATGATCATAATTGTTTTATGAGATTGTAAATAAATGTGTAAATTTTGGTAATACAAGTACCCAGAGTGTGGCTATAATCTTTTCTTTCTTCTTATAGGCTGAACGTATAATTTTTGGGTACGGTTTTTTCTTTGCATTTAATGTGCACAAATTTATTGTCTACAATGTATCTCCCCTACCATGCTTGAATCAATGTATGCAGATTTAATCGCATTACCAAATCAGAAATGATATTCATGTAAGTTTTGTTTGATTTAAAGTCAAGGACCATTGTTTTTCATACTATTTCATACCCAGGTCCTTTGATTCTGTGGGTGATACCCCATTGATTTAATGGTTTTGAAATTGATAATCAGGAAAATGAAATACATGATGACATTATTTTAGAAGCAGTATTAAACACCTTGGCTGCTAGGGGGTTTTCCCCTCCTGCGCTGGATATGCATGATCCCCATTGTTCATGACAAGGTCAACTCGTCAAACGCACAGCGCAGGTAACACCCTATGACAAGCTGACCTTGTCATGAGCATGGAAGGGGTTAAATCATGAAATGTTACAAGAATACATTTTTTATTTATTATTATTATATAATAATAATGTTTTGAGTCACACAGCAAAATGTATCACATTTATTTTCTGTAACCACCTCAAACACTGATATTACAGTTAAGAATGTTTTAACTGAATAGTTGCAATGTATCCAAAAATGTTTTATGAAAGCAGTTGAAAGACTGATATTATAGTAAACAAGTTTTAAAAATAGTTTCAAGGTATCCTATGTGAGCAGTACAAACATCGATATCACAGTAATGAAGTTGTGAAAATATTTGCAGTGTAGCTTAAAATATTAAACGTGAGGAGCAAAAAAACACCAACAAACAACAGTAAAGAAGTTGTGAAAATAGTTTCAATATATCACAAAAAGTCATTTCACTTCACAGAGAACATGTTTCTTTTCTATTGACTGATTTTATATCTTACCGATGGAAAATGTCACTTACACATTAAGCATTTCTTTTTGGCATGTAGTGCTGTAGATTTAGATGCTTTTCATAGTCCTGCCATGTTGTGTGGTGTTTGGCCGAGGTAGTAGCTATAACAAAAAGGCTCGATAAAGACCCTTGACTTTGAATCAGAATGTGAAATTCAAGAATAATTGATTACCCATGTTGAAAAAGAAGCAAGTAGGTGTGTGAATGTGTAGATGATGTGTTGATTGAGTGGAAGATGAATAATGTAAAAAATAAGAAAGTCTACAAGTGTGCAAATTACCCACTGACTTCGGCTGGGGTAGTAGCTACAACAAAAAGGCTCGATAAAGGGCCTTGACTTTGAATCAGAATATGAAATTCAATTATAATTGACAACCCCAGCCAAGAAAGGCAGCAAGTGTGCAAATTTCTTACTGCCTTCGGCCAGGGTAATTGTTACAACAAAAAGGCTTGATAAAGGGCCTGCAGTTTGAATACGGATATGAAATAGAAGAATAGTTGATAACCATAGCCAAGAAAGGCAGCAAGTAGGTTGTGTACGTGTAGATGATGTGTTGATTGAGTGGAAGATGAATAAGGTAAAAAGTAAGAAATGCTGCAGACGTGCAAAGTAACCACTGCCTTATCAGGGAAGTAGATCTTTGGATACCCAGCTCATTAAACAGACTGTGCGTTGCAAGAAAGGATGCAAGTATGGAAATTACCCACTGCCATTGATGGGAAGTAGTTACCAAGAAGGCTGAATAAAGGGCCTGCATTTTAAATTTGAATTACTTGAAGAATAATTGATAACCCCAGCCAAGAAAGGCAGCAAGTGTGCAAATTTCCCACTGCCTTCGGCCGGGGTAGCAGCTTCAACAAAAGGCTCGATAAAGAGCCTTGACTTTGATTCAGAATATGAAATTCAAGAATAATTTATAACCCCAGCCAAGAAAGGCAGCAAGTGTGCAAATTTCATACTGACTTCAGCCGGGGTAGTTGTTACAACAAAAAGGCTTAATAAAGGACCTGCACTTTGAATACGAATGTGAAATAGAAGAATAGTTGTTAACCATAGCCAAGAAAGGCAGCAAGTAGGTGTGTGTATGTTTAGATGATGTGTTGAATGAGTGGAAGATGAATAATGTGAATATGAAATTCAAGAATAATTTATAACCCCAGCCAAGAAAGGCAGCAAGTGTGCAAATTACCCACTGCCTTTAGCCGGGGAAGTAGTTGCAACAAAAAGGCTCGATAAAGGGCCTTGACTTTGAATCAGAATATGAAATTGAACAATAATTGATAACCCCAGCCAAGAAAGGTAGCAAGTGTGCAAATTTCCCACTGCCTTCTGCTGGGGTAGTATCTACATGAAAAAGGCTCAATAACGGGTCTTGCCTTTGAATCAGAATATGAAATTGAAGAATAATTGATAACCCCAGCCAAAAAAGACAGCAAGTAAGTGTGTGTATGTGTGGATGATGTGTTGATTGAGTGGAAGATGAATAAGGAGAAAAATAACAAAGGTAGCAGACACGCACACTACCCACTGCCTTGTCAGGGAAGTGGATGTTTGGATTTCCAGTCCATTACACAGAGTGGGAGTTGGATTCCGCAGTGAGAGTCTTGAGAAATAGCTACCACATTTAAGTAAGCAAGCAAGTGCATAAAGTACACACTCTCAACACTGGGTGGTAGGGTTGAAAAATAACAATATTGACTCCTTTCCGAGGTCTAGATTGGAAAAAAAGAGTCTTGTACATATGTGCTACAGATATATCATAGACATCCAGGTAAAGACTATACTTCACACATGTAATTTGCATAAAATATATCTTTATTATTTATTTTATTTTCTCACATAGATTGTGATTATATCAAAGAAGTATTCTAAAATGACATACAAATATACAAACGTGAAGTCACAAAAGGTGAAAAATTCATTAATAAATCATTTTTCTAGTTGGGTTTGACCACACAGAGAAATTGACAGGAACAACAGTATATTAGAAAGTGCAATAAGATGGTCAGTACAGCAATAAAACTAGATGTCAATTCCAAATATTTTATGGGAAACACTGGTTAAAAGATATGATTGTCGCCTTTCTGGGGTCTGTCATTAGAATTTCAAAATTACTCGGTAACTGCATTAACTCTTGAGTGACTGACACAGATCCGGCAACCGAGACTGTACAAAGTGCTCTAACTCTAGGAGTGTCTGACACGCACCCGGCAACCCAGGTGGCAGACAGTGCACTAACTCTAGGAGTGACTGACACGCTGCACGCATCCGTCAACTCAGGCGGCACACTGTTCACTAACTTTAGGAGCGACTGATGCACCCTGCAACCCAGGCAGCATTCAGTGTACCAATTTCAGGCTTGAGTGACACGCACCGGGCAAACCAGGCTGTACTTGGTGAGGGGCATGTGTTACACCCCTGCTCTTCCCTGCTGCAGTATTTTCCCGGCAGATGCTGGGAGGGAGAGCATTGTCGGGGTAGGTGTATAAAGGGCCTGCACTTTAAATTACAATATGAAATATTACAATAATTGATAACCCCAGCAAAAAAGGCAGCAAGTAGGTGTGTGTATGCGTAGATGATGTGTTGATTGAATGGAAGATAAAAAAGGTGAAAAATAAGAAAGGCTACAGATGCGCAGAGTGCCCACTGCCTTGTAAGGGAAGTGGATGTTTGGATTTCCACTGCAATACACAGGCTGTCTGTCGGATTCCGCAGTGGAAGCCTGAGAAATCTAAGCAAGCAATACAAGTGCACAAAGTACACGCACTGTGCGGTAGAAAGGATGCAACAAAGGACGCAAGTGTGCAAATTAACCACTGCTATTCATGCGTAATAGTTACCAAGAAAGCTCAATATCGGGCCTGCACTTTGAATTTGAATTACTTGAAGAATATTTGATAACCCCAGCCAAGAAAGGCAGCAAGTGTGCAAATTTCCCACTGCCTTTGGCTGGGGTAGTAGCTACAACAAAAAGGCTCGATAAAGGGCCTGCACTTTGAGTACAGATATAAATTAGAAGAATAGTTGATAACCATAGCCAAGAAAGGCAGCAAGTAGGTGTGTGTACGTGTAGATGATGTGTTGATTGAGTGGAAGATGAATAAGGTAAAAAGTAAGAAAGGCTGCAGATGCGCAAAGTAACCACTGCCTTATCAGGGAAGTAGATCTTTGGGTACTCAGCTCTTTACACAGACTGTGCATTGCAAGAAAGGATGCAAGTGTGGAAATTACACACTGCCATTCACCGGAAGTAGTTACCAAGAATGCTGAATAAAGGACCTGCATTTTGAATTTGAATTACTTGAAGAATAATTGATAACCCCGCCAAGAAAGGTAGCATGTGTGAAAATTTCCCACTGCCTTTGACTGGGGTAGTAGCTACAACAAAAAGGCTCGATAAAGGGCCTTAACTTTGAATCAGGGTATGAAATTAAAGAATTATTGATAACCCCAGCCAAGAAAGGCAGCAATAGTGCAAATTTCTTACTGCCTTCGGCTGGGGTAGTTGTTACAACAAAAAGGCTCGATAAAGGGCCTGCACTTTGAAAACGAGTATGAAATAGAAGAATAGTTGATAACCAAAGCCAAGAAAGGCAGCAAGTAGGTGTGTGTATGTGTAGATGATGTGTTGATTGAGTAAAAGATGAAAAATATAAAAAATAAGAAAGGCTGCAAGTGTGCAAATTACCCACTGCCTTTAGCCGGGGAAGTAGTTACAACAAAAAGGCTCGATAAAGGGCCTTGACTTTGAATAAGAATATGAAATTTAACAATAATTGAAAACCCCTGCCAAGAAAGGCAGGAAGTGTGCAAAATTCCCACTGCCTTCGTCCGGGGTAGTTGATACAACAACAAGGCTCGATAAACGACCTGCACTTTGAATAGGAATATGAAATTGAACAATAGTTGATAACTCCTGCAAAGAAAGGCAACAAGTACACAAATTTCCCACTGCCTTCTACCGGGGTAGTATCTACATGAAAAAGGCTCGATAAAGAGCCTTGACTTTGAATCAGAATATGAAATTGAAGAGTAATTGATAAGCCCAGCCAAAAAAGGCAGAAAGTAAGTGTGTGCATGTGTGAATGATGTGTCCATTGAATGGAAGATGAATAAGGTAAAAAGTTAGAAAGGGTGCAGACGCGCAAAGTAACAACTGCCTTATCAGGGAAGAAGATGTTTGGATACCCAGCTCATTACACAGACTGTGCGTCGCAAGAAAGGATGCAAGTGTGGAAATTACCCACTGCCATACACGGGAAGAAGTTACCAAGAAGGCTGAATAAAGGGCCTGCATTTTGAATTTGAATTACTTGAAGAATGAGTGATAACCCTAGCCAAGAAAGGCATCAAGTGTGAAAATGTCCCACTGCCTTCGGACAGGGTAGTAGCTACAACAAAAAGGCCCAATAAAGGGGCTTGACTTTGAATCAGAATATGAAATTCAAGAATAATTGATAACCCCAGCCAAGTAAGGCAGCAAGTGTGCAAATTTCCCACTGTATTCGGACGGGGTAGTTCTTACAACAAAAAAGCTTGATAAATGTCTAATGACTAATGTTGAGGACAGCGATGCTCCTTATTATTGTTTTTGATGAGGTTGATAGACTTTCACGTAGCACAAAAGTTAATTGCAATAAATGCATAGAAATTTAAGTTTACCAAAATCAAGATCAATATGTGAGTATGGACTGTTTGCTGAAGATGCTGTTGCAGCGATGGATGAGCTTGGTGCAGCAGCAAAAGGGTTGTCCTGCAATCTCTGTGTTGCAGCTCAAGCAAAGTTGTTGGGGTGCAAGTAGTTTATATGTTGCTCTATATTTGTTGTGCCAAAGGAGTATTTTTTGGATTGAACACACCTTGAAAGAGTTGTTACCCAAATTTTACTGGTTACAAATGATGTATATGTCTGGACTTCTCTGGAATCTTTAAGGGACACATTAGGGCTTCCATAATACAGAAATACTTTGTACTTTGAACGGTTGAATTCTACATCCACCTTTAGGACTAGTGGGAGGGTAGCATTTCAAAGTGTTTGATAGGTTACACTACATGTGTCCATGCAGCTAATGAAAACTTAGCATGGTTATACATGGGCATCCTCTCACACAAAACCCCGCACTCAGCATTCAGGATTGTAAAAGCTTGTCATAGGAGTGACTGATGAGTTTATATATCTCAGTTACAAAAGAAAAGAAAAACAAGTACGCTTGTTTTACATTAGAAATATACAGACCTGAAAGACTATGCATGTAAATCCATGAAATCTTTTTTGAAGGTATGGAAGAGTGCAAGCAGTGAAAGGGTGTTTAGAAGCAATACTGTCCAGCATAAAATGTGCATAATTGTTCTATTTGTTGACTCTAAACACACCTTTTGGACTATGAGCATGAAATTGTGGTGTACCTATATGATCGATTCTATTGTCAGATGTCTACTTTAATGATAGTGGAATTTCCACTACTTTTTAGACTACCATTGAACAATAATGTCTGGAGGAGCGGTATTGCTTGTTACCCTTCAAAAAGGAGGAAGATTTAAATGTATATTTTAACACCTCAACAAAATAGTTGCACAATTTGAAAAAGAAAATTAAGTAGGAATGTTAGAGGAAGTCTGGTCCAACTCTAAAAGGATTGTGCACATTCTGACAGCTGAAGGAAGTGTATCTCAACATTACTTCTTATGATAATCCGGACACAACACTAGATTGCAGGAGTATGCAAAACATCTAATTAGACATGTTGCATGCCATCACATTTTTACTTTAAACATACGCTTTGTACATCTGTAACCAGTAAAAGCTAAGCAGGATGTTACATTTGGTTTTTTAAATTCATGGTTGACCCATCTGCTGCATTCGAAACGTTAGGCCTGTTAGGAAGATAGTGTAAAGTAACTCGTTATTAACATTGCATTGTTTAAAGGTCAATAGCTGTTTGAAATGAAAACTTTATATGTATTTACATAGTAAACATAGTGACCTCTCAATACTCATAATCCATAAGTAGTAAGGGTGCATAGCCAGCTTTCCAACATGGCGGACGTAACTGTGAAAAGACCCTTACAAATGTCTCAGTTATCTGATTCATACTAATATACACCCTGCTCAGACAAATGTGAACTGGAGACTTAGTGTGTTCTAAACACCCCAAGGACTTATATCACTTAATTTTGATCTACAGTATCTACACTCATTGGGGGTATTTACCATTAACTTTTGCACATATATTGATGAAGTATCTTGGTTGCAGACACCACAATACTTTTCAACAGACTCTAAATGTAAAAAGGATGTACATTAGCACATCATAACAGAAATGCTAACAATTAAAAACGTATTTTTCAATATATCATGCATGTGTCTAGGGGCTAGATGTAGGTAACTCTAATTTACAGACTCATAAATACCGAATTTTACCGATTCGGTATTTATGAATCGGTAAATTAGGAGGGAGATGTAGCTAATTTTAAATTTGAATTACCGAATCGTTAACATTCGGTATTTACCGATTCGGTAAATACCGAATCGGTATTGCCCATTGATTCCTATGGGCCTTGAAGCCTATAGGAATCAATTGGCAATACCGATTCGGTATTTACTGAATCGGTAAATACCGAATCCTGCAAGGGTTTAGGGGGTGTCACCTTGACACCCTCTAGCACCCCAAGTACAGGCCTGTGTTACATGTGTCACACATACATGCCCTAAGGGCATGTCTGTGTGTCACATTGCACAGGTGCGCATGCACAGATGTGCATGCACACCTGAATTCGGTATTTTACCACCCAATAGGATTGGGTGGTAAAATACCGACTCTTAAGGGCCTGTGGCACTCTTAGGAGTGTCACCTACATATGGATTTACCGAATCGCTAAATATACAGATTCTGTAAATTTACTGATTCGGTAAATTTACAGAATTGGTAAAATATAGGTCCCCTACATCAGAAAACCCTAATACCGGTCGGTAATGGACTAATTCGGCCGTTACTGACCGGTATTAGGGCTCCTACATCTGGCCCCTAGTATTTTCAGAATAGAGACAGTTACAACTGTTGCAAACATATTCAAATGGCTTCACTACAAACATTATTGAAAATTCACTACTATAATGAAAATATCTTATTATACTATGTTAAAAAGTAATGAAAGGGTTAGAGGAGGGTGGCGAAGGTGGTTGCAATGAGTTTAAAAAAGTTCCAAGCCAAATTAAAACACCAGAAGGAAAAATCTTGGGAATTAACCCGGGAGAGAAACCAGTGGATGTACAGGGCAAGCAGGGCAAGCAAATTATATCAAGCAATAGCCTGCGAAATAGGAACTTTCTTAAACAGGAGCAATATCCTAAGGGTATCTCTACTAGAGAGATTAAAAAAAGAACCAAGAAACCGCCCAAAGAAAACACGAAGAATAACTCTGAAAGTGGGATAACTTCCTCCAGAGGGAAAGCCGACTCATCTCGGAAAGGGAAAATTAAGGTAACTCCGTCACTGAGAACCTACTTTAAAGTCCAGCTACAGCAAAGCCCATACACGGTGGAGCAGGCACAGACACAGGTACAACTGTCACCAAAGGACCCCCCTGTTTTAGGAGGGGAAGAAAACGCGCTCTCTCCTGCTGTAGCTAATCTATATTCAACGACACAAACAATCTTAGACCTTGAAAAAATAGCATCAAGTAAGAATAAGAATAAGAGCAAGGTAATGTCCGAGAAGTTGGAGCCTATTTGGAAAATTAAAGCGGCAGGTAAGGAAGAAGCTGCAGCTGCCCCCCAAAAAGTAATCATGGCAAACGGGGCAGTTAAAGACACCGTGGCCGCAGAAATAAGGGAAGAGATAACAGTTGATGAAGATGGAGTGACTGAGTTGCAAAAAACGGGAGATTTTATTCCTAAAAATCACACAGATGATTTTCTTGAAAGGATATGGACGATAATGCGTGAAAAATTTACCATATCAGAGACCAAGCAAGATAAAATTCAGGAACTGTGTGAGAAGCTGGACAACAAGCTTAATGCACTGGGGACAGAGTGACGGCTGTGGAGAGCGAAGTTGGCGCATTGAACAAAAAGGTGGAAAAGAATCAGAAAGAGATACATTCCTTGAGACAGGAGAGCAAACTAATAAATGAAAAGATGGAATCGCTTGAAAATCAAGCCAGGAAAAATAATATAAGGATATTAAATGTACCAGAAAACCAGGAAGGTTCAGATATTAAGAAATATGTGGTGGAACTTCTATCAGAGCACTTTCCATGGACTGACAAAGCACTGCTTGAAGAGGATATACAGAGAGCACATAGAGATCCATTTGGTAAAAACAAAGAAAGAAAAACACCTAGGAAAATACTGATCAACTTCAAAACCTACATACTAAAGGAAAGAATTCTGGGAGAGGCTTTGAAAAAAGGAAACTTCAACAAAGATAACTGGACCTTCAGGATTAGATCTGACATGTCAAAGGCCTCACAAAATAGGCAATGTGAGCTAGGAAATCTAATACCAGAACTGCAACAACTCGGCGCAACGGTACAGATGAAGTTTCCTCCATCACTAAGGATAATGTGGCGAAAAAAAATGAGAAACATAAGAGACCCAGAGGAAGTTAAATCTCTTATAGAACTAATGCGAGAAAAAATCCTGTCGGAAGAACAAATAAGTTAACGAAGAAATCTTTTTAGAGTTTCAGGAGCGGTAAAATAATGGTAGAATAATGGTGTAAGGCGCTGTAATAATTTTAAACACACACAGGTCAAGAGTCAAGGAGTTACTAAGGGTTAAGAAGATAACCCTAAGAAAAGAAGAAGGAGGCTTCCTCAGGGAGGGTAACGACAAAGCACCAAAAAGAAAACACAAAAAATGCACGAAACAGAAAAAGGGTGGGGAGCAAAATAGGGAAAAAATCAAGAAAAAAATCCTCAAAAGTCGGAGAAGATGGAAAAACGAAAAGGAGTTTCTTACCATAAATAATAAAATAAACAGTATACCGGAGTGTGATGCGTCAGGGGGAACCAGGGCAGATGGGGAGTTCGAGTAAAGACTTTAAAATACTCTCCTGGAATGTAAACGATATGAGGACAAAAAGCAGGAGAAAAAAATCCTTGAGTATCTCAGAACATCAGAAAGTCAAGTAATCATACTACAAGAGACACACCTATTAAAAGAAGATTGGGCCCAAATAATAAAGAACCTAGGATGGGTAGACATGTACATATGTACTACACAAGAATGTAACATTAAAGGGATAGCGATAATTATTAAAAAGTCACTTAAAGCTACCCTGGAATCAGAAGAAGTAGACTGTAAGGGAAGATGGGCAATAGCTAGAGTAAAGATAGAAAATAACCCATTCACAATAGCAGGATACTATGGGCCTAATCTGGATGACGCAGACCCTCTAGGGAAACTTTACTCTCACCTACTACTAGCTACCACCCCAATAATTTGGGGGGGTAATTTTAACCTTATAATGGATACTAACATTGAAAGGTCCCCCCCGGGGAGGCAGGCAAACTTACCGAAAATGAGGGAGTGGATCAGCATATAAAAGAGATTTAGAGCTGATAGACATTAGAAAAGATAAAGGAGAAAAAATCAGCCCTTTACGCTACATAACAAAAAACTGGGGCACAGGTCGAGAATTGATTATTTCCTTATTGACCGAGTTTTATCAGGTAGCGTAAAAAACTTAGTTCACCTCCCGGCCCATCTATCAGACCACTCCGCTGTTCAACTAACACTTCAGGTAAAGACAACTAAAATGCAAAGAAGATTTACGGTAGAGAGGGCCATACTATTAGATCAACAAATTGTGGAGGAACTTGAACTAGAAACAGAAAACTTTTTCAAAAATAATAAAACTGGTACGACAAAACAGATCATCTGGGACACATATAAAGCGGTGATAAGGGGAAAATTATTAAGTCTGGAAGCATATAAAAATAAAAAAACGAGGCCAGAGATAACAGACCTGGAAAAAAGCATTAATTCCCTCGACACCCAAATAATAGTGGAACAAGACATAAGTAGGAAAAAAGAACTAGGAAGAGATAGACAAAGTCAGAAAGAAAAACTTGAAGACATCTTAGAAGACAGAACGCGTACAAAGTGGGAATCAAGCAAATTAGCAAACCATGAATATGGGGAAGGCTGCGGAAAGTGGCTTGCATGGAAACTAAAAACAGATCAAGACAGAAATAAAGTAAAGAGGACACATCAAGACGGTCAGGTGAACCAAAGCACAGATGAAAATACAATCAGACAAGAGTTCATGACATTTTTTGCTGAGTTATATACGGAAGATATCAATCCTCAAGAAGATCAGATTGACACATACCTAGAAGGCATTCCATCTTTAGCTCTAACGGAGGAAGATAAGGAAGAACTAAATAAAGATATCCTAATAAGCGAGGTAAAGGAGGTAATCAGAAGCTTAAAAAAGGTAAGGCAGCAGGCCCTGACGCTCTACCAAATGAGCTATATACGGTATTAAGAGACAAGCTGTCACCACATATCACGGAGTTGGCAAACTTGATCCTTAAACAACAAAGCAAAATACCAGATTCCTGGAATGACGCAATAATTACCATCATTTTAAAACCTGGTAAGGACCCTACTAGATGTGAGTCATACGGACCTATATCGCTGCTCAATGCAGTTTACAAAATCTTTACAAAAATCATGGCAGCCCGTCTAGGAAGAGTAATGGCCCAACTTATAAACCCGGATCAAAAAGGATTTGTTAAGGGGAGACAATTGCATGAAATCACACATGAACTTCTGAGCACCATTGACATAGCCACGCAAAAAAAGTTCCCCTTACCATACTCACTGTCGATGCCGCTAAGGCATTCGACAGAGTCAACTGGTCCTTCCTTGAAAAAATCTTGACCAAAAACAACATAGGTCAACCTTTCATGCATGTCGTGAAAGAAATATACAAGACACCGAGGTCTAAAATTCTAGTTAATGGCAGTCTTACAGAGGATTTGAGCATAGAAAGAGGAACTAGGCAAGTATACCCTCTCTCGCCTCTGCTTTTTAACTTATATATTGAGCCGTTGGCAAATAAATTAAGAAATACTAAAGAAATAACCCCGTTCAGGTATCAAACATGGGAAAAAAAGATTGCACTGTATGCAGATGACTTGATGATTTTTACGGACAACTATGTTAGCTCTAAGTCAGCCATAGAAGAGATCATAAGTACGTTTGGGACAGTCTCAGGTTACCTGGTAAACCATACAAAAACTGAAATTATGACCTGGAATACACAGTTCAAAAGTTCGAACATCAAGAAGGAAATAAAATACCTAGGTATTCTAGTAAACCAGGAACTAGAGAAGATTCCACAGCGTACCCTTAATAAAGTGGTAGTAGAGGTGAGAAAACTACTTAAAGTGTGGTCCAGTTTACCCCTAAGTTTTATAGGGAGATCAAATATTGTCAAAATGTCAAGCCTGCCCAAGTACACATACCTTTTTAATACCATTCCTTTGAAATTCGGAAAAGCCCTTTTAAAAAAAACCACAGGGGGATATCACCAGGTTTATATGGGCCTCGAAGGGAACTAAGATATCCTGGAAGAAACAAGGTGGAGGGCTATCAAGCCCAGATTTGGTGGAGTACCACAAGGCGTTTCAGTTCAAAAACATGCAGACACTGCTAAAAAGTCATCAATACTATCCAAAATACTTACAAGCAATGACAGAATCAATGGATCATTTTTTATTCAAATCCGGTCACCCAAAATTCTTAAAAAAAATAAAATTGAAGACCCTAAGGGAGGCAGCCAAGTTGTGGGCGCAAATCAGAGCAAATTTGAACATTCAATACTACAGCACAATGGCCCCTATATGGGAGTCACCAGGAACCCCAGAATGCTTAAAAGACTCAATGGCAAACCCCTTGAAACTAGCCAATATCAATTATTGGGGTCAATTATTAAAAAGATTCACTCTGGTTATATGGGAAGAACTTCAAAGAATTACCAACGTATCAGTCGCCAAATTTAAATATTACCAAATTTCAAGCTGGGCCAGAACTATTCCTGCAAATAGCCAAGAGAATGAAAATCTGGAAAAGGAAATGGTAAAAAACTCACCCATCAACAAAGAGGTTGCAAAGTGGTACTGGGCTTTTATAGCTGCAGGAGATGGAGACATACAGATTGAGGAGCAAATCTGGGGGAGAGACCTACAAATAGCCGATCTGGACAGAATAAGGGAAAAATCTGTCGGAAAATGCTTGTCAACCCTAAAGTCAGCGGCTCTGAAAAGAAATCATCTATATACAATACACCGTGCATACTGGACGCCGAAAAAAACTCTCCAAATTTAAAAATGCAAGCGTATAAAATAACCGAAATGTGGGGAAGAAAAGGCAGACGATGTCCACATGTTCAGAAACTGCCCCCTATTAGAAGAATACTGGAAAGAAGTTGGCAAGACCATGAGCATGATCATGCATAAACAGCTAACTGTAAGTACAGCCCTTACTCTTTTTGGGATTGAAGACACAAGAGATGGAGGGGGATTAACTAAATGTCAAGAAAATCTACTCTTTGTTCTAATTGTACTGGCAAGGAGGGAGATCTGCATCAACTGGGTTGGGACATCCCCTCCAACACATGGAGATTGGATGAACTCTGTCTTAAGGATTAATAAACTAGACAGGAGGGGAAATACCTGTAAGAGATTCAAATATTGGGAAATCTTCGAAAATCACCTAAATCCCAGTATAGGGTTGGCACACACAGTCCCATGATTAATGCGAATTAACAGCTGGTGGACGAGTGTGATACTCGTCGAGAGGCCAAGGTGGCTAGCTCCCCCCGCATCTCCAAATTAGATCTGTTACTATGTAATGGCTTAAGGGTACTCCTCTGAAAACATCGACAAGATGGTAAGCTCCCCAAATATGAGAGACCAAGGGGCAGCTCCGGTAAAGAGAAACCTGAAACTCCAATCACATAGAAGTTCGCAATATGAGGATTAAAAAAAAAAAAAAAAGACAGAATTGGTAAAATATAGGCCCCCTACATCAGAAAATCCTAATACCGGTCGGTAATGGACGAATTTGGACGTTACCGACCGGTATTAGGGCTCCTACATCTGACCCCTAGTGTTTTCAGATTCAGGAATAGAGACAGTTACAACTGTTGCAAACATATTCAAATGGCTTCACTACAAACATTATTGAAAATTCACAACTATAATGAAAATATCTTACTATACTATGTTAAAAAGTAATGATATGTCTATCTATAAAATATCTTGTATGAAAAAACAAAATACAGAATAATCCAATGTTCAGGACAACACTAGAGTGTGAGATCTTATTTATCATTGAAATGTTAAAGTCAAACGTGATGACTCCATTAGGCCCATTGCAATTTTCAGTCGATAACTCCCCAGAAGTATTACATTAGTAAAAATCTGGGCAACTGGCTGCTTAGTTGGGTAGCATTCTGCAAACTGAAAACATAATAACAAATGTATATGTTGAGCAAAAGTCAAACCTGAATGTAAAAGCAAGCATAGGTTTCAGAGCAGAGAATTTCAGTACACACATTGATGAGAAATTACTTAAAGATAAGTAACTGTATTAGGAATGAAAATATACATACATTTGGTCTTGAGAAACATATTTTTGAGAGGAAGGTATCGATTACCTTTAAAAATATATGAAATGACATGACCTTCTAAAGAAGAACCAACATGTACATCATACGCTATTAGCCGTAGTATACTCAATTTACATGTAGTAGAAACTAAGTTTATCAACTATCCATTGGTCTATTTTAAGTGACCAAAAAGAAGAGTCGTATATTTTAAAGCTCCAGACTATTGCCTCCAATTGCCTTTTACTGGTTTCTTCTACACATTTAAAACTTTTTTCAGGAATGTAGATTGACTAGATGCTGCAGATGGCTAACATAATGTACCTGATACAGGCGCTGAAGATGGAACAGGTGATGAAGATAGAACAGGTCCTGAAGATGGAACAGGTCCTGAGGATGGAACAGGCCCTGAAGATGGAACAGGTGCTGGTGATATTATCACTCGTCATGCTTCCTGCAAATTAATTTTGAAAAGTTTTGAAAAGGTAACATTTCTTAAAGTAGAAATTAGTTTAACAACCTACCACAAACCTTTCTCAAACACAAAAAGAAAGTCTACGCAATCCATGTTTCTGGAATTTATTGAAACCATCAGGATACACAGTACGGCTTATATAATCCAGAAGCTCTTGTTACTTAGAGGCATCCATTTCTGTGGAAAAAACTTTAAATTTAAATAATTTATTAAAGAAAGGCCTAGGAGGGCCCGTGACGCAGAAGGAAATAAATATTACGATCATCCAAGTACGATCACTACGAGTAGAAGCCTGGGAAGGCCATGTGAGGCAGTAATAAATATTAAAAGTCATGGGAGAATTAGGAGGGAGCAAATACGATGAAGCACAAAGCATGTACCCCACAAAAAATAAAGCAAAACAGATCTGGGAGGGCCACGTGACACAGAAAAAAATACCGTCAAGCACGTAAATTTTCTAAGAACACACACAAAAGCATGTGACACTTCAAAAATACGACATAGAAATTCATGCACACATAATTTATTGAAGAGAGGCCTAGCAGGGCCCCATGAAGCAGAATGAATTAAAAATTAGGGTCATCCAAGTACGATCAATAAGAATAGAGGCCTGGGAAGGCCACGTGAGGTTGCAATAAATAGTAAAAGTCATGGGAGGATTAGGAGGGAGCAAATAGGATGAAGCACAAATAAAACAAAACGGAGTTTTGAGGGCCACATGACACAGTAATAAAAAATACTATCATGCAGGTACAATTTACAGCGGAGGCTGATGT
Source organism: Lissotriton vulgaris (assembly GCF_964263255.1). Taxonomy (NCBI): domain Eukaryota; kingdom Metazoa; phylum Chordata; class Amphibia; order Caudata; family Salamandridae; genus Lissotriton; species Lissotriton vulgaris. The sequence goes on from NC_141685.1 coordinate 496,375,247, forward strand.
TGTGACGGCTTCTCTTACCTTTGCTTCTGTCGTCTTTTGACTTGTCTTCAAAGGCTGGGACATTGGCTAGGCCTGGGGTGGGCTGTGCGTGGGCGTCGCCGCCTCTGCGCCTATGGTGGTCTGGCTGGGCGGCAGCAGCAGTGACACCACATCGAGTATCACGAGTCCTCCTCCGCTCAAGCAAACAGTTCGTAGTAAAATCAACAACAACAGTCTGTCTGTCACCGCAGCACAGGCAGGTAAAAGAGAGTGTGCTCATGTCAGTGCCCGCATTATATGGGAACAACAGGGGCTGACCAAACCAAGCCCAGGGCCGTCATTGGTAGTGTTTTTATGCTCTACAAGAATGACGGCCCTGGGGGACCTCCCATTGGCTAATGTATTGGCTTCCAGGCTTAGTGATAGCAAGCATGCTAGGTGGTGGCATCTGGAGAGTGTGGGCCGGAGTGCACAGCGTATGTGCAAGTGTGAGTGTATGCACCAACAATTAACAACACAGAGTGACGGGGCGGGGATATCATGTGCGCAGAGGCAGGCCCAGAATGAGATCTTCAATGAGTCACCACTTCTAATCATTCCCGTTAGCGCGTCCTGGGCTCTGATTTGTCACTGAGAGGGTGATCGCACCATACTTTGTACTGCTAATCATATTCAGCGCGTACCCGCGCATACGGTACGAATATGCTTTGACGTTACACGTTGCATTATATCTTCCGTGTGACGTCATGTACGGCGTACTGTACGCAAAAGGCGCCAATGTTTCTAGTTGTTTAAAAACATATATTTATGTACTTAATGTACATACTAAGGGAATACATTATCTGGTTTTTTTTTAACTTTTAACAATCGTCTATTACTTTTAAAAACAATTACACAAATCACGGTAAAACGTCATGCGTACTCGTATCATAAGAGCACCGTAAGCACACAATAAGCATACGCAAAGCCATGTGACTTCAAAAGAAGACATTTGATTTGTTCATAACACTTCCTATTGCAACTGTTGAAAGTTCCGTCCCATTTTAATCATTCTACTTTGACTTTCTAGGAAGAAGCATCTCTTCTGAGAATCTTGTGAAATAGAAGGAAGATCACCATAATAACATCAATGGACTCCTCTTCCAGCCTTTCTTCAGATGGAGATTTCAATCCTGAAGAACCTCCAAAGAAGAGGAAAGAAGCTCTAATTTGGAAGTTTTTTACTTTACCAGAAGGGCAAAAAAAGGTTAATGCTCCAAAAGTAACCTGTAAAGTTTGCGAAACAACTCTTTCAAGGGGTGATCCATCTAAAAAATACTCCTTTAGCACAGCAAATACGGTGCGACACATGAAGAACTTGCACCTCAACAACAACAACAACAAGCAAGCAGTCCACGCCCACAAATTGAACCTGACTTTGGTGAAGTTAAAATTGTATGCATTTATTGCGATAAACTTTTGTGTTATGGGGAACAGTCTATCGACCTGAAAAGACGCAGGAAGCAGGAGCATTGGTGTCCTCAACATTAGTTCTTTTTTTCATTCTTTTGTTCCTGTTGGACACTGTTTGGGCTCAAATTCCATTTTTTTGGTTTAAAAAATTTTATTTTGACAAAACAGCAAAATAAAAGAAAACTAAAACTCAAAAAAACCCTCTTCTTTTTAGAACTACCTTCACTTTTCAAAGAAAGAACTATATTTCTATGTTAGTGTATAAAAGTTTCTCAGAATGAATGTGTAGTTCATAAATGAATAAATTAATACATTACTAGTGTATGGAGAATGTGAAAGTGCAGAACTATAAGGAAGTACTATAGCATACATCTATAATCAATTTACCTATAGTATACTGTAGTACCTCCAAAGCACTTGAATGTAACATATGCACATAAATATGTTACAAGTCTATGCTTCAATTTGAACTGCTTGTGAAACTGCCTGGATGAATTTCTATGTGTTACGGGTGGATTTACAAACCCCTTGTGCCTCTTTTAACACAGCTGTTGCGTCACTTTTGTGATGCACTGGTGGTGCAAAAGATGTGCCATGGTGTGTAGTATTTACAATGTGACACATCTGGAAGGTGCATCACATTATACAGCCCTGCACCAGAAGGATGTGATATCACAGTATACAATACTTGGCATATCTCTGGGGATGTACCACTTATTGTACATCTGCTGATTAGTGTTTTAATGTAGCGAATGGATTCTTTTGAACAGTGTATAGATAAGCACATAGTGCTGTATGGTCACTTCAATACTGAAACAGAAGTGTGATAGTGTTTACTGGAAGTGTAAGGATACAGATTGGGGAATTGAAGGTATAAATGACAAGTTTCCCTGTGCATAGAACACTACATGCATAGTCTATAGGGGTTTTCTCAGGAACTACTGAACGGATTTACACCAGTTAACAAAAAAAGCACAATCTGCAAACTGAACTCTACCTCTCTGCCAAATTTGGTGTAATTCCGTTACCATACGTGTACGGTACAATTACCCCCCCCCCCAAAAAAAACAATGAAAAGGAATTATATAAAATTCAATTTTAATATTTTTGTAAAAAATTATTATTAAAAAAACATTTTTCAATCTAGTTTTGTTAATTTACACTACGAATATGAAATATAATTTAAAAAATAAAATAAATATAAATATTTATATTAAAAAATGTAAGAAATTAATTAGTATGAAAAGAAAGAAATATAATAATTAATACATTTATTAATTATCATTTACAAAACCTTTGAAATTCACTGAAAAACCATAGGTTTCACACACGTTATAGTTAGGAATTAGCATTTATAAAACCTTGCAAATTCACTGATAAAACCATAGGCTTCACACACGTTATAGTTAGGAATTAGCATTTAAAAAACCTTGCAAAATAATTGAAAAAAACATAGGTTTCACACATGTTATATCTAGCTGGGCATTTCACTCATACAAAACCTTTGAAATTCCCCTGTTATAGTTAGTTCAGCTAACTATAACTCAAGCGCCCACAATGCACTGCTGATGACATCACATACTACATCACTCATGACATGGTCAGTGACATCACTCATGATATCACTCATGACATCTCAAATGACATCACTGATGACATCATCCTTGTGAAAGAGTGGCACACCTCCTCTCACCCTAATATAAACTTTGATACACACATTGAAAAATAGAAACTAACATTTTCAAAACAATGGAGATACCAATACTACTTAGAACAACCTATTCAGTAATTCCAAAATCTACATACACCACCAACAGTTCTATAAAGTCACTCATACATGTACTCACTCATCATATGTACTCATACACCTATACATCCTGTTACACACCTATTCCCATACATAGTGTTACTCACACAGATACTCACACATGCAAATAAACTTTCAAACTTCCATTTGCTAGCATATATAGCTATACACACACCACTACACTTATTTCTATAGAAACGTACACATACTTACTCTCAATTACAATTACAATACAATTACTTATAGAAACACATACTTATTTATACAGGAACTCTTCTAATCTCTCACTCTCATATATACTCACTTATATACATCAATACTCACATATACTAGTTCAAAACATATGTACTTACTCATAAAGATACTATTGAGACAGTCATTTTTTCACTAGCACACCTATACACACTCATTAACCCATACAGTCCTGCAAACATGCTGTCTTGAAAACACATACAAACAGTGAGTCACTCATTCATGCATCTATGTGCTAAGTAATACCCCTCACGGAACCATATAGACACTCAGACACTCATACTGATACTCAAAAAACCAACTAATAACCTATATAGACACTAATGTAGCTACTCACCAACTCACCAACCCATGCAGCCACTTATTAAACAAATGTGTGAGACTGATACAGATATTTGCATATTTAAACCTTACTCACTAACCCATGTATTCACAAACATACAATTAATCAGTCAGTTATACAATGAAATTTACAAAAAAATCATCCATTTAGACACTTATATACTCATTTATTCTTCCATTGACCTTGAAATATACATATATTAAACATATTTAAATTTCAGAAAAACACATTCACTGGATGTTGTCATCAGTGATGTCATTTGAGATGTCATCAGTGATCATTTAACACATAAAAGGGAAGAGGGACAACCAATTCCACCCAACCACCCCGAGCCCCAACAGGATCTAAAGTACATACACAAGGGGGGTGGAGAGTACAAAACTGAGAACAAAACTTATGCCAAAGCAGACAAGCTCATTAATTTGAGAAAACTGCCCTCACTCACATACCGAAGTATGTGACATGCTTAATCATAGGGCCTGCTTACAATACGCCCTGGTGTAGCCACACACAGGACGGAGCATAAGGGAGGGGAAAAATAATAAATTCCACACAACACAACATATAACAAATGGAACTAAACAAATGAAACACGTAACATATAATGTGTAAAGACAGTGCCAGATCACCAAGTGGCTTCAGACAATGGTGCGGCAGAAGGGTGCAGTTTGTTAGAAGTGGCTTAAAACTGGTTTGAGGGTACCAAACAAACCATTTTTATTATTCTCAGGTTCCCCCCACCAGGATTAAAAGAAACAAAGGGTGGGTAATGTCATCAGTGATATCATGAGTGGAGAAGTGTGGCTCACTGGTTAGAGGAGGCATAGCCTGAAGCAAAGGTCAGACCCGGGACCAGGGTTCAATTCCCGACGAGGCAGGGTCTGAGCCCAAGTGTCTTTTTTGTATAAAACAGGGACCCCCTGAACAAAGGCAAATTCCTGGATCAGGGAACAACACGTAATTGAGAATAACAATATCCAGGCAATCAGAAATAGTATCAGACTGGCAAAAAAACACACACACACAAAAAGTAGTGCAAAAGTATATAAACACAAGTAAAAGAAAGCAAGATAACCATTAATTATAATCACATATAAAATGTAATACCATGGATACACATTGATAAAAATTATTACATTATTAATAATAAGATAAAAAATTAACATTAAGAGAAAACAGATAAACTAATCTCTTTATCGTAACAGACGTGGTGGGAACAATGATGGCTCTCACGGCTGATGGTTCGGGTCAACGCGTTTCGACACCGAGTGCCTTCATCAGGACCTTAACAGCATATTATCAGCACATATCTAGGATTATAGAAGGATAACACATAAACTTTTACTTGTGTTTAAAATTATATGTTTCATTTGATCTGATAGATTGCACTTACATTTACTGCCAGAAAGTGTTTATAGTACATTACACCGCACAAAAAAGACATTGTCAAAAAACCAAATAGCAAACTATATATAACATAGATCAATCTTTCACATCCTTTTGTACCACATATTTCACATTTCCTAAAGACTCACTAATTCCTTACAGGATCTTGGAATTCTTTTATAAAGCATATTGCCTAAAGAACATCAATTTCTTACGTATTTTTTCAAATGGCTCTCAATGAACAAGAAATATATATAGACATTGTTGTATCAAAGATGAATCACATAGAAACATACATAAATAGTATATATACACAATATACATTCTGGTCCTGAAAAGGCTAGAGGAGAAAGAAAGGGCTAGAGGAGAAAGAAAGCCAAAAAAAGCCCATTTCTAAAGGTTGATCCTATCTAACGTTGGAAGAGGGCCTTCCTATTAGGTTGTCCTATTAGGTTGTGAATAGGATGCCAAGCGAATGGAATAGCTCGCACTCTAATCAAAGGACTCCATTTACAATGGCCATCTAGCTATTTGCAATGTTTACATTTATTCAAGTGTGTTTCATTGGCGCTAGCACCATAATGTTAATGTTAATGTTATTGGGATTTGTATACCGCTCGGCTGCCCCAGCAAAGGGGCGTCCCGGCGCTGCATAGCAACATCTATATAGCTATGTTACCAGCGTCAATATCACTGCTATAGATTAGACTCACTCCTAATTAGTGTTCGTCCAAAGTGCTATAGTTCATGTTTAAATTGCACATATTGTTTGGATTCTAAAAACTGTTTAGATTCCTAAGGGCCGACTTATGCCTCAATTTTAGTTCCCATTTATTACCTGATTATATCTGAGGATCTCTCTTAATTGGATTCTTCTGGATAAAAAGGGTTCAAACGATTAAAAGGCAAAGCCACGAAGTGTTATTCAAATCACTGTTATACAGGGAAAAATAAGAACAAGGAATGTCTCAGTCAAGAATCATATTTCAGGCAAAGTTCATCTCATATGTGACGTGGTTGCTGACATATTTAAAACATCTCTCATAGTTACCTTCATAAATAGGAACATTAAGTGCCCACTGATGTTTTAAGAAATCTTCAATATTCAATCTTGTCCTTACCATAAACGAACAGTTCTGTGAGGAAACCGATATAGTATTCAATATTAGATTATCCCTATATTGTTCTGTTGTTATCTAGATACTTTTCTCAAGAAAAGGCGCTTACCTCTAAGTCTTCATGTGGGCGTGCTCTCGTGAGATCCCAAAACATACAGGATGGTGGACTACGACGTACGTTTCTCTCCCCCAATATATACTGTCTTTATATAAAGAGAGAAGGTGAATATTTGTTATAAAAGGGCATCCTTTAAATATCCATGTCAATGTTTCCCTGTCAATATTTAAAGTAGAAAACTACATACGTAGTTTGTATCCACTGTTTGCCGGAATCTGAGCGTTCTATGATTAAGTTGAGAAGCCGCTGGATTCTCACTCGAAATTGATGGCTTCGGAAACGTGGTGCTGCATTTAAGATAAAAATGGCAGCGTGATATAAACATTAAAGCCATTCGAGTTGTGTTCAAAGACACAAAGTATCCTTGTTGCATATCGGTTAAATTTAACTGCGAGTTAGTTCATGGAGAGAAAAAGCGGAGTTCATTACTTTTTAACGGTCCCTTCTGACTTTAGACATGCTAATATTTACTCTAATGAGAGGCATATTTCCAACGTGCGAAGTTCGGCTCACATGAAGCATTTTAACTAAATATTTATCAGAGCGTGAAGTTAGGCTCGCATGGAGCGTTTAAACTAAATCTTTATCAAAGCGGCAAGATGAAACAAACCGCGCGGCGCATATCCGTTTCACAACAGGAATCCAGTCTGAGTAACGGCCAATTAAGTTAAGCTCACATGAAGCGTTTCAACTAAATATTTACCAAAGGGGCATGATGAGACAAACCGCGCGATGCATACCTGTGTCACAACAGCGATCCGATCTGATTAACGGCGGCGAGAGTATTCAAGGCACGAAAGATAAAAGTCAAATGGTAGCTGATTGGAGAATATATAGCTCAATTCTCGTTTGCTATCTGGGCTAGATCCTCCCCCTTCTTAAGGGGCTATGCTGTCAAGTCGACATCAGCAGATAGTCAGCATGGGAAAAAGGAGTTACATTTAAAGCGCTACATTGTTAGTTTTCAATCGGCAAGTTATTGTCATGGGCAGAGACACAGGGATGAGGGCTACTTAATAAGAGTAATTAGAGGGTAATTCTTAGAAATATATGGCCAGGTAAGAATATCTAAACGTTTATACGTATTAATACATAGGAAATTGACTAACTTTTAGCTCAAATGATTAAAGAGTGGTTTTAATCTGAGAGATGTCATCTGTTAAAAAGGCCTAAATATTTATAAACCTGATGTTAATATATAGAGCTTGACTGGTACCAGTCAGGTTACTAATATATTTTTGAATAACCTCCAATCATAATCATTTATGAGCCATATATTTACAGAAAGGTCTAAATTTTATAAACCAAAACATAACCAGATATTGCCTACCTATAGTGAATATTCTTAAATAATAGCACTCTCCCACGGAAGTTCAAGGTTCAAACCCTTATTGAAAGTATTAAGAGTGAAAATCCAGTAAACTTCCTTCTTTTTACGAATCTTGCAGCCTCCTTTAAGTTCTGGTATATGTATGCGTTCCAGAACACACCATTTCATTTCTGTAGGTAGATGTTTATACTCTAGGTAATGGTTAACGAGTGGAGCCATACTTTTCTTTGTTTTCACTGCAGATCTGTGCTCAGTTAAACGTGTTTTTATAGACCGAGAGGTCTCGCCCACGTAGCCAAGCTCGCAAGGGCACTCAATTAGGTAGACTACATTCTGGGTGTTGCAGGTACATAATTCTCTTGCATTGATGCTCACTCCATTAAATACTATGTTTTCACCAGTAATAATGGAGTCACAACTCTGACATGACCCACAGCGTGAAGTACCCCTAACTCCGTTCCTTCCATCAATCGTCTTTTGCATGAACGGAGTATTTGTGGGTTTTGAAAATCGTGATCTAACAATCTGGTCTTTCAAATTTTTGTTTCGCCGATGGGCAAATAAGGGTTTAGCCAGTTTGTTTTTGTTTTGGTCTACATTAAGAAGATGCCAGTTTGAGTTTATGATTTGTTTACTGGTTAGATTAAGAGTAGAGTGCCTCGTAATACAGACCAGTTTGTCTTCCTGTTTGTGTCTCTGAGAGTTCAATAATGAGTCCCGATCATAGAATCGTGCCCTTTTGTAGGCTTCTCTTATTAGGCGATGGGGATACCCTCGCTCAATGAATTTTTTCTTCATGGCTACAGACTGGATGTCTTAGTCTGTAAGATTGGTACAATTTCGCCTTACCCTGAGAAATTGTGAGAAGGGGATACTGTCTTTTTGACACCTCGGGTGGTAACTTTTGAAGTGTAGCAAGATATTTCTTGCAGATGGTTTCGTATATAAATCCACTTCAAGACGTCCTTCTTCATTATTCCTAATATAAATGTCCGAGAATTCTACCTGACATTTATCTATGTGAGCAGTAAAGCGTAAATTGCTATCTGTAAGGTTCAGCCACGTTAGAAAATCCCCTAGAGTCTGTTCCCCATCGGTCCACACAAAAAAAATGTCATCTATGTAGCGGTACCAATGGGAAACAGACTCAAAAAAGGGGGCAATTTCATTGAAGATGAATTTAGATTCGAAAAGCGACATATAAATGTTCGCTATTGAAGGTGCCATGGAAGCCCCCATACTTACACCTTTTATCTGTAGGTATAAGTTCTCACCAAACTCAAAAACGTTTTCTTTTAGGGTAAGTGAAAGACATTCTCGTACAAAAGGTTTAGAACAGGGAATCTTATGTTCATCAATAAACCACATCGTAGCAGTAATTGCCTCATTCTGTGGCATATTACTGTACAATGATTCGATGTCTAACGTGACTAGTATGTCCCTATGTTTATTGAATGGAAGGTTCTCTACCTTAGAAATATTGTCACCAGTATCCCTGATGTAGGACGGGATTAGGGAAATGTAGGGGCGCAATATTTTATCCAGATATTTAGAGACTGCCTCAAGGGGGGTTCCAAGTGTCCACAGACTCGATAATTCTCACTTCGGTGCCTACTCGAATCACAGGTTCACACTCTGCAACTCTGGGCAATAGCTTGCTTAATCTCCACTACGCCCCCCCCGCGGCGGGATGCCTGGCTTTCACCTTGGAGATGCCCAGTACGGGTTATCTCACAGGGAAAAGCCAGGACGGGTTCCCAATGCAAGCGCCGAGATGCCCAAGGATAAGTCGAGCGCTATATAAGAACACACATACATACATACATGAGTGATGTCGCTGACCATGTCATGAGTGATGTAGTATGTGACATCATCAGCAGTGCATTGCGGGCGCGCGAGTTATAGTTAGTTGAACTAACTATAACAGGGGAATTATATATATATATATAAATATATATATATATATATATATATGTGTGTATATATATATAGGTTGTGTGCGGTACATGGGGAGTAAACGCATCCTTGCTAATGGGCACACTTTATGGTTCTTCTAATGAAGACAGACTCCTATGTTGCTTTTAACGGTTAGTTATTTATTCATCAGTATTGCAAAAAGTCATTGAAGTGTTAATTCACACAGTTTCAAAGTTTCTATGTCCCATCATTTTGAAGACAGACATTTCCAAAGAAATACTCCGATGCATTTTGGGCATGGATTGCCCTTTGTCAAGGAGTTCTGAAAGCAAAACAAACGCTTTTACCTTCCGAATTAACCAATATAACAAATACATTCACATTGCGTTAAATAATGACATTCTCGGTAGCAGAAATAGCGTGATACACCCGTTTAGTGAACCAGTGTGGTGGCATGAGTGGGGTAGGAAACCAGAGGGGTCAGGAACAGGGAAAATTAAGCGTAATACACTTACGTGTCAAGGTATTGTGAACTCTTGGCTCTCTGGGGAGACAAGGAATGACAGACGGTTAAACGGGATAAACGCCCGGCATTGAACAGAGTCGCATGGGTCTCTGTTGGAGCTCCAACTTACTTGGTAATGGGTGAGGGACGGTCTCTGATGGATCCTGGGGTCACGGACCGGAGGTTTCACGGAGTGGCGGCAGGAGCCGCCGGAATATGACACTACGCGGAGTTTGGCGGTGAAAATGGAAAAGGGACTGGGTAGGGGATCGGGAGGGTGGCGGCCATATTGGAATGGGAATAGGGAACAATGTGTATGTAATGAACTCAGTATGTATCATGTCATTAATAATATACAAGCAGCAAACACAAGAGATGTAGGGTGAAACAAATATACCACAAAGGGTATTCATAGGAAACAACTCAGTTCAATCCGGTCATTAAGACCGTGGGGCTTCATTGCCTGTAGTCTGTATATCCAAGCGGTCTCACGCTGGAGAAGGGTTTTGTTGTTGTCCGTTCCCTCTTTTTTTTGGATCATTTCGAGCACTAAGAATTTGAGTTGGGCCACACTGTGGTGGAATTCATTGAAATGTATCGCAATGTTCGATTTTTGGTTTTTAGTGCGAATATTCGACTTATGTTCATTTAAGCGTGTCTTTATTTTTCTGGTGGTTTTTCCTACGTATATCATGCCGCATGGGCATTTCAGTAGGTATATCAAGTTGCTGGAATCGCATGTAGCATCCACATGGAGTTTAATTTTAAATCCTCTCATTGGGTGGTTGATGCTGTTGCCCATAATAATGTTGTGGCAGTTGTTACAGTTGTGGCACGGACGTGTGCCGGTATGGGTGGTTTGTTGAATAGGTTCTTTGCATAAAATTTCTTTTAGGTTCTCAGATCGGGTATATGCAAATATGGGTGGATTTTCAAATAGGTTGCCAAAGTCAGGTTCTGAGGACAGTATGCGCCAATGTTTTAAGATGATTTTTTTGTATTTATGGCTGGAGGTAGAGTATTTCGACACCAACACTGTTTTGTTTTCATCATTTTTCGTTGTGCCTTTGAGTGCGAAAAATGATGAAAACAAAACAGTGTTGGTGTCGAAATACTCTACCTCCAGCCATAAATACAAAAAAATCATCTTAAAACATTGGCGCATACTGTCCTCAGAACCTGACTTTGGCAACCTATTTGAAAATCCACCCATATTTGCATATACCCGATCTGAGAACCTAAAAGAAATTTTATGCAAAGAACCTATTCAACAAACCACCCATACCGGCACACGTCCTTGCCACAACTGTAACAACTGCCACAACATCATTATGGGCAACAGCATCAACCACCCAATGAGAGGATTTAAAATTAAACTCCATGTGGATGCTACATGCGATTCCAGCAACTTGATATACCTACTGAAATGCCCATGCGGCATGATATACGTAGGAAAAACCACCAGAAAAATAAAGACACGCTTAAATGAACATAAGTCGAATATTCGCACTAAAAACCAAAAATCGAACATTGCGATACATTTCAATGAATTCCACCACAGTGTGGCCCAACTCAAATTCTTAGTGCTCGAAATGATCCAAAAAAAAGAGGGAACGGACAACAACAAAACCCTTCTCCAGCGTGAGACCGCTTGGATATACAGACTACAGGCAATGAAGCCCCACGGTCTTAATGACCGGATTGAACTGAGTTGTTTCCTATGAATACCCTTTGTGGTATATTTGTTTCACCCTACATCTCTTGTGTTTGCTGCTTGTATATTATTAATGACATGATACATACTGAGTTCATTACATACACATTGTTCCCTATTCCCATTCCAATATGGCCGCCACCCTCCCGATCCCCTACCCAGTCCCTTTTCCATTTTCACCGCCAAACTCCGCGTAGTGTCATATTCCGGCGGCTCCTGCCGCCACTCCGTGAAACCTCCGGTCCGTGACCCCAGGATCCATCAGAGACCGTCCCTCACCCATTACCAAGTAAGTTGGAGCTCCAACAGAGACCCATGCGACTCTGTTCAATGCCGGGCATTTATCCCGTTTAACCGTCTGTCATTCCTTGTCTCCCCAGAGAGCCAAGAGTTCACAATACCTTGACACGTAAGTGTATTACGCTTAATTTTCCCTGTTCCCGACCCCTCTGGTTTCCTACCCCACTCACGCCACCACACTGGTTCACTAAACGGGTGTATCACGCTATTTCTGCTACCGAGAATGTCATTATTTAACGCAATGTGAATGTATTTGTTATATTGGTTAATTCGGAAGGTAAAAGCGTTTGTTTTGCTTTCAGAACTCCTTGACAAAGGGCAATCCATGCCCGAAATGCATCGGAGTATTTCTTTGGAAATGTCTGTCTTCAAAATGATGGGTCATAGAAACTTTGAAACTGTGTGAATTAACACGTCAATGACTTTTTGCAATACTGATGAATAAATAACTAACCGTTAAAAGCAACATAGGAGTCTGTCTTCATTAGACGAACCATAGAGTGTGCCCATTAGCAAGGATGCGTTTACTCCCCATGTAACGCACACAAACTGTTCTTATCCACGACGTACACGGACGGTTACGTCACTTGCTGGAGCACCCAAAAACTATCAACAAATTTACAGTAAACACAAGGAACTAACCAAAACCATTGCTGTGCGCCACGCTACCTATTTTTTGCACTTCTGTATATATATATACACATCTGTAAATAAAACGGTGGCCACGTGTATGGCTTTACTTGGATCCTTGAGAAAGATTCTACCTCTGCTTCTGGCACAGGCAAGACCAGAGGTAGTGCGGAGCATAATTTTAAGTTGTCTCAACACTGCTGCTGGGGGCTCCAACTACTTTGCTAGGAAAACTCCAATGTATACAGAATTTCGCTGCCAAACTGGCACTCTCGCGACGTCATTCGGACTCTTCTGTCAAGGCACTCAGGGACCTTCATTGGCTTCCAATCTCTCAACGGGTGAACTTTGAGGCTCCATGTCTGTTTTTTAGAGCTTTACACAGTCAAGGTCCGTCCCCTCTGCAGGATCTATTTTCATGGTACATTCCTTCAAGACCATTCCGGTCAGCCTCAGCTCACTTGGTAGTAGTACCCAAGTTCCTGAGGTCCCGGATGGGCGGTCGGTCCTTCAGGATTACCACAGCGCTGCTGTGGAATTCTCTACCGTTGGGTCTAAGGGGCCTGGAAGATTTCTCCACCTTTAAAAAAGCGTTAAAGACCCACCTGTTCCCCAGAACAATGTAAATAGATTGGAAGCTGGTAAAATCATGTTCTGTGTCGTAATAGTCTAAGCGCCAGGATGCCCGTTGGGTGACAGTTATAGCGCTATATAAGAACGCCTATACATACATACATACATACATACATATATATATATATATATATATATATATAAATATTCCAGGAATAATCCGGTGTAGCGCAGAGCTCTCAGTCAGCTCCCAAAAACGGACTCGAACCCAAAATTCGGTGCAAAGATGATTTATTTAGCAAGTGGTATTCCCATAGTCATCACAACGCGTTTCGCGCTTCACAGAGCGCTTGATCACATGACACAGGTAATCACCTGACACACGTTTAAATACATTCTACCAATGTAGGTCAGACTACAATTGCGATGGAAATAGAAGAGTTAGCCCCCTAAGGACTACTCACATTTTACTTTAATATCTGCTAATGCATTTATAAAAGGTGGAATATATTTCAGCATTTGATATTTTAAATGACCAACTGTAGACATAAAGAAACGTGCAAAATAAATGTTTGGTGATGGTAAATTGACAGTGAGTTTAAACCAAAAAAGTGTTTGTGGATTAAGACAGAAAAGCAATTTAAAATTCATTGTCGGTTAGAGTGCGGTATTCTATGATGTTCAAGTTCTTGTAATACTCAGTATAATACTTTTATCATAGGAACCATACTATTGTAGCAAGTACCCGTGTGGAGCCCCACATGTTCATACATTGCCAAGTAATATATGCAGACATTAAAGTCATGGAGAGTACTATAAAGTGCTAATGCAGAGTAACTGGACAGCTTCCAAATATCTGAGGACACATTCTCCACTAGTAGCAACGATATTGCACCATAGGTATACAAAAATAATCTCTGTAAAATACATGATATTGCCCAAGTGCTCGTCGTCCTACCAATAATAACATTAACAGTATGTACAGTACTAGATAAAATAAAATACCATTCATGTAAAACCATTTGTACAATATATCAAAGGTAGCCCAGTGATTTAAGAGACATAAAACCATTCATAATTCATACATAAACCTATAAAAAACCTTAAAATGGTTGTTTTTGAAAGAGGCTAAAATAAATGAATATGAGTCATATGTCTAAAATCTTCATATAAATAGATTTGTTAAAATAACAAATTAATTGATATGTATGGTAAAAAAGTACAAAAGGACATAAATAGTCTAAAATATTTCTCTATGTTGAGGAGGCCCATATAGCACTTAAATAGATTGTATATTGAGGGATATTCATATTGTGTGTGCATTTTATCATAGGCAGGTGTATAAGTCATCTGTGATATTTAGACCTGTAGGATACTTAGTATTAAGCTCAATGATATATTGCGTCTCGAGGCGGCGTAGTTTATCTTCTCTGTTGCCTCCTCTCCTACTGGCCTGTACACAATCAATCACATAGTATCTGAGGTCACTGCTTCTGGAGTTGTGGTTTAACTTAAAATGCCTCGCTACGGGATAAGTATTATCCTGATTCCCAATTGCCCGAAGGTGCTGCAGAATTCTTTTGTGTACTGGGAGCTTAGTGCTCCCAACGTACAGCAGATTACAGGGACATATTAAAACGTAGACGGCAAATTCCGTCTTGCATGTTAATAATTTGGTAATTTTGTGTTCCCTGCTATCAAAGGGGGAATGGTAGCTCTTTTTGTTGATAACTTGTTGGCATGCTTTGCAGACTTTACAATTGTAAAAGCCTGCATGGGTTAAGTACCAGGTTGATGCTTCCAGTACCTCAGGGCTGGTTTTAACCAGTTCATCCCTCATCGACTGCCCTCTACTGTACGTTATACTGGGCCTCTTAGGGAGATCCCTCCCTATCACTGGGTCACTCAAGACTAATGGCCAGTTCTTGCTGATGATGTTAGCTATCTCCTTGTGATGGGTATTGTACTGTACAATAAATCTGAATTCACAATTTGTAATGGCGGTATCCTCAGAGGCTGTTGTTAGAGATGAGTTACCAACCAATAGAAGAGATCTGTCTTTTTGATTAGCTTTCAAGATTGCTGCATCTATGATTTTGGGGGAATACCCCCTAGCTAAGAATCTTATTTTGCTATCCCTCTGTGCCACATCTAGATCCGTTTGCCTGCTGTGTATCCTTTTAAGGCGTAGCATCTCGCCATATGGAATGCTGTTTATGAGGTGCTTAATATGGGAACTGGTAGCGTGAAGAGTAGAGTTACCGGCTGTTGTCTTGCGGTGTAATCTTGTCTCTATCTTGTCCTGTTCTATAAACACCTCAGTATCCAGAAATGTAATGGACGATTTGCTCAATGTAGCTGTGAACTGGAGGTTTAGACTGTTGTCGTTGAGGTCAGAGATAAAGTTTTCTGCTGATGACATATCCCCTTTCCAGATCACAAAGAGATCATCAATAAAGCGTAGCCAGGTAACTACCTGGGCCCGCATAGTTGTTGAGTGTGAGACCATGAGGACCATCTCCTCCCACCAGCCCATGTGGAGACATGCGTAGCTGGGGGAGAAGCTGGCCCCCATGGCCACACCCCGCAACTGCCTGTACATAAGATTATTAAACATGAAGACGTTGTTATTCAAACACATTCTAACCATTTCTAACAACATCATCCTATGCTCAGGCATGTTGGGTAGAGATCTCTGCAGATAATAGTCAAGAGCATTTAGTCCATCTGTATGTACGATGCTAGTATACAACGAGCAAACGTCCAGAGCAATGAGTATGTAGTTTTCCTGCCACTGGATATTTTTTATCTTGTTCAAAAAATCACTCGTATCGCTGACGTATGATGGGAGTTTTTTAACCTCCCCCTGCAAGAAAAAATCTACATACTGAGACATATGTTCCAAGCAGCTGTTCCTGGCTGAAATAATAGGATGTCCCGGGGGGTTTGTGGGATTTTTATGCAGCTTGGGCAGAAAGTATATAGTCGGTACCACCGGGTAGTCATTTAGTAGGAATTTGTGCTCCTGGTTAGTGATAAGACCCTTTGATTTCCATTTGGAAAGATTTTTATAGCAGTTTGAATACATATTTTTCAGTTCTGCACTGGAAAATCTGGTATAACATATTCTATCATTTAGTTGTAGAAGTGCTTCATTCACATACATTTCTCTCTGGAGCAACACGATGTTCCCACCCTTATCTGATGCTCTGATGATTACATTTTGATTACTCTGTAGTTTAGAGATAAGGGCCCTGTAGTCCGCTATTTCTTTATTGTATTTATGTCTGCCCCTGTGTATTCTGGTGTTCAGATCTTTCAATTGGTTGGTGACTTATTCGTGAAATAAATCTATGGAGTCTTTGAGCATGATGGGAGTATATGTAGACTTAGCTCTAAAATTAGTTAGAGGTTTCTTTGTCCGTTGGTCTACAGATGCATTGAGACTTTCACTGCCAGTCAAAGATACAGTTTGTTCATTATCGTGGGGTGTACTTGACCCCCACATTTCCGCCAGTTCTCCCATTAGTGCCACTGTTGCCTGGCTGGCGCTGTTTTCTTCATTTGCTGGCAAAGGTGTTTGTGCATTTTCAAATTTGTTCATTGTGAAATATTTTTTAAGTTTAAGTTTTCTAGTACTTTTGTAGACATCCAATCTCATATTGACATAATTAAAATCCCTTTTTGGACAATAGGTTAGGCCCAGGCTCAAAATTTCTTTCTCTTTTTCACTGAGTTCTATGCCTGCGAGGTTGACAATGGTTTTATCAACATCCATGGGGGCGATTACTTTTTGTACCACCCTCCTCTCCTTTTGTTTTTGTTTTTCCAGTTTGCGCCTGTGTTTGTTTGCTTTTCTCCGCTCTCGTCGTTTGATGTTTTTTGCGCGGCGTAATGTTGTTGTCTTGTCCGAGGTCACAAGGTTTGTCTTCTGTCCTCGCAAAAAATGGCCAGCTCTTCATCTAGTGTGTTTTTGGGTCCCGCTGCCCTTGCCTGTTCATCCTTTTCCTGGTCACTGTCGGGATTGGAACTGTCCTCTGACATGGATGATCCAGTAGCATTTTTTTCAGTGATAGTACTCGTTTTTTTGGTGGTGGTAGCTCCTTGTTTATTTGCTTGTTTATTTTTTCTTAGGGCCTCATATTTTCTAGAGAAAGTAAAAATTTGGCCAGTCTCATAATCAGTCTTGTCTCTAAAGAATTTATAAGTTTTGCGATTCTTAATGATGTCTTCCTCTTTTTTTAATCTGATGCACATTTCCTTTCTTAGTTTGGTTGCTTCATCCACATCATTAAGGGCTTCAATTTCTTCATTAATTTTATTGATTTCCTCCAACAGTTCGGTTCTGTCCAATTCTGCATGTTTCACTAGAATTACCATAAGTCTTTTAGAGTTTTCAAGGTTGCAGTCAGCCCGCTCGCGCATTAGGGTGGAGTTTGGGTTTGTCATATGTGGGCGCTAAAAGAATGCGCAACCCACGCGGCACTCGATTTACATCTAGGTACATTTTTAATGATCGCACCTCCCACCATTTGCTCTGTTCAGCGCGGCTTTTTTTCTCCAAGAGCTTGAGTTTATCTTTAATGGAACTGCTCGCCTCCTTATTAACATTTGCAGCATCACTCTCCTTTGGTGGTTCCGATTGTTTTTCATCGAACATTTTTAAAGCCGCACTCTCTGTTTCCTGAACTGTGTCAGATGACATGACGGGAAAATCACCAACAATTACGCTGATACAATTAGGGCTTTAAATATGCACACGACGGGTTTTCAGAAGTTCTTTAGTCTCCCGGTTTGTGTGTTAGCCTTGCACAACCTCTCACCCCCTGTGTATGCGACCTTGCAATCTTTGACACGTACCTCAGACGTTCAACAGAACCCTGCTGTTTCCTCCGATACAGCCGCGTCCCGGTTCGTCTTCCGGTATTCCGTGTAGATTCAATTGGTCAGGGGGGTTCCGCAGTCCTTCTCCTTCCGGAGATCCTTGGCGGTTTCCAAAGGAAAACAATCCTCTTGATATCGCTGCGGCCCTTTAGTTGAGAGGGGGTTCGTCGAAAAGCCGTCAAGAGAAAAAAACGGCTTTCACATTCCAGGAATAATCCGGTGTAGCGCAGAGCTCTCAGTCAGCTCCCAAAAACGGACTCGAACCCAAAATTCGGTGCAAAGATGATTAATTCAGAAAGTGGTATTCCCATAGTCATCACGACGCGTTTTGCGCTTCACAGAGCGCTTGATCACATGACACAGGTAATCCTGACACACGTTTAAATACATTCTACCAATGTAGGTCAGACTACAATTGCGATGGAAATAGAAGAGTTAGCCCCCTAAGGACTACTCACATTTTACTTTAATATCTGCTAATGCATTTATAAAAGGTGGAATATATTTCAGCATTTGATATTTTAAATGACCAACTGTAGACATAAAGAAACGTGCAAAATAAATGTTTGGTGATGGTAAATTGACAGTAAGTTTAAACCAAAAAAGTGTTTGTGGATTAAGACAGAAAAGCAATTTAAAATTCATTGTTGGTTAGAGTGCGGTATTCTATGATGTTCAAGTTCTTGTAATACTATCAGTATAATACTTTTATCATAGGAACCATACTATTGTAGCAAGTACCCGTGTGGAGCCCCATATGTTCATACATTGCCAAGTAATATATGCAGACTTTAAAGTCATGGAGAGTGCTATAAAGTGCTAATGCAGAGTAACTGGACAGCTTCCAAATATCTGAGGACACATTCTCCACTAGTAGCAACGATATTGCACCATAGGTATACAAAAATAATCTCTGTAAAATACATGATATTGCCCAAGTGCTCGTCGTCCTACCAATAATAACATTAACAGTATGTACAGTACTAGATAAAATAAAATACCATTCATGTAAAACCATTTGTACAATATATCAAAGGTAGCCCTGTGATTTAAGAGACATAAAACCATTCATAATTCATACATAAACCTATAAAAAACCTTAAAATGGTTGTTTTTGAAAGAGGCTAAAATAAATGAATATGAGTCATATGTCTAAAATCTTCATATAAATAGATTTGTTAAAATAACAAATTAATTGATATGTATGGTAAAAAAGTACAAAAGGACATAAATAGTCTAAAATATTTCTCTATGTTGAGGAGGCCCATATAGCACTTAAATAGATTGTATATTGAGGGATATTCATATTGTGTGTGCATTTTATCATAGGCAGGTGTATAAGTCCTCTGTGATATTTAGACCTGTAGGATGCTTAGTATTAAGCTCAATGATACATTGCGTCTCGAGGCGGCGTAGTTTATCTTCTCTGTTGCCTCCTCTCCTACTGGCCTGTACACAATCAATCACATAGTATCTGAGGTCACTGCTTCTGGAGTTGTGTTTTAACTTAAAATGCCTCGCTACGGGATAAGTATTATCCTGATTCCCAATTGCCCGAAGGTGCTGCAGAATTCTTTTGTGTACTGGGAGCTTAGTGCTCCCAACGTACAGCAGATTACAGGGACATATTAACACATAGACGGCAAATTCCGTCTTGCATGTTAATAATTTGGTAATTTTGTGTTCCCTGCTATCAAAGGGGGAATGGTAGCTCTTTTTGTTGATAGCTTGTTGGCATGCTTTGCAGACTTTACAATTGTAAAAGCCTGCATGGGTTAAGTACCAGGTTGATGCTTCCAGTACCTCAGGGCTGGTTTTAACCAGTTCATCCCTCATTGACTGCCCTCTACTGTACGTTTTACTGGGCCTCTTAGGGAGATCCCTCCCTATCACTGGGTCACTCAAGACTAATGGCCAGTTCTTGCTGATGATTTTAGCTATCTCCTTGTGTTGGGTATTGTACTGTACAATAAATCTGAATTCACAATTTGTAATGTGTAAATATGTATATATATATATATATATATATATATATATCCCAGCAAAGTGAAACGCACAGCAATCGCCTTACCCCAGCCTCCAGTGATGGTGTTCCACCGCGGGATGGCAAGACCCTCAATATTCGAAGTAGACGATGAATTTAATCAAGAAAGAAACAGCATGCAGTGGACATCAATGGTTTCAAAAGTGGTCTTTTAATTACCAAGGTTGCCCCCTTGCTTACAAGTACCCAGTCACGTTCAAACTGATTTAAATAAACACACCATGTGATACCCAGTAATATGAACATAGTGAACAGACTTAAAATTTTCAAGTTACTTCACGCGAAAACATTGATTTATACTCAAAGTGTACTTCCATAAATTCACAACAGATTCCATTAAATTACATGTGTAATTCATATATTAATTATTTCATTGCAGTGAGGAATGATAAACAACCGTGTTACATAAAACAGACCTCCGTAACTTTATTGTCCCGTTTGTGCGGGCACACTACTGCGTTCGCACTCTCAGAGTTCAGGACTTTATATGCATATCTACCCCGATTTGTGCCATGCGTGGTAAATATACGTTGGACTCAGAGCCCCCAGCTCAAAGTCCAGCACTTTATGCCCATGGGAAAAACGGACTACAAGACCTCAATTTCGTGCCTTAATTTTATTTAGCCACCATTTTCACCATGACGTGTTCCGGCCCCACTCGGCATTGGTCCATATATGTATATATTTCATATATATTATGAGTCATAGTTGCTACTCTTATGTGCGAAAGACATTTCAGTTGGATAATAATTTTTATTAAAGCATAAAATATTTAATCGAAAGAATGATGTGAAAGTTGAATGCTGATATTAAGCATATGTGTGTGGAGGTATGGGCCATTTACTCACCATATAGACTAGACATCTCAAAATCTGAAAACCTCTAAGCACTCCAACTTTGCTACCTCAAATCACTTCTATAACGTGGAAAGTTTACCGACTGCAGAACATAGCTACCGGTGTAAAAGCAGAAATGTGATGATGAAGTGAGAATATACAATGACTTTCTTTACTCTGTAGTTTCTGTGCTTCCAAAGTAATTGTTCTGATGGAACATGATTAGTATTGAGCTAATACTAGGTGCTCCACTTAAAATGGCGATCTGCTCAAAATGAAGAAATATTTGAGTGTTCTAAACATAAAATTAAATACACGTAAACCTATTCCACAAATGCCGCTTCTATTCATGAAAAAAATTGTTTTTGTTCAGTTTAATGTATCTTCCCACAGCATTACTGTAATTGCAGAAATAGTTTATCAGCATAAGGCCTTTGTTAACGTTGGCTGTTATTATGTAAATTACATTCACCTATTACCATTCTAAAAGCTCTTTATTATCAAATCCTAAATTAGCATTTTTTCAAATTACTCTACCTTCAACTAATCTTATTTTTATAATGACATTTGTTTTATTCAAGCATATTGAAAAGTAATGCTTTTTAAGACAAAATGGGCAGAAAGAAAACACATTCATTCATTGCTACTCCAACAGCGTTGCATTTAATATCTGTGTCATATAGAATATGTTAATTGTTTTACAACTGCTTTGATGTGTATCTCCAATACACTTAAGGGGCTATTCATGAGGTTGTTTGCATCGATCTTGCACCATACAACATGGTGCAAGACCGATACAAACCTTAAAAAAATGTTCAAGCCACACAAACCCACCATAAGTGGCACTGAATGGCTCCAAAAATCTGGAGTAACAAAACACAGAGCAAATGGCTGTGTTACATTAGTCTGTCCTTCTGAAGGCATTCCATGGGCATTGAGTGGGTATTTCCATACAACACCCAAGGTTTTTGATGCTTTCCCAGATTTACAAGATCTTGTAAACCTGGGAATGTGCCAAAATTGTACACCTTCGCAGGGGTGACGTTACCTGGAACAATATCTCTATTCCTCCTCATTTCTTCTTTTTTTCAGTGTGCTTGTTGGAAAGTGGTTTATTAGTAGTGGTAAGGTCACAAACACAATAAAAGGTTCAGACAAGGTCGCCATAAATTATTCCCTTGTTCAACCCTTGGTAGCTTGCAATAAAGAGGCAGGCGTAACTTAGGAGACAAGTGAGTAAAGCAGTTAAAACAACAATACATTAAACAAGTAAGATACAATACACAATAAAAATCCAACTCCAATTTATGTAAATAGACTATACTTTTATGAACAAATAGACACCAAAACTATCAAATTCCAATGTGGGGTAACAGTGAAATGAATTTTAAAAGAATAAACACTTTATAGTGTTTAAAAACATAGAATGCCACTTTGGGACATCTAGTTGTGCTTGACTGGGACAAAGGCAAAGTTTGAGGCCAACTGCAATGGAGTTCTGGTCGGATAAACTAAGTGGGAGGCCTCGGTCAAAATTTTACCTTCACACAGGTTTTTCTGGAGCTTTTTCCCTTGACATCAAGCAAGGCACTTCATCAGACCAGATTCAGTGCTGATTCGCCGGCTTGACTTTCTGCAAGGCGCATGTTGAAACCTGGAAGTCTGAAGCTCCAGAGCTTTTAGTGGGATGAACCTGAAATCCAGACCGGGTCACGGCTGAAGGTAGCCTGCTTGTCTCTTGATGTCGGGTTCGCACCTAATGGAACCTTTCCCGAAATTGCTCCACACGTCTCCAAACTTCTGGAACCTCTTCCTGAATTTCCTCTTGAGGGTACAAAGTGTCCTAAACATAAATCTAAGTGTTTGGATTCTCCTAGATGGTTCTTCGGATGCCTGTACTGCATTTCCCACAATGCACCATGCCAAATCCTTAAAAGTCCACTGGATGCACTCTGGATGGAGACTCTTAGTGGAGATGATGCAGGTGGGCTCTGATAAACTGTAGCTTTCAGGAAGCTCACTCCTTAGACTTTCATAGTTAGGTAAAGTACTTCTCATGCTGAGTACCACGGTGTGCAGAAATTGCAGTCCGGATGAGTGTAGTCCTCTTGATGCAGGCCAGGGAGTTTGCAGGGCAGTCCTTCTTCTTGTCTCTTTAGGCAGCAGATCTGAGAAGCTATGCAGCTCTCCCATTTGTATCCATGGTTTTTGGGCATCAAGCAGGGGGGCACTCCTGATCTATGCGATGCAGTGTGCCACCCAATTGTATTACCACTTCCTCCAAATTTGCTGCATAATACTAACCCAAAAAGCATAATTCTTTCAAAATCCAGCATTGAGAAAGTTTCTTCAGAAACGTTCTATCAGGCTAACCCAACCCACTTCTGTGGCTAATTTTTAGGCCCGGGCAGAGTTCAAGGTGTTCCGCAATGTGGAACTCTACAAAGTGACAAAAATCTCCACCGGGCTCCGTGGACTTTCACAAGTGGCGGAGTGGGGTAAGTTGCACCGCTTGTACTGATTTTTAGCAGAAGGCATTTGCCCTGCACTGTAAAATCATCACAAATGCTACCACATGCAGCACAAGAGGATGTATCTTATTTTTGCTGCTCAAGTAGATGTTCTTATTAAGCGGTAGCTTCCTCAACACGAGCTGCAGGTTTCTCAATGTGAGCGATAGCGACCTGCAGCAACTGCCCACTTTGAGAAATTTTGCAGGTGGCCTAGCATTGTATTTTCCTTGCTCACGCTCACTAACTCAATATTGGCATGCCACAAGGGAGGAAAAGCTCCCCTGCGCTGAATGCTATGGAACTTTGCACTCTACACGGAGTGTGACAAACTCAGCGAACTCAGTTTTCCACCCAGGCCTAATAATTTTCCTAAAGTGCCTCACCGGATTGGTTCTTTTGTGCAGGAAGGCACCCCCTCCTGCACAAAAACAATCTTGCATGCAATACAGGCACCCATTCACCAAGGTGTAAGTGTGCCTGCCTTGGCACTAGGCAGCCAAAAGGGCACCAGCACCGGGGAAAGGACAGGAAAGCACCTTATTGCTTTAAATAAGGTGTAATCCTTCCCTTTCCTTGTCACACAGTGCAGCAATGTGACTTGCTAGGCTGCATTGCATGACTTACCCATAAATATGCCCTTCTGAATTCAATGAACTACCTTTAAAAGAGGGCAAGTATCGAACCTGTCACTCGTTCTCTATCATGATTGGTTCCTATGATTATCCACACATTTATTCACAAATGACATTTACATGCCTGTCTTTTATTATCACTGACCAAGATGTATACCTTTGCCCTTTACTGCATGCTGCTTTTATGCATTTAACATATTTTACTGGAAGAAAGATGACATTGTGCTGTGAGTGTGGACATGAAAGGACAGGCATAGTTGCACAGTATAGAGACTTTAACTCCTGGGGGGAGTGACGAGCAGGCCAAACTGGCGTACGCACTCCTCTGAGGCTCTGCATCCATATCCCCCTATCCGGCATGTATCCTGACCTGGCACAATCATCCATATGGCTAGCAAGCCAGACTGTGCAGTGGTTCCTTTTCCCTACCTTCAATCGCTACAGTGAGAGCTTGCTGCCTCGATTTTCTGAGTTGTGGGAGGGCAGGCAGACGAAGCATGTCTCCCTGCTGCGGCACAACATAGCACCATAAATTACTAAACATCCTGGTGCCGAGTCCACACTACCCCCTCTGATTCTGCATGGGCGTTTACTGAACAGTGGGAACTCCGAGCAACATTTGGGGTTGCCGTGAGCACAGTGGTTGAGGCACAATTGTCGGAGGTGAGCGGGTCGTGTATGTGTTTCTGGCAAGAGTCCCCAGCTGCTGAACGTGTGGGCCGCTGTTGAGGTGGGAGTTGTGTCCCAGAGACCTGGAGCATCTCCTGCTACCCTTCCTCTCAGCTAAGGGACAAGCACTATTGGGGCCCCTGAGCGGGCCTGGGTTTTTGTGTACCAGGCAATGTCTCCAACTGCCACCAGCTACCATTTGACCCTCCCCCCCGATACCCTGGAAAGGGCATCATTGGTGGACGGGAGGGCTGATTTTCGACCACTCCGCCATCCGTGATACGTAGTGGGTTGAGCTGTGCTCTGGAGGTCTGTGTGCCTGCTGCTGTTACTGCTGCCAGAATCACCCCATTCTTCCTATCTAACATTTCACCCCACACCGGCTCAGGGGTCGGATCAGGCATAGGCCGCGCCACGGTGGGGGGCAGATCGGTGGGATTCTCAGCCACAACCATGTTCTATTGACTTTCCTGGGGTCTGCCTGTAAATTGAAGGGTGACACTGTGCAGGCCTATCCTGGGTGCGAGCTGTTGGCTCGGGCCTTGGTAATGCACTTTGACTCAGGGTGGGGCATTGAGACTGTGAGGTGCACAGTGCACACCTTGAAACTCCCTGATCAGCCTCCATCTTCTCTCTGCAGAGCAGCACTGTCCTTCAAAGAGAGGTCGGGGGTCAGATCAGGTGCAGGTTCACCTGTCAGGGCCACTGACAGCAACTGATATCCTGGGGGAGGACATCATCTTTTTAGTATATGTTGGAGACTTCTCATGCATGTTTTATTGCTGGACTTGTGGCAGATGCGCACCACTACCTTGGGGTGAGAAAGTTTACGGTGAGGGGCCCAGCTCTACACAGTAGAGGCTGCCACTTACCTCTCTATTGAGACTCACTTTTCCTCACCCTCTCCTGTTTTCTCCAGTTTCACCTGTCATTCCACCTCCTGCACGGGTCTAGTGGTTGGATCGGACCTAGACTGTGCTCTGGGGGACCTGCGTGGAGGCCAGGACACGGCACAGGGGCCTGACTTTGGGCTCCCTCTGTAACCTTCCTCCGGGTGCACTTACCCAACTGGTTTAGGGGTGGGGCCGAGCTGTCCAGACTGTCTGTGGAAAACGGGGGCTTACCTACTGTAGGTGTGAGGGTAGGGGCATAGAAAGGGTGGGCTGATGGGTTCACACTGATCCAGCTGGGGGCATCTTGTTGGATCCACGCAGGAGCTAAACCCAGACAGGGGTCATTTGGAAAGTTCGGTAAGCCGGCAACCACAGTATACATCCACTGATCTAACCATTCACTGGGCCTCCACCTTGCTGGCGTGAGCACCCCCACCACCTCCTGTATGCAGGCAATCACAATCCTGCTGATGCACACTGCCCAGCAGATAGTAATGGGCTGCTTGTTTTCATCTGATACATCTGCCCGGGCACAACTTGCGGTCAACTCAATGGGGCAATCAGGTGTGCGTTCAGAAGAAGAGGCGCCATAGACTAAGGCAGCACTCAGTACTAAACTGGACAATGTCCTACTAGCAATGGAGAAAATCGGTACAGTTCTGAGGCACAAGCGCACCTCACTCAAAAGCTGGACTTGTGGCAGATCACTCCCTCACTCAAAAGTAAAATAGACAAGGTATCGACGGACTTTACTCTCCTGCATGCAGACCATATTAGCTCATTATGCGCTACATGCTTCTCTTCCTGGCAGACCCCCGATTGGTGGATAAGGACACTGTTCGCTTCTTGGACACCCCAGAAGAGGCATGTGATTGGATGGAGGCTGCTGGCCACACGTCCTCATGTCCCACGTCTGCCACGTGTATGCGTGTCGTTGTCCTATTCTCAGCTGTTGTCCGGGCAGTGATGTCGGCCAGTGCATTCCCCTGCCCAATGATGTCCGTCACCTTTTTGTGTGCCTGGCATTTGATTACAGCAAGTTGTTTGGGAAGGAGGACCGCTTCAGTTAGAGCAGAGACTAGGTCTCCGTGCAGGATGGGTGTGCCATGTGAGGTCAGGAATCCCCTCTCCTTCCACAAGAGCCCGAAATGATGAACCACCCCGAAGGTGTACTGGCTGTCTGTGTAAATATTTGCTGTCATCCCTGCTGCTAGGATACACGCTTGTGTGAGGGCAATCAGTTCCACTGCCGATCTCGATTGGTATGAGAGGCGGCTAACGCCGGGCAATACTTATAGGTTATCGGTTGAAATCTGCCTACCCTTTTACAGGGTAACATGGCTGGGCTGAGTAATAATAAAAATGGAAAAAAAATCCAACTTGTAAAACACCAATGGAGCAGATGTGCCCCAGGGATCTGCCCAAACAGAGTGGCCAAACAGTGGCAGCTATCAAAAGTCTCAATCAGACAAAAAGGAGCTTGTGTAACCAAGTGTGTTGTTCAGTACCCCTGATATAGAGTGCATGGTGTACCAGCTATGATATGTGAAAAGGTATATGCCTGCATGGGGTTCTACTCTAGATTCCTGAGTGCCAATGTATCTTACTGTCTTTAGTCCGGGGTGGGTATCTCATTTAAGTAAATGCTCCCGCAGAAGTCAACAGGATTCACTAGCAGGTCATGAGCGAAGCCTCACCCAGCTTTGTCCCTTGCGCCTGCGTCAGTGGGTTCTGCTGGTGATGCTGCTCCACCTTTAACTTTGTGGCAGACGTGGGACATGAGGACGTGTGGCCAGCAGCCTCCATCCAATCACATCTCTCTTCTGGGGTGTCCAAGAAGAGAACAGTGTCCTTATCCACCAATCGGGGGTCTGCCAGGAAGAGAAGCATGTAGCGCATAATGAGCTCATATGGTCTGCATGCAGGAGAGTAAAGTCCGTCGATACCTTGTCTATATTACTTTTGAGTGAGGGAGTGATCTGCCACAAGTCCAGCTTTTGAGTGAGGTGCGCTTGTGCCTCAGAACTGTACCGATTTTCTCCATTGCTAGTAGGACATTGTCCAGTTTAGTACTGAGTGCTGCCTTAGTCTATGGCGCCTCTTCTTCTGAACGCACACCTGCTTGCCCCATTGAGTTGAGCGCAGGTTGTGCCCGGGCAGATGTATCAGATGAAAACAAGCAGCCCATTACTATCTGCTGGGCAGTGTGCATCAGTGGGATTGTGATTGCCTGCATACAGGAGGTGGTGGGGGTGCTCACGCCAGCAAGGCGGAGGCCCAGTGAATGGTTAGATCAGTGGATGTATACTGTGGTTGCCGGCTTACCGAACTTTCCAAATGACCCCTGTCTGGGTTTAGCTCCTGCGTGGATCCAACAAGATGCCCCCAGCTGGATCAGTGTGAACCCATCAGCCCACCCTTTCTCTGCACCTAGTCTGTTCGTCCGTGAGGGTCACACAGTCCTGTATATGGGACACAGTAGGGTTGTTCTCGGGTAGGGGCAACACAGTGGCTGGATTTAGCGTGGTGCATCTTTTCAGTGTGATGTGGGGTGCAAGCAGAGTCAATTCGTACCCAGTCAGTCGTGCACTAGTCAGATGCTGCATCTTAGTCTGGTTTAGGAGGGTGTCAACCGCATGGGGTACTAACACCGTAAGGGAGTTCGAGAGCACGATCCCCTCACTTTGTCGGATAGAGACAGCAGCTGCAGCTACAGCTCGAAGGCAGGCAGGCAAAGCTCTGGCTATGGGGTCAAGAGTGGCAGAGAAGTAGGCACATGGGCGTTGCTTGGGGCCAATGGACTGAGTCAGGACAGACAAAGCGCACCCCTCCCTTTCGTGAGTGTAGAGGGAGAAGGGCTTTGTGTAATCGGGGGTTCCTAGGACTGGTGCAGAACAGAGGGAGTCTCGTAGTTCTTTGAAGGAGGATTGGCATTCAGGGGTCCAAGGGAGCAGGAAGGGGAAATCTTTAGCCAGCAGGGAAAGTAGTGGTTTTACAATGAGGCTGAAATTTGGCAACCACTGTCGACAGAAGAAGGTGAGGCCTACTAGGGAGTGGACTTGTTTCTGGGTTTTAGGGACAGGGGTTTCTAGAATGCCTCAGTTCGATCAGGTGTAAGCTTTCTCCCATCTTTGGACAAGAGGTGACCTAGGTAAGTGATTTGGGGTTGGCAGAATTGCAACTTCTTCTTGGAGACCTTGTGGCCATTTTCCGGGAGGAAGTGCAGGAGTTGGATGGTGGCTGTGACTGCAAGTGGAGTGGTGTCGGCCGCCAAAAGGATATCATCGACGTACTGTATCAACACCACTCCATCCGGTAACTGGACTGCGTCCAGCTGTCTCTTGAGGGCCTGGCTATAGATTCTGGGACTTTCAGTGTAGCCTTGGGGTGCTCTACAGAATCTATATGAGCGGGCTTTTAAGGTGAAGCCGAAGAGGTAGCGGCTGTCTGGGTAAATGGGGATGGAGAACAATGCGTTCTTGAGGTCGATTACAGTGAATGTGGTGGCAGTGGAAGGAATCAAAGTCAGGATGGTGGTGATGTCTGAGACTACGGGGTACTGAGGTACAACTACTTTGTTGACCTCTCGTAGGTCAATGATGAAGCGGTACGCTTTCTCATCTCCCTCACCCTGCTTCTTTACAATGGGTAGGATAGGGCTGTTGCAAACATTGCTAACTACCTCCTCTACCACTCCTGCATCTATCAGGGACTGGATAATCTTTACCAATGCCTTCTCGCCCTCGGGCGATATCCGATATTGTGGAAGTTTTGGGAGTATTGCGTCCTGTCGAACAGTTATGTGCACTGGGTCGATCATCATGCGTCCTACGTCCGAGTCAGTTTTGCCCACAGGTACAGAGGTAGGGTGGCGAGTAGGGACAGGTCAGCGTCAGTGATGGAAAACATGCGTCGTGTGGGACAAAGTCTGAGCAGAGTCGGGTTGTCGTATAAAATGACTCGAACTCCGTCTTGTGAACACCTAATAGTAGCTCGGAAATGTTTTAATAAGTCAAGTCTCATAATGGCATCGGGGGTGTTGGATGAGAGCAAAAACGTTGTGTCAGTGGTGTTATTTTCCAAGTCAAAGGAGATCGGTGTGGACAAGGGATTAGTGGAGGGCGTTCCATCAAAACCTATTGATGTTACATGTGAGCCAGACAAGGGTGCCCTTGGAATCAGTCGTTTAGATAACGCACTACGTGTTGCGCCATTGTCTACCAAAAATGGAGACTTCGTACCCAGGACCTTAGCGGTGACATAAGGACCTTGCTGGTCAACATAGAGCTCGACTGAATCCCTTCCTTGCTCTTTGCAGTCCTATGCGAAGTCGTGGGTGTTGTCGCAGTCAGACTGTTGGTATTGGTTCAGTCGGGGACGGTCAAATGTGTTCGGTCTGCCTGGCCTGTCGTTGTTGGTCTTGTTCGTGTCCCCTCGTCCCTGTCCTCTATTTCTTGGCCCACCCGCTATGTCTCTTGTGTCCCTATTCTTGTTTGTTTCTTGCAGAACCGGGCACTGGGATTTCCAATGACCAAATCCTTTACAAAACGCACACTGGTTCTCGTCGATGTCCTTACGTCCAGCGTAGGGTGCGGATGTACGGTCTCTAGGGGGTGGATTTCTAGAAGCATTCGATTGGTAATTTACTTTGTACTGTTCCCTTCCTATCGTCACCCCTTGCAACTGTGCGATCATCGCCCTTTCCTTCAGGTCCATTTTCTTTTTCTCAGTCGCCCTATCGTTCTCATTCTTTTGATGCTCGTAGTACTGGGCCATCTGAAGGATAGCTGCAGGTTTGGAGGCTGCCCAACTACTCTCGCTAGTCAGTAGTTTCTACGAGACTTCCTGCGACAGACCTTTGACATAATTCTGGACAAACAGATGATGTCCGGTTGCAGTGGTCATGTCCTGGCCACTGTAATCGGAAAACACCGTCTCAAACCGGGAGAAGTATTCTGATACGTCTTCCTGGGGTTTCGGTTGGCAGGCCATTACTATCGACCAGTCCACCTTCTTCTCTGGGATCAGGGTTTTCAATTTCTGCACGATCTTGTCCGGGAGGTCTAAAATGGATTTTAAAGGTTTCTGTCCAGGTTCTCGTTGTCTATCTATGCCATCGAGTTGTGACCAGGTATGTCCAAACAGCTCAAGGTGGTCAACTTTCCGGATTTGCTTCCACACATCAGCTGGCAGACATAGCCCGAAAAACAAATCGATGTCCGCTAGGGTCCTAATCGTCGAACCCAAGGCTGTGCCTAATTCCGTATAAAAGGCAGTGGGGTTCTTTCGTAAATCAGGCAAGGACTTTCGGAAAGTCAGGATGTCTTGCCGATCCCATGGTTGGTAGACCCAGTTATAAACTACCCTGCCTCTCGCATCTTGGTGGTTAATGTCATCATGTGTTCCCTGTCCTCGTGGGGGAACCCAGTAGGGAGCGGCCTCCTTTATAGGCATCATTGTGTCAGTTTTCTCTGTTCGGGGTTCGTCGCTACATGAGTCGTAGTATTAGTTTCTAATCTCTGTTCAGTGAGGTGGCAGAAAACTTCAAGCGTACGCGTGAAGAGGTCCGTCACATCACACTCGCCTTCATCCCCAATGTCAACTTTCCTATACAGAGCCGTTAGGCTCTCAGGACCTTTGTCTTGGTATCGGTTCTCATAGGCATTGAGGGTATGATAACAAAATCGCACAACAAAGTGTCGTTGGTGGCTATTGGCATATGAATTGTACATATCTGTTACATATTCCTCACTCTCTTTTCGTTCCACCAGTGTCTTCACTATCTTATCGATCCCTGCTCGTTCATCTTTGCTTAATCGGTTCATTCTAGTGGAGTCTTTCTTTCTAGCTTCAGGGTCATCTAATGTTGCTGCTTGTGCTGCGCTGAGTACAAGGGGCTCGGCCGGCGCGGAGTCCGTGAGGACAGAGGTTCTGGCACTATTCTCACCTGCACTTGGGGGCTGCGGGTGCTGTACTAAGGGTTGGGAAGGGGCATATGGAGGGGGCATGTAGATGATTGGGGGACCTGGTAATAAATCATTGTTCGCTTGTTGTTTCGAGGGTAACTCAGGGTAGAGCGTAGAGGGTGTTCTAACAGGACACTGGCCCGATGTTTCGGACTCTTGCTTCTGCTTGGCTTCCTCTCTCTCCTTTATCTCTTCCTCTAACTTTTTAGCAGCTAGGTGAGCTGCTTGCCGTAGCTCTTTCTCTAATCTAACTTCGTTTCTCTTCTTCCGTTGCTCTGCTTCTTTGCGCCACATGCTGAGACTGTCAAGCATAGTGGACGTTGTCTTATTGTTACGAAGGGCTGTTTCCAGCACGTTTATTTTATCGTCATCAAAGGATCCTATCAGTGGCCACTGACTTTCCTAATCCTTTCTTGTATATTTATGCCATAGCTTACTATAAGCTACAGCGACTAATCCATATTTAGTGAACATGTCCTTATTAGGAGTGCCTTTCAGTGGAGCTGGATGGTTCATCTCTAATAAGCGATCCGGGCTGAACCAACTACCAATCAGTGGGGAGAAGATAGGCATGACAGATTACAAAGGGGGAAAAAGGTCCGCACTACCTATCCTTCACTACTTGCAAAGACTGGACAGAATATTTCTATTCTACGTTATTTGCAAACAGAGAATATCTCAAAAGAACCAACTTCGAACAATCAATGTTCGGGCAATCAATCAATCAGTGGGAAGAAAACTAGGCACGACAGATTACAAAGGGTGACAAAAGTCCGCGTTACCTACCCTTCACTATCTGCAAAGGAAGAGAGAATATTCCTATTCTTCCCCGTTTGCAGGCAGAGAATATCTCAAAAACAAACAATGAGCAATACTAGCATTTTTCAAACAATCAAACAATTGCTTCGCAATTTGTCGTGTTACAAGACCTTACCCGGACCGCATGGACAGTTTCTCATCTTCCGCTTCCAGCACCCGATCGTCCTCTATTCTCCGTAATTGCAGCGGCACTCCTGATGGTTTCCAGTCAGGAGCGTAGATCACTCGAGAGAGGTCTGCTCGGAACCGGTGAAGTTCGGATGATCGGCTGCCAGACGAGGGTCTATCGGGCAGGTGCACTCCCGATCGTTGCAGTGGTTCACTCTTTCGTCAGGACCTCTCCCACTGGATCCACGTGCCGCTGATGGGCCCCATGCTTGGGACGCCAATTGTAAAAGGGTAGGCAGATTTCAACCAATAATCTTTAAGTATTGCCCGGCATTAGCCGCCTCTCATACCACTCGAGATTATCAAACAAAGAGGCAGGCGCTGGAGACTGGAAGGCAGGAAACAGAAGTTTATTTCAACGGAGCAGAACACATCAAATCAGAAAACAGGGTATCTTCTTGAGGTGCTCTAACTGCATCTCTGAGGCCTGGCCTCTTATACACAGGTTTATGGCTTTATTGCATGAGACACATTCTTGTCAATACTTTGATGTACGGAAAGACATCCTCGGAATCCCCGCTTCAAGCCCGTTCCCACACACATTTACAGTAGAAGTCCCCACCCCGATCTCAGTAGGTGATGACTGTCGCACAGCTGGACATTCCGCCGGTTCCCGGAATGTGTGCGGCTGATCGGATCTCATGGGGTGGGGGCTTTGATCAGTCGTAGATCCTTCGAAGAGGGGCAGCTTCCTACTGTAGGGGGCAATAAACTGCATCCGCAGGGCCAGGTGATGGCCTGGGATCGGGCCGGACAATCGAGCACAGAGGAAGGGGGTTCATCAAAGGATGTGTGATCATGAAAGGGATGGAGGGAGGTGTTAGCCGTGTACGGGATGTGGCTCCGAGGCAGGGCCGCGCTGAAGGAGTGGTTTATGGCCCAAGCATGTGAGAGCAGGGGCTGTCAGTGCGTGGGGGATGCTTACGAGGTCAGAGGGATAGAGAGAGAGAAGCGCTGGGCATCTGCAGTGGGCAGAGAGGCCATGACATTCAAAATGGCTGCTACTTAAGCGCACATATGAGCCTGAAAAGGGACAAGATGGCGCCGATAATGTTTACGCCGCAATCTAGATTTTAACAACCCTAAGTTGTCTGGCCGCCCGCACATGAACAACTGTGTTGTGCATGGAATCAAGTCACAACCCAGACATGTCCCACACTACCATTATCATATGGAACATAAGGGGCATGCACACACCATTGTGCCATTAATCCATCTACTCCTATCTGAAGCACAGATCCACATGTAGTCCTCCTGTAGGAAACTCACCTAATGCTCCTGGAGTTTGACTGACTCCATTGACATTGGCGAGGTTAGCTATTTGCTACTGGCTACTCATCATATGCCAGGAGGGTGTTGATTTTGGTAGGGGTGGGCACCCCGTTTGTGGCAAAGGAGGTAAAGGCGAACTGTGTGAGATGAAATATGTATTTACACATGTCGCCTGAATAGGCTACAACTTGTACTGGGGATGATATATGCTCCTAACTCAGACCAAGCGTCATTTCTTTGCAGCCTGTTTAGCATATTGGTCAAGTGGAACAATATCCCCTGGCCGAAAGGTGGTGACTTCAAAGCTGTCCTTGAGACCACACTAGATCGCTCATTTTCCCGACTGCAATGCCCTGTGTCTGTTTCAGAAACTGGTGTATTGGGTGACTGGTTGCACCTCCTGGTGCTGGCATATATATGGTGTGCACACAACCTGACACTAGAGTGTACTCACACTACTCAGCACCACATGATCTACACACCCACATTGATCGTATAATAGGGTTGGCAGCACTCTACCCCAAGTTTGGGCACAATGTTATGTTAGTTTGACTTATATAGCGCATGGCTGCCCCAGCAACAGGGCGTCCTAGGCCTTGCAGACAGGCCAGCAGGCAGGGCACAGCAGGAGAGACAGCAAAGTAGGGTCACTTTAGTGAGATTGATGCGGCAGCCTCCCTAAATGGAGGCGAACAGCCCAGTTTTGATCTGTTTCCGAAAGAGCCAATGATCCTGTGTACAGCGTGCCTCAAGGGGAATAGAATTCCATAGGGCCGGGGCCAAGGACCTAAAAGAGCGGCCACCTGCTCTGCTGCTCTTGTGCACCCTAATGGTGCAAGCAAGATGCAAGTCTGCAGAGCGTAGGGCCAGTGTCGGAAAATAGAAGGTGCATAGTCCTTGCAATATCTGGGGGCCCTGGCCATGTAGGATTTTATGGGTGAGGCAGAGGGTCTTAAATTGTATTCTTTGTTTCATGGGCAGCCCCACAATCCCTAGTCCTTGCAACTTCAGTGGGAGGTACATCTGCAGGCCATACCAACATTGTGCCTCCAACCTTCTGCTCTGGAGGATTAACCATTCCGTGAAGCACTCACGTCTACATCTGCTGAATACTTTGAATTCAATGAGGCTCTTCACATGGCAAACTCACTGAATGGAATTCTTCTAAGGTAGCTATTAGGGGGCGGAGTGCAGGAATCAACTGGAATATCCCCAGGCACCTCCATGACACCATTATTAATCTCAAACGCGAACTCATGTGGCTGGAGACGTGATCGGGGATGAGGCTGTAATGTGGCAAAAAACGGGGAAAATGCTGCTCTCATAGAGCGCCTTGTTGCCTAAACAATGCAGCACATTCCTCTCACACTCATATGGCCTCAGATTGTGTGAGGCGCCTACAGGTGTGGCGTATACATCAGGAACAGGCTCAGGTGGGGTGAGATCTGGGTTCTGGGTTTGCGCAGGAGGATCGCCCAAGCAGCTGCATTCTGGACCAACTGCAATCTATTTAAAAGGTATTCGGGATGCCCGGGTATAGGACCTCGACACAGTCCAATAATAGCTTGGACAACAGTCTTTCCGTGGTCAAGGGGCAGGAGGGGAAGACTTGTTTTGAGAATCCACAGGAGCCCAAAACAGGGTCCTGTGACTGACTGGATTTGCTCTTTCATAGACAGAGTGTCATCCATTTTGAGGCCCACGTTCTTGACTGTGCTGAGGGAAGAAAGGGTGGTGACATGTCCAGTGTTTAAAATCATCTATGGCTGGGGAGCCGTAGAAAATTACCTCATATTTCGCTAGGTTGCATTTGAGCTGGTTCTTCCTTAGCCATACAAAGACCCTAGTCAGACATTTAGTTGATCTTTTCACCTACAAAGTCTGCACCCTTGTTACAGGTGAATAGAAGCTGCGTGTAATCAGCATAGGATATCACTTTGGCACCACAGCCTTCTTCTAGAGGAGCAAGGGGACACATATAATGGTTGAAAAGTGTGGAGCTCGGAATTGAGTCCAGAGGGACGCCCACCTTCATGGAACGGCTGGGAGCGGCATATTGGGGAGACTAGACATCTTGGTGTCTATCCTACAAGAAGGAGGTGAACCCCTTCAGAACCGTGACACCAAGACTGCAATCCTGCAACCTGTGCAGGAGTCGGTCATGTGACACCGTATCGAAAGCCGCAGAGAGGTCCAGTAGAATTAACATAGCTTTTCCCCCCTTATCAAGCTTCTCCTTGATGGATTCTGATATTTTGAGAAGAGGTGTCTCCATGCTAAAATTGGATCTGAAACCCGACTGGCTCTGATGGAGCAGATTATTATTTTCCACATATTCAGGAATGGTTGAATTGGCGTATTTCTCTAACGTCTTTGAGAAAAACGGTAACAGTGAAATGGGTCTGTAGTTTGCTGCCAAAAAATGGGAGTAGTAAAATGGGTCTGTAGTTAGCTGCTACCTAGAGATCGGCAAAGGTTTTTTTAGCAGTTAGGATTTTGGCACTTTTCCATCTGCCAGGCACATGGTCGGTTCCAGCAAATCCACTGGGCAGGGGTCAGAGGGAAAGCCAGACTTAAGGCTTTTCATAATCTTCAAGGAAATCTCCAGTTGGAGAGGGGGAAACTGTACAAGCGATGGACCCTCAACAGGTGCTCCGGGTGTTAGAAATTTGTAGTAAAATCCAACAACATGGAGGTTCTCAGCGAAAGAGTCTTAGATGACTCTGATCTTATCATGGAAAAAGGCTGCAAGTTTGCTTGTCTATTCCATAGAGGATGTAAAAGGCATGGCACCTGAGGAAGGGGAGGCGAAGGCTTTATCGATTTTAAAAATGTCATACCCCTTATTTCTGGATGTCTTGATTTTGGCCGCAAAATATCCTTTTTTGGTCTAGTAAATTTTAATATAGGGGACTTTCAAGGCCTGTTTGTATATCATTTTAGCCTCTGAATCAAAGTTTTTGTGCCATAACCTGCAGACGATATATTGCTATATCTCAGAGATGCGAGATTGAATCCATCTACCTTAGCCCGAAAACTCAGTGACTACACAGACCTTTGTGGACTGCGCATTAATTGGAGCAAGTAATTTCTCTATCCACTAGCACCCAGGTGCCCGTTTGAACAGGCAATGACAGAATTTATATGAAATTTCCATCCGTCCAGTACCTTTTACTAGACTTCACCTGCCAACCAATGGGGCAGACTGGCAGTGCCTTATATGGAGCAAACCTATCTTGCCTCCCAGCTGCAATAGGTGGCAATGTGGTTAGGTACTCCCGCTACATGATACTGCTGCTCTCTCCCCACTCTGGTAGACTGCATCCATACTGTGGCTGTTTGACCCCTGCACTAAATGTAGACTAGCTGAGCCTCTGCTCTTGGGAGTCGCATACCAAATTTACCACAGAAGTATGGATATTATGTGTTCAATGCTTCCATATGTGCCAGCACTGTCCATGCACGGCACAACACACGGTGGCTCTTTAACCTCAACAGGAATTCACGCACTGGGTGATTTTTACAAAGACCGTACCCTGCTGCCCTACGCCACACTAATAGAAACCAATGAGCTGCCCCAGGTCAATTTCTGCTTGCTGCCCTGAGTAGCAAATGGGGGAAATGGCTGTGGAAAAAACATCACATTTAACCTTCCAGTATATGCATTTCATGGTGAAGGGAAGGCATCTCACCAAAAGGTTTGCTGCTTCACTACGCCAGTATAGAAAGGTGACACTAACACCCTTGAGGAAACATTGAGAGGCTGACAGACATCGCCCCTTCACCGATAAGGAATAGGCTGATGTATTGAGTAGTCCCAACTATATCCCCGTACCGCTCGCTTCCGCCTCATCCAGCAAAACATAATACAAAAGGCAAACATCTACACAGACAACATAAATAGATGTTTCCATTGCACGGACGCATCTGCCCCAGGTGTCGGGCCACTGATGATGATCTCCTCCATATTGTGGGGGCCTGCCCGGTCCTGCATACCTACTGGCGCTCGATAAGCAACGCCTTATTTGCCTGTAGTTGTCAAAGCACACCTGGGAGGAGAGTCTATTACACCTCTACCCCAGAGGCAAACAATGGAAAGTCACCTCTCGATTTAGGGTCCTGGGCATATTAGTGGCTAAGCGTCTAATCACAAAAAGATGGAAGTCGCTCAACTCCCCCACATCCATGGCCTGGAGACAGTCGCTACTAGTGTGGGCTAGTGTGGAAAGTTTGGCGCACACACTGAGAACACACTAACAGCCTGATTCATCAACCTGAAATCGGCTCGCAGAGGGCCAGATTCTTAGAATCTGGCCCTTTGCGAGTGCTATTTTTGCATTTGGGATTCATCATCCCAAATGCAAAAATCGCTATTTAGAAATTCGCAAATTTGCGAGGAATAGCATTTAAGGAATCTCTATTAGAGATTCCTTAAATGCTATTCATGAAACATTTTAAAATTGCGAAATCGCAAATTTCGGCCGCTATTTACCGCGAGGTCAAACCTCGTGGTAAATAGCGAAAACTTAGAAAATGCTTTTAAAAGCATTTTTCTAAGTTGCATGTTGCACACACACATGTCCTTTGGACATGTGTGTGCGCAACACCTGTTTGTATTTACTTTTAAGGGGTGCTACAGGGTGTCCTTTGGACACCCCTGGCACCCTGTAATTCGCAATCTTATTTGCGATTAGCAATTTGCTAATCGCAAATAAGGAATACTCCCCATTCATTCCTATGGGCCTTTTGGCCCAAAGGAATGAATGGGGAGTTATTCCTTATTTGCGATTAGTCATTTGCTAATCGCTAATAAGGAATATGTAGGAATCGCTTTTGTTTTTGCGATTCCTACATGAATGCCGTTTTGCGAGTCTGGAATAGCGATTCCTTATGATTCGCTATTTCAAACTCGCAAAAGGGCACTATGATGAATCAGGCTGCAAGCCTCTGTAAAATCCCCATAGCTGCGAATTGGGATGCTATACTACAAGATTTTCAGGGTGTGTAATATATGCAAATGGGCTACCCAATGTCTGTGATTGTACCTGATTATTCAGACGATTGCATGTGAAAGAAGAAAAATGAAATAAGAGTTATACAAAAAGAAAATGGAGGCTGTGCCTGTAACTCATAAAGTGTGCACAGCAAGTTTTAATTTTTAACAATTTCTACTACCTTTTCGAGATGACTAGTGTCTTAAAGTTGCAGAGCTGGAGTAGTGGTATTTTACCACATTAAGCAGTGGTAAGAGGTTGCCTTCTAAATGAACGTTCAAGGTATCTGCCGCTTTTGCCTGACAGCAGCATTTGTTGACATATCTAAAGCAAATGAAGAATATAACAAAAAAATTATTAATCATCATAACATTAGTAACCCATAACAGTGCATGTCACAACAAAACTGACACACATAAACACAACACAACATCTGCAGTACAAACACAAAAACACAAAGCAATAATCCTACACAAAAACAGAGTAGAGCGAAAAACAAAGCAATACCCTCACTTCAAAATACTGCAGAAAAATGTTCACCATTTTTCATGCCACCTAACATTTTGTTTTTATTATTAGATTATAAAAGATCTGAACACCATCACTGCCTTAACTTACTAACCAGGCTATGAAAGTATGTGATTCAAAATGTTTTGTGATGCAGTATTAGTACCAAGCACTTAAATAATGCTCGTTAACATGACAAGAAATGTCATCCACATATTCTGCAACAAACTGCCAAATATTATATTTGGATGTGAACTTGGACCCTGTTTCAGTTCAGCGTGCACTGAAGGAAGGTCAATTTTGAAAATGTGATGCAACGAAGACAAACTCAGTTATCTGAGGAATTTGTAGAATAAACGTTCTGCATATTAGGAATGACTAGAACTTTTACGAGCATAAAACTTGAACCTATCATTTAATGATTAGTTATCCCATTCTAATCCTGCATTCACCATAAGCCAAAGTGAAGACATCTCTCACATTTGCTTTCAAGAATTTCACTTTTGAAATGTACCACTACAATAAATGTCTAAAATCGATTGTTTACTGCAGTGGCAATTTACTCAGATTTTAATTGCATGACTGTAACAAATGAGCGTTCTTTTTGGAACAGAGATAAAGGAGAGAATTTGAGTTTCTGAAAGTGAACAATTTGGAAATGTATGAGATTTTCAAGGTTCTGACCCGAAAAAGAGTTCAATGCGGCAAGAGATGGAAAAACAAGTGAAAAGTATTGTTATGGAAAATATATTTGTCCTCAGTCGTTTTTAGGTCTAGGCTAGCGTAGGCTGCGCATGCGCAGTCTCGCTGGCGAGATCTTCTGTCTCAGAGTAGTGAGGCTTTGAACCCGCCCCTCTTCTCCATTGGCTGGCTTCCTAAATGGAGGCCAGCCATTGGAGAAGAGGGGCGTCTGTCCGTTTAAGCCACGTCATTTTGGGACTCGGGGCATGTTTTCTCATGTTCTTTCTCCCCTCTTCCCATTAGCTGGAATTTTACATTCCAGCCAATGGGAAGAGAAGCGAAAGAAAAACACGCCCTGAATCCCAAAATAACTGTGCGATTCTCCAAGGCATTTCTGCTTGGCCTCGGAGAAACACGGTGGTGTTTCCGGAGCTGCTCGGCGCCGCTCGCGTCTACCCCTTCCCTCTGCCGCAGCCCTCCTCCGTCCCGCTCTCGCCTCCCCCTTCCCTCTGCCGCAGCTCTCCTCCATCCTGCTCTCACCTCGTCTCCCCCCTTCCCTCTGCCCGCAGCCCTCCTTCATCCCGCTCTTGCCTCTAACCCCGTTATCGATAATGGCTGGTCACTGTAACTGCAAAGTGCCACATTTGAAAAAAAAAATGCTACTTCTGCTACACTCTCCTTTTTTTTACAGCCTTGTTTTTTCTCTCTCTTTCTCTCGGAGGTGTTCCCTTCCTTTCTCTCCCTCCACCCTCTCTTCTTCTCTGCCCCCTCTTCCTCTCACGCTCTCCATCCTCTCTTGCTCTCTGCCCCTTCCTTATCTCTCTTCCTCCCTCGCCCCTCCCTCTTCACCTCTCCCTTCTCTCTCGCACTCTCTCTACCTCTCCAATCCTTCTCTCTCTCCCACTTCCTCTCTTGCCCCTCTCTCCCCACCTCTCTCCCTTCTCTCTTGCACTCTCTCCACCTCTCCCTTCTCTTCCTCCCTCCCCTTTACTCCTCTATCTCCCTGCTCTCTCACTCTCTCTTTTTTCTGAGAAAGTCCCTCCAATTCTTGGTTGTCAAAGCTAAGGTGATGGGGTAAAGCGGACGGACTTCACTTGACATTGTCCCATGAATGTGATCAAATGTGCACACTTGCGGAAAGTGCAGTGGTTTCCTACCCCCACCAATCAGGCCCTCTCTTCTGCTGATATACAAAGTCAGTAGATATCTATAAAACTGTATACTGTGGACGACAGTAGACCCGAGGAGGTGCTCAGTGACAGTCACTCCAGTCCTGCATAAGATGCCCCGATGGTGGGTGAGTGCCCGCGTGCCCCCAGTGCTTGGCAGAGCTGTCAGACTATTGTTAATGAGAAAAAAAGCAATCTTTCTGGGAGGTAGAGGCCACTCTGTCATGTGGATATTTTTCTGCACAGTGTTTTGAGAAATCCATTGTACTGTGTGCACCACAGTGGCAGGCTCGCGAGAGCTAACCTCTCTGCGCACCCCTAAGATTGTTCTCTGGATCTCCAAACCGTGCGGGCTGCGGGCAATTGAGCGCTGGTGCCTTTCTTGTTTTTAATAACATCCATTTCCATTGTCTCTAGAGGCATGCAGTGGAAAAAGGAAATAAAATCACACATTCCCACTGGCGAGGCGAAGCAGGTAAGAATCTTATGCTGAGCATAGCTTGACTTCTGAACATCAAAAAAGTTGCCTCTCACACCTATATTTTTAACCACACTTGCGGAAGAGTTAAGCACGCTGTTAGTCGTATTCAACAAGGTATTTTTATTTATACCGAACCAATCTTGGAATTAATCAGATTTAAACCAACATATTTTCACACATAAAGACACATGGATACATAAATTATTTACACTGTGAATATAGAAGACATTCAAAATACAAATATGGTCCTAATTCTATTAAACAGAAACATTTAGAAGCAAAATAAGTGATAATTCAAAAACAAGACAAAACCATTTTAAACATGTGTTACATACAGTGAAACATTTTGAACTGTGGGGGATAATTGAAGCAAGAAAAGTAATGAAGAAGAAAGAAGGTAGAAAAGAAGCAAAATTAATTTGTGAATTTTGCAGCAGCAGAATGACTACTGTCTCGAAATAAATCAAAACAACTCCTTTCTAACTGGCTGACGCGTTTCGATTCCAGTAAGAAATTTCTGGAATCTCATCAGGGCACAAGTGAAGTTCTGTCTGTCGAAAAAGAGCGGAATTGAATTAAAAATCTGAACACTATAAGTTCTATCTCCCACTATAATGACGCTCAGCAAAAAGAACCTACCAGAGTGTAGGAATTGTAGAATTGCACATGATTTCTGAATGTGCAACGTCAAGCTTCTAAGGCAAATGATCAAACAATGGGCTGGAGGTCACCTACGAATTAAACAATTTGTGATCAGACATATGTGTGATGTCCATACACAATCGCAAAGTAAATGAAATGAATGAAAGCGACATACCGTCCAAAGGCGAATGAGAAATTCCGCCTATCGGCGCTATGTCACCGTGGTGTTTGCAATGGGGAGGAGGCAGGCAGGATGCCGGGCTCTGACTTGCGCTGTGGGGAAAAGGGGGCAGCAGGTAAGGATCAAGAAATATTTATCTGGCCGATCTAGCTGTGAGGGGACCACGTACCTTTCTTTTTAACAAATTACTCGGCTTGGCGCTCCGTGGTTGATTATCGGGGGTGTCCCATCATGGCTTCAAAGTTAAAGAGACGTCCGCTGTGAAAATAGCGGAAGAACATAAAAATACGTCCCTGGGGATCGGTATTTACAAATCAAGAAGCGGGGGGGGAAGCATTGCGTACCTGTGGATCTCTGCCTTCTGGCGTTCTGTGCCGAATCCAAAATGGGCGCCAGGTGTGTCTACCTGTATGTAGCTCACAGG
Source organism: Lissotriton vulgaris (assembly GCF_964263255.1). Classification (NCBI taxonomy): domain Eukaryota; kingdom Metazoa; phylum Chordata; class Amphibia; order Caudata; family Salamandridae; genus Lissotriton; species Lissotriton vulgaris. The sequence goes on from NC_141685.1 coordinate 496,418,446, forward strand.
TAAAGGACTGGGCATTGTGGGAATTGTAGTTTCTCACCCAATGCGTGTAAAAAAATTACACGGTGAGGCACATTTTCTTCAATAAAGGTTTGTGTAGGGGTGACCGATACATATAAGTCTTCGGAAATTTAAAAAGAGGAGGAATTGAGACAAACAGAGCAGCCTAGGTGGCCGCGGTCAGCCGCAGCACTTGATTGGAATATTTAAACTCTAGAAATTTCAGATAAAGTGTTGAGACCATTTTGCGCACTCTTGAATTTTAAGATGAGATATGCTTCCTTCTGAAGGAGCATTCTATCAATATCCACATTTCGATTGGAGGATCGAAGTGTGTATAAAACCGTCCACTTCAGATCATTGGCATCATATTTCTCATTCAAAAAATGGTCCACCATAGGGGCATTAGCAATTTTATTTTTCAACCTTGATCTATGCTGGCAAATGCGGGCATTGACTTGTTGTGTCGTCTTGCCGATATAGATCTTGGCACAGGGACATTGAACTAAATAAACCACATTCTTGGTTTTACAATTCGAAAATTCTCTGTGGTTCCATCTTGTCCCCTTGTGTGTGAAGTCATCGCCTTCAATGGTATTGGGGCATACAACACAGGTCCCACATTTGTGGTGTCCTGTGATCAGTTTAAGATTCCACTGAGTCAATAAATCACATTTCCTTTTAGGTAACGATACATCTGCTCTCGTGATTTGCTGCCCTATGCTTTGGTTTTTTTTGTACGCGAATATGGGCCGTGGAAACGGGCATTCGAGATTAGCAAGTAGATGCCAGTTACTCAGAACGGCTTTTCTCAATTTATGAGTGTCTGGTCCAAAAGTGGACACACGGACCAATCTGTCAAGAGCAGGCTTGGGTCGAGTTTAGAGAAGGGTTTCTCGAGGGGTATAGCGTGCTCTTTTACAAGAGTGCTTGAGTAGCTTTTTAGGATACCCCCTATCTTCCATTTCTTGGCAGAACCTCTCAGCATGGTAAGAGAAATACTCCAAGTGTGAGCAGTTTCTCCTGATTCGTAACAATTGCCCATATGGGAGATTGGATTTGAGATTGCGGGGATGAGCACTCTTATGGTGCAAAATGGTGTTTCGATCTGTATCTTTTTTATACAGGGATGATTTAAGTTCCCCATCAAAGGGTGTCATTTCTACATCAAGGAAAGTCATTTTTGAATTACTGTGGGCCATAGAGAATTTAATGTCCCCATGCCTATTGTTCAACCAATCGTGGAATGCTACCAGTTCGGTCTGGCTCCCCTGCCACAGGAGCCAGACGTCATCTATGTAGCGAAACCACTGGAGGATGTGCTGTTGAAAGGGGTTGTTATTCTCAACAAATCTCTCCTCGTATTGTGCCATATACAATACGGCCATTTCTGGCGCATAAGGGCACCCCATAGTGGTGCCCTTGACTTGCATGAAGAACTCTCCATTAAATGAAAAATAATTCTTCTTCAAAGCAATCTCTGCCAGTCTGATGATAAAAGTTGTAGGTACTTGGTGGGGTCTTTCTCTCATATCAAGGTATATCTCCATCACCTCTAACGCCTCTTCCTGAGGAATCTGCGTATAGAGGGAGGAGACATCCATGGTGACCATTAATTGGGTCTCCTCATCAAATTTGGTCCCCTCTACCTTGAGTAGAAAGTCGGTGGTATCTCTCAAGTAAGATTTTACCTTTGTCAAAAATGGTTTTAAAAAGAAATCCACATACTAGGAAAGGGGTTCAAGACAAGAATCACACCCAGAGACGATGGGACGTCCTGGTGGATCTTGGAGGCTCTTGTGAATTTTGGGCAAGAGGTATAGTACTGGTGTTCTTGGACTCTTTTTCACAAGGTATTCATACTCTTTTTTGCCCAAAAATCCTTCTTCAAACCCTTTTGCCAATGTTTCCGAAATGAGTCGTTGGATGTCAATGACTGGATCTTCAGTGAGGCGTCTGTACCAAGTTTGATTGTTAACTTGTTGTGTGCCTTCAGCTAGGTATTTGTCACGTGCCCAAACAACTACTGCCCCACCCTTGTCAGCCTGTTTTATGACTATTGAAGTGTCTTCTTTAAGGGATTTAATCGCTGCACGTTGTCTGTGGCCGATGTTTTGATGGACAAAATGTTTTCCTTTCTCAAAGTTATCAATAGATGACAACAGGACTTGTTCAAAGGCTAAAACTTCTTTTGGGATGTTTTGATTGGGAACAAAGTTGGACTTGTTTCTTAACCCAGCCACTTCTACGTTGGGTGATGGTACATAGTTGCAAAAGAATGTTTTTAAGCGAATTTTGCGACAAAACTCAATTGCTTCCAATTTGAGTCACGTGTAGTCAGTACGTTTGCTTGGCACAAATTTTAATCCCAGATTCAAAACCGAATATTCATCCGGTGTAAGAGATTTAGTAGACAGATTGACGACCGTGCTACCGCTACCTACGATTTGTATGAGCGGTTCCTGGTCCTCATCTCCCAAGGTTGTTTGTAGCGGCTTTTTGGCTGTTGGCCCTGTTCTAAAAAAGACACCTGTTTTTTTGGATTGCGATTGTCAGAATTCGATGAGTCAGAAGATGAAGTTCCCGAAAACGTAGTGAAACGGTTTCTAGACCGGCCCTGGTATGTAGATAACGCTCTGCGAGAATCCTGTTGGGTATAGTAATCCTCTTTTAAAAAAAGATAAACCTGCTCAATCTTGAAGGACTTGACATCCCTCTCATACTTAGAGGTTTTATCATTAATGGTGTTATCTTTAAAGACCCTAATGTCCTTTTCTATTTTTTCCAACAGTGCCTTGGCATCCGACACCATCGGGCTGCTCTTTATTGTCTCAATGAGTTCCTCAATCTCTTTTTCTTCCTGTAGGCATAGTCTCTGGGCAGTTTTGATGGTATGGACCATGAGGTCCCGACTGCACTTGGTGTTTATAAAGCTAAAACCTTTTTTATATTCTGCATCTTCAATGAATATTACAGGGACATTTTTCACCTGTAGGCCCCAAGGGATGGTGCCACCCTTCAGGTGCCTAAGGAGAAAGTGCCCATGTCAGCCATTATTGCCTGCATGTTGTATCTGAGATCAATCCATGAATGCCTGCATAGAAAACAAAAATACAGTGTGTGAAACTGCCCTGCACCCTCCTTGTCCCTCACACCCAGGGCAAAATGTGCATTTGGAGGGAGTGTTTTTAGCGTGGAAGTGTATGTGCATTGTATGTATGCCTAGTGACAGATAGCATTGGGAATTGTACATTATTCTCAATTCTGCAGCTGTCAGCGAACGCTCTCATGTAATGCCACATCATTATTTTAGGATCGAGTGTGTTTCAGGCATTCCCAATTTGTTGTCCAGGTGTGTAAACCTCTCTTGCTCACCCAGGTGCAGTAATCAGAGGAATGGCAGTATAAAAGATATGTGGTTGCACGAGGGGAGATGCATGAACCACCATCAAACCAAGCTATAAGTGTTATCTCTGTCGCACTGCTTCTGGTATCCTCATTGTGCTGTAAACTTCAATAAAGCGTATGTCACACATCAGTGGGGTACATAAGAGGCAAGCAGTCCCCTCTGTTGCACATTGCTGCTTCCGACTTTTCAACCTTTGCTAGAGTGAGGTTTGTTGAGGCATTGCTGAGTTCATGTACAGTTTTTCATGTTTTTTCATTTTTTAATGCTTGTTCTGTCTTTCAATTTTCAATTATTCATTCATAATTCCACTTGCCGGTTTGCATTTTATTTTCCCACCCTGAAAAAGAGTCCTTTGATTCTTCTCCACTCTTCCAAATTTGCAGTACTGTTGGTTAGACAGGTGGGCAGTTGCTTTGTAGTCCAGGCACCGCAAGCTGTCCAACCTATCGCAGTGGTCACCCCCAATTGTGCAGCGTGCAACATCCTCCCAAACGTTCTCAAATGCTCATCGAGGCACTATGTTGCTGTAAATTGTTTAGCCAGTTCGGTGGCAGGGTTGCTATTTTGTGACAGAATTCTGTGACTTTTTGTGAGTCTCCAGCTTGTTGAGAGGAGTGGGATGGGATGGAGGGAGGTCTGGCACCTGTGCGATGAGACATGCCTAGGTTGGCCTCAACGCTCCAGGCATTTTGGTAGCGATGTTCCCTCAGCTTCATTTGGCAGCGGGTAGTGTGTCGCTGGTTTGATGTGGAGTGTGTGTTGATTACAGATCTTTTCTGCCACTTGTGAACCCTGAGTATCGGGCAGCCAGGCTAATGTGTCCTGACCCCTGGTCACGCCGAGTGGGAGTTTACTGACCAGGGGTTGCCAAAGTAGGAGGAAACCATGAAAGCGTAGTTGTGTTAGCAAACAGGGAATTTCTTCCTGACTAATGGCTTTACACCCATCATCTGTCAGATAGTAATCTGAAAGTGTAGTTGGAAAATCCCTTGCTTAGAGACTTTGGGCCTGATATTGGTGCGGCAGAAAGGTACTCCGCCTTACTGAATACCCGCCCACATTTTTTAGAGTCATGCGGTCCTTCAGAATATCAGTAATGGAGACTACTGGCTGACATGCACCATCTTTTGGAGGTTTCGCCATTTCGCCTCCCGCCCTATTTATATTGAAGGAGCAAATGGTGTGTTTTTACTTTCACACACAGTCTTCCAAAATGTTGCGGTAAGTGAAAGTAAAAATATATTAAACTCCCATGGTGAGGGAGGTTATTACTTTTCCTTACAAATCTTGCATTGGGAGTTTTTTTTTTATAATAAAATAAAAATTGTAAGAGTGCCATTTGGATCGGTTATATTAATGGAGTCGGATGGCCTATTTTTAGGTCTCCGCTAGCGTAGGCTGCGGATGCGCAGTTTCGCTGGCGAGATCTTATGTCTCAGAGTAGCAAAGCTTGAACCCGCCCCTCTTCTCCATTGGCTGACTGCCTAAACGTTGGTCAGCCATTGGAGAAGAGGGTTCTGTGACGTCATTTTTGGTAGCTAAGACCCCTCCAATTCGGATAGAGGGCGTGTTTTTTTGTTTCTTTCTCTCCCCGAAAACACGCCCCCCCAGTCTGGAAAGGAAGGGGCTTAGCTTCCAAAAATGACGTTGCCTCCTCTCCCCCCATCCCTCTTCTCCCCTTTCTCCTCTCCTTTCTCCTGGGCTCTCCCCCTCCTGTCTTGGCAGATGCACTTCCTGGCTGCCCACCCTATATTTTGTGGTTCTTATTTGTGCCACACAAAAACAAATAAATATGGGAAGACTGCGAGTCAAAGGAGCATAGATTCAAAATATGCCGAACAAGCCAGGCAGATGTAAGCATAGATGATCTCAAATGCCATCTGCAAGTAAAGCCATCTAAATCCAAATATTGCAGTGCATTTGGCTCTCAAATGGTGATTGTATGTGTACTATCAACTATACTCTGTAACTCTGTTATGGGAGCTCTACTTGCACTGCATCCATCACCCTCTATTAATATGCACTCATCCGCAGTTACGCCAAAGTGTCGTGAAAGCATTGCACACCACGGTTTCATTAAAGAGCCTCAGCATTGTAGGACACTATTGGAAGCAGTAAACACATCTACAAGTATGTTATCAGTGAATAATGACTGGAGGCAGTGAGAGACACACACGCACACCCTACTATTCTGTTTTCCCTTTATTACGGGCAATTCACACTAGCAAAAATCATTGGCACACAGCTCTTAACGGCACGAGTGCTAAATTTGTACAAGTACAATTTGTGCTCATTTCATCGCTGCCTCCCACTAGGGACGACTCCGCCTTTCATCGTGCTGACATCGATTAAATGAGTGCCAGTAGCTTAGATGACCATAACAATTCTACAAAAATATATTGCTAGAATAGAGAAAGTATGACTCCAGATGATATTATTTAAAGCACGACTTTAAAGCGTGTTGGGTGATATATTTGTCTTCCAAGAAAGCAAGGAGCCCTCTGTGGGGGAGGTATCTGGGTTTTGAAATGGAGGCTGGGCAAGAGAAGTCCAAAGTAGAGAGGCCTGCTGAACTCATTAGAGACCTCAGTTGTGAAAGGAAGGGTTTTTCCTGCGGCAGCACATAAGGCCTGGGAGGCTGCAGTCAACTTGCCCCCGGAGCGGCCCGCGGGTTAGGGTACGGCAGCATCCATTTGGAAGGGCTAATGGATTCAAGTGTTAAAATGGCCGACCACTAAACTGCTGAAATACGCCGCAGTAAAACCCATGGGCAGTGTTTTAAGTAAATTCTGTGTAAGTGATTCTGTTAGCCAACATTGGACAGACAAGGGGTTGCATTGAATTAACATGGCTCAGCAGTTCAACTGGGAAAGGGAGGGTCTCTATTTAAAATGTACCAAAATACAGTAATAACCCCAAGGTGTGGGTGGCTCTGTGTGGGTGGCTCTGTATGTGTAGGTGGCTTTGTGTGTGTGGCTCTGTGTGTGGGTGCAAATGCAATAGGTCTTGCATTTGCGAGAGATTAAGCTATTGGCAGTGTAAATGACAATGCCATTTATCTATATGTTTTAAAAACGAAAACATAAATAAAAATAATGTCATGAGCAATGCCAATAGCTCTAACTTTAACAATGCCGAGACCATTGCATTGTAAATGCTTGTTTCTTAGGCACGCACAAACTATGCATGACAAGTATGATGGGCACCACCTCCACCTAGGGGGCGTGGTGCCTTTTGAATCATCTGGGGTAGGAACCAGGTTAGGATCTCTTCCTGGTCAGCAAGCAGACAGGGGTGTAGTCTGGATTCCCTGTAGCACATCACAAAGGGGGCGCGTGAGACCCCGGACTGATTTAAAAGCCAAGGACAGGAAGGGGAAGCCCTCTCTGTCTTCAGACCACAGGTGAAATAGGCAATCGGAGTGTCGCAAACTCAGCGCTCGAAGTGCAGCGTGCGGAGCTGCGGATGTCGCTGCGAGCCCTTCGGTCGGGCGCACGGTTCTCACTCAGGTGAGAGGGCCTCACGATAGCATAGTGGGGGGGTGTGAGCGTTGGCTCAATTTAATATTATGGCGGTGCTCGGAACCCAATGCTTTGATAAGGAGTTTTTCATTAAGGCCGGGGAAGCGGGGGCTTTATGCTCCCGGTGGCAAGAATTTCATGGTGCGAGCAGGGGGTTAAGGCAGCGATGCAGGGCGGCGCTTTGAGCGGGAGCAGGCTCGGGCAAGTGCTCGCATTGGCAGTATTGGCTAGAAATAATAGTGTAGCCAATGTCCTGGTGATGTTCCGGTCTGGCCAGGAGGCAAGGCAGGGCATCAGGGGCATCTGGAACCCATCACAGATGCCCAACCACGCGTGGTAATGCAGTGCTGATGGGCATGCTTTATTATTGAAGCAAGTCGACTGCCAGTGTTGCGGCGGGGGGAGGGTGCGGGGGAATTCGCTTAGTGTTCATGGAGCGGAAGTAATGCTCCAGCATAGCAGCGAGGCAGGGCATGCAAAACTACCAGGGCTCAGCTAGTGATTATGCTGAGAGTTCAGGGAAATGTAAAAGTTAAGGCAATGGCATGTACCGGTAATGAATGGACTGGTGGGGAGCATGGGGATTGCAAGGGAAGATGGCTTGAAGCCCGTGCACTCGGTCAGTGAATAGGCTGAATGCTATGGGGGGTTTCTTAAGCTGTATGTGGAATCTGCATGGGGTGAAAACGGTAATGTGGGGGCACTGGGGTAGTGAGTATCTCCAGTGCCCCGATAAACTGTAAGTTTTAAGATGCATGCACAATGAAAGGGGTATGGAGGGCACTGGGGTAGTGAGTATCTCCAGTGCCCCGGTCAACTGTAAGTTTCAGATGCATGCACAGTGAAAAGGGTAATGTGGGGGCACTGGGGTAGTGAGTATATCCAGTGCCCCGGCCAACTGTAAGTTAAGGAATCAGGCAGCCCGAGGAGGTGAATCTTGATACGAGTGCGTGGCGACAAAGACAGGGGGGACATTGTTTAATTATGATTTGTTCTCCATAGTGTGGAATGCCACCAAAGAGTGCGTGGGTGGGCAAGGAGGCCCCTGCTACCCAAGATCAGTTTTGTTCACTGTCCACACTGTGGGAGGTCACTTAGAAAGGGGGTATCGACTGGGCACTACGGACGCTGACACAAGGGGCCGGAACGAGCATGCAGCAAGAAGCACCATGGTCCGAGTGCACAAGGCGGACTCCGGAATGGTTCAAAGAGGCACAACAGGACAAGCGCAATAAGTCTGTGGACACTCAAGCGAATAACTCAGGTGAGGCGGTGGTAATGGGCCAACCTCTCGCGACCGCAGACATTTTACAGACTCCAGTTGCAGCTGTGCATGCGAGACGCGTGGTCATGGAACCACAGACAGGCGGGGCAATACCTCAGGCAACGGAGCCACCTATGCAAACAAATGTGCTGCATATCACTGTGCCTCCATCCACAGCTGGGCAAGGGCGGGTAGTGGTGACAGCATCACCCATCACACCGGTCCTGCTTCAGTGATGGTGCACCAAAGCAGCAGTATAGCTCAGGTATGCATCCAGTCAGGAGTGGTGGCACAATCTCCCTTGGTGGTTGCGGCAACATCGCAGGGGCCGGCCACTAGTACTGCGATGCCAAGGCCGGGGGTTCCCTTAGTGGCACCACCGGTGTCCCTGGGGGCCAGCGGTAGCTGTACAGCCCCTTGTTGACACATAGTCCAGTATTGTATCGGTCTGCATTGCCAGCGGTGGCCCCATTGGCAGAAATCACATGGCTTGTGCCAGCAGAAACCAGAGAAAAAATATTCAGGGGTGAATTTGTAGATGTCTTAGATCTCATCAACGCAGGGGTAGTCCCGGAGAAGAACAGAGCAGGAAAGGAGGGCGAGTTCAAACAGAAAAAGGTTTGGGTAGATTGTTCCATTAAAAATTGGGTCACAGGGTTCTCTATATACGCAGCAATCATGGTAGTGAGAGGTATCTAGCATTGGCAGCCAAGCTAATCAGTTACATGTCCACGATCCACGGGGTGGCATCAGAATTCCTGGGCACGTTTTTACTTCAGTATGTCAGCAGTGATGGCAGTTAACAACCTGAGAGCAAAATGCCCATGGGTGCTTCGCTTACTTAAAGAGCTAGTGTTAGGATGCCTGCAGCGCAATGTATTCTTTACTGCAAAGCATGTGCTGGGGGTAGACAATGCCGTAGCTGATACCCTTTCCCATTTTAAGTTAAAAGAGTTCAGAGCCCAATGGCCACAAGCTGACAGACATATGATAAACTTCTCGGAGGGGTTATGGAAGCTTAGTGCCAGACTGCCCCATTTCTGATAACCGGGTCCCTGGCCCCCAAGACAAAGAGTATGTATGAGAAGGCATGGCAGTCATACTTAGCTGTCATAGAAGGGGCAGGGGGAATAGAGAGGCTGTCACCACAAAGTGTCCTGTTATTCATAGTGCACCAGACAGAGAGTGGAAATCGCTACCCATGGTGAGAAGACAGCAGTCAGCAATTGCCTTCATGCAGGGTTGGGGGTTGGCGGACTCTACAAAAGACCCTAGAGTCAAACAGTCGGTAAAAGGATGGGAGAGATTGGTCCCAGGGGTGAAAGACAATAGGAGACCTATTGATGCTAGTAGACTATCTAATATCTTGGAGGTACTACTGTGACTGTGTTCTTCCCTTTATGAAGCTCAGCAGCTGAGACTAGCTTATTCCTTGGCATTCTTTGGGGCGTTTAGAATATCTGAGCTCATACCGACCTCTAAGTCAGATAAAGAAGGAGGAATCAAATGGGAGGATGTGATAGTGACATGTGGTGCATTACAGGTTAGAGTGAGGCGGACCAAGACGGACCCGTTGGTTAAGGGATCATGGGTCCAGGTAAGAGTGTTGCAGGGGGCCATGTATTCTCCAGTCGCTCTAGCACAAACCTTTCTGCAGATTAGACTATTAATACATGCATACGGAACCCCACTCACAAGATTCCATTTCACCTGAATAAGCAAACGATCACTGGAGTGTTTGGGGGTGGAGTCGGCACATTTCACATCTCATTTGTTCCGCAATGGGGCAGCCACAACAGCGGCCATGGTAGGTCCCCCCATCTGAAATGATCAAGTAGGTGGGGAGATGGAAGTCAGCATGTTTTGAGCGTTATGTAAGACCCCAACTGGCATACTCCTGAGTCAGCCCGGGGAGGGGGAGGCCGAATGAGCGTAATACACTTCCACCTACGAACCCCCCCAACCACTTCTCTTTTCTATTTCTGAATTCAATACAGGTGTCCCGAGACAGCGGACACAGGTATGCTGGTGTGGCCATTCATTTATACGCAGGGCAGGGCAATTCTTCAACAAATCACGGTAGGACAGAACACAAAGTTTGAATGGAATCGATCACCACTGGCTAGGGATCGGCGGGCAGCGACTGGCAGAGCTAACAGCCCATTTGCGGAGCGCTGTGGCTAAGGGCATGCTCACCACAGAGGTGTGGGTGATCCACTCCGGGGGCAATGATATGATCCCGGCGGTCTTTAGGGGGGTGAAAGAAGGGCTGTTCTCCACACTGTCAGGGGTGCGGAAGATGTTACCAGACACCACTATATTTTTGTCAGAGGTGATCCCACATCAAGTTTGGGCAAATGGGGTGGCGGCTAAAGCGGTGAATAAATAAGTGAAAAAATTTAATCAGGCAGTGGCAGAACTCTTGAGAAGATTTCGCACCTGACCCTTCAGGCATAAACTCATACAGACGTCAAGGGCGGGGTTCTATTTGGCAGACAAGGTTCATCTATCCAATGCAGGGATGGAACTGTTTATCCATACCATTTTAGGAGCCTTGGCGGTGGAGCTAGAAGGGTCAGCTGGGGAGGTGTAGAGCGCCAGTGAGCTCCTCACCCTGTGGCGGGGTACTGGGCAAGAGAAATGGCAGGCACTCCGTTTGGCAGCGGCTGCTTGGTCCCAGAGCAGGGTGTGCAGTCAATTCGGAGCTCCGGGCTGGCGAGAGAGGGGGCTGACCTGCTGGTGGTCCTGGACTCTCTGGCCCTACCCGAGAAGCGGGCGCTTGTAATAAGCAGTTTGTGAATCTACCTGCTGCTCTAGTAGCCGGCTCGCAGTAATCCCAGAAGAGATCATGGAATTTTGGTTGTGGCCTACTGGCACAACCTGCGGCAAGGTGTCTCTGGAGATCCAATAATGTAAATACAAATCTGCAACACATGGCTCAAGAATGTATATTTCATAAGCCTACTGTTTTACAATGTGTGTGTTTGGTGTGCATTAAATAATAAAGTTGGTCAAGAGTTGACAGTGAATCAACAAATAAAGTTGCGCTATCTTAAAATAATAAAGATTACACAGTGAAGACCAACAACAGACTTAGTGTGTTTACTGGGAACCAGCCTCCGTGGCAAGGGGAGGAGGGTCGATTCGCACATTGTATGCCAACTATTCACGTGTATATGTGTACTGTTCTCTTGTAGAGGTTGCTGTTAATACAAACCTGTTTGGGCACAGCATACAGTATGAGCATGTATGGTTAGAGCACGTAAGCTTATCATTCTTTTCATTGTTTTGTTTGATATTAAATACATTTTCACCATATGATCCCACTTTGTGCAAACCTGAAACAACCTGCAGTGGTTGACACATTTATTCACTTTCCAACACATTCTAAACCAGTTATGCACAGCCCGTCTGGGTGTAATTGAGCTCATTTCGTCGTCTCCTAATGACTGTTTCAAGTTGATTATAGGTCATAAGATATAACTGAGGAACTATATTGAAAGGGCTGGATGGGGAATTAAGAATAGCATATGTATCTCAAACTCAGATCTCAGCCCATAGGGCTAATGTCAATCAGGTTACACAAATTCTGTTGTCTTTGCTCTCAAGGGGGGCAGAAGTCACTTGTCAGCAGGGATTTTTTTCTTTTTCAATTTCGGCGATGTAGAGGAGCTGACTATTGGGGATGGGTTTCTCCCCTTCATTAGGGTGATTTGCTCCTCCCTATTTCTGCCCCCCTGTGGGCAGATCGGCCTTATTTTTTAGATCTTCCCCAAGGGGGCAGAAGCCACTAGACACCAGGGATTTATTTGTATTCAATTTTGGCGATATCGGGGCGTGGCCCCTTGGGTAAGGGTCATTCTCATTTAGTGGAGTAATTATTTTGGTAATTTCTGGCCCCCTTAGGGGCAGATCGTCCTTATGTTTTTAGGCCCATCTGCCCCATGGGGGCAGAAGTCATCAGACACCAGGGATTTCATTTTAAGATCAATTTTGGTGATGTCGGGGAGCGACCCCTTGGGGAAGGGTCGCTCCCCTTCATTGGGGTGATTTTCTGGGCTATTACTGCCCCGCCCTTTGGGCAGATTGGCCTTATGTTTTTAGGCCTATCAGCTCCAAGGGGCCAGAAGCCACTAGACACCAGGGATTTCTTTATAGATCAATTTCTGCGATGTCAAGGAGCAGCCCAAGGCAAGGAAGGGTCACTCCCCTTTATGAGGTGATAATTTTGGCTGTTTTTGCCCCCAGTGGGGAAAGATCAGCCTAATGTTTTTTAGGCCCATCTGCCCCCAAAGGGCAGAAGCTACTAGACACCAGGAATAGCTGAATGTTGTTGTTGGCGAGCTGCCAATTGGGCAAGAGTCACTCCCCTTTTAGAGCGTGATTATTTTACCTGTTTCTGTCCCCCTTGGGAGCAGATCAGCCTTATGCTTTTAGGCCCACTTGCCCCCACGGGGGCAGAAGCCACTAGACACCAGGAATTTTGGTTTCACTAAGTTGTTGTTTTTTGCGGAGAGGATCCTTTTTTGGAGTTCATGTTTTGGCTTAATTTTAGGCCCATCTGCCCCTCAGCTTGGCTGGTGGATTGCGTGTGGACTGGTGCACTATTTCCATGTGTGAATGTAATGTTTTATTTTTCCTTTTTATTTTAATGCAAAGCTTTTTATTCCTGTTTGTGGTTTCAGCAGTGGCTGATATGCAGTTTGTGTAGTTGCAGGTGTTTGGTAAGAATCATTTTTTGATGTGCTTACTCCAAAAGGGTATTATTATCATGCATGTTTGTTTTTGTTGACTTGTTTGCCAAGTTACCTTTATTAGTAAGTATTAGGCTAGCCGTATGATTACTGCTCAGCAGGTGGTTGGTATGCTTTTTGAATCTTGCTCTGACCATGATTATGAGACTAACAGTGCATCTGAGGCAGAGGAGTGTTATAACTGGGGGACTCTAGTTGGCTGAGATAGGTACCTTAGTCCAAATAGGGACCTTGCTTCTAGTCAGGGAAAGGAGGGACACACTTTTAGATGGTAGCTTGGCATGAGCAGCCAGTATTATCTCCAGAGCAATGTGTAAAGTATTTGCAAACACACTCCCAGTAACCCAGTGATAATACCACAAAAGGACACCACACTGATTTTATAAAAAGACCGGCATCTTTATCAGAAGAAATACGATGAGACCAAATGGTAGAAATCCAACATATGCGTATTCGTACTATTTCACTTTGCAGGTGCCAGTACCGGTGAAATCACTTCTAGATTCTTGCGATATTAATGAGCAGTTCAAGATGATCTAATGCAGTCCTAATTCAACACAATGCAGTTCATAATGCAGTTCGTTATGTAGAAATAAGACAGTCCTTAATGCAAGTACTAATGCAGTTCTTAACACTGGAATAATGTGTTTCGTAATGCAAGAATAATGCAGTTCCTAATACAAGAATAATTCAGTTCCTAATGCAAGAATAAGGCAGTTCGTAATGCAAGAACAATGCAGTTCGTAATGCAAGAATAATGCAGTTCCTAATGCAAGTAATAACGCTATAAGCCAATCTGTGCGATCAGCTCGGGCACCACTAAGCCCCAACAACAGCGACAACGGTCGTAAACTAAGACCGGAGCACTCCTTTACTCCTCATGCACGCCTCCCCAGGGCACACATGCTTGCCTGTCCTGACCGGAGTGCAAGCCTTACCTGGGGAAGTGCGCTGCCTCGCTTGCTCTCTCTCCCCGCTCGTCGGACGTCCTGCTGGGCGGTCGTCATGACATTGCAGTTCTGCTGCTTGGCGATGCTGTAGCCGGATGGGTTACGGCGCTGCCTACTCCTCCGTTGATGATCTTGGGCAGATTCCTCTTGATGAACAATGACAATGATCCCTTTCACCTTGCAGATTTCTTAGCTTCCCGAAATCCTTTAGCACGTTGCGGCTCGGGCCGGCTGCGCCGATCCTTACTCACAGCCTCAGTTACAATGGCAGCTCAGGCCACAAACAGCAACACAGCAGCATGGACGATGTTTCACGCTGCTGGGCAAAGTGGTCATGGGGCACCTTGTAAACAGTACCGCTGACCACAAAAGCAGTCTCAGGCATGCAAAAGCACACGCACCAAGCGTTGCTGAGGGATGGTTTGAAACTTGATGTTCCTGAGTTTCCACAACAGGGGACCAGCTCTCCTCGGGCCCTTGGAAGCAAGTTACATCAGGACACAGCACACAGCACACAGCACAGTCCTTTCAAGCAGGGGGACACAGCACACAGTAAAGTCCCTTGTCCTCTCCTTAGTCAAAACAGCAAACTGCAGACCAGCCCAAGAACACACAGCAAGGGCAGTCCTTTTCTTCAGTGTCTTCAGCTGTTCTTCTTTGGCAGAGGTTCCACTTGCTCACAGAGTAGTTTCAAGTCTTTTTCAGTCTTGAGTTCAGTCTTGAGTGCAGGGGTTTCAGCTCTCCCATTTATACCCCTAAATGCCTTTGAAGTCTTTGTGTTCTGGGGGCTCTGAGCCCGGTCCAAACCAGACCTGGGTGTCTTCCTGCCAGTGCACACCCTCTTCCTTTGAAAGTGAGGGTCTGGGCCCCAGAGGCTCTGCAGGAGGTGGAGCCATTCTTTTGTGGCAGCAGCACAGCCCTCTTCACTTCCAGGAGGCTACTCCACCGACCACACCAAATGCAGGCCAGCCTGTTGCCATCTCCCCAACTCCTCCCTAGTGTCAGGACACTCCCAGACCCTGTCACATCCAAATCCAGACAGTCAATACACAACCAGGCAGAGGCACGCAGAATGGTTAGGACAAGAAACCAACCACTTCTAAAAGTGTGGTTTCTAAACACACAATTTAAAAAATCTCTTCACAAAAGTATGTGTTATTAAATTTTGAGTTAAGGCACACTAAACTCTATCTCTCTATCTAATGCGTATTGGAAGATATGCTGGAAATATGTTACACTGCATTCCCCATTTTGTCCCATGGGCAAGATGGCCTTGTAACAGTGAAAAATGAAATTGGCAGTATTTCACTGGCAGGATATGGTACACACTTCAGTACATGTTCTACCTCTCACATACACATGCACCCTGCCCTGGGGGGTACCTTGGCCCTTCTATAGGGGTGTCTGATGTGCATAAAAAAGGGAAGGGTAAGGCTTGGCACTTGTCAGGACAAGAAGGCAGTTAACAAATTAGACCTGGGCACTGCAGTGGCAGGCCTGAGATCTCTTTTAAGGGCTACTTATGTGGGTGGCACAATTAGTGCTGCAGGCCCACTAGTAGCATTTGCATTAAAAGCCTTCTCACACATAGTTTACTTTACTGGGGACTTTACTAGTAAGACAAACATACCAATTATGGACAACCAATTACCATAACTCTTTATATAGATAGCACTTGCACTTTTACCCTGATTAGCAGTGGCAAAGTGCCCAAAGCATCTAAGTCAGCAGCATCATGTCAGAAAAAGGTCTAGGAGGGAGGTAAAAAGTTTAAGGAACTTTTCCCAAAAAGGGCCAAGTCCAACAAGGAAGAGGTGCAAAATGCTTGCAGTGAATTTTCTGTCAATGAGGAATCATCTGATGATGAAGCTACTCTCAGTGCAGATGAATCTACTCTCAGTGTGGATGAAAGTACTGTTTTAGAGGTGGACACTGATGTGTAGGTGCAGCAAGAGGCATCTGGGTTGCTGCCCGGGACTACAAGGCTTCCCCTTGGAATTGTTGGACTCTGGGTTGATCCAAACATGGTGCAGCTGGTGTTGCCTGCCTATACTGGTGATGCAGGTTGTAGAGTGAATTGTGAAAATGTTTTGCCTATACAGTTTTTCAGTTGTTTATGGATGATTTATTTCTGTCTGAGATTGTTGAGCATACTAATTTGTATGAAAGAATAGTACTTGAGGGACAACAGTGCCAGGCTTAGGCCCTCGCTCTAGAGAAACCCGGTGGACTCCCACAAATATGGATGAGATGAAGAGGTTTTTGGGTTTAACTTTTTTGATGGGCTTGATAAGGAAGCCGTCCCAGCCTTCAGATTGGTCTACCAGTTCCTTGATGGCAGCGACCATTTTTCCTGCAACTCTGAGTCATGATCGATATTTACTTTTGCTTTGGATGCTGCATTTTATTGATAATGCTTCGCCATTGCCATTAGATTGCCCTGACAGTGACCGTCTTTTTAAGATTCAGCCTGTCCGTGATAAATATTCAGAGATCTATACTTCAGGGTAAGCAATAGCTGTTACTGAGTCTTTGGTCCTGTTCAAGGGCCGTTTGGTTTGTAGGTAGCACATTCCTAGCAAGAGTGCACATTATGGAATTAAAATAAGACAGGATATGTCTATAATTTCCGGGTGTTCACCTGT
Organism: Lissotriton vulgaris; assembly: GCF_964263255.1. Lineage (NCBI taxonomy): Eukaryota > Metazoa > Chordata > Amphibia > Caudata > Salamandridae > Lissotriton > Lissotriton vulgaris. Next base: position 496,434,986 of record NC_141685.1, read on the forward strand.
AGAGATTCCACTATTGACCCCCCTGGTTGGCCATCCACTTTACGAGTTTCAGAAAAAAATGTGTGGGATATTGTACTTAACAAAGGTCACCATTTGTACCGGTATAACTTCTACAATGCTGTGCAATTGTTTAAGAAATTGTTCTGGCTTGTGGCACAATACGCTTCAACCATAAAGGTTATCCAAATAGAGATTCTTTGCAAAAAGCTTGAGAGGGGACAGTGCAGTGCCTTGCATAGTGATGACCTACTAGCTGTGAAATTTGTGGACGGGAGGGATGTCTACATGCTGACTACCATCCATGATGAATGTACTTCACCTGTGACTGTTGGGTTCAGTTCCTTAAGTGCACAAACCTGTGTTCATTGTAGACCACAATATGCTCATGGGTGGTGTAAATAGAGTAGATCAGAGATTAAAACCATCCACTGCTGTTCGTAAGGCTTACATTGGGTATAAAAAGCTGTCCATCCATCTCTTCAACTTAGCAACTTAGCAACTTTTATGCTTTTTGTGTGTTCAAGGAGTGTTCTCTATCATCAAGGGTGACTTTTGTTCAGTTTTAAGAGTCTATGATAAGTAGTCTTGTTGAGTGGAGGAGGATGTAACTAGATTGAAAGATCCATGAACAACAAGAGAGAGAGGGTTTTGAGGTTATCTGGAAGAAACACTCTTGTTCCCCCCTATGCAACGCAGTAAAAACACTGAAAGAGTGTCCCTCTCAAGAGATAGGAGGAGTGGAAAAAAAATCACAGTGTGTTCTTTAGAAAGCCCTAACTCACCAACCTAGTTGGTCACATGCTTCATCATTGGGCCCCACCAGGAATGTCTAAAACCAACCTAGTATGCTTCGACGCCAGAATTACTGCGGGGTTGGTTAATTTGTGTGTGTGTGACAAGTGATATGAATTAAAAGTGACCAGATTGTGTCCCAAATACAATTTTATTCATAGGACAACCTGGCACGGTTAAAAAGAAAAACGGGCAGTTGGAAAGCTGGATCAATGGGTCAGCTATGCCACGCTAAGTGAGGTCAACATGTTCCTGCCTATCAAGGTGCAAGTCGCTAGGCATTCATCAGGAACATAAGGGCAGGGATACTCTGGCCTCAGCATCGATGGGGTCCGGTAATCGAGGTCGATCCAGGTTCCAAGTGGGTGCCTGGCTTTGCTGGCGATTTGCCTACTAGCCACCACCTCATCCCGAGTCCCATAGTGCGTTTAGCATTCACACCTCATATAGCTGCTGGGTGCCGAAACTTCGCCAGTACCATGCTCACAACAGGTTCTTAATATTTCTTGCTTTTTGTTCTTTTTTCACACTATGACCACCAGGTCAGGGTGAGCCTTAGCGTGCCAATACCGCCGGGACCTACACACTGGTCCTGATGAATGCCTAGCGACTTGCACCTTGATAGGCAGAAACTGCCCGCTATTCTGTTTAACCGTGTGGGTTGGCCTGTAAATAAAAATGTATTTGGGACACAACCTGGTCACTTTTAATTCACATCACTTGTCACACACACACATTTTTACCAGATCCGCAGTAATTCTGGCGTCGAAGCACACTGGGTTGGTTTTAGACCTTCCTGGTGGGGTCCAATAATGAAGCAGGTCACCAAATAGGTTGGTGAGTGAGGGCATTCTAAAGAATCAACTGTGATTATTTTTCCACTCTTCCTCTCTCTTTTTGACTAGATTAAAAGATCGCCACTTCTCCCAATTGAATTCCTCCCACACCCCAAAAAAACAATCCCTGTAAGACATGTAGAGTCTGTTTGAAAAAAGGTATTTGGAAGGAGACTTGTATGCAGTGTGCTGATTGTCCTTCTAATCCTGTGCTGTGTGTGCCCACATGTTTCAGATTGTATCATACTCAAAAGAGTTTTTGGGAGCAACCACGAGACTAATAGTGAACTGCCTGGTCTTTATTGTTTTATATTTGTAGTTCTGTTTCATTGATGGCATCAGAATTATGTATTAAGTTAATAATGCTATATTTGTAGTTATAGTTTTGTATCTCTTTCAAATGTGTTTGTGTTTTCTTTATTGAAAAAACAAATGGGATAACTGTGAGTGGATTTGCGTTTGGCATGGTGATGTGCATGGACTGGCTCTTGGCTGGTGGTGTACATGGACTGGCACTTGGCTGGTGGTGTGGGTGGACTGGTGTTTGGCTGGTAGTGTGTATGAACTAGTGTTTGGCTGGTGGTGTGTGACTAGTGACTTGCTTGTGGTCATTACACACACTACTAACCAAATGTCACTTCACACACTACGTCAACCGCCAGCCGGTGTGATTGCTGTGTCGGTCATATGGGTGTATGAAAGTGATGGGCCCTTGACTGGCACTGTATGTTGATGTAAATGTTGTAATGTGCTGGGCTCACGGCTAGCAGTGTGAATGCTCTTGTGTGTGTCATGTATGAAAGGTGTGTGAATGGCCTGTAAAGATTTTGGTGCCTTGCCATGGTATCATTTTACTCTGGAGACAGAGGGGAATGCTGAGTGGTAAGACGTTTGTGCTGGCACAATAACTTCAGACAGAAATGTGAGGAAAATATGTTTTTCACCTAAATTTGAGGTTTGCAGGGGATTCTGGGCAGTAAAAAAATGAGGGAACCATGCAAACCATACCTCCATGGACTCCCCCAGGTGTCTAGTTTATAGAAATGTTTGTGTTTGGTAAGATTCCCTAGATGGCCACCGCGACCGGGACCAAAACCCCAGGTGAACCCCCTTGCAAAACCATTATGTTTTGTGATAGGTCATTTTGATGTATCCACAATATGTTTTGGACCCTTCCCTGCACACAAGTGAGGTACCATTTTATTGGGAGACTCAAAGGAATGCTGGGTGTGTCGAAGTTTGTGGATCCATGCACCTTCCAGAATTTTACATCACATAAATGTGAGGAAAATATGTTTTTATATTTTACAAAGTTTAAGGTTTACAAGGGATTCTGGTTTACAGAACCTGTTAAGAGCCACTCAAGTCTCTCCATCCTGGATTCCCCTCGGTGTCCTCTTTAAAAAAAAGCATAGGTTTGCTAGGTACCGGCTGAGCTAGTGGTCATAATCCACAGCGGGCACTAGGCATACCCACACAAGTGAGGTACTATTTGCATTGGTACACTTTGGCGAATGCTGGGTGGGTGGAAGTTAGTGGATACATGCAGATTCCAGAACGTCCCATCACAGTGTTCCATCCTTCGAAAAATAATCATGTGAGACAAACTATTGAAGGTGGTGAAAAGTTCAAGTAGGATGACCATCACCTTCTGCCCTGAGTAAAGGTTGCCTCTGGTATATTCAGTGACTTCAAGAAGTGCTAGTTCTCTACTGAAGCCAGTATAGAAGCCTGACTGGGTAGGATGTAGAATCTTGTTCTGTTCCACATAGTTGGTGATCTGACGGTTCACCAGGGATTCTACCATATTGCCAAGATGTAGAAGGAGTGAGATGTGCCTGTAATTACTCAGGGTGCGTGTCAGCATTTACTTTCTTTTACAGAGTAATCACCAGAACCTTATATCATGCTTAGAGACACCTTCACGCATTCTAAAGACCGGTTCAAGAGGACATTGATTTGTAGAGTAACGGCAGGGGCAGCCTCAGCTAGCAGGGGTGTAGGGGCGAGACAGATTTGAGTTTATGAATTAGTTGCTCCAAATCTACTTGTGAGATAGGCTCAAATGTGTCAAGCTGTGCCATCATCATCTCTGTGGGAATGAAGGGGCTTGACTCAGGGATGAGGGGTCAGACTGTTTGCTAAACATGGAGCAGATGTTTTCCGCTTTTAAGTGGAAAAATAAGGGAAGGTCTTCTTTACAGGCAGACTTTGTTTTGTGTTTTCAAAAATGTTCTTGGTGTGATATCAGTAGTGTTCATGCGTCTCCACAGCGCTTCTTGGTCTTCTGCTTGGGAGTCCATGAGGTACTTAAGTTCATCCGCTCTGTTCCCTACCACAGTGATGTCACTCTGCAGGTCTTTGGGACCTCTTTGAGGTAACTTCTTGGCAGTTTCACGATGAAATCGCTCCAAGTAGTCTTGAGTACTAGTAGGTCTGAGGGATGGTGCAGCAGCCTGCTGTGGTGGTTCTGTTTTTTCGTTCATGGTTGCCGCAGTGGGCTTGGACCAAATAAATCTCCCAGAGCTAACTCTGATAGTCTTGCCTGATTGCATAATGGGGTCGATCAGCCTTGATCAGTCGAGTTGGATCCACTCAGGAAGCAGCAGGGTTCTCACCTCAGCAGGCAGGCCAAGGCTCTGTAAGGCACTGTCACCAGGAGAAGTCGGTCTATGTTGTTGTGGCAAGGAACTTCATAATCTGGGGAACACATGATGTTTTTCAATGTATCGCGCAACTGTGGTGCACAAAACCTCCAAACACCCACAAAAGCTGAAGGGGGATTAGCCCCTAGGTACATCTGGTGGAGTGGGGGCCCCTATGTGCTCTGCTCAGTGCCTCTGCAGCTGCATGGCTTAAGGCCTGCTGGTGCTCACTGGTGCAGGTGGCAGCTGTAGTAGGGAATTATGTGGTGAGCAGGTTAGTCAATTATGCCTGGGATGTTCCCCAGATCAGAGTCAGCGAGCTGAGCCATTTCCCCTCAGGTTAGGTGTTAGTCGCTCACCCTCTCACCTCAGAGTGCAGGAGGGCAGCAAGCAAGACAGTTTGCGAGTCCTTAGGCCCCAGCACACACCCTGGGCCAATCAAGCGCAATATTATGTGCTCACCAGTCCATCGCTCCAGTTTTACAGGTCCCGCTCCAACAGCCAGGATAGTGCTAGTTCTGCATAGGTGGCAGGAATCTTGTGGTCTAGGCTGTAACCCCCATAAGCGTATGAGCAGAATAATCACTGCAATAGTTTACAAAAGGGCTTACTACATAATTTTTGGAGTGCAGGATATACAGACGAGGAGGCTGAATATATTGTCGAACAGGGGTTTCTTTATTATCAGTTGACACAGTTTTGGGTTTAACTACAGGGTCAGGAGCCTCTTCCTCTGGATGGGTCTTCTCGCTTTCAGAGTGGATGGATGAAGATGCCAGTGTTGGACTTCCCTCTTTGGTTGGGAGAAAGAGTTGATGTAGGGTTGGTGTATCCGTGGCGCTAGTTTCACCCGGAGGCTCGCCAAGAGGAGAGAAAATGGAGCCTGTCAGTTTTCTGGGCCAACCGTTTATACCCGTCACCTACACCCGGTAGAGCAAAAAGGATTGGATAGTCTGTGACCGGGGAATAGTATAAGGCAAAAAGAATAAAGGACGCAGTGCCAAAGAAAAGAGCTTCAGGAAACTAGTTGGGCATAGGGATGTGATGGTGCGGCTACTAACAGTAATGGTGGTTCCGTGAGCACTTGAAGTCAGCAATTCCTGTGTTCCCTTCTTTACCCCAGACCACTCTTCCACCCGCCTCCCTCAACAGTCCACTCTTCCATCCACCTCTCTCAACAGTCCACTCTTCTACCCACCTCCCTCAACATTTCACTCTTCCACCCACCTCCCTCAACAGTTCCCACAAGCTTTCCCAGGACCGGCGTCACTCACCGGCTCTGCCGCAACTCTCCGGAGTTGCGGCTCGCTCTCCAGCCTCCTCCGGGGGATACCACCACTCCACTGTCCAGGGCTCATTGGTCTCCCCGTCTCCTCGCTGCTTGGGTCGTTGTCCTCACTCCCGTCGTTCTACTCCGTCTCGTGGTTCCTAAACTCGACGACCTGCTCCTCGAGTTGTTTCTCTTCCGTCTTCAGCTCCTCCTTCCTGCTGGTCCAAGAACGTCTTCCTGGGTTGCGTCTGCTTTCACGGGTATATCCCTAATGCTTCTGGGTTCAGCTCCTCCTTTTGCCTCCAGACCCAGCTGCAGAGAAACAGGAAAGGTGGGTGTCTCTTTTCGTCTTTCCGGCTGGGTCTGTTTTGTCTCCGTCTTGTGCATACGCAGAATTCTGGTTGTGGTAGTCCCAGGCCCCCTCTCACATCCCCTTTCCCTCGCTGTCTTACTACTAGGGTTTTTCCCTTTGGGATCTTGTGATAAGAAGTCCATATTTCCTTGCTCTGCTCCTTTCCGGTGTTGCATTCGGAATCTATAGGGTTGTAAAGCTAAAAACCACCTCAACACTCTGTCATTGTTTCCTTTGTTACGGGCCAACCATTCTAAGGGTGCGTGGTCAGTAAATAGGGTGAGTTCCCTTCCTTCCAGGTAATACCTTAGAGTTTCTATAGCTTATTTAATGGCCAGGGCTTCTTTTTCTATTACTACGTGATTCTGTTTCCTTGGAAACAGCTTACGGCTGATGTACAAGATTGGTTGCTCCTGCCCTTGTCAGGTTACTTGAGATAATACGGCCCCTATCCCTTGATCGGATGCATCTGTCTGTAAGACAAAGGGGAGGGAATAATCAGGACTGGCCAACACTGTCTTAGATGTAAGAGAGCCTTTAAGGGTTTTGAAGGCTCGCAAGATCTCTGGGGTGGGATGTTTTAATTGAGCTTCTGTATTAATTGTTTTCTGTAAGAGATTCGTGAGGGGAGCTGCTATTTGAGAAAAGTTGGGAATAAATCCCCGGTAAAAAGCGAGTAACCCTAAGAAGGCCCTGAGATCATTTTTGGTTTTTGGTAGCGGGATTTTGGAGATGGCTGATAACTTGGTACCTTGAGGTCATATCATTCCTTCTTCTAACAAATACCCCAAGTATTTGACGGTCTGGGCTGCTAGGTGACTTTTGACCGGGTTGATTTTAAGTCCATGTTGTCCTAACGTCCTAATTACTTGCGACAAATGGTCCGTGTGTTGATCCCAATCGTCACTATAGATGACTATATCATATATGTATGCACCAGCGTACTCCTCGTGGGGCCCTAGAACACAGTTCATGGCCCTTTGAAAAGTAGCTGGTGCCCAATGCAGTCCAAAAGGCAACACTTTGAATTGGTATAACCCATCTGGAGTAGAAAATGCTGTCTTTTCTTTGCCTGGGGACATAAAGGGATTTGCCAATACCCTTTACACAGGTCCAGGGTGCTAATATATTTGGCTCTCCCTATTTTCCCCACCATCTCGTCCACCCTAGGTAAAGGATAGGTGTCAAATTCAGAGATTTTGTTGACCTCTCTGAGGCAATACATAAACGGATCTAGCCATCCGGCTTTGGTACCAGGACTATCGGCGAGTTCCACTCGCTGATGGATGGCTCTAATATATCCATCTGTAACATCTTCTGTATCTCCTCTCGTATACTTAGGCGGCGTGCCTCTGCTATACGATAGGGTCAAAGACATACCCGTTTACCCATAGGGGTCTTGATGGCGTGTTCTACCAGGGAGGTTCTTCCTGGTGTTAAGGAGGAAACCGCACTGAGGGGCAGAAGGATGTTGGTTAGCATGTTTTTAAGATTGGGAGGAAGAGTGGGATCTATACATTGTTCAAACAAGGGTGCCTCTATCCCTGTATTTGCAATAAGAGTCGACATAGGTCCATCCCATTTTTTAAATAAATTAATGTGATAGATTTGCGAGGTGCCCCGAACTGTATCTAATTCAATGCGATATGTAACAGGGGTTACCTTTTCTGTAACTATGTAGGGTCCCTGCCACTGACCAAGTAATTTGTGATCAGACGAGGCCATCATCAGTAAGACGGGATCCCCCACATCAAATTTCCTTTCTTTAGATTTTTTATCATACCGGGCTTTTTGAGCTAGTTGAGCTTCCTCTAGGTTAATGCGGACGAAGGTCCTGATCTGTCCTAAATGGGTTTTCAGGCTAGAGACGTAGTCTACTAAGGGCTTGGTGTTGTCGGGTTCGGTTTCCCATTTTTCCTGAGCCATTTCTAGCAGTGTTCTAGGCTGATGGCCATACAACAATTCAAGGGGCAAATACCCGGTGCTTTTTGTGTCCTATATTTTATAGAAAACAGGGCCAAGGGCAACATATCCTCCCACTTTCTAGTCACAGGGTTTAAGAGTTTTTTTAAGGTGGTGGTCTTAAGGGTGGCATTATACCTTTCTACTAACCCGTCTGTCTGAGGGTGGTAGGTGGCTGTTCTAATCTGGCGTATCCCCAATTGGTTGCACACTTGTTTCATGACCTTCGATATAAAGGGGGCCCCTTGGTCGTTTAATATTTCCTTTGGGAACCTCACTCTGGAAAATACGGTTACCATAGCCTTGGCAATATTAATGGCATCTGGTCGGCGTAAGGCTATCGCCTCGAGGAATCGGGTGGCATAATCAACAATGACCAATAGATATCTACACCCGCTTCTTGAAGGTAACAAATGTCCATGCCTACTCTGCTAAAAGGTTCTTCTTTGACGGGCAGGGGTTGTAGGGGAGTGCGGGGAGGTTTATATTGGCTGTGTCGCTGGCATATGAGACATTCCCTGCAATATTATTTTACTTGTTGGAAAATGCCTGGCCAATAGAAGCGCTCAGTGATCAATATCTCAGTTTAATATGCCCCAAAGTGTTCCCCTGATAAATGGCTATGGGCCAGAAATAACACTTTTATTCTCTAAAGGGCATAGGAATCAAAGGCTGGGGTGTTTGGGTGGGACTTCCTTTCCTATATAAGAATCCTTTCTTAATAAAGAAATAAGGACCCTCATGAAGGGGATCTTCTTGGTCTAAAGCGTTTTTCCAGGCTTCTTGTAACACAGAATCTTCTATTTGGGTTGCACGAAAACTTCTGTCAGTTTCCCAAGGATTTTCTTCCAGTATAATTGGTAATACAGTTGGAGCTTTTCCTTTCTCTGCCCTTTTCTGTTTACGACTTTTCCGTGGTTTGGAGACAGGCCAATCTGGTTTTTCTTCTCCAGAGAAAAGGGCTTCAGCTCACCAATCTTCTCCTCTGTTCGATTTGTGCTTTATCATGTGGGAAAGGTGTGGATAATCATTTCCCAGAATGACTTGTTCTGGGAGGTTATGAATGAGTCCCACCTTCAGGGAAGTGCCAGGATCGTTTTCATGTTGGATTTGGACTCGGGTGGTTGGATATTGTTTGATGTCCCCATGTACACAACGTATGGCAACAGTACCATCGCTGGGTCCAATCCATGGTTCCAGCTCTTGAGGACGAATAACACTTTGACGGCATCCCGTATCTGCTAATGCCAGGGATTGTTGTCTGTTGACCTTCACTGTGCAATGATAAGGCAGAAGAGGCTTTTGGATGAGGAACAATAGTAATTTTGAGCCATACCTATTTCCATCGGCTCCTCTTTTTGGGGGCAGAATCTAGCAATGTGTCCCATTCCACCTCAGTGGAAGCACTGTGGTCCTGGATTCCGTGGTCGAAATACCGGGGTTGGAGAAACCACTCCAGGAATAATGGTTACTGGTTCTGGTTTCTTGGGAAGTGGGGGCCAGGACGGCCTATGTGTTCCTGAACCACCCATCTCTGTATAGGGAGGGTGAAGGGAAGCCAGATACTGTTCCAAATAGATCTTGGACATGATACCGTCTTTGTCGGTGGTGGCTGGCTTCAACCAACGGTCAGTCATGTCCTTCACCCTAAAGTACATGGCATGCGGTGTTTCCTGGGGACCCTCCTTAATCTGACGTAGCTTTATCCGGTATGATTCATCATCCACTCCCAGCCTATCCATGATACACTGTTTGATGTCAGCATAGGGAACTGTTCCTTGAACCATTGCTGCCTGGTAGGCTGCTTGTAGATCACCTGACAGAAGAGGTCCCAGATATTGTCCCCATTTGTCTGCAGGCCATGCTGCTGCTGTGGCTATACACTCAAAGTTATTAAATAAGAAGTCTAAATCTTCCCCGCTTATGTATTTCTGAACACCATGGAAGGTAGAGAAGTGGGTCCTCTTTGGTTTCCCAGGACTTCAGCAAGTTTATCCATAGCCGCTCCATGCGTTTGGCTTCGCCCTGTTATGGCCATCTGTATCTTCTCTTGTTCTTCTTCCACCACAAGCAAAAACCTCTCCATCACCTTGCTCAGATGTTCCTGGTTTGCAGGCATCTTCATTAGGACAGCCTCCATGTCTCCACTGGATCCCACTTCTGACACCACTTGTCGGATTGCAGGGCGGATATACAGACGAGAAGGCTGAATATATTGTCGAACAGGGGTTTCTTTATTATCAGTTGACACAGTTTTGGGTTTAACTACAGGGTCAGGAGCCACTTCCTCTGGATGGGTCTTCTCGCTTTCAGGGTGGATGGATGAAGATGCCAGCGATGGTCTTCCCTCTTCAGTTGGGAGACGGAGTTTACGTGGGGTTGGTGTATTCGTGGCGCTAGTTTCACCCGGAGGCTCGACAAGAGGAGAGAAAATGAAGCCTGTCAGTTTTCTGGGCCAACTGTTTATACCCGTCACCTACACCCGGTAGTGCAAAATGGACGCAGTGCCAAAGAAAAGAGATTCAGGAAACTAGTTGGGCATAGGGAAGTGATGGTGCGGCTACTAACAGTAATGGTTGTTCCGTGAGCACTTGAAGTCAGCAATTCCCGTGTTTCCTTCTTTACCCCAGACCACTCTTCCACCCGCCTCCCTCAACAGTCCACTCTTCCACCCACCTCCCTCAACAGTCCACTCTTCCACCCACCTCACTCAATAGTTCACTCTTCCACCCACCTCCCTCAACAGTTCCCACGCGCTTTCCCAGGACTGGCGTCACTCTCCGGCTCTGCCGCAACTCTCCGGAGTTGTGGCTCGCTCTCCATCCTCCTCCGGGGGATACCACCACTCCTCTGTCCAGGGCTCGTTTGTCTCCCCCGTCTCCTCACCGCTTGGGTCGTTGTCCTCACTCCCGGCATTCAACTCCGTCTCGTGGTTCAAAAACTTGGCACCCTGCTCGACGTGTCGTTTCTCTTCCATCTTTGGCTCCTCCTTCAGCTCCTCCTTTCTGCTGGTCCAAGACACCTCTTCCTGGGTTGCATCTGCTTTCACGGGTGGATCCCTAATGCTTCCGGGTTCAGCTCCTCCTTTTGCCTCCGTACCCCGCTGCGGAGAAACAGTAAAGGTGGGTGTCTCTTTTCGTCTATCCGGCTGGGGTCTGTTTTGTCTCCATCTTGTGCATATGGAGAATTCTGGTTGTGGTAGTCCCAGGCAGTGTCGTCTCCCGAAGGACCCCCTCTCACAATAATTTTTCTTAAGTCTATGCATAAGGCAAATGGCTTTGTTTTTAGTCAAAACTGGAGTGGATTATAGCGCTAATAAGCAAAGTCTTTCTAGACAGTGAGTTTGAACCCTAATTTCTCCTTTTTCTCTGCGCCTGCTTCTGTACTACACCACAGGTGCAGAGACATACCAACATGCAAATGAGGGAAATGAAGGAATGCCCCTTTGAGGTTATGTCACTACTACATGTATTCCAGTACAATCTGCATTACAGAAAGAGCAATGAAAGAATCTGTGGCCCCTTCTCCAATACTAAAGATCCCCAGTGGTGCAGATAATAGGCAAACACTTGTGAGCCCGAGCACTTTGGGTGCAATACAGATCCTGATAAGATGAATCACTCCCTACCACCACCACCACCTCAAGGTTTTCTTCCTTCTTATTTACAGCCCTTTGCATTGGGCTACTGTCTCAGTAGGACATTGGGCTACCACATCTCTGCTTGAGCCCCTTCTCAGTATGAAAGGACCACATTTGGGCTACCTCTTCAGTTTTGCTCTCTGTGGGCTTCTTCACCCAAACACCCTGACAACAAGATCGCCAACACTGCTGGCCCCTCAAATCTGTGAATCTCCACCACAGCACGCTATCCAACCTCTAAGACTTCAAGTTTTGACACTCACTTTATCTTGATGTTCATCTGTAACCAGACTTTAAAGTCTCAAGCAATGTTCCCACACAAACCCATCAACACTGCACTCACAAGATATGGAGCCAACTCATGGAGCATCAGGTATCCTAAAAATCTCTCCAATAATGCAAAAAAGAATTTCAAACACAGACTACTAAAACAGCACCTGGAAACACTAATAGCCAATACCTACCATAGCCTCACCAACATCAATAAGAAAACAGACTTTGTCTTCTATTCTAAACACCCTGCAAAGTGTAAAAACATCTTCCTTCTCCACTTACAAGTTATTAAGTCAATCAAAATATCAAATGGAACCAAACTCAACATGTTCCCCTCTCCAACTCTTAGGCGGGGAAATTGCCACTTATACAAGCTGCAGACCCTCTTTGATCAACATTTTCCGTCACTTTTCACCTCATAAACACAACAGGACCCTGTGCCTCTAATTCCTCTATCCCTCTTACCCAGGCCATCAACCCAGAGTGGCCTGCCTTCTTTTCCCCTAATATTCTCTATGCAACTCTGTGATACCCTCTGCCACTCGTAGCCACTGTAATGACCCCATTAACAAACTCTGCCTGCAAATTCCCACTAGAAGGACTTCACTTGCTTCCACCCTAACTAGCAAACACATGGTATTGAAACTCATCAATGCCCACCCCAAGCCAGATAGCGCTGGCCCCAATGCAGAACATCTGCTACTGAACTCTCTGCAGACGCACTCCTCCCTACCAATACAGATCCTACTCGGCTCGCTCATACCATCTTCACTTCCAGTCCTAATGACATTGACCAACCCCACTAGAGCGAAGTGCACTCTCCTTGTGTCTACTCAGGACAAGCCATATTTCCTCCCACTCCCAGGCCTTGAAGCATCAATGACACTTATCCAGCTCCTGAACCGAATGGAGCTAAAACTCGACTCTCTAGCTAATAATATCTTGCATCTAAGATAGGACTTTTCAATGCAGGCCGAGTTAGCCCGCTCACATGCTCCAATTAGTTATAAAACGTCTCCCCATAAGGTTCTCCTACTGCCATACAATGCACCTCTATGCCCTTATGTTATTTCTCCCACATACCCCAGGAGCTTCCATCCCCGTATCAGCAATGGAAGCTGATGATGTCAGCGATTTTTATCTCACGAAGAACCTGAATATGGTTCATAATCCTACCTCCACAATCCCAGTAATAGTGGGCAAAAAAAGAATCTGTAGAATTATCTACTCGCCCAGACCACCTGCTGAATACTCTACAATTCAAATACTAAATTCTACCAATGATAATCCCTGCCCTCTATCATGCATGCTCCTTAACTGTAGATCAGTAGTTCAACACGCTACAGGTATCTCTGAAGCTATACTCAGTGAAGAAATAGAAATGTCTTTCCTCACTGAATCCTGCCATATTGACCACTCTACCCCATTCTAGAACTGCTTACCCGGATGTATGACGTTACAACGCATACTTTTACAACGCATACCTTTACAACGCATATTTTACAACTCAACATCCATTACAATGCATTCCAATACAACGCATGCCATAACAACAAATTTTTAAAAACTACCTGTACAACGCATACCATTACAACGCATACCATTACATTGCATATAAGGTAAATATTGGATAGTGTAGGGGCTATAATTACTATTCTAACTCCAGGGGGTGCAACAGTAGGGCAAGTGTTGGATAGTGTAGGGGTAAAAATTACTATTCTAACTCCAGGGGGTGCAACAGTAGGGTAAGTGTTGGCTAGTGTAAGGGTACTATGCGTTGTGATGGTATGTGTTGTAATGGTATGCATTGTAATGACTGCGTTGTGTTTGACATGCGTTGCAGTGGTATGCGTTGTAGTGTCATGCGTTGTAATGGTTGCGGTGTAATGGCATGCGTTGTAATGGATGTTGCGTTGTAAAAGTTTTTTTGTAATGGTAGTGCATTGTAAATGTTGTGTTGTAAAGGTTGTTTCCCGCTTACCCCACCTGCAGACATCATCATTAGACATGACGTACCTAAAAGAACAGGTGGTGGACTAGCTGTTATTAACAAAGAAGGAATACATCTTTCCATCTTAGAACTACAGCATACTCAACTTTTGAATACCTCAGCGTTGAACTTATATTCAAAGGCTCCTCGCCAATCAAACTCCACACCACCCTCCTGGTGAATGCTCCCTCTTCGCAGAAGAGATAACTGACCTAGTAACACAGTTTTCCCTTAATAATGCGAAGGATGTGTTCTTGGGTGACTTCGATATTCAATAGAACAACTCTGATGGCAATACAGTCCAGAACATCACCGACCTTCTTGAAATAAAGGACCCAAATAACTCTGCAAAGAACCAACACAGATCAAAGGCTCCACTCTAGATGCGATTATGACTGGTCTGACCACCATCTCCTATTGCTTAATATCGATACCCACTTCAGATCCCACCCAGCCTTAACTGATAAAACTAAGTACTGGATTGGGAACATCTAAAAAGTCCCAATAACTGAATTGGAATCCAGGATTCGATTTGTGCCCAACTGCAGCATCACTCTCTCACTCAGCCTCTCTGTTTAAACTTGCTGTTTCTCCCCAAATGACCCTATCTGGTATGCTTATCTACCATCCTCTGAGGAATCCTAAGAACTGGTTGACTACATTTCCTGACTTAATGGCCCCTTTCGTTATAAAGGCTGGCAATTTCACCATTTTGGGGGACCTTAATTTTCCTTTAGAGGACCCCCTGGACATTGGGAGCTCAACTCTTCTAGCTGATCACGAAGCTCTCAATGTTCTGTTACATAATCAGGGGCCCACTCATCAGACTTGTCATGTGTTGGATTCTATTCTGTCCAACCTTGCGTGGGACTGCAGTTTACCTGCGCTTCCCCTAGGGTGGTCTGACCACTATGCCATGCGATTCAAATTAGTTACCCCGGGGGATATTACGCCTGCAGGCAGTGATGACTTAGTCAGTAGGAGGCCCTGGAAGAATTTAGACTTAGACTCCCTTAACAATCTTTTAATGGTGAATCCTCCGGACATCGAGCTACCCTGCTGTTCCCTAAATCCTGCGGTATCCAACTGGTTAGCCAAGTCCATTGATACCTGTCTATCCTTGGTATTAAAACACAGTTTTACTCACCACCCTCCTGCCCCATGGTTCAACAATAAGCTAAAGGCCATGAAATCAAAGTGCAAGCACTTGGAAAGAAGATGGCGTAAGACCTACACCCTTAGCAGCAAGTCGGATTACAAGGCTGCTTTAAATACTTAACATCTGGCCTGTAAGGCAGTGAAAATCTCCTTTGTTTCAAATACTATTACCACCTCAGTGAACCGCCCACGGGCTTTATTCTTCATGGTCAAGAAGCTGGCAGGATCGAACACTGGTTCGATGGCACCTGCCCTGGATGATACCCAATGCAATGATATTGCAAACTATTTCATCACGAAGGTCGAGACAATATATAGCTCATTAAAGACTCCCAATCCTGTGAATATAGTGAGTCCCTTTGTCTGACATGACATTTGGGAGCTATCATTCTTCAGCAGTTAAGATTTCCACATGGTCTCCTATCGATGATGGATCTTTGTTTGATTGCCTAGCTAGGGTAAAATCTGGTTCTCCTCTAGACTCTCTTCCTGTTAACATCCTGCAACAGCTTTCTCTAGAGGCCCTTGGAGTCCCTAAAGCACTCCTAAACTCATCTTTACGAGAATCATGCGTTCCCCTAGACTGGAAGTGCAAAATGGTGGTTCCTTTGCTGAAAAAGCCCAGAGCTGATCCTACGATCATGTCAAACTTCTGCCCAATTTCATTGTTGCTGGTCCTTTCCAAAATTCTGGAAAAACACGTTAACTGTCAGCTCTCAGCTCGCGTGGAAAGTTCAGGCTTTTAACACCCATCCCAATCAGGATTCAGAACACATTTTTCTACTGACACTACTTTGTTGGGGGTCACTGAGAAATTGCGCTCCTGCCTGGATAGAGGGGAGACTACGGCGCTCATTCTATTCAATTTGAGCGCCGCATTCGACACATTGTCACATAACATCCTTTTAAAGTTTCTCCAGTCGGCAGAAGTTGTAGGGCCTGCGTTAACTTGGCTGTCCTCCTTTCTCAGTGACCGTACATTCCAGGTTTTTTCTTCCAAATCCTCATCTACTATCAGGTCATCTGCGTACGGAGTTCCCCAGGGGTCCACTTTGAGCCCTGTGCTCTTTAACATCTATGTGAGACCCCTGGCATCTATTGTGGAGGACGCAGGTTTATCCCTTTGCTCGTACGCCGATGACACGCAAATAATTTTTTCTTTGTCCTCTACTAAAGGAAGGTTCTTTTTGCTCCCTTCAGGTTGGTTTACGGCGGGTGTCGGAGTGGATGTGTGCCAATCTGTTGAAATTAAACGGAGAGAAGACCGTGGTTGTCATTTTAGGCAAACACAAGCACATTTGGGGCCCCAACACTGGCCACCGGAAATAGGCACTCTTCCTCAACCTGTTACCCAAGTTCGTAATCTGGGGTTTATTATCGATAACAACCTCTCAATGTGGCAACAGGCGGTTAGCGTTGCCTCCACCTGCTTTACCATTTTAAGATGGTTGCGGAAGATCATCTGGATGCTTCCAGACCCCACTAAAAGAACGGTAGTCCAGGCACTTGTCACCTCTCGCCTGGACTACGGGAACATTCTGTATTTGGGTGGAAGTCAGGAGGTGCTGAAGAAACTCCAGGTGGTCCAGAATTCCGCAGCCCGCATTTGTATGTCATATTTCAAGAAGATCACTCATCTCTCCATTCCTGCGGGATATACACTGGCTCTGCATTGAGAGTCGCATTAAATTTAAGACCCTGTGCCTGGTCTTTAAAATCAAACAAGAGTCCGCTCCATCTTATCTTCAGGAGATTGTCCATCCTTACGTCTCTTTCCGGTACTTATGTTCAGCCAACCAAGGCAATTTTTTAACACCTAGTTGTAGACTATCCAGAAGGGGTGGTCGTTCCTTTGCATTTCTCGACCCCAGATTATGGAATTCTCTTCCCTCTTCTATGAAACAGAAATCTTTCTATCTTAAGTTTTGGCGAGATCTGGCTTTTCTCTCAGTGATTAGCTATCCGTTTATTCTGTTGTAGTAGTGGACTTACCTGCGCCGGGATACCCTGTCTAGGGTAGCTGAGCGCGTTATAAATTTAATTATTAATAATACCTTTGATGACCTCATTGCACACTATGATATAGCGATGACGGCGGTTCTCTACCAAGTGGCACCTCTCAAACTTAAACAATCGAGATCAAAATCTTGGTTAAATTCAGATCCTAACAACAAGAGAACATAAATTAGACAGGCAGAAAGGAAATGGAGGAAGAACCCCTTGACAATGCACCCAGCTCTACTTAGAACTCCACAGCTTTCATGTAAGAAACACATTTTTAGAGAAAAAGTCAATTTTTTCGCAACCAACTTGACCATGCTAAGAACAGACCCAGGGAGCTCTTCAATATTGTTAAACAACAAACCACCCTGGCACCCCAACATGAGATAACAGCCACCAAAGAACGTAGCAAAGAAATTGCCAGCTTTTTCACTGATAAAGTCGCAAGAATTGATTAATCCTTCATCCAAGCCACAATTCTTCTATCTCTTCTAACCTTCCCCACTGAGCTCACTAAGGGCCAAATGGACCTAAATAAAACTAGTGACAATTATGACCTCAATCATCTGAAAAACAATGCCAATTCGATTCGAAAAATCTTTATTTCGATCACATGATCAGAAAAGATGTACATTACATATCTAAAAACTTGAAAAACGTATTAAACAGTAATAGTGATCAAGTATTTAAAAAGATAGCAAAAAACGTGTGCCACAATTCAAATCAGTCTCGAGTCTTCAAGTCTCTTTACACAGCGGCTTCGAGCATACCACATTGAGTTTAAAAATTTGGATAAGGCAAAAACTAAAGTGGGAGATAGATCTGACTTTAGGACTCTGTAAGCGGGTAGAAAAGTTCTGAATCCCAAATTCCTGAGCAGCGGGACTAGCCAGTATTTCCTGCTCCTCTCATGTCCCCGGCAAAAGAAAACCACGCAAACGTCATTCTCCTTAGAGTGGGCACATACCGGGCAACTTTCTGAAGAGGAGCAACACGACCATGATGCTGTAAATGATGCCAGGGGAAGAGTTCCATATCTCCATTGGAGGAATAGTTTCCTAGTTAATGCCGGGGTCATGGCATCTAAGACACTTTCTAGTTGATAGGAATCTTTAGTTTTTATGAACTGGTTCGATAGTGATCCATCCCGGGTGCCTTCGGTAGCTCTGGAGAGCATGTGTTCGTAATAAGCTCTCGCAAGTGCCTTTTTTGGGATCTTAGTGCTGGTGTTTAATGGATCCAACCATAGTTCACGGAGTCCAATTGCCTCCAGAGTTCCCTTGATGTAAGTCAGCCACGGTATTCTTGTGGCGTTGGGTAACTGTAGAAATTCCTGCAAATCAGCTCTGTAATTTGAAGGTCTGGACTGCTCCATATGCGCCGCCAGAATGCCAGGGGCTTGAGGCCCAGCTCCTCCGTTATGGGTCGGAGGCCCATATCCAGTCTGAGAGGGAGTAATGGGGTACTCTGTGGAAGAGCAACAATCTGTCTCAGGAATTTGTTCTCAATTGTCAATAATTTGGATGATGGGATATGGCCCCACAGCTCTCCCCCCTATGTAACACCCCCCCGGCCCTGTACTTTGTAAATATGAATAATGGGGGTAAGTGGCCGGTAGGCAGATTCATTCACTAATCTCATAGTGCCACCCACCAACTGTGCCAATTTGATGTTTACTTTTGACTGGTGGGCCGACCATGTTAAATTTTCGTTAAGAGTGATCCCCAGGTATTCAATTTTATGCACCCAATCCAATTGGACTGATCCCAGCTTGGGTGGCGCACGGTTAAGGGGTTTGGGGTTGAGAATCATGTATTTAGTTTTCTGTGGGTTGATTTCGAGTCCCCGCTCTGAACAGAACTGCATAAACCCGTCCAGGACACGTTGAATGCCCATTGGGGATTGGGACAGCAGCAGGGTGTCGTCAGCAAACATAATTGCAGGCACCCTGCTGCCAGTCAGTTTTGGGGTATCAGTGTTGGGAATCCTGGTTAGGTGAGCAATTACCCCGTTCACAAAGAGGCAAAACAGGGTCGGTGCGAGCACACAACCCTGTCTTACCCCTCTGCGAACGGGGAACCTTTCGGTTAGATTGCCACCTCTGCCACACCTAACGCGGGCATAGTTGTTATGATGTAATCTCATCAGGATTGCCAAGATGTCTCCCGGGACATTCAACTCCTCCATTACTTTCCATAGTTTTGCTCTAGGTACCAAATCAAAGGCGGCACGCAGGTCTACAAAGACAGTATACAAGGTACCACCCTCAATTAATGCTGTCCTCCAATATACTAGATTCAGCCTGAAGATTTTATCTACTGTGGAGACCCCCGTCTGAATCCCGCCTGGTAGGGAGTCAGGATACCCGTCTCCTCTATCCAATCCTGTAGCCGGTCCAGAATCAGTCTTCCAAAGAGCTTTTGGGATATATCAATAAGACTGATTGGATGATAGTTGGCTGGGATCAGAGGGGACCCCTTTTTGTAAATTGGGACCACCTCTGCTCCCAGCCAAGTATCCGGCACCTCCATTCCCCCCAGGATAGCATTAAATATCAATGTGAGGTATGGGCCCATATCCCTGGTTCCTGCTTGAATAGGTCACCAGGTACCCCATCAAGACCAGGGGCTTTCCCTGTGTGCAACCCAGCTATGGCCACCCTCACCTCTTTTTCGGTCAAGGGGTCTCCAATTAGACCAGGGACTATCGTACTGCTTGTTGCATTCGGAGACCCTTCCTCCATTGAATACAATGCCTGAAAATGACTCTGAAAATGACTCTGCCATAGGCAAGGAGCTATGTTAGGCTTGATTGCTGAGGATAAATCCTCTGTACCATTGGAGACTATTCTCCAAAATTTGCGCGAGTCATTACTGGCTAATGATCTTGAAAGATTTTCCCAATATTCTTGATTCCACTCAGCCCTCGCATTCACCAGGAGCTTTCTATAGGACCTTCATCTGGCTTGAATTTCCTCCCTGCTTTAACGCCCTTTTATTGCAAATAGCAATTTGGCCTTAGACTCCCTGCAGGTGGCATTATACCAGGTCGTCTTCGCTGTAGGTCCTTTTTTTTTCCTGCTTTTGAGAACAGATATAACTCTAGAGTACTAATTAAATCTGCATGCGTCTGAGCCAGCTTTTCTCTATTTGCCACTCCTTCCTCATCCCTCCCTATCTGAAAAGCCTTCTCTAAAAGCGGGATAATCCTTGTGTATAATTTTGGTAATTTATCACCGCTAGAGGCCAGTTTCTCCCACCTGACTTTTCTCCGGTTGTTTTCTAGTAGGAGTCCTGACTTATCTTTTTACGGACCAAGTAATGTATTTTCTTTCCCCGGTAAGGAGTAAGAAAGTTCCAGGGCATTGTGATCACTATCCCTTCTCTTAATGACTTTATAATCGACTATTTGTGACCACATTGATAATTTGACAAGGATGTAATCCAGTCTCGATTCACTGCCAAATTTATTATAGGTGCAGGTGCTTGGTATACCTGATTTGCAACGCCCTACAAGCCCTTAAACATTGATTTAGAGTAAGGGCAGTTATCTGCAAAGCCAGGGGAGTCCAGGCCCTGGGAGGGGGCGCCACTGTCACAAGAACAAGGCAACGTGAATCTTCCTCAAGGGAGGGGCCATCACGTAAGCCTGGTAGTGGTTCATACTGTGAGTTTAGGTCGCCTCCCACCAGGCAATGGAATTCCCATGGAATGCCATCTAGGAACGCTGCGAGTTCCTCTATGGTGTTAGACTCTTTTGACATGGGTACCGGTCTTGAGTATATGGTAACGACCACCAGTTTCGTGGAATTTGGCCACTCTAATAGGATGGCCAAAATATCGTCGGAGTCTGTCTCCAAGCAAGTAGCCTGGCTACCCATGTCGCGAGTCCTCCCGATGGCCTGCCCCTTCCCCCCCACTTAGCGGGTTTGGAAAAAACTGCGTATCCCTGAAATGAGAGTTCCTCGCGCGCCTATGTCTCTGGAAAGAGTAGTATATTTTTAGAACTGACAAAGGAACCCCACTCTTGGCAATCAATTTTACTGGCTAAACCTGCAACATTCCATGACATTAGGGTCATGGGATGTGGTTTAGTAGTAGATGGGCCTTTAATGGTGTTGTTAAGAACGCTGATCTCTGAAGTAACCATCTGGTTTGGGGGTGGGTGACTTAGAGCTAGTCTTGTGTTACTTTGGGTCACAATTGGGTCTACTGGGATGCACTCCTGAGCTAAATTCGGTTTTAATTTATTTTGTGCCCTTGAGTGTGGTATTGGTTCTGGGAGCGTGCTATTCTCTATCCAATGGGATGCAAGCAGTTCACTCCCCTCGGTGTCAGAGCGTCTATCTACCATTTCCAGACTACTATATCTGTTGTAGGTAGGAAAGTGGGCTGGGTAATGCATTCTATGGGGCCCCGGAATCCCTGTCATAAATCCTCCCCCTCCGCCCCTTCTCCTGGTAATAGTCTCCCAACCTGCCTCCTCCCCGTATGGTAAAAAGTGGTCAATAGGTCTTCCCCTGTGATGAAATGGAACACTTCTCTCCCTACGGCAACTTTCCCAGTCATCCAGCAGCTCTTGGTGATGCCCCCATCTCTGATCCTCCAAGTTATATACACTTGAGGGATAGAAGAATGAGAGGGGAAGGGCTTGAATGTTGCTGCCTTGGTCGTCAGAAGCCCAGGCACAAATGTAAGCAGCTGTGCCCGGCTCTCTGAAAGTGACCAGAACACAGTCTCCCTTAATTGATTTTCTAGAGTATCCCACCCAAGGGGCCCGTCTGACCATGGAAATGTCACTGTTATACCTCTCGGGAGTGAGCTGTATGTGGATAACCAGCTAATGACCTTGTTCCTGAGTGAAGATGTTGATTCGGTTGACATAGATTTTAGTTCAGGAACCCCTGCCAGGATCAGGGTATAGGGAGCGGCCTCTGGAGGAAGGTTGACAGGTTTTGGTTTACGGATAGGGTTGGGTTTCTCTCCCATATGTGTTGAATCACCCTTAGTATCAGTCAGGATAGGAGCAGAGTCCTTAGATGGGGGAATAGTAATTGGGGTCTGAATTGATCTCTGCTGGGTCTTTGGAGGGGCCTTATTGGTGTTGGGTTTGACCAAAGGTTGTAGTGACTTGATTGAATTGGCTTGTGGGATTTGGGAGTCAGTAGGGGGTAATTTGTTCTTTATGACTGGAGTGGTTTCGCTGCCCTTTTTGAACTTTGGATCGGCCCCCTTTTGCTCCTTTTGCACCATTAAGTTCAAGTTTCATCGAGTCAGCTAGTTGCACTGTAGATTTTTCAATGTTGACTAACCTAGCTTCGATCTTGATCAAACGAGCTTCAAGAGGGCTCAGTAGGGTCCTAAAAAGTGTGCCAATATTCTCCAGTGTGATATCATCGCTGGCATTGTCTACTAAAGTGATGTTTGTAACCGGTGGTGGGACCGCTTGACTAGGAGCTATTGGGGAAGTTGTGGTGCCCGGCTTCTCTAGGTTGGTAACTGTGGTGCCTCCTTTCGCACCTTTTCCCCTAAAAGGTTTGGATTTTGGAGACTTTGTCCTATTATCTTCTTTGTTTTGTCCCCCCCTCTTCTTTTTTTGTATTGCACCTTCCCTGACCCCCCTATCTCTGTCAGAGCTGGACTCTTTGTCATTAGCAACCGTTATATTGGGTTCAAGTGTTGGGGGAGAATGCCTGGTGAAATATGAGGCGTTTGGGTATTGGGGAGGGCCATTAAGCTCATGTCTTCAAGGTCACTGGGGGCCTCGATTGTGAAATCGGGGTCAGTTATTAAAACACTGGGAGGTTGGATTACACCCGGATCACTCATTACACTGTTTGTAGGTTCGAACCTCCCCTCCGGGGTTCTAGCTTGAGCCATTGGCCCCATTGAGGATCTCCTAACCCAGTCAATTTCCTGGGAGATTCGTCTCTCCAGAACTTCTATTTCCTCAATCAGAAGTGATCCGGCTTTGACGAAATAATTGTCGATGGTGCCCTTAGCGGGTCCGGCCGCAGCTAGTGAAGTTTTGCTTCTGGTTTCTCTGGTGCACATTACTCTGTTGGTTGAGGGAGCGAATATGGCAAAGGGGGGGAGGGCCCGGACCGGACTCGCCCGTACTCGAACGGCCTCAAACAGTCCGCTCTTTGCCCGGTCGTCGCTCCGAGCTCAGTCCCGCGCGCGTCCCGGTTCGCGATGGAGAATGCGTTTGTGAAGTACGAGGAGCTGAGGGCGTGGCCGCCGGGGGACGAGGCACCAGCTGTGCAGAATGGAGGATGCTGGTCCTCGTAGTCCCCCGGTAGGCTCCACGCGCTGTATTCAAACCAGAGTCCTCAACCTGTGCTGTTATTCACTGGGAGCGAGTGTGGTATCCGCCGACTGCGGAGCCGCTCACACCAGCTGAGACAGCCACAGGGAGCAGGTAGGAAACAGGCAAGCAAACACAATCCTCGTGGCTGCAGAGTTAGTCTGTGAGCGGCACCCGTGGAGCGGGTGTCGCAAAAGGTAGAGAAAGCAGGAACCGCCTCAAGATGCAGGCAGGAGTCAGGGACAATCCTCGTGGCAAGGGTGAATAACTCAGTGAACAGACCCGAGTAGCGGGTGTTGCCAAAGGTAATTAAGGCTGGAGGCTGAGGGCGTGGCCGCCGGGGGAAGAGGCACCAGCTGTGCAGAATGGAGGATGCTGGTCCTCGCAGTCCCCCGATAGGCTCCATGCGCTATATTCAAACCAGAGTCCTCAACCTGTGCTGTTATTCACTGGGAGCGAGTGTGGTATCCGCCGACTGCGGAGCCGCTCACTCCAGCTGAGACAGCCACAGGGAGCAGGTAGGAAACAGGCAAGCAAACACAATCCTCGTGGCTGCAGAGTTAGTCTGTGAGCGGCACCCGCGGAGCGGGTGTCGCGAAAGGTAGAGAAAGCAGGAACCACCTCAAGATGCAGGCAGGAGTCAGGGACAATCCTCGTGGCAAGGGTGAATAACTCAATGAACAGACCCGAGTAGCGGGTGTTGCCAAAGGTAATTAAGGCTGGAGGCTGAGGGTGTTGCCGCCGGGGGAAGAGGCACCAGCTGTGCAGAATGGAGGATGCTGGTCCTAGCAGTCCCCCGATAGGCACCATGCGCTATATTCAAACCAGAGTCCTCAACCTGTGCTGTTATTCACTGGGAGCGAGTGTGGTATCCGCCGACTGCGGAGCAGCTCACACCAGCTGAGACAGCCACAGGGAGCAGGTAGGAAACAGGCAAGCAAACACAATCCTCGTGGCTGCAGAGTTAGTCTGTGAGCGGCACCCGCGGAGCGGGTGTCGCGGAAGGTAGAGAAAGCAGGAACCGCCTCAAGATGCAGGCAGGAGTCAGGGACAATCCTCGTGGCAAGGGTGAATAACTCAGTGAACAGGTAAATTAGTCTGACTCCAAACTCATTACAGAAAACAAAGTCTTCAATATAATTGGAAACTTAAAGCCTACTTCCCACACAATTGATCCTCTCCTATCCATAGTACAAAATCTCAACCACATAATTGCCCCATTTTGGACAATAATCATCAGCACATCTCTCGCCAACTAGGACAAATTACACTCATACTCAAAAAATCAGGGGCAGACCCTAACAATCTCAACAACCTGAGACCTATCTCCAACCTCCTGTTCCTAGCCAACAGCTTAACCAACATATAGGTGAATCCAACCTCCATGACACCTTCCAATCAGTATTCAGGTAAGGCTGTAGCACAGAAATTGCCATGCTCAATATCTCAGATGACATCCACAGATCCTTAGAATGCAGGTGATGCATACCTACTCATCCTACTTGACCTAACAGCGGGTTTTGACACCGTAAATCACCCACCATTACTTGATGCACTTAAGATCCTCTCTGGCATTAATAGCACCATCCTAAAATGGTTCACATCTTACCTTCAACACCAATCACAATCAATTAAAATCAACTCCTGCAACCACAAACCCAGACTAGTTACTATTGGTGCACCCCAAGTCTCAATTCTCTTCCCTTCCCTTTTCAAACTCTTCGTTGTACCCCTTACAATCAACCTGAATCACGCAGGGGTTCAATATCACCTATATTCTGATGACTCTAACTCTAATACAAAATCAAATCTCCGTGACATTACACACCGTAATGTCACACTAATCAAATTACAAACTTGGTTTAATTCAAACTACTCAAATTTGAACCCCAACAAAACTGCATGAATACTGTCCTACCCTAAAAGAACCCCCTACCAATCCAAGACTGGTTCAAGAACCTGGATTCCCTAAATTGCTTTTTCACCCTAGCCAATGCTGTAGAGTCCTCAGGCATCCCCCTGGATATAAACGTGTCAATGAAGAATTCCATGAAAAAGTCAGCCAAAGGAGCGCTTTACCCACTAAACACCTCTAGAAAATTAAACCATTCCTCCCAGCAATGATTTCAAGATGGTAGAAATAAATCCAGTTTGTCTCTAAACTGGGCTGTGGGAAGCCATCTTCACAGGGACTCCAAAACCTCACCTCACCTTCCTGAGGTCCATTCCTAATAATGTGGCCCGGCTCATAGCAGGTGTTAAATGGTTTGAACACATCACTCCAACCGTCAAGATCCTCAACTAGCTTCCTATTGGAGGTAGATGTATTTACAAGACTGCCTGCATCACCCACATAGCCCTTCACACATATACCCCACACAATCTAGACAACAAATGTACGAAAGCAGGAAGAACCTGAACTCTGAGATGCTCCAACTAACTTCTTCTCATACCTCCCAAACAGAAAAGAAAATCCACCCAGACTCACTCTTTTTCTGGAAATACACCTAAGGTATGGAACTCACTCCCTAGAGATGTCCAATGCAACCCCTCCTTCTCCTGCATTAAAAGGAACATTAAACTCCATCTCCTCAACAAGTAGGTTAACAACCATGATAAATGAACTATGTCCGATCATTTGTGATAGTTAGTTGTTTGATTGTTTCAGCTGGCTAATATGTCATTTACTCCTTTATTATGTGCTGTCCTAATTGTTCAACATACTGTTACCACCCTTTCTGCCTAATGATTCTCTGTCTCAAGTTATGCTTGAATAAGTGTACACCATCATATGTAAAGCTATGCTATTTTATTTTAATTTTATGTAAAGTGCTCTGATACCTTTGGGTCTAGCTAGCGATATATAAAACTCATAAATCAATAAACAAAGGGTACAGCCAGCATTTTCTCTGAAGGTAGGGCCAGCAGACTATAGGCCACTGAAGTCAAGGACATGGAACAAGGTTCAGCATCCAGTCCAAATGGCGCTTGAGTAAGCTTTATGGCATAGCTATCTCAGTCATATGCCATGAGTCTTTTAGAGACATTATATTAGTTTATCTAAAAAAACAGCAGTGAAATAAACTCTCACGATGTAATGTAAATCCTCTTGCCAAACCAAGCAAAAATATTTCATCCAAAATGGTTAGAGTAAATTCAAAGGTTAACTGTAGATGTATATTTTTAGAACTTCTTGGCCCCTAGTATGGAACAATTTATTTTTTTAAGTGCTAGTCTGCTAACTTAACAGAATCGTGTTCATCAAATTACTTATGATTACAAATTCACATGCTTAGACTTTTGGAAGGTTTTTGACCACATAGTTTGGAATTTCCTAAGATTGGTCACTTGGTTGCATAGTATCAGCCAGTTCGCCTTTTTTTTATGGCTTATATCTACACAGAGGTGCATGCTTATATTTCTTGTCAAGTCCAATCTCATATTACTCTCTGTTTAATAGAATGAGCAGGTAAGGATGTCATCTAACTGTTTTTTTGCCATCTATAGTAAGATGAGAGCAGTTGTATGTATGCATATATGGGGAATATCTGTATCGGAAATTTAATTAAAAGACAGCTTAGGGCCGTTCATGGTCAAAGTCAAGAATGAAGTCAACAAATGATAAAATCGGTAGATGATTGTGGACTGCTGATGCAATGCTATGTAGTGTACATTAAGGAAGTGTGCCTTCAAATGTTTCCTAAATTGGACCAGCAATGGAACAGTTTTAATAAATATGGAATAAGGCTCCAGATCTTATGTGCATTTATTGAAGAGTCCAGAGGACTCATTTTCTTTTCTCTTCGGAAATCTTAGACTGCAGTCTGATGGTATCCAGGCTACGGGTGTGCAGAGAACCACCAGAGATGATGAGCTTGCCTTGAAGATAAGCAAGGATGCTGCTGGTGATGGTTTGTAAAATACGCAGATGATGTCAAAAATGGTATAGGCCAGTAAGTGGAGCCAATTGAGTTCCATTAGAATGTGAGTGATGCAATCATATTCTTCAGGCCATGGATGAGACAGGCTGCGGTGTGTAGGATGCCATTAAAGGTTGCTATTTTGGAGTTTAGTAAGTTATGGAGTAGGGCATTACCATCAAAGAGATGCAAGAGTGAAAAAGCTTGAAAAACAGTCTTTTAGCCTTTTTGTCTGGGAGAAGTAATTTCACTTTCTTTGAACCAGTACCAGGCTGCCCTTGTTTTTCAGAAATGTTTTCCCTGAGGGCGAGGATCGTGTTCAGGGTTAATCTAAATGACTTGACAATCATTGAACTTTGGGTTTCAAAGACATCAAACGTCATGTCAGTGAGCTGCTTAGGACCCTTACTTGTTTGTTTTACTTAGCAGATAACAGGATTTCTGCCTTGGTTAGTCTCAACTTTAGGGAGGCAATTTACATCTAAGTCTGGGTGATGTGTAGGCAGTGTTTGGGTCATTAGATGTATGAAGTAGAGACTTTCAAATATCTTAAGTATCAATAGCATATTGGTGAAGCTTGATGCAATTATCTGTGAGATATGGAACCCTGGGGGACTCTGCAGGTGATAGGGATCTTGTGGAACCTGAAGGTGTCCATTTGAACTAACTGGTGTTGGTAGGAAAGGTAGAAGAACAACCACTGAAGGACATTTCTGGTGAATTCCATTGTAGTCTCCATGTGTATTAGGGCAACTAAGTTGAAGGCAACTTAGAGTTCCAGACATATCAGAAGGCAGGTTTCATTTTAATATGTGGGCAAGCCATTGTGTACGATGTGTAAGGTAGCAGTCTCCGTTCTTTCGGAATGATTTGAAGCCAGAGAGGCAGTCATACAGGTGATGGCTAGCATTATTGGGATCCTAGGGCCAGATGTATGACCATTCATTTTTGTGAGTCGAAAATTGTGCCAAATCGCGACTTGTAATTCATGACTCGCAAAAGTGAATGTAAACCAGTGTCTCAGACACTGTTTGCAATTCCAAATGGGGTTGCAAATAGCATGCCTCATTAATATTCATGATGCAGGCACAATTTGCGACCCCATTTGGAATGGCTGGGGTCAGCAGACCACCATGTTTGTGATTGCTTTTTAAATAAAGCTGTTTTTTTTCTTTAAATGCAGCCTGCTTTCCTTAAAGGAAAATGGGATGCATTAAAAAAAAAGACACTTTTCAGTATAATTTTTTAAGGGCAGTCAGTGGTCCCTGGGACCACTGTCTGCTCTTAAAAAATATTTTTGCACACACTCACAAAGGGGAAGGAGTACCCTGGGGACCTCTTACCGTTTGTGAGTGGTTTACCACCTACTTGAAGTAGGTAGTTAACTGCAAGTGTTCTGCGGCCACAAATGCTGTCGCAAAACAATAGTACATAATATTGAGTCTCGCTATTAGGAAGGGACGCCCCTTCCTGATAGCGAGAGTCGCAAACGCTATTTTGCGAGTTAGTGACTCTCAACATAGTGTTTGTACATGCCTTGACCCTTTTTTGTGGCCTCAAACATGCTGGTCTCCCGTTTGCAAGCACAAAAAAGGGTTGTACATCTGGTCCTTGGAGCTGAATATAGTCTGCCTTTTTAATGATCTTGACAATGAATAGTAGGTGAGTGATAGTCAGATAGGTGGGGAGGTCACTGGGGTCTATTGTAGGTTTCATTAGGATTGGGAGGATCGTACTTACTTTGAGAGCTTTTGTGAATATACCTTCACTCAGGTAGGCACTGTCAATGGTGGACAGGGGTGGGAGACTGTCACAAGCTTTGAAGAATGGTGATGGTAAGAAGTCATCTTCATAAAAATTGATTTTGAAGTAGTTTAAAATTGTGATAACATTAGTTTGTTACCATTACATTTTTAAAGATTTCTACTGAACGGAGTTTGAGGGGCATAGCCAGTGTGTCATTGCTGGTGATTGGCAGCAATGAGCATTGGCCACTTGAGTTTGAAGATTGCATGTGGGTTTGGCCAGCTATGTTGCTACAGCCAAACCGACATGCTCAATTGAAACTTTACTAACTCAGCTGTGTTAGACAGCTGGGTTGGAGAGCAGGCATAGGCCTCCAGTGCATTTTGGAGCACTGAGCTGACTTGCTCTAGCCAGTCCATACGCTTCATTCATGCCTATTACTATTATAAAAAGAATGATATAAGCTCCTGGATAGGTTAATTTGGGAATGAGATTCTGCTCGGGGACACTGGGAGCCACAGTCTGACTTCCTCATATGTTTTGAATTGTTTGTTTTTCCCTTTTGTCCTGCAAGTCAGTATGTTTCAAATGCCTTTAACAGCGGCTGCTGTTCCCTCTATTTCGACATTGGGGATCCTAAGTCAGCCGCTCTTTGCCATCAGTTTAGCCGTCTACTTCTCATGCACCATCGTCTGGTCCTACCAGATCAACTATATTTTTAAGTTTGCTTCCAAAGCTCCCAGGGTGCATGACTTTCGGGTAAAAAAGAATGGGTAAAACATTCTTATTGGGGTCAACAGCACAGCTCTGCAGGTTTTGATTTGCATCATGTGGGTTAGCTTCTCCTCTCATTAGCCAGTGCCTGACTACAATATGTTTGACAGCCAGATATATTAATGTTCTTCGAGCAGCTCCGTAGACTCTCTGTTGCAGAGTGTGTACGTCGGCCTGCTCAGCAGGTTCTGCCACATGGAAAAAGAGTTGCCGGCCAACTACAACGAGGCAAATTGCACACCCTTCAGCCCGCTGGTCTACTTCCTTGCAGGATAGCCTTATTCACAACGTTCTTAAACTTCAAGGGTAAGTGCATAATGACTGTGAACATCATCATCATCCTGTGCAGTGAGGGTTTAAGTAAATTAAAATGAATAGTGCCACAGCACTAATGAGAAATAGCGCGCAATATCTGCACAGTAATTAGTGGAATGTTTGGGAGCATAAAACAAGTTCAGTGCTTTTGTCTCCTTTCTACGGCAAGTGGAATGTCAATTATGAACCAGTAGTTTTTTTTAGTTTTGGTTTATTTATTCAAATGTTCAGCCTTTAAAAAACATTACACCAAACAACTTATTTTACTTACCTAGAGGGTCCTAATAAAAAAACGTTAATAAGAGATTACAAACCATTGATCCTTATTCTCCACTTAGTAAACTCAAGTCCATAAAGTGCTGCAACCTTAAAAATCATCTTCGTCATAAAAACTGTCTATAGGACTTCTGGTTGTGTATATATATTAAGCATTGCTAGACGATGTGCCACCTCCTTTTCGCAATTTCTTTTTTATTTTATATTTCTAATAATTTTAAGACTCTGTTTGAAATTCTACTGGTATTCGACCCAATTCCTTTAAACACACATTTGAAAATGTTACCGCCCTGCAGACCAAGGGGATCGAGGACCCACCTAACCAGGTGATTACTGTGTCTCTAAATGTTCGAATGTTCATATTGAGAACATTTTCTTTCAAAAATATCTTTCTTTCTTTTAATAGCTTTGGACATGCACAGAGAATATGTTGTCGAGATTTGTATTCGTAGTCAGTCTGTAGGCTTGGTTTTGATGCTGGTCTTTCCAGGAGGGACTACGATCCTTTGACTAAAGCGTGATTTCATGAATTGATTTTTTAAGACAGTTGAAAAATGGGCTGCTAAATAGTTCTGAGGTATCCTGGTACCATATGCTTAATCACCATCCAAGCATGACGTCGTTTTAATAAGATGTTCCTATCTGTTGAATGAGACAAGAGTTTTGTTGTCCGGTTAATTGCTTTGTTGAGGGCAAGTTTCCCCATGCCAGAGTTCCAAATTTCTTGAGCTGAAACATCCTCTATACCCAGGCTTAGATAGCAGCCCCGGGAAACTTGTGTTTTATTCTCTCTTTGAGCTTCTATTTCATTTCAGCCCAGGTTCTCGATAGAATCAGTTTTGGATGGTCGGAGCCTCCAACATAGTTTGATAAATGAACCTTTGATCCTGACTATTTGATTGGACAAACCAAACTCGAGTCAGAGATGCTAAATGCTAAATGAGGAAGACATTTAGACTTTTGTTTTGATGTTACTTAAGGTCGAAATTGCTTGACCTCTCATTATATCGGTACCGTAGGTCATGGAAGGCATTAGCTGTGCCAATAGTAGATAGCTATAAGATGAAAAGCTTAATTTCTTTTTTAGTAATTTGAAGCCGTATATGAGATTTTGAGCTTTGACCCTCCATTTTGAAAGCTGCTTCTTGTAACTCAGTTTTTCTTCGACTTTAAATCTCAGATATTTGTATGAGGCGACTGCTTCGACTTTTTTTCTGTCCAAATACCACTCGTGTTTCTCGTATTTGGCATCCAATAACCGCACTACCTTTGTTTTAGATACATTTAGTTCTAGTCCATGCTGTTCCATGTATTTAGCTAATGCACACATGCCACTTTGAAGCTCAATCGGAGTTTGGCTTAAAAGCACCATATTTTCAGCATGCTGAAGGCACCTGATTTCCTCATTGGCTAACATTGGTGGTATGGCTATTTACTTCACGGGGTGCTTCTTCAAGACCGGATAAGTACAAGTTAAAGAGGCTTAGGGCTAACAAACACCCCTGCTTTAATCCATTGTGGGTGTCAATTTTCCTTCTAACAGAGCTGCCATCACCTATTTTTACTTTGGTCCTGGTACCTGGATGTAGTGCCCTAGAATCAGTTAGCATTCTAGTGCAAACTCTGTATCTACAATTAACACCCACCCACCACTGATGTCACTGGTCAGGTGACACAGCCTAAATAAAAGAGGCAGAGCCCACGTGCTCTGGGCCAGTTGCACCATACCTCCCGTGTGTCCTGTGTCTGCGTGTGACTGATTGCCAGCATGAGGGCCTAGGGCCCATGCAGACTTTACAATGGCGACGAGGACGGAGCTGTGCCCAGTGTTCCACAGCTAAAAGAAAACTTCAGGGAAAAGGGGATGAGAGAGCTGCCTGCAGCAAAGGCACACCCCTGCAACAGGAGCCGACCGTCGAGAGACCCGCAGGGCGTGTGAAGAGCCCGGGCCTGGAGGAAAAGGAGAAGGTGACCGGGAGCCCACCTTGCACCTCTCCAGCCTGCCGTAGCCTGTCCTGCCGTGGCGGTGCCCTAAGAAGACAAAGAAGCCATCGCGGTGCCCACCCGCGGAAGAACAGGCCCGTCGGCCGAAGGTGACCCCCGGACTGTAAAGCACCAGAAGCGGAGCCCACCCACCATAGGCTATAAACACTGACTGTGCCTCCTGAAGTCAGAGCGGCGCCAGCTATGTACAATTAATCAAGCGAGGCCAGCGAAGCCCACCCGTGGCCTATCTACAGCGACGCTGCGTCAGCCACAACTGCCCCCGTGGGAAAGCAAGGCTCGCGGAGCCCACCCGCGGCCTGCCTGCAGCGTCCCCCGCCGCGTGTTTAAAGTGAGGTGGCGGGGTGAATAAACTTTACCGGAGAGCGCCCGCAGCATGTGGAGAGCTGCCCGGCGATGATTAAGTCGACCACCTCCACCCCCGCGAAGCGTGTGGATGCCGCGGTGGGGGAGAAGAAATAGAAAGACCAGCGCCCAGCTCGCAGCCAGGAAAGGAAGCATCAAGCCCCCCCCCCTCCCCCCCTGCACAGCACAATGTAAATAGACTCACCGGAAAAGAGAAGCGATCCAGCCATGACCGCCTGCCTCGCTCCCTCTCGAAGTGAAAGATGCGGCTGCTCCGGGCATGTTAGCTGAGGAGAGCAGCCCGGAGAATAGCGCGGACACCCCTCATCCGCCGCGCAGCAGGTAGAAAGTGAAGCCGCGGCGGCGGGGTGGCAACAGGAAAAAGGCAGCACTCGGCCTTAGGACACTTGAAGGGAGCGCAAGTGGCCTGAGAGCAATCGGACTGTCCCAGCAGCGGTGAGGTGCCACCAAGGTCAGGCCCGCAGCGTGGGTAAAGCTGTTCTGGTCGACCGGAGTACTGCGAGTTTTGAAAATAGTGGCAGCAAGAAAGCGCCCCAGCTGTGTGTGCACACCAGTCGGACATTGAGCCAAAGCCAGAGGGAAATCCAAATGAAAGCACTCACCACAGGTTGATTGCCCTTTTCCTTTGCTCCAACGATGCTCCTGCACCGAGCAAAGAAATGACCAGAAAGCAGAGGGAGGGTCCATAGAACAAAACTAACACAGATAGCCCTACACTGCATCCAGTGGCCAAAAGCAGAATCGCCCTCACCAAATTAAAAGACACTGCCAGCAAACTTGAATGACACAAGGTGAGACAAGCACAGGACAAGCAGAGTACACCCACAACCCAGCCAACACAAGAACCCCCACAAGTGACGCCCAGAGACTGATAGAGGACCACCTGCTGGCAGGTGGCTACTCCCAAGCAGATAGGAACTGAAGAGCACGCAAGAGACAGTCAGCAAAACTAGATACAAGGCCTACACTCAAGGCACTGTGAGGAGACGGTGCAGGAACGCGCCAGAAGCACAAAGAACACACCAGGAGAAAGTGACCAAGTGCAAGAACACTGCTACAACGGAACGCCACCAAGCCACCACACAGCCTGAGAAGATAAAAGGCGACAGCACAGGAGCGCGCCAGAAGCACAAGAACGCGACAGAACCTAAGAAATGCACATGAAGCCCCAGAAGCGCATCAGGAGTACAGCAACTCCACGCAGGACACTACAAAGGATCGCAACCACCAACGTAAAGAAGAAGCACGACCAGAAGAAGATCCATGGAGTGGTGACGAAGCCCTCCAGAAGCAATCACCCAAGAAGCATCTATGCCACTCCAGAAGAGAAGACAGCGATGCCTGGTGGCCACAGGCTATCGCTGCAGCAGAATGGCGAAAGTAGGAATACCACTACACGAACCGACGATGGTTCTGGAACCCAGCACCAGGAAGTGCGAAAGTGCATGACGCAAATGCGCAGCAGTGCGGACAGCACTAGCCCAAAGCAGCAAGTCACAAGGGAACACCCGAAGAGCGCACCCAGTTGCGCACCAAAGCAATTAAACTGCGATGAAAATAAAATGTTTGCGCAGACAACCCGCAGCATTGAAGATTCAACACAGAAGCAACCTGACCACTCAGCCTGGTCACAAAGCACGAATCTGACCAGCCAGATGGTCGCACCATGAAGCCTACCTGCCGGACATCAGCAGAAGGGACCAGCACAAGGTCCAAGAAGTTCAGACAAGGTGCGGTCCGAGGACCTGGACCCACGAACTTCAACCACACAAATTAACGAAAGCGACTGGAAGAAGATGTGAAGGTCGCAACGCTAACCCTGGAAGTGAGTGACAAGAAGACGGTGTCCTAGGACTAGGACAAGACCAGGAAGACATGTGCAGAGTGCGCGCGCTGCATAGGGAAGCCTGGCCAGAAAAGATGAAGAAAAGCGGACCAGGGTACGTCGTGAGAAGAGGAGAAGAGAAGAAGAAAGATCGGAGTGGCACGCCGCCACCGAAGAAAGGAAGGAAGAAGTAATCAGAGTGGCACGACTGTCAGGTTAAGAAGAAGGAAGAAAGAACAGAGTGGCCACCGCCACTAAGAAAAGAAGAAAGGAGAAGTCGGAATGGCACGCTGCCACTGCAAGAAGAAGCCGCCCCTGTGGAAAGAAGGAAGGTGACACCTGAGTGCAATGGAAGACAAGCCTGGCAAGAGCACCGGCAGCGCAGATCAAAGATAACCACCTACGAGCCATCCATCCACATGGCGATCGGAGAAGAGAGCAAGCTAGACTGTTGGCAACATCTACCTCTGGGGTTGAGCGGAAGATTGGATGGCGAGAGTGCTCACACATCTGGCTGATGAACTGACCACTCCACACCGACCCGTGGCAACCCAAGAAGCAGAGGCCTCAAGGCACTCTGGTGGCAGCAAGTCCCGCACGGGAGACAGATCTACAGAAGCACGTCTGCAGGGCCCAAGGGGATGAAAGTCTTGCGAGCAATTTAGAGAGTCGATAACTCAACCTTCAGGTGGAACTAGGACACGACGGAGAGGCTCATGGAGCGCCCTGCTCACGGCCCAAAGGCTATGGTAGAGCAACACGACTGAAAACACCAGTCCAGTGGAAACCAATCAATCAATCAATAAGAGGTCCTCCCGGACATCTTGTGGCAGAAGAAAACCGGCGAGAGTGGCATCCTAGTGAGAGGGATGTTTGCACCTACTCTATTCACCTGCCTAAAGTCAACACTAAAGCCGGCCCATCCAGACTTTACACTGTATATAGTTCTATGATGGCATTCAGTAAGTTGCCAATTTTTCCCATAGATGTCTTTGGGGCACACGGTCAAAGGCAGACTTGAGGTCCCCAAAGAAAGCAAACTGCTGCTTGTTCTTGTATTTGGCAATTTCGGTTAATAGCGTTAGTGCTGTAAGATTTCCTAGTGTCCCTGCACCAACCCTGAACCCTATTTGGGTCAGAGGGATCCATTTATTGTCATCTGACCATTTTTTAAAATATTCTAGCAGACAGACAGCATATAACTTAAGTTCAATGTCTATTAATGCAATGAGTCTGTAGTTGCTAGGCTGTGTCGGGTGTCTGCCCTTCCATGATTTGGGGATTCTGTTTGTCAAAAACAGCTCATTAAGCAAAGGTGTGAAATAATGCACCCAGTACAAAGCTTCTCCCTTGAAAAGAGCATTTGGAAAACCATTTGGGCCTGCTGCGCCTTCTGTTTTTAATTTCTTTTTAATTTTTATTAATTGGTCTATTTCTATTACCTCAAGGATGTTTTTACTATGGAGTTCAATGTTAATGCCGATTTTTTCCCTGAGGATATCTGCGTAGCTGGTAATGGGCCCCTTCTCATTTCGGTTCTTGTGTCTTGACTGTCTGTTTTTTATTTGAGCTCTAGTTCTTTATACATTGCTTGAACTTGGGCCGCCGATGTGTCTGTGGTAATCCCTGAATTTTGTTGTCTGGATTTCCCATGTGTCAGGGCATTTATCACCTGCCAGAATTGTTTGCCATTTGGTTGTTTACTCGCCAAAAGAAGTTTGTTCCAAATGAGTGTGCAGTGGTTCATGTTTTTTGCTTCGCCGTAGCTTTTCTCATATCGGGTTCCTAATTTTTTAAGCTTACGTTTTTCCATTTTCCCTACTTCTTTGAAGAGGATTGTTACTATTCTAATTTCATGCAATATTAGACGTTTATCCTTGTTTAATTCTATACAATACCAGGGTTGGTGGGTTTTCACCTGATTATGCTTCCTGTGGGGGATATGGTGTGCTTGCTTTTATTTATGTGGGAATTTTTCCAATAAGACGGCTGTTAAGGAAACCCAAGCCTTTAGCCTTTCACCATTCATTGATTATCGGGTTTCCTACTTCCCTATTCCTTTTGTAGTATTTTGTTTTATGTCTGCTTGAAGATATAGGGGCATATTACCAAGCAATAGCGATAATTATCGCTATTGCTTGGTTAGAGACAAAAATTTACCGCAAAGCTGCGGCGATTTTTACCGCAAATAAACCTTGGTATTACCAAGGTTTATCGCAAATGCGATAAAAATTGCAGCAAATGAATGAATATCGCTGAAAAGTCAGCGATATTCATGCATTACCGAGCTAAGGCTCTTAGCCATGTTATCCACCTCCCATTGGATAACATGGCTAAGAACTGCTCAGGGCAGGTGTTAGCTTTTGGAGATATTCGTGCTTAGCGCGAATATCTCCAAAAGTTGGTAATAGGAGATAGCGATGTTAGCGACTGTTTTCAGTTGCTAACATCTTGGCACGCCCACTTTGCATGTCATTAGTGATAAATATCACTGACATGCAAAGTGGGGCCCAAGATGGTCGCTATCTCCTACTAGCTGTCGCTAACTGGTGTTAGCGACAGCTAGGTAATAGGGAGATAATTTTATCTCCGCTTTCTTGGCTTTTAAAGCCAAAAAAGCGGAGATAAACCCCCTTGATAATATGCCCCATACTTCGGCCAAAACTTTCTCTATCCTTTTTCCTCTCCATCTCTGGCTTTTCAAATTACATGCAAGGGGTGCTGAGATTAGATCATTGGATGTCGCCAGCCGAGCAAAACATTGTTCCAATTGCAGTGATTGTGGAAAATGAGCGCTCGCAGTGCGTGGAATATTTGGAATTTGTATCACTGAGACCTTACATTTTCGCTCACTAGCGTGTGATCGATGGTTGAACTCTTATTCCCACTTAAAAAAGGTGATTGATGCAGGTAAGTCCTCTTTTAAGTTTCCATTCAAATATTTTAGGCCTAAAGCTCCTAACTGATTTCTGAAGCTGTTCCCATTTGATGATGGTTTCTGACATTTTTACATAAATTTGTATTAACATTGCCTGTAATGATAAACTGCGCTGAGAGTATTGCATCTGCATTGTTTTTAGCACCTTACGCAGGGTATTCATGTGCACCACTTTTGTCTCTCTTCATGGGTGGATATAGATGTTTATTAAAATTATTATTGTTGGTGCCATGCTTGTCTTTTGATTATCCAATTTTGTTGCAAGGATCCATTTTGACCTTAGTGATAATTTTTCCATAGACCAGTCAAGTTTGGTTGAGAGATTCGTAGACAAACCCCCCTTGTCAGTATAACTTATGATAGGCAGTGGTGTTAGACTCCAAGTTTCTTGGGTCAAAATGATATCGTAATTAAAGAGGAAATCCATAGCTTTGCTGTTTTCTAGAAGAGTTTCTAATCCATGGGTGTTCATGGACCAGATATTGTGGTTTTGTGGCTTTTTTTTATTTTCTTGTGGGCCTTTACACATGTTGTCAAGATTGCGTGTAGGTGTTTCAGTGACCCCGTTTTTTCTTCTTCTGTCACCCAGTTAGCCTTGTTATATTTTTCTGTGTTCCCTCCTTGGGCAACCATGCCTAGTGGATTGATGATTTTTATTTTCTCGAATGCTTTTTGATAGGTTCTAGCACCCCTTACAACCGACCCCCCTTTTTCTTTTGTAGGGAGAAGAGGGCCTGGGTAGCATTTGTATTTGTATGCAGTATTTATAGAGCGCAGCTATCACACAACAGGTATCTTGGAGCTATAGTACGTGAATTATCAGTCCTAGATGACAACAGATGTGAGGTCATATGGAATCCTCAATGATGCTAGATTTTAGGGAACAACCATGTTTTAACCTTGTTCCTAAATTGCAGAAGGTTATGGGACTGTCTGATTTCCAGATGAAGTTTGTTCCAAAGCTTTGCAGCGGCCAAATCGAACGTCCTACCTCCTGCCTTGGTTCTTCGAATTTTAGGAGTTCTCACCAAGTAGGCAGATGAGGATCGAAGACACCTCGACGGAATATACCATGTGAATGTCTCCCATAAATTTATGGGTCGGAACCCATGAAGGGCTTTGAACACAAAGCAGCAAGATTTAAACTGGATTCTCTGCATGATTGGCAGCCAATGAAGCTCTGCAAGGGCTGAAGAACCCGATGAGAGGCGAGGTTTCATCAATATCAATTTGGCCACCAAAGTTTGAATAAAAAATTTTGGGGACTCCAATAATAGGGCATTACAATAGTCCAGCCTACTGAGGATGATACTTCCAACGACCAAGGCTCTGGCCGTATTAGAAAACAGCGGAAGGATCTTCCTCAAAGCTCTAATCAGGGAAAAACAGCTCCCCACCAGCTTATTTACATGTACTTCAAAGTTTAAGTTAGTACATAGCATAACTCCCAGATTGCATACTGATGTAGCCAGGATCAGAGTAGAGGCAGTGAAGAAGGCCAAAAACTATCTGGAAAAGGAGACTGAACTTTCCTCACAGCACAGCACAGTACAAGACCTCGGTCTTGTCAGAGTTAAATTGAAGAGAGTTGGCTCTTAGCCAACAGGCAGTGTCATGTATGCAGGCATGAAATGTCGTGAGAGGTATCGACTGATTCCTCCTAGGGAGAAAAAAGCTGATTATCATCAGCATAGTTTACTAACTTCACACCATACGCCTTTATATTATCGATCAAGGGTCTCATATAGATGTTAAAAAGGATGGGACTGATCTCTGAACCCTGAGGGACGCCTTGATGGACATTGGAAAACTCAGATTGAAACGGAGGGAGAGACACCGCCTGACACCTGAAAGATAGATAGGAGCGAAACCACTCCAGAGCTGTGCCTGACACCCCAATCTCATCCAGTCTGGTCAGCAAAATGTCATGGTTGACCGTGTTGAAAGTAGCAGACAGGTCAAGTAAATAAGAATGCCAGATTGTTCCACCTGCCCTCAATCGAAGATTGTCTAACACAGTCACCAGAGCAGTCTCAGTTCCATGGCCAGGTCGAAAACCGAATTGTATATCATCTAGCTTAGAATTAGATTCCAAGGACTGAGACAAAGTTTTCCTGACCAGTCGTTCAATGATTTTGCCCAGATAGGGTAAAAGTTAGATTGGTCTGTAGTTACTAGCACAAGTAGGGTCGAGTGTCGCTTTTTTTAAAGGTCGAGGAACCACCGCCCGTTTCCAACATGCTGGTACTGAGCCAGAAGTCAGGGAACTATTGCAAATCTGTCAAAGAATAGGAAAAAGTTCAGAGCCCAATATCTTCCATATTTTGTGTGGAAGAGTTTCTAAAGGAGAACCAAATGACACACCCATGGCTATTCTATTGAAGTTCTCCTCCGTGGATGGTTCAAAATGGTTCAAGAGAATCAATCGGCCTGGGTCCACCCCGTTCTCCATCTCTGGATCCCAAGGCCCATTAGTTTTAATGATAGGACCTTTATTTCCAGACAGGTTATTCACCTTCAGTCCATCAATAATTGTACTGATTTTCTTCAAAAAGAAGGTCGCTAAATTGTCACATAAAGCTTGAGTTGGCAGGATTTTACACTGTGTACATTCAGGGGCAGCAATATCCTTTACTATTTTGAAAATTGTTCCGGAGTTATTTTTTGAGTTCAGAATAATATTTGCAAAATATTCGGATTTTGCTGCCACAATTCCCTTCCAATATTTCACTATTGTGACCTTACACCTAATTTTATCTTCATTGGGTCTTTTGAGTGAGAAGCCGAAGAACTCAATCCTTCTACTTCATATATATCTCATTCAGTGAAGTCCAGACTATCCTTAAAGATAATCCCTTACCCCACCTCCTCGTCCTCTAATTCATGGTTTATGTAGGATTTTGAAGCCTGGAGGACATGCCATTCCCAGTTCTACCTCACATCCCAAGTGTGTCCAAGATTCTGTCTTAAAAAAGACATCTAAGCAATGAGACTCAACTAACAATGGTAGAGATCTAACATTAAGCAGCCCTCCGGTCTTTCCTAACAAAGTCACCTCCTATGCCAGCCGTTTCCTCAAGTCATAGCATATCAGTCCTGTTTTCCATAGACTTACCAATCTGTCGTAGTGCTTCGCAAGAGTAACAAATCTTCCCATAAACAGTCTCCCCCTCATCCAAACGGGCAGCATTACTGCGCTGCGTGCGGCAGGAGTGCAGATGGGCGTAGACGGGCTTGCCCTAGGCACGCTCACTGTGCAGCCACGCCAGCACGCTGCTTAAGTAGGTTATGAGCTAAAAAAGTCAAGAATGCTGACCGACAAAAAATGGCGGGTCCACTCTTACAGGCGGACACCGCAGGTAAGTCTGGAGGCTAAACGAGTCAATCAAAGGAACAGTGCAACCGTATTCTTAAAAGGCAAACACAAAGTTAAAGAAGCAAATTAAAATGTTTGAAAAGGGTTTCTCAGTATTGTGCAAATTAACAGTAGCAGCCCCCCCACAACACAGAATATTGACGTAGCTTCAGTGTGCGGCCACACCAGCGTGCTGCTTAAGTAGGTCATGAGTTAAAAAAGGCTAGAATGCTGCACAACAAAAAATGGGGGGTCCGCTCTAGCAGGCGGGCACCGCAGGTCAGTCTGGAGGCTAAATGAATCACTCAAAAGAACAGTGCAACAGTAATCTTAAAAA
The DNA here is from genome assembly GCF_964263255.1 of Lissotriton vulgaris. Classification (NCBI taxonomy): domain Eukaryota; kingdom Metazoa; phylum Chordata; class Amphibia; order Caudata; family Salamandridae; genus Lissotriton; species Lissotriton vulgaris. The sequence goes on from NC_141685.1 coordinate 496,476,067, forward strand.
GTGAACACAATGTTAAAGAAGTGAATTAAAATGTTTCAAAAGCGTTTCTCAGTATAATGCAAATTTACAATAGCAGTCCCCTCACAACACAGAACATTTACATAGCTTCAGTGCACGGCCACACCAGCATGCTGCTTAAGTAGGTTATGAGCTAAAAAAAGGCTAGAATGCTGACCGACAGAAAATGGTGGGTCCGCTCTAACAGGCGGGCATAACAGGTCAGTCTGGAGGCTAAACGAGTCAATCAAAGGAACAGTGCAACAGTATTCATAAAAAGTGAACACAATGTTGAAGACGTGAATTAAAATGTTTAAAAAGGTTTTCTCAGCATTGGAACCCGTATCCTTTGTAGTTCTATCCCCCAGGTCTTGAACCTTTGCTGGTGTATCATGATGTGATCTACTATATCTGATGAGGACCAATTTGTTACCTTAACCTTTATGTTATTCAGAAATTAATGAGGTTTTCAACTGATAACAAGTTGGTGGTTTCAATATGGGCTATATCACCTATTTCCTTTATCAGTTTAATAACCTCTGTTTAAGATGTCGAAATTCCCTCTTTAAGTAGTTTCCATTAGCTGTGAACTTAACATCTTGATTGGACTTCTGAGATCGATGGATAACATTTTGAAGCATGGGGCATCTAAGCCCCAATTAGTGTATTGTACTTGAACTGGGCATATACCCTCTCCTTGTTGATATCTATTTTGAATCCTCATGTGTAATTTCCCTGTTCTCTGATTTCCTATGAACTTGAGGCTCAGGCAGGTTTGTTTCTACCTGACTTTGATGTGGAGGGTCCGGAACCGTCCGTGCCTTGGAGTTTTGTTTGTTGGCAATGGGTCTGTAGTGGGCTAATGTCCAGCACTGTCAATCTTTGACTTTGAATGAGGGTATTTGATCTGCTGCATTCTCTTTCCTTTTAAAATTTATTTCTGTGCTTCCAGGCTGTTCAATTCCTGGGTCTGTATCCTTTTTTCATTTGTGTTCTCCTGAATATGCTCTTATGTTGAGAGAATAATTGTCATATTTTCTTTTGATGAGCTAATTTCCCTGTGTTACATTTTTTTCCCTTTTTTTAAACCATCTACTTCACTTCTACTCTCTCAATCTTTTCATTTTCCTTAATTCTACTGCTGGCTATTGGTTGACTTGTCTGTCAAGAGAACTATCTACTGTTTTGGTTCATTGAGTATTTTCAACGGAAGAAATCTGTTTAATTGAAGCACGGTTCTCCTTCACTTGTCTGGCAATGGTGCTGTCTGTTATTTCAGTTAATAGGGGATTTTCCACGGAAGAGGTTTGGTTGGATGAAGGATGGTTCACTTTTATTTGAGGCTTTTCTGCTGAACTTTTTTGTATATTTTTGAGTGATTTGTCGTTGTTGGACTTGGCCCTTTTTGCAGGGTCATCCCTGTACTTTTTGCCTTCCTCCTGTATTTTGTCTGACCTGTTTTTGTTGGTTTTATGACTCTGGGTACTGTTGATCAGTGCTAAAGTGCATATGCTCACCCTATTGTAAATTGATATATGGATTAGTGATTCCATGATTGGGTGGTTTGGTTTGAGTGTGCCCAGGACTCTTAAACCAAATTCTGCTGGTGGGCTTGCTGCACTGGTTGTGCCACCCACAAAAGTAGACTATAAAAGTGTGTCTCAGGTCTGCTGTGGGAGAGCCTGTGTGCCGTCTGGTACTACCATGTTGACTGGGCAAGTGCACCCACTTGCCAGTCCCTAAACCTTCCATTTTCTGCATAGTAGTCACCCCTATGGTAGGCCCAAGGTGCAGGGTACATTGTAGGTAAAAGGTAGGACATGCCCTGATTTGTGTGGCTTGCCCTAATAGTGAATTAATAGTGAATTACAGTCATTTTCGTTTTTCACTATTGCAAGGCTACCTGTTCCCCATAGGCCAGAATGGGCAGTTTCATTATTACATTTTAGACTCCTACGTGACTCAAGGAACTAGGTAAAAGTTTGAGTTTAGTATGCCTGAACGCAGAATGAAGTGCAACTTTTAGTGCAGTTGGTTTTTACATTCTGTGTTTGAAAAACCACTTTAGAAAGAATGTATTTATCTGCCTAACTATCCAAGCCTGCCTCTGCTAGGTTGTGTATTCCTTGTCTGGAGTTTGAGTAACAGGGGTTGGGGAAATCCAGGAGGAAGGGTGAGTCAGCACAGGGCTGAATAGAGAGGTCTGCAAGCAGATGGGAGGGAGGAGTTGCACCTGGGACCTAAATAGGGCTGTTCCTTCCCTCCACAATGCTGGCTCCCCCTCCTGTGGTGTGTCTGATGTCCCTGGCCTACACTGTGAAAGGAAAAAAGGAGTCTTGTCAACAAAGTGCTCTAGGACTAATCAGAACTGGTTTGGACTAGGCAAAGGCCTCTCTGCCTTCAGAGAACAAAGAGAAAATGAGTATAAAAAAGGGGACCCAGGCCCCAGAACTTTAGATCACTTTTGGGAAAGAAGAGGAAACCTCTGCTGAGGAGAAGAACCAGAGGAACTGAGGAAGAGACGGTCCCTAAGCTGAGTGCTGTCTGGGGAATTGACCTGCAGTGGTTGCCTGACTTCCAAAGAAAGGAGAACGTACTTTGTGCTTCTTTCATTCAACTTGTGAAGGATCTCCCAGGGCTTGAGATAGAGTGTGCCTCCTGCTGAAGTCTCAGGGACAACAGACTTCAACCACCAGCTCCCCAAGAGTTATTTCATAGTGCCTGCAGTTGTGTTGCACTTTCTGAGGGACTGCGTGTCGCAAGGAGCTGGAAGTGCGACTCACGAAGAAGAAGCGTGTCACCGCCGCTGTCATCGCATCACTAAAGAAGGGTGTCGCCGCTGTTGTTTCGCAACGCAGAAGCGCCGGAGAAGAGGATCAACGTCGCATCAGACGCCGCCGCATTATCGGGGAAGCATGTAGCCGCTGCAGCCGCTCTCATCACATCGCTGAAGAAGGGTGTCACCAGTGCTGTCGCATCGCAAAGCAGAAGCGCCTCGCATCGCCAGAGAAGAGGATCGACGTCGCATCAGATTCCGCCGCATCACAGGAGAAGAGTCTCGCAGGGCCAGTCAGGGCTTAGAAGAGTCATTGAGTCGCCGCACAGCCGTCGAGCATGCACGCATCGTGTTGCATCAAGAAGAAGACGCTATCTTGTTTTATTACACCGGATCTTCATCGCATCCAGGTGCTGTTCGCATCACCACAGAAGGGCATTAAGAAACTGACGCATTACTTCCCCAAGCCGAGAAGAGCCAACGCATCCCTACGCATCAGTAGAGACCCGACGCATCACCGTTCTTGCATGTAAGGAACCGACGCATCACCTTCCCTGCAACCCTTTAGTTGTATAGTGTTACTCATCCAAAGGTACATAGAACTTAAAGTATCGCATTTTACATCTAAAGAGAACTAAGCTATTGCTACCATTTTTAAAGTACAATATTGTGGATTTTTGTCATTTGTGGTCTTGTGTTAAGTCTATATAAAAACATTTATTTTTATACTACAACTTGTGTGGTGTCTATATGTGGTGTTGTAACTGGGTTACTGTATGTGTTCACAAATGCTTTACACACTGCCTTTGAGATAAGCCTGCCTGCTCATGCAAAGCTACCAAGAGGGTGTGCAGGGGTTATTTTAGGGGTGTACCCCTTACCCTGACTAGACGCCAGGGTTCTTATTTTGGTCAAAGGTACCTACCTCTGCCAACTAGAGGCCTCCAAATCTAACACTCAGGTTCATGGATTCTTTGTCTTGAATATGACGTTGCTGCTTGTGCTGGTATTTACATCAATATATATCAGTGAAGATAGATGTTAGACTTTGCGGGTTTTCGCCTATCGTTAAAGAATGGCAGTTGACTTGCTGTGTGTACTGTTGGGCTCTTGTGATCAGACTGTTGAGTGTCTGTAACTTTTTGTCTATTCCTACTATGTCGGTAGCCATAATATTTACAAGAGCCACTTGGAGGTCGTGTTGGTCCATTCGTGGGAAATGGCTAAGGACATTGAGTAAAGTGTTCATAATAAAACACCCCATGTACTGGATGGAACTTTATCACCTGCATCTTTACGTTCGTACTTTATTTTGGGGAAGTGTTCGCTATTTGGTGCTCAGTATTAGTCCTCTAGCAAGAACAAATTATTTTCACTTTCTCTTGCTTTTTTTAATGTGGATGTATTCTTGTTGATTGGTGTCTTTTTATCCGTATTAAAGATGCCTCGTTCGGATCCGGCCCTGTTGTATTAGTATGCAACATTATTGCAGCCCCTCCATGCGAAGTTACAGAGGAAGTCCGTGGATAGTGCCCATGTTATGTGAAGGAGTTGTAGTTTCTGTTAATTATATTAGTGGTTGTTCCAGAGCTACTCCCTGGTCTGGAGGACTTGATGACCCGTTTACTGAACTGATTCTGCTATTTGTTCCTGCTCTTCCCAAACATGAAAAGAGTTCAGCTGCCAAACTATGATCGTAAGAAATTGTGCTGATGAAAAACAACTCAATAAAAAGTGCCTTGAAGCACCGGATCACATTTTCTAAATGTGAGCAGATGACACAAATCTTCTTGTTAGTATTAGTAAGTACGTCACATCACTTGAGAACTCTGCGGCTGAGGGCACTGCCGTTTTCTCACAGTGATTGTCAGTGAGAAAAAAGGTGTTCAGAAATGTTGATGGCCATCCAATTCTGGGCCTCTCTGCAGGGCGCACAGGACAGTGCTCATGTGTTTTAGTTGTAATTGTGATTCTGTGCATAAGGGCTTCAAGGGCTACACTCTTTGCAATGTAACGACATGGTAAAAGCAAAAAGTAAAAATTATGCTTGCTCACTACTTATTATTCATCCCTAACTTTTATGCTCCACCACTTTCAAATGTCATCAGCTGCCCCTCTGTGACCGAGCTTGGGCTGTCAACCTCGATCACCGTAATGTGGCCTTTTATCCAATGACTAAAGAAACTCTTTGGCCTATACAGGTGCGTATAGATTTATTATTCTTAAAGCAACATCTGCAAACTATGACAATAGATATCTGGGGCCTCATTTATGAAAAGTGACGCATCGCTGCGCGAAAACAGCGATGCGTCACTTTTCACTGCGCACTCCTTGCGACACCAATGATGTGTCATATTTAATGTACGACGCATCATGTCGCAATGACTTACGTCATTATGACATGAATGAATGAATGAATGAATGAATGACGTCAGTATTTCTGACGTATCTGTAAGCGCAAAAGTGACGCATTGCTGGAGTGTGTCACAAAAGTGACGCAACTCCAGCAATGCGTCCTTTCACATGGGGAAAGCCCCATGTGAAAGGGCTTGCGTCAGTCTTACGCCAGGCAGGCGCAAGATTTTGACGCAACAGCATCCTAAAAGTGACGCAGTGAAATCTCATAGATTTCACTGCGTCACTATTACAAGGCTTTTTTCGGGGGAACGCCCCCTCTGCATACATTATACCTGACGCAGGTATAATGTGGCGCAGGGGTTTAAAAAGTGACGCATCTACCTAGATGCGTCACTTTTTAAATATGGCGCAACAAGGCGCATATTTTACGCCGCTGGTGCATCACAAAAAGTGACGCACCGGTAGCGCAAAACTGACGCAAGGCCTCATAAATAAGGGCCCTTGAAGTCAAGTATATTTGTACTTAATAATCGTAAATCAGAACTTACCTAAGTATATTTTCCTTTACCATATGAAGGTGGTCAATATTCTGGATAAACTAATTTTCTAGGACGATATTGTTATTTTTTTCTTCTGACATCCAACACTGTAGACCTCATGCTGACAAAGGGGAATGATGCTGCACGGATGAGAACATGAGATGAAGATATTTTTAAGAGCAAATAGTAAGTATGGCAGTGTAAAGACAACCTCTGCACCAGCACCACAATATTATCAATATTTAAATATATATCAAATTGTATGCATTTATGCATTTTTACAGACCTCTTGTTCCTTTGAAGGAAAACATAAAGGTAGTGTAATGTAATAGCAAAGCAACATGTTGCTAAATGCTACTAAAGTGCCTTCAGTTTATTTATTGCTTCAATTATTTGATGAGATATCTTTTAGTACCTTTATGCCTGTAACTACCACTCCAAAATAATCTATGCTTTTATCATTGGCATGGACATTGTGTGACAGTTTACCTCCAGATGACATAGTTCAATTTAACTGGATTTGTTTCTGCAAGTGTATTTCAAATGTAGGTAATAGTTCTTCGCATTTTGGAATACAAGTCATAAGGAAGATTTGCAAAGGGTGCATAAAATTGACGCTACTTGACGGGAATCGAGTTCATGGACTTTACATCACCTAAAGTTTTACTCAGCCTTTTATGTCACATTTACAACATTTGCATTGTAATTTATAGCACCATCAACATCTTCTTCATCTAACACTGCATGAATAAGGGCGTAGAGTTTTATTATGTGATACATTTTTGTGGCTATGTGCAGCAGTAATGAAGGGAAAAGTTGCCTTGTTGAAAAGAGTAAAAGGAGGTAAATCTTGCCTCTTCCTAATCCACCACACAGCCATTGTGAAACAAACTGCAATTAGAATTCTTTAATAATGTCAAGCGCACTATTTTATGATTCATAAAGAGTGGCAAATATTCTCAAGAAAAAAACTGCGAGGGCCATGTCACAGATGCTTAGGTATATATAAACCTCAGACGAACTTTTCACATTTAGAGACTGCTCATTTTATTTGTAGTTTTTGATAACTGTCATTTTTACATACAGACACAAATTAGAAAGAAGAAAACACCTCTAAGGATTGTGTGTGTAAAGAAAGGTGTCCCTGTAACACAGGCACCCTTGAACCATGGCACAATGGTGCCTGTGCCAGCGATATGCAGCACTCAGTATGCAGAGCAGAAAGAGAGCAAGAATGCACCATGTATTGGTAAATGTGGCACATTCCCACCCTCTCCCTTTCACTTAGAGCAGTACAGCAAGTTGTTTTGCTGGTTTGCTTTGTGTGAAATATTGAAAAATCTGCCCCCTGTTTTCTCTTGAGACTCTGGTTTTTGCATAGTGTGCATTCTACAATGTATTGCTTCTTCAGCCTAAATGTTAGTCAGTTTCAAACCCAGGAGAAGAATTACTCTATAAAGACAAACCCAGAATTTGTGTTGGTGGTAGTCAGGATTTGCTTTTACTTAGGGCTGGCTAGCACTTTTGTAGTGGCGATTGGTGCTGATTTTTTTTAATTTTGAAAAGATTGAAGAAGGTGATCTTGTTAAAATAGCAGGTTGGTTGTTCAGTGCCGCTCTCAGGTTGAACATCAACACCCTCGTTGCCCACTATGCTTTCTGAAACCTTCCTGTTGTCTTATCTGCTATGGTGGGGATTGGTATGCACTCATGTCACCTTACCTAATAGGCGCTTAGAGAAGATAGGTTAGCTTGCCTTTTTTCTCATTGAAGGAAGAGATGCCGATTTTTTTGTGCATGATGGAAGAACACGCACAACATCCTATGTGCAACAAGAGCAAACTCCTACTGTGCTGCAAACCCAAACTCCTGTTTTTCTGCTTAGTCAAGAGGAACAGATGTAGCAGCATCTCATTCTTGTAGTTCTCCTTGTTGAAAGGAAGATCTATGATGAGATAAATCTATTTCTGCATCGCCTGTCTCTGCCATGAGGTCAGTCATTGCAATACTGGGAGTCATCAATGCTGCTTTTGGTGGTGGTGCCATCAAACGTGGTATTATCTCTGCATCTTTCTTCTCAGATAATGGTGCAGCAGGTACAATGGGTTACGATCCTTGTTGGAAAAAGAAAACGGTTTTTATGGCAGTGCTCTTTCCAGTGCTGATATCTTCCCCTCAATGCAAATGTTCATGCAGGAAACCTTTTCTGGAGTGCCATTTTCTTGGCTTCTCTTCTGAACTCTGTTGTCAGTTAGCTCACTGACTATTCACTATCTCAGCCTCACCCTCTTCAGGTACTACAAAATAAGAAGGAAGTCTCTCAGACATGGCCATTCAAGTGAATATTATATAAACAATCATTAATTATAACAATAATAACCTGTGCAAAAACTAATTGTTAGCCTGGCCTCTAAGTTAAACAAAAAAACTCATGAAAAGATATTAATAAAGTAATAAATAGAATTTCCATATTGAAACTGCTTCTATACTGATATTTGAGTTTAAGGTAATTACAAATAATATCCATGGCCTACACTCCATAGCAAGCCCACATGCACATTACCAGAAACATTTGCCTAAATATCTGTAGGCCTCAAAAGTAAGCTTTTGCAAGTGGCAAAAAAGGTTAATTATCAGGAATCCTGCACAGTCACTGGTTTTACAAAATAGTGTCTAGGGACAAGGTTTGGCAAGAAAGAGGAAGACATTGAAGGCAAAGTGAAAATGAATGCCCAAACTGGTTTTACAAAATGGTTAACAAGCACATAACAAGGAAGGTGAAACCAGAGAAGACAAAAAGAAAAAGGATGTCTTCCGTCGAGGCCTCCCCCCCCCCACCACCACCAACAACAATATCAGCATTCCAGGGCAACAATAACATATCTTGCCTAATTAGCCTGTATGTTTCAGAAAGGACAAGCTCCCCTATATCAGTCTATACTGTCTCGCACCACCTGTCCAAATTTCTATCAATTGATTGTCTACCAATAGGGAATTCATTATGTGGCTGAAGAACAAATACCAAAGTGCCAACCAGTGGAGAAAGAGCTAAATGCTGATATTTATAAAGTGCTGTGGTAATTATTATGTCTATGTCTCAACATGGCAAATATAATTATGATTCCATTCTTCCCGGTAGAGCTGAGCAGGCTCAATTGGATACATGTCTAAATTTTCATCCTTTGAGCTATAAGACATGCATACTTCCATTTATTGCAACTGCATTTACCACCCTCTAGCCCTCTTATCCCACCCTTGACCTCCAGTGGTCCCTTATGCTTGGTCGTTGTGGATCCCCAACTTCACTTTGTTATTGGCACCCTTATGATGCAGAAGGCCCTCTGCTCCTCTTCTCCCCTAGGGTCCCCCTGCACCTGTGAGCCTATATCATCACTTCCTAGACCCAGCCTGTACTTGGGATATTTCCTTGAAAAAATAGCATCCCCTGAATGGACGTGAACACATTAAATCACCCTTTATATAACAATTTCAATTTTGCAAGTTGGATAACCATAGCCTAGGCTCCCGCTGGTGAAAGGGAGTCAGTCACAACTGAAAATCTCTCCGCCTACAAGCAGAGTCAATAGTCATATCAGAGAATATTCTTTTTGAAAATGCCTCTTTTATGTAAATACTTCTCTTCTAAGTCCTCTATTGAGAATCCTTTATTTCAGTCTGAAGTCTGCAAATTCACCAGGATTGTGCGGGAATATTTTGCATTTGGCAGGATTTGGAAAGGGACTCAGTGTTCGAGCACTATAGTTAGATCCTGTGCAAATTCTAAAAGTACATATTGTTTAAATAAATCATTCACAAATGCAATGCGTGCCAGCTGCATATTCTCTGTTTTTTTATATTCCTGTAATTCTTTAATAGAATCTTCTGGAGCAGTTCTCAAGCTCCTCCTGTGTATCCTGCAATTAGTGCAGCTCTCTCTAATGCTTATCTACCCACTTAGATGTTTTTGCAGAGAGCTTATCCTTCCAGTTAGAGACCTGCTGCTTCGTTCTCTTCACTCTATAAAATATTAGAGAGATTTTCTCATCCAACTTGCTCAGACAGTAAGATATTTGCTCAGCAGATTCGTGAGGCAATTGCTTAGTTCCTTTTATCTCCCCTAGTGTTTCCCTTCAGGTCTCTCAGAGGACTTTGGAGTTTTTTTTTGCTCACACTAACATTTGCTGCAGTTTTGGCTAGCATCTATTGGATAGATCAAGTTTCTTTTAATTCCCCTGTGAGCTATGCAATGTCTTTTTTAAGTCCCAGTTTATGTTGGCTGCTGTATGTAAGAACCTGTCTCTTTCTCCCTTCCCAGCTGTGAGTTCTGAAGTTATGGTCTTTGTTTCTCATTTGGTCTGGTATAGACAAAAGGAAGAAATAATTCTTTGGACATACAATTTGACAGATTCTGAGCATTTTGAGAAAGAAGAGGCTTCAATATTGTACTGGCGTGCATTATAGTTTTCATATCTTTGGGAGAGGTGCCTCCATGCATATTTTTATTTTCCTTGCTGTTCCTCTGTCTAATCTGAGTTATTCCAACAACGAGTTCATTTCTCTGAATGCAGGGGTCATCATTTACATCACTATTCTGGATACTTGCTGTTACAAGCTTGTTTAAGGCTGTGTGCTCACCCTGACTTTCATGCAAAGTTGTGGTCTAAAGACCTGCATCATTTGTTCCAGGTAGGCTTTTCATTTGCTTGATGCCGTTGTCCACCTTACAGGTGCTCAAATGTCTGCTTTCTTTCACTGCAAGTGCTGCTTTAATAGTTTTGCCTCTGGTGCCTGCTCTGGAAATCTTTCCTGGGAATATGCAATGCTATATATCGCATGCACTGCAATTGTTGTTACAACGCAAACCATTGCATCGCAAGTCGTTTCTGTGACTTGCTGTAGGGGGCACTGTAGGAGCAGGCCTCAGCCTGACCCACTAGTGCAAGGGGTTCGTCCTTCTCTGCACAAAGTCCTCAGACCAATAGGAAGAAGTTGGCACAGAAACTGTGTTGTAAATGTATCTAGGGCTCTAGTGTAATTTTCCCGATTCATGCCCTTATAATGGTATAACTTATCATATCCTTATATAGGCATAAGAATCATAACCATATTTAGGCACAGCCAATACAATCCAAATACGGCATGGCTACTTCCACTAAGCTCCTAGAGTATAAAGAGTTCTTGAAGACAACCAGCCTTCAGCAGTACGGGACTTCCCCCTGCTTCAGTATTGATTTATCCAAGAACTCCATGAGCGTGTAAAGAACTTCGAGTTCTTAGTGATGTTATTGTGTCCGCCCTAACATCAAACTCAGCACCTTCCAGGTATAAATATACCCACATCTGCCCCAGCAAACACACAGTGGTTTGGAGCAGATCGACTAACTACTTGCCCGACGCCCTGCTGTAGCGAGTGCCGAAGGAAGCCGACCCTACAGCTGACGCACTGAGAGAGAAGCTGTCTTTTCTCCTGCCGAGAAATCCATGGTACCCTTGTGGGTTACTGGGAGATCAAGTCCTGAGAGAGAGATACAAGACCTCCTTCATTCTACAACCAAGGTAAGGAGCTGATTAGACCCTTAGAGAATTCTTGGATAGATTCTTGGCAGAAACTATTTTCAAGCTACACCTCACTTACTTCTTCCCTTGTACTAGACTTAGGTTAGGTACACCGGGGTAAGGGTATTTTAGATGCATCCATTTTAAGTATCTTATGGCTTAGAAACCATATAAATGCTTTTACAGTATTATATCATAATACTCTTTTTACTGTACGCACTTTACTTCATAGCAAGTATTACGATTGTTGCAATTAACTTCTCTTGCATGAGAAAGAAGACTCCTCAATAAATGACCTTTTTATTGAAAACGCTGTCTCTCTATTTCTCTGCAAAAACCTCGGTGAAATGAAGCATGCACGACTGACTGAGTGAAATAGCCATCTATTGTTTCCGCGACTCTGATGATATATTTCTTATTCTTGGGGAACAAAGTTGTCATGGTATATGGTTGTCAGAAACTAATCCCTTCTTGTGTATTCGAGAAAGTTTCTAGTGACCTCTGAGCTAGCTGGCATTCACAATTAAGTCTAACATACTCAATAGAGACCTAGTCGACTTCAGTCCTACGTCTAAACTATTGTTTATGTTATTCCAATGCGCAGAGCCTATTGGGAATATATGAACTACACTACAACTGGAATAGAAAAAGTAACGTTTATTACACCTCATGAGGTGGTGCTACAGTTCAAACAGTACCCTTCGGCATTGCAAGAAGTAGCACCCCGAGCTAAGAAAGCATGGTTTATTTATACCCGCACAGGGGCTCAAAAGAAGGCGGTACAAGAGCACAGTTTATGTACATATAAGGTAATATCGAGAGGCACAATCGATCAGTGGAGGAGCTAACAGTTTTGGGGGTCGACAAACACATTCCTATCTGGGACTAATGACTAACAGATGTGGACCCTACTTGACATGTGCGAAAGTGAAGGATGCTTAATATAACTTGTTGCCGGGCAGATTTCAAGCACCGTGGAGAGCAAGATAGGACAAAGCACATGGTCGACATGAGGCAGCATGTAGTAGACAAAATGGCTGCCGTGAATACAAAATGGAGTCCGCTAAATGTCAATTTAACGGCTTGAACTAAGATGTCTTCTGCTAATGCTTAATCCAATCGCTGTCAATTTACTACAGCGTGCTGGACTTAGGAATAGTATAATTTATTATTACTACTCCAGTGTGTAAAACAGTAGTGAAGGTGTTGGAATAGTAAATTATACTATAACTTAATTTAGTGCGTCCCCTACAGCAAGTCGTAGAAACGACTTGCGATGCATTGGCTTGGTTTGTAACAACACAGCTGTTGTAACAACAGCGTTGTAATTGCAAGCGTTGTAGCGCATGCAATGTAAATGCAATTTAGGATAGGAACCTTACCAATAAAAGCTTTTACTCACAAATGGGCCTCCTCCCCAGATGAAAAATTTCATAACTGTCCAGACATGGTGGAGACTACAGCCCATTTATTTTTTGTATGTCCCCTATATGTAGCCCCACGACATAAATGGTTGAGACCTATCTGTTTTTCCATGGGCACTCTGAGGTGTACAGAAGCTTTAAGGATACTAGGATCTGACTGTTCTCCCCATAGAGCTATTGCTTTAACCACATTTTTAAGGTGGGCTTGGACCATCCGTGTACGCACTTTATTGCCAATTGCTGCTAGCTAGTTATAAGGTTTTATTCCTATTGTAGAGCTGTTTTTCCCTTTGTATTAATTTTAAATGTATTATATACGAATTTTAATAGTTTCCTCTATCCAACAGTAATTAATTGGAATTTAATACTTTTTTAATTATGTGCATTGTATACGTACTATTTATTGTGTATTGTGATAGTTTTGTGTATTGTATGTGATTTTATGACTTACTGTCGAATAAAACTTTTGAAATTGTAAATGCTGTTTCCCCTTTTTTGGCATAGGGCAGTGTTCCCTGAGGGGAGGCTCCTTTATATCAATTGGTGTCAACAGGTTCCAAAAGCTAGCACAGCTTTATTAGATCCAGAAATATATCCTAAATCGAGCTGTGGAGTGCCTTTACATACTATAATATAATGTAGATACAAAGAACCCCTGCTACTGATATAAGTTCCCAGGGCAGGGAAAATACAATTATTGAAGATAAATTCCCTAGGCAACTGTGGGTCTATTAAATATGTAAGACCTTATTGTTTAGAAAAATATGATGTTTACAAACTCAGTGTACAATAATTATGACAAACATTTTTTGAGGGGCTTTTCTGATGAGGGTGCTCTGTTTCCCAAAGCATGCGCAGATATTATGAAGATCCATCGATAATCAAAAGCCACTCAATTGCACTTTTCGATTTATTGTTTTTTGATTCATACTTTTTCCTATATGGACCTAAGGCCAGCCAATGAGGGAAGGCAGCAGCCCCAAGCCTCCTAGAACCTCAGAGGCAGAAATGGCTGCAGGTAAGTAATTTTTTCTTTTAAATTGATGTTTGGTGCGTGCGTGCATGCATGTATAAATGTTTGGTAAAGAGTGATGTGAATGGATGTGTTTGTGTGTGTGTGTGTGTGTGCATGCATGTGAATGCATGGCTGTGAGTGTTCTGTTATGTGTATGTGTGCGTGTATGTGCCCCGTCCGCACCTTCCCTCCAAAACTTCCCGACCGCCACTAAGAAGTGAATTGCTAGCATTCCTAAAGCTGGAGGACGGAAACTTGGAAAAGGCTCCATTAGAAATTCAATGTAGCGTTTTCATAATAGGGTGATGCTGGTTTGTCTTAAACATGATCATTAGTATTAAATAAGACACAGTTTGAATCATTAGCATTCTTGCTGAATGTTCTAAACAGGCTGTGAGATGGAACTGGGATGAAGTTCCATACTGGATCCTGATTAAGGGTAATGTGTGTTAGGTATATATTCACTGAATTCTTTGACACATGTTTAAGGGAGATTGTCTGGTGCTTCCTGCTGTTCAGATTTATTCTGTTCGGTAATGACAGTACTGCACTACATGTGCAACACACGGATGCATTCACTAAATAACAGTGTTTTACCCCATCCAGGCTGTAGAGTTCTGACCATCCTCCCCTGACACCTCAATTGATAGTGATTGATTACTACCATGAAAATACACAGCATACTAGAAAGTGCGGGCCCCGTACCCATTTTACTTTAAAGATGAGGGGTGCATAGTCTCTTGTTCAAGGTACATACCTGGAAGATAATGTACGTAGGTGCATATATGTGGAGTTAGGTATAGAATATGTAGAGTTACCTGTCAATACTTTTTTATATTTTGTCTTCGATATTGTGTCTGATCGACAGTCTGGGGTCGATACTCAGGGTACCCTCCCAAGACAGAGTATGGCATCCTCAAGGTGCACACCCAATAAGTGGGTCCAATGTGAGTGAGACTGACTGTACATTAAATGGAAAGGTTGTAGCAAGAGGCATTATTATTGGATTGCCACTCATGTTCTTACACATACACACACACTTTCAGTTCTATGTTTTGAATAGTACAGAAAACCTCTTCTGTACCTGCTGGATTTCCTTCACACCAACGGAGCCTGTTTAAGAAGAGTGCCTAAAAGGCTGCGATTCGGATGGAGAAAAAATACCCTGGACATCTGTTTTAAGATGGTTTTTCTGAAATCCATTCACGTCCTTCAATGATTTTTTCCAGGCTTAGATACTGTTCCTTGCATCTCTGAGATGAACTTGAGCTTCTTTCCAAAGAAGGTTGAGGTATGTGACAGCCGCCGATCATACAAAACTAGAACAAATTCTAGGCATGTCATTTGCTGTGGGTGCCCCATACACCAGGCCAGGTGTTAAGGGAAGTATGGACATTCCATTTTACACCTGTATATCTATTCACAGATATACAGCCAGTGTTTTTGGCCGTAGACTCATTTTACTAGTGAAAATTCACACAATGTGGTCTCTCTGTATTAGTCAACACTAACACCTTCGCCCGCATTATAGCACTGAATGCCACTCACCATGGCCTCATTAAACCAATGAACATTTATACATGTGCATTTTTCTGTCTATTTTTGTCTCTGGGTCATTGTTCCACATTTAATTTGTATTGCTGATCTTCCTCTAGATAAGGGAAGTGCACACACATATGACCTGATTGGTATCTGTGGGCTGTCCCATGTCCCAGTTTTAAATGTGATAAAGTCTCAAATTTCAAATCTAACTTACTTAATGAGTGACTAAAGTTGCCTGAAACAGGGGGTGAAATTTATTAAAGCTTTCTGAGGGGTTGGGAAAGACTCAGTCCAATCCTGTGGAGGCTTACAGAAATATCCTAAAGGTTAAGAGTGTAAGCCCTGAACCCCTCACATATTCTTGGCCATCGTCAAACAACAATCTGCATACCACGGCCAGCTCTCTATCATGAATAAATACAGAGTATCCAGGGCGTTCCTTAAAGCCCCTCCCTATCCACCCCACCCCACCCCACCCTTTGAGTAAGCAAGATATTGTTTTCCATAGACCTTCGAAAGTCCCTGTTCTTGCACAGCCGATTTAGGCACTTATTACCCAGTTCCACATGTGACTCCCTCTGGCCAAGTCTTAATCCTGGGACTCTTCTCAATACAGAGTGTACACAATTCAAATATACTCAACAAATGTAAGGGTAGTTGCAAAAAGAGGCTAACAAATTTATTTCCATATAAAATTATATCATTTTTAATGACTTCTCATGTTAAAAAAACAAATGTTACTATACATCCACATTACAAAAAGAGAGATATACAACATAAACTATACAATTCTTAAAAATATTGTCACACAGTATTAAAAAGGAACAAAAGTGGCAATCAATACTCTCTAGAAGCGTGCTTACTGCTTCATTCACCCGAAGCAGAATATCATCAGTGTTGAAATGCAGAAATTAACAGTATCTATGCTCCTGCTTGAGCTCTCACAATCTAACCCCCTGCAACCAGCAGGTACAGATTCATCTGGCCAGCTTCAGGTCTCAAGTCACTTATTGGCTGCACTTTCGGTACCAATATCCCAGTGCTGTAGCTGCCCCTCCTTCGGCCCGCTCTCTGCCACTGAGGGTTTCTCCTGTGCTCACTGCTTCAGTTGCTCACCTCCAGGAAGTCTCTTGAGGGCCTTATCCCAGGTTCCAGAAGTCACCTCTTATGGGAGAGCCGTCAACCCACCATAGCCCTCCTTGACTCCAAAGCAGGCTGAAAGCACTGCAGCGCGAAGCACCCGGCCCCCCAATCATGGCTGCGATCATGGATCTTCCATCCAGCTGCCGGAACACCCTGTTTTCAGGTGAATCAAGCCCCAATCGATGCGTCCTACCAGAAAGTGACCAGGTTCTGAATTATTGTGAAAGTGGGCCATCTGTGGGGTCAGGTCACAGAGTTATTTTAAGTGTTTCTCCTGCACCAGTCAAGGAGTTTTATATTTGTCAAAATTCATTGTACTATAGATACTCCTTTTGATTAATATATTTATTAGGCTTTCCTTATGTCTACCACCACCCCAGTTTGAATCACATTTCTGGGCTATGTTTTGTTTGTTATTTCCTTAGCTTGCACCGCCTAATATAGAACTATAACATTGTTTTGTAGACCTGAAGTATACATTTGATAATTCACCATGCTATATCTAGTAATCATCGGGTTTAATATAAAGAATGTAAAAAATTGGCCTCTCCCTAAAAATATATTTACATACACCCTTTACAAATTGTTAATAAGACTGGAATTGGTACTATCTACAAAGTGTATAGTTGGTTTTTTTTGTTTTTATTGGTTGGACTTCTGCTGCGAATGTGAAAAAAACAGTAGTGTTGGAGGTTGTGAAATATTGCCCAAAGTCAGCATTGTTCAAATATGTGCATTAGGAGGCCCATGGAAATTGCTACTGGCTCAAAGTTGCCACCAGGAGTAAACCCTCGCTGGAATCAATCTAGTGGAAAACAAGATATTCAAGAATTTAGTGGAGGGTTGTAGGTGATATGAAAAGAACTTCAGCAGGTGCCCTGGCTCTGGGCCCTCACTGTTGATGAGGAAGTCCAACTATGAACGTGGTTTCCTGCTCAGGGATCTTGCTTTGGGATGGTTCCCTTCAGGGCACGGAGGTGCAAATCTGCATTACGTTAAATGATTGGTGATGGGAGAATGCCAACAGCGTGATCTCATAACTTGGGGAGTACCCAGGTTTTGGCTTAGGGGCCCTGAGAGAACGAATTTCTACACACATGTGGTGCTGACTAGTAGGCATATGGTAGTACTCTAGCATGTGTTGTTAAAGGCTGTAGGCCTGATATTGTAACTGTGAATTACCTGACAAAGCCAGTGTGCCTGACCTTTTAACAGTGTAATCTCTGTCTACATTTTATACTATGAATAGTTTAAAGTATCTTGCAACTAAGGGGCCACGTCTAGATTTAGGGCGTTAGGTTCCCAGCATGACCTTCCTTTATTTTTAATTCTGTGTAGAAAATAACTTTTCCCTCTTCAAGAAAGTGCATTTACTTGACAATGATTTTTCCATTGTATTATGTGTGCTGCTGACTCCTAAGTTTGTAGTCAGCAGAAACTACCTGAATCAGGGTTAGACTTTTCTCCCTCACTATCCTGAGAGTGAAATGCTAAAAAGGGGTTCTTGGTGCCCCGTTTGAGGGGCTGCGGTATGGAGAATTCAGCACACCAGGTTTGAAATATCCCACTTAGCACAATTTGCTCCAAGTAGCATTTGCTAACTGGGAGCAAATGGTGTCATCTAGGGTGGAAGTTTCCACATGTACATGCTGCTTTGGGAGCTTGGTGCAAAGTGCAGTTGTCCATCCAGCATTAAGAGACTCAACGAAGCAGAACGACACCATAGCTCAATAAAGAAGGGTTTTTCTCATAGCTGTTTTATTATATCCGTGTTTTACTGTTTCAGATTTCTTGCAGCTAGTTTTGTTTCGTTTTTGTCAACTACTTAAAGTAAAACATTTTGTGACTCGGTCATAGTCTTTATTTACATATCTTAGGGCTATTTGGAGTTTGGCCGATTTGGGATATCTGACAAATTTGACCACATACCAAAAGTTTAAATCAAACGCTCTGTGTAAAGGCTATGTATGAAGCAAAAATAATTTTAACAACCCTCATGTCTTGGTGCACATTGTGAGGTCTTGAGTGGGACTGCGTACAAAAAGATAACAATTCTCCTATAGAGTGAAGCAATATGTCCTATGATTTTTCCTGTTCAAACATTTTAAAACATTTTAAGTAAACAAAAATCGATAACTGCTATTTTATAGATGTAGTCAATACAGGTATTACAAGTATAACAGGTAGAAACCAAACATGTCTTGGTGCAGTACTTTTTAAAGTCAAATTATTTTTGTCTTTTCCGTACATTTTTTTTAAGGTCCAAGTAAAGAAAATGCTGAAAAACGTATGACTAATGCCAGACTAAAGAAAATGTTTTCAGATCCGTGCCTGCTTTTAATCAGTGGCAAACCTGTGAGTTTTAACTTTTGCTGCTGCTTTTTACTTTTAAGAAACCTTCCTTGCATATGTTTGTTTTCGTATTTTACTGGAAGGAATCATTTGTTCCCTTTTCGATGGCTTTCAGTTGCTCAATGTTGCCATTCTCCTCTCTAATGTCCCAGATTAGTCTGCCATCGTTTCAAGAGGAACCTACAACTCCTAAAAGCATTTGCCCGCTTCCTCTATTGACTGCTCTCTTACCGGAACTCTGATAAATTTACTCTTTTGATTACCCTGGATGAGGCTTGCTGAATTATTGCAGTTATTGATTTTTTTCAATCTCCTGTTCCAATTGTTTTGTCAGTGTACTGGTTCAACCCGAATCTAATCTTTATTTATATCCTTCCACTTGATGACTATGCAGTTGAACATTCACATGGCAGTAACTGCTAGCAAGGCTCTGCCTGTGCACAGCATTTATACGGTATATGGGTGTCTTATTTCCCTTTGTAACATATGGTATAGAAAGTTATGGAGAGTGGTGCTGATGCACAAACAGTTGTACTACAGTAGTATTACGTACGGCAAAATTAAATGCACAAATCTCCATGTGGAAATCTCCACGACTCTTATATTGTCTACAGTATAACGCCGTCTCCTACATGTAATTTCAGTAGCAATCTCAAATAATAGATTGAGGGCCAGATGCATCAACCAAAATTGCGAGCGCAACTGGTGCGAATTACCAATTGCGATCGCAAAGGAAAGAAACGGCATGCATGAAGAGAAATCGCTAGAAAAAGCGAAATCGCAAACGCAAAATTGCGAAATCGCAATATAATCGCAGAATCAAAGCCAAACCCCATTTGCGACTCGCAAGTAGCGAGAAACCAAGAAATTGCGATTAATATAGCGAACTCGCAATATCCAAATAGCGATTTCGCTATAAAATCGCTTTTTCCCATGCATGTAATATCGCAAATTGCGATTCCGTCATTATTCGCTATTTTGCAAGAGCAGTTTACAGGGAATCACAATCAGGTGGTAAAAAAAAAAAAAAATTCCCACTCACCTGCCTGACATCAGAGGTGTATTTAAACACTCCCATGAGGCCCCAGTGGCCTTCCACAATGGCAGGACTCTACATATTTGCGAGGAGGAGAAGGATACTTGCAGCAGGCCAGGCCAGAAGGAGAATCCAGGATAGAATCTTCCGTCTGCGCATCACATTGTTAGGACAGACAGCTGAGCAAATTTATGATAAGTACAGGATGAATGCTGCTATGATACTGGACCTAATAGATGAATTGGACCCACTATTGCAGCGCCAAACACATAGGAGCCAGGCTATACCTACTCATGTCCAGGTGCTATGTAGCCTCCACCTCCTTGCCTCAGGTAGCTTCCAGGACATAGTGGCAGAAGCAGGAGGGGTATCACAGAGCTCCCTTTCGCGGTTCTTCAAATCCTTCCTGGCCGCCATGATGACTGTCATCAACAACCACATCTCCTTCCCCACAACCCCACAGGAATTGAGCCAAACAAAACAGGACTTCTACCAAGTAGCAAGGTTCCCACACGTGATTGGATGCATTGATTGCACCCACGTAGCCATATGTCCCCCTGCCGTGAATGAGTATATATTCCGCAACCGTAAAGCATATCACTCAATCAATGTTCAAGCAGTGTGCAATGCGGAAAACATCATCACCGACCTTGTCGCACAATACCCAGGAAGCACTCACGATTCATACATCTTCCGCCATAGCGGCTTGCACACACGTCTGCTCAGGGGAGATTTTGGCAATGGACACCTGCTAGGTAAGTGCAATACTATACACATCACTGACTTAGTCATGGCAATGCATAAGTGACCCTGACATCTTGCCTCTTACTCTGTAGGTGACAGTGCATACGCGGTGAGGCATTACATCTTGACTCCCTACCTGAACCCAGCCAGTCCACAACAACAGAGGTACAATGCAGCCCACATCAGGACACGTAACGTTATAGAACGGACATTTGGATTGCTCAAGAGTCGCTTTCGCATCCTGCATAAAACTGGAGGAGCTATGTTGTACCAACCGGAAACCTGCTGCAGGATAATTGCTGCATGTGCAATGTTGCACAACATAGCAACAAGGAGAGGCATCCCCATCGAGGAATCTGACACAGAGGGCAACCAGCCCCCAGCACAACCACGCCGTGCACATATTGCCAGTTCAGCGGAGGGACAGAGGAAACGTGCAGACATCACCCAGCATTATTTCTAAGGTATGTAACAATGACACACAACACTCATTTGCATTTCAAGGTTAACTATTTATTATCACGGCTGGCGGTATGGGGTGTCAATACAACCTGAAATGCTGTCCATTAGCACATTAACCCCATGCACCAATGGACAGAGGAGACACACTAAGGACTTGTCATGCAGTCACTAAGAATGTCTTGAACATGGTTACGTCACCATGAGGTCTAACACCCCTCCAATTTGTTTTACCGTCTCCTCCCTCTCACACCCAAATGTCTTTCTCCTGCTTCAGCATCTGCATTCGTAGATGCTGCGGGAGGTGCCTGCCTACGGCTACTGCTCCTCCTGACAGTGTTGAGTGGCGCACTGATGCTGCTCAGGCTGGAAGCCTCACTACCCTCTTCCCCTGTAACGTCGCCCTGAACACTAGTGCTAGCCTGCATCATTTCCACAGCTGTAGTAATTTGCCCCAGTGCCTTGGACACATCCCCACAACAATGGGCCATGTCAATCTGCATTCCCACAGACCGACGTGACAGGTGTGACACGCTAGTGCTTATCTTGGTGTTTGACTTGGTATAAGCCTCCATGCATGCAAGAAACTGCCGATGCCTCTTCCTCTGTGAATTGTGTCCCTCGTGCATCACACGTGCAACCTCCAGGAGGGCGTTGTTTGATTCCCTGTGAGCCTCCACTATGGCAGTTGTGAGCTCCCTCACACTGTCAGCCATTGCAGTGATGTTACTGTTCATTTTCGTCATCTGCAGGTCGATTGCTCCCATGTGCCTAGCTTGCACGCGCTGAACCCGCACCATCTGCGACTCCACGCCACCCCACTGATTGTGACTTCCTGCTTCCTGGGACAAAGTAGGGCTCCTTGGTCTGCGTCGTGATCCTGACCGGACATGTGCCTGCGGTGTTGGTGTGTGACTGGCACTTTCACGGCTTGTAGTAGGTGTGCTAGATGTATGCTCTTCTACCTCCATTGGCTGTAGTGGTGCAACTGTGGCCCTGCGTCTTGCTGGTGCCTTTCCTTTGGATGGTGGTGACACAGGTTTTGATGCCGCAGTCTCTTGATTGGGCTGTGTGCTCTCTTCAACATCACTGTCTTCAGTGTTACCTTCAGCTGCATCTGTGATGTGAAACAGTGCTATGTTATATACATGTGTTTCAATAGTTCTGCAACCTTAATAAAATGACACTTTTCTGTTATGACTGTCTCTCATCTATCACTGTACTGCTTATTATTAGCATTTGGGCTTACTGTGTTGGATTCCAACTGGCACATGGCTACTACTGACTACAAGTCCCATGATGCATTGGGCTCCCTATGTTAAATGTGTGCAGGACTATTTTAGCTGTAATTTTAGCAGGTGAAATCACATTTGGGCACTATCAGTATGTGCTTTGTGCTGTTGATAGTCATGCATCTTACCTTGTGTGCTACAGGCTGCCCCAGATGTGTCCAGGATTGTCACTCCTACGACTGCTTCAGGATCAATAGTGCCCTCAATCATGTCCTCCTGGGGTGTGTTGTCTGGGACTGTTGGGCCTCCTCCTCCAGTCAGCTTCGCCTCCTTCAGCCTTTCAGCAACCTTCTCCTTTGCACGACTGCGCAGGTCGTACCAGCGCTTCTTGAGGTCATCAATGCTGCGGTGTGTGACCCCCACAGCATTCACCTTGTCCCTGATCCTGGTCCAGATTCTCCTCTTGTCTGCCTCTGGCACTTTAAGGGAGAGCTTGCCAAATAACTTTTCGTGGTTGTTTGCAACCTCTTCAATGAGGATGTCAAGTTCACCCTCACTGAATTTTATTTTGCGCTTCCTGGCCACTGCTCCCTCCTCTGTGGCTGTTTGGGACATGGCTGTCTCCACCAGTTAGCAACCTGCTGTTTGTTTGCTTCTGCTCTCACTCCCTGCACTCAGCTTCTGCCTCAGAGTTCAACTGTGCACAGGTGGCAGCATGGGCTGATTGACTTCCTGGTTGTGATGTCATCAGCCTGCTCCCAATGCGACTCTGTAGTTTTTCACGCTCCCGCTTTTAGCGAACTCGCTAATTGCGATATCGCAATTAGCGATTACGCAAAATGCGGGATCGCAAAATGCGCGATTGGAATTATTTTACTATTGCGATTACTTTACACGGAATCGCTAAAGTATTTAGCGATTTTTAGCGATTCCTTGTTTTTTCGCAATCCACATCATGCATTGGCTATAGCGAGTCCTTATTTGCGATTCCTTAATAATCGCAATTAAGGATTCGCTATTTGTTTGCATGATGCATCTGGCCCTTACTTCTTAATATCAGTCCGTTTCTTCCACAGCTTAAAGGGAACAGAAGCACTAGGTCCGCGATGGGTGCCAATTGCACTGATTTAATTAACATGTGTGTTCACCTATGAACCATTGTAAGATGACATGCAATACTACGACCATTCTCGGCAGAAAAATGTTCCTTAACCTTGAGTGAGAAGGATTCATTGCACTCAACACGACAGGATCTAAAGGTTTTGTAATCACATACAGCCTGATTCATCATTGGGCCGTTTTGCGAGTTTGAAATAGCGAATCATAAGGAATCGCTATTTCAGACTCGCAAAACGGCATTCATGTAGGAATCGCAAAAACGAAAGCGATTCCTACATATTCCTTATTTGCGATTAGCAAATTGCTAATCGCAAATAAGGAATAACTCCCCATTCATTCCTATGGGCCAAAAGGCCCATAGGAATGAATGGGGAGTATTCCTAATTTGCGATTAGCAATTTGCTAATCGCAAATAAGATTGCGATTTAAAGGGTGCCAGGGGTGTCCAAAGGACACCCTGTAGCACCCCTTAAAAGTAAATATGAACAGGTGTTGCGCACACACATGTCCAAAGGACATGTGTGTGTGCAACATGCAACTTAGAAAAATGCTTTTAAAAGCATTTTTCTAAGTTTTCGCTATTTACCACGAGGTTTGACCTCGCGGTAAATAGCGGGCCGAAATTGCGATTTCGCACTTTTAAAATGGATGATGAATTGCATTTAAGGAATCTCAAATAGAGATTTCTTAAAGGTAATTCATCGCAAAATAGCGAAATCGCTATTACCGATTTTTGCATTTGGGATGATGAATCCCAAATGCAAAAATAGAGCTCGCAAAGGGCCAGATTCTCAGAATCTGGCCCTTTGCGAGCCCTTTTCGGCTTCATGAATCAGGCTGTTAGACTTGGAGCACACTTACCCTAACTGAATTTCAGGAGTGAGCCAGTAGTACACTAGATTCAGCAGCGGTTCCTCCTTTCGGGCGGAGGAGGGTCGCCCCACCTGCTGTGAGCGCAGCAATGCACCAACAAATACATTAATAAAATAGTGTTAATGGCTTCATTACCATGCCACCGGCGAGTGTGAGGAATGATTCCCTGATTGGCAGCAACCTGGATGACATGAAAAGTGAAGAGTGTGCATTTCCAAATGGCTGGCTGTCTTGTGATGGCCAGCCTGACAAGCGCACTTCTGCCTGCAACAATCCAGCATTTGTGTTAACAGTGGTGGAATTGCAGACACATGCCCCTGTCCCAAAAGCAGTGCTGAGTTACCCTTCTCAATCCATTCCTAAATTCCAGGAGCTGTTGGGAGCAAATTAAAATATTAACCACATATCTGTCACTTGTGAGGACAGATTATGACCTGCAATGCATGACATGAGGCTCTTGTGAAAAGGGCATCTCGTGTTACAAAACCTGTGCTGTTTGATGACTGACAGCACACATTCATCTGAGAAGACATGAACAGTTTGCCCTGTGTTGAGTGGGCTGCAGTAGTACGTGTGTGTGATGTGTTGACTGTGAGAGTGTGTAGTGTGTTATCCCTGCCAGTGTGCCTGCTGTTTTCATGTGCATTGGTGTGTGTATGTAGGAAGTCTGTCTGTTGGCTGCAGGTTGAGGAGTTTTCCTTCCAGAAGAGAGTTGCTGTCTGGTCTGCTACTGCTTGTGATCTCCAAGAAGTTGGGCTTGCTCATTTCACTCACTCCCTACATAAAACTCAGCCCCTACTTGTATGTCCCAACACTTTAAAATGTCACCAGCCGCCACAGGCTTAAGGGTAGGATTTATAATTTGGCAGATGACCAGTCCTTCAGCAGGAATTAAATTACTCCATCCCCCTGACAGAGGTACCACCTTCCAATTTATGAAATGTACACTTGCCCAGCAGACTTGCCCAGCAGACATTTCAAGCATTGACAGGAACTGACATTGCACCAGTTCATGACAATGATTTGTAACCTTACTGGGTGTACATCAAAGCTACTTTGTTTATCTTTAAAAAGAAAATCCCAAAGTGAGGGGGGCATTGAGCACTTTTCAGTGCGCCTTACCACCAGGTCTCTCCTGGCTTTGACGGGCTTTGAAAAAAGGCTATATGTCCGCCCATATAAATGAGTGGACACATATCCAAACATCTGATAGCCCTTATTCCATCAGGCCGTCAGACGAGTTTGACCACGGTGGCAAATGAAATAATCATCACCACTGTCAAACTATAGTTTGCATAATGATGCACTTTTTGTGTATCTGAGCTAATTTGTTCCTACGTGTTTTAGTAACTTAACGACTTTAGACTACTCTCCAAATGCAAGTTTAAAAAAGGTAATGGAACTAAACTTATGAGTTTAAGTCTAACACCATACATGGCCAACAACTGGTACTACAAGACACTCCTATAGAAGATAATGGTGGTAAAGACTTAACATAAAACTAATATTGTTAAAATAAAGAAAATTATATAAACTAGAAACAAATATATTTTGATTGAAAACATTTAAAAATCAAGCACATTTGTTATTACATTTTTAAATATTTTAGCAACCTTTTAACAATGTGCAGATTCATGTATCATTAAATGTGTAAATAAAATGATGATGAATCTAATACAACTAAAAACCCAGTATGAATTTGTTGTAACTATGAGCCTTTTTTTTAAAAAAGAGTCCCCATGACAAGAAATCGGTGCTTTAGAAACTCAATTTGCTTCTCCCACTCTCTCTTCCCCCAACTGCGTGACTACAGGAGGGGATCCCCTCTGATGAGACCAGTGAACTTTATTTCACTAGATTTTAGAGTAAGTAACTGCACCACATAGAAGAGGCAGATGAAGCCCAGTCATGTCCTATTGAATGGATAGAATACACAATTTTTGGCAGCGTTTTTTGATGGTGTCCTTATGATATAAATAGTCAATTCAATTATGTGAATATCTGAGTAATTTAAATAAAAATACATTGAACATGCAAGCCGCAATGTGTTGTGACCAAAGGGAACTACATTTGTTTATGTGAATTCATGCCAAGGGTGATAGAATTCAATGTAAATTGTACAGGAAACCAACAGATACTAATAATATCTTGTGAGACATCCCACCTCAGTGATTAGAGGAATTCCATATGGAGAGATGGTGAGGCTACAACAACATTGTTGTGAAAACAAACACTTTGAGGATGGTATTCGGGACTTGATGAAATGTGGATAGAAGGACATCCTTTTAGATCAGGCTGAGAGTAGGATATAAATGGTCAAGAGAGGGATACCACTCACACCGAAACCTGGGAGGACCTCTGGAAACACACTCGCACTTGTGACCACTTATAGTTTGAAACATAACGAGGTTTATAAGATTCCTTTTGGATTTTTATTGTGTGATCTCGAACATGCCCCTGGCTACTTATAGAAGAGGTAGTATCATCAGGGATAAAGTCAGTAGAAATTTCCCATCCCATGTTTCAGATAATAATAAAAGTAGTTGGTTGCTTAACCCACCCAATGGTTCTTTATTGGCACAGAATGTAATATGCATACTTTTAAGACTATGGCTCCGGATATAGAAAGGTTTATGAGAATTAGACAAAAACAATTGGTTAAAAATGTCAAATTGTTATATTTGGTGATAGTTGTTGTTATAGTGATCTTCTTGTACAGGAGGACTCTACAAATGGTCATTTTGTATACATGGAATGTGGAATGGTAGTCTTGAAAGATTGATATTGTTTATGATAGTGCATTGGTATGTTTTATAATGTACCCCAATATAGACCTGGGTAGTCACCTAACCTTTCACCTATATCTTACCTTTCATTGTACTACATTACGGGTTTTGGTATTGACCTTTTACCTAGTTTACCTAGTTAGGTGCTGCATAAATGTGTGGTTTTCCTAGAAAACTAGCCTAATTTATTATGTATGAGGATTCTCAGACTCACACCAGGATTACAATCTTCTGCATAATAACTATGTACAAGGGCCATCCCTTTTGTCATCCTCGGCCGAAGTGACACAGCAAGGTAGAACAACTGACGGCACCTTTTGGGCACATAAACTCCATCTCTTTGCTGGGACGAACAGAGGAGAATGACTTCCATGCTGACACTCTGATGCGAGACGCTGAGTTTCCTGCACGCAGACACTTCAGCATGCAGTGGTCTGATATCCCTCACAGGAGACCGTCACTAGACCAAGATTGGGTCCTTCATTCTCTCACACCTGGTAATGGTCTTGTCCTAAAGTGATTCTTGGCTACAAACATACATACATGCTAGGTACATTTAGGTACATCTAGTTAGGGTCTGCATCGTAGGAGTATGCATTATTACTGACATGTATTTATATTCTTGCATATATTCATTGTTTTAGCACTATGGTAAAAATCTACCATCCATGAACTTGTTGGTGCTTATAATCGTTTATATGTGTTTCTGTCTTATGGTTGTTTCAGCACACCTATTTTATGTTAGAATAACACTGGTTCAATAAATGCTTATTGGAAATGTCCCCACCATTTACTCTGTGTATCTCTCTGAGACAAAGTGAGCACAAGTGACTGAGCAAAAAGTTCTGTTCTGTTCCACAATCCCTGATGGGACTGGGTTGTCATGTTTGATAGTTGCCAAAAACGATTCTCCCCATGGTAGGAGTAGTTTACAGTGGCACTGTGAGCTAGCAAGGTAAACAGGCAAACATACCCAGTGTGGTTGTCTGGAATCAGTCTGGAAACCAATCCCACAGTTTATGTTGTCTAAACGCGTCGATCCTACCTAGATTTTTTGGAACTACACAACATTGTGCCACCAATGTTTGTTTGGTTCTTATTTAATGGTCAAATCTGAGTAGTTCAGTCATGCTTTTCTCAGAGACCTCTACTCATATTATTATAGAGACATCTGGAGTTGGAGGGGAAGATCTGCCACAGCTGGGTAGGTATATCTTATGTATTGGCTGTAGGTTTATTCAAACTTGAAGTATAATAGATCCCTATAGTGCAGAAAACCTTATCTCAGTTTCTTTGAAACTCTTTCAACAATGTCTGAAGACTAGAACGCTGCAGCAGCATTACGTGCGAATGCAGCATGGGACACGGAACAAGAAGGTGCTATAAAAATTTTAGAAAATGTCAGAACTGCCCTTACTTTAAAATTAGAAGCATTTGGAGTCACAGCAAAAGGTGGGACTGTAAACTTTGTGATTGAGGCACACGAGTCATACAGGATAGAGGTATTCTATTCATGGGTCAAATTCCCACCAGCAGATGTACGCACAAATACATTTCATTCATACACTGAAGATGAAACACGAGAGGAATATTGTCCATATGAGGGCATTGAAATTTCACTCACCTACCAGGAGCATATAAACTGCTTTATAGGTGCCCTCCCAAACGCAGCAGATACAGTAAGACTCGGTCCACTCAGCAGAGATAGAGCAAATTGGCTGGTTCTAGCGGCATACACACTGCATCCAGACATGGACACAATGCCAATAGCAGACTTCCGGCCACTTCACAAATAAAAAAATACAACTTTACAGAAATCTGGCACAGTTCGTTATGAGAACACTCACACTTCAACCAACAAGGGTTACACCAATAGGACAAATACAAAGAACTGCAACTAAAATAACTCGACAAACACTGAATGCAGTTATGGGTAGAATGCCCACTAAACGCAATCAAATGACATTCTGGATAGCACAGAAAGTCACACAGTTAGAGGCAGTGATCCCACACACAGGCCCTCAAGAAAAACACAGTATGCTAACAAACTGCTTACCACTAAGGTTAGCTTCCCCGATAAAGGATTGTATCTCTTTGGGTATAATTGTTGCTGCCATCTATAACAGAACACATGGTATCCCTTCAATAGTAGTGATACCAGACATTTTAAGACAGATACAGAATGAGTATGGAGCAGAATCTGCTCTGAACTTAGTGGTGAAATTGTTAGGAAATGTTGCCCAGGTATCCACGATTATGTTAGCAAACATAAAAGGGGAGGCGGCAGTGGTGGCAATATACCAACGCTTGAGGGATTTCACTTCTGTACAAAAGGAGCATGAATTACCAAACATTGTCGAAGACACATACGCCGAATTAGGTAGAGATAGTTTGGGAGCTAGAGCAACTAAATCTCAACTTAAGGGTGGACCTGAAAAGATAATACCAAGCAGGCACCTGATCCTTTGAAGGAGAAACTGGATAATAAACAACAAAATAATAGATAGAATAGATGACAATCAATAGGTGGATCTCCTCAGCAGGAGCCCTCCGAAAGGAGGTACAACCTTAGGAATCGTGAGAACATTAAAAAACCTGACAGGAACCAGTATACTGATACACGTTTCTCTTGTTCCTTTGAGGGTTCATCAAAAAACTCTGAGAGGGCAGGATGGTCAGAACACAGATCAGAAGAATCAACAAAGCCCAGAGATACACATTGCACTTCAGACTATAATATCAAAAAAGAAGATAAACCAAAATCAAAACCTCAATTTAAAAAGAGAAAAGGTAGCTGGCCTTAAAGTAAGCAATGCGACGGATACCGAGGACACAATGTCTGAGCGGGGAATGTGCTCTGGCGATGCTGGACAGTGCAGCAGAAGTAACAATAGCTCACCAGAACCTGATGGAATTTCTGGTGACAGTGGCATTGAACAAACATATTGCGGTGGAGAAACCAGATGCTAGGGAAAGTATCCCACACCCGTTATACGAAATAACACTCCAAATGGAGGAGGACAGACCCAGAAAAATTAAAGGTCTCTTTTGGGAGAACCTGACTTTTGGCTATGACATTCTTTTGACTGAAAAAGATTGGCCACCTGAGGTTGTTATGGAGTTTACAAAGGGTGAAACAATAATTTTACGTGCCTTTTCTGACCTCGTTCCAGTATCACTAAAACATTCATATGTGCAGAAGTAGGCGGTAGAACTTCTTCCAGCTTTATATCACAATCATATAGGGTGGGATGCTGAGTTACCACACCATGTATTACCTCTAAAAAATACTCCAACAACACAGAGACAGTACCCAATAAAACAAGAAGCAAAAAAACAAGTCAGGGAAATCTTAGATCAACGAGAACACCAAGGTGTATTAGAGTACTGCACTTCTTCAATGAATATTCCTTTGTTTCCCGTAATGAAGCCTGATAATTCATACCATCTAGTTTTAGACTACAGACATCTGAACACATGCACAAAGACATTTGCAGTACAGAATGCACACAGTGCCATATTTATGAATAGCCTTGTGCGGAAAAAATATAAAATAACACTAGATATCTCAAATTGATTTTTCGGCCAAAATATAATGCCTGAAACCATTTCATAGCATTCTCAGCCCTGGGCTCTTAGCGTCAAGTCCGTTGACTGCCCCAAGGATATAAGAATAGCCCCAGGTTGTTCGCAGCTAGGGTAACAGGGTTACTTCAACATTTTGATGAGGAGGTATTGTCCTATGTCGATGATATTTATTTGATGGATGATGAATTATTGGATCATATGACCAGGGAAAACAACATACTTTTAGGATTCGCCTCTGAGGGCTACAAATTCAACTCTGAAAAATCAAAAATAGCCCACCTCAATATCCTATTCTTGGGACACGAGTTATCAAGTGAAGAGAAAAGCTTAGCAGCTAACTTTTTAGACAAGTGCGCACTGCTCCAACCTCCAAAATCTCAGAGAAATTTACAATCCATATTGGGATTCCTAAATTTTGGCAGAACACACAGTTGAATTACCCAGAAAAAGTAAAACATTTTTACAATATAATCAGACCTGTTTTTTCGATTAGATAATGGACACATGATCACCCGGATATTCTTTGTTTCTAAGAAGGTGACATAATAGCTTCCAAACACCTACACACACGTGTAACTACCACACATCGGGTGATCCGTGTAATCATGGATAAATCAGGGTACACTTAACTAACATTCAATAAAAGCTAAACGGTACCCATAGCATACAAATCACACTTGTAAAAAATTGCTAAAATGCAGTTTGCTTCTAAAGATAAAAAATCTGACAGCAGTACAAACTGCTGCAGTGAGAGAAAGAGCGCTGGCACAGGGGAAATGAATATTTGTCGTAACTCTGGTACGGGCAAGCCAACCAAATGCAAAAGATTTACATCCACAATGGATACAATGGGCTAATTCTCTCACTGTGAGAGATGTTGACTACAAATTTGCATTTACATTAAAAACACAGCATTCCTGCAATACGAACAAGAATATCCTCACCAGAATGAAATAATACCTCTAGATCAATATGAATACATTATTTACGTTGGTGGTACTGCTCAGCCTGCCATATGAAGTAAACAACAATACAGTGCAGCTTGTGCGATTGTACTCACTCAAAGTACTTTATCCGGTTATACATATAACCATAAAAGCATATAACATAAGATTTCATAAACATAGAACCTTTTTACAAAAGATTTCTAAAATGAGACATGTTTCCCTTCTGAACAAACTGTTACAAAACATCCAAGATGATTAACTTACACAATAAAAATATAAAACGTGTTAAAAACTGTTACAGCGAATAAAATTATATCTAAACTCTTTGGTTCTAAGAGGACTGGGTGATAT
Source organism: Lissotriton vulgaris (assembly GCF_964263255.1). Taxonomy (NCBI): domain Eukaryota; kingdom Metazoa; phylum Chordata; class Amphibia; order Caudata; family Salamandridae; genus Lissotriton; species Lissotriton vulgaris. Next base: position 496,507,903 of record NC_141685.1, read on the forward strand.
AGGTTATATATAGTTCATTACATGTTAGGCGCAAAATAGGGGAGTTCCTAAGAGGTAATGTCCATGTCCATTCAATCCTATAAATCTAAACCAGAAAGTAAATCAAATTGGTTGGAAGTGGGAACATTATAGCCACTCAATGCAAGGCCTCTACTGCCCATCGAGTAGTTACTCTCTGCATTTGATCATAGTGATGGGAAGTATGATGTACTAGGGTAAAAGTCTCGCAGTTCCCATGTTACAATAGGGCCGTCTCCTATTTGTGGCTGCCAGGCTTGGAGATATGGGACGACATGTTCATCCCTGAAATTTACTAATACCAAGTCTCCGTTTATATCCTTTGGGAGGGGTCCTAGCCAACCCACCCTTCTAACATTTAATATTCTTCCATCGATGTTAGGTGGCAGGGGTCTATTTTTTGTTAACCAGAACGATACTTTATTTTTTAGTTCCTGTTGCCTTTCGGCTTTTCCATTTGTAAGTACAGGCACTCCAGAGAGGATGCACACAAATGGGGCGGCCTCCGGTGGTAAGTGTATATGGTTAATTTTTCTTGGTATATTGCCTTGGTTAGCAACTGTCCCCTCATGGAATGTAGGTTCTTTGTTCTGCCCTTCTATAGGAGCAGAACTCGGTACTATTACAGGTTTTAAGGTAGCTTTTTGAGTATTTGAAGATGACGTATGTAGGACTAATGGTTGATTTTGGACAGTAATACTATGTGCAGTAGCTTTGGGCGCTTCAGTGGCAGCTAGCGACTGTAATTGCTTGGGTCCTACCATGCTTTTTATGAGTAGCAAATTTGCCTTAGTCATTTCCTCTATACCCGTGAGCCTTTCTCCTAAGCTGTTTATTCTTTCTATCAGCGGGGATATTGTAGATTTAACCAGGTGTTCAATCTGGACCAATAGAGTTGCCTGTGGGGAAAGTGCAGGAGTTTCCAATATTGAATGTGCCTTGGGTGCTTTAGGGGTGGTGGTAGTAGCGAGTGGGGGCTTGAGTACAATTTTTGATGTTTTGCTGAACTCTCCGTGTGTTTAGCCCCATTTCGGTTTCTTTTGACAGAGGTGACCTGAGAAAGCACTATCGTTTGTGTGTTATCTTTTGCTGATAGTAAGAGGGGAGTACCCAGGAGACTTTCGTTTAATTGAGATGGTGTAAGAGACTGGGTAATTGTGTTTACTGTAGGGCTGGTTGGAACGCTAATTTGCCCACTTCCCTGTCCCACAGGAGCGTACATCGTATTACACATCTTGTTCAGATCCTCCAAGAAAGAAAGGTTTTGTGCTGCGTCAAGTGACAGTAGAGGAGATGGCTTACTAGATGTGATATCTATAGAAAGACAACGTTCTGTACTTTCTATTTCACGATCAATGGTCGATGTTGCCCTATTTAAGTAGTGGTCCAATGTCCCCTTTAGGGAGTCCCTCTGGGAGATAGTATTTTTGGGAACCCCCTTACAAGTCATGGTGAACCTGGCTGTTATATATTTAACAGGAGTGCAGCAACAAACACCTAAAATGTTCTTACTAGGCAATGTAGAGTCCTTTAGGGAAGGCCCAGACGTACATATAGATCCCCAGAGTTTTGTTTATTCTCTTTACCTAATTTTTGGCAAAGCCAAGGGGGGTGGCCCGGCCCGGGCTCCTCTGGCCCCGCCCTTGTCCCGGGCTTCTCCCGCGCGCGTCCCGCGCTGCGGACCCTTAGCTCTGTAATAACGGATTGGTGGGAGGGTGGGCGGTCTCGTGCACAGGTGTGACATGCACGGACTCCTGGGAGTTGGAGTCCCGTCCTCGCGTTCTCCTGACCCCGCAGCCACCAGCAGGCAGCAGTTTGCACTTTCTAGTGCGTGCTCCCGATGGCCCAATGCGCTCCCGGTATCAGCAGCCCACTGGGACTTCAGAAGAGGTTTCGGTGATGTTGGAAGCGAAGCGGGAACCGCGCTAGCGGGTTCCACGAGGTGTTTTAACAGTCCGGTGGGAGGGTGGATGGTCTCGTGCACAGGTGTGGCATGCACGGACTCCTGGGAGTTGGAGTCCCGTGCTTGCGTGCTCCTGACCCCGCAGCCACCAGCAGACAGCAGTCTGCACTTTCCAGTGTGTGCTCCCGATGACCCGATGCGCTCCCGGTATCAGCAGCCCCCTGGGACTTCAAAAGAGGCTCCGGTGATGTTGGAAGTGAATTGTAAAGCGAATGTAAAAGGACGTATGCAGGAAGGCAAGTTACATCCTAGCAGTACAAAGATACAGTCTCTAGGAGACTGCATGGCACAGCTGGCAGAATTAAATGCCCTGTTACTGGCACTAATACAAACAGATAGGGAATTCCCCACACTTACAGTATGATATTCATTTTACTATGTCCAGTCTTATAGTGAATATTTTCACTACTGGGGTCAGAATTGGTTTAAAGACTCAAAAGGTTTCAAAATAAAGCACAAATTGCTTTGAGAACAAGAGGCATAGCTGAAAAAAGACTTGCAAAGAGCTCACATGATACACACACTGAGTCATCAATGTGATGGCGTTCACATTGAAGGGAAATAATTGGCTGATGAAGTCACCAAGGCGACTGGTCAAACTGCTACAGTTGCTCCAATCACTTATTATAGAACGAGAAAAACAGACACATAATGGTAGCTGTCATTGCATCACGCAAAAACAGCTCAGCCGTGCCAAAAGGCTTTCCACTCAAGTACTCCTACAAGTGGGAAGCAAAAAATATTCTGTATGCTCAAATTCCAGGAGTGGGAGACAGATTAATACCAAACATGACTCACAGATTAGGTTTAATTCTATCTGCACATGAGGGTCTGGGTTCTGCACTTGCAGGGATTACTGCAACAGTTTCTCTACTGAAACAACGCTATTGGTGGCCAGATTTAACAAAGCATACAAAAGCATTTGTCCTTAAGTGTGGCATCTATCAGCAGATGAAGGGTTCCACCATAGCATATCCAGTGCACACACCACTAATATCAGATAGACCACCCGCTTGTGTCTATTTGGACCACTTGGGCTCCTTACAATCTGATGGGGCTTACAAGAACATCTTTGTGCCAGTGGATTCATGCTCTAAATTCCTTTGGGTTTAGCCTCAGTGCTTAGCTGATGCTCAAACTGTTATAAAGGATTTGTGAGTCTTCAAAGGGACATACGCAATTAGCACATTACATTATGACCGTGACCCAGTGTTTAGCTCTAGGGCTTGCAAGGAAGCCATGGGACGGTTGGGTGTAGCACTGTGGTACTCTTCATTGTATCATCCTGAGAGAAATTTGATTGTGGTGTGGAAAAACCAGGACTTAAAGCTCTCATTAACAGCAAGGGTATTAGGCTTGGGTGGTAGTTGGGTCAATTACCTATATGGGGTCCAGAGGGCATGTAATAACATGCCAAGAAGTTCCCTAGGAGGCATCACTACTTACAGGGTCCTATTTGGGACGAGAATGTGGGTACCTGACCTCAATTGTGGCAGCACACTGGCGGATAAAAAACCATTTAACCTCAATAAAAGTTTGGGTGGAACCCAATGAATTCCAGGCACTACAAGGCAATGTCCAATTTAAACGCACCACCACTGTGACAACAAGACCTGCCTGGATCCCAAAAGTCAGGGATTTGGTCAGAGAAAAGATTGTGAACAAGAAAGAATTTGGGCTGTCTAACAGAAAGCCTGTACCTGTCCTCGCTGTTGAAGGAACAAGAACAGTACTTCTTCAGCCTCTTGCCGGCAAGAAAGAAAAGAGATTCATCTCCATTGATCTGATCAAACCACACTATGTGGCCGATACTGAATAGCAGGCTGCGTGGGCTCCTGGATAGCTGCTGATCTCCTCTTGCTACCCTATAGGAGGTTCAGACAGAAAAACTGATAACATTTGAAGAGTCTTCTATACGTAGTGTTGGAATTAGTAGCTATGAAATGAAACTCGTTCCTATTAACCTTGAACATCAAAACACAAACAAGACACAGATAGAAATTCGGCCATCTACATCAATATGCCTCTACCGGAGACTTCTGCAAGATCAACAAAACCTGCTGAGCAACCATAAATCGAACTTCATCTGGCTACTTCATTGATTTCAACACCTTCATAACTTCTACATTTGGCTGAAAAAGACATAGCTAGTCACTCTCAGCATGGCTGCAGCTCTGGATAATAACTCGAGCACTGTTCCTACTCTTCTGGATAGGTTTAGTGACTGTCTTTTTCTTAGTCATGAACGGACACTATCTCCCAAATGCTCCACAGCATCACATGTGAACTTGGTATTGAAACCTCATACGTCATCTCATTGTAAACAGAGAGACATGTCCTATATGAACATTATGGCAGTTCCAGCTCCTGATGAAATAGTTTGGGACACAGTTTCACATGATGTATTTGGTTCCAATGAACATTTGAGAATACCACATGTATTTAACATTTCTTTAAATTATATCATCACCTCAAGTACATACTCTGATGATTGGGATTTTAAAACTGTAAATAGTATGCTGTCTGATTTAGAACTGCCTGCATCACTTATGAAAAGTGAAATGTTTGAAGACTCATCTGATTTTGACACCATGTATTGTTACCAACACAATGGCCATCATTTTTTGTATAGAACAAGTGCACCATATAATGTTTTCACATACCACCAATGGAAACATTGCCAATACCACCAAAAAGGTAGTTCACAAACGTTGACACAACAGTTTGCTTATTTTTCTGGGCTTAATACATCAGATCCATGCTCATATTATTATAAGCTTGCAACTACATCTGTAAAGAAAAGTATGCTTACTAACACAAAACAGATATACTCTGCATCCTTTATTGCCGAACTGTCTGAACAGGGTTTTGACTTATGGAAAGATACTTTTGACATAAAATCAGACTGAGGTACTAAGGAATGGCAGTTTCTGGAAACTGAGGCTCTATTTAGAGCATGCCTCATACCACAACAAATTATCTTCCAGAACGACACTGGGTTAGCCAAGATTAAGCACTTGAACACACTTGTGTTCCCTCGCTTTCACACTTTGAGGCAGGGCAAAACTATACAGAAAATGGTGACGATACACTAGATGGCATCATGCATGGCGTTTCATACAATACAAAAGACCTCAATTGGAAGGGATGGTTGGTTTGACCTATAGTCACAAATAGGTGTCAGTTACAATTCAGAGGTACCACCGAAGGGTTTAGTATCCAAAGGCCCACCTTATGATATGAACACTGAGAATCTCTGGAAGTGGTGACATCATACTTAAAACTTAAATTAGCTAACATTGGCCCCCACCTTGGCGCGAGATTAGCGTCGCCCAAGGCTTATTTACTTTTGCCTACTGGACATCGTGATGCCGATTCCAGGCGCATTTCAGGCGCCATCTTGGACTGGGGAAGGCTGGCGGTCTAGCTGATTGCTGGTTCCGCCCTCTCTTCTCCCACTCCTATGGCGGATATAAACAACAGGCTCTCCCGTCCGCGCAGCGGGCGGGCGCAGCGGGCGCGCCGGCGGCGCGCCAAAGGCGCGCCAAAGGCGGGCCCGTCTGCGCCCGTCTGCGCCTGGTCCGGGCCGAGGGCCAGTCCCCCTGGTCATTCTGACCCGTGTGACCCAGATCACCCCGGTCCATATACGCCGAATATGCTTAGGGGTCTACGGCCTCCAATACATCAGTCTTGTATTCTATTAGACCCGATACATCTTGAAGTGGGCTCTCCCCAAATCTGCCCCTGCTGCCAACTGCAGATACCTCTCCCTCACAAATCTTGTCCAAATAAACCCAAGACTCATCCCTCCAAACCTTTTCAATTTGCACTTATAAACGTCCGCTCGCTGGGAAAACATCGCCAGGACATATCCGACCTAATGGAAGATAACAACCTAGACATGCTGTTCATGACAGAAACGTGGATGGACAATTCATCCGACACAGATATTGTCATTGCGGTCCCAATGGGATTCTCTATCCACAGATTGGATCGACCACGTGGGAGAGGTGGGGGGATTGCTTTTGTTGTACGTGATTCCTTCACGGTTAGAACCGATGCTATCCCCTTGCCATCATGTGAAGCTTTGCAATTCTCTATCAAATTGACCCCCTCTGATAATATATAGTTCATTACATGTTAGGCACAAAATAGGGGAGTTCCTAAGAGGTAATGTCCATGTCCATTCAATCCTATAAATCTAAACCAGAAAGTAAATCAAATTGGTTGGAAGTGGGAACATTATAGCCACTCAATGCAAGGCCTCTACTGCCCATCGAGTAGTTACTCTCTGCATTTGATCATAGTGATGGGAAGTATGATGTACTAGGGTAAAAGTCTCGCAGCTCCCATGTTACAATAGGGCCGTCTCCTATTTGTGGCTGCCAGGCTTGGAGATATGGGACGACATGTTCATCCCTGAAATTTACTAATACCAAGTCTCCGTTTATATCCTTTGGGAGGGGATCTAGCCAACCCACCCTTCTAACATTTAATATTCTTCCATCGATGTTAGGTGGCAGGGGTCTATTTTTTGTTAACCAGAACGATACTTTATTTTTTAGTTCCTGTTGCCTTTCGGCTTTTCCATTTGTAAGTACAGGCACTCCAGAGAGGATGCACACAAATGGGGCGGCCTCCGGTGGTAAGTGTATATGGTTAATTTTTCTTGGTATATTGCCTTGGTTAGCAACTGTCCCCTCATGGAATGTAGGTTCTTTGTTCTGCCCTTCTATAGGAGCAGAACTCGGTATTATTGCAGGTTTTAAGGTAGCTTTTTGAGTATTTGAAGATGACGTATGTAGGACTAATGGTTGATTTTGGACAGTAATACTATGTGCAGTAGCTTTGGGCGCTTCAGTGGCAGCTAGCGACTGTAATTGCTTGGGTCCTACCATGCTTTTTATGAGTAGCAAATTTGCCTTAGTCATTTCCTCTATACCCGTGAGCCTTTCTCCTAAGCTGTTTATTCTTTCTATCAGCGGGGATATTGTAGATTTAACCAGGTGTTCAATCTGGACCAATAGAGTTGCCTGTGGGGAAAGTGCAGGAGTTTCCAATATTGAATGTGCCTTGGGTGCTTTAGGGGTGGTGGTAGTAGCGAGTGGGGGCTTGAGTACAATTTTTGATGTTTTGCTGAACTCTCCGTGTGTTTAGCCCCATTTCGGTTTCTTTTGACAGAGGAGACCTGAGAAAGCACTACCGTTTGTGTGTTATCTTTTGCTGATAGTAAGAGGGGAGTACCCAGGAGACTTTCGTTTAATTGAGATGGTGTACTAGACTGGGTAATTGTGTTTACTGTAGGGCTGGTTGGAACGCTAATTTGCCCACTTCCCTGTCCCACAGGAGCGTACATCGTATTACACATCTTGTTCAGATCCTCCAAGAAAGAAAGGTTTTGTGCTGCGTCAAGTGACAGTAGAGGAGATGGCTTACTAGATGTGATATCTATAGAAAGACAACGTTCTGTACTTTCTATTTCACGATCAATGGTCGATGTTGCCCTATTTAAGTAGTGGTCCAATGTCCCCTTTAGGGAGTCCCTCTGGGAGATAGTATTTTTGGGAACCCCCTTACAAGTCATGGTGAACCTGGCTGTTATATATTTAACAGGAGTGCAGCAACAAACACCTAAAATGTTCTTACTAGGCAATGTAGAGTCCTTTAGGGAAGGCCCAGACGTACATATAGATCCCCAGAGTTTTGTTTATTCTCTTTACCTAATTTTTGGCAAAGCCAAGGGGGGTGGCCCGGCCCGGGCTCCTCTGGCCCCTGATGGCCACAGATGGCCCCGCCCTTGTCCCGGGCTTCTCCCGCGCGCGTGGACGCGCGCGTCCCGCGCTGCGGACCCTTAGCTCTGTAATAACGGATTGGTGGGAGGGTGGGCGGTCTCGTGCACAGGTGTGACATGCACGGACTCCTGGGAGTTGGAGTCCCGTGCTCGCGTGCTCCTGACCCCGCAGCCACCAGCAGGCAGCAGTTTGCACTTTCTAGTGCGTGCTCCCGATGGCCCAATGCGCTCCCGGTATCAGCAGCCCACTGGGACTTCAGAAGAGGTTTCGGTGATGTTGGAAGCGAAGCGGGAACCGCGCTACCGGGTTCCACGAGGTGTTTTAACAGTCCGGTGGGAGGGTGGATGGTCTCGTGCACAGGTGTGGCATGCACGGACTCCTGGGAGTTGGAGTCCCGTGCTTGCGTGCTCCTGACCCCGCAGCCACCAGCAGACAGCAGTTTGCACTTTCCAGTGTGTGCTCCCGATGACCCGATGCGCTCCCGGTATCAGCAGCCCCCTGGGACTTCAAAAGAGGCTCCGGTGATGTTGGAAGTGAAGCGGGACCCGCGCCAGTGGGTTCCGCGAGGCGTTTTAACAGCCCGGTGGGAAGATGGGCGGTCTCGTGCACAGGTGTGGCATGCACGGACTTCTGGGAGTTGGAGTCCCGTGCTCGCGTGCTCCTGACCACGCAGCCACCAGCAGAGAGCAGTTTGCACTTTCCAGTGTGTGCTCCCGATGACCCGATGCGCTCCCGGTATCAGCAGCCCCCTGGGACTTCAAAAGAGGCTCCGGTGATGTTGGAAGTGAATTGTAAAGCGAATGTAAAAGGACGCATGCAGGAAGGCAAGTTACATCCTAGCAGTACAAAGATACAGTCTCTAGGAGACTGCATGGCACAGCTGGCAGAATTAAATGCCCTGTTACTGGCACTAATACAAACAGATAGGGAATTCCCCACACTTACAGTATGATATTCATTTTACTATGTCCAGTCTTATAGTGAATATTTTCACTACTGGGGTCAGAATTGGTTTAAAGACTCAAAAGGTTTCAAAATAAAGCACAAATTGCTTTGAGAACAAGAGGCATAGCTGAAAAAAGACTTGCAAAGAGCTCACATGATACACACACTGAGTCATCAATGTGATGGCGTTCACATTGAAGGGAAATAATTGGCTGATGAAGTCACCAAGGCGACTGGTCAAACTGCTACAGTTGCTCCAATCACTTATTATAGAACGAGAAAAACAGACACATAATGGTAGCTGTCATTGCATCACGCAAAAACAGCTCAGCCGTGCCAAAAGGCTTTCCACTCAAGTACTCCTACAAGTGGGAAGCAAAAAATATTCTGTATGCTCAAATTCCAGGAGTGGGAGACAGATTAATACCAAACATGACTCACAGATTAGGTTTAATTCTAGCTGCACATGAGGGTCTGGGTGCTGCACTTGCAGGGATTACTGCAACAGTTTCTCTACTGAAACAACGCTATTGGTGGCCAGATTTAACAAAGCATACAAAAGCATTTGTCCTTAAGTGTGGCATCTATCAGCAGATGAAGGGTTCCACCATAGCATATCCAGTGCAAACACCACTAATATCAGATAGACCACCCGCTTGTGTCTATTTGGACCACTTGGGCTCCTTACAATCTGATGGGGCTTACAAGAACATCTTTGTGCCAGTGGATTCATGCTCTAAATTCCTTTGGGTTTAGCCTCAGTGCTTAGCTGATGCTCAAACTGTTATAAAGGATTTGTGAGTCTTCAAAGGGACATACGCAATTAGCACATTACATTATGACCGTGACCCAGTGTTTAGCTCTAGGGCTTGCAAGGAAGCCATGGGACGGTTGGGTGTAGCACTGTGGTACTCTTCTCTGTATCATCCTGAGAGATTTTTGATTGTGGTGTGGAAAAACCGGGACTTAAAGCTCTCCTTAACAGCAAGGGTATTAGGCTTGGGTGGTAGTTGGGTCAATTACCTATATGGGGTCCAGAGGGCATGTAATAACATGCCAAGAAGTTCCCTAGGAGGCATCACTACTTACAGGGTCCTATTTGGGACGAGAATGTGGGTACCTGACCTCAATTGTGGCAGCACACTGGCGGATAAAAAACCATTTAACCTCAATAAAAGTTTGGGTGGAACCCAATGAATTCCAGGCACTACAAGGCAATGTCCAATTTAAACGCACCACCACTGTGACAACAAGACCTGCCTGGATCCCAAAAGTCAGGGATTTGGTCAGAGAAAAGATTGTGAACAAGAAAGAATTTGGGCTGTCTAACAGAAAGCCTGTACCTGTCCTCGCTGTTGAAGGAACAAGAACAGTACTTCTTCAGCCTCTTGCCGGCAAGAAAGAAAAGAGATTCATCTCCATTGATCTGATCAAACCACACTATGTGGCCGATACTGAATAGCAGGCTGCGTGGGCTCCTGGATAGCTGCTGATCTCCTCTTGCTACCCTACAGGAGGTTCAGACAGAAAAACTGATAACATTTGAAGAGTCTTCTATACGTAGTGTTGGAATTAGTAGCTATGAAATGAAACTCGTTCCTATTAACCTTGAACATCAAAAGACAAACAAGACACAGATATAAATTCGGCCATCTACATCAATATGCCTCTACCGGAGACTTCTGCAAGATCAACAAAACCTGCTGAGCAACCATAAATCGAACTTCATCTGGCTACTTCATTGATTTCAACACCTTCATAACTTCTACATTTGGCTGAAAAAGACATAGCTAGTCACTCTCAGCATGGCTGCCGCTCTGGATAATAACTCGAGCACTGTTCCTACTCTTCTGGATAGGTTTAGTGACTGTCTTTTTCTTAGTCATGAACGGACACTATCTCCCAAACGCTCCACAGCATCACATGTGAACTTGGTATTGAAACCTCATACGTTATCTCATTGTAAACAGAGAGACATGTCCTATATGAACATTATGGCAGTTCCAGCTCCTGATGAAATAGTTTGGGACACAGTTTCACATGATGTATTTGGTTCCAATGAACATTTGAGAATACCACATGTATTTAAAATTTCTTTAAATTATATCATCACCTTAAGTACATACTCTGATGATTGGGATTTTAAAACTGTAAATAGTATGCTGTCTGATTTAGGACTGCCTGCATCACTTATGAAAAGTGAAATGTTTGAAGACTCATCTGATTTTGACACCATGTATTGTTACCAACACGATGGCCATCATTTTTTGTATAGAACAAGTGCACCATATAATGTTTTCACATACCACCAATGGAAACATTGCCAATACCACCAAAAAGGTAGTTCACAAACGTTGACACAACAGTTTGCTTATTTTTCTGGGCTTAATACATCAGATCCATGCTCATATTATTATAAGCTTGCAACTACATCTGTAAAGAAAAGTATGCTTACTAACACAAAACAGATATACTCTGCATCCTTTATTGCCGAACTGTCTGAACAGGGTTTTGACTTATGGAAAGATACTTTTGACATAAAATCAGACTGAGGTACTAAGGAATGGCAGTTTCTGGAAACTGAGGCTCTATTTAGAGCATGCCTCATACCACAACAAATTATCTTCCAGAACGACACTGGGTTAGCCAAGATTAAGCACTTGAACACACTTGTGTTCCCTCGCTTTCACACTTTGAGGCAGGGCAAAACTATACAGAAAATGGTGACGATACACTAGATGGCATCATGCATGGCGTTTCATACAATACAAAAGACCTCAATTGGAAGGGATGGTTGGTTTGACCTATAGTCACAAATAGGTGTCAGTTACAATTCAGAGGTACCACCGAAGGGTTTAGTATCCAAAGGCCCACCTTATGATATGAACACTGAGAATCTCTGGAAGTGGTGACATCATACTTAAAACTTAAATTAGCTAACATTGGCCCCCACCTTGGCGCGAGATTAGCGTCGCCCAAGGCTTATTTACTTTCGCCTACTGGACATCGCGACGCCGATTCCAGGCGCATTTCAGGCGCCATCTTGGACTGGGGAAGGCTGGCGGTCTAGCTGCTCGCTGGTTCGGCCCTCTCTTCTCCCACTCCTATGGCGGATATAAACAACAGGCTCTCCCGTCCGCGCGCCGAAGGCGCGCCAAAGGCGGGCCCGTCTGCGCCCGTCCGCGCCTGGCCCGGGCCGAGGGCCAGTCCCCCTGGTCATTCTGACCCATGTGACCCAGATCACCCCGGTCCATATACGCCGAATATGCTTAGGGGTCTACGGCCTCCAATACATCAGTCTTGTATTCTATTAGGCCCGATACATCTTGAAGTGGGCTCTCCCCAAATCTGCCCCTGCTGCCAACTGCAGATACCTCTCCCTCACAAATCTTGTCCAAATAAACCCAAGACTCGTCCCTCCAAACCTTTTCAATTTGCACTTATAAACGTCCGCTCGCTGGGAAAACATCGCCAGGACATATCCGACCTAATGGAAGATAACAACCTAGACATGCTGTTCATGACAGAAACGTGGATGGACAATTCATCCGACACAGATATTGTCATTGCGGTCCCAATGGGATTCTCTATCCACAGATTGGATCGACCACGTGGGAGAGGTGGGGGGATTGCTTTTGTTGTACGTGATTCCTTCACGGTTAGAACCGATGCAATCCCCTTGCCATCATGTGAAGCTTTGCAATTCTCTATCAAATTGACCCCCTCTGATAATTTTAAAGGGATCCTTCTGTACCGTCCCCCGGGATCAAGAACAGGATTTATCACTGAGCTAAGATCCATCTTGGAATCATTCGCTCTTGACAGCTCCTTTACTGTCCTTGGAGATTTTAATTTCCATTTTGATAAACCTGAAGATAAGGACACTGCTATGTTCCTTGGGGATATGACTACTTTTGGTCTATCTCTTATGGTCAAATCTCCTACGCATGATAGGGGTCACACCCTGGATGGCATCTTTTCCAATTCCAATGACCTCCATGTAACACAAACCTTTCCGGCCACTTGGTCAGACCATTATGTTATCATGGCATCCCTCAACCCTCATCAATTAGCTGTCCCCCCGAAACCCACCAACACAAATCAAACTTTCAAGGCATGGAACGATATAGACAGCTCCAGCTTTAAAACCTCTTTAGTAGCCTCCATGCCTTCCTTTTCACAAGACCCAAACACAGCCACCTCTCAATTCTATGACTGGGTTGATGCAGCTGCATCCTCGCTGGTTCCCACTAAGCAACTATCCCGTAATAGATCTACTCCCTCAGCCCCTTGGTACTCAGCTGCCTTAAGACAGCAGAAACAACAATGCAGGCAGAAAGAAAGGCTTTGGCGGAAAGACTATGCCGAAGAGGCTAAAACCAAATATAAGGAAACGGTAGCCAAATACAAACAAATGATTGATGAAGCCAAGAAATCATTTTTCAGTCACAAAATAGAAACTGCAAAAAACTCACATAAAATTTTGTATGAGACCGCAAAACAGCTAGCTTGTCACTCCCCCAACCTGACCCCACCCCCATCTCAACTTCTTTGTAACACATTGGCCAACTTCTTCTTCAGCAAAGTTAATGATATATATTCTGCATTTGCCACCAAAATTAAAAACTCTTCCGAGATTGCACTTAATACACTTACTGGTCCCACGCTCACTCAATTTGCTGAAATTTCAGAAGCTCAGGCTATGGACATAATTACTACCATCAGATCAGGCTCAGCACTTGATCCCTGTCCTTTCAAAGTCCTATTGCCAGTCTTAGATGAGATTACTCCGGCCATATCCTCCACATACAATGCCATGTTTAAAACAGGTATCTACCCTGAAAGTTTAAAAAAAACCATTATAAAACCTCTGTTAAAGAAACCACATTTGGATAAGGACGAACCTAAAAGCTACCGACCTATAGCCAACTTACCAGTCCTGGCCAAAATAGCCGAAAAAGCTATGAATAAACAACTTTCCGCTTTTTTGGAACAACACCAGCTACTTGATGAAACTCAGTTTGGGTTCCGCCAGTGTCATGGGACAGAGACAGCTCTGATTAAAGCAGCTGATGACATCAGACTCATCCATGACACTGGGGGTACAGCAGTCCTGATACTACTTGATCTATCTGCAGCCTTCGACACGGTCGATCATACCACCTTGATTGACCGTGTCGAGGGCCTGGGTGTACAAGGTACTGCCAGCAAACTTCTGGCCTCCTTTTTGGCTGATAGAACTCAGGTAGTTACAACTGGACCATTTCATTCGTCCACCATGTCACTGCCATGTGGAGTACCTCAGGGCTCATCCCTAAGCCCGACACTTTTTAACATCTACGTGTCGGGCTTAGCCAATGTCATTCGGGCTTATGGGATGAGCCTCACGTCCTACGCAGATGACACCCAGCTGGTTCTAGCCATCAAGAACAATGGCTTTAAAGTAGCAGATGACCTCAGGGCTAGAAAGTAGACAATACCTCTGTGCGGGCCTATATTTCTTTCAACAACGAGTATATCAGAGCAATTTTTTAAAAAGATGCCAGCGAGAAACTATAAGGTATTATTCAAACATTTATTTGGCTATTTTTCATTTTCAACATTTTTCTACATTTGATAAGAAGACATTTGTGCAAAAAGTACAGTACGTTATCATTATATGAAACACATTTTACATACAAATTTTAGTAGTGGTTATCCTATCAGAGGCAGGGACCTCTGTCCAGAACCCCCGGATGCGGCATCAGCATTTCATTAATAAGAGGCTGTAGACATACGTATCAAATTCACACTTATTGTTGAACCACACTACCGGAGGTACCGTTTCTGTGACTGCTATGATAAAAATCAGCCAAAACCGCCACACAGAAGTCCCCTAACTGGCTCAAAATTAAAGATAATTAATATGAGCGTATTTTGGACACTAAGCTAACGCCTTATAGAAACCAAAAAGTCTGCCTTCAATGACACGCCTAGATCTTAATCTTCATAGAATTTTGTACCAAGCCCTCACTTTTTAAATATATTGTACTAGTTATTTGTCTGTCCTTTGTCTTCGGCCCTGAGGAAGGTGACTTTCACCGAAACGTACGTCGGCCTACCATCTATAATCCAGGATACCATCTGGTTAATTCCATCATAACCAGCAAGAACCACACCATCTAGGTTCTCAAACGTATCATACTAAGTACACCTCTGAGCCAACACCAGTGTTATTTCAATGTCTTGCACCACTATGTCTATGTGTCTAGGTTGTTAGATTTGTATCTCTTACCTTTTAGAATTAGTATGAATGATGTATGAGTCTGCGTTGTATGGGTACCAGGACAAACTGTTACTAGAGGGCACCTTATGAACGATAGGATAACCACTACTAAAATTTGTATGTAAAATGTGTTTCATATAATGATAACGTACTGTACTTTTTGCACAAATGTCTTCTTATCAAATGTAGAAAAATGTTGAAAATGAAAAAATAGCCAAATAAATGTTTGAATAATACCTTATAGTTTCTCGCTGGCATCTTTTTAAAAAATTGCTCTGATATACTCGTTGTTGAAAGAAATATAGGCCCGCACAGAGGTATTGTCTACTTTCTTGCTTGGTTTATCTCCCCCCTCTGGGCCTTAAAGTATTTGGGAGAACTCTCTTTCCTTATTGATGACCTCAGGGCTGGCATGATGGCAATAGGGAGTTGGATGGCCTCCAATTGCTTAAAGTTAAACTCGGATAAAACAGAGGTAGTCATCTTTGGACAACTAACACCTGAATGGTCATCCAATTGGTGGCCTTCCTCCTTAGGCTCTCCCCCCGAGCCTGTCAGCAAAGTGAGGAATCTGGGAGTCATCTTTGATGACTGCCTCACGTTCCACCCACATGCCAACCAGATTACCTCTTCAGCCTTTTACAAACTGAAGCTTATCAAAAAAATCCTCCCTTTTCTACCTGATAAAGCTGGTAAAACTCTTGTCACCTCCCTTGTGCTGTCTACCTTGGACTATTGCAATGCCCTGTTCCTCAATGCACAGGAAGGAGTCTTGAATAAATTGCAAACAATACAAAACTCTGCTGCGAGGCTTTTGGGAAATATCCCTAAACATCACTCTGCCTCTAAAACCATCAAAGAGCTGCATTGGTTATCCATTAAAAACAGGATAAAGTTCAAGACCCTGTGCATTGTGTATAAAGCGTTGCATAACCAAGGACCAGCACATCTCACCCGCAATCTGACCCCTTATCGTCCGTTCAGAAAATTACGTTCATCTTGTTCAGGAGATCTAGTTATACCCCGCACAAAAACGGTCTCATGGGGCGATAGAAGATTCCTGGTATCAGCCCCCAAGTTGTGGAACACTCTGCCACCAATGATTAAAGCCATTCCATCTTTATGGTCTTTTCGTAAACAACTTAAGACCTGGCTCTTTAATCAATAAATCATCCATAGTTTCCTCAGGGTAAATATTCAGATACTTAGCGCCGAGACGCCCACGGGCCATTGCATGCGCTCTACAAATATCAAAAATAAATAAATAATAAATAAATACATTGTTGGGAAGTTATGCCTCGAATGACTAAGAACCTCAACACTGTCACAGGTCAAACAACACTTGTCCTTACCTTACTCTCAGATGACATAGATATTAGGGATTTTTTGCTAGGTCCCTAAAAGCCACGTCAAAAATGCTTCCTAGAAGCTGCCTATAACAAAATTTGGAAGATCTCTCAACAAGAAGCTGCAGAAAGATTGCGTGAAAATGACAGAGTTAACTTAGAAAAGGCTTTGGCTGTGGTTGACAATGGTATGAACACAATGATATCCAGGATTTATTCACTGTGCAACATTGTATCTTCTGATATAGATGTAATGGAACAGGATCTGTCAATCTTACAAAACGGACAGTCACAGTTACGATTCATTCTAATATTAAGCTGGACGCTACAATCTTTGTGCTCTGGTCATGTGCCCTGGCGTTATGTTACCCATACATCTCTATCCTCCACATATAATCAATCAGAGAGACAAAACAGAATGGTACAAAGAGATAAAAAATACCCAATGCTTTCATGACTATATAACATCGCCAATAACAGTATTCCAATTTCAATATTGCCTAGGACACCACCAGTTAAGCAGATATGAAGCAATGGGTAAGGACTTCATTCATGAATCTTGGGAATTACCATATAGATTTAGATGCAGGAATGGAGGCACTGAAGTATTCCTCAGCGGTACAAACTGCAAGACTGACTTCATTACTTGGGTCTCTACTATGCTAGGGTATTAAGCTTCACAGGCTTACAACTGTTCCGATACAAACTCATTCTGTCTCTTAAAGGGTTCCCCGGCTGCTGTGATTAATCCAGTGTTCAAGCTGCTCTCAAATGAGAGTCACTTAATTCTGAATGATCAAGGTTGTTGCGGGATGCTTCCAGGCATCGCATATCTGGTCACAGTAAATTCCAAATTTACTTGTTGTATGCAAGTATTGTTTCCACCGACCCACAAAGTCACAGAGGCACCGGTATGGCCTTGATTGAATGTTTCCTTTATATAGTTTGATACTCTGTGCCGAATGAAGCCATGCTTTTACTTAAAGATGTGCCCTTAGCCTCGGCCCGGGAAACTTTTGATCTTCAGGTTAAAAGTCCTCAGCTGAGATACAGGCACTGGTATGCACTAATTGCCCCTTTGAAGAACCGGGTTTTAGAACCCAGCAGCGCCAGGCATAACGCTTGATGTCTTTGAATTCCCCTGCCTCGGCAAACAGAGACACGGGACACTTCTTGATGACGTCAAAGACCAAGTTTATTGGCTGCAACCAGGAACAGAGGTCTACGAAGGACAACACGGGTGGTTCGCTAGAGACTGCACAAATTCAATGAGCGGAGCATGGTCTTTTATGCCAAAAATCACATTCCAGGCTAGCATCGATTACGTACAAACTGACCAATAGAAACATGGCATTTCAAAAGTAGCGCATGACGACAATCCCACTTTCCGTTGTCCAGCCCACCAGAAATGACCAAGCACATTCCAATATCCTGTTCAATCAGGCCGGACAAACCCATTATAAAACCTCAACCCAAATCAGTGATTAAGCCATAAAGGAAGGAACAGAAACAGATGAGAAGCAAGATATAAGGGTGGGTGCAGTGTACCATAAACTCAGCAATGTCCTGCTCTTTGATCTTTATCTGACCAGCTGCTTAACAAGGAACTGGCTCAGCGAGGTCAGCCTGGGGCAAGGGAGTCAGTTCGGCCAGGTCACACAGAAGTCAGCTAAGGTGTACGTGTCCCAAGGACTCGTTCGGCCGTAGTCATCGGCCTATGTGAGGGCAACCACACAAAATGGCTGCCGTACACAAAATGGAACCCGAGGGTTCAAACGAAATCTCTGAATATGTAGTGTTCTCATTGATCGATTATTACGGAAACACTCGTACACACCGCACTCGTGATTTGCGGTCCGCTGATACCAAAATCGTCTATATCCGACGACCTTTATTGCACGGGTTCAGAATCTACGAACCACGGACCCACGAACTATGGAACCACAAACCCTCTTTTTGCCCTTACATAGGCAATAATCTCAAACCCATGTCAGTCTGAATCTAGGTCTATATTCATCAGATCATCGATATGTTACTGTAGCATCATCCTAGTACTTAGTACCTCTCTCTGGACAGGTCTCCTCGCACACGAAGTAGCATAAAGGCCACAAATAGCAGGAGCACACTGTACACAGAGACAGAACAGGAAAAGGATAGCTAAGATCATCCCAATGACCATCAGCATCTTCCATCCCCACGTGGATATCAATCCCCAAAACCATCCCATCAACGACCAATCTCCCTTGTATATATGTACAGAGTCGGAGATCTTATGTAGTCTGGAAATGGCCTGGTAGACTGTCGGAGCGTTGTCTGGAATGAAAACGCAGCAGCTCGATTGAATCAGTTTACACACTCCACCTCTGTCTGCAAGTATGACATCAAGAGCAACTCTATTCTGAAGTGTCATAAGTCGATCCGACTGGAGCTCAGCAGTCAGGTTACTAAGGGCACTGGCAGTTTCGACTATGGTGGACTCAACCACTCTTGTCAACTGGCGAATGTTCCTGCTGTTAGCCATCGGTCCCCAGAACGGCAGAAAACCCTTAAAGAAATCTCCCAACTCTTGCCAACTCTTGCC
Organism: Lissotriton vulgaris; assembly: GCF_964263255.1. Classification (NCBI taxonomy): domain Eukaryota; kingdom Metazoa; phylum Chordata; class Amphibia; order Caudata; family Salamandridae; genus Lissotriton; species Lissotriton vulgaris. Next base: position 496,526,813 of record NC_141685.1, read on the forward strand.
CTGCGGTATCTTCCTTGCTGAAGACACCTCTAGCAACTCTCATCTTATGGTAATCTGCCGCAGCTGTGTGGTAAATAAAGTTTACCTATGCGGAATTTCTATGCGGTAAAGTTCAATAAGAATAACTCAATCAAAAATGAGAGGCAGAGTCCGTGGCATCTGAGTTGGTAAGGGTTTTATTCCATAAAATGGAATTGGTTCGAACCAGGTATCATGTTCCATCACCACGAAGGTTCAGGAAGGGATAGACAATGCTTTATTAACAGAGTACAATATATATAGTCAATGCATACAATGGTGATGGATACAGAAGGCGTAACAGCTGAGAGAAAAGAGATAAGAACACATGTACGTAACAGAAGGCGTGCACGGGGGCGTACACGGAGGGGTGTGCTAGACAACGTCACATGAGAGTGTCACAGGTGGGTGGATCCATAGAGGAATCCTGCAGTGTCAGCAGAAATATATGGCAGAGATGCGCGAGCAGCAGCATGACGTGTGATTGACGTGGAACTGGAGGGTGAAGGGGACTTGACATTTAGCACCATATGTGGAGACAGAAGTCTGGCGTGTCAGAACAACCTAAACCCAAATCATATCTGATATCTAGTGTTTGAGGAACTGTATTATCTAGAAGGAAAGGTCTCTCGGGCAGAGGCTATTCTATACTGACTGCTAGTGCGTGCATATGTGTCTACGTGTCTACGTGTAATGCGAGGGGGCCATGGGCCTACCATGGTAACGGGAGCAATGAATTACTTGCACGGAGACAGAAAGACCGGGCCCTTTGCTCTGCAGCTGGGGAGATGTTTTCCTAATTCACTAGACAGGAATGTATTTTCGAGGAGCGGAGCAGATAACTTGAAGGCTGAATTGTCTTGGCAGGCAAGCAGGCCGAGCCGGGCACCGCTCGCCGCACAGGGAGTAGGGTAAGGGTCATGGATGCAGATCCAGGCTGCAGCTTTCAGAGGCAGAAGGCAGAAAAGGCTCGATGGCAGAAATCAGGGCCTAGCTCGCCAGAGCCAGGGAAACGTGAAAGTGCACCATGTAAAGACGGTGGCACGGCATACTTAGGAACTGAATATTCGACCCATTCATGGTGGATCTGAAAGAGGACATGTTAACGTTGGACGCAAATGTATTTGCGTCTTCATAGCTGGTTGTGGAGGGAACATACATGTACTTGAAGCACGTACATGGAGCCGTTGGGGTCTACGTTAGGGGACACAATTGACCATAAAAATTCATATTACCTCATTCCCTCCTTGTCCCCTACGGACCCTTCATGATATATCGATCTTCATTAATCCGTCAATTTGTTCATATAACATCATTTGCTCTTCCTTTTTCTGGCAGGATTTAGAACGTGAACTTGAATGGGGAATACATGATGTGGCGCTCAAGCCGCAAATCGCTGGCCCACACTGTAAACATAGACAGCAACTGAACACTATGAGAAGGGCTATTCCGAGGAAGGATAGGACTTTCCATCCCCATGCTGATAACACGCTCCAGAACCAACCGGACCAGGTCCAGGTGCCTGGATTCTGGTGTATCTGACTTGCAATCTTGTGGAGACGGGTTATGGCTCTATATACTGATGGTGCATTTTCTGGAATGAAAACACAGCAACTCGATCCGATGACTCTACAAGCTCCGCCCCTATCGGCCAGGATGACGTCAAGAACGAGACGATTTTGAAGAACAACAATCCGTATAGCAGACTGCTCCTCCGTTAAGTTACCTAGGGCGAAAGTAGTTTCATTCACTACTGCTTCAAGGGTTCTAGTTAATTTACGTATCAGTTTACTATTCGAGACAGTACCTAAATAGGGAAAGAAACCTTTATTGAAGTCTGTATACTGCTCCCATGCCGTTTCAGTATAGTCGACAATCGGGAGATCTCTCTGGGGTCTATTGTGTACTAGATGGGAGTCCCTATGATAATCAGGAGGGGCTAGGAAAACAGGTGGCAGAAGGAATGCAATGTAACAAGTACCATCCCAATCTAGAGGTAAGCGTATATATGCTGTATGACCACAAATGAAGTAGGAATGACGGGAAGCTTTGAATGTAGACTTGCCTTTATCAGTGAATTGAATCACAGTAGTACATTTACTATGACCTAGGTGTACTGAACCAATCTTTCTGACACATAATTCACCTTTGACTGGTAATACTGACATAGCGGGCAAGACTGGTTTTGTATCGGACTGGACATTCAGAATCATGAGGTTAAGTGTAAAATTACCTAATCCATATACTTCGTTTTCTAGATCGGTCCCTGTCCTCTGTGGAAGACCCTCCTTGTCAGGGAAACATACGTTATGCATAACTGTGTTCAGATTTCCCCATACCCAATTGCCCTGGTAAACTATGGAATCAGAATCTAAAGAATTCATTAAACTAAACCATGCACCACAGGAACCATTGTGTGTAAACGGATACGGAAAGAGGGGCAGAACTCCCTTGTACTTCTGATAGGGAGGGAGTCGGCCACATATCCAACAATTGGTAGCATTGCTGGTCTGATGGGAATGATGTAACATACTGATGAAGGTATTGTTGCGCAGCGCAAGTCGGTAAGATAACTCGTGCGGGGGCAATTCACTGAAAGTATGCTCGGCAGTGTCATTTGAAGAAGAATGCACGCGTGTGAAAATAGGAAAGTACATGTGTAGCAATATGCTTGCAGCAATAATCATAAGACTCAGAAAAAACATTATCAATAATGTCACAATGAAGTGACTGCGGAGAGATTTACAATATTCATGTTTCTTGATCTGTTTCTGTCTATCTCACTCTCTATTGGGGTCTAACTTGTACATGTCAGGAACCTGTCTAACCGCTTCACCTAGGGGAGGACTTAAACAATTAAACTGTCTGACTTGCTAGACCTCAACTTCATGCGAAATTCTTGGGAAGGAGTTTTCTCTACCAAAGGGAGTTTAGTATCAGTCTCTGGAAGGGGGCAGGGCTGGGAGTCTGGTTTTGGCCGTGGTCCATAGTGTCTTTTCACATGACTCGAGTGGAGCCAGCCCTTGCGGCCCTCCACTTTTATTGCTGTCCTTGTTGTTAATAACACAAGCTTCGGATCCTGCCAACGGGGCTCCAGCGGACTCCTCCTGTCGAAATTCCGAACGAGCACCAGGTCCCCAGGGACGATCTCGTGTGGCTTCACCTCGGTGTTGTCGGGAAAGGCTGCAGCTACCTGTGAACGACATGATTGTAGTGCAGACATCAAGGAAGCAAGGTAATCTGTCAGCATATTACAGTCAACATCTGTTATTTGACGAGGCAGAGGCGTCCCCCACATATTCGGTGGCCTACCAAAGACCACCTCGTACGGGGATAGCCCTGTTCTTGAATGTGCTATCATTCGCATGTAAAAGAGTGCAACTGGTAAAGCTACTATCCAGTCAACGCCTTTCTCTCTGCATATCTTGGCAAGGCGAATTTTCAGGGTCTGATTATGTCTCTCTACGAGACCTGCTGCTTCGGGATGTCGGACACAGTGGAACTTCCACTGATAACCTAGCAGGAGTGATACCTGCTTCATAAGCTCGGACGAGAATGGCTGACCATTATCTGAGTATACGATACGGGGCAAACCATATCTGGGGAAAAATTCACGAACCAGCTGCTTGGCAGTGCTCGGAGCAGTGTAATCTGGGACTGGATATGCTTCTGTCCAACGGGAGAGTGCACATAAAACTACGAGGACATATTTGAATCCTCGACAACGTTCCATCTGGATATAATCCATCTGGAGGACTTCAAAAGGGTGATCAGGAGGATGAAATCCACCTTGCTCTACGGGAATGCCTTTACCTGGGTTGAACTGACAACAGATCATGCAAGTACGCACTTTCTGTTTTGCTGCTGCTCGTAAATGCTTATTGAACCAAAGGTTTTGAATACTGTCTAACATGGCTTTTTCTCCTAAATGTGCAGGACTATGTACTGTGTTAATGATGACTTGAACCATAGAGTCGGGGAGATACCATGTGGCTTTTCCCTTCGTCATCCATCCCCGTTCTGTCTGGATCCCTCCTAGTTCAATCCATTTCTTTATTTCGTCTGGTGTAGCATGTGTCTGTATGTCAATTACATCTAGGGCGGGATCCCTAACTGTCATACAATGTGTCGGTGTCGGGACTATTGTCTCTGTCAGGTCAGTTGCGTGAGTCTGAGCTGTATGCTTGGCTGTTCGATCTGCCAGGTCGTTACCCTGGGAAATGGTATCTGTAACTTTCGTATGTGCCTTGCACTTCATGATGGATATCGCTGTAGGCAGATGTATTGCGTCTAACAGAGCTTGAATGAGGGGACCGTGCTGGATCTTGGCTCCGTGAGAGGTCAAGAAACCTCTCTCTCGCCAGAGTACACCGAAGTCGTGTACGACTCCGAAGGCATAACGTGAATCTGTGTATATGTTAACTTTCTTATTCTTGGCTCGAATACAGGCTTGAATCAGAGCGATGAGCTCTGCTGCTTGGGCTGACAGGGTGTCGATACGGTTCGTTTCTATGACTTCAGTTTCTGTCGTGACTGCATATGCGGCCACTAACTCTCCTGTACTTGTTCTCATACATGAACCATCCACATAAAGTGTCAGGTCTGGGTCTGGTAATGCGATATCTGTCAAGTCTTGTCTGGGTTTCGTCGTAATGGTAATGACTTCAACACAATCATGTGCCAAAGGGTCTGTTTCACTTAATGGCAAAAGTGTAGCAGGATTCAATGTATTGCAGTGCCTGATTTCTATGTGTGGCTGAAACAATGTCAATTCATAACCTGTCAGTCATGCTATAGTCAAGTGTTGAGTCTGTGTTCTGTTTAAAAGAACTTCCACAGAATGTGGAACTTGTACTGTCAATTGGTGTCCTAACACCATGGAATCACTTTGTCTGATTGCTAGAGCTGTTGGAGCTACAGAATTCAAGCACGCAGGCAGAGCCTGGGCTACTGGATCTAATGTACTAGAAAAATAAGCACACGGTTTGTGTGAACCTGCTTGATCCTGGGTGAGTACTGACAATGCAGTACCTTCGCGTTCTGTGACAAAGAGTGTAAAAGGTTTACTGTAACATGGTGTTGCTAAAACTGGTGCTTGACATAAAGCTTTCTTTAATTCGTCAAAGGCTTGTGTATGTTCCTGAGTCCAAGGGAGGACAGTCGATATCGCTGCCTCCTGGGTTGTCAACTGTATGAGTGGCTTGGCTAGAAATGCATACTGAGGGATCCATTGTCTACAGTAAGAAGTGAGGCCTATAAAGGCCTGTACCTCCTTTTGTGTCTTGGGTTGTGACATGTTTACAATTAACTGGATACGGTCAGGTGTTAGCTGTCTCCCCCCTTTGGACAGCAAGTGCCCAAGGTAAACCACTTGCTGAACACAGAATTGTAGCTTCGAAGGAGACACCTTGTGTCCCTTGTCCGCCAGGAAATGCAAAACTGTCAGTGATGCTCGTTCACATTCAGGTTCGCTACGGGCGGTGATCAGCAGATCATCGACGTACTGAAGTAGGGCAGTATTGTCAGGCATGTGAATACTGTCAAGTTGTCTTTTCAATGCTTGGCTATAGATGCTGGGGCTTTCTGTGAATCCTTGAGGTGCGCGTGCAAATTTGAAGCTTCGGCCATTTAAACAGAATCCGAAAAGATATTGGCTTTCCGGATCAATTGGGACACTAAAGAAGGCGTTCTTCAGATCGATTACAGTAAAGAACGTTGCCTCTGAATCAATAGCTGTCAATATTGAAGAGATATCTGGAACCACAGGGTACTGTGGTACAATGCATTTGTTCAATTCTCGTAAATCGATAACTAATCGATAAACTGGAGGTGCATTTGGATCAGTACGTTTAAGAATTGGAATGATAGGAGAATTACATAGATTTGAGTCGGTTTCTACAACCACTCCTTGTGCAATGAGCTCGTCAATGATTTTCAGTAAAGCCACTACAGCATCTGGGGGTAATTTGTATTGTCGGATGCGTGGTAGCACTACTCCTGGCTTGAGTGTGACACGATATGGAGTGATGTGCATACAACCTACATCAGTGGGGCCTTTTGCCCATAAATGTGCAGGAACATTCTGTAACCTGGGGTCAATATCTCTCAACACGTAGTGATCCTTAAAGTCACGCAAAAACAATCTTACTCCTTCCGGAGAACAACAAATTACAGCTCCTAGAGCTTTCAGTGTCTTTATACCTAATAAGTTTTCTGGACATGATTTCGTGAGCAATAAATCTGTAGTGCGAGACAACGGACCAACTGAAAGAGGAACTGGTTTCGATACTTCATTCACAATAGGCTTTCCTGAAAATCCAAGGGAAACATTCTGTGAGCCTGAGAGGGGTGCCCCTGGAACCTCGTCGTGACTGATTGTTGTCCTGCTTGCCCCTGTGTCAATCAAAAACTTTCTATCCTTTCCTAATACTTGACTATGTACGTAAGGACTATCTTGATCTACAGGAACCTCGATAAGAGGCAAGCCAACCTCCCTCTCTAGGCTGTTTCATGTGTATCGCTGGTAATCGGGATAATCAGTTTGAGCATACTGGTACATCTGCTGAGTTGTATGTTGTGTTGCGGCAATCGGTTGTGACTGTGGTACCACTACGGTCTGTACTGTCTGTTGTGGAGCATGCATAGGCTGTACATTCTGTGTAACGTGTTGTTGGGCCTGGTCCTGTCTAGGGGGACGTGGTCTTTCCTTAGTTTTACCTGTAGATATATTGTGTTTCAAAACTGCACAATCATTTACATAGTGACCTGGCTGTTTACAATAGTTGCATGTCCCTTTAACAGGAACTGTCGAGTTATTAGACTGTGTCGTGCCCTTTTTCTGACGGTCAGCTGGAACTGACTGAGCAACTAGCATTTTCATTTTCGTGTCTTTCATACGTCTTTGTTCGTGATCATGTTCTTTTCTAATTCTGTTCTGGTGGTACTGTAACATCTGTAACATCTGGGAAGGCGTGTTTGCTTGCCATGTGCTCTCGACTTTCAATACGCGATTCTTAACTTGGGGCAGAGAATTCTCGACTAATTTAGATACAAAAAGGTGTGGGTATGACTCGCTACTTGCTTTCAGGCCACTATTAATAATAAAACATTTCTCAAATCGGGAATAAAAATCACTAGTGTCTTTGTCGGGTTTCTGTTTGCAGGCTGAGATTGCATCCCAGTCCTCCTTTTTAGTTGCTAATAATCGTGGCAAGACCTGTACTAACAATCCTGGTAATGCTTTAGTTTTGTCCCCAAGACCCAAACCCGGGGTTCGGGTCGCTTCTTCATTTTCTAATGCAGCCCAATCAATCTTTGTGTCTCCCACCTCCCATTACTTTTCTTTGAGTTTCTCGAAAATACCGGCAGGCAATAACACTTTCAATATTTTCATAATGTCGGGATAGGTGTAATCTCCCATTAGTAACATGTCTTTTATTTCACGGTGGAAACCTGCAGGGTCTTTATCATGACTGGGCACTATTTTCTTCATTTCTAACAATTCCATTTTAGTTATAGGCGTGTATACATACACACGTGTAAGGGTGTTATCATTATTCCTGACTGGATGTACTTCTCGCAAGGGATTTTGTCTGTCTATGTAAAACATTTTTCTTTCTGGGGTTGGAGCTGAAACAAACTGTGGATTCAGGAAGGCACTATATCTGTGTCGATGTTCTAAAATTACTTTAATTAAATCGGTACCCAGGCCTCTCCATTTATTCGTGAGTAACTCTACTAGTACATCAGGTAGGGGACCTGGATCAGAATGTTGGCTCTTATACAACGTAAGGAGGTGTTGTATCATGTACATACCAGCTAGTCGCTGTTCGTCTGGGGAAAGATTCAAAAATGTTTGCGCTAATGCGCTTATCAGAATTGTCAGCCCATTGTACTGCTGACCTGGCTAATTCTTGTTCATCCATGGAATTGAGTACATGGTACCCCATTCGTTCTTGAAGTACTTTATCGGTAGCCTGAAATAGATGTTCAGGAGTCTTCGGATTTGACATAGCAGAGTGAAAAAGTCTCTTGCTTTCTGGACGTATCATTTTATTAAAAGGTCTACCCTTTCCTACATATGCTATTGTTTCGGTATGTTCTTCTAGCTCCTCCTCCTCTGAGGAGTTATTCTTGTTATTATCTGCTTCATTTTCAGCTTTCAGTCTCTCATGAAATACTGTTATTTCTTTACGGATTTTTCTGTACATGGCCTCTATACTTTTCTGTCTATCATGTTTTCCGTCTGCAATATTCTGACCCCATGTAGTTAATACCTCCATCTCGTCTTTATTTACACCAGGCTGGTCTCGTTCTCTTATGAAACAGTTTATGAGGAATCTTAATATTAAACCTTGAGTGTCTACTTTCTGGTGTGCCATGGCCTCGTGAATACATTCCTGACCCTCCCCAGTCTGAACAAAATGAGATATCCTGTCTAGATAATCTGCCATTCCTGGAAATAGAACTAAAAAGTTTGCAGCACGTCTTATACGTATTGAGGCTAATATCATGCAACCGTCTTGGCCTGGTATTGGGTCATATCTACAGTCTGTAAGATATTCTTTAAGCTTTTCAATTGTGGCTGGTTTCGGAGTATGTTGCATTGCTAGTTCTCTGACAGTTAATCGCTGTACTGGTGGCGGGGTACGGTAACCTCCTGTAGCACTTCCTGTAGCGGAGGTGTGAGCATGAACTGGCTGTAGGGTCGGTACCTGCTGTAGCTGGGTTAGGGCCTGAACCGCACCAGGCCCAAAAGGATTACCAGGGGGAATAACAGGTAAGGGTGGAGGAAGCAGACCGGGAGGGGTAAGCTGTTGCGGACCTGGGGGCAGATGGTCTGCGGGTGGTACAGGTATAGGTGGGCCGTTGCTATATTCGGGAGCTACATCATCTAAATAGGAAGAAAGGAAAATATCTGCTGCGGTCTTGTGACGTAATTTAGTCGGAACCAATGGAGGGGGCAAATCTTTTGGTATTTCCAGGGTCGCCTTAGGCAGGCCCTCGGCCAGGACTGGATACAATCCTGTCATAATGGCATTACTCCGTCTATTGTGTTGTTCCATTCTAACTCGTTCCCCTTCTTCTAGTAGTTCTTTTTCTTTAGCTTTTTCAGAATCCTCTCTACTTTTCTCTGCTTTTCTAAGTGCTTTCTCTGTCCGTCTGTGTGATTCTTTACGCCATAATTCAATGGCATCTTTCTGTGACTGTCTGGCTTTCTTTTTCCATAATGCTTCTTCTACTCTCATGATGCACTCGGCATCCCATGTCCCTGTAACGGGCCATCTCTGATTCTCTGCTAAATCTTTAGTGTAATCCACCCACAAGTCGAGATATAATACGGCCTCTAAGCCGTGCTTGTGGTACATAAAATATCCGGGAGTGTCCCTGGGTGGGATGGGAACAGCTTCCTCGAGTATCCCTTTTCTAGTTCCTATCTGTCTCAGTTTAGAAAACAGTGGCATTCTGAACCTTGATACTTGATACTTGATACTTACTCGGACTTGGACACAACTAATACAATAAACACAGTAATGAAGATCAAACAATCACTCATACCACGACATTAAAACACATTAAAACATTTCGGAACCGACAATAACTTGATAGCCGGATACTTGATATACTGCTAAACAGTACAGATACACTGCTAAACAGTGCAGACCGGATCTGTGTACCCAAACCCGTCTTGACCGGACACAAATTAATGCACCCGTCTAGATGCGTCCCCAGCAACGGTACTCACCGGGAAGCACGGAAACGGAAGGCCTCGGAAACTCGACACTGGACTGGACCGGACTGGACACGACTCGACTCGTGACGTTGGTACTTCGGAACTTCGGAACTGGTGGGCCTCTGAACACCTCGGACCTTGCTCTCTCGGCTGGGCTCTGGTCGGGATCCTCCGCACTCCTCACCGCCTCGTCTGGGTGTCGATCGCAGCCTCAGTCACCTCCGTTGGCCTGAGGGAGATACAGGAAATCCTGCGGGTACGCGTAGTTGTCCATCACGGCTGTGGCAGGGGACTAGGCCTGCAACGCACCGCCGGCGCGTAAGGTGGGGGAGGGGCCCTATTCGGGCGCCAAATTATGTGGTAAATAAAGTTTACCTATGCGGAATTTATATGCGGTAAAGTTCAATAAGAATAACTCAATCACAAATGAGAGGCAGAGTCCGTGGCATCTGAGTTGGTAAGGGTTTTATTCCATAAAATGGAATTGGTTCGAACCAGGTATCATGTTCCATCACCACGAAGGTTCAGGAAGGGATAGACAATGTTTTATTAACAGAGTACAATATATATAGTCAATGCATACAATGGTGATGGATACAGAAGGCGTAACAGCTGAGAGAAAAGAGATAAGAACACATGTACGTAACAGAAGGCGTGCACGAGGGCGTACACGGAGGGGTGTGCTAGACAACGTCACATGAGAGTGTCACAGGTGGGTGGATCCATAGAGGAATCCTGCAGTGTCAGCAGAAATATATGGCAGAGATGCGCGCGCAGCAGCATGACGTGTGATTAACGTGGAACTGGAGGGTGAAGGGGACTTGACATTTAGCACCATACGTGGAGACAGAAGTCTGGCGTGTCAGAACAACCTAAACCCAAATCATATCTGATATCTAGTGTTTGAGGAACTGTATTATCTAGAAGGAAAGGTCTCTCGGGCAGAGGCTATTCTATACTGACTGCTAGTGCGTGCATATGTGTCTACGTGTCTACGTGTAATGCGAGGGGGCCATGGGCCTACCATGGTAACGGGAGCAATGAATTACTTGCACGGAGACAGAAAGGCCGGGCCCTTTGCTCTGCAGCTGGGGAGATGTTTTCCTAATTCACTAGACAGGAATGTATTTTCGAGGAGCGGAGCAGATAAATTGAAGGCTGAATTGTCTTGGCAGGCAAGCAGGCCGAGCCGGGCACCGCTCGCCGCACAGGGAGTAGGGTAAGGGTCATGGATGCAGATCCCGGCTGCAGCTTTCAGAGGCAGAAGGCAGAAAAGGCTCGATGGCAGAAATCAGGGCCTAGCTCGCCAGAGCCAGGGAAACGTGAAAGTGCACCATGTAAAGACGGTGGCGCGGCATACCTAGGAACTGAATATTCGACCCATTCATGGTGGATCTGAAAGAGGACATGTTACCGTTGGACGCAAATGTATTTGCGTCTTCATAGCTGGTTGTGGAGGGAACATACATGTACTTGAAGCACGTACATGGAGCCGTTGGGGTCTACGTTAGGGGACACAATTGACCATAAAAATTCATATTACCTCAGCTGAAAAAGTGGAAGGCAACAGGAAAGAAACAAAACATGTGCCCGAGAAGTCAGGGGGCAACCATGTATACGCTTTGTCATAGCAGATGAAATAGGTACCCTTAGCTGCAAGAAACGCTGGGGAAGTCTGAGACGCAAATACATAAGTCTCAGTGCAGACACTCTTCCCTAACTGAGCTTTCGGATTCTTGCCATTACTTTGCAGACAATAGCGACCCTGATGGGGCACTATCCAAATCGGTGGAGAACTTTTCGCTCACTGGATAACACTCAGACTAACTCCATATCCAGTAACGTTCCAACCAATGTATGGTTGTCTCTCATCTCTCGGAATAGTCTCATACAAGCTAGTTTCTTTAACCATGTTGACTATAACCTTGGCAAGAGCACTATTCTTTGGATTATCTTTCGGTGAACGTTGGGGATAGACACTATGAGCATAAATGAACATCGTTCTATATGCCCAAATAGAACCATTAAGGCTGAAAGGCACCACCAAGTACGGAATACCTTTATCGGTCGTATGGGGCATTAGGCCACAAATCCAACAATTTGTCGTGTTCATAACTAGCTGTTGTTGGTGCAAAAGTTGAATAAAGGAATTATTAGCGAATTCCATTCTTCTAACTATTTCATGTTCGGGCAGAGGGTGAAAAGAATGAGAAGAAATAGTAGGAGGAGGTGTAGGTTGCACAGTGGGCATTAACGTCACTTTAAAAGAAAATGTCACATAACCAATTAAAAATATCATTACACTCAGCAACATGAATAAACACAATATTAAAAATCGTTTTTGAGTCATCAGTTTGCAAATTTTGCTCTTAAAGCTTATTGTCTCAACAGGTCTCTCCATCTCGAAAAACTCCATCCTCACTAATATGCTGCTCGCGGTGGTAGGGTGTTCTATGCTAAGTAATGCCTCTGTCAGCCCAGGGCAACTCCCTTAGGCCAACCAGAACCGTCGACCTAGTGTCTCAGGCTTGCATTCCAAAGACTTGTCAACCGTGACCCTACAGCTGAACCCGGATGGCGGTTCGAAAAACAAAAATCAAAGTAGTTCCTCGGAGGAGAGTTAACCTGCAAACAGAAAAATCATAAAAAGGAATTTATGGTTTTATTAGTCCCGCAACTCTTGGTCGCAAATTATAACGAACTTTGCCAGGCAATGTCTGTTCACAGAACAAGAGTTCAGGTTCAGTAGTGTTCAAACGATTCGCAGGAGGCACAGCTTCTTGAAGAATATCGTCACTTTCTTTCTCAGTGTTCGTTCCAATCAAACGGGCATCGCTAAATGGCAGAAAACGAGGCACGGTCTCAGTCTCAGAGTCTGGAAGTCCCTTCTGGACCCACCGGTCATACGGCAGGGGCAAAGGAGCCCTTTTGCAGTATACGCCGTGGATCCAATTCTTTTTACCGTGCACTCGTACTGCGGAACGGGTGAACAACAACACGAGGAAGGGTCCTGTCCAGCGGGGCTGCTCGTTCTTTCTCCGCAGAAAATTCTTGATAAGGACCCAGCTTCCAGGTTCGATGGCGAGACCTGGATCTTCAGAAGGCTGTGGCAGAGTGTCATGAACCTGTTGATGCAAAACACGCAATTTAGCCGTCAATTCATACAGATAGTCAAGCAACACAGGATGTTCAATCTCACTGACTTTAGTCGGCCTTGGCACTCCCCAAATGTTCGCCGGGCGGCCAAAGACAACTTCATACGGACTCAAACCCATTCGCGAATGCACAGTCATTCTAGTGGACAAAAGAGCTAGGGGCAAAGCATCTGACCATTGTAAACCAAAGCTCGCTTGGATTTTGGCCAATTTTAATTTAAGAGTGCCATTATAGCACTCAACTAAACCAGCTGATTGCGGGTGATTTGCAGCGTGGAACTTCTGCCTAATACCTAACCCGTCACACACCCTCTTCATCACTTGACCCACGAATTCACTCCCATTGTCACTCCAGATCATTCTCGGCAAACCATACCTGGGGAAGAACTCTTTTTTTAAGGGCTTTCGCTGTGGACAAGGCAGTATTGTGCTTCAAAGGGTAAGCTTCCACTCATCTAGAAAAAGAGCAAACAACCACTAACACATACTTAAGGTTGTTGCACCTCTCCATGTGGATGAAATCTAGCTGCAAATCCTCAAACGGATACGTTGGAGGAGCAAAATGACCAGCTGGAGTTGGAATTCCCTTACCAGGATTGTACATCAAACACACCATACAGTTCTTAACCAAATTCTCTGCACATTTAGGAATTCCTGCATTCTGCCAAACCAGAGCCAACAACTTGCAAATCCCTTTCACGCTGATATGTGCCATCCCATGATCCATTGTAACAACTGGAAGCACATACGCATCAGGTAACAACCATCTTTGATGCTCTGACAAATCAATCCAACAACCATTCGAATCCAGTCTACCCTTACTCTCTCTCCATTCATTCAACTCTTTCTCTGTAGCTTCAGCTTGGATGGATTTCACACTCTCAATCGTATCTTCACACATACTTGTATCTGGAACCCATCTCGCCGGACCTGCAACATATATTCGGCTCATCACATTTCTCGCAGTTTCTTTCGCGACCTCATCTGCAAACGCATTACCGCGACCAACATCATCCGTAACTTTCTTATGCGCACTGCATTTCACAATCGCTACTTGCAATGGAAAAGTAAGAGATTCAAGAAGTTCATTCATCAACTGTCCATGCTGGATTTTTGTCCCATGCGAAGTCAGGAACCCACGCTCTCTCCACAAACGTCCAAAACTATGAGCCACACCAAACGCATACTGGCTGTCAGTGTACACAGTCACTCGTTTTCCTTTCGCCAACACACACGCTCTCGTTAATGCAATCAACTCTGCTGCTTGCGCTGAATTATGTGGGATACGTGCAGCTTCAACAATCGTATGCAAAGTCGTAACAGCATATGCCGCAGTGGTATCACCATTCGGAAGCTTGAAGCTCGAACCATCAACCCACAAAGTACCATCACATTCTGGAAGAGGAGTATCCCTAAGGTCTATCCTCCCTTTCGTTTCTTCCTCAGTTCTAAGAAAACAATCATGTTGTTCTTCAACATTATCTGTCTCAGCTGGAATCGGCAACAACGTGGCTGGATTCAACGTGTTGCATCTCTTAATATGCACATGACTCGCTAACAAGTTCAATTCGTAACCCGACAACCGAGCACTAGTCAAGTGCTGTGTCTTGGTCCGATTCAACAAGGTATCCACTGCATGTGGAACCATCACAATCAGTGTATTGTCCATTACCAAACCAGCAGACTGTCGAATCGAAACAGCCGCTGCTGCTGTAGCTCTCAGACAACTCGGCAACCCTCTAGCCACCGGATCCAAAGTCGACAAAAAACAAGCACATGGCGCTGCCCATCGCCAAACTGTTGAGCCAAGACTGACAATGCACATCCCTCTCTCTCGTGGACATACAATGTGAAAGGCTTACTGTAGTCGGGGGTACCCAACACAGGAGCCCAACACAATGCAATGCGTAATTCTGAAAAGCTCTTCTAACATTCGTCAGTCCAAGGAATAGGATTTGGAGCATCCTTAACAGTAAGAGCTATCAAAGGTTTCGCTAGTAACGAAAAATTATGGATCCACTGTCTACAGTACGACGTAATACCCAAAAACGCACGTACTTCTCTCTGTGTCGTTGGCACACTCATTTTTGTAATCGCTTGAATTCTTTCTGGGATCAGTTTCCTTCCCTCCTTCGATAAGAGGTGACCTAAGTAGGTAACTTCTTGTCGACAATAGTGCAACTTCAAAAGAGAAACCTTATGATGGAAATCAGACAAGTGGCGTAACAATGACAAAGTAGCCTCTCTACAAATCTCTTCATTGTCGGCAGCAACTAACAAATCGTCAACGTATTGAATAAGGGCAGCACCATCAGGTAAAACCAACAAATCAAGTTGCGTCTTCAAAGCTTGGCTATAGATCGATGGACTCTCGCAATAGCCTTGAGGAGCGCGCTTAAAGCGGAAGCTTGGTCCTCCTAAAGAGAATCCAAAGATATCTCTACTTTCCACGGCAATCGGGATGCTGAAGAAAGCATTCTTCAAGTCAATCACCAAAAACCACGTGGCTGTAGCCGGGATCAAAGTCAGTAAAGCGGTGATATCAGGTACAACAGGAAATTGCGGAACAACAATCTTATTTAACTCGCGAAGATCGATCACAAACCTATATACAGGAGGTTGTGAAGAATCTGTTCTCTTTAAGACAGGCAAAACCGGACTATTGCACACATTACCTCTTGTTTCCTCAATCACACCTTTTTAAATCAGATCATAGATGATCGCCAAAAGTGCTCGTTCACCATCGCTCGAGATACGGTACTGTGGAATGCGTGGTAACCTAGCATTCGCCTTCAACGTCACAACATATGGTGGAATCTCTAAAAGGCCTACATCGTTTCAGACCAGTAGCCCAAAGAGAATCAGGGAGAGAAGACAATTCAGGTGGAAGTCGATCTTTAGATATATACATCGGAGAGATCACTCTCTTACCCAATGTAAGATGTACTCCTGACGGAGAACAATATAGCGTCGCATACAATCTCTTTAACAAATCCAATCTCTCACCACAACCGGTCGTCAGAATGAGGGGTGCTTCGAATTCACAAGGTCCAACAGAAATAGACAACGGACTAGAAATCAGATTCATAACCGGGGCGCCAGAAAAACCTACCGAAACATTCTTTAAGCCAGACAAAGGTGCGCCAGGGAGTTTAGAGTGCATGATAGAACTCTTCACAGTACCAGTATCCAACAGAAAAGGCTCTGACACACCTAGTGCAATCACTTCAACATAGGGTCCACTCTGATCTACTAGAACAGAAACAACTCCCTCTCTTTGTCTATGGCTGTCCTAGCAATTATTACCATTCACTTCTTCACCTTCAACATAATAATCGTCCGTATAGTACTGTGCTGTCCTACCAGACTTACCTTTCTGCTGATCAAAGCTATTCATAGAATTCTGTGGAGGCAAAGAACGCGTATTCTGACCACGACCTCTACCTCTAGGCGCTTGTTGAGCACCTCGACCTCTCACACCATTCGTGCGCTGTAACAGAACCGGACAACTACTCTTGAAATGGCCCTCTTCTTTGCAATACGCACACTGATTAGGACCAACGGGAAAACGTGGCTGAGAAGACTCGTATCTTTGCGAGTTTCTCGAATATTGCTGATTCTGCTGATAATTGCGCTGATTATTACGGGGCGGATAAGCTTGTTGTAGAAGAACTTTAGTCTTCAATTCCTTAGTCTTCCTATCCGCTTTCTCTATCTCATCCCTGTTCCTATTTTCATAGTACTGGGCAGTAGCTAAAATCTGCGCTGACGTAGAAACGGCCCAAGCACTCTCGGAATCCTTCAACCTATTGCACAATTCTGGAAGCAAATTATGAACAAATTTGTCAACGAACAATGTCTGACCACCTTCGGTACTCATGTCCTGACCACTGTGGTCTACAAAGGTCTCTTGGAACCGCGTGATAAAGTCGGACACAGTTTTGTCTCTCTTCTGCTTGCACGCAGACAACTTGTCCCAATTAAATCGCACTTCAGGCATAAGAGTCTTCACATAATTAATAATCCTACCAGGAAGGTCAGTAATCAAATCCTCAGGCTTAGCGCCACCTACTTGTCTATTATCTGCATCCCTAAGATTAGTCCATGTCTCACCTAATTCATGCGCATGATCCGTGTGACGAATCTTACTCCAAATAGGCTGCAGAACAACATTCCCAAACACCATATCTATGTCTGCCAGATTCATGATACATGAACCCACAGTCTGAGTTAACTCCTTACCCTGCTGGATTTTTGCGCGGATCAGGCAAAGTCTGCTTAAGCGCTAAGACTTCAGGACGCTTCCAAGGAACATGTACCCAAACACGCTGAAAGTGTGCAGGAATAGGCGGATTAACAGTTGCATCAGCAGGTCTCCAAACTGGAGACCTGCAACAACAACAACGACGACAACAACGTCCCAACTGCTTTCTCGACCTCGAGACCCACAACGGTCCCTTTCGCAAACTCGGAACGTATACGGTACAACTCAGGCGGAGTTTGTCCTACCTCGCTATATTCCCATTGTTCACAAATGAAACAACACATCATATCGAAAACGTACCATTGTTTCGGTGCTTCCCATTGATGGAAAACATCCATAACACCCTCAAGATCATAAAGCGTAGGATATGTAACCCATTTACGCGCTATGTGATCCAACACTGTCCTTTCATCAATATTAGGCAACTGACTACACGATTGTCTATGCTCGACAACAGGAGACATACCCAACGAACCCATCAGAGGAGAAAAAAAACTAGCTACCGCATCAGTCATTCTCCGTCGAGCAGAAGGAGAAGGTGATAAAAGAGGAAGAGATGGAACAGAATGAGAGGAAGCCAAAATCGGAACAGGAGGAGTATACAGGACAGGCACAGGAATAGCAGACGAAGGAGGTAGCAAAGTCGGCGGCCCTTGAGAATGCTGCACCAAAGGAATAGTAGCCAACGGAAGAGGAGCTGGCTGTTGAGGAATCGCAGGTGGCAAAGCAACCGGAGGGTGCGCGACTACAACTGGTGGCAGTGGTGCCGTAGCATTCTGTGCATAAGGGGGTGGCGAACTCAAAAGATGCAACATTAAAGGATCTTTCACAAGATCTTTCTTCTCTTCTTGCTCTTTAGGTGGCAAAGCTGGGTAGCACTTATCTACCGCTAATTTATGGATCCTAAGCATCTGCTCGCTCTCTTGTTCTTCCTCATTATCTCTAAACTGTATAGCAGCTTGCACCATTGACATACCTCGTTCTCGTTTATTCTTCTTCGCTAACTTAATGTCTTTCTGTTTGGCTTCTTTTCGCCATAAGCGGAAAAAGTCAAACATCGCCGGCCGGGCTTTCTTCTTGAACAGTTTAACTTCGAGATTGTCTAAAATCTCACTTTCAAAGCTACCATAACGTGGCCACTGGAGGACACCGTCTTTTCTCGTGTATTTTACCCATATATCATTATACGCGATGGGGCCCACTCCATGTTTTACGTAGAGCTCATAGGTCGGAGTTCCAATCGGAGGAACCGGACTCGAATCCTCCAATCGGGAATCCCTAGTACAACCAAAACCAAATAACTTTCCAAGTCTGCTAAGACCAGGCATCTTCGCTCACTAGTCTAGCTTCAAACTTCAAGGGAAATCTTAAAACGATAGCCTCGTGAAAACACGAGTCCCTCGGCTTTGGGGCCTGCAGGTACCAAATAAAAGCCATCCCGAAGGATACCCAAACAAAACTAAGGACTGGGAGACGTTCCACTCATACTTAACTGAAATGTCGATGGCGTCACCAGAAGACCCGTCTATTGTCTCGCTCTACAAATCGTCTAATGGCTCCAAGACAGGGCGACAGTCAGGGCAGCAGTTCTTCGTAGCCGTTGGAAGGCGGGGAACATCGCAGCAAAGACTTTCGGACCATGACGACATACAGGGGTCGATGAAGTGGCAGGCCTTCATCCAGAATTTCCACATGAAGCTCCTCACGATCTTCGGGCTTGGACCGGTACCGCTGAAGTCGCCCCACGTGGGCGCCAACTGAAGAACCAGGTTTTAGAACCCAACAGCGCCAGGGATAGCGCTCGATGTCTTCGGATTCCCCTGCCTTGGCAAACAGAGACACGTGACACTTCTTGGTGACGTCAAAGACCAAGTTTATTGGCTGCAACCAGGAACAGAGGTCTGCGAAGCACAACACGGGTGGTTCGCTAGAGACTGCACAAATTCAATGAGCGGAGCATGGTCTTTTATGCCAAAAATCACATTCCAGGCTAACATCGATTACGTACAAACTAACCAATAGAAACATGGCATTTCAAATGTAGCACATGACGACAATCCCACTTTCCGTTGTCCAGACCACCAGAAATAACCAAGCACATTCCAATATCCTGTTCAATCAGGCCGGACAAACCCATCATAAAACCTCAACCCAAATCAGTGATTAAGCCATAAAGGAAAGAACAGAAACAGATGAGAAGCAAGATAGAATGGTGGGTGCAGTGTACCATAAACTCAGCAATGTCCTACTCTTTGATCTTTATCTGACCAGCTGCTTAACAAGGAACTGGCTCAGCGAGGTCAGCCTCGGGCAAAGGAGTCAGTTCGGCCGGGTCAAACAGAGGTCAGCTAAGGCGTACGTGTCCCAAGGACTCGTTTGGCCGTAGTCATCGGCCTATGTGAGGGCAACCACACAAAATGGCTGTCGTACACAAAATGGAACCCGAGGGTTCAAACGAAATCCCTGAATACGTAGTGTTCTCATTGATCGATTATTACGGAAACACTCGTACACACTGCACTCGTGATTTGCGGTCCGCTGATACCAAAATCGTCTATATCCGACGACCTTTATTGCACAGGTTCAGAATCTAAGAACCACGGACCCACGAAGTACGGAACCACCCTTTCTATTTCAGAGAACTGGTACAGCATATCTCTAACAAGTCTGACACAAAGGGTATATTACAGCTGGACTGTTAAGCACCTTTTAGTCTGTTTTAGGAGTGATTCCAGCTTTATGTACTCCGTATTTGGTAGCATTGTGGGAGGGTTTGCGCTAATCCTGCTTTTGGTGATGGGAATCCTGATTAAATAATTTCTGCTACACAGTGGATGTCCCAGTCACCAAGGAGATGGAAAAAACGCTCTTAGAGGGACGTTATTGTGATTGCATGGTACCCCATCTAGGAACACCTCGACTTGGGGAGCTAAGCGACTCTTGGATCCTATCATTCCTACCAGTCTGGATTGACTGTGTTTTGTCTGTTCTCTGCCGCTTGCTCTGAGGACAAGAATGCATGTTGGATCTCTGTCTAACACTTCTATCGGTTGCGCCACCGGACGTGGGTGTACTGCTGAACCCGATGAAGGCCTACATAGTGCAGTGTCCTTAGCTCATTCCCTTGTTGATATCAGCATTCTTAGAGCCACCACTGGATGCTTCAGCTCCTGCTGGATTGGATACCGGCTCTACTACAGGCACACAGGCTTCCGATGTTTCAAATGATTCCCCAGCATCAGCTGTGGAAACTGAAGAAGATCATCTTTGGTCGATCGACTTGATCTGTTACAGGAACCGTTGTCTGCGAAGGCAAGAAGCATTGATGTTGCTTGTCCCACACAGGACACATAAACATTTGGCTCTCCTTGTGCTTGGAAGAATTTGGCCTTTTTCCAAAACAACCAAAATTGGAATTTTACGGTTTAAATCTTTTTATTAATTTTAGATGCTAAGATGAGCATAAGCTACCACCAACAATTATCCGCCGGTGGGGATCGTTACTTGAAAATCATTCAACACTGATGAGGAGAGGAGAGAGACAAGAAATGAAAGGGGAAAGTAGGAAATAGAGAAGATAGCAGCTAGAGGGGGCAGTTAGAGAGTACTCGCAAGTATCTTGGGCAAGTGAGGTCCACAAACTTGGAAGTGGGAAAGTCAATAGTGGTGCCCCACGTTTTATCGAACCTGGAAGAGTGCGAGACATGCCAGCCATAATCTTTTCTATGCTCACTACCTTCCATATCCGATAAAGCCAATCCAATTCAGTCAGGGCCTCATCCTTTACCTCATCCTTTACCCACCTAGCAAGTAACACCTGCTTAGTCGCTCCCAGGGTTAAAGTAACAGCTCCACCTCTGCACCACTTAAGAGGGTAGGTCAGGGGTTTAGGCAGTCCCAGCAGGGTGTAACTGGGGAATCGTGGTATTTCGGTGTGATTTATGGAATACACCTCCTGAAGGATTGTTTTTTCAGAAGGATTGTATTTTCAATGATTTACACCAGCATAAATCATTGATACCAGGTTTCCATTTAGCAAGTTTGACCGGGGTGTAGTACCAGTGGTGAGCTATCTTTAAAAACATTTCTTTCCCTGCCGTTCTACAAGAGGAGGATCTGGCCCTATGGATGATGTCTTGCCATTCTTTGGGGGAGTATTCCCGCTCCAACTCTGCTTCCCATCTGCACTGCACCGAGGTTTTATCTCTGTGTTTAGGATTGTTAAGAAAGGAGAAGATGTCAGAGAGTAGGTGGTTGTCTGAAGTGCGTGTGATGTTCCATAGTCTGAATTTTGTAAGAGGGCAATGGGCATAAGTTTGCATATGTGGTCATGTTACCCAGTGTCGAATCACCAAGTACTGACAGTAAGTGTCCCGGGGGAGTCCAAAACCAGATACCAACTCGTCAACGTCCATGATCCCTCTCTAATCAAATAGGTTGCCTACCCTTTTACAGTTGGCTTCTTGCCCTTTCAAGTACCCATTCCCTGCCAGCACTGGGGGGAAGTCGGGGTTGCCTATGACAGGGGTTAGGGGGAGACCGGGGGCAAAAGGCCATAGGTTTCTTGAACTCTATCCTAGGGCCTAATAGTCGCCTTTAGTATGGGTGCTAAATAAACTCCTGCAGGTCTATATAGTTTGGGTAGCCAGGGGACCTTCCAAATGTACATCCTGGCAACGCCACGATCAATAAAATACCAATGTTTCTCAGATTCCCTTTTGTACCATTCAACCATATATCGCAGTTGTGCTGCTTGGAAGTATTTCACTAGATGTGGTACCCGAGACCCCTGTCCACCTGCGTGAGAAAGGTTTAATGTCACGCCATGCAAGCTCTTTTCCACTCCTAGATAAAGTTCCCTATAAGGTATTGGAGTTGCACCAGCACCTGGGGTCGGGGGATTAGCGGCAGTGTCTGCATCACTTAAAGGATGTGGGACAGGAGGGTCATTTTGACAAATGCCAGCCTACCCAGCCAATGGCGTGTTTCTTCCAACTGAGGAGCTCCCGCCGGGTATCATCCAATAAGGTGGAGTAGTTGACCTTGGCCATGTGTTTGGTCATGGAGAAGATTTGCAGCCCCTAAGATACGCCCCCTTGGGACCATGCAGAGGGGAATTCCTGCCTCAACAAATCCTGCATCACTCGTGGGAGGGTAAGGCTAAGAGCTAATGTTTTCTTAAGATTAATATTAAAGCCCAAGACACCACAGATCTGTGACAGGGGTGAGTGTCTGAAATGCTACAGCTCTCTATTCATCATCTCCTTGTGGATGCTTCATTCCGGTCCAGTGAAGACATGGCTTGGCAGTTCGGGCTGGACTTTTCCCATGGAGCACAGGGTCAAAACTGATTTGCAAATAGCTGTGTCTGAAGTGGGGTAGTGAAGTGAGCTAAAGAATGATGATGGATTCAACCCAAATCTGTGACTGTGGGTTAGAGTCTGAAAAGTTTCAGCACTCCAACCATCATCTCCTTGTGTTTGATTAGTTAAAGGTAGGGCCTAATTTCCATAGTGAAGGGTCTTTTTTACTTACTTATAACGTTGGCACTGTCTGATGAATGTTCACAAGCGGGGGCTGAGGAAAAAGGGGGTAAAAATTGCATTTCCAATGTTAATTCCCATAGAGATTTCAGACACAACTACAGCCCGAACCGCTGAACGAATTACACCAAATTTGGCAGACAGATAGCTCTTGGTCCAGAAAGAGCCCTTTTTAGATCTAGACAGCGAATGCACAGTCTCTTCAAGACCTGCTGTAATCAGTGTGTGGGCTTCAAGTCCATCCTCCTTCTTGCCATTGCTTATCATTTGTCTATGTTAGTGTCCTTTAAAAATCGGCCGGTCCTGCCTCTTCGTCCCTCCTTTCTTTCTTCTGTGCCTCCCATAGATTAGGGACTTAGTAATGTCTCATTCTTCTATGGTTCTTTATCTGTTCTTTAGGGGCCTACTCACTTCTTGGTTTCTGCTCTGTTACAGGCTGCCTGTTTTTGGGTTCAGCACCCTAGCTGCTTACATTCAAATATAGCATTCTTCCTCCCACCTCCTCTTGATCCCACAATTGTGTTACTGCTGCCTCCCCCACCATTCCTCCCCCTTCATTGATTATATTTTTGTTAGATGTTTTGCACATTTCCATGTCTATGTCAGTTGGGCTTTTTCTGGTAGGATATTAGTTTGTTTTTGGCTTTATTTTAAGGGGGATTGATTGATTGATTGATTTATAAAAATGTATAACGCGCAAAAAAACAATAACCCGCAGGTATCAAGGCGCCTAACAATACGATCAGAAATTGAAGCAAACATCCTTACATATAGGCTTGCCGAAAGAGGCGAGTTTTGAGGGCACTGCAGAATTTCTGTAGGGAAGGTAGGGATCTAAGGTCCAGAGGAAGATCATTCCACCATTTGGGGGCTAGGGTGGAGAAGGCCCTGCCACCCCACTTAGCTCTTCGTGTGCGGGGGACTGTCAGAAGCGATTTCCCGGAGGAACGCAAGTTCCTTCCAGGAGTGTAGTGGGAGATGATGGAACCAACTCCTGTGTCGCTGTTTTTTGCAATGGCTCTATATGTCATGCATAAGACTTTGAACCGTATTCGGTGTTCTACAGGTAGCCAATGCAACGTTTTCCTGGCCGCCGTGGCCGAGGAGTGTCTGGGAGTATCCAGAACAAATCTGGCTGTGGCATTTTGAACTACCTGTAAGCGCTGCAGGAGGCTCCTGTTTAGCCCCGCATACAGCGCATTACAGTAGTCCAAGCGTGAACCAATGAGTGCGACAGCTATTTGCTTTCTGGACTGCAAGGAGAGGTATTTCCTAATCCTTCACAGGATGTGAATTAAGCCCCAGCAGGTGGAGATGGTTCTACTCACCTGACTGCCCATGTCAAGGGCAGGGTCTATCATCACCCCGAGGTTCTTAGCAGATGTTGTGGGGGAAGGGCACATTCCTAGCAAGTCAGGCCACCAATTGGCTGACCAGATGTTTTCTTTCCCTCCAAACACCATCACCTCAGTCTTCTCCTCATTCAGTTTAAGAGAGTTCTGAATCATCCAATGATCTAAACCTGGAGGCGGTTTGCACATCTGAATGGGAGAGAGAGACGAGTATTTGGGTGTTATCTGCATAAGAGACTACCTCCATCCCGAAAGTTCTTATTAGTCTGGCCAGTGGGGTCACATAGATGTTGAATAGGGTCGGGCTAAGCGCCGACCCTTGAGGGACCCCACATAGCACTGGTCAGGCTTGATTTTTATGTTTCACCTGTAAGGGGTTTACATCTTGCCACCTCTTTTTCCTACCTTTTCATTGGCACCTGTACGGGCCACTTTCTTTTCCTCTAGTTCTATTTGCTGTATTTTCCTGCATTTACCAATGGTTTTTCCTGTCTGCTTCTCTTATCAGTTTCCCCAACTGTTAACATCCGCTTTGGTCGTGGAACTTTTTTTTCTAAATGTTTGCCTCTTTTATCTTTTTCATCTTGCAGCAGATTTAGCTGTCAATTTATCAGGAGAAATTAAGTAATTTGCCCAGAATAACAGTATGTTGCGCCGTCAAGACTCAAACCAGGATCCCCATCCCTCGAGTCAGCAGCTATGGCTGCTGTGCCACATCCTCTCCAAATCTACTTTTTTTTTCATAACCCATCACAATATGCTTTATCTTTAATGTGGCACCCTTGCACCTTTCTTTTGTTGTGCACTCAGCATTTTTTATTTATTTACATTATCTTCTGACCTACTCAGATTTGCCCGCGGGCACACACACTTAATAATGTCAGCATCCTGAAGATAAATTAAAGTGTGGCGCTAGGCTGCAAAAATAAAAGGGAAAACAAAGGATCAAAAAGGAAACAGCCAGAAGCCTCACAGGGTGAACCACTAATTAGCATTCACTTCAGTCACAAGGAGCACCCTATAATGCCCTTCGGGGTTTGGCTGTATTTTTTGTGAAAAACACTGGTTTTCCACTCGTGGTGGCCTCAGGAGAATGAGGTCACCACAGAAAGGTGGCACAGGTGCAGGAGAAGCTGCAGGAGCACGGCAGCCTCCCACCAAAAGTATTGAAAAAGTCCCCACTTTAAGTTTAGTGGGACAAAAAAAAAATAATCCCTTTAGGATTCCTGTGAATTTCAAGCACTCCCAAGGCTGGAGCATTTGCTCTTCAGCTGGTAATACTGTGCCCTCTATGGACAAGATCTATGGCTGCAGAATTGGTGGACTGAAAGTGGTCAACAAAAGTTTTTAAGTTGCACAAACACCCTCTAGGAGTGAAAGGTTAAAATGACACATGGGTTGTGAGTATAAATGTGACGCGCTTTAGAGGCTATGCTTTAATTGCAGTATGATAGTTTTAATGGAGTAATCGCACTGAAAACATATTCAAAGTATACATTCTTTATTGCCAATTTTAAGCGTGTAGAAGCAAATTGATATTTCATCAATGGCCGCAGGGCCTCTACAACACGCACATATATGTATATTTATATATATATATATTTATCCACCAACATATTCCCGTTGCCGAGGGCACACTTTACACAGCCGGTGCGAGTTGCAGGGACGGGCTTTCCCTGTAAATAATTAACCACCAACACAATTAAACTCGCACTCCTCCAATGACTAGGTGTGTGAGTAACTCCATGGATGAGTGGCAGTGTGTGAGTGTCTGTATGGGTGTATGAGTGCATATGATAGTGTTGTATTGATGAGTGACTGTATGTATGAGTGATTCTATGGGTGAATGAGTGAATGTGTGTGTAGACCTAGGAATCAGTGAGTGCATATGTAGTAACTGTTATTGGTGTGTCAATGGTTTCAAGAATGGTAGTCTGTATTTAACACTGGGTGTATCAAAGGTTGAATTAGAGTGTGAGGAGGTGCATCGTATTATCACATGAATGATATCATCAGTGATGTCAAATGAGATGTCATCAGTGATGTCATTTGAGATGTCATCAGTGATGTCATCAGTGATGTCACTGACCATGTCATGAATGATGTAATATGTGACATCAGCAGTGGATTGCGGGTGCGCGAAATATAGTTAGTACAACTAACTATATAGGAGCAATTTCAATTGTTTTTTTAAATGCTAATTCCTAACTATATAAGGCCTGAAACCTATAGTTTTTTAAGTGAATTTGCAAGGTTTTTTAAATGCTAATTCCTAACTACATAAGGCTTTAAACCTATGTTTTTTTCAGTGAATTTGCAAGGTTTTTTAAATGCTAATTCCTAAGTATGGGGGTCATTATGATTGCGGATTTTCCGCATCCTCGGGGCCGGCGGAAGCCACCGCCGGCCCGAGGATGCGGAAAATCCGCAGCGGACTGACCAAAGACCCACCGCCAGATTAGGATGGCTGGTGGGTCCTAGTTTACGTCCGCAGCTTTTCCGCCGCGGTCGGATTACAACCGCGGCGGAAAAGCTCTAATATGGTGACGGTGTCTGGAAGACACCGTCCACCATATTAGGATGGCCAGTAAAGTATGCTTTTCCGCGGCGGGTTTTCCGCCGCGGAAAAGCATACGGAACTTCACTGCGGGGGCCCGTTTTGGGCCCCCTAGGTGAAGGGGGGATGGGGGGTGCACATGGGGGGTACCTATGGTACCCCCCTGCATTTGCATGCAGAAAGCGGCAGGCACCGCGCGGTGCCTGCCTCTTTCTGCATGCAAATGCAATGCGTGCATTTTTAACATTGCGGCGGGTGCAGCTTGAAGCTGCACCCGCGGCAACGTTAAAAATAGAGGATGTGACCGCAACCCTTGCGGTCACATCCTAATTGCACAGGAGGGAACTCCGCATGCCATGCGGAGGTTCCCTCCTGCTCTGGGGTCGCGGACGGACGCAAGTCCGTCCGCGATCCTAATCGACCCCTATATCAGGCGTGAAACCTATATTTTTTTTCAATAAATTTCAAAGGTTTGGTAAATGCTAATTCTATCAGCGGATAACGTTTATATATGTTATTATCCTTCTGGGACCACCTGAGCAGCCATCTTGTTTCTCAGGAGAAGTGAGGCACAAGAGAGCACAAAACAAGAGTGGAAAATGCGAAAAGGGGGCAAGGTTGAGACCCCCTGACCCCCTAGCCCTTCTAGGGGGTCAGGGGTACGCGCACAGGGTTTTTTGCCCTTGGGGGTCCTTTTGGGACCCCCTGATAATGGCTAGAGGGTTGGGGGGTCTCTACTCTGCCCCCTTTTCGTGTTTTCCACTCTTGTTTTGGGCTCTCTTGTGCCTTAGTTCTCCGGAAAAACAAGATGGTGGCAGCCAATGAGAAACTCGCTCGCGCACGTGAGGGTACGCGCATGTACGCGTACGGTATGCGTACGGTACGCGTAAGGTGCGCGTATGGTGAGCGCATATAGATATATAATTTGCTCAAATTCAATTTTCTCAACAACTGGAGGGACTTTTACCAAATATAGAAAAGGCACTACTGCATACCTCTCCCTACCATTTTGCCAAGTTTGGTGTAATTCCGTTCAGCCGTTCAGGCTGTAGCTGTGTCTAAAGGTCCCATAGAAAATGCCATTTGAAAATTTTCAAATTAAATTTTCTCAAGAACTACTGGAGGGATTTTCACCAAACATAGCAAAGGCACATCTGCATTCCAGGCCCTACCATTTTGCCAAGTTTGGTGTAATTCCGTTCAGCCGTTCGGGCTGTAGCCGTGTCTAAAAGTCCCATAAAAAATGCCATTTGAAAATTTTCAAATTCAATTTTCTCAAGAACTACTGGAGGGATTTTCACCAAACGTAGCAAAGGCACATCTGCATACCAGGCCCTACCATTTTACCAAGTTTGGTGTAATTACATTCAGCCATTTGGGCTGTAGCCGTGTCTAAAGGTCCCGATGGAAATAAACATAGGGAAAACACGTTTTGGGACCCCCCTTTTTTCTCAGCCCCCACTTGACGAATCCCGCCGAAACTTTTAGGGAAGGAGCGGAGCAGAGCGAAGCAATTTTAAGGAAAATTACACGCAGATTCCTCAATCGGCGCCAAAGTTATTTCCAATAGAATGTTGGGGATTTCCTATGGTGACTAGGTCCTAACTATATATACCTACTGGCGACCGCCAGTAGGAAATATATATATATATATATATATATATATATATATATATATATATATATATATATATATATATATATATATATATATATATATAGCACACCCTGCCTCCCAGAAAAAGAAGCAGTCAGAAGCCACGTGAGGGGAACACCAAGGAAGTAGTTTAATGACCAGATGTGGCGAATGCATTTCGGCGTATTCATGCCTTCTTCAGCGCCCATGCAGATACTGTGCTGTCCTTGGCGCAGATACGGGTCCTGCCTCTTATGAGGAAATCCAGATAAGCTCCACCCCCAATCAAGATGTTAGCACACCTGCTGCCGGTCCCGTGATTTTCCATGGACTGCAGAGCCCAGGATGCACTGTGATGCTCCCAGGTAGGATGTGGGTGGGGGAAACAATGCCAAATGGTAGCGTTGGATGCAGGACACTGCGCACAGATCAGACGATTGTTTCTGCTGGAAAGTCAATTAAAAACAACCTCCTCGGGTCCCCATACTGCTCCACTCAGGAATGTTCGGGAATCCTTACATTGGGGGCAGCCAGACAATGCTCGCCGCCCAGCATGAGGTAAATACCCCAAAACCAGCTGCTTCTAATCCCAAACACCCGGGCGGGCCCAGGCCATCCGATCCCTCGGAAAAACAGAAGCTGCCGTCGGCAAAAAGCCAGTGAAGTCCGGGCCACTTGAAGGAGCAGGAGCCTCTGCAAAACGTCTCTGGCTGACGTTGTACTTAATGTAGCACACCCTGCCTCCCAGAAAAAGAAGCAGTCAGAAGCCACGTGAGGGGAACACCAAGGAAGTAGTTTAATGACCAGATGTGGCAAATGCATTTCGGCATATTCATGCCTTCTTCAGCGCGCACGCAGATACTGTGCTGTCCTTGGCGCAGATACGAGTCCTGCCTCTTATGAGGAAATCCAGATAAGCTCCACCCCCAATCAAGATGTTAGCACACCTGCTGCCGGTCCCGTGATTTTCAATGGACTGCAAAGCCCAGGATGCACTGTGATGCTCCCAGGTAGGATGTGGGTGGGAGAAACAATGCCAAATGGTAGCGTTGGATGCAGGACACTGCGCAGAGATCAGACGATTGTTTCTGCTGGAAAGTCAATTAAAAACAACCTCCTCGGGTCCCCATACTGCTCCAGCCAGGAATGTTCGGGAATCCTTACATTGGGGGCAGCCAGACAATGCTCGCCACCCAGCATGAGGTAAATACCCCAAAACCAGCTGCTTCTACTCCCAAACACCCGGGCGGGCCCAGGCCATCCGATCCCCCGGAAAAACAGAAGCTGCCATCGGCAGAAAGCCAGTGAAGTCCGGGCCACTTGAAGGAGCAGGGGCCCCTGCAAAACGTCTCTGGCTGACGTTGTACTTAATGTAGAACACATCAAGTACAACGTCAGCCAGAGACGTTTTGCAGAGGCCCCTGCTCGCCCGGGTGTTTGGGAGTAGAAGCAGCTGGTTTTGGGTTATTTACCTCATGCTGGGCGGCGAGCATTGTCTGGCTGCCCCCAATGTAAGGATTCCCGAACATTCCTGGCTGGAGCAGTATGGGGACCCGAGGAGGTTGTTCAACAGGAGCAAAAAAAAAAAAAAAAAAGCTACTGCTTTCTTTTCTTGCTGCAGTGGTGGTTGTCTACAGCATCATTAATGAGGGAAATACTCAGTTGCCCATAGCAGATGGTCTTTCCACAATAAATGCAGACCATCTTTAATCCACCAAATTTAATTTGTATGTTTGGTGTCATTTCGCGCCCTTCTGGTGCTGCAACCGAAATTTCACCTGTGGAGGTGCTGGCCTGAGGATCTCTGTTCTTCTGAAGCATGTCCCGTACCTCAGCCTGTGCCAAATTGTTAGGATGCCACCTCTCCATGTGGCGGATCATTGTATAATTCCCAAAGGAATATTTTTTCTTTGGGTTGCCCCTGGAGAGGACTTTGTTGCAAATCTAACAGGTGACATGTTGTGCATTCACTTTTTTTGCCCAGCAGGGATGGAGAAGTACTCCCATATAAAATGCACTTTCGCATGCCTTTCCCTAGGTTCTTCCTGCAAGAATCTCCTAGGCTGTTCCTCCTCATCATCTTCTTCCTCCTCTTCTTCAACTCCTGGAAGGATCTGGGGTGGTGGACCTTCCTTCCTGGGTGGTGGTGGTGGTGGTGGGGGTGCACCGGCTGCAGCTACTACTGAAGCCATTTCTCTGCTCACAAAAAGCTCTTGCTCTCTTAAAGAAGAAAGTAAGAATGAGGATAAAAGGAGGGGGCTTTCATCATTTGGAGAAAAAAAAAGTTGAGAACCAATGAAAAGTGTTTCAGGTCACATGTCCCGATGCGCTTACGTTACGCGCTCCGGCGCGCTTACGTTTTGCGCTCCAATCGGGCCACGGAGCGCTTCCGGGTGCGTTTACGCAGCGCGCTAAAGAACGCATCACGCGGTTACGCGATACGTCACGCTTACGCGGCGCGTCACAATGTTGTTTCCGTTCGCGGCAATTGCACTGACGGGGCGCTCACCGTTACGCGCACCGGGGCGCTAAACAGAGTTGCGCTTACCGGTGCACTGCCCGGTGCGCGTAACGGGAGCGCACCGGGGCAAAAATTCAAAAAAATAAAATAAAAAATTAAACATAAAAAATGTTTTATTAAATAAATATAAAATACATTATTCATTTTAATGAAGTATCTATTTTACAGCTATTAATATTTGCTATTAAAAAACCATTGAAATTCACAGAAAAAACCATAGGTTTGAGACCATATATAGTTAGGTGAATAATTTAATCATACAAAACCGCTGAAATTCCCATATATAGTTAGTTGCACTAACTATATATTTCGCGCACCCGCAATCCACTGCTGATGATGTCACATATTACATCATTCATGACATGGTCAGTGACATTACTGATGACATCACTGATGACATCTCAAATGACATCACTGATGACATCACTGACGACATCTCAAATGACATCACTGATGACATCACTGATGACATCTCATTTGACATCATTGATCACATCACTGATGACATCATTCTTGTGCTAATTCGATGAACCTCTTCAGACTCTAATATAACCTTAAATACACTCAGTGTATACAGACACTCACACACTGTCACTCATCCATGGAGTTACTGAAACACCTAGTCAGTCATGCAAAGAATCACTCACCTCCATTTCCTCAACTATACAGTTATACACACCTTACTTATTCAAACATACACTGCTGATGACATCACATATTACATCACTCATGACATGGTCAGTGACATCACTCATGACATCACTGATGACACCATCCAGTGAATGTGTGTCTTTCTGAAAAATACATGTGTTTTATATATGTATTTGTAAAGGTCGATGGAAGAATAAATGGTTAAATAAGTGTGTAAATGGATGTTTTTTTTAAAAAAAAATGATTTGGTAACTTCCTTATTAAGTGTATCTTAGTGAATACATATATTAGCGAGTAACTTTTAAATATTGAAATATAAGTATCAGTGTTTCACTTTGTGTATAAGTGGCTGCATGGGTTGGTGACTGACTCACTGTTTGTATGTGTTTTGAAGACAGCATATATGCAGGACTGTATGGGTGGATGAGTGTGCATATGTGTGTGTTAGTGAGTGAATGACTGTCTCACTGGTGTCTTTATCAGTAACTACATATGTTTTAATCTATTATATGTGAGTATTGATGTATATAAGTGAGTATATGTGAGAGCGAGAGATTGTAAGAGTTCCTGTTTAAATAAGTAGGTGTTTCTATAAGTGATTGTTTAAGAGAGTAAGTATGTGTAAATTTCCATAGAAGTAAAGTGGTAGTGTGTGTATACTTCTATATGCAAATAAATGGATGTTCAATAGTTTATTTGCATGTGTGAGTATGTGTGTAAGTAACTTTTGGATGACTGTCGGTGTGTAACAGGATGTATAGGTGTATCACTACATATGATGAGTGAGTATATGTATGAGTGACTATATAGAACTGTTGGTGAATGAGTGGATGTGTATATAGATGGTGGAATTACTGAATTGTTTGTTGTAACTGGTATGGGTATCTCCATTTTTTTGAAAATGTTAATTTCTATTTTTGAATATGTGTTTTAAGGGTTACATTACACTGAAAGGAGGTCTGTCACTCTGTCACAAGGATGGTGTCATCAGTGATGTCATGAGTGATGTCACTGACCATGTCATGAGTGATGTAATATGTGACATCATCAGCAGTGCATTGCAGGCACGCAAGTTATAGTGAGTCCAACTAACTATAACGTGGGAATTTCAATGGTTTTATGTCAGTAAAACTTCCAGGTAACTATAACTGGTGTGAAACCTATGGTTTTTTCAGTGAATTTAATAGGTTTTTTAAATGCTAATTCCTAACTATAACTGGTGTGAAACCTATGGTTTTTTCAGTGAATTTCATAGGTTTTTTAAATGCTAATTCCTTTCTATATCGAGTTTGTAACCTACGATTTTTTTTAATTTGCTGATTTGTGTGAGTATTAATTAGTATTATTTTTTTTATAATAATATTTTTAATTTTTTATTTTTTTTTATCATTTTTTTGGGGGCGCTCTGGGTCCGCGCACCGGTAAGCTCTCCAGAAAGCGCACCCAGAGCGCTACTTGCGTTCGTGTAAAAAATATGAATGAAAAGTAAATAATAACGCAAGACATTTAGTACCATACATATAAAAGCAGTTTTTTTGAATAAGGAAATTAAAATAATTTTGAATTTCCGTGAAACTATCAAAACGTCACTTCGGCGTGCCGCTTAAGCGGCCCCGGAAGCGCCTACGTTCGCGCCGCGTATGCGCCTCGGAAGCGCCTATGTTCGCGCCGCGTATGAACCCCGGAAGCGCCTACGTTCGCGCCGCGTATGCGCCCCGGAAGCGCCTACGTTCGCGCCACGTATGCGCCCCCGGAAGCGCTCTGGTGCATGCAGCATCAGCGCGTCAAGTAATGTGACCTTAAAATAACACTTTTCATTGGTTGCTAACAGTTTTTTTTACAAAGAATGAAATCCCCACCCATTTCCTTCACTTCTTCTTTCACTTTTGTGACTGAAAGACCTGCCTTTTTTTCTCTTCAATCTTGCTTGATTAATCATGGCTGCCAGACAATCCAGCAGTGAAGATGAGCCTGAATTCATCGATGAAGAGCCTCCTCAGCCAAAGGTGAAAGAGCATTTCATCTGGAATTTTTTTTCCATACCAGATGGCCAGAAAAAGGTGAATGCTCCAAAAGTGGAGTGCAGGATCCGCAAAAAAGTCCTGTCACGAGGTGACCCCAAAAAGAAATATTCTTTTGGGAACTTCACAATGCTGTGCCATGTGGTGAGGAGGCACCCCCAGAATTTTGCCCGGGAAAGTGTCAGGGCTCTGGCACAAGAGGTTCCCAGTGATGGGGCCTCTACATCCACCGGAGGAGCAACTACTTCTGTGAGAGGGCGATCGCAGGAGCTGGTTCCAAATATTCAGCCTGCATTCAACAAAGGTGTCCTGAAATGCAGATACTGCGATCAACTCCTTACCTTTGGGGAGCAAAGTGTCCTGCTCATGGTTCGAGCATTGGAGAACCATCGCGGCGGTTCCCAGCCCTGTTGAGCAGTTTCCATTCCCTGTTTTTGTTTCTGTTCTAAAAAAAGAAAAAAAAGTTCTTTTCAGAACTACCTCCAATTCTCATCAAAGAGCTATATTCTTAAAAAAATGAAAAAGAGTCATTGAAGTGGAGTGCATTGATAATGGAAAGGAAAATGAGTAAGAAAGAACAGAAAGGTATAAGAGGAGAAAGGAAGTGAAGTAGGGGGACTGAAAGAAGGTGAGTGTTGGGAAGGAAAGTAAGGAGAAGGAGAGTGAATATGGGGAATGTGGATATTCCAAGAAAATGTAGAAAAGGAACAGGGGTGTGGAAGGGTAAGAAAAGATGCATTGCTGGAGTTGCATCATTTTTGTGACACACTCCAGCAATGCATCACTTTTGCACTTACAGATACGTCTGAAATACTGACGTATCTGTAAGTACTTCTGACATAATATGTCATATATTTAATATGACGCATGAGTAGAAGACTGAAGGCCTCATAGTGGAGTGGTGTGGCTCACTGGTTAGAGGCGGCAGACCCGAGAGCAGAGGACGGCCTGGAACCAGGGTTCAATTCCTGACGCGGCAGGGTCGTGGACCAGGGTCAGCGGACTCGATAATTCTCACCTCGGTGCCTACTTCAACCAGGGATCACACTCGGCAACTCTGGGCATTAGCTTGTCTCATCTCCACAACGGCCCCCCACATACGCTGGGGATGCCTGGTTTCACCTTGGAGATACCCAGTAGGGACTATCTCATAGGGAAAGCCAGGACGGGTTCCCCAGCGGTCTACTGCGCAGAGATACTCCTTCGGGAGTCAATTCTAGCGCATTACAAACCCACAATTAATTAATTAATTAATTTATGAGGCCATGCGTCACTTTAACGCCACCGGTGCGTCACTTTTTGTGACGCACCAGTGCTGTAAATAATGCACCTTATTCAGTCCTATTTACAAAGTGACGCATCTAGGTAGATGCGTCACTTTGTAAGCCCCTGCGCCACATTATACCTACGTCAGGTGTAATGTATGCAAAAGGGACGTATTGACGCAAGAAAGGGTCGTAGAGGTGATGCAGTGAAATCTATAAGATATCACTGCGTCACTTTTATGACGTTGTTGCGTCCAAATCTTACACCTGTTTCACAGCAGGCGTGCAGGCCCTTTCACATGGGGCCTGGCCCCATGTGAAAGGATGCATTGCTGGAGTTGCATCATTTTTGAGACACACTCCAGCAATGCATCACTTTTGCGCTTACAGATACGTCTGAAATACTGACGTATCTGTAAGAACTTCCAACATAATACGTCATAAATTTAATATGACGCATGACTAGAAGACTGAAGGCCTCATTTATGAGGCCATGTGTCACTTCGAAACCACCGGAAGGTAACTTTTTGTGACGCATCAGTACAGTAAAAACTGCACCTTATTCAGTCATATTTACAAACTGACGCATCTAGGTAGATGCGTCACTTTGTAAGCCCCTGCGCCACATTATACCTACGTCAGGTGTAATGTATGCAAAAGGGACGTATTGACGCAAGAAAGGGTCGTAGAGGTGACGCAGTGAAATCTATGAGATATCACTGCGTCACTTTTATGACGCTGTTGCGTCCAAATCTTACGCCTGTATCACAGCAGGCATAAGACTGATGCAAGCCCTTTCACATGGGGCCTGGCCCCTTGTGAAAGGATGCATTGCTGGAGTTGCATCATTTTTGTGACACAATCCAGCAATTCATCACTTTTGCGCTTACAGATACGTCTGAAATACTGACGTATCTGTAAGTACTTCCGACATAATATGTCATATATTTAATATGATGCATGACTAGAAGACTGAAGGCCTCATTTAAGAGGCCATGCGCCACTTTAACGCCACCAGTGCATCACTTTTTGTGACCCACCAGTGCTGTAAAAAATGCACCTTATTCAGTCATATTTACAAAGTGACATATCTAGGTAGATATGTCACTTTGTTAGCCCCTGCCCCACATTATACCTACGTCAGGTGTAATGTATGCAAAAGGGACGTATTGACGCAAGAAAGGGTTGTAGAGGTGACGCAGTGAAATCTATGAGATATCACTGCGTCACTTTTATGACGCTGTTGCGTTCACATCTTACACCTGTTTCACAGCAGGCGTGCAGGCCCTTTGACATGGGGCCTGGCCCCATGTGAAAGGATGCATTGCTGGAGTTGCATCATTTTTGAGACACACTCCAGCAATGCATCACTTTTGCGCTTACAGATACGTCTGAAATACTGACGTATCTGTAAGAACTTCCGACATAATAGGTCATAAATTTATATGACGCATGACTAGAAGACTGAAGGCCTCATTTATGAGGCCATGCGTCACTTTAATGCCACCGGAGCGTCACTTTTTGTGACACACCAGTGCTGTAAAAAATGCACCTTATTCAGTTATGTTTACAAAGTGACGCATCTAGGTAGATGCGTCACTTTGTAAGCCCCTGCGCCACATTATACCTACGTCAGGTGCAATGTATGCAAAAGGGACGTATTGACGCAAGAAAGGGTCGTAGAGGTGACGCAGTGAAATCTATGAGATATCATTGCGTCACTTTTATGACGCTGTTGCGTCCAAATCTTACGCCTGTATCACAGCAGGCGTAAGACTGATGCAAGCACTTTGACATGGGGCTTGGCCCTATGTGAAAGGATGCATAGCTGGAGTTGCATCATTTTTGAGACACACTCCAGCAATGCATCACTTTTGCGCTTACAGATACGTCTGAAATACTGACGTATCTGTAAGAACTTCCGACATAATACGTCATAAATTTATATGACGCATGACTAGAAGACTGAAGGCCTCATTTATGAGGCCATGTGTCACTTTAACGGCACCGGAGCATCACTTTTTGTGACGCACCAGTGCTGTAAAAAATGCACCTCATTCAGTCATATTTACAAAGTGACGCATCTAGGTAGATGCGTCACTTTGTAAGCCCCTGCGCCACATTATACCCACGTCAGGTGTAATGTATGCAAAAGGGACGTATTGACGCAAGAAAGGGTCGTAGAGGTGACACAGTGAATATACTAGGTTTTCCCCATGCTACGCTCCCCGGTCAACTCCCCGGAGCGCGTCCCGGGCGCTCTCCACGCGCAAATCGAATTTGTTGTTTTTTTTTGCCCCGCGGGACCCTATTGTAGCCCCCACATCAAACCTAGGGGGTGAGGGGGGATCTACCCTGTCCCCTTAAGGTCATTTCCCCCTTTTTTTTTGCCACCTCTTGTGTCTCGATCCTACCAAGACACAAGATGGCGGCCGCTCCGGACTGTTTCGAATGTTTACAAACACCCGTGAGCCAATCAGCTTTCAGTGCGCAAGTCGCGTAGCATGCCCGGTGCGCTCCCCGGTGCGCGTACTATAGATATATATATTTTTTGGAACCTAAATTACTCAAAATCCACTGCAGCACATATCTTGAGACATAGCAAAGGCACATCGGGCTACCAGTCCCTACAATTTTGCCAAGTTTGGTGGAAAACCATTCAGCCGTTCGGTCTAAAAGTGAGTTTGACCGCCCTATGGAAATTAACAAGGGGAAAACACGTTTTGGGACCCCCTTTTTATCTTGGCCCCCGCTTGACGAATCCCCCCGAATCTTTCAAGGAAGAACTGGAGCTCCGCGAGGCAAATTTGAGGAAATTTTCAATCAGATTCGTCAACCGGCGCCAAAGTTATTCTAAATAGAATTTTGAGATTTTGCATTGAAAAAAATCCTAACTATAACTACCTACTGGGATATACTTGTGCCACAGCAAATGAACTTTACACCCACTTGGGATATATCGTGCATCAAACTACAACGCCCAAGATGCCGCAGGAGTGGCCGCGTCCCTGCCCAGTGGCGTGTTGGGCTGCAATTACCAAAAGCAGCAAGTTCACGTGTTAATCACTTAACGCCACAGAAGAAGGGAGTTGGTTCCTCCCGAAACGCGTCTGGCAGCATTAACTTTGTGGAGTGGTTACCTGTATACCTGCCACGAGCAACCTGTGAATAAACCCGTGTTTTCCAAAGAATCTTCCTGGTGGTCCTTTCACTTTGGGACTCTGGTATTGTTGGATGTTAGCGGCCGTCCCGGTTGCGAAGGTGACCCCCCAGCTTTTGGATCCGAGTCAGTGCCACCCGGTTGTCTGACGCCTACGGATGGAAGAGGCGTGAGCACGATTCCAGTTAGTGCTCACGCGGATACTTTTTCACAGCAATAAAGCAGCGTGACAAGACGCAGATCACCCTCTCTACCCACTTGGGATTAATACTTGTGCCACAGCAAATGAACTTTGCATCCACTTGGGATATATCGTGCATCAAACTACAATGCCCAAGAGGAGTGGCCGCGTCCCCGCCCAGGGGCGTGTTGGGCTGCAATTAACAAAAGCAGCAGGTTCACGTGTTAATCACTTAACGCCACAGAAGAAGGGGGTTGGTTCCTCCCAAAACGCGTCTGGCAGCATTAACTTTGTGGAGTGGTTACCTGTATACCTGCCACGAGCAAGCTGTGAATAAACCTGTGTTTTCCAAAGAATCTTCCTGGTGGTCCTTTCACTTTGGGACTCTGGTATTGTTGGATGTTAGCGGCCGTCCCAGTCGCGAAGGTGACCCCCCAGCTTTTGGATCCAAGTCAGCGCCACCCGGTTGTCTGACGCATACGGATGGAAGACGCGTGAGCACAATTTCAGTTAGTGCTCACGCGGACACTTTTTCACAGCAATAAAGCAGCGTGACAAGACACAGATCACCCTCTCTACCCACTTGGGATTAATACTTGTGCCACAGCAAATGAACTTTGCACCCACTTGGGATATATCGTGCATCAAATTACAACGCCCAAGATGCCGCAGGAGTGGCCGCGTCCCCGCCCAGGGGCGTGTTGGGCTGCAATTAACAAAAGCAGCAAGTTCACATGTTAATCACTTAATGCCACAGAAGAAGGGAGTTGGTTCCTCCCGAAACGCATCTGGCAGCATTAACTTTGTGGAGTGGTTACCTGTATACCTGCCACGAGCAAGCTGTGAATAAACCTGTGTTTTCCAAAGAATCTTCCTGGTGGTCCTTTCACTTTGGGACTCTGGTATTGTTGGATATATATATATGTATTCACTGAAAAAACCATAGGTTTCACACCAGTTATAGTTACCTGGAAATTTTACTGACATAAAACCATTGAAATTCCCACGTTATAGTTAGTTGGACTCACTATAACTTGCGCGTGTAATGCACTGCTGATGACATCACATATTACATCACTCATGACATGGTCAGTGACATCACTCATGACATCACTGATGACACCATTCAGTGAATGTGTGTCTTTATGAAAAATAAATATGTTTTATATATGTATATGTAAAGGTGGATGGAAGAATAAATGTTTAAATAAGTGTCTAAATGGATGTTTTTTTTAAAAAATTGATTGAATAACTGACTTATTAAGTGTATCTCAGTGAATACATATATCAGTGAGTAATGTTTAAATATTTAAATATATGTATCAGTGTTTCACTTTGTGTATAAGTGGCTGCATGGGTTGGTGAGTACCTACATGTGTGTGTATATGGGTTATTAGATGTTTTTTTTGTATCTTTATAATTGTCTGTTTGATTTGTTGGGGGTGTTACTTAGCATATAGATGCATCAATGACTGACTCACTGTTTGTATGTGTTTTGAAGACAGCATATGTGCCAGACTGTATGGGTGAATGAGTGTGTATATGTATGTGTTAGTAAGTGAATGACTGTCTCACTAGTGTCTTTATCAGTAACTACATATGTTTTAATCTAGGATATGTGAGTATTGATGTATATAAGTGAGTATATGTGAGAGTGAGAGATCGAAAGAGTTCTTGTTTTAATAAGTATGTGTTTCTATAAGTGATTGTTTAAGAGAGTAAGTATGTTTAAGTTTCCTTAGAAGTAAGGTGGTAGTGTGTGTATAGCTGTAAATGTAAATAAATGGATGTTTATTAGTTCATTTGCATGTGTGAATATGTGTGTGAGCAACTTTTGGGAGACTGTCGGTGTGTTAACAGATGTAAAGGTGTCTCACTACATATGATAAGTGAGTGTATGTATGAATGACTATATAGAACTGTTGGTGAATGAGTGGATGTGTATATAATCGGTGGAATTACTGAATTGGTTGTTGTAACTGGTATAGGTATCTCCACTTTTTTGTAAATGTTAGTTTCTATTTTTGAATATGTGTTTTAAGGGTTACTTTACAGTGAAAAAAGATAAGTCACTCTGTCACAAGGATGGTGTCATCAGTGATGTCATGAGTGATGTCACTGACCATGTCATGAGTGATGTAATATGTGATGTCATCAGCAGTGCATTACACGCGCAAGTTATAGTGAGTCCAACTAACTATAACGTGGGAATTTCAATGGTTTTATGTCAGTAAAATTTCCAGGTTTTTTAAATGCTAATTCCTAACTATAACTGGTGTGAAACCTATGGTTTTTTCAGTGAATTTCAAAGGTTTTTTAAATGTTAATTCCTAACTATAAGTCTCAGTTTATAAGTAAGACTGTTAGCGCTCTAGTTGTTGTTGTTGTGACATTCTGATATTCATCATTCATTAGATGGTCAGTGACATCACTGATGACATCTCAAATGACATCACTGATGACATCACTGATGACATCATCCAGTGAATGTGGTTTGGTTCTTTTTTTAAATATGCTTTTATTATATAGCAATTTGCATTGTAGAATGAGTGGAAATATAAAAGTAAATATTTTCATTGAGTATTTCGTAGCAGTGTAATTGACTGTTTACTTTAAAAATGTTTAGTGTCTCACTATATATAGTGGATGGTGACAAAACTGTGTGAATATCTGTATCACTTTTATAGTTGTTGTGTAAACTAGTTCGCTAGTTGGTTGCTAGGTATGTTAAAGTGTATTTTAAATATTGATTAGTTAACTGAGTATGTGCATGGTTGAGTGAATGTGTATGTGGTTCAGTGGGGGTGTGTGAGTGCCTAAAGATGTTTGAGTAGTTGATTCAGTAGAAATATGAATTTAAAATTACATTTTTTAACAGTTGTTTCTCTGACTGAATATTTTTATGAGTGTGCTGATGAGTAAATAAGTATACATAAGACTGAATGATTATGTAAGTCTCTATATGCATAAGTGTATACTTGCATTATTGATTTTATAATACAGTAAGTCTATTTATGAAGTGGTGTTTTTCTAAGTGTGCATCTATGTAAGTTGTAATAATGATTGAATAATACAGTAGTCTAACTTACTATCTAAAAAAATATATGAAGTAGTGTTTATGTAAGTATGTATTTAAGTAAGTATGTAAGAGTGAATAATTGTTAGCATAAGTGAGTAGAATAACTTCAAATGTGAATAGGCTGTATGTTGGTGTGTAATATCGATATAGGTGTATAACTATTTTTGATAGTGTTCTATTGTTCATTGTCAGCATGTATAAGTGAATCTACAGGTAAGTGATTAGATGTGTGTATACATCTGGGAATTTCTAAGTAGCTTTTTAGATACTTATATTGCTGTATCAATGAAGTTTAAAATTGAAAAGGTGTATGTGATTGTCACGTGGATGATGTCATCAGTGATGTCATCAGTGATGTCATTTGAGATGTCATCAGTGATGTCACTGACCATCTAATGAATGATATAATATGTGACGTCTTCAGCAGTGCATTGCGGGTGCGCGATATATATAGTTAGTACAACTAACTATATATGCGAATTTCATTGGTTTTGTATGTGTTAAATATCAATTTTCATGGTTTTGTAAATGCTAATTCCTAACTATATATGGTCTATAACCTATGGTTTTTTCAGTGAATTTGCAAGGTTGTTTAAATGCTAATTCCTAACTATATATGGGCTGAAACCTATGGTTTTTTCAGTGAATTTCAATGGTCTTTTAATAGCAAACATCTTTAGCTCTAAAATATATTCCTCTTTATAAAGAATACTATATTTTATATGTGTGTTATGCTATTTTATTATGTATTATATTTATAATATATATTTTTTTAGTTTTTACCTTGGTACGCTCCCGGTGCGCGCACCGGAAAGCGCCCCGGGGAGCGCTCCGGGAAGCGCACTGGTACGCGCCATTGCTGCGACGTGACGCGTACGCGTGACGAATCGCGTAGCCGCGTGACATATGTAAGCACCCCGGAGCGCGACCCGGAGCGCGTAGCGTAAGCGCTTCGGATCATGTGACCTGAAAATAACACTTTTCATTGGTTCCTAATATTATTTTTTCCAAATGAGGAAAGCCCCCACCTTTTTTCCTCATTCCTACTTTCTTCTTTGAGAGAGCAAGAGCTATTTCTTTGTGAGAGACCAATAATGGCTACTCTACTTGCTGCTGCTGGTGCTCCAACACCACCACCACCACCAAAAGGACCACCACCACCTCTGCTTTTTGGTGGTGAGCAGGACAGAGAGGAGGAAGAGGAGCAGGAGGAGCAGGAGAGACAGTTCCTACCAGAGGAACCCCACCCATCTTGTGTAAAGGAGCACTACATTTGGCAATTCTTTAAGTTTCCTGCAGGACTGAAGAAAGTTAATGCCCCTAAAGTAACATGTCTAATTTGCAGCAACATCCTTTCACGTGGCAATCCTGCTAAAAAATATAGTTTTGGCAACCACACCATGATTCGCCACATGGAGAGGTGGCACCCAAATAATTTGGCCCAAGCACAGGTGAGAGCTATAGCTGAAAACCCACAGACCCCTCAGCCTAGCACCTCAAGTGCGGAATCATCTTTTGCAGCACCTGAAGGGCGTCAAATGGTGGCCAACATCCAAAGCAAATTCTCAGACTTCAAAATAGTTTGTATTTATTGTGGGGCTACTATTGCTTATGGTGAAAAAAGTATCACCTTTATTAACAGAGCAGAAGAAAACCACAAGTGCTCTCACAAACGAAAGCAATGATTCTTTTTTTTTTTTTTGCTCCTGTTGAGCCATTTTCAAATCCTTCAGTTTTTTTCGAAGTACTAAAAAAACAAAGAAATATATAAAATTGTTTTGAAAAACTAAAAAAAGTAAAAAATGTTCACAAAAAAAAATATATAAAACAACAAAAACAATTGAAAAAAAGTTCTTTTCAGAACTACCTCCCATTTATATAAAATGACTTAAATTTTTAAACTCTGCCATTCTCTTTTCTCTTCGGTGCGCTCCCCGGTACGCGTAACTATACCTAATCCTAACTATAACTACCTACTGGCGGTCGCCAGTAGGTAGTTATAGTTAGGATTTTTTTCAATGCAAAATCTCAAAATTCTATTTGGAATAACTTTGGCGCCGGTTGACCTCGTCGAGCTCCGGTCCGTCCCTGAAAGTTGGGGGGGGATTCGTCAAGCGGGGTCCGAGATAAAAGGGGGGTCCCAAAACGTGTTCTCCCCATGCAGTTTTCCATAGGAACCGTTAGCCAGGGCTACAGCCCGAACGGCTGAACAAAATTACACCAAATTTGGCAGGTAGAGTTCTGTTCGCAGATTGTGCTTTTTGTTAAATGGTGTAAATTCGTTCTGTAGTTTTTGAGAAAATTGCATGTAAAATCATACCAATATCTAGAGATGGAGTGCAGCACCCGCATGGAAATCTTTTCAATTATGAGCGTGAGCTGCATGCTGATTGGCTGTGAACTGTCTGTCAACACTCGAACCAGGAAGTGTTGGTGGCCATCTTGTGGCTCGCTACAACCGAG
The DNA here is from genome assembly GCF_964263255.1 of Lissotriton vulgaris. Lineage (NCBI taxonomy): Eukaryota > Metazoa > Chordata > Amphibia > Caudata > Salamandridae > Lissotriton > Lissotriton vulgaris. The sequence continues at coordinate 496,570,412 of NC_141685.1, forward strand.
TCACAAGAAAACAGTAAAACAAAGTTGAGAAATAAGGAAAGGGGTTAGGCTAGAGACATTCTGACCCTACAGGCTTGCTCAGGGGGTCGTATATCGATGTTTAGGCTCTATTTTTCATTTTTAATTTTTTAAAGAAAAATCGCAACGTACGTGTATGGAAATACATAGAATTACGAGCAGGAGCTGGATGCTGATTGGCTGTCAATACTCCAAACCAGGAAATGTTGGCAGCCATCTTGTTTGTCGGGAGAGCAGAGTCACAAGAAAACAGTAAAAAAAAGTTGAGAAATAAGGAAAGGGGGCAGGGTAGAAACATTCTGACCCTATAGTCTTGGTCAGGGGGTGGTGCATAGATCTTTAGGCTCAATTTTTATTTATTTCAAAATAAGAAATGTTGGGGTACTCGTGCAGTACTTGTACGCGGTGGAAAAGGTGAAAAAAAGTAGAGGTTTGTTTTATTCATTAGGTCCCGGGGGGGCAAATTACGGGGGCAATTTTTCTGCATATTGGGGGCTTGTAAGGTGCCCCGAGCACTGGGGAACGGTACTCCTCTGGTTTTATTTTGAGGTATGCTGGGGGGTTACGGTCCTACTCCCTGCAGTCTCGGTGAGTGGCACCCCTGTTGTGGGAAGTAATCGATGACACCAGAATAGATGAAAGATGTATTTATTATGAATGTAACAAGGGCCCACAGGGAGCCAGAAGATAAGGGTGCATTCTCAACAACCCTACGGGTCTTTTTAAAAAAAATATATATGTTTTGAGCTCTCTCTCTATCTCTCCCCGTACACGTCGCAGGGAACGCTAGATTTCTGGGGCAGTGATATCTAAAATGACCTTCCAGCTCCAGGTACCTGCATTGTCTGGAGTTTTTTATTACTGTTGGGAGGGTGGGCTTGATAATACGCCCTTGTTAATTCCCATAGAAGCCCATTTTCTGGTGTTAACATGGGCTTCTATGGGAATTAACAAGGGCGTATTATCAAGCCCAGACACGGCCCCTGGAGGGAGTTTTGGTGGGACAGGCGGGGCAGGGGAGGGGCAGGGTGGGGGTTGATAAAGAACAGAATCTGGATGATTGTAGGCAAGTAAACAATTAAATTAATAAAACAAATTTCTGGGTATATTATCAACAACATAAGTCGATACATTATTGCTGTGGCGATAATGGTCTTTGTAGTATGCCGTTGTGAATTGCCATAGCAGCCCATGTTAATAGTAGAACCTGGGCTGCTATGGGAATATACAAGGGCCTATTATGAAGCCCATTATCGCCGCTTTATCTGCAGTTACTGGCGATAAAAGTGGTGGTAATGTATCGCCTTTTTTGGATAATATGCCCCTTCATGTCTATGATAGTATGTAAAACTTTCCTTTTTTTTGTGTAGCAGTTGTGCTCTCTATGCATGCGCAGCCTCATTTCGAAGCTGACGTTTTTTTATTTTTTTTCAAGTTCAACAAACAAAGCTTTCTTTATTTCAGGTATTAAATTTGGTGCTTTGTTTTCCCAGGTCGTGTGTGTCATCCGCTGTTGTACTTTTGTAATATGTTAATAATCGTATTTTATCTACATTTATTTGGAACGTAGTGTTGAGGCGCCAAAAGTTGATAAGGTACTCCGTTCACCGCCATTTTAGTAGTTTTTCACCGTTGTTTTTATTATATCTGTTACTTTCATTTTATCGTCTATTTTCTTTGTGATCGACGAGATTTCGAGGCAGAGACACCACGGTGTTTGTCCTTAAACTCTGATGCTATCAGGCTTGGTCACACGTATACCTAAAAACTAATTTGGAGGACATAAGTCAAAGCCATTACAACGCGTGTTCGTAAACACAAAGACATTATTAAGATTATCGCCGCTTTTATCGGGAGAAATCTTCTGATAAAGTGGCGATAAAGGGCTTGATAATAGGCCCTTGTGAATTCCCATAACAGCCCAAGTAAACACCAGAACCTGGGCTGCTATGGGAATTTCCAAGGTCCTAATATCAAGCCCATTATCGGCGTTTTATCAGAATTTTTCCTGCCGATAAAAGCGGCGATAATGTATCGCCTTTTGTTGATAATATGCCACTTTGTTTCGTGCCCTGCATCGCATTTTGCATTGCAGGGCGCAGGATACAAATTCATTTTATTAATTTAATTGTTTACTTACCTGCAATCATCCACATTCCGCTGTTTATAACTCCCCATCCTGCTCCCCCCGACCCACTTGCCTACCTAACCACAACTCCCTCCACAGGCCGCGGCTGAGTCAGTTACTTGTACTTACCTTAAGGTTAACAAAGTAAAAAAAAGTATATATTATAAAATTTTCACCTGTGGAAGATACAAAAAAACACAGTTACTAGAAATATTTTACAACACAAAATAATTTGTAAAACATTTCATCTGCCTTTTTTGCTGTTCTCAGAATATATTGAATTTCACTACAAACAGTGAGTTCAATAGTACTCATCACATAACAGCGGGGAAATAAAAGACAATCCATAAGGATATCTTAAAAAAAAACAGTCAACATTCTCAATAACAATATAAAAAATAGAAATAAAACATATCTTACATGTTTTTTTCTAAGAGCAATTTCTTATGTAAATATAACATATCTCAAACAATCATGAAATAACAATACATTCTGAATAATTTTCTTACACTGTAAATAATGTTACTTACAAATAGATGCTGACAAAATACACAGCAAAAAGTCCTTAATGGTTTTGCACACTTTTCCTTATGGCCAAATAGTATGCATCAAGTCCTTTGTTTGGAAGTTGTTCCATAGTAATCCTGAACGTCCACCTCCCAGCCTTCCGATCCAAAACCTCCGACATCATCTACGGGTCCCCCAGGACTCATCCATCAGTCCGACGCTGTTCAACATCTACATGGCCACCCTAACACAAGTAGCCACCATCACAACTTCAACTCCTACACAAAGAACACCCAGCTCATCCTCTTCCTCACCAAGAAGCCACATACCACCAAAAGCAACCTCCACGACACAATGAAGGACGTCACTAACTACATAAAGAGCAGCACTGTAAACACAAACTGGCAGAAGATGAAGGTACTCATCCTCAGACCTACTCCATCAGCCTCAGACAACTCCTGCTAACTGACTACAGTGTGAAGAGTACCAACACCTACCAACCATGTGCACAACATAGGATTCAACCTCAACTGCTCCCTCTCCATGTGTAAGCAAGTCTACACCGTGTCCTCGTACTGCTATAACACCCTCCACATGCTCCGCAACATTTACAAGTGGATCCTAACCAAAAGAAGAAGAACAGTGACACAGGCCCTCATCAGCAGCAGACTACATTGTGGTAAAACACTCTACACATGAATTCTAGCAAAACACCTACAACAACTACAACAAATCCAAAAGACCACTATGTGGCTGATCATCAATGTCCCTGGCTGCACCCACATAACCCACCACCTGAAACACCTACACTGCCTCAATATCAACAAAACGATCACCTTTAAGCTTCTCACCCTCACTTACAAAATACTCTACAACCCCAGACTAATGTACCTTAACAGCAGCAATCCTAAAGGGCACGTTTTGACCTTAAAATTTTGTCTTTAAAAATATTAGGTAAGAATTTGGTAACTCTTTGGGCAAACGTTGCTTAAAAACTAATTGAGTATCATTACACTGTATCCAACCTTTCAGACATTTTAAATAAACAATGTAATGTCCAGATGTGGTAGAAGGTCCATCATGAAAACAATTAGCAACAGCTATAAAAGTTCTACCTGATATTGAACATTGACCAGCTACAACATTTTTTATTAAAGTTTTCAATTTTGTTCCATCAGTTCTACAACGTTGCAGCATTAAAATAACATGCTGTCCATATCTTTGTATAAATAATGTTGATGACATTTCTGATTTACATTGGCTACACTCCATGTTTTGACTTGCTCCTCTAATTAGATTGTTAAAAGACACTGATTCACAGTCTGGTAAAGTAAAATATATGAATCTCTCAGTGTCTATGTCAGTGCTACATATAAACGAACAATTTTGACAGTTATGATGCCATTTATAAGAAAGGTCAAAAAGGTTTTCAACATCTATACCTTCATCTTCCAGTACACCAAGCATAAACATTAAAAATTCCTGACAATCTTGCTGAATATTCAGCGTAAATTGACTAGAACCAGAACATATGTCCAAAACATTTCGAATATCGGAAACACTTTGTATTTTACTTTTATCACTAGTACATTCCTCATGAACAGAATTCAACAATGAGCAGAATCTTTTGTCTCAATTTTCTACAATTTGCTGTTGGAAACTTTGAAGAAAAAAAACAACATTAACAACTACATTAGCATAGCAGTTGACACCAGAACTATTTTCAAACCGATAACCAACATTCTCTTCAACACTGTCCTTTGTCTTTTTGCTTGGAGGCGCAACTTCATCTTGTTTTTTTTCTTTCTCTACAGTTTCAGAACAGATAATCTCAAATCTTCTTTTTCTACCTACCACACGCTTTTCAATCACTGGATATTCAACTAAATTGGGTGCATATTCTCTTCTTAACTATTATACTCTTTCACACAGTTTGTATCTGCAGAAACTTTTGTCTCATCAAAATCAATCAAGTACAATCCAGACAAAGTTCGATTTCTCTAAAGAATCCAATTTTCTCTTCAAGTTTTCACTCAAAATAATACTTATTCCTTCATTTTCTATTTCATCAATTGCTTCCAATTTTATAATTTCTTCATTTTCCAACTTTAACATTTCTTCATTGAATATAGAACATTCACGCAGTGTTGGCATTAAGCAGATTACAGATTTGTTTTCTGAATTCTCATGTATATTTTCTCTGGGACAATATTTGCATTTGGAAACAAATTGGAAAGTAATTGTGTCTGTAAAGCTTGTTTGCCATGTTCGGTCAATTTTCCAATTCTTATATCTTGAAGAATAGTTCCATAATCAACATCATTTGCTTGTCGCATATTTGTAGTAAGTTCCTTATAATGAAAATATGACCAAATGTTTACATTGCCAATACTCCCCAAAGACTTCCTAGTATCTTTATGCACCAGTGTTTTAAACACTGGCTGTCCTTTTACAGGAGTAAGTTGTAGAAGATCTCCAAAAACTATGACATGTTTTCCTCCGAATAATACATCATACTCTGTTTTAAGAATTTGCTGCATTCTTAAATGCACAAAGGTAAGCATTACGTTTGAGACCATGCTTACCTCATCAATAATGAGAAGCTTCATTTTCTTCAACATTTTAAAGATAACTTCTATACAATAACCCCCAAAAAACATACAGTTTTATTAGAAGTGTTTTATAGATGCGATTTTAAAGCCAAATACGGCTATTTAGGTTTTAATACTAATTGCACTTTAACAATTCCATTATTTTGCACTTTATATTGCTAGGTTTGCACAATGTATAGGGCTTTATAACGTTTAATGAGGATGTGCAGTTATGGTTGCATTCAATGTAAACAAGTTTTCCTATAGTCCGCCAATTAAAATCATGACCCTGATCTACTTAGAGGACCCACTGTGACAATATCAGAATATAAAAATATTTACATTAGAGGAATACATCAGATTAAGAAGTGTATATATAGTTAGTAGTGGTCAGCCACAAAAATTAGCAACATTTAATGCCGCTATTAAATATAGGTGACTAGCCACACACACTACAGGACTTCATGAGACATACATCATAGTTATGTTCTCGTTTATATCCATACCTCGGTATTATATTAGATTTTAATATTATGCATTGTTACTAGGTAACCCATTTATTAACATTGGCAGGTGCTTTTTGATTGCGCATAGGTCAATGGTTTGACAATAATACCACATATAGAGTACAAGAATAGCAATTTGTATTTATGCTATGACTACTAATGGTAAATGCAACATAGATGCAAGCCATAGATTTATTGGGTCTAACAAAAAATGTATGCTGTTAATACAACTTGCTAAAGGGGATAATAGGCAAATAACCTGAAAATAATGTTTGTGAAAATGTATTTGACAAATTTAAGTTTATCGCCTCTTTTGTTTCAAGATTCATTTTAAACATTGATTAGTAGCAGGTTTTAATGCAGTGGCGGTTGGTACATATTATAAACTTCATTGCTTAAAATGTGTTACAAGAGAATATAAGCCTGAATTTACATATGTGCATGTTTATTTATTTACTTATTTATTTATATAAACCCTCCGCACTTTGGAAGTATGTCTTCTATATTTATGGGGGATCATGTGACACCATGGGTGGTATTTAAAATAATGGCAAACTAGCATTCCGCTATGTGATCAAGGCTGCTAAGACAGCCGAAAAGCATTGTGACAGTTCATTGTGAATAAACATCTTTTGCGAACCTGAAGAGGAGTTTGTGCCATTGCTTCATCGCCGTGAGGAAGTTGGAGTCGGCATACTTGTGGTTATATATATATATATATATATATATATATATATATATATATATATATATATATATATATATATATATATATATATATATATATTTGCCACCAATTCGTTCCTAAGAAGGTGCACACTTTTAACGGTCGGTGCCAGACAGCAGGGATGAACGTGTCCCCACAAGTAATCCTTCACCAAATAGAAAATAATGTCTGCACTCGTTCAATTGCTAAAGTTTGGGTTTTATTCAAGAGACTCAAGAAGCCCAATTCACCTACGCGTTTCGACCACAGGTCTTGATCACAGTGTTCCCACTAGTCCATTTTCTATTTTCACCTTATATACATTTACTACCCTTCAGCTTATAATGAAGCATCCTGGGAGACGTAGTTTACCAAAACATTTGGAAATAAAAAACGTTTTCAAAGCATTGCATTTTAATACATATTACCAAATTAAACATTCTATTCATCACTGTTAACTTATTTTCAAGAGTCTAAGAGGGGATAGGGCAGTCTTTCAAGGGGTTTCTTTGAAAGTCGGTTTTGCGCATGGAAAAATTCCATCTAACCTGAATGTTGGTTATACCGACACATAGTGCATTATTTATCAAATTGTTTGGATGTAATGTCTATTTGTAATAGTTCATTCATTGGCTCAGTGCAATAATTAGCTCCTCATCGATAGTCCCATCCTCAATTAGATATTGTATAGGGTTCAGTGCCCAAAGAGTTGTATTAAGAAAGTGATTTTCATAGAGTCTACATAATACAAGGAGTCAAGACCTCTCATATCTATTTTAGTCCCCAATAGTCAGAAGATCATTAGAGATGTACGTACATCTCATCGTCCATGTTCAATCCTCTCGGCGTCTTAGTTTGAAAGCGTATGATTAGACGTGACTCTAATCTCCTCAGTTGCAGTTTTCGATTGCCTCCTCTTTCATTGGGAAGTATCGTCGCTATACCACTGTAGCGTATGTCTTTCCATTTTTTGCCATTGTGCAATGACATATGCTTAGCAATGGCGTAGGACATGTCCCCGTTTTGAATTGCTCGAATGTGCTCCAGGATTCTTTTATGTAAAGGACAAGTCGTCATTCCAATGTAGTTCTTACCACATGCACATGTTAAGATATAAACTACATGTGTGGTTTTGCAAGTTATTGTATCCTCTATGTTAAAGGTCTTTCCTTGTGGATCTTTTAAGGATTTCAGGGATGATCCTACTGTGCAAGCCTTACAATGTAGACATTTGGTAAAGCCTTTTTGTCTGGAGGTCAATCAGTCATTTTTCTTTTTCATTTTAAAGTGGCTGTTCACTAGTTTATCTTGCAATGAAGGTGGTTTTCTTAACGTTACAAGAGGATGTTCGCTTAGTTGGTCACCGATATCTGGATCTTTTTTAATGATGTTCCAATATTTGTTAAGGATCCTTCTTAAGTTTTGACTCTCTTTGCTATATGTCATGATCATTCTGATCGGTTCGGGTTTAGATGGTGATTCCGCTGGCTTTTTATCAATCAGAGTTTGTGTTCTGCTAAGTTTTCTAGCTTTTAATTCTCCTTTTTTGACATCTTTATAGTTATATCCTCGTTTGAGGAATCTTTTCGTTGCCTCCTTGTATTTTTGATTCATTTCTCCTGGATTTGAACAGTTCCTTTTCATACGAATGAATTCACCGTAGGGTATACTCTTTTTTAGGGTTGTAGGATGGAAGCTGTCTCCATGTAAAATACTGTTAGTTGCAGTACTTTTTCTATGAACAGTGGTTTCCAATTGTCCATTTTCTATGTATACCTTTGTATCTAAAAACACAATCTCCTATTCACTGATAGCTGATGTGAATTTTAGCCCCAGATCGTTGTTATTCAATTTGTTTAGATATTCGGAGAATTCAATTTCAGTACCATTCCATATCAGGAATAAATCGTCGATAAAACGGAGCCACATTACAATTTCTGACGTGTGGAAGTCATTCTCTTCATCACAGGCTATTGTCCTTTCCCAGTAGCCCATTGCTAGGTTAGCGTAGCTCGGTGAAAAAGCCATGCCCATAGCGGTTCCACATCTTTGGGCATAGTAAATTTTATTAAAGAGAAAGACATTATTGTTAAGACATAGCTCCGTCATTTCTTTAATCATTTGCCAATGTTGGAACTCTTCCAGAGGTTTCTGTTTATTTGGATGTTCTGTTTTTTAAAAAATTTAGCCAGTTTAAGTTTTCGTGTGTATTTATACAGGTTGATTTTTGTTTCAACCGGATCAAAATGCTTTTCCGGGCAAAATGTGAGGCCTTTATTGAGTAGATTTTCCTCAGCTCTTGTTAATACATGTTTGGATAGATTTATTATCAAATAAGGGTCCGGCTCTCCAAAAGCCACTATTTGTTCGTGAATCTGTTTCGTAGGGTGTATCCCTTGGTTTTTTCCGGAACCTCTTCTGGTTTTCCTTCGTTTTTTGTCTGGCCTTGTTGGCCCCTTCCTTTTTGCTTTATAGCTTGTTGTTTCTGGCCTCTTCCTCTCCCTCTTCCTCGTCCTCTTCCTCTTGTTTGTTGTTGCTCTAGATAGACCATTTTTACCTCTTCTAAAAAAGGTGTCCTTGTTCCTGTGGTCTCCTGGTCTTCATTTTCGCTCCAATCAGTATCAGATTCGCTCAGAGTGGTATTAGGGGTTTCAATTTGAGGTTGTGATTTCAATTGAAGTTTTATTTGCTCAAATTCTGCCACATGAGTAGTCTTGTTCATCTCTCCTATATTTGCTTCTACTTCTGTCTCATGTTTATCCAGTATAGTTTCCATGTCTTTTCTGAGCTTCTTAGTTTCGTCATCTTTACCATGAGATAGGATTAGAGATTCCAATTCTGATATTTTTACATGCAATTCATCTACATCAATTTTTGCATATTTCACTATTATTCTTATCATGTTAGTAGAACATTGCATGTTGTTATTACCCCAATCAATGAGCATCTCCGGGCGTGTGTCCGGATGGTTTGGGAGAGTATATATTCTTAGACCTCTAGGGACCATTTTGCATTCCAAATATTTTGAAAGAGGGAGAGGAAGAGACCAGAAACAACAAGTTATAAAGCAAAAATGAAGAGCCAAAAAGCCAGAGAAAAAACGAAGGAAAACCAGAAGAGGTTCCGGAAAAAAACAAGGGATACACCCTACGAAACAGAGTCACGAACAAATAGTGGCTAATGGAGAGCCGGACCCTTATTTGATAATAAATCTATCCAAACATGTATTAACAAGAGCTGAGGAAAATCTACTCAATAAAGGCCTCACATTTTGCCCGGAAAAGCATTTTGATCCGGTTGAAACAAAAATCGACCTGTATAAATACACACGAAAACTTAAACTGGCTAAATTTTTTAAAAAACAGAACATCCAAATAAATAATGAATCAACGATGAATGACAATGTTGATAATGAAACACGCATCACAATTGCTGATATTCCTGCCATGTGAACAGCCTTTGAATTACCAAATGAAACGGATGATTTGACAATAAAATCTTATCTAACATGGGACAGGTCACGAATCAACATCTAAAAACTACATTCAAGAAACAAACGAGATTTTGTCCTATGTTACACCCAGGAAACAAAATTGATATTTTCTTTGATTTAGTAAATGCTGACCTCGAAAAAATGCAAAAGATCAAACACAAAGGAAAAAAAGAAAACATGTCAATTCTGGAAAGAAAAGCACTACGATCTTTAATGGAAAATGAATCACTCGAAATTAAACCAGCCGACAAGGGTGGAAATATAGTCTTAATGGACAAATCTGACTATATACAAGAAGCTATGCGTCAACTAACTGAAACTAAGAACTATGAGAGATTAAAAAAGAATCCGATCAATGATTTGATCACTGAATTAAACATCAAGTTGACCAAATGGGAAAACCAAGGACTATTGACCAAGCAGGAAGTACAATTTCTGAATAATGAGGATCCTGTTATGCCCACTATGTTCTTTCTGCCGAAAGTGCATAAAACATTAAGGAAACCACCGGGCAGGCCCATTATAGCAAGTTGCGGTTCATTATATGAAAATCTTTCTATCTATGTGGATTCTTTTCTGGCCCCTATAGTCCCCACATTAACATCGTATCTTAAAGATACAGGAGACTTCCTCCGTAACTTGATGAACATTGCATTGGTCGATGGATACGAATTGGCTACCATCGATGTAGTCTCCTTGTATACTTCCATAACTCATAAAATGGGACTTACTGCCATGGACTTTTTCCTTAAACAGAAACCTCTGGAAGAGTTCCAACATTGGCAAATGATTAAAGAAATGACGGAGCTATGTCTTAACAATAATGTCTTTCTCTTTAATAAAATTTACTATGCCCAAAGATGTGGAACCGCTATGGGCATGGCTTTTTCACCGAGCTACGCTAACCTAGCAATGGGCTACTGGGAAAGGACAATAGCCTGGGATGAAGAGAATGACTTCCACACGTCAAAAATTGTAATGTGGCTCCGTTTTATCGACAATTTATTCCTGATCTGGAATGGTACTGAAATTGAATTCTCCGAATATCTAAACAAATTGCATAACAACGATCTGGGGCTAAAATTCGCATCAGCTATCAGTGAAAAGGAGATTGTGTTTTTAGATACAAAGGTATACATTGAAAATGGACAATTGGAAACCACTGTTCATAGAAAAAGTACTGCAACTAACAGTATTTTACATGGAGACAGCTTCCATCCTACAACCCTAAAAAAGAGAATACCCTACGGTGAATTCATTCGTATGAAAAGGAACTGTTCAAATCCAGGAGAAACGAATCAAAAATACAAGGAGACAACGAAAAGATTCCTCAAACGAGGATATAACTATAAAGATGTCAAAAAAGGAGAATTAAAAGCTAGAAAACTTAGCAGAACACAAACTCTGATCGATAAAAAGCCAGCGGAATCACCATCTAAACCCGAACCGATCAGAATGATCATGACATATAGCAAAGAGAGTCAAAACGTAAGAAGGATCCTTAACAAATATTGGAACATCATTAAAAAAGATCCAGATATCGGTGACCAAGTAAGCGAACATCCTCTTGTAACGTTAAGAAAACCACCTTCATTGCAAGATAAACTAGTGAACAGCCACTTTAAAATGAAAAAGAAAAATGACTGGTTGACCTCCAGACAAAAAGGCTTTACCAAATGTCTACACTGTAAGGCTTGCACAGTAGGATCATCCCTGAAATCCTTAAAAGATCCACAAGGAAAGACCTTTAACATAGAGGATACAATAACTTGCAAAACCACACATGTAGTTTATATCTTAACATGTGCATGTGGTAAGAACTACATTGGAATGACGACTTGTCCTTTACATAAAAGAATCCTGGAGCACATTCGAGCAATTCAAAACGGGGACATGTCCTACGCCATTGCTAAGCATATGTCATTGCACAATGGCAAAACATGGAAAGACATACGCTACAGTGGTATAGCGACGATACTTCCCAATGAATGAGGAGGCAATCGAAAACTGCAACTGAGGAGATTAGAGTCACGTCTAATCATACGCTTTCAAACTAAGACGCCGAGAGGATTGAACATGGACGATGAGATGTACGTACATCTCTAATGATCTTCTGACTATTGGGGACTAAAATAGATATGAGAGGTCTTGACTCCTTGTATTATGTAGACTCTATGAAAATCACTTTCTTAATACAATTCTTTGGGCACTGAGCCCTATACAATATCTAATTGAGGATGGGACTATCGATGAGGAGCTAATTATGGCACTGAGCCAATGAATGAACTATTACAAATATACATTACATCCAAACAATTTGGTAAATAATGCACTATGTGTCGGTATAACCAACATTCAGGTTAGATGGAATTTTTCCATGCGCAAAACCGACTTTCAAAGAAACCCCTTGAAAGACTGCCCTATCCCCTCTTAGACTCTTGAAAATAAGTTAACAGTGATGAATAGAATGTTTAATTTGGTAATATGTATTCAAATGCAATGCTTTGAAAACGTTTTTTATTTCCACATGTTTTGGTAAACTACATCTCCCAGGATGCTTCATTATAAGCTGAAGGGAAGTAAATGTATATAAGGTGAAAATAGAAAATGGACTAGTGGCAACACTGTGATCAAGACCTGCGGTCAAAATGCGTAGGTGAATGGGGCTTCTTGAGTCTCTTGAATAAAACCCAAACTTTAGCAATTGGACGAGTGCAGACATTATTTTCTATTTGGTGAAGGATATATATATATATATATATATATATATATATATATATATATATATATATATATATATATATCCAAGTGACTGCTCAGGAAAACCGCTTCCCACATTAAACTCCAGCAAGAAGAAAGCAAGCAGACACGGACCCAAGCTGTGTGCAAGAACTTCTGCGTTTATTTGTTGTCGGTCATAACGTGTTTCACCACCGGATTGGCTTGATCACATGACAACGCTAACATATCAACGGACCACTTAAGAAGCTGCACCTATAGCACGTGACTGTGAAGTAAGTGATAGACATAAAAGAAATCTTTTTCGTTCCCAAGCTACAGGTAAAATACACTGTTTATCCAAGCTAAAACAAATGCGTTTTTCAATAGGTTTACATGAGCTCCACAGAGTGAAGGAAAACATTCAGAATTACTGTATGAATACATGTATTCTAAAAGGACCAAAAACGAAAAACCAATGACCATAAATATATATACATATTCGACTATCAGAAAATATATGTATGTATATGGTTATGTACAAAAATATATGATATCTATGTTAAAATCATTTCATATATGTACATTTATAATAGTAAACAAATCAATGCTAATTATGTTAAAAAATGTTCATCATAAATGCCTAAGTGCAACATGGCAAGAAGCATTATGGTTTCCAACACTGGCCAAGCATGAAGAAATTGCGGAAGCCCCTGTGCTAATTGGGTGCCGCGGTGTACTGGAGCTGGAGTGCCTGCCTGGTTGGGATCAAAAATGCGGAGGTGCTAAGGGTGATAAAAAGTGAAGGTTAAAAACCAATGTAAAATGTTTTTACTTTTTTTTATTTTTAAAACCTTTATTCAAAAACGTGCACACAGCTATTCAGCCTGACATCCCGGAGTCAAGGCAGCATTTCTAATCGGGAAAACAATAGTGCAAGAATTAGTACAGCAGAGCGATGAAGGTTGATTTTACTTTTAATAAGAAAACACAGAGAAAGTAAAGGAAGAGAAAAGAAGCGCCAGACCCGGCGCAAAGACATAGGCAATGGAGTGTGTAAAACAGTGAGGCGTTGTGGGGGGGTCGGGAGGGTATACTGAGCACAAGTATGATCAACGGAAAAGGAGCTAGGAGCGGGGAGGGAGGAAAACACAGGATAGCATATGTATAGCGTTGCAGTTGGTGTCTCAGGCTACGGCGACAGGTTTTCCTCCAGCGGAGCGGATTCTGGGGGTATGCAGATGTCCCCCCTGTATGCATTCCAAGCCCCCCACAATTTCTGCCACTTTTTAGGTTTACCCCTGGCAACATACACGGTCTTCTCCCTAAACATACACCAATCCATATTGGCTTTCCATTGTACAACCTTAGGAGCTGCCATAGCTCCCCACTTCTGCGCGATGTCACGTTTAGCCATCATGTTGCCAAGGGTTACCCATTGAGTCTGGGCCACGTTGTGGTCCGTCGGATCCCAGATGTTAAGGAGGCATCTCCTGGCTTCCGCATGCACCGCTACCCCAGTCACCTGATTCATGATCGAGTGCACGCGTCGCCAGTAGGAGGCTATTGCAGGACATTCCCACAGGATGTGCATGAAAGTGGCAAGGGCACCGCAGCCACGACAACAGAGCCCATCAACGGAGTAGCCCATGTGCACGAGTCGGGGACCAGTAACATAAACCCTGTGCAGGATCTTGAGCTGCACCAGTCTGAGACGGGAAGAGATGGCAACCTCCTTAGGGGAGGAAACCGCACTCTGCCAGTCCTAATCATCAATTTCTAACCCATCACGCGTCCACTGGTCCCTCACACCCAGGAGGAGGTCGGTATGGACATTTATGAGTTTCTTATAGGACAGTGAGATGGCGCTGTCCGGCATATGGCCATCCAGCACCCTATCCTCCAATGGGGAGCTGTCAGGGATCGCCCCCTCCTCCGGTTTAGCAGACAGCAATGCATGCCTTAACTGGGCATACCGGAAGAATTCCGTTTCACCCAATTGGAATTCTGCCTGTAGCTTTGCGAAAGTCTTAATCTCGCCTCGCGACAACATGTCCTCCACCCTGGAAATGCCTATCAAATCCCACTTGTCAAAACCCTTGGTATGCCACAGTGTGCCCAGGTTGTCCGAATCGTACAATGGGGTCAACTTAGTCAGTCTATCTTTCCATCCCTGAGCCTTAGTAATTGCCCTCCTAATATGGACCGCGGTTTTCGTTGGACCAGACATCCGCCTGTCGAGAGACCTCGAGTAGAGCGCCCTGTAGTAATTCCCGCCGCCCAGAAGCCACCTATCCATAGCGTATCCTGGGTTGTTCTCCGGACCGTACAGACCGTGGTTGATGGCCGCTAGCTGGGAGGCCCAGTAGTACCTTCGCACGTCAGGTAGCGCTATCACCCCATCGTACCACGGTAGCGTGAGCTTCGTGATGGCGATGCGGGGTCGGCCATCCCAGAGTAGGGCACGTTGCAGGCTCTCGATCTCCCGAAAGTATCGGGCTGGGACCGGATCCTGAGTGTTTTGCAGGACATAGAGGAACCTGGGCAAGGACATAATTTTAAACAATGCCGCGCGCCCAAGCAAGGAGAGCGGGAGTTTGCGCCATCCCTCCACGTCCCGCCTAAGGCGGAGAAGAGGGGGAAGTAGATTGTGCTCGTAGCGAGCCTTCGCATTACTGGAGATATAAATCCCCAAATACTTGAAGCCCTGGCTCACCACCTGGATGCCGCAACCCCTAGGGAGGCGCGGTGTTCCCCCTTTCAGGACTTACAGGTGCGATTTGGTCCAGTTGATAACAAGGCCAGAGTACCGACCAAAGAGCCGCAGCACATCACAGGCTACAATAAGGGATGTGCAGGGGGAGGTGAGGTACAGCAGAATATCATCTGCGTATAGAGAGACTCTGTCCTCGAAACCAGGGGCCCACCTGATACCATGCAGGTCAGGGTGGGTCCGCAACAGGGCCGCAAGTGGTTCAAGCGCGAGTGCGAACAGGAGGGGCGACAAAGGACAGCCCTGCCTGGTGCCCCTGCGAAGAGCAAAAGTCGCTGAAACTCGGCCATTAACGGCGACGTTAGCCAGCGGTTCGGCATATAGAAGTTTAACCCATCCCACGAATTCCGGGCCAAAACCGAGCTTCGCCAACACTGCCCACAGGTAACTCCTCTCGAGGGAGTCAAAAGCCATTGTGGCGTCCAAGGACGCCAGGACAGCCGGCTCCTCAAGTGTATGGGCCCCAGCCAGAGCACCGTGAAGTCGACGCAAGTTAAGAGCAGTGTTGCGGTGTGGAATAAAGCCCGACTGGTCCGGATGCACTAAGTCGCCGATAACGCCAATCAAACGGTTGGCGAGCATCTTGGCGAGAATCTTAGGCTCTGCGTTTAAGAGAGCGATGGGACGGTACGACCGGCACAAATCCCTCGGCTTCCCTTCCTTGTGGATGACCACAATGGTGGCCAACCTCTGGTCAGGGGGAAGT
The DNA here is from genome assembly GCF_964263255.1 of Lissotriton vulgaris. Classification (NCBI taxonomy): domain Eukaryota; kingdom Metazoa; phylum Chordata; class Amphibia; order Caudata; family Salamandridae; genus Lissotriton; species Lissotriton vulgaris. Next base: position 496,586,558 of record NC_141685.1, read on the forward strand.
AGGCCATTCTCCCGCGCCTCCAGGAACATATTGCGCAAATGTGGGGACACCACATCCGGTTTAATCTTGGACAGTTCAACCGGAATACCGTTGGGACCAGGCGCCTTGCCAGACCTCAAAGAGCGAATCGCAAGGGCGACCTCATCCACGGAAACGTCCCTGTCCAGATCATCCCGATCCGCGTCCGACAAGCACGGAAGATCGATGTCAGAAAGAAAAGCAATCGAATCGGCCTCAGACCGGTCCGAGACAGAGGCATACACACCACGAAAATATTCTGAAAAGGACTCAGCAATGGCGCTCGCGTCAATGACTACCACTCCGTCCTCTCCCAGTATCTCAGGGACGATGCGGCTGGCCCTCTCCTTCTTGTCCAGCCAGGCCAGCAACTTCCCGGCCTTGTCGCCAACGTCGTAAATCCGACCCTGCTGTTCCCTACCCAGGACGAGAGCAGCATTAGTAGCGAGGTCACGGTACTCCGATTGTTTAAGGGAGAGGCTGTGCAGCAGGGCAGGCTCGAAACCCGCCTCTAACCGGGAGTCCAGCTCCGTGATCTCCGCCTCGACACGCACCATGTCGGCATCTCTGATTCTACGGGCCTCCGCTATGAGAGTAAAGGCCTCTCCCCTCAAGACAGTTTTAAAGGCTTCCCACAGAGTGGCGGCCGACGTAACCGACCCCACGTTTTCCGTAAAGTAGAGGTCGATGGCTTTGGCCAGGAAACTACGAGTCTTGGGGTTCCGGAAGTACCATGGGTTGACCGCCACAGGTCGTTCCGACATAACAATATTAAAATCGAATGAGACCCACAGCGGAGAATGGTCGGAAATGCCCTGCGCCAAAAAACGGGCCTCGGAGACTGCTATCGCGTGAGCCGCCTGGGTAAGGACGTAGTCGATTCTGGAAAGGCTACCGTGAGCGCCAGAATGGAAGGAGTATTGGCTCTGGGTGGGGTGCAGGAGTCGCCAACTATCGACCAGCCCCAGTGTCTCAAGAAAGGTGGGCAACCACAGTTGGGTGTTACGGAGGTCTCTAGGCGGATGTCGGTCCAAGGATCCGGAGCAAACCGAGTTAAAATCACCCCCCACAATCAACAACCCCGCGGGCAGATTCAAAATGGCGCCACCAAGGTCCTGGAAGGTGCTAGTTTGCAAACCCGGAGGAACATAAACTGAAACTAATGTCAGGGCACGCCCCTCCCATCGCCCCGCAACAGCGGCGTACCGCCCCCTCTCATCAATCACAGTAGAGTCAATCTCAAATGGAAGGGACGTACGCACCAGAACACCGGCCCCCCGAGATCCCGAAGAGAACCCCGAATGGGCCACCATTTTAAACCCTTTACGATTGAGCGCTCTACACGTGTTTCCAACCAAATGCGTCTCCTGCAAGAGAACAATATCCGACATATGTCTTTTAAGCAACTGCAGTACCACCCCTCTCTTAATACGGTCACCCAAGCCATTGACATTCCAACAAAGAACTTGCAGTTTCCTACCCCCCATCATCATGGCCCAAGTCCCACCCAACCCCGAAAAGCCTCAACAACAAGTGAAACATAGCAGAACATACGACCCATTGCCTGAGAGATAGAAGAAGAGAACAAAGAGAACACACGTAACCATCCCCACCACCACCCCCCACCCTGCACCCCTGCAGCAGACTAAAAAGCCCCCCCAACCAGCAGTGTGCCTGTCGCCCCATAAACTAACTACAAGAAAGACCCTAAAGGAGTAAGGAATCCCGCGGTCCCCCCCTGCCACCCTCCTTGGAAAAATAGGAGAAGCAAACGTGCAAAAGCTTTGGCGTCAGCAGTCACAGTCAACGGGAACACCAACCGCTAGAGATAGCATGACAAGCACTATTCTTGAAGATCAGGGCCACCAGAGGCGCCTTCGGAGTGTTCCTCATGCTCTTCTCGGCGTTGTGGCAAAGTGTCCAGCCAGTCACTTGCAGACTCAGGCATATCGAGGAACAGGGCTCGGCCATCACGCTCGACCCGCAGTTTAGCAGGGAACAGCATAGAGTACTTGAGCCCCATGTCTCTGAGGCGCCGTTTCACCCCCGCAAAGCTCTGACGCTGTCTCTGAACGGCCCTGGTGAAGTCCGGGTAGAAGTTCACTTCTGCATTCTGAAATTTGAGTGGCCCATGTCGCCTAGAAGCTTGAAGGATCACATCACGGTCCCTGAAATTAAAGAGTCGGGCGATAATGGGTCCGCCAGGTATTCTGTGAGCTCGTTCAACCGAGAAAAAGTGGCTGAGTCCGGCTGGTGCGAGATGGGTCTTCACCAAGTCCTCCACAAAGAGATCAACAGCCGCTTCCTCCGCTCCCTCCGGTATTCCGATGATGCGGACGTTCTGTCGTCTAGCACGCCCTTCGAAGTCCTCCAGCCTTATGGAGAACTGGTCATTAACCGACCTTATGGTGCGGACCTCCGCTTGCAGGTCCGAGACACCGGTCGTTAGGCTGGAGGTCTTGATGTCGAGGGATTTCACCCGATCATTAGTTTTGCCCAGGTCGGCCCTGATCAGGCTGAGGTCGATGGCCAGGGTGTCCACCTTATGTGCCAGGACCTCGTGCTGCTTATGCATCTCAGTCCTGATGCTTGTAATGGCCCCCATGATGTCTCTTAATGTGGGCTCCGAGCCTTCGGGCGAGCCCGTACGTAAGGAGTCTTTGGATTGAGCCACTACAGAAGGCGAGGTCCTTTGCTGGGCATATCGGTCGATCTTATTTGTCTGTGGCTGGGTCGTCTTCCTGCTGCCCCGGTTCGCCGTCCTGTCGGGGTCACCCCTGCCGGCCATGATGGGTTCGGAGAGAACAAAGGGCTACACAGCGAGAACAAAGTAGGCACTTGTGTAGGCACGAGGCGAAGCTACCACGAAGGCCAAGCCAGCAACAGGCGACTCCGCAGCTACGCACACTCCGCCAGCTGAAACCGGAGGTTTTCGCTTCGCATTTCAATCATGCTTCGCGTCGTCTCGATCACCAGCCGCCCACGGGACAATGGCGCATCCCTGGCACAAAGTTCAACACGACGTAACTTTGTCTAGAAACGTCGGATTTGGAAGCGGAAAGGGACCATTCACCAATTAAAATCCACCGCTGTGGAACACGATAGACTCCAGGATATTTGCGGAGGGTCGGAGGGTCCGCGGAGCTCCGAGCTTACGCGGCCATCTTGCTTGCCCGCGAAGCTCCCTCTCCCACCAATGTAAAATTTGGTGAGGAGAAGTGGTCGGCGGCTGTAGGGATTCAAAAGATGTTCCACAAGGGAAGTATGAAAGTTCGCCATAATAGTAGGGATATTGGTGTGGCAACAGGGTCATGTACTAACATAAACTTATGATTGCCAAGTAAATGAAAAGGACGCATGGGGTAGAGCTTCAGTGGTGGTGTGGAATCCTGTTGAGCGGGGAGGCTGGGTGATATTGTATATTACAGACAAGTGTGCAGGTCTTCAGTGTTATTGAGACCTCCCGGATTTTTGCTGTTAAAATTAAGAATATAGCGGGTTTCTAATTTGCGCATTTTGTGTTCCCTGTCCCCGCCTTGTTTAGTTTTGGGGACTGTGTCAATGACATAGTATCGGAGGTCCTGTAAGTAGTTATTGTGGACCTCGTGAAAATGCCTGGCCACGGGGTAAGTGGGGTCATGGTTATTGATGGCCCTCATGTCTTGTAAGACCCTCATGTTGGCTGGAAACTTAATGCTACCCACGTATCTTAAGGGACACGTGCACTCAAGAACATAAATGGCAAATTCCGTCTTGCAGTGGAGGTTTTTGGTGATTTTGACTTCTCTGTTACTGAAGGCTGTGCGGTAACTGGTTTTATTGATGCCATATTGGCACGCTTTACAGGAGTGACATTTGGTAAAGCCATTTGGTGCCTTAAACCAGTCTTTAGAAGACTTAGACTCAGGGCAGTTAGAGACAAGGCTATTATGTAGAGATATGGCCCTTTTGTATGTTGTGCTGGGCTTGGCGGGCATGTCCATGCCTATAATGGAATCACTACGTATAATAGACCAATTTCTGTTGATGATTTTGGCTATAGCGTTTTTTTGGGCACTATGGTACAATTAATCTGACCCCTGTGGCACTTTGGGAGGAATCACCTGTGATGTCATTAGAGTTTCCTGATTGTTTAGGAGTGAGGACAACATTTCTGTCTAGCTCCTTAGTTTTGTTAATAGCTGCTTCTATGGTTGTTATAGGGTAACCTCTGGCGAGAAATCTCTCCTTACAATCCTGTTAGGCATTTGTTAAATCCATGGGGTTGCTGCAGATCCTTTTGATTCGCAGCATTTCCCCGTAGGGAATGCTGTGAATCAGGTGCTTTGGATGGAAGCTAGAATAATGCAGGATAGAATTACCTGCAGTCTCCTTCCTATATAATTTTGTTTCCAAAGTGTTGATGAAAATATACAATTCTGTGTCTAGGAAACAGATGTTTGTTTTACTGATGGTGCATGTAAACGCTAGGTTTATGATATTGGTGTTGAGAATATTGACCCACTCCTGCGCCTCGTTTGCTGTACCATCCCAGACAAAGATTAAATCGTCAATGTACCTATAGTACAATTTTACATGTTTTTCATACCAGTCTGCATGTGTGCCCTTGAGGACCAGCCTCTCCCACCAGCCCATAAAAATACAGGTGTAGCTGGGGGAGAAGCTGGCCCCCATTGCCACACCCCTTGTCTGCTGATAGAATACCTGATTGAAAGTAAACATTTTGTGTTTCAAACAAAATTTTACCATATCCAACAGCATACAATTATGTTCAGGTGATGTGGTTTTTTTTTGATTTAGGAAAAACTCCAGGGCTCTCAGTCCATCATGATGGTTTATGCAGGTGTATAAAGACAAAACGTCTAAAGTCAACAAATGATAATTGGGATTCCATACAAAGTCTTTCGTTTTGCCAAGAAAATCGCTTGTGTCCCTTAGATAAGATTCCAGCCCAGTGACGCAGTCTTGTAAAAAAAAGTCTATGTAATTCGAGGTGTGTTCCAAAAGGCTTTGTCTGGTAGAAATAATGGGCCTTACCGGTGGATTCAGAGCATGCTTGTGTATTTTGGGCACAAAATAAATGTTAGGGATGGTAGGGTAGTCATTTCTCATATACAATTTTTCACCTTTGGTTATCAAACCGGCACTTTTCCAAGCTATCAATTTCATGTAGAAAGTATTTACAGTTTCCTTTACTGCCGACGCACTACTTATACGATAGCATGCACGGTCATTTTGTTGAGACATAGCTTCAGCCATGTATTGGTCTTTTCCCCATGAAACCAGGTTTCCTCCTTTGTAGGAGTTCCTGATGATGACGTGGTCATTTTGTTTGAGTTTGTAAACCAGAGTATGGTATTGTCTGTTTTGTTTGGACGTCTTCTTTTTAGATGCACATGTTCTGTAGTTAAGTTTTTTCATTTCCTCCACTACGTGCTCGTTGTAAATGTCTATCCCGTCATGAAGCATGACTGGGTTAAATGTGGATTTCCTTTTGAATGGGATGGGAGCAACTGCGTCTGTGGGCTGGCTTGTAGGTTGACTCAAAGAGTTGGTGTATAAAGATTGAGAATTGTCAATGCAGCTTTCTACATGTAGGTCGGTGAGTGCATTAAACAGAGACAATTGAGACCCTAGGGATTGTGATGCACCCTGTTTTTCCCGGCTTGAGTTATACTTAATGCTGTTTCCACCAGATCTTTTCATTTGATTAAGTTCATGAAATTTGCGTAATTTTAATTTGCGGATAAATTGGTAAATATCCATGTGTGTGGTGGCATAGTTGAAATTTGATTCGTTACAGAAGGACAGTCCTAAAGATAATATTTGGATTTCTGCTTCATTCAGGACAGTCTCGGTCAAATTGATAACGGTTTTTTCATTTTCTTTTTTATTTGTTTTTTCTTTGCTGCATGGTAATTCGTTACTGGTCAGCGCTGGTTCCACCAACCCTGTCCCCGTCCTTTTTTGTTGCTGTTTGAGTCTGTTGGCGCGTTTGCAAGCTTTGCGCCTTTGGCCGCGTTTATGGTTTCGCCTCTGCCGACTGAATTCTGCCGGTTCCTTGGTCTTAAACTGGCTATCCGTTCCTTGGATAAAAAAAACCATCTCATCGCCTGGCGTGGGTACAGTATTGGGGTCAGTTGGTGGAGTTCTGGTGTCGTTTCCCTCATTTTCACTTTCCGCCGCCGAACTAATGTCCGAGTAAGTTGACTTGTCTTGATTTCTGGCATTTGAGGTGCCTGCTTTGGGTTTACTCCTGTTTGGGCCCATGTTTTTACCCGATTTTATGCCGTCAAATTTACGGGCAAAGGTAAAAATGCGCCCACACTCGTATTTTACGAGGTCGCGTTGAAACTTGAACGCCTTGCGCGTCTTGATATTTTCCTCTTCTTTGCGCAGGCCAGCTGTCATTTCGGTGTTTAATTTATTGATTTCTTCAGGAGTTCCCACCTGAGCAATTTCATCAGTAAGCGCCACTACTTTCTTTTGCAATTCAATGCGGTCTATTTCAGCGTATTTCACCAGTAACTTTACTAATTATATATATATTTAATAATAATTATATATATAACTACAAGTGTGCCGACAACGGGTTCCGCAGCGCTTAGTGTGGGTGCGATCTCCTGTGGCCGAACCACGTCGCTACTTATTCCTACACAAATCTTCCAGACAGGAAGAAAAAACAGGCCGCACTCCTGAATGGAAAGGGGCGACCACTCGGTCCCCCCGAACGTATGGTGGAGTACCCCGATCCCCCCGGGAAGCCATCTTGGGCGGGAGGCGAGTCTCGGCTGGTATGCCCGAAGCGGCGTAGCCGGGGCGCGCTTTCTCCCGCCCTAGAGTGGGTTGTCCTAGACACTGAAGCCGCCAGCCACGCCCCCGGAGGCGGGCGGAGGCGGGTTTACGCCCGCCGGAAGAAGGATAAAAGGAGCAACAAGCCAAGGAAGCATCCTCTTGTTCCTGTGCTCTGAAGCTGCACCTCCCCACTGCACGTGAGCTCGAGACGGAACGAAGAGCCAATTTTGAGCGTTGTAATTTTGTCCTTGTTCTTTCAGATATCTTCGTTGGAGAATGCCGAGCAAGAAGGTCGGAAAGCGGGTCGGTACCGATCAGATGCTCCGCATGCTCGTAAAGGATATGGCCGAGATGAAGAAGCAGATGGCGGCAATGAACGGGGCAGGAGGCCCGAAACGCATCGTCGGGCCAGCATTGCCGGGTGTAGTCCCCAGCGGTAGAGGCAAGAGGTCCAAGAGGGGGGCACCTGGGGGAGAGGCCCCGGTTCCCGATACACCGATTGAGGAGCCAGTCTCGGTTCCGAAGGAGGGGCAACCGATCCCCGTCGTAGTCACCCCTGTGAACAAGGGGGATATGCCTCCCGAGTTGGCTGCACAACTGGCAGCGTGGTTGGGGAAAGATTGTGAGGGCACCACGGAAGATGACGCCAGGGCAGTAATGAGGCAACTGCGGGAATCTAGAGAGGCTGCGAAGGCATCATCCTCTGTTCCCCCACAGGCTCCGGTGGGTGAAACCGCAGCGGGCACGAGTTCGGCAGCGACTACAGCTTCTAATTTAGGTAAGCGGCTACTGCCGATTGCGGGGGAGGGGTCTGTACCCTCACGGAGGGAGAATATTCCAGCATATTCCAATTGAAGTCAAGGAAAAGATTTGGGCTGATAAGTATGTAAACATGTTTTCTTTGCTTACCGATCACTACGAGATCAAGCATGTGAAGGGTCAAAAAGAGTTTCTGCATCCGAGTGTTTGGCGCGCAAAGATGGCCGCCTTTAAGGTCGATGAGAACATAGGTACCTGGGGCAGAGCGTTTGGCATATTCACTTCAATTATGGGGGAACGAAGGCCTGAGTTGTTGGCGGAGTTGCCCATATATCAGACACGTATCATGGAGTATTCTCAATCATATGAGGGCAATCAGTGGTTTTGCTATGATAATGTTTTTCGTAAGGCCAAGGAGCACGACCCAGCTTTGACCTGGGATTGTTACGACTCCATTTCTTGGCAAAAAATGGAGAATTCAGGCATGTTAAAGACACCATTGTCGGGGGGTAGCGGGGGTGAGTTTTCCCGCCATTCGTCTGGGACGCCCTTTCGGACGGGGGCAGGTAACGAGCATCACTCGAAGCCGAGTGGCAACGCAGGTAAAAAGGGGATCTGTTGGAATTTTAATAGGGGAAAATGTACAAGGCCTCAGGGGTCATGCAAGTTTAGGCACGAGTGTGGGGGGTGTGGACAGTCCTCGCATCCTGAGACCATGTGCAGAGCCAAAACGGGTGATAACGGTGGTAGGGGAAGCGCCAAACAGGTCTGAAATAGTCCGAGGGGCGCCTTTACCTACCCCGGTTGATACCATGGCAATGATTCCTTGGCTCAATGAATACCCGGATCATGTCTCCGCTGGGGTGTTGCGAGACGGGTTTTCGTATGGTTTCCGCATTCTTATCTTATCTTATCTTAATGTTTTGGTAAAGCGCTACAGCTGCCCCGGCAATGAGGCGTCCCGGCGCTGAAACCCAGATCCGATCCTGAGCTAGAGGGTCCAAGGACAGAGGAAAGTTTACAGACAAGGGAATAGAAGAGTTTTCACTGCCTTCCGGAAAGCAGATAGGTTGTCTATCGCGCGAATATGGTGTGGTAGTTCATTCCACATCTTGGCTCCCAGGAACCTAAAGGAGCGTCGGCCCATGCGGCAGAGTTTTATGCGTGGGACGCAAAGAAGGTTTTGGTTGGAAGATCTTAGGTTCCGTGACGGCGCATAGGGAGTGAGAAGGGGTTGAAGCAGAGGGGGAGAGTTAAGTTTAAGAATTTTGAAGGTCATGATGAGGGTCTTAAACTTGATTCTGGAGTCAACCGGGAGCCAGTGCAGTTTTCTGATGGTTGCTCTGGCTGAGCATCTGCGGGGAAGGCCGACCAGAGTTCTAGCGGCCAAGTTCTGCACGCGTTGGAGTCGTGCTAACTCACATTTGTTGGCGCCAAGAAGGAGTACATTGGCATAGTCTAGACGCGAGAGGATGGTGGCTTGGATGATGAGTTGGCGGGTCTTTGCGTCAAAGAAGCCTAGTATGTGGCTAAGGCTTCTCAGTAAGCCAATGCAGGTGCCGGCAACTTTCTTGGTGTGAGCTCGAAAGTTGAGTGAGTCGTCCATCCAGACACCCAGGTTTTTCACTAGGGTTTTGGGGGGAGGGATGGTACCAAGGGAGGATGGCCACCAGTGCTCATTCCAAAGGCTGGTGTTTTTGCCAAGGAGAAGCACCTCTGTTTTTCCGCCGTTGAGTTGTAAACAGTTTGTGGTCATCCATTGGGCGACCGCAGAGAGTCCGTTTTTAAAATTAGAGGAAAAGTTGGAAGGTCCGTCTGAAAGGGCGATGGCCAGTTGTGTATCGTCAGCGTACGATACCAATGTCAAGCCCCAATCTTTGGCCACTGCCGCCAGAGGCTGAACATAAAGATTAAAAAGAGAGGGGCTTAGCGCAGAGCCCTGCGGGACTCCCTGTTCAATAGGGTGGGGTTTAGATAAAAAGGGGGGGGGCAGAAACTCGAAAGGACCTATTCTCGAGGAAGGATCTGAACCACTCCAAGGCATGGCCCGTTACTCCAAAGGTCTCCAGACGTTTAAGAAGGATGACATGGGATACCGTGTCAAAGGCCGCGCTGAGATCCAGAAGGATCAGCGCAGCACCTTGACCGGCATCCAAGATCGTCCGGAGGTGCTCTGTGGTGGCTAAGAGAGCAGACTCAGTGCTATGGCCTGGTCTGAACCCATTTTGTGATGGGTCCAGAATGTTGTTTTTGACCATATGCTGGGATAGAGTGCTGTTGACATGCGCTTCAGCGAGTTTGGAGAGCCATGGAAGCAGGGAGATTGGACGAAAGTTCTCCGGTTTAGATGGATCTAGGGTGGGTTTCTTGATGATAGGCGAAACCCACGCTTGCTTCCAGGCAGATGGTACACACGCTGAAGTAAAGGAGAGGTTCAGGATGGCGGTTAGCGCTGGTAGGAAGAAGTTGAGTGATTCTAGGAATTGAGCCGGGCGCATGGGGTCTGCGGGGGAGCCAGACTTGACTTTATTGCATAGTCTGATGAGGATGTCTTTGGAGATTTCTGGGATGTAGGTCAAGGTCGAGTAGCTAGGAGAAGCGGAGGGATAGCTGATGGTATTAGGGTCGTGCTGGGGGAAGGAGGTGTAGATTGTCTGCACCTTGTCAACGAAGAACCTAGCAAGTTCTTCGCACTGTTGCTCAGAGGAGATCGTAGGGGGGGGTGTTTTGCTGCTCTGTAGTTCTTGTACGAGTTTGAAAATTTCTTTCGCGGGGGTGGGACTAGATTCAATTTTGTCGGCGTAGAAGGCGGTCCGTGCAGCACGGATGGCTTTATGATACGTTTTCTGTAGCAGAAGGTATTTAGCTTTGTCTTCTTTATTGTATTCCCTACGCCAAAGGCGTTCTGCCTTTTTTTCGTAGATTTTTGAGTGTGTCGTTGTACCAGGGGTTAGATGGCGAGTTACGACCTTTTGTCCATTTAGCAGGGATAAACTGTCTAGTCCGCCCGTAATCCACTCGTGAAACGAGCTGTAGTTAGCGTTGATGTCCGAGTTAGCGTCAGGGTGGAAATCCCCTAGTGTCTTGTGTAGGTCCTCTTGAGACAGTTTATGCCATGGTCTTTTTAAACGGCTGGTCGATGCCGTATTGTGCCTGCTTTTGTTGACCGGAATGGCCAATTTAATAAGGGAGTGATCTGTCCATCCCATAGGAAGGGGTGGCTCCGAGGTGAGTTCTTCTAAGTTAGAGAAGACTGGGTCTAGGATGTGGCCAGCTAGGTGAGTTGGAGTGGAGATGAAGGGGTTGAGTTGCAGTGCAGAGAGGTCTGCAAGGAGTGTTTTGATCGTGGGGTCATTAGGTAGATCAAAATGGAGATTAAGGTCTCCCAGAATGGTAAAATTGGGGTTTTTGGTGATTAAAGAGGTTGTTGACTCAAGGAGGGCCTCAATGAATTTTGAAGAGGGGCCAGGTGGGCGGTAAATGTAGAGACCCGACACGGTGAAGTTGGGAGTTATGGTAATTTTGAAGTTGGCGCATTCAGAGTCTAACAGATCTTCCTTGACAAAAGAACAAGAGAGCGTTTTTTTGTGGATTATAGCGAGACCGCCTCCTCTACCCTCTCTGTTGATGGCCGACATCAGGTAGTCGTCTGGTAGTGTAAGATTGGGAATGGTGGAGGTGCCATCGCGAAGCCATGTTTCGCAGAGGAAGAGGATATCTGGATTTTCATCCAGTATTAGAGTGTTAACCTCAAGGTGGTGTTTAACTAGTGATCTAACATTGAGGTGGAGTATCGTGATGGAGGTGGTTTTGTCCGGACCTAAAAACTGTCGGACGGCGTGGGGTTTAGTAGTAGAGAAACTGCAGGTTTGGCATTGTAGGCAGGTGAGACCGGGCTTACCTGTAATGTTTACGCAAGATCTTCCGGGGTTCCAGCTATGAAGCGTCTCACTATCATAGGCGAGGAATGGTGGTGACATTCGGCCAGGGGGTCTGGCGAGAGGCGATGACTTGGCGATGACGGGCGCAGACGGGCTTGCCTTAGGCGCGCCTTCGGCGCGCAAACGGCGCTCCCGCTGCGCTCGTCCGCTGCGCTTCCTATACAGGCACATATCAAGGGAGGGAGGGGGCGTGGCCTGAAGGGGGCGGAGTCAGCGCGCACGCCTGGGAGATTGGCGGCAGCTGAGAAAGCGCGAGGTGGGCGCGTCAGCTCAAGGGCAGCTGTGCGCTGAAGCAATGAGGCGCTTAGGTGAGTGTTGTAATCTTAAAAACACAGAAAACAGTGACACCATACAAAGCAAGGAAATAGTAGATTTTTCAATTTTTAAAATTTATCGAGTACCACCAGCTCCCGGCTTCCGCCTCAGGACTGGGTCAAAGGTTTGTTCGTTGCCGCTGGGAGTCAGCGGTTTAAGTAACGCCAGCAGGGGGCGTGGCCTGAAGGGGGCGGGGTCAGCGCGCACGCCTGGGAGATTGGCGGCAGCTGAGAAAGCGCGAGGTGGGCGCGTCAGCTCAAGGGCAGCTGTGCGCTGAAGCAATGAGGCGCTTAGGTGAGTGTTGTAATCTTAAAAACACAGAAAACAGTGACACCACACAAAGCAAGGAAATAGTAGATTTTTCAATTTTTAAAATTTATCGAGTACCTCCAGCTCCCGGCTTCCGCCTCAGGACTGGGTCAAAGGTTTGTTCGTTGCCGCTGGGAGTCAGCGGTTTAAGTAACGCCAGCAGGGGGCGTGGCCTGAAGGGGGCGGAGTCAGCGCGCACGCCTGGGAGATTGGCGGCAGCTGAGAAAGCGCGAGGTGGGCGCGTCAGCTCAAGGGCAGCTGTGCGCTGAAGCAATGAGGCGCTTAGGTGAGTGTTGTAATCTTAAAAACACAGAAAACAGTGACACCACACAAAGCAAGGAAATAGTAGATTTTTCAATTTTTAAAATTTATCGAGTACCTCCAGCCCCCGGCTTCCGCCTCAGGACTGGGTCAAAGGTTTGTTCGTTGCCGCTGGGAGTCAGCGGTTTAAGTAACGCCAGCAGGGGGCGTGGCCTGAAGGGGGCGGAGTCAGCGCGCACGCCTGGGAGATTGGCGGCAGCTGAGAAAGCGCGAGGTGGGCGCGTCAGCTCAAGGGCAGCTGTGCGCTGAAGCAATGAGGCGCTTAGGTGAGTGTTGTAATCTTAAAAACACAGAAAACAGTGACACCACACAAAGCAAGGAAATAGTAGATTTTTCAATTTTTAAAATTTATCGAGTACCTCCAGCTCCCGGCTTCCGCCTCAGGACTGGGTCAAAGGTCCCAGTGGGGAATTTTCAGGGTAAGGCACGTTGTAAGAACCAACTGTCGGTCCTGCAAAATACGGCGGTGGTACAGGTAAAGATTGGGAAAGAGGTGACTCGAGGGCGGGTTGCCGGACCATTCGAGATACCACCGGTTGCTAACTTTGTTTGTTCCCCCTTAGGAGTGGTCCCAAAGAAGGACCCGGGTGAGTTTAGACTAATACATAATTTGTCAGCCCCACGAGGTCTTTCCGTGAATGATGCGATAGACCCGGAAGTGTGTTCGGTGCGGTACGCATCTTTCGATGAGGCCGTCGCCATGTTGAATCGCCTGGGGCCCGGAGCGCTGATGGCAAAATCAGACATCGAGTCAGCGTTCCGGTTGCTCCCGGTACACCCAGACGATCAGCGTCTCCTTGGTTTTATGTTTCAGGGTCGCTATTACATGGACAAATGTATGCCAATGGGATGCTCCATATCTTGTGCTTATTTTGAAAAATTCAGTTGTTTTCTGCAATGGGTATTCATGAGAAAGACGGGTTTCCAGCATGTTATGCATTATCTTGATGATTTTCTGTTCCTGGGGCCAGCTGGGGATCCAGAATGTGCACAGGCTTTAAAAGAATTTTGTGTCCTAATGAGTCAGTTTGGTGTGCCATTGGCACCAGGTAAGACTGTGGGGCCATCAACTTCGCTCGAGTTTCTTGGAATAGAGCTCGATTCAGAAGAAGGTTGTTTTCGGCTACCCAAGGAAAAGGTGGGGAAATTCAGGGCCTCCCTTGAAACATGTATTCGGGAGACTAAGGTGAACTTGCATCAATTGCAGCAAACTGTGGGTCAGTTGAATTTTGCCCTTAGAGTAATGCCAATGGCCCGCCCCTTTTCCCGCTCGATTGCACAAGCCATGGTCGGTCTTAAAGAGGGACACCACCGCACGAGGCTATCGGCAGAGATTCGCCAGGACATGCGCATTTGGTTGGCATTCCTGGCGGATTTCAATGGTCGAATTGTCTGGAACAAGCGGGCAGTGTCCTCCGAGGAGCTGGGGCTGTGGACAGATTCGGCGGGCAGTATAGGTTTTGGCGCCATATTCGGTAATCAATGGTCGGCTCAAAAATGGCCGTCATGGTGGCACGAGTCCGGGCTGACGAGTAACATTGCTTTTCTTGAACTTTTCCCTATTTTGGTGGCCCTGAAAACATGGCCGGAGGGGTTCCGGGATCACTCTGTGGTGTTCTGGTCTGATAACATGACCGTGGTTGAGTGTATCAATAGTCAGGCAGCACGATGCAAATGGATTCTGAGATTGCTCAAAGAAATTGTGTTATTGTGTATGCAATTGAATGTGCTCTTTAGGGCAAGACATGTGCCGGGGGTACTGAACCAAGCGGCTGATGCGCTTTCTCGTTTCCGTATGCAGGCCTTCTGGGGTTTTCTGCCCACAGCGGACCCGGTGGCGGCACCCTTTCCCGAAGCTCTCTGGTCTCTCGGTGCCCCGAACTACAAAACCTGGTGGGAGAGAGTTTAGCACCCAGGACAAGAAAGGCATATGAAGGGGCGTTCCGTTCCTATTGGTCCTTTTTGGGTGCTGCTAGGGGGGAGTTTTGGGGCCAGGAAGAGTTTGTTGTAAAATTTTTGCTGTCTTTACATCAGGCAGGCAAGTCAGTAGCTACGGCCCAGAGGCATCGGGCCGCCATTTCCTTTATGGCAAGGGCTCATGGGATCCAGGACCCGACAGCGTCTTTCATTGTGCAGAAAGCGCTACGTGGGTGGCAACGCCTTGAGGGTCGCAGAGTAGATGAGAGGCACCCGATAGGTCTGGATAGGTTGGCCCTGTTATTATCCGTACTCCCTGTGACATGTTCATCTCAGTATGAAACAGTGTTATTCCGGGCCGCTTTTGCGTTAGCATTCCATGGGGCGATGCGGGTAAGCAAACTGGTGGCGAAGAACAAGCGGGATACGGTGGGAGGACTGTGCCGAGAGCACATTCAGGTTAAGGGGGAGACGATGATTGTCTCGTTTGTCAGGTCCAAGGCCGATCAGGGTGCGATTGGGGATTGCGTAGTCATACATCGGATTCCCGGATCTCCCATGTGCCCTGTGGTTTGCGTAGAGGAATATTTAGCGCAGAGGGCGGCATCATGGGGGGGGACCTTGTTGAGACACGCTGATGCCACCCCACTGACGAGGTTTCAGTTCCAGCGGGTGCTTACAATGGCAATTTCGGCCGCGGGCTTGAACCCCGGCGAGTTTGGGACCCATTCCTTTCGGATAGGGGCTGCTACTGAGGCTACAGCCAGGGGTCTGAGTGTGGAAAAAGTGAAACGATTGGGGCGTTGGTCCTCAAATTGTTACAAAAGGTATGTGCGGTTGCACATGTTGTGAAGCTGCTATCATGTACTCACGCTTCTTGTTTTTGTTTGGTTTACAGTTTCGCAAGCTTACGAGGCGGGGCGAACTGTGCAGTCGACCCGACACCTGGGAACCAGCGGTCAAACATCACCGGCTGCGGAAAAAGTGGTGTGGGTCGTGGGCCACTCATACGTGAGGCGTGCCGCGGACGTATTCAAAGCAGGTGACATGATTCACGTGGCTGGGGAATACGGGTACAGGGTGACCTTCTACGGAAGGGGCGGGCTCTGTATTGACCAGTTTCAACCTTTTGTCGAGAGTTTGTTAGGGCGGACAACGTCACCGCCATCTATAATCATAGTCCATCTTGGGGGCAACGATTTGGTGACCACTGGTAGACGACTTCTTCTC
The DNA here is from genome assembly GCF_964263255.1 of Lissotriton vulgaris. Classification (NCBI taxonomy): domain Eukaryota; kingdom Metazoa; phylum Chordata; class Amphibia; order Caudata; family Salamandridae; genus Lissotriton; species Lissotriton vulgaris. The sequence continues at coordinate 496,602,163 of NC_141685.1, forward strand.
GAGGCGATACTTTCCACAGTAAGTTGGTTGGCGAGAAGGGTTCCAGGGTGCACAATTGCATGGTCCCATATGATTCCACGTAAGGTGTGGCGGGGGGCGAATTCGGTGTCTGCTATAAATCATTCGGTAAAGAAAGTCAAGAACAAATTGAGTAGATTGTTTCGTTCAAATGCATTGCATTCTATTCCTCATGGTTGTATCAAGGGGGACAATATGTATTTGGAGGATGGGGTCCATTTGTCCCGGGTGGGGAATGTGTTACTCATAGGAGACCTCATAGCTTGGTTGAAGAGTTTACAGCATGACCTTTAGGCAGGAGTTTTGTGGGGGGTCCGGATAGCCGGTCAACTATCCGGCCTGTGGCAGTAAGGTCATGATCGGTGAGCAGTAATTGGAAGATCCCTATGGTGGGGGCGTCACCCATTACGGATGGGAGCGCCCGGGGGGAGGTGGCCATTGGCCCCTCAACGGGGAGGCGGTCCCTTCTAAGGATGGGACGCCGAAAGGAAAGGGAAGGCGGTCAAGGCCCCTCCCTGGATAGGAGGGGCTACGGGCCCCTCCTGGGAATTTCCCGGGGCCAGGACATCTGCGACGGCAGATGTGGTAAGTTGTGTGGGGTGGGGAGGGGGGATTACGCTACCTTCTAGTAGGCATGGGCGGAAAATCCGTTCCGCTCGCGGATTTTGCGGATTTTCGGGAAATCCGCAATCCGCGAGATTTGCGAATTTCCCGCAAAATCCGCAAATCCGCGAGCAGCGGATTTTGCTCGCACTGCTCGCACTGTTCGCGTGAGTTCGCGCCCCGCGAATAAGTGCAAAATTGCAGAAATACGATCTTAGCAAAACTGAAAGTAACTACTTACCAGGTTCAAAAGTTCAGGCTCATCATTAGTAGCCATTTCCTGTAGTGCTTCCTGAGGGGCCCCTCCAGAGTTCAGTTGCCAGTTGAAACTATTATGTGACCCTGCTCTGAACCTCAGAATAGTTACACATATGCCACAAAGGTCCTGAATTACAGCTAAGGGAGACAAGCAGGAGCCAGGCTGGAAGTTAAAATCCATTAATCAGCCCCTAATTCATTATTGTCAGTTGGGGCAGGGCAGGTGTTGTAACTAATTTTGCAACAATGAAAGCACTTAGCAAGTGCAAAAGATCACTAATCAGGGCGCACTAAGGAAGCAGGTGCCAGCTAAAAAAATATTCTGTGACACATTAATCAGCCCCAAATTAATTCAGGTCACTTGAGGCAGGGAAGGTGTGCTTTGCTTTGCCGAAAATAATGTACACTGGACAACCAGAGGGTGTGGTGATGAAACAGAGGGTGGCATGGGTGGGCCAGAGGGTGGCATGAGTAGTCAGAGAGTGGCAGTGGTGACAGAGAGTGGCAGTGATGAAGAAGAGTGTCCCAAACAGGCTGGACACGTAGAAACAACAAGTTCGCGAAACTTGCGACCCGACAGGTAAGTTCGCAATTTGCGAAAGTGTACAAAACCCTCGCGAACTGGCAGAAACACGGGCGAACACAAAAAAAAAAAAAATCCGCAAATTCGCGGGAATTCGCGGATTTTGCGGATTGCGAATCCGCAAATCCGCAAAATTCGCGAACGCGAGATCCGCAAAATTCGCTCATGCTTACCTTCTAGACACCTCACACGAGTCCTCGGACGACCATAAAATGGCGTCGAGTTCATTGGGGCCCCCGTCAAGTCAAGGGAAATTGGTATGTGCACATGAGGTACAGCCCTCTGTGCGGTCGCCCCTCGCAAGTGAGGGGGTAATTCTGGTTTAGGGATCTGACACCGGTTACGACCTTGCCGTTGGCCCTTAACGTTAGGATGTACAATTTTAAGTTAAAATGTATTTGTAGGATGTTAGTTTCGGCTAGGAGAACCTTTGTATTAGAAATATGTTAAGGTTAGCCAAAACATCGTAATGTGGAAATAAAATTGTACATAATATGAAACTGTTATTTTAATGTTTTGATTTTGTTTCATATTTTAATAAATACGGCCGGGAGGGTCACTCCCTCCCGCCTTCCAAAAGTTCAGAACTGTTTCCGGTTTCCCATCCTTGGGGATTGTGTTGAGAGGGGGTGGCGGGTATCTCAGCCATATGGAAAGGGGCGACCACTCGGTCCCCCCGAACGTATGGTGGAGTACCCCGATCCCCCCGGGAAGCCATCTTGGGCGGGAGGCGAGTCTCGGCTGGTATGCCCGAAGCGGCGTAGCCGGGGCGCGCTTTCTCCCGCCCTAGAGTGGGTTGTCCTAGACACTGAAGCCGCCAGCCACACCCCCGGAGGCGGGCGGAGGCGGGTTTACGCCCGCCGGAAGAAGGATAAAAGGAGCAACAAGCCAAGGAAGCATCCTCTTGTTCCTGTGCTCTGAAGCTGCACCTCCCCGCTGCACGTGAGCTCGAGACGGAACGAAGAGCCAATTTTGACCCACCCACCAGCCCCTGGAGACAGCAAGTGGTTTTGAAATAAAGTTTTGATGTGGTAACTCGATTTCTTACAGGTTGTTGTGATTAAAGTGTGGTTTTAGTATGCAATAAAGTGAATGATTCCTTACAGTATGTTTTTCGAATAAAGTAATTTTGCACCAGTGTTGATCGATGATGTTCCAATAGTCATACTTAAAGCGGTTATTGTCTTGTTTTTAATTTAGTATTGCTAGTTAATGTCGTATTTATTTTGGTCGGGCGGTAAGGTCATGATCGGTGAGCAGTAATTGGAAGATCCCTATGGTGGGGGCGTCACCCATTACGGATGGGAGCGCCCGGGGGGAGGTGGCCATTGGCCCCTCAACGGGGAGGCGGTCCCTTCTAAGGATGGGATGCCGAAAGGAAAGGGAAGGCGGTCAAGGCCCCTCCCTGGATAGGAGGGGCTACGGGCCCCTCCTGGGAATTTCCCGGGGCCAGGACATCTGCGACGGCAGATGTGGTAAGTTGTGTGGGGTGGGGAGGGGGGTTTACGCTACCTTCTAGACACCTCACACGAGTCCTCGGACGACCATAAAATGGCGTCGAGTTCATTGGGGCCCCCGTCAAGTCAAGGGAAATTGGTATGTGCACATGAGGTACAGCCCTCTGTGCGGTCGCCCCTCGCAAGTGAGGGGGTAATTCTGGTTTAGGGATCTGACACCGGTTACGACCTTGCCGTTGGCCCTTAACGTTAGGATGTACAATTTTAAGTTAAAATGTATTTGTAGGATGTTAGTTTCGGCTAGGAGAACCTTTGTATTAGAAATATGTTAAGGTTAGCCAAAACATCGTAATGTGGAAATAAAATTGTACATAATATGAAACTGTTATTTTAATGTTTTGATTTTGTTTCATATTTTAATAAATACGGCCGGGAGGGTCACTCCCTCCCGCCTTCCAAAAGTTCAGAACTGTTTCCGGTTTCCCATCCTTGGGGATTGTGTTGAGAGGGGGTGGCGGGTATCTCAGCCATAGTACTTTTTGCACTTTTTATTAAATTTTCTCTTTCATTATGAAGGGCATTAAAGCGAGATTGATCAACGCCTTTCGATATCTCCTGACACCTTGCTCACCCTCAACTGACCCCTCGACAAGTCTCTCATGAGATATTCAAACTGACTTGATGTCACATCCTGTTCTCCTTCCAAGCGGCCCTTTGCATCCTGGAAGATGTAGTTTCCAGCTATTGTTACTTTGAAGAAAATGTTTTTATTTTGGAGTGAAGAGTCTCCAATCATTCTTCTCCTGTTCACTCACATTTAAGTAAGACAAATTTACATATGACCATTTTTTTCTCTTTTAATTTATTTCAACAACTTTATTAGATTATTTCCCCCACAGGGTATTTCCTACTTCCTTCTTTTCCTCCCTTGGGTTTTACCCATGTTTCTGTGTCACTATAATTGTTTCCTTTTCATTTCTCTCCCGCTGTTTACGCTGTGATAAAGCTATGTGACTCTGCATTGAAAAATTGGATGGTAACACATTCCAAGATGGCTGCGTGCTTACACTGGACATTGTGTTGCCATGGAAATGTAATGGTGAACCCACGGGAAAAAATGCAACTGTAACTTAAATCAGTCATGTGACCACACATATGAAACTAGTATTGAGAAAGGATGTTTGCTGAAACGAGTCTACTGGTACATTGATATTAAAAGTGCTCATTATAAAGAAACCCGCAGAGTGCTCTGTCTCCTTCAGGATTTGGTGTTGAATATACATATATATATATTCCAAACACGATCAGCTTAATCAGGCCGACGACAGAGAGCACACAGGTATCCTTTTGCAAAGTTGTTTATTGCAGACCCCTCAACCCCCCGACAGACGTGTTTCGCCTCACTGCTTCATCAGTATCGGTTTGTTGTGTGTAAAGTGCAGCCATTTCTAGTCGTGACACATCACATGAATTTCATGAACATAAAAGAAGGAACACAGCAAGGGTTGAAAATGCTGCGGCCATCTTTTAACCTGTTTTGTTCAATGTGTATTTATGAGAAAAGGCTATTCAGTAAAGTGCATTAGTGCTTCTAAAATTGAACAACAAAACAGCATGTGTGCAAAAAGTGGGGGAATCGCAAATCGAAATTTACACATTTGTCAATATATCGAAAATAAGACACGTGTAATAAATATCAATATATTGTGTATAATATAAAAACGGTCATTTTCTAAGGTTTTCAATATCTATTTATGACTCTTCATCCAGATATACTCAAATGATCAATCCGTGTCACAAAATATAAATTTCATTTCGATAATGTGTCCCTTTCACAATATCTCGCCCTGTATGGGCAGATGTCTCGGTATTGATATGAGCCATTGAATAAGGAAACATATTCTCTTATACATAAAGTAATCTAAATTCAAATGAAACAATAGCTCACTTTCTTTGCGTATTCATTTTTTCCTTTTTAAAGATTGAAATATTAAAAAGGTTCAGCCTGCTACATCACCCTATATTCTGATTTTCAGTATCCTTATAGATGTACCCACATCTCTTCATGCTTTGACTCTGTCTCCTCCCCTTTCCCTGCGGTCTATCTGATCTAAGCAGTAGAAGCTTAATATATCCCTATTGCTCTTATGCTGTTGGGCAAAATGGCACGCTACAGGATAGGTCTTATCCTTATTAGTTATAGCAGGCATGTGCTCAACCACCCGCTTCTTCGCAGGGTGGAGGGTACTGCCTATATAGCGCTTAGCGCATGGACATTGCAGGCAGTATATTGTGTATTTTTAATTGCAATTCAAAAACTTTCTGATCTCTCTAGTGGGTTTGACATCTTCTGGGCTTCCTGGATAATTTAATACCTTTTTACTTTGCTTGCAGGCCTTACAGCACAGACATGGGTAAAATCCCCTTACCGTTAATGTTTTATGGGACTGTGAGGGAGCTGAAAAGTGACTATGGACTAGATGATTTTAACGGTTTTCTGAAGCACACGCCAAGTGGTATATAAATTGATAGTACAACAGTATACAATCTCCAGGTTGTTCTGCTTGTCTTGTTTCTTTATTTTTTTCCACTTGATCACAATCTTCCACTCCCTTATGCTAACGCGTTTCGACGTCACTGGGTGTGTACCCACGACTTCCTCAGGGCTGAAAGTAATACATATAATCACCACATTGTATTCATCTTTATAATTTCATCAATCACCCAAAACAGACCAAGCACCATCTAAGTGCGAAAGGGGACTACTCAAAACAGTGCAGCATCACAATAATATATTACATATTTTGTCTCTATGTTTATAACATGTTTACGTGCATTGGGTTTTATACCATCATTGTTACATTGAATACACTCATGGACCATATAATCCACATAGTGAGAGAGTGATTGTGCATGTCAACTGATCGGTGTGCATTTATAGCTAATCAACCTCCTGTGAAGATATTGATATGTGGGAATCAAAGAAATAGCACTGATAACTTGTGTATCCTTTGGAGCCAAATTACTGTGAATAACAAATTAAATGACAACGCTAATTAGGATATAAAACAACGGAGGCATGAGACCACAACTTCTAATCCTTTTCCTTAGTTCACCAATAACACAATATAAGAGGCAGGGTCTTACCTGTCACTCGCAACTAAGTGAAGTAGGTTGCCTTCCTCAGGGTATAGAATCCCCTTCCAACTTACAATATTCGTATTTTCCACTCCTAACCCTACAAAGCAACCTACGTATTAATTATCTTGCGATGCATTAGGCCTTCTAGTAAAAGCACTACACAACATTAGGTACTTACATATACATCCACCGTTCAATTCGAATATTACATTTAAAATCCACCTTCCAAAAGTCATCCAAGGCTCAAATGTGAATATGGTAACCTGAAAAACATATATATGCGCATAATTGCTATCTTGTATCCATCCCCATACATAGAGTACAACATCCAGATACTCGCACTATATTCATCAACAAGGCTAAAGTAAATTACGTTTGTATTATTCCGATTTTCTGTCTCTATAAAAATGCTGTATGTACAGAACCAATCCTTCCATCTATGACAACAGGTCCCTGCAGTAAGGGGAAACCTGTGAAAGATATGGATATTGCTGCTAATTTAAAATATCCTTTGACCAATTTAGAATCGTGATCAAACCAAAAGCCACAAGAGCCTCGCATACCTGTAACCGCTATTCGCTCGGCGTCCCATGAGATCCAGAGACGCCTTACTCTCGTGAGATTGCGATATAAAGGCAGGATTTTAGAAATAGAAAGAGTGACTATACTCTACCCTCTACGCCGGGGCCATCTGAAAATGACTATTTCCCACTTCGACTCCATAATAAGAGCTATATAATACATGGTAAGATTCTATATTTCTCCAAAGTACAGAAAAAGTGTAAGTTTATTCCGCTATTCCATAGACCAGTTTCTAGGCAAAATAAAACTCTAAACCTGGTTTCCCACATAATAACTAAAGTGTTCTTTGATCATCTTTCCAATCATGCGTAGCTTTCCACCACTTTGAAATTTCTCCTCTTTCCAATTTCTCCAATGTATTCATTTAATCACTGAGGGATTGAGGGAGATCACTTTTTGCCCCCCTGTCTCCTAAAGGTTTCTTTTTTCTGGAAAATATTTAACATGGCTGCTACTTTTCTCTCATTATCTCCATTCTCCATGTTGCACAACACCCCTGATATTGTGTCTGGCGTAAATTGAGTTATCCCTGTTAATCCAGGTTATTCCTGTGCCACAGCGTAAATGCCTGCAATTGCCGATCCGTATTTTTTTCACATGTAGTCCTGGCAGGAGACTGCCTGAAGTGCTCCTCCACAAACGCGCATTGTTATAGGCAGCTGGCAATGTTGCATAAATTGTATTTGCCAATGTCTTTCAAAATGCCCAGAGAGTCTGATCTTTATCTCCTTCATTCTCCATACACATTTCAATGATTTTGGAAATATGAGAAGTTCATGGATCATGTTTTAGAATTTTAACTTCACTTCACTAATTATATTTAATTATATATTTCTTTTTAACAGACGAAAAGGAAGGGGCCCAACCACTGTATCCACTTTCACTGGCACTCCTACCCTTTTCAACGTTGAATCACAGAGCACGTTAGAACAGATGAGCAGCTTTCAGCACCATGGCTGTATGTATGTATTAACAGCACTGTAAATATTTCACTGTATGATAGGAAAATACTGCACTTGCCTGTGAAATGAACTACCATGTCCGAACAAAAACATTACTGTATTTTACATGACAACTGATGTTGTACTTACAGCCGAAACATGTTGTCAGAGGATTAAACACCCTGAAACTATTCATAGCATCTCCTTGCGTTATTAAGAGCGTACGTTATTTGGGACTTTTCAGAAAACATTGAACATCGGCGCGCTCCGCCGGCGTGTACGCCAATTCCCGCAGAGCCCACGAGCAATCGGAAGGAGCATCTTTTGAGGAATATATATATATATATATATATATATGTACGCTAGCGTGTCGAAACACAACCAAACTCTCGGGGAGATTTCTTCAACACACCTTTATTGCCACAGCGTGCTTGGATAGCTGAGAGGCTCAGGAAAATGTTAATCAGGTCCCAGTTCGCCGTGTTGTTCCTGACGCGTTTCAAAGGCTCCCGCCTTCTTCTTCAGAGGAAAGGCGAACTCATCACGGGAATACAGGTACCAGCCCTCTTTAAACAATGGCACACCCCTATATGGGCAGTCCAAGTGTCTCTGTGCCTGTTGGGACTGGAAGTCCTGTGTTTTCATGGCACCCCATCTGCGGACAAGGGCGGTTGGATAGTCTCCCCTTGCCAGCCAGGCGACATCACGGTGGTGGAGTAGGGGACGGATGAATATCCGTATCTCTAACAGGCTGGATGCTTGCCCTTGCCGGCTCCTTCCGTGAGTCTGATTTTTATCTCCTTCATTCTCCATACACATTTCAATGATTTTGGAAATATGAGAAGTTCATGGATCATGTTTTAGAATTTTAACTTTACTTCACTAATTCTATTTAATTATATATTTCTTTTTAACAGACGAAAAGGAAGGGGCCCAACCACTGTATCCACTTTCACTGGCACTCCTACCCTTTTCAACGTTGAATCACAGAGCACGTTAGAACAGATGAGCAGTTTTCAGCACCATGGCTGTATGTATGTATTAACAGCACTGTAAATATTTCACTGTATGATAGGAAAATACTGCACTTGCCTGTGAAATGAACTACCATGTCCGAACAAAAACATTACTGTATTATACATGACAACTGATGTTGTACTTATAAGCAATCAGGTCCATTACATTCCTGGGGTTACTTAGATAATGTGCCATAGCCGAGATGGACCAGACATGCATTATTTCTGACATATCAATGTGTGGGACCGAACGCCTTGGCATAACATGAACATTGTGGTATTTTACCTGATAACTGGTGTTGTGGAAGCCCTCAATTTTGTGGTCTGCCACTTTTTCAAGCATTATGTCTGAACGCAGATAGAATGCGATCATATTAACATATGACCGCATTTTGACTCCTTGCCAGGCACCAGTACTCGGTGTCTCATTGATCAGCGCATAACATACAGATTTGCTTCAATGTACATAATTCAATTGAAATGTTTATTTAGGCAATAAGTCTTCCTAACATGAATATTATTGTATCTTAGAACACTATATGATGGTTTTTGTATATTACGAGATGTCTGCACTACTTTTTGAAAATACAAGGCTGGATTTCAGTCCTATGTTTATGTCAACGAGCACAGGGTGTTTGTAAAGCTTTATTAGTATGTTTTATGCACATTCTCTTTGACATAAGCAAGGATTTACAGCCGAAACATGTTGTCAGAGGAGTAAACACCCTGAAACTATTCATAGCGTCTCCTTGCGTTATTAAGAGCGTACGTTATTTGGGACTTTTCAGAAAACATTGAACATCGGTGCGCTCCGCCGGCGTGTACGCCAATTCCCGCAGAGCCCAAGAGCAAACGTAAGGAGCATCTTTTGTGGAATATATATATATATATATATATATATATATATATATATATTAATTACCTACTGGCGGTCGCCAGTAGGTATATATAGTTAGGATTTTTTCTCTATGGGACTTTTGAAAATTCTATGTCTAATAACTTTGGCGTTTGTGGACGGAATCGGCTGAAATTTTCAGGATGGCACATTTTGTTTCTGAGCAGCCCCTGACAATTTGGGGGGGTTTCGTCAAGGGGGGGCCGAGAAAAAAGGGGGGTCCCAAAACGCGTTTTTAACATTGAGTTTTCCATAGGGCGTTTGGCCTCACTTTTAGCTCGAACGGCTGAATGGATTTGCACGAAACTTGGCAAAATTGTAGGGACTGTTAGCCCGATGTGCCTTTGCTGGGTCTCAATATATGTGCTCCAGTGGATTTTGAGAAATTAACGTTTTAAAAAACAGATATATCTGTGACAGCGTCCCGGATAGAGCACCGGTTCGCAAACTTTTCGCGTAACGGAACTTTGCGTAGCGAAGCTGATTGGCTCTCCGGTGTCTATCAACATTCTAAACAGTCCGGAGCGGCCGCCATCTTGTCTCTCGGTAGGATCGAGAGACAAGAGGAGGAGAAAAACGAAGGGGGAATTTAATGAAAGGGGGCAAGGTAGACCCTTCTTGACCCCCTAGGAATGATGTTGGGGTTATTAAAGGGTGCCGTGGGGCAAATAAAAAAATACTGATTTTTTGCGGTAGAAGCGCTTTCCGGTTCGCGAACCGGATAGTGAACCGGGACGCGAAACGGGAATTCGCCATTTTGTGTTTCGATTTAATTAAATTACAAGATGGAGGAAAAACAATGTGAGAAATGGGTATAAGGGGGTACGGGAGACGTATCTTGACCCCCTATGTTTTCTGAGGGTGGCTGAGGAGGCTCATATATGTTGATACTTGTCTTCCAGCGGCTGCGCGTGAGAGTTTTTTTTTTTTTTTTGCTGCGTGACATCTGTTAACGTTCGATTCGAAGGAAATCAGGAAGTGTTGACCGCCATTTTGACACTGCGAGTAAATATATTGTTAAAAATAATTGTTATAAATTAATCCGTATTGATAAACATTGTCTGCGCCATCTTGCTTTTTTTCCAATGCCACACTTTTGTCGTGCACGGCAGCCATTTTAGATGCCTTGACCAGACCCACTCTCTGCACGCCGCCGATTGTGACGTCTGTTAACGTTCGATTCGAAGGAAATCAGGAAGTGTTGACCGCCATTTTGACACTGCGAGTAAATATATTGTTAACAATAATTGTTATAAATTAATTCGTATTGATAAACATTGTCTGCGCCATCTTGCTTTTTTTCCAATGCCACACTTTTGTCGTGCACGGCAGCCATTTTAGATGCCTTGACCAGACCTACTCTCTGCACGCCGCCGATCCTCAGCATGGCTCCCCACCCTCGCAAGCATCTCCCCCACGCACTGGTCACCCCCGCTCCCTGTCTTATGCATGGGCCATAAACCTCCCCCCATCTGCGCTGCTCTTCCCTGAGAATCACACCCTGTGCCCGCCCGACACCACCCTTTCACCCTATTCACTACCGCACCCTCTGACATTCCTCTTCCTTTGTGTCTGATTGTCCAGGCCGGTCCCAGGCTATCACGTAGCCCTGCGGATGTAGTTTATGGCCTCAACTGTAAAGAATCACCCCTCTTCAAAGGAGTTACAGTAGATCAAGGCCCCCACCCGATGAGATCCGTCACACCACACGCGTTCCTACTATCTGATAACCATCCTGTATTGTGATTGGGGAGGGGATTCTCACTGTGAGGGTGTGTGGGACCGAGCCTGAAGCGGAAGATTCCAGGGATGCCTCTTTGTACATCAAAGTTTTTACAATTATGTGTCACATTAAAAATATATAGCACTCCAACAAAGTAGTAGGATTATAAAACTTTAATAACTTATAAATATATACAACGCAACAAAAACAGTAAACACATTTAAAAAAAAAACTTTAAAACAGAAGCAACAATGGTCAGTAGCTGTCTTTTGTGCGAATAGTCCCAAGGCAGCACAACGTGCTGAGTTCTGGACGGCACCCAGGTGATGTCACCTGGGTGCCGCACTGGTTTTGGTATCCTACAATGCTGCTCCAAAAAACGGCGTGGGGTGCCCTGGGGGGGTGTGGGGGGGAGGCCTCGTCAGTAGCGGTCTGTTGTGCGAATAGTCCCAAGGCAGCAGAACGCGCTGAGATCTGGATGGCACCCAGGTGATGTCCAGTAAGTTGCCGCACTGGTTTTGGTATCCTACAATGCTGCTCCGAAAAATGGCGTGGGGCGCCCCGGGGGGGGGGGGAGGCGGCCTGAACGGGCCTCCCCAGGTGGAGGCTCGTCTGCTGTAGTGGGGCACCCCTTTACCATTTCAGTTGCCATTCCGCCCGCTTTTGCTACACTGTGCCTCATCCGCCATTCAGCTGTTTATCGCCCGCTCTTGCGACTACAGCGTCTCGCTCACCATGTAGTTGAGTTGCGCCTACTCTTGCGGTGCAGCGATAGGCGGCTGCCACAGGACTCTTAAAATGGCGGCCGGCTCTTCGGATTTGGGCCTGGTCCACTAAAATGGCCCTGGGACACCTTGGAACTCGGACGCTTGTCTGCTAGGGCTTGGGCTCCATTCTCGAAAGCGTCCCCTCAGCCTTGAAGATTCTACAAAAGTCTTGGGGGCCCCCGACTCCCGCAGGCTTCCGGTGGGGAGCGGCTGCCATGATTGCTTGCGGAATGGCCACGACGGAGCTACGAGATGGTGGTGCTCTCATGCTGATGCCAGCTTCAGTCTGAAACATCCAGAAACACTGTAGACTATCAATTCGATGAGTTCCGGTGGAACCCCAACGTGACCCGATAGGGAAGAACTTGCCCTCCCCTTTTTTGAGTGATGGTTCTTGTTGCCTGTCCCCTCTGTTGTCATCTAACGGAACCTTTTTTGATTGCCGAGTGAGAAAAAAAAAGGTGGGTCTTTCATCGTTTGGGAAAAAAAAATCTTTTAATCCAATGAAAAGTGTTATTTTTAGGTCATATGATCAAGCCTTCCATCATTAGGAAACCAAAAGTAAAATGAACCAATGAAAAGTTTTGTAAACAAGTCACATGACCTGTTATGCGGCTTTGGGCTATAAAAAGCGTACAAAATCCGTTGGCCCATGAGGCGGCGTCAGTAGCGGACCGATGTGCGAATAGGCCGAAGGCAGCACTACGCGCCGAGATCCGGATGGCACCGAGTTGGTGTCCAGCAAGTTGCACTGGTGTGGCCATCCTACAATGCTGCGCCGAAAGACGGCGTGGGGTGCCCGGGGGGAGGCGGCGTGAACGGCCCTCTTCCCCCTCCCCAGGTGGAGGCACCTCATCTGCAGTGCGGCGCCCCTTAGCGTTTCACACGCCGTCCAGCCGAGTTGCGCCCGCACTTGCTGCTACAGTAGGCCGAAGGTAGCACAACGCGCCGAGATCCGGATGGCACCGAGGTGGTGACCAGCAAGTTGCCGCACTGGTGTGGCCATCCTACAATGCTGCGCCGAAAGACGGCGTGTCCAGCTGAGTTTCTCCTGCTCTTGCGGTACAGTGACTCGAATGCGCCGAGATCCGGATGGCACCGAGGTAGTGTCTAGCAAGTTGCCGCACTGGTGTGGCCATCCTACAATGCTGCACGAAAGACGGCGTGTCCAGCTGAGTTTCTCCCGCTCTTGCGGTACAGTGACTCGAACGCGCCGAGATCCGGATGGCACCGAGGTGGTGTCCAGCAAGTTTCACTGGTGTGGCCATCCTACAATGCTGCGCCGAAAGACGACGTGGGGTGCCCGGGGGGGGGGGGAGGCAGAGCAAACGGGTCTCTCCCTCCTCCCCAGGTGGAGGCACCTCATCTGCAGTGGGGCGCCTCTTAGCGTTTCACCCGCCATCCAGCTGAGTTCCGCCCGCTCTTGCGGCACAGTGCCTCACCCCCCATCCAGCTGAGTTCCGCCCGCTCTTGCGGTACAGTGACTCACCCGCCATCCAGCTGAATTGCGGCTATTCTTGTGGTGCAGCGATAGCCGGCTGCAACAAGACTCTCAAAATGGCGGCCAGCTCTTTGGATTTGGGCCTGGTCCACTAAAATGGTTCTGGGACACCTTGGAACTCGGACGCTTGCCTGCTAGGGCATGGGCCCCATTCACGAAAGCGTCCCCTCTTTTTACTGATTAGTCTTGTTGCCTATTTCTTCTGTTGTCATTTAACGGAACATTTTTGGACTGCCGAAAATGGTTCTGGTCCGACCGCTGGTTGGTGGAGACATTTTGACTATATCCTGGACCTGCCCGGCCTCGCCCAAAATGGCGCCGTATAAATGGGACTCGTAACTCCTTGTTGTGTACTGGTTGCCCAACCTTGATATCACGAGATACGTATGCAGTTTTGAAGCAAATGGCGGGCGGGGACGAGAATTGATTGAACATTTTGACATCCCTATTGATATTAAGTTCTGATGTGTTATTGATTACTGTACTATTGAAAGTTCGAATTAACGTCACCCATGGTACTTGCCCGCAAATGTATATCTAGATAATTTTATTGTAATTGGCCCTGTCGTACTTTAATTATAAAATGTACGTCCACCGATTCCGCAAATGTTAGACACCTTAGTTCTTGCAATCTAATGGGTTGCCCATTACGTTCTTCTACAGTGTAAATGTGCCCTCATCATATACGATTCCAGTTTGCTCCGTGGCCGGTTCACGTGGTTATAGGCCCGTATTTGTATACTGGCATTTTCACAATAAAGGTTTTTAAAAAAAAAACATGGTAGTAGTACCTACATAGGTAAAGTTTTGAATAATAGCCACTGTTTTCGAATCAGTAAAAGGCAAGTGAAATAAAGCAGTCCAATTACATGACTGTTAAAAGGTATAATACGCAGGAACGCAGTAAAGAAAAATGGTCAAGGGCTGTTGTGTTTTCTACTCCTGCAACATAAAGTGATCGATAAGAATCTGATATTCATGCCTATCAGCGACTAAGACAGCAGGCCGAGCCTCTTTTGCTCAATGGCTCCCTCATGGGATGAAGAAACGCCCTTTTTCTCGAAAAAGGAATATTTTACTTGCAGGACAGTTGTAAATTTCCTGGGAAAATACATTAGCCTGGAACATTGTTAGTGATAAACTGTAAATGCATCTGGGTCCTTTGCTTTACTAGTCAGAGTGAGAAAAAAAAAGGTGGGGCTTTCATCATTTGGGGCAAAAAAAATGTTCGAAAGCAATGAAAAGCGTTATTTTTAGGTCATATGACCAAGCCTTTCATCATTAGAATAACAAAAGTAAAATGAACCAATGAAAAGTTTTATTAACAAGTCACATGACCTGTTATGCTTACGTTACGCGCTGCGCGCCGCGCTCTGGATCGTTTCCGGGAAGCTGCGCCTTGCGCATCGGAGCACTTCCGGGTGCGCTAACGCGGCGCGTCATATGACACATTACGCGACAACGCAGGTCCAGAATATAGTCAAAATGTCTCCACCAACCAGCGGTCGGAATACAACTCCTTTCAGCAGTCCAAAAAGTTCTGTTAAATGACAAGAGAAGGGACCGGCAACAAGAACAATCAGTCAAAGAGGGGAGGGCAAGTTCTTCTCTCCTGGGTCACGTTGGGGCTCCACCGGAACTGATCGAATTGGTAGTCTACAGTGTTTCTGGATGTTTTAGATTGAAGCTGGCATCAGCATGAGAGCACCCAATTCTAAAACAGTAAATGCTTGGATAACAATCAATCAAATGTAGAGGGAAGCAGGCACGACGGGTTACAACGGGGGCAAAGGCTTACGTTACCTACCCTTCACTATCTGCAAAGAGAGAATACTCCTAAAAGAAAAGAGGAGGGGGGGAGGGTAGCGTTCAAAGCACATCAGCGTGCATAAATACGAAAATGTTTTTACCTACCACGTACTTGACATTTTACAGCTTTTGATATTTGCTATTAAAAAACCATTGAAATTCACTGAAAAAACCATAGGTTATAGACCATATATAGTTAGGGATTCGCATTTACAAAACCTTAATTTACTCGCACAAAACCATAGAAATTCGCATATATAGTTAGTTGCAATAACTATATATCGCGCACCCGCAATCCACTGCTGATGATGTCACATATTACATCATTCATGACATGGTCAGTGACATCACTGATGACATCACTGATGACATCTCAAATGACATCATTGATGGCATCTGAAATGACATCACTGATGACATCACTGATGACATCTCATTTGACATTACTGATCACATCACTGATAATATCATTCATGTGATAATACGATGAACCTCTTCAGACTCTAATATAACCTTAGATACAATCAGTGTAAACAGACACTCACAGATTGTCACTCATCCATGGAGTTACTTATACATCTAGTCAGTCATGAAAAGAATCAATCACTCCTCCATTTCCTCAACTATACAGTTATACACACCTTACTTATTCAAACATATACTAACACATATTTACTCTCTTATACAATCCCTGATACAAGTTCACAATGAATGATCCATACAGCCACTCACACATTCACTGGCTCTTATGCACAGTTATTTATATATGTCAACTCTCACATGTACTGTGTTTTACATATGTACTTACTTTGACATGTAGCACTGAGAAATCCATTCAATCACCAATACACTCATGCAGACAGTCAACCGCCCATGCAGCTGTTTCCACATGCACTTTTGAACCCATACATATAGTGAATCAACTACTCACACATCTATGCACAGAGTCACACACCTCCCAGCCACCCACACACACACTCAGTCTCCCATACAAATACTTGGGCAACCAATCAATAACCCATATAGTTACTCATATAGCTACTGATCAACACATGCAGCAGTTTACAGAACAACAGACATAATCATGCACAAATTAAGACAGTTTAGTCACTAACCCATGCACTCAGTGAGACACATTAAATCACTCACTCATACAGTCAGGCATGCACCTACTAAATACTGCATCCAGACACTTATACATCCACTCATTCTTCAATATGTAAGACATATTTTAACTTTACAGAAACATACAGTCACTGGGTGTTGTCATCAGTGATGTCACTGACCATGTCATGAATGATGTAATATGTGACATCATCAGCAGTGGATTGCGGGTGCGCGATGTATAGTTATTGCAACTAACTATATATGCGAATTTCTATGGTTTTGTGCGAGTAAATTAAGGTTTTGTAAATGCGAATCCCTAACTATATATGGTCTATAACCTATGGTTTTTTCAGTGAATATATATATATATATATATATTACCTACTTTCGGTCATCAGTAGGTAGTTATAGTTAGGATTATTTTCGATAGGAAAATCGCAACATTCTATTGGGAATAACTTTGGCGCCGGTTGAGGAATCTGCCTGAAAATTTCCTCAAATTTGCCTCGCGGTGCTCCGGGGGGGGATTTGTCAAGCGGGGGCCGAGAAAAAAGGGGGGTCCCAAAACGTGTTTTCCCATGTTAATTTCCATAGGGCGGTCGACCTCACTTTTAGCCCGAACGGCTGAATGGATTTCGACCAAACTTGGCAAAATTGTAGGGACTGGTAGCCTGATGTGCCTTTGCTATGTCTCAAGATATTTGCTCCAGTGGATTTTGAGTAATTTAGGTTCAAAAAAATATATATATCTGTAAGCGCGCCCCGGTACGCGCATCGGGGCGCAAACCAGCACGCTACGCGAGTTCGCGCGCGGAAAGCTGATTGGCTCTTGGGTGTCTGTAAACATTCCAAACAGTCCGGTGCGGCCGCCATCTTTTGTCTCGGTAGGATCGAGACACAAGAGGTGGCAAAATCAAAGAGGGGAAATGACCAAAAGGGGGCAGGGTAGACCCCCCTGACCCCATAGGTTTGATGTGGGGGCCATAAAAGGGCCCCCCGGGGCAAAAAAAATATATATTTTTTTTTCGATTTTTGCGGGGGAGCGCCAGGTACGAGCACCGTGGAGCGTACCAGGGAGCGTACCCTAGAGAAAAAAGAATGACAGAGTTTTTTAAAAATGTAGGGTTTTTTTATAACTTGAAGGTAGTTCTAAAAAGAACAGTTTTTTTATTCTTTTTGTTGTTTTATATATATATTTTTTTTTAACATTTTTTACTTTTTGGGGATTTCTGAACAGTTTTATATTTTTTTGTATTTTTTATGGGGAGAAACAAAAACCAGGGAATTATAAACGGCTCAACTGGAGCAAAAAAAAATTAGGGTTTCTTCGGGCACTTGTGGTTATCACCAGCAATGTTGATGAGGGTAATACTCTTCTCACCATAAGTAATGGTTTTTGCCACAATATATGCAAACGATTTTGAAACCACCAAACTTAGTTTGTATATTTGTAACCATCTGACTTGCTTCTGAACCCGATGGAGTGAGTTCTTTGGTTGTTGAGGTGTTGGCAGACGATTGTGGAAGGTTTCTGCAGAGTTCTCTAACCTCTGCTGCAGAATAGTTATTGGGGTGCAATCGTTGCATGTGCCGAATCATTTTATGATTCCCAAATGAATATTTTTTTGCAGGGTTCCCCCTGGATAGTACAGCGCCACAGATGAGACAAGTCACCTTTGCAGCGTTTACCTTCTTTGCACCCCTTGGGATTTCAGAAAACTCCCATATAAAGTGCTCCTTAGGTTTATATGGGGCTTTGTCTTCAGGCAGGAAATGCCTTGTCTGCCTTCTCTCCTCCTCCTCCTCCTCTTCCTCCTCCTCCTCCTCTTCTTCTTGACCACCAATGTGATGTTGTGGTGGTCCTTGTGGTGTTGGTGGTGGTGCAGATGCTCCAGCTGCTGCTGCTACTGTAGCCATTTTAAAGTTCAAAATATTAGTCACAGATCTCCAAACAGGTCTTCCTCAGTCAAAGGACAAAGTCAGAATAAGGAAAAGAGGTGGGGGCTTTCATCATTTGGAAACCAAAAGTGTTCTGAACCAATGAAAAGTGTTATTTTCAGGTCACATGACCTGACGCGCTTACGCTACGCGCCCCGGGGCACGTAGCGTAAGCACGTTAGGGCGCGCCCTTGGGCGCTTACGGAGCACGATCGTATGTGCTCCGGCGCTTCCGGGTGCTCTTACGCCGTGCGTCATAACACGCATCACGCGGCTACGCGATACGTCACGATGATGTTTTCGTTCGTGGCAATAGCGCAAACGGGGCGCTCATCGGTATACGAACCGGTGCGCGGCAAAGGTGCGCTTACCGGTAAGCGCATCGGTACGCGCCCCGGGAGCGCTCCGGGGCAAAAAAATAAAAATAAACATAAAACAATAGTATTATATAAATATACAATATAGGATTCATTTAAAAAAATATTACATTTCATAGCTATAGAAATTTGCTATTAAAAAACCTTTGAAATTCACTGAAAAAACCATAGGTTTCACACCAGTTATAGTTAGGAATTAGCATTTAAAAAACCTATTAAATTCACTGAAAGAACCATAGGTTTCACACCAGTTATAGTTAGCTGGACATTTTACTGACATAAAACCATTACAATTCCCACGTAATAGTTAGTTGGACTCACTATAACTTGCGCGCCTGCAATGCACTGCTGATGACATCACATATTACATCACTCATGACATGGTCGGTGACATCACTCATGACATCACTGATGACACCATCCTTGTGGCAGACTGACAGACCTCCTTTCAGTGTAATGTAACCCTTGAAACACATATTCAAAAATAGAAACTAACATTTTCAAAAAAATGGAGATATCCATACCAGTTACAACAACCAATTCAGTAATTCCACCATCTATAGTCACATCCACTCATTCACCAACAGTTCTATATAGTCACTCATACATATACTCACTCATCATATGTAGTGATACACCTATACATCCTGTTACACACTGACAGTCATCCAAACGTTACTCACACACATACTCACACATGCAAATAAACTATTGAACATCCATTTATTTGCATGTACAACTATACACACACTACCACCTTACTTCTAAGGAAACTTACACATACTTACTCTCTTTAACAATCACTTATAGAAACACATACTTATTTAAACAGGAACTCGTACAATCGCTCACTCTCACATATACTCATTTATATACATCAATACTCACATATACTAGATTAAAACATATGGCGTTACTGATAAAGACACTAGTGAGACAGTCATTCACTCACTAACACACACATATACACACTCATCCACCCATACAGTCCTGCACATATGCTGTCTTCAAAACACATACAAACAGTGAGTCAGTCATTGATGCATCTATGTGCTAAGTAATACCCCCACCAAACCATACAGGCACTCATACTGATACTAAAAAAAATCTAATAACCCATATACACACACGTGTAGCTACTCACCAACCCATGCAGCAACTTATACACAAAGTGAAACACTGATACATATATTTAAATATTTAAACATTACTCGCTAATATATGTATTCACTAAGATACACTTAATAAGCCAGTTAACCAATCAATTTTTTTTTTAAAAACATCCATTTAGACACTTATTTAAACATTTATTCTTCCATCGACCTTTACATATACATATATAAAACATATTTATTTTTCAGAAAGACACACATTCACTGGATGGTGTTATCAGTGATGTCATGAGTGATGTCACTGACCATGTCATGAGTGATGTAATATGTGACGTCATTAGCAGTGCATTGCATTCGCGCAAGTTATAGTGAGTCCAACTAACTATAACGTGGGAATTTCAATGGTTTTATGTCAGTAAAATGTCCAGCTAACTATAACTGGTGTGAAACCTATGGTTTTTTCAGTGAATTTAATAGGTTTTTTAAATGCTAATTCCTAACTATAACTGGTGTGAAACCTATCTTTTTTTCAGGGAATATATATATATATATATATATATATATGTGTATATTCCCAACCAAAGTCCAATAATCGCACACTTAAATAGTCCACAGTGTGCAAAAAGGAGTTTAATACTCAGACGCTACAGGTTAAGGCAGACCACTGCCAAATCGCGTAGCGTTTGAGTATTGACCTCTTTTTGCACTCACTGTGCACTGTTTAAGTGTGCGCTTTATTGGACTTTGGTAGGGAATCTTTGTCCAGCCGTGGTTCTGCTGGCACCACGCACCACCTGGCAACTGGCTCAATTCCGGGAGGAACCTGCTTTTCTGAAAAAATAATTAATTGTTGATATGTTCAGTGATGCTAGATGAATAAATATAAGGTACAAGGGTTGAAGTTGGGGACCCTTGCCAGACAAATGGACTATATGTGTGTGTGTTAGGAACTTTCGATGGGAATAGGTTTCAGAGGGAGGTGGGGAGGGCTGGGTAAATTATTTATTTATTGTTGACTTTTCAAAACCAATATAAAAGTTTCACACAAAAAATATTTATTTATTCATGTACGTATTTATTTTCCTTTTTTCTTTTTTCTGTTTTTGCTCCTCGGTTGTTAATGATGTTGGCTTTTCAAAACCAATAAAATGTAATCATACAAAAAGATGTACCATGGAAATTAGATGAGAATAAAGGGCTCGATTTAGAGTTGCTCAGCATGGGTACTCTGCAACAATTATAGCAGAGTACTCTGTCTGCCAAACTGACAGACGACCCACTCTATTCAGAGTCAGGTCAACGTTCATGTTTCTGCTGGCTGCACACCCATTTGCTCCACCTGTAGAAATCTGACGAAGGCAGTCCAATGGGCTTCACCATAAGTGCATCACACCATCCACCTTATTTAGAGTGGAAGGTCTGATGTACTTTTTTTCTTTTCTGAACCACTTGTAAAAACCTGGAAGTTCCAAAACGAAAGAAGAAGAAAATCTCCCAGGGAGTCAGGGTCATTATTTTCTTTTGTTGTAAAACAAGAAGGTTTGATGTGCAGCTGAATGAAACATGGCAGATGCTCAAAAAACATTCGATGCCTTCAGAGCAGCTGCTCCTCTGAAGGCGGAGAGATATTCACCATACGGAAATCTCTAAATACATGAGTCAATAGTCTGTTAGGACAGCGGAGGTTGTTTCCTCTGCTCCCATGTAGACAGCAGGCTGGCAAGCAAACCCTGAATGAGGGCCAAAGTTCTTTGAGTGAGCCTCTGGTATTTTTTTGAATTGCTGGTCAGATTATCCAAAGTATTGTGCTGAAAATGTATTAATAACCAACATATTGCGAAGATAAGCATAAACAGGTAAGCATACATTATTGTATCACAATATTTGAACTCGATATTCTGGCAGCATACCACTTGTTCATGTATCGAAAGAAGATGTATTGCATGTGATTCTTTATACCTTGAGGGTTCATTTCAGTGCAGTGCAGTAAAGGAAAGCACCAGAAAATATTATTTTAGAGAGGTCTTTTGTGCAGCATATGGAACCCTGCAAAATCAAAAAACCTCGTATGCCGCAAAAACCCTTTTACTGTGTAATAGAGAGGAAGAGGATGCATTTTTTCATCTGTGTATCCAAGTGCTTAGCCATCAAATGAAACATCTCATGTGTCAGGTTAGGCCAGGGGTCTCCAAACCGGTCCTGAAGGGCCGGATCCATGCCAGATTTTTCAAAAAACTACATGTATTTCAATGGGTATATCCCAAAAGTCTGGCATGGATCCGGCCCTCCAGGACCGCTTTTAGGACCCCTGGGTTAGGCGGTCTGATGAATGTAGTCATTTAGCAAATAAAACTCTGTGTTGTGAGGCTTGTACTCTTTTCATGCTTTCCTATCCCAGCTTGCAGTTCATGATGGCCTAAAAAACCAGTAGCTGACTCAAAAAGTCATATGATTTATGGCACGTTGAGTTCTTCCGTCTTCAATGATGGACCTATTGAACATCATACTGTCCCAAACACTAATGTCCACTGATGAATAACAATCAGAACTTCACATTCTGTCTGTGTGTATCACATAATCAAGTACTTCCGTCGAGGCACATTTACCAGTACTTGGCAGTGGAGTATCATGCAAAGCACTCTTTGGAGACGTCGCTAGTCATCGTCAGGAGCTCCATTGATGCAGGTCAATTTGTGCTTAGGGACACAGATGGATATGTATGACTCTTAAGGGCATATTTACAAGTACAGTGTTTTTCAATTTTTGCGGCATATTTACAAAGTGACGCTAGAGCCCCTTAGCGTCATGTTTCCATTACTAGCAATTATTTATTAACACCAGATCTGCTAGCAGCATTTACTGGTAATGATATGCAAGGTATGTGTTCAACCAGAAAAAAAATTGCAAAACTTCCACTGCCATATGTACAAGGAATTTCGTAGATGGCGCTACTTTTCAAAACCATGCGATAAGTCCCATTAGCTGCAGTTTTTCACTGCAAAGGAAAGGTTGGTCTTAACAATTACGTTGCTGTTACAAAAAACAATGGAACCCAAGTAATAGTATAGGGACCTTGGGCAGTATCATGTTATAGAAAACAATGGTCCCTAATTTCAGAGGAAGCATCACTTATATACAATAATCATACTCTGATCCTGAAGCCGGACCAGCCATCGAGCTCCTGATCTTGAAACTGTGCGATTGCGCACTTGTAAGGAATCCCTATCTCGACTATCCAAGTGGACTCCCAAACTAATACGATCCCTTTCAGCTGGCTAACCGCCCCTTGTGACCCCAAGCTATCGCGCCCGCTTCTGATCCAACTTGCAGTAATGCAATTTAGGCATAGTGCAATTGTAAATTCATAAAGACAACAATGAAATATTATGTTGTCCTGAGGATGATGCCCAGTATCTAGTGGTGGCATCGAAACATCGTCGACACCAAAAAACGCCATATGAAATATGACTATGCAATATTGTAATGTGCAAGGGTGTATAAGAAAATGATCTTAGTCTGTTAAAACTTTCAAATAGGAGTGCACAGACGTATTTCACTGTGCCCTTTGGCCATTCTGTGCTTCGTTTTGTTGTCTCATTGTTTCGTGGGTCACGGCTGTGCCCACTGGTCATTGAATGTTTCTAACAATTTAATTTTATATATATTTGCAAAATAAATTCTTGTCCGGCTGGACAAAAGAATTACTACCTATTTAGAGTATGATTATGGTATATAAGTGATGCTTCCGCTGAAAATAGGGACCATTGTTTTCTATAACTTAACAATTACGTTAGAACACTGGTAGAAAAACAGAACAGACCCAAATCACTTTGAAACTCTCAACTACGCCATGGATCTACTGCTATTGAAACTGACCACCAATGAGACAACGACCGCCAGCATCACCAGAAAGGCAGCGCTTGAGAAGTTAGCGGACGTACCATCAGGGAGGAAGAAGCAATTGTCCATTACAGGCTCAGGAGAGAGTCTATTGTTCACATACTTCACCAGATTACGACAAGTCTGCAGCCAGCATTGCAGCGCTGCATCAACATCCCTCCGCTGGCCAAGTTACTGGCTGTAATACTCATGCTGGCTGGACAAAAGAATTACTACCTATTTAGAGTATGATTATTGTATATAAGTGATGCTTCCGCTGAAAATAGGGACCATTGTTTTCTATAACTTAACAATTACGTTAGAACACTGGTAGAAAAACAGAACAGACCCAAATCACTTTGGAACTCTCAACTACGCCATGGATCTACTGCTATTGAAACTGACCACCAATGAGACAACGACCACCAGCATCACCAGAAAGGCAGCGCTTGAGAAGGTAGCGGACGTACCATCAGGGAGGAAGAGGCAATTGTCCATTACAGGCTCAGGAGCGAGTCTATTGTTCACATACTTCACCAGATTACGACAAGTCTGCAGCCAACGTTGCAGCGCTGCATCAACATTCCTCAGCTGGCCAAGTTACTGGCTGTAATACTTATGCTGGCATTAAGAACTTTCCAATCCACCACAGCCAGAGTATTAGGAATATCCAAGGGATCATTCTCCAGATTCCTCGCCATCGTCCTGGATGCCTTCATAAGCCTCACACCCCTGTACCTTTACTTCCCCAACAAAGCACACCAACAATAGGACAACACGTGAGCCTTTATGGCATTGCAGGATTTCCATGTGTGTGTTGGGGGCAATGGACTGCACACATGTGCAACTTGCGGCCACATCACACATCCACAGCAGCAGGAAGCAAAGCTTTTCCATGAACGTGCAGGCAATCGTGGACCATCTGGACCTCTTCATCAATGTTCTTGCAAAGTACCCCGGTAGTGATCATGAATCATTCATCTTCTGGCATTCCACCATCAATGAGCGCTCTTAGAATGGGACCAATGGGAGTGGTTACTGGTTGGTATGTATCCCTCAAGCACATGACAGACCACATGACAGTCAATGATGTAGTAATACTTTGATATATCAGTCTTGGGTTGAATGAGACAGTGGATGAATAGTTGGTGTGGGCCTATATACTTGTGCCATGCTATATGGCATATGAGGAACACATTTCCTACAAGTAACACATGTTGAGACCGCCCTGGCCATGCGGCCCACATGTAGAAATACACTGTGCTTATGGACTCTTATTATTCATGATGCTCTGGTGGAGCAGCTCTCCAAATCATTTCAATGTGCAATGCAAAGTATGCCTACATTACATTGCAAGACCTCATTTGTATGTAGTAATGCAAGCCACACCATAGAGAAGCTTTTACTCACCCATTGTTAAGGATGTCTACCATGGGCCTTGAAGTGGACTTCACATCCAACATCAATGAAGATCTCACACATCCTATGTACAGTGTGCAACTATTGTGACTCCCAAGGGGAGGTTAAATTAGAATTGATGATCGCATCTTTCTCGTGTCCAATTACTATGGGCCAGATGTAGGATGCCTAATACCGGTCGGTAACGGCCGAAATTACCGAATTTCGGCCGTTACGGACCGGTATTAGGCTTTTCAGATGTAGGCGCCTAATTTATGGATTCGGTAATTTACCGAATCGGTAATTTAAGGAATCTGTAAATTACTGAATTCTTAAATATTGATTCGGTAAATTACTGAATCCTTAATGTAGGAAGTACTTTAGTGAGTGCTTTTCACTTGTAAGGATTCGTTATTTACCACCAACTACGAGTTGGTGGTAAATAACGAAAAAAAAAAGCTATTTTGAGCTTTTTTTAACAGTGCCATGTGGCAGACATACATGTCCTTAGGTCATGTATATGTGCCACATGTGCACCCATGCACTATTCAGGGGTGCAACAGGGTTTCAAAGTGACACCCTGCCACCCTTGAATGTTTTCCCCATTTTACTGAATCGGTATTTACCGATTCAGTAATTCCCATTCATTCCTATGGGCCTGGAGGCCCATAGGGATGAATGGGAAATACCGAATCATAAAGATTCATAAAGATTCAGTAAAATTTACCGAATCATTAGCTACATATCATTTACCGATTCTAAAATACCGAATCGGTAAAATTCGGTATTTTAGAATCGGTAAGTGATATTTACCTACATCTGACCCCTATGTATCCAGGGTTCCACATGACACATAGAAGGAGGGAATTGCACAGATTGTGTGCTATTGGTACTGGAATGTGTCCCTCAAAGCATGACGCCTTGTGAGGGCACTACGATGACATGTGCACCATGGTGCATGGGGGGTGGAGTTTGCATCAGTCAATATCATGTGCTGCTCTGAATGTGGATAAACCGTGGATGTACTGTATGTTAACTGAAAGGCAAAGTTCACCACTTATCCTTGGATGCAGGTTAGCTTAGCCATTTTACATCCATTGATTCCCAATGGCAATAAAAGTATATAAGTCCCCCACAAATGTGTAATACCTAGTCAAATTAGGCTTCCAAACACCCTGTTGAAGCATGGCAATCCCTGTGTCTAGTTACATATAAATCTCATGGTCTGGAAGCATGAAGATGTATCCCAGACCCGGGAAACTGAGAAATGTGATTATATATGAACCTCACAGGATCAGCTCTACCATGCTGCATTATATCACTCATAATATCACATCACATCAAATTCTGTGGGCACAGTATATTTCTGTTGCCAAAACCACTATAGCATTCATCCAAGGTGCCAGACTGAGCAGCAAGGTGCATGCTCATGCACAAACTGCTTCTCCGATGACAGCCAACAATATAGTTCCCAGGGTAGTAATGTGACGATCTTGGAGCAATGCTGCAATTGGTCTGCAGTTCTGCCTCAGGAGCCACGGAACCAAGGACGCTGAATCGGGTGGAGGATATAACCTGCACTGTCCGCAAGCAGTGTGGCACTGTATTGTATTTAGTCTACCAGTTGCACTGTACTATTAAATATTGACATATATCTATAAACCCTTGTTTACTGTCTCTGTAGTGGACACTGTGCACTGCAATGTGTATACTACCATTTCCCATAATTATATCCACTCAGTATCCTTCCCAAGGCGGAACACATTGGCAAATGTTGACTAAGACAATCAATGCAAAATATGTGTGAAAGACGAAACACACATCACCAGCTACTGTTACATGTTGTCAAATTAGACAGGTATCAGTTCAGGGATGGCAAATGTGGCCAATAATAGACACAATAGATGATTGTGAGACATGTGTCTACTCAAAGAATAACTGGACTCTCCTCACTGGTGACAAATCATCACCTGCATGGCATTGCCAGTCACCAGAATGACAAATAGTAAGTGAATCACTGAGGACAACACACCTGTATGTGTAGCTCAGTGGCGGCCATTACCAATCCCAACTTGCATATTTGTCACACAATGTCATAGCATGTCTATTACAGTAAACAAGGTGTTGGAGTCAAACAGCACAGAGACCAGATTGAAAATCAATGTAGGGCTATCCCTTATCATGACACTTAACTAATATAACACATCCTTTCTTTGCAGCATACCAAGGTTACGCTCTGATGCCGTGGGTCATGACTCCCACAAACAGAAAGTAAAGATCCCACAATCAGAAGCCCAGTGGACCTACAACCATGCTGTTTTCTGCACCAGGTCTGTCATTGAGCGGACATTTGACTCACTAAACAGCTTCCAGAGCCTTGTGGGCAGATTGCTCTACTTGCCACCTATGGGGGGTAAAAGTAAGTTGGTCTGCTGAATTGTGTACACCATATGTGTCAGGACAAATGTGCCATGGGCAAATGAAAATGGGGATCAGGAAATGCTGGACAATGAGGAGTCGGACAGCATCCTGGACAATCAGTTGCTGCAATATGGTGGACACCACGTAATAAATAATTTATTTTTTTGAACCATGAATGTTCAACATGATATCAAACTATAATAAAAGATAACACATTGTTCATCTATCTGTAAATATAATTTCTGAGCACTACCGCCGTATATGCATTTTAATTCGATACTCACACTAAACAACTAAACTTTCACATTTGACCCACCACCATTTTACTCACAGATAATGTATGTAGCAATGTTTAGGAAACAGAATGAAACATCATCTGGTACAAATAAAATAGTATGCATGGCAACTACCTGTACAAATAAAATAGTGTGCATGGCAACTACCTGTAGCAAATAGTCCTCCATTGCCAGCCACAATTACCATGGTGTTATAACGTAGCTAGTGTGCAATGACTGTGTGTGTGTGTGTGTGTCTCTTCATGCGAGCCATGTGTTCGGACTCATACTTTTGAATGAAAGTAGAGGCCACTCACTGATTGTATGATGACTTTGGAGTGTTCCATATAGTATGTGCATGGGTAAACATTTCCGAAACTACAGTCTACATATGCGCCATCAACAACATGTATCCACATGTCAAATCCACCAGGTGATCTCATTTCACACAGACAAATTCTATATACCATACTTTGCCAGTGCAACAGTGTTGCATGTGCACACCCACAGATATGCACAAGCAACACCGTCTTGATGCAGATTCTAGGTATGGTGTGATTTACTTAGTCTTACTATTAGCAATATTTAGGTGACAGCAAGGCATATATGGTAATCTTCCATAGCACAGTCACCATGATTGAAGATGATGTTGGCCACAAATGATGACACTGACCCTTTCCTATGGGGTATGGTCCTTGGATAGGAAATGCATATACTCAATCAAATGGCACCATCCATACATCCCCTCCAGGTGGATGTGGCCAATTTCTGCATACTCTCAAATTGTAATATAGCCTGATGTCTCCACTGTGTGCCACAGCGCTGTTTGGCAGTAGGTTGAGCTGTCATAGATGTGGGTGCACTGACCCAATTGCAGTGGTAGCCTCTTGCAACCCTGGGGGAATGGAAAATATTATCAATGGGTGCTATTACCTACTTAGCACACAGGGCAACCCAGGAAAGGAGTGCCAATATGCTACCACAGTGTTTGAACATTATGCATAGTATGATTCTGAACTGGATGAACGCACACACATGTTCACTTAAGAGCACACAATTGAATCATAAAACTGTAAACAGGTTGACTCCACTATTCACACACAGCACCTCATTTCCTGTATATATTTACAAGTATTGCACATTCCAAAACAGCAAACAAAAAATGTTGACCTTTAGTGTCAAAACAAAAAATACTCAACACTATTAGGTATGATATTTTTCTGCTGCAGCGTCAGCCAAAAATGACGCTTCCCAGAAGAATTGCGATAAAAACAGCATTGTTCATTGTCAGGCCTTTTGAGAAATTGATGCATTGAGTGGTAACGTAAACTTTAAAAAAAAACGCATTGGCTGAAACGTTCTGCATCCACCCAGGAAGTGTACTAATGAATAAAGGGAAGTGATGTTATGGATCAAGCATGTTGCAAACCAGGAACTGTGAAGTTACTTTTGCTTTCACAATAAGTCACAGTTTTAATGTCTGAGCTTGGGAGTGTTGGTGCGTTGCTTGTACTGGAGAGGGTGTTGGTGTTGTTGGAGCTGGTGCCTTTGTTGTGTTCCTAAAATCATTTTTTTGCGTATTTGTTGTATTTTGATGTTTATTGTCTTGTACGCTGTCTTTAGGGATATATTTGTTTTAGGGGTAGTAAAGAGGTATTGGGGGGTTCTGTAGTGTTTTTGGGTGTTTACAGTTGTGTGGGATCATGCTGGGGAAAAGTCTGTCTTGCCTATTGACTGGGCAGACGTTTGGAGCATTCCTGTGGCTGGTCAGCCATTACCTGCCAAACAAGTTAGCCAGCGGGGGTGGTGTAATCCAGGGCTAGTGTGTGAAGGTCCAGAAGCATTGATGGGAATGCATATGCCTCAAGATGCAGAGGCTTAATGGAGTGATTGGGACACTCAGCAGCTGAAACATCGCTAGGCTGAAGTGGTCGGAAGGGATTCGGGCCTCATTGACTATGTGGGCATAGAATTTGGTGTAGCAACATATAAGTACACATGTTTTGTCTGCTATCCTATGTGTATAATGTACTCATTGATGCTTTGGGGTCACATTAAGTATGTCTCTCCAGCATTTTTGCTCCAATTAGCCATGCCTTCATGCAAAAAGGGGCAAATGCTGTGGCTATAGTGGTGGCACAATATGTGCACCAGTACTATCTGTGACACTATGTTACCCACACAAGTTTTTGTGTTCCTGTAGGTGATACCGATGAGGTCCAGGGAAGCAGGTAGTAAAGATGTGCTCCAGAACTGCTTATTTCACAACAGGCATTTGTTATGTACAGTTGTGATGGGCCGTTACAGAGCATACATTACACATAATGGAACTTACTTACAAGAAACTTGCACTGTTGGCATGTCACTTCTTACAATGTCAAAAGTGATGCACAGGCTCCGCATCACCCTTCTAAATAAGCCCATAGTGATGTACAGATGATCCTCATTGGCATATCACCCCGGAGTTGTCAAGCGTTAATGAGGCCTACAATGGCTTACACTGCTTAGCTCACCTCTGAATGTGACAAGACACATAACACTGTTCTTGAACAGCATTTCCTATATACTAGATGTAGCTCCTTGATGTACACTATGACAAGAGAAACTACATACTTATGGCTGCATAGCAAATCCCATGTGCTACATTTGCATGGCCTCATGGAGGTGCTTTTGTGGCCAGAGCCACAAGAACTGTCCTTACATATGAAACTCACATAGTACATGACTCTAGTAGGAAAGGTCAAATGTATGTCAGATGGGAGCCCACTCACATGGCAATGTAGCCAAGAGTATGCTAGCCTTAATGAGACACATCACAAAATACACCATATGTGTTGAAGTTCAATCATGTAATTTTTCCCTAAGGGTTGCATTGGACAGACGTGTACATTATCATGCTCTCAGTAGCACTGACTTACTAATGGAACAAATAAGCATGACGTGAGATGTACATCGCGTACTCATTTCTTGGTGTCAGCATTTAGGAGGACCTCCGTATAGCAGCACCATGCTGAGTATGGTGTGTGATTGATGTAGGTGCAGAACATCACCCAAGTCAGCTACCATACTGTAATTTGGTATTGAAGTGGTTCATTATCTGGTTCTGCAAATTGACTTGCATGTGTATGTTTAAGTTCTACTGAGCCAGCCTTACCAATGTGTATCATTCAGGCATATCAACCGTGTCATTTGAACACTTAAAAACTGAAAGGCTACATAGCCTAGTCATGCATATTTAGTGGGCTTTTGTTGTATATCCAATATGTATAGTAAGTTTACTGATATGATTTACATGTTATGTCTTGTAGCTGGACCCCCATCATACACAAAACCTGAAACATAGAACTACAAGAACCCCAACTTCACTTGTGAGTGCATATATCAGTGCTAATTGCGTAGCACAAGGAGCGAGTCTGATGTCAGATGCCGTGGGAATTGCCAGATTCAATGTGCATCCTTATCACTAAAGAACTTCTGGAAGGAGATAAATAGGTCATGAAATGTTTAGGTGGTGTGCTGCATGTATATTAGCCTATGACTACTGTCAAGGAGAGCATGTTGCCAATCTGGGATGGATCACATGATAGTTGCTTAACAGGAGAGCCATAATCCTAGTGGCAGACTATCAAATATGTGTGGTAGTGAATACACATCTGAAAATGGATGAGACTGCGAATAATACAGAATTAATGTCAGTTGCACATGCTATTCTATAGGGAGCATGGGCTTAACGCAGGCCAAATAAGAGAGGTTAATATGCCTCTGTATGATGTGTGGTTCTAATCCTGTGTATATTGTTACATGTCATCCCTGCCAAGATTTCTGTATAGGTAGCAATGTGTCCAGATATGGATCTCTGCATAATTAATTACACATCATTGTGAGACAATATATGTACTGTCAAGAAATTGTACTTCTTGCTGTGGCAAATGCCTATGTAATAAAGGCCATTGCAGGATGCACAAAGCTCACTAATATACAATGAAGGTGAAAATGTGTACAATTACAAGGGTCCTGAAGATCTTAGTTCCCAAGCATACTCAGTGCTGACATTGTCATACCTAGATTGTGTAACAATTGGCCTGCCTTTGCAATTATGGCTGAGGACATCTGATATGATAGATATTATGTTTGTGTAATGTAATGTGATGTAATGTAAAAACTTATATTTCATGATGTTGATACCTGTTCCTAGTCACCCTTTGACCAACATGTATTCTCACTGCTTCAACACACAACATGACACCACATGAGGAGAGGCAATACAATAAATGCAGGGAGCACTTCCACCACCTTCCACAAGTTGTCAAGGCATACAGGGCCATGAAAAGGAGGTATGAGGACAAGAAGGCACATGGGAAGTAACGCGGCGAGCTAGGCTGCGGTTGTATACTTGGTGTGGATGCTGAATACTTTTACTGCTGATTTTAATAGCATTTTGTAAAATTTACTTTGTATTGTGTAGCGCTCATTCCTACCTGCACTTCGCCTCGCTCGTGACCCCGTTCCGCCCCGGCTCTGTGCCGTTTGCGCGGAGGGTCAGTCAGAGGAGCGTCACTTCCTGCTTGCAACACCACTTCCGCCCTGCACCTAGTCACCGCAGGTTAGCGGTCTAGTGCTCCGTCACATCAGTATAAAATGGCAATATGGCGGAAGCGCAGCGGTCGAGCGCAGCGGGAGCGCCGACTTCGCGCCAAAGTCGCGCATAAGTCAAGCCCGTCTGCGCCCGTCCGCGGCCGACCGGGCCCAGGGCCCCGTC
Source organism: Lissotriton vulgaris (assembly GCF_964263255.1). Taxonomy (NCBI): domain Eukaryota; kingdom Metazoa; phylum Chordata; class Amphibia; order Caudata; family Salamandridae; genus Lissotriton; species Lissotriton vulgaris. The sequence goes on from NC_141685.1 coordinate 496,634,723, forward strand.
GTAATGTCCATTTTACTTTTATTACTTACTCCTCCACTGACCTTCAGAGACTTAACCTCCCAGGGCCCATCTCCGGTCGCGCCGCCAGGGCCGCCCAGCAATGCGGTATTCTTGTCCCCTCTGACATTCCTCTTCTTGAAACCCCTTCCTTCCATGAACACTCTCCCTCCCCTTCTACCTCCACGTCCCCAACACTTGCTCCTCTGATGGTGTCTTATCTAAATACCCGCTCTTTAGTTCGCCATCAGCTCGAAGTATTCCAACTATTGCACGAGAGCACCATTGATATCCTTCTCTTAGCCGAAACGTGGCTAACCGAGGACTCAGGCCCTGACATCCTCGCAGCTATCCCTGTAGGTTATTACATCATGCAAGCCAACCGTCCTGCCGGCAAGACCAGTGGAGGGGTAGCGGCCATTATCCGCTCTGAACATAAATTTTCGGAGCTGACGATGACCCCTATTCCCAAAACTGACTGTCTCACCCTTAAATTCTCCTCACCCAAATCTTCATTTGTCTGTGTCCTTGTTTATAGGCCCCCTGATCATATGCCTCTTTTCTCTCAACTCTTCGGCGAATCCATCTCCCAGCTCTCGATCAATCATGCCAACATCATGGTCATTGGAGACTTCAACTACTGGCCATCAGATACCCGCGAAAGCCATCTTTCTGCTGAGTTCACTGACCTGTTAGCAGGCATGAATTTTCACCAGCACATTAATACCCCAACTCACTGTAAAGGTCACATTCTGGACCAAGTCTGGACATCCAATCTTGATATCTCCACTCCCTCCGTACTTCCTTGTTCCTGGTCTGACCATTATTTTATTTCCTTTTCTCTTTATCTTCATACACCCCGCCCCCCTCCTCTTATCAATAACCTTTCTGCTCGAAATTGGAAGAAAGCCAATATGACCGATTTTCATGCCCTACTGGCTTCCTCCGTTCCGGCACCTGCGATTTCGGTCGCCGACCAGGCTGTCCATCTTGAAGAATGGCTGCTATCTGCCTGTGACAAAGTTGCTCCCTACAAAATCATTAAAGCTAAGCGCCCCCACGACGCTCAGCGGTGGTTTTCCGATCAGCTTAAGGCCGATAAACTTGCTCTTCGGCAGGCAGAGCACTGTTGGAGACGCAATTATGATCCTCAGCTTAGACTTGTTTATGTAGATTCCCTGAACACCTACAAAAAATCTATTCTATCTGCCAAAACAGCCTATTTCTCCCAAAAAATCCTGGATTCCAACACCAAAGCTAAAGACATCTTTTCAATCGTCAACGAGCTTTCCCTGCCTGGCAGGATTACACCTCAACCCCAACTGACCCAAACCTTGTGCGACTCCCTGAACTCCTACTTCGTAGACAAAATCACCACCATCAAAGACAACATCCCTTCCCCCTCATCCCCTCTTCCTTTACCTCTTCCTCCCATGAATCCTAGCCGTTTGACACAGTTCCCACCAATCTCTCAAAATGAATTCTCCTCGCTTCTTCTCAAGGTTAGATCAGGCTCCCCTAATGACTGCTGCCCCCCTCAGATTCTTAGGGAGGCTTTCCTGGCATGCCCTGGCCCCCCATTAACCCTGCTCAACAACTCTCTTGCTACTGGGGAGGTCCCCCATTCCTTCAAACAGGCAGCTGTCATACCTATCCTTAAAAAAACTAATGCTGACCCTACCATTTTGAGTAATTACCGTCCCATTTCCCTCCTCCCCTACTTGGGCAAAATTCTGGAGACCTACGTTACCCGCTGCCTGAGCACCTTTATCGAGAATTCCTCCTTCCTGGATGCCCAACAAGCCGGCTTCAGACCCCTCCACTCCCCCGAGGCGGTCATAGTGGCCGTCATGGATGCCCTTAGGAAAGGTGCTGACAATAACATCTCTCAGGCCCTTGTCCTCCTGGACCTGTCGGCTGCTTTTGACACGGTCGATCATACTATCTTGATCGACCGTGTCAACAACGCCGGCATCCAGGGGGTGGCCCTCGACTGGCTCAGATCTTTTCGGAACCATCGGACTCAAGCAGTTCACTTGTCTACCTTCTCTGCGTCCTATTCATCTCTCACCTGCGGGGTCCCTCAGGGCTCCGCGCTCTCACCCCTACTGTTTAATTTGTACCTTCAGCCCCTTCTTGCTTCCCTCCGTAATACCCCGGTCACTATTTTCAACTACGCAGATGATCTTCATTTAATTTTTCCCATTGATTCTCTTCCTTCCTCCCGTTCCAACTTTCAATCCACCATGCTCAACATCGCAGAGTGGATGCTTCACAGCCAGTTAAAACTGAACCCCACAAAAACGGAGCCGGTACTTGTAGGGGGCTCCACTAATCCGTGGAATTCCACTGTTTTGGCCCTCTTCCCTGGGGACCCCACCTAGCCTGGTCAGCACTGTGAGGAGTCTGGGGTGGTCATCTCTGAGGACCTCTCTATGAGGCCACAAATCAACGCAGTCACCTCATCCTGTTTTTTCCATCTAAGGCGGATTCGTAAAATCAGCAGGTTCCTCACTCGAGACGCCCTCATTCTAGTCATCCTAGCTCTGATCACTTCCAGACTCGACTATGCCAACACGTTGTATGCCGGAATTCCATCAATCCATCTCCGCCGGCTGCAACTTGTTCAGAACCAGGCAGCCCGCCTGATTTTCCGCCAGCCAAAATATCAACACGTCACCCCCCTTCTGCGTAGCCTCCACTGACTCCCCATCACTAAACGCTGCACCTTCAAACTTGGCTGCATCACTTTCAAAGCCCTATCCGATCTAGCTCCTGCATTCATTTCTTCTTGCCTGACACGGTATGTCCCCCACAGAGATCTCCGCTCTGCATCTCTTAATCTTCTTGTCGTTCCCAAAACCAGACGGAAAAAGCATGGTGGTCTGAGTTTCTCTGCCATGGCCCCCACCACTTGGAATTCCCTCCCAACTCCACTCCGCCTCTGTCCCAGCTACAACCACTTCCGCAGACTGTTAAAGACCTTTTTGTTTCAGTCAGCATTTGAGTAACTCCTCTACCCCAGCTGCCGTTATGTCAAGAGCGCCATGAAACCGTTGGTGAACGTGCGCGGTATAAATGCTTTTAACGTAACGTAACGTAACGTAACGTAACGGAAGTGGTCTAGCTTTCAAATGGGACCACCATCCACTGCCAACGGTAGCTCTGCCAGGCATGGACAATCTGCTCCAGGTACCTCCCACCCAGCTGTACCAAGTAACTCCAACAGCATCCCATCTTGTCCACCTGGACCCCCACCTCAGGCCACAGGAGGGCCCACAAGTTTTGAGATTGACATTAGAAAGGACTTCTAGAACATCAAACTACAAGTGGCAGTCCTGGAAAATTAAATGGACCAGACGTTATCTATGATACAGTAAATAAAGCAGGCAGTTGGCCAATCAAAATGGAAATAGCCATAGGGACCCTTTCTACCCTTCCCCCTGCATTACATGTTGCGTTTTTTAAAATAAGGTTTTTATTGCTTAGTTTAGGTTAGTTTAAATAGTGTTAGTATAACAATAGTGGGTTTCGGTTTTTTTTAGAGGTGGGTTAGGTTTTTAGTGGGTAAGAGTTAGTGTTTCATATGTATTATTAACAAAAAAATAAAGAAAACAAAAAAGTCCCACATTTTTCAAAAATATGTGAATATATGATTATTTTGAGTTTTATGTGTAGGTAGTTGATGTTTAGGTGTACTCTCTGTTGTCCTTTGTCATGATGATGTGACTTAAGGGGGCTGGGGTGTTCATGTTTATCATGTCGTGCTAAATGTGTAGATTAAGCTAAGTTACATTAAAGTAGATTTATACAGTAGGTAGGCTAAGATAGAGTAGGATAGGTTAGGATAGGTAGTTAGTATAGGGTAGATAGTTTTTTTCTTATTTAACTTATCTATTGACATTAAATCTAATTGTTTGCTACACACAGGTGCATGTCATGATTTACTGTGTGGGAGTTAGTATGTGTGCTCAGGTGAATTTTTGTACATGCAAATGTCTTTGCTAGCAGTGTTTGGCAACATGTGGCAGTAGGTGTCTTATCAATGGACAGGGATCTGTCAAACTGCTCATGAATTTACATAACCTTAACGATCAGACATTGTTAATCAGTTGACCCAGAAATCATGAATTAATTATGACATAGTGTTCATCATGTGTACACATACAAGATCTATGTGTAGGTTGCTAATGCCTTGGAGGAAAGTTGTGGTAATAAACATTTGTACATATAGTTTTTTGACACTTACACGGTTTCCTAAAAGTCCAAAGAGTGGGTGCCGCTTTGATATGTATAGGCAGAGTGTTCCAAAGTGCTGGCGTTTCAGAGAAGAAACAGCTGCCCTGCCATTTAATTCTCTTGAATTTGGGCGAGTGATCATCAACATATTTTTTTATCATAGATCTTGATTAGGAATGTACCAGGAGTAGGAGTGTCTAAGGTAGCTAGGTCCTGACTTGACCAGTTATTGTAATTAAGGACACAGGTCTCCTAACATAGTACCATTGGTTGTCCGACCTTCACGTTTTTAACATTAATACGGGTTGGCCCGCATTAAATATTTTGTTTGGGTTCTAACCTTGTATTTTTTAACCCTGCACTCACTTATTTTGCACATACATTTGAGTTTAATCACTAGTACACTCACTAACAAACCCGCTCCGCTGTAACTCAGGCGTTGTAGCACGCTGGGGCGGCATTCGGTCACCCCAGTGGGGACCCGATGATGAAGCATGTCACCAACTAGTGGTGAGTGAGGGTCCTTCCAAACAAAAGGCTGTTTGCCTTGCCTTGTTGGATTCAGTCATCCCGGTCCACAGGGTGGTCGCCTCCTGACTATTAGGACTAGACATGCTAAAACATAGTACTACCTGACCCAGGTAGGGATCCGGGAATAAACTGCACATAAGCACTCCTCTGTTGTTTCTAATATACTGAGTTGTGTAAGGCCTTTGTCCCTTTGGCTAGTAGTTGGTGAAGTTCCTACCAGAATGGCCAATGGTCCACTTGGTCCTGACTCTTAGAGACAGACAACACACTGCTGAAGGGTTTCACAAGTAAATTTCATTGGCCAATAAAGCCAAACAATATTTTAAGCAAGTGGATGTCCAGTCAGAGTCAATGTTGGGAACATGGCATGGTCCATGTTGAGAAAAGGAGTTTTTCAGTCAGGAGGATGACCGCAATATCTGATTGCCCTCAGCTGGTTGGCCACCTCGCTGGTGTCACTTTGGCAGGGCAGTTGTTGATGTCTCTCCCTCACGACAACAGCAATGTCAGCTAGGGACTTCTGGAAGCTACGGAGCGTAGGGGCCTCTAGTGGCAGCAGTGTTGTCCCTATTGGGACTGAGGCACCCGCAGATTACCGCTAGGGTGGCCAGCACAGTCTCCATCCCCACCCACACCTGCCCAGCCAACACCCGCTTAACTCCTACCATGGTACATTGGGAGGTAATCTGTAGGTCCTCAGACTTCAGGAGTCTGGGTGAGGTGTCAGGTGGTACCTGTTGGCTGTTAGGTGAGGTATATGGAAACACCACAATGCTGGTGACCCTTCCTGTGTCCGGAGAAGGTGTCCAAATGGAGGCCAAGAGTTCTTGGAGCGGGTTGTGGTCAATAGTTGGCAGTTGTCATCATCCCCATCATCACTGATATCCAAGACTGGGAGCTGGCTAGGAGGTGAGGGTTCATCCTCTGTAATGAGATGGAGAAATGATATTGATGATGTCTTCACATGTTGAAATGGGAAAAACAGTTGACAAATAAAGTGCAATACGTGACACTTTTAATTCCTCATTGATGCGTGGGACAGCTGTTACACAAAGGTATGCATTGCAAATAGCACTGTATTTCCCTTTCTGAAGACTGGATCTCAGCATTGTTGTCACTACCACTGTGTGCCTATTCTGAGTGGATGGGCCCTGTCATAGTAGTCAGATGCCAATCACTGATGTCCATGCCATTTCATCATGACCATAATTGGTTATCAGCAGGGAGTCACACATTGTTTACATTGTTTACATCAGACCGATGCATTTGTATGTGCACATGGTTCCTCTGGCTGTCGCAAATTTGGCCCTTGCAGATAACTTACTGCCCCACAATGATTGCACCATGATCATACATTGACTTTCATGTGCATATGGCACCTGCATTATGTGTTAGCCATCTCCAATGGACTGAGATGGCAGGCTGTTATAAAATGACATGTGTCAGCCAGCACCCCATGTTGTAGTAGTGCTGTTAAAAGTGATATATACCTATGGCCCTTCCATGCATTTTGGGAAATATTGCTGCTTGGTGCTGCATATTTGTTTGCATCTATGCCCTGTACCTTTTCACTTTAAATATGGCTCATGGTCCACTGGTGTACATAACTTGCATTCACCCCCACATACATTTATATAATAAATATAGATAAGCGGAGTTCAAGTGGTCCCTTCCATGGCAACTGACACCTTTGTGGTGTGAGCCTGCATACCAGGACAGCTGTGTACCATGTAGTTTAATCTAGGGGAGTATGTATGTGAGTCTTTAAATGTCCCTATGTGTAGGTACTACCCATGGCCCAGATATCCTCTACCTCTTTAATTAATGACATTACCAACCAGAGATGAGTCAGGTGGCTACCGTTTGTCCCTCAGACAGTGCTAGAGTTCTGGGACATAGTACCTGGACTGCACAACATTCTGTAGTTCCCACCATTGCTTCTTGTTGGTACATACCCTGTTGCTGCTGTAGTTCATCATAGCCAGCACTGTCTTGTCCTGCAACTCCAATCACCAACTCCTCAGAGATGCCTTTAGACACCACCTCCTACAAGGGATTCAGATCCTTCATGGGGTGCTGGACTACTACTTCCAATCTGCAATGCTGCCTGCAGAATTGTTGTCAGTTTTTCCTTAGTTTTGTACTTAGCATCATGCCCGCACTTCTTACAGTCGATCACTGTCCTCTTGAAATCGGCTGCACTGTTCACCTTGTTTCAAATGGCCTGCTACATGGTCTTTTTCCTCCCCTATGACACTTTGGGGATGACGAAGAGCTGGTGTTTTTGCTCCATCATCTCCATGATCAAGATTTCATTCTTCTCCTGACCGACCTTTCACCTCCTCTTCCTTTACCCCTGGGACTCAGCCTGGTTATCCTGGCTGGTGGTGGGGTTGATGGAAGCTGTTGTCCTGTGCTGTGCTGACTCATGGCTGCTCCATACCTCCTTTTAGTTAAGTGTAAAAAATGTTTCTTCACTTAGATGCGTTTTAGTTTTTTTTCCGCACTAGGAGCACAAAAGTGACACTAGGACGGCTAGTGTCTGTTATTCTGACCGCTAATAAGCCAAATATCGCTTTTTCTAAGTTAGAGTGCTTTTTTTGCAACTCAGTGCTGAGATCAGTGTCAGTATTTCTAATGCCGGCCTCTTCCTAATGTCATGGAGTGTTGGGGTATTAAAATGTTTGATGTTTTGCTGTTACAAAACAGCGGAGAGACATTTCTTCAAATACACCCCTTAGTTTTTGTCCATAGGTGCCTGTAATTTTGTTGGAATTTGTGAGCCTGGCTGTCGGTAGCAGTATTGGTTGTGCACTATGTTGACAAATGCACCTGAATGTTGTGTAAATCTGTGTGCATACACTATACTACATAATTTGTATTTATTGTATGGTTATTGTAAAGTGTACAATACATAACACGATTGCCCTAGCAGAGAAAATGATCAACATATAACTCAAATATATACTTGTTTCGAAGTTATAATACATTATTTCAGAAATGAACGTCTTTGTAGAGTTAGGCAGTGAAATGTACGTTTATTATAGTCATCATCGACAATTAATGAGTTCATCAAAACGTTCTTTAGAGAATGAAGCTATCTGAGAATAAAATAAAGTATACATTATATTTCAAAAAAGCTCATGTCCAGACACTTCATGATCCAAAAGGTCTCCATCTGAATCAGTTTTAAAAAAAAATTATCTCGACCTGCCATTGATTTTAACCACCTCCACAATTTGAAACCATAACTGAGATAAACTATGGTTGTATTCACTCTAATAGGATGTGTTTGAAACAGGAGTGATCAGTAAAAATTAAAGGTATACACTGGTGACACTGGTGATATTTCAATATGATTTTTTTGAAAAATTCATAACATTGTGCATACTGTTTCAGACAATGGTCGTTGTATGGATCTACTTTACATACCTTCAGTATAAGGTATATTCCAAAAATATGTCTGAACTCCATCCTTCCTGTTCAAGTGTTACATAATTAGGAAATGACATCACATGGTTCTAAAGACTCTTTGCGATTAAGTCATGCCCGACTGGATCATTAGTGTGCATTAATGCATGAATCACCCACCTTACCAGGAAACCATCTACAGTATTTCATGATTGTAGGGATCATTTGCTTACTTTTTGGAAGTTGCTTCCTCTTCAAACCTTTGGTCAGCCTTTTAACAGTATGGAGCATCTCGATGGTTCTCAAAGAGCATGCTAGCAAACCAAAGGGCCTTAAATTAGACCACAAAATGCACTATGGAAAAGTCAAATCAAATTAGTTCTGCCTTTTTTATTCTTTGTTCAGTGAAGCTTTCAATATTTTTTAGGAGAAAATATTTTTCAGATTTGTTGAAGTATTCTCAGTAGAAAACTTCATCAGATGAATATTAGGCTAGCGGAGTTTGCGTTGCCGCGCTATGCAGAACTCTGCGAAGTTGTAAAAAAACTCTGCTGTGCTTCATGGAATTCCGCAAACTGGCAGAGTGCCCTTGTTTTGCCCACTCATGTGATGTTTATGCCATGTGTTGACACAAAATGCATTCTTGTGCGGGAATCTTGCATCAACTACACCACGGTGTGCGCAAGGGCGCGACCATCGTGTTTCTCACTTTATGGTGTTGGGGTCTAATATTTGATCCTTTTTCAATCTATTTAATCTGTGCCTTTTAGGACTTTCCCCCCCTCATTATTAATTATCTTTCCTTTTGTTTTTCTGAGTGTGCATTTTACTTTTTTTCTACTTTTTGGTGTGGTTTTCTTTAGTTTTGTACTTTTTCATTTGTTTGCTTTACTTCCTTTTTTTTCACATTCTTTAGTTCTTTTTACTGTTTTTTTTTTCTCTCTCCCCCCTCAGTGCAATTGCACAGCAGGCGTAAAAGGAAGGGTCTCCAGCCAGCAACAGGTAGGGGTGAAGGACCGTGATTTGTATTCAGAGGTGGAGTTGGAAGCGCTGGTCTTTTATAATCAGTGCCACTTCCCCTACACCCTGGCAGCCGGTGGTAGGCCTGAGTCCGGTTACGGACTGATGGAGCTCTGGAGCAGTGGTCGAAGCTGCGCTGAGCAGTCTACTGCCACTCTCAGGACCAGCACACCCAGCATGAGCTAATGCACCATTGGTCTGACATCCTCGACCGCGACCAGGATCTGCTGGGCCTGCTAGGAGTGGTCACGGGGCTCAGCAATTAATTATTTATATTATTATTACTTGTGTTCTCTATGCTACTGCTAATATTTTTTACCAACCAACATGCATGCTGTTCACACGCAAGTAAATAAAGTTTACACATAGTATGTGATCGTTTTTTAGACAGGGGCTCACCACTATCTAATTGTATTTGTTGGTGCTCTCTTGGGGTGATTATGTAAGAGGTAGTGGACCGACTTCTTTGTCCTTTCACAGAGATACTAGTGGTAGTTAGTATTAGTGTTTTAGCAGCACATGTAATCTCACTTCAGTTGTTAGGGCCATTTTGTTTGGCTCGTATGTTGGCAAGCAACCAATTTGTTGTATATACATGCATACATCTATGCATTTGAAGAAAAAAGCAGACATAGTGAATTGGCCTGTCAAAGGGTGTTAAGAGATTGCGAATGAGATGAGAAGAAGCAAACATCATTCTTTGCAATTTATTAGTAATTCCTAAATGTTGTTTACTAAATTCAGAATCGGGCTACGTAGGTTAAGAATATTTGGAATAGGACAGGGCGGTCCGCGATACAATTAATTGATCAGATTTAGAAAAGTGCAATGTTTTATTGCGATTACCTTTTCCTGCCCAACAATATTGTTGTGGAGAGTATTTATTTAAAACCAATCTGTTTTTATCTTAATGTCTTACATCAGCATTCAGGGGCAAGAAGATGGCTAAAGTGGGTGAGGGAGCTGGAGGTGCCTACCAGTGCCAAAGTTCCTCAGCTGATGGATCTGCTGGCCCCAGTAAGTCCTCTTTTTGTTAACATTAATATATATTTCCTTAACTTTTACTGATCCTTATTTTGAATTATTATTTCTACCTCTACACGGTTCCTACTTTTTCTTTTCAAAATCCTCTTCAATCTATCCATTTCTAAATGTTTCATATTTACAGATTTATTTACTATATATGAAGTTTATGTACTTTACTTTAAACTGTCTCTGTATTAGTCTGTCTGTTGCTTCCTTTCTTCTGCTTTGTCAGTCAGACTTCCCTCGCCCTTTATATTCTTTGGGGACTGCCTAGTGGTTTGTACTGTAATGATACAGAGAACCTATTGATCACGTACTACTACTCTGCTGTGAAGATTGCATGCCCCTATTCTACACATGTTTGTTGAGATGTAAACGCTTCTTTTACTTGCTCATGGTCAACGAGCAAAATGAGAGAGTGGCCATGGTCAGGATAAACAACCTAAAGTTGTGTCTCTTTGCATAGGCCTAGCATTATTAGCAGCAGTTGGTGAACTGATGACCATGCACCATGGCTGGAAGGAAGTAGGAGGAGTACAGCCCCATTGCATTTAACAGCCAAGATCATATATCCAGCTGTCCACTCTTTTATTTATTTTCAAAAACTCAGATTCATCAATATCTCTACCACTCCATTACAGTTCCTCTTGAGGCTTTTCAAAAATTGCCACCAACAAAATGCCCAACCTGATATTTTGGATAGAAGATACTGTAACCAAATTGTAGTGATGTGTGTGGTTGCATTTTTCTATAAAAAAAAATGAATACAAGGAGAGGTGTATCAACCATTGAAAAAATCTGTAATGTTTTTCCAGCTGCACCACCACCGTGACAGCACCAGCCAGTCTGCAGATGCACAGCGGTAGGGGGTGAGCTAGCAGCAGTGGGGGCAGTGGTAAGTCATATTACTTTGTACTGTTGACTTGTGAATGTTATGTTATGCAATGTTAGAGGATTTTGCAAAGTCCAACTGTTACCCGCAGGTTTCCTGGTGCTAGCTACAGTCCTCTTAAAATATAGTTTTAAAAAAAGGAGCGAGAAATCGATAAAAAAGCCAAGTTTTAAGGGCCTTCCTAAAACCAAGTGGATGTTCTTCGGGTGGAAAGGCAAGGCATTCCAAGCGTTGGCTGCCACAGCACTAAAGCTTTTTCCTCCCCACCTGACCCTTTTTGTAGATGGTGCAATCACCAGTTTTGCTTTAGAAGAGTGCAGTGGTCTATTGGGCACATACCACTAACATTGCTGCTTCAGGTGGTCAGGACCGATGCCTTGTAGAGGCTTAAAAACCATGCAGAGTGATTTAAACTGCACTCGTTTTTGGACAGGGAGCCAGTGAAATTTGCAGATCTCAGTGGAGACAAAGCATATTTGGGTATACCTGAAAGCAGTCTGGCCGGTGCGTTCTGCAACATTTGAAGTGTATGCAAAAAATGCTCCTGGATATTCAATTATAGGCTGTTGCAGAAGTCTAGTCTAGACGTTATCAGTAAACAGTTGATAACCTCACTAAATCTAAAATACCCCTCCCTGAATCTGGATATGTTAGAAGCGGGAACACCATCGACAAAGCCCAATTCCTCGAAGCCCTGGCCAACTCAATTCCCATCAGCCAACCCTCTATAGATGGGAATGAGAAAAGTTTGTCGGAATGGCTCCTGGCAGTGAGCAATAAACACACCCCTTTAAGAAAAATACAATGAGCACATCTTCACGAAGCTCAGAAATGGTTCTCCGATGATTTGAAAAAAGCAAAGCTGACCGTGTGCCAAGCGGAAAGGAAATGGAGAAGCAAATACTCACCTGACGACAAAACTACCTATTTAATGGCCCTAAGAACTTACAAAAAAATGGTCTTGACCACTAAGTCAGAATATTTTTCACCTAAAATCATCACCTCCAAAAACCAATCAAAGGACATTTTCCCAACAATCAACAACTTATCTAACCCTGACCGAGTAACCTTAAAGACCACACCTTCCCAATCCTTATGTGACTCCCTGAATAACTTCTTCATTGATAAAATCAAAACCATCAAAGCAAGCATCCCCGTTTGCAAAAAAAGCCCACTTGTCAAAACAAACCTAAAAACACACAAAGGCTAAAACAAATCCCAATGATAAGTCAAGAGGTCTTCTCAGACCTACTAACCAAAGTAAAGTCTCGCTATCCCAGGGATACGTACCTGAGGCCTTCAAAGTGTCATCTGTCATCCCCCTCCTGAAGAAGCCAGGAGCAGTTTCCGGAACTCTCGCCAACAACCGTCCAATTTCATTGCTTCCCTACATGGCCAAACTACTTGAAGCCCACGTAGCCAAAAGCCTTTCCACCTTTTTTGAGCAATCAGATTACTTGGACCCTCACCAAGCAGGGTTCAGCGCAGCTCATTCCACAGAATCAGTTGTATTGGCAGTCCTGGACTCCTTGCGAGAGAAAGCAGATGGCGGTGCTCCCCAGGCCCTGGTGCTGTTGGATCTCTTTGCCGCTTTTGACACGGATGACCATAACATCCTGGTCGACCGTGGCTGGGATGCAGGAATACAAGGGTAGGCCCTGGAATGGATAAACTCCTTTCTTACTAACCATTATCAAGCGGTCCGCTTGGAAACTTCACAACCTCTAAGATCAAGAACACGAGTGGTGTTCCCCAGGGCTAATCTCTCTCCCCATATTTATTTAATCTATACCTCCTCCCCATGATCCACACTCTATTAGAAAGGAAAATACAAACCTTCAACTATGCAGATGATTTCCAACTGATACTACTGATTAACGACTCCCCAAACACCGTCCTTGAATTCCAGGGAACAATGCTGCTCATCCGTGACTGGATGAACAGCACCACCTCAAATTAAACCCAGATAAAACAGAAGTGATCCTCACACGAGGCGCACTGAACCCATGGAGCTCCAACTTCTGGCCGAAAGAACTGGGACAGCAACCCGCCCCCTCTACATCTGCTAAAACCTTGGGAGTCATAATCAATAAAGACCTCACCATGAAAAACCAAATTGGGTCTGTGAACTCAACTTGCTGCTTTCAACTTAGGAAAATAAGAAAAATCAGTAGGTTTCTTACTCAGGAAGCGAAAATACCGGCAGTCCTAGCTCTGGTAATATCACACATTGACTATGCCAACTCTCTCTACCTTGGCATCCCGGCCTATCTCACCCACCGCCTCCAAATGGGTCAAAAACAGGCGGCTAGGCGGGTCCTTCCAGAAAAGAGGCGTCAACATATTATCCCTCTTCTCAAGAAACTGCACTTCCAGTATCCCCGAGATACGCCTTCAAGGTAGGATGCATTATATTCTAATCCCTGAACAGTAAAAGCCCAAAATTCATTACCAGCTCGATCAACAGATACATTCCCACCCGTAATCTACGTTCCGCCCACATGCACATCATGACTATACCATCCTTCAGGCTAAAACGGGTTGGGGGTCTAGGTTTGCCATCCTGGGTCCCAAACTCTGGAACTCCCAGCCTCTTGAGATCAGATCGCGCTCAAACCTTATGAGCTTCCGTAAACTGCTAAAAACATGGCTATTCAAACAGGCATACTAGTAACATCTTAGCCTAACCCTTCAGAGTAGCGCCAAGAAACCAACCTGGTAAACGTGTGCTATATAAGTAAAGTTTAACATAACATTAACATAACATAACGACTGCATGGTTGCATCGGTGGCACTGCATTGTTGGCTGTGCAATGTGTGTCTGCCTCAGTTAATGTGTAGATCCATTTAAAAATTTCATTGCAATGCAAAAAAAGTTGAGCAACTTCCCTTCACTCCCAGCGCCCACTCAGTCACTTCCGAGTACAAACTCCTTTCTTAAGTTCATTCCATCCCAGCTGTGTGTAAAATTTGAAAAAACATTCTTTGCCGGCACCACATTCCTCTGGTCAAGTAATATAATTTATAATGGCTTCCATGACGGATTACGTCTGTTCAAATGTTGCTCTTTCACAATTGCCAAATAAAGTGACTCACTACTAGAAAAAGCATAGGCATTCAATGACAATGATCAGTGAAACGTCTGCCTACCTGGCCTAATCACTCTAAACTACCCCAGTAGATTAAGTTAATAAATCTTTTCCTTACAGCCAAACAAATCTGTTTTTGTCACAGTGTGGTAAATGGACGGTGAGGCCAGGGAGTACAGTGGGACTAAAAGTAAGTGTCTTTGCATTTTGTGGATGGGTTAGTCTGTGATAAATGTGCCAAATGTAAAATCCTGTTCCTTAATCCTTTCCCTGTACTGTAGTGCATTGCTTATTCCACAATCTACTTGTTACGGCAGACAGGAAAATGTCTGTCTGCATGATTTTAGTTATAGTACCTAACGTGACATATGTTATTCATAGCAACTATTCATCTGCCATGAAGCCAGGGGGAAGTTGAAAGGCTTTTAACAGAGCATGGCCTTGAGGAACAAGATAACTGTCTAGTACAGCTGCCCCACATGCAGACATTAGCAACAAAGTAATGTGAGTATGCCTAGGGTGCTAGTTGAGCAAGCATGCCTCCGTTAATTTAGCTCAACAAGAAAGAGAAGAATATATGTGTACTTCATATAGCACATAATGCTTGAAACTCTAATCACATCAATATCGAATGGCCAGACGATAGTACACCAGCAAATGTACTGCTACTTCACCGCTATATAATTTTATGTGTTTTCCTGAGAGCGTTGTTTACTTCTTTCTTGATATAGCTACTCCTGTTGATCCTACTCAACCTAACAGGCAGGAGGCATCATCCTGGATGGGGAAACTGAAGGCCATCAGGGCGGAATATCAGCTATTGGTGGTCCTGGAGGAGAAGAAGGAGGCAGTAGCAGCAGCTGCAGACGCTCTGGGCCCCAGGCAGGCCCCAGTGCCTCCAGTACACCGTCTCTGTGGTCCAGTGGAAGCCTCCCACTGCCATTCCAGCACTGCTGCTCCACCCGATTTTCGCACATTTTAGCACCACATAAAACAAAGGTTGGCCCGCATGGAGGTTAGGCAAGAGGAAGAGATGGAGAGATTGGAGAGGCAAATGAGCAATATTAGGAAGCTCCTAGCCTGCCATTATAACTTAGCACACTCTTCTGCCCCTTTCTTAATCCTTTTGTTTGTGGTTGGGACATATTGTGGGGAGAGGGTGGAAATGTGGAAGTTGGGGCCTTTTGTTTCTTTGTGGACATTGCTCAATTTCGTATTTGGACTTTGTTGCACACAACATTTACTTGGAATATTGGTTGGGGACAGGGAGAGGGATGGGCCAGTTGTGGGTTTAGTTAGCTTATATTGTTAGGGGATTACATTTTTACAGTTTGACATTATGATTTAAATCATTTTTGAGGTGTTACTCCTTTACTTCGTAATGTTGCCTTTGCCACAGCCTGTTTTTAATATCTGCTGATAGTGTAACAACAACATAGTATGAGGTACCATCCCTTGCCCCACTACTCTCCCCTCCTAGTCTCTGTCTGCAACTTTAACCCCTAAGGACTTGGGGGTGTAGTTTCCATTATATAGAGAACAGTTCCTTAATCAATCAACCACAGTCCAGTTACCTGATTAGATGAGGTCAGGGCTGCATGGTTTCCCAAGGTGCCATGATGGTGGTAGTAGTAGCATAATAATGCACTAACAGTGAAGGCCCCATGTGGACTAAAACTGTAGGATAAGGACTATTTATCACAGGGAACCAACTAAATTGAAATAATAAATTAGTTAATGCCATTATTATATGCAAGCTTTAAAAAAATTGAGACAGGCACCAGACTAAACTACTACACAAGAAGAGAGACAAAGAGAACATATGATAAGCAATGCTAAATTTAATTAATCGGAACAATGTTGAGCTATTAAAAGTTTAAAAAAAAGATGATGACCCGAACTGCGAACTCAACGTGGACAAGGGTAAGCTTTGATGCAATACAGTGATTGAATGATGATGCTGGCAATGACGTTCCTCTGAAAATATCGAACACTGTTTTATGCATGGGTAAATAATAAATATGGACAGTCTAGACTATACTTAAAGCTGATGATCCTCATCCTGCACTGAGTTGGTGTTGCTTTCACCACAGCCATCCCACCAAGTGTGTGATAAATTAACAGTGTAATTTATTAAGTCAAATCTCAATAAATCACACAGCCCAGGGGAAGAGGGTTAGGGGTTCGATGAATGGATGGGGAGGGGGATTTAGGGAAAGGTTTACAAAGACAAACACTACACAAGGACAAAATTTATCCAGCAATGAGCAGCCAACCATCATACATCTGTTATAGGGAGGAGAAGGAAATGAAGGAGTGAGTACAGGTAACTTAAATGCAATACAAACTAAACAGTTTGTCTGCCCCCAGAGAGACCGAAGTTACATTATATATAAATATTCTGTAATCTAGCTTTGAAAGTTGGCAAATATATGAAATTATGCAGGAGTTAAGTGACCAACACACACACTTCAAATGATCATAAAAGAAAAAAAGATACTATATTGCCAAATTGAGAGTTGCATCTGCATTCTTCTTGGACTGTACGCAAATCTTGAGAGCCTGGCTGATGCAGTTCAGTAAGGTAAGCATGAGTGTTGTGATTCTTTTCTCATTTGGTGCTGGATATGAGAAAACCTGCAGATTGTGAAAGAAACATTTTATTATGGAGAAATCAAGGAGATGCCTGTCTCCAGTTACCTACAGCAACAGACCCACCCATCCAACCACCACTTAGCCTTAAATTTGAGCCAGACAGCACCAAGCAGTGAGCCCACACACCCAGTAACATTGCATTTTCACAAATCAAGTAAAATCAGTGCCCTGCTCTCACCAACACTCCACAGAGTTGGGCAGGCCACTTTAAAGTCATCACCAAATCAGTTGGTCTCAGTGAAGTAGAACATTTTCTTCTTTTGGGGGAAGTTCTTGAAGTACTTAGTCCCACCCACACCCTGAGACATTCCATTATCTCTGATCCTCCTGGTTCTGAGTAAGATGTCTATACTGTGTCCAGACTCCAATGGAATAAATCGACTTGTAGTACAATTTTGTTGTTGCACAACACGGAAAACATTAAGTCATTTATTTTTTAGGGTGAATCATGTTTGCGTTATCTATTCTAAAGGGACTGGTCAAGCTGACTCTTAAGTGGAGAAACAGGCAGAAAATAATTAAACAAAGTAGTGTGGAGTGGACCATGTAAAGAAATATTGCTATCTCTCAAAGGGGAAGGAAAAACAAATCACCTTCATGGGTAAAATCAGCCGTCGTTAGACCACCAACATTGTAAATCATCACAAACACATTTAGCATAATAGTTGCAGATAAACAAACACCCCGTGTCACTAGCTGCCAACACATGAATCATCTCAACATACTGACAAACAACAATCAATCAGCGTGCAATGCATGCCATTTCCCTGCTCTTCCAATTCAGGAGGGCGCCGTGGTACATTGCAAATCCATTGCTCAACAAGCAGACATGGGCCAGTCTAAAATCATATAAGATGGGGCAGTCTGACTGGGGTAATAATAAACTAGGAAAGGATACTTACTCACGGCCCATGGTTGGAGGCAGGCACACATTTGTTTGAATCTCTCTATATCCAATGTCGTTGAAGGAAATGGGTGCGGCAGGGGGGACATCTTTACTGCAATGACTGCATAGTGTTGCGATTCCAATCCAGCAATAAAATGTGTCTAAGAGTAAGACGGTGGGGATGAATTAGTCTACTAGACATAAACAAATAAAAGCAAAGAAAGAAAGAAAGGAAGTCAGTGAAAGAGACTCAGAGAGAAATTTCTATGGTTGTTGGCCCAGACCTATTAGTCAGGGAAGTAGAGCTTGTGCTCAAACTCTGGTGGTTTGCCCAGAAGTAGGCCACCTAACACACTACTTTACCTGCGTCTCACTCATCCTACTCCTGTGATACTTCAGGTATTGTGTAATCCGGTGGTGTAAAGTGCTGATTAATTTTAATTATGGTTTTGGGGCAAAAAACTGGTCCTTCACACTGTGAAAATGGCACCAGCAGCACTGAAAACACGCTCTGGGGAGACACTGGCAAGCCAGATAGTTTATTGCCAGCTTGCTGAGCACTGGCCATTGGTGCCTCTTCCCATACCAATACACAAATGGGTTTTGATCAAGGTAGACCTCTGTTGAGTCATCCAGATAAGCCTGGACCATCCACTCAAATGGCCATGGTCGGGATAGCTTGGCCAATGGTACTGTCCTCCTTGCTGATTTCTTATGGGAAAACCTCGAAAGGAAACAGCATCTCTGTCAGGCATTTGACTAGGTCCCATTGGTCCATCTCAATGATCATGGCTTTCACAGTTGCATCCCTTCTTTGCATGACATATTCAATGATCGGTCTGTACTGCTCAAACAGGTGCTCAAGCATATAATAAATTGAGTTCCAATGTGTTGGCACCCCCTGTATGAGTGCTTTAACTAGCATTCTATTTTCACACAGAATGACTCTCAGTTGTTTCTAGGTTTGAAATGAATGTCTGAAATGAGTACAGATTCTTCTGAAGGGGGACAGTAAGTCTCTTACGTTGTCTTCTTTTTAGAAAATCCTGTACAATGATGTTGATGCAGTGGCCAAACACAGAACCCTGAAATATCAACAAATCCAATTTTAAGTAAGTCCGGGTGGAGTTGCCGGAGTGCCACTACGTGGATTTCCTTGGAGTTGGAAAAAAACTCTGTAGAACTATGCTCCGCTCCCCTCCACCCCTTTGTGTGGATGAGGACAGCGAGGATGAGGATGAGAGAGAGGCCATGGTGAGGAGGAGGCAGACCAGAGACGCTACAGCAGGTATGCGCCTTTTGTTTGTTATATTTAGATTAGGGAGGTGGAGGGGCTGGCTAACTTCACTCGAGTACGGAATAGGAGTTTTGCCTGAACTCTGCGTTCCCAATGGACCTTGAAGTAGGCAAAACTCTGTAAACTCTGCTGGTGGAATGGAGTTCTCCACCTGCGCTTAATTGTAAGCCATCTTGGCCACAACCTTTCCAAGACCTTGTTGTTAAAGTCTTCCAAAATGTTTGAAGCAGTATGTGATTTCTCCAAGGTGAACATGGCTACTGTCGCATGCTTCTGAGCAGCATTACAAACATCAGCAGTGTCAACACCTTCGGATATTTTTTCTCTAGCCCCCACAAAAGAGATCTAGTGTGCAGTAATCCACATGTATTTAGAGGTTTGGCAACTGGTCCACATGTCTGTCATCAGGTGGATACGATGAACATCACTATGCTGCAAAGCTTGTTCAAGTAATTCCATCATATTGTGATGTAGCACAGGAACAGCAACTCTGTTGAAATAGGACCGGCTGGGAACCTTCTATTTTGGGGAGATGGCCACCACAAATTCAAGAAAACCCACCCATTCCACAAAACAAAAAAGGAGAAGGTCCAGTGCTCACATTTCAGTTGTACAAACGTGCCATTGAGTGGTTGTGTTCATACAGACCCTCCAGCTTAGACATGCAAGGAATAGTAGCCTGGATTTTTTTTTCTGCTGCCACTGGTGCAGGTGACTACTTGAAAGCAGACAGGGGGAGGCTGAATGTACATTTTCAGCAGGGCAGTCACTATCTTCTTTTTGCCTTGGTGTCTCAACCTGAGTCCTGTGGCATTGTGATGTTGCAGATGTAGGCAATACTACTGCATTGATGGGGAGAGGTCTGCTTTGCCTAATGAAAATGTCTTCCTCTGCTTCACCTTTCACTGTGATCAGATCAGATTCCGTGCTCCGCCTTTCACATCCTTCACCAACAACACTTGCAGTTTTTGGTTTTGGTGCACCTTCCAATGGATCATATGGTGCTTTCTCAATTGGGTTGTTTGGTTTCCGGTACCATAGTTTGTACCAAGCTTACCCTGATTAACACTTGCTCCGCAAAGGGAGCATATGTCAATATTCACCTCCTTCTGGCTAAACGTAAAAAAGTCCAAACTGGGGAACTCAACTTTCTAATGCTGGTGCCACTGCCAACGTCGGCTGAACTGGAGGTAGGTGGGCATTTTGACGTTTGAATTTCTGTACTACCTACTTCTAATGTGGTGTTTGTGGATATAGGTCACTGGTGGGACTATGCAAATACGGCAACTGGTGGTGGTGGTATCTGTGGTGCAACATCCCTCTCAGCAAGCTGGTATGGGTAAAGTCAGGCTCCACTGGGGCTGGGCCAACATCCATGATGACTCGTTCGTCATCATACTCCTCTTCTACATCTTCCTCAATAACTCTAATGCTTTCTGGGACCTTCCTTTTCCTCTCCTCTTGTCATGGCATGTCATGGCATGTCTCACTCTCAGACTGACATGTGATCCAAGTGGTGTCTAGATCATCGGAAGGAGGGCATAGAGAAGAATATCATGTACTAACCCTCCTTTCTCTATCTGGAGATCTGGAAGACAATGGATCGTCTGAAAGAGCGTGTTCCTCCACTTACTCAGCATGAAGCACAATCTCCTGAACTGTTCCTACTTCAGGAGGAACTACTATTGGTGGTTGTTGCTTTAGTTATCCACTTCTCTGAGTTTCCTGCAATGATTGGGTACTACTTTGGGTTAGAGATAAGCCAACATCACTGCTCAGTGGTAGTGCTGTGATTAGACTGGCTGCCTCTGTGACAGACATGGGCTTGGGCCTAGATTGGACTGGGTCCACTGATGCAGGGGGCTGGTCCCAGCTTGCTCCCAAGAGGCTGGTGCGACAGGCACAGTTTATTTTTCAAAAAAGATCTGGGGCGACATACCAGTGGTGGTAAGCTCCTTCTACTTCTCACTAGCGACATAATTGGTAGCACTTTTCTTGGGGCCAACTTGAAGCTGTCAGTTAGCAGTGGCACTTAGCTCAACAGATGTCTGGGTGATGTGTGGGTCATGCATCACATTGAGTATCAGCCTTCTGTCTGGCAGTACTGGAGGTGATGTTGTCTCATGCACCTAAAAGAAAAAAATCAGGAAGAACATCAATAAGACATGGCATTGTTGCAGTTCAATTAATAGTACAAACAAACAAGATCATTTAGGGTGGTCACTGGTTACTTTTATTGTAAATAATTAACAATACAGTGTATACTTTCATAAAACTGAAAATCACACTGACATAAACTTTCATTGTGGTGACTTACTGTACACTCAGGAAGGATACGAATTTTTTTTAATAAAAATGAAAATCATACCCAAATATTTATATTTGTTTTCATCAATCCCTTTGATACTGAATAGGCTTTTTTTTAAACAATTAGATGGGATTTTTGGTAACTTCAATTGGGGGTACAAGAAGGCTAGGAGATCATTAAAGGTATTGAAAAATCAGATCGGGTCTGGCGGCCTTAATTTTCCTGATTTGAAATTATACTTTTGGGCATCATTTGTAAGACGCATACAGTCATTATTAAATATTGAGGATACGTTATTTTACCACCACTTATTGCTAAAAGGCGACTCTAACCAATTTTTACTTCACATAACAGACCCAAATTACTACAAACGGGTCAAGTTCAAGACCGCACGTGACATAATAAGAGTATGGAAGGATATTCTCGATTACTGCTAAACCACTATATATCACTCTCAGCTGATTCTATGGAACAATCCTGGCCTACCGAGCATATTCAGCGATGGAGAATCCCACAGATGGCAGCTGAAAGGCGTAATAGTTTTGGGTGATTTGTACAACTCTCAAGGCATGCTAGACTTTCCCACTCTAAAACACCTATATGGTCTGTCTGAAATACATAGGTTTAAATATTTACAAATCTATGATTTTTTAGTGCGCAAAAATAAAATCAATAGAGTGTCAAGCGGTGGTATCTGGGATTGCTTAAATTCTAGGAAAGAGAAATCAATCATCAGCTCGACTTACACATTTCTTATAGGCCTCAGACCTGACGACAGTGATATACTTGCTAAAAAATGGAACTCCAAACCTGGAACAAATTTTACAGGAAAACATATAATTCAATCTTATACTAATATTCATAACTCTGTACGGTCATCTAGTTTAAGACTCCAACAATACAGAACCACCTACATGCTTTACTATACGCCAGAAAATTTTTCGAAATGGCCCACAAGCATTGCCTTGGGAGATAAAACCAAATGCCCGAAATGCGCTGAATATGCGGCGGATTTGGTGCACATGCTGTTTTCCTGCCCAATGCTCGGGAAATATTGGGAAGAAGTGGGAAAAATTTTGGTTGCTAAAAACATTCTTAGCACCCCTATAACGGCGCCATTGGCATTATTTGGCCTACATCTGACTAATCAACCACGACCTGCATTGGCATCAATACTAATTTCATGTGCTAAATTAATCCTAGCAAGGGCCTGGATTAGCCTTAATATACCTAACGCCATGGAATGGTGGTATTTAGTCATTGAAATCAAAACAATGGAGTGTACTCACGCAGAATTAAGAGGCACTCGGTCGCTAAAGAAATTTGAGAAAATGTGGGGGGATTTAGATTGAACTGAATGACTTAAAGACTAACTTTGACTGACAAGTGGATTCTGCTGGTATATCTTAGCCTCTTTATTATGATATTTGATTTATAGATTCCTGTGTATGTATGTGATATATTTGACCTTATTAATAGCATTTTTTACTTTATCTTTCTCTTCTGTATTTATTCAAACTTTTGTAAAAATTAAGTTCATCCAAATCAAATCACAGTATGATGTGAAATAATTTTGAATATATTGTTGTCTCGTACCAGGTGAAAATAAAATAAAAATATAAGAAAAAAAAAAAAAAGGAAAGAAGGATACGAAAGAGCAACAACAACATACAGATGTAACTGTTTGCTTTATGCGCATTACATCACATGGGATGTGGCACTCAGGGAGGTGCAGCTGACAAATTACAATCGAATAATGCTTAGACAATGAAGGCTGTTGTGCACCTATAGCAGGCATGGGATTGATTCACTGATGCAAGATGCAGTTTTTGTTTTTCTAACAAAAAGAAATTAATACAAATTTTAAAAAGTTTAAAAAATGTCCTGAAACATAAAATA
The DNA here is from genome assembly GCF_964263255.1 of Lissotriton vulgaris. NCBI lineage: Eukaryota > Metazoa > Chordata > Amphibia > Caudata > Salamandridae > Lissotriton > Lissotriton vulgaris. Next base: position 496,657,973 of record NC_141685.1, read on the forward strand.
ATAATTTATTAAAAACTGCTATCTTGAAGCTCAACCCTCCATGCAAGCATATGGCAAAGCAAACAGCCACACTGGCTGGACACAAAAAATGTCTGCCTGCCTTTGCTACATGGTCAGCAACAACAACACTGAGCAAGAACGCATTGGGAACAAAGGGAAGATGTGCAGGCCTATGGAAAAAGCACACTGGCTGGCTATATACAAAATGGCCACCAGACACATGGGCATTGATCACACAACAACAACAACCAGCAAGCACGAAGGCATAGCCACAAACAAAGAACACATGCACGCCTATTGCAAAAGCACACTGACTGCCTTCGTAAACTGCCTACCAGTCACATGGCAACAAGTAGCCAAAGGCCGGGAAAACAATGAGCACATGCAGGCATACGGAGCATGGACATTGACTATAAAAAATGGACCCTGCACAATTGTCACGGTGAACACAGGCAGATGGTGGGCTATGGAAAAACACACAGGAGGGATAGCTAGACAGATAGAACACAGCATTAATTAATTCAGCAATGCCAAAAATAGAAAATAAGAGGGCTAACAATGTTTCAACAACACACAAACTCAAAAGGCATGACCCCTACCTATATCGATTGATTGATTGATTGATTGATTGATACTTTATTCGATATTGTCATATCATAAAAGTACATTAGTTCATAAAAACATTGGAGCTAAAAATGCACATTTCATGTTAAAAATTGCTAAAATACTATATACATTTAAAAACATAAAGCATAACCAGATTACATGACAATACTAAATATATCAATATTAAAAATATTGTTGGTTAATAACCGTATCTAGAGGGTCTAAGGATTAATAGCCTTGCATATCCTCATACGAATAAGCCAAGCACTTGATAAGTATTTTGCCACACCACAAACAATAAAAAGGGGAGACATATTAGTTGTGATATTGCGGAGGGCAACCCGAAAGTCTCTAACCCCCAGCTCCCTACAAACTGGTCTCAGCCATCTATGTCTTGCCCTCTTATAAGCTTTACAGCCAAACAGAAAGTGTGGAAGGGATTCTATATCAATCAGTCAATAAATCAGGGGGTTTAAAGGGTGCTACTCACCTGTGAGGGTCTCAAGACACTTATACACTGTTTCCAGAAAGAAAAGTGAAACACCACAAAAAAGCACTCTTTTTATTTCAATCCAATTCCATTCATGGCCTAAATGGTGTTTCAAATACAACAGACACAACAAAAACTGTTGTTTTTCATGCACCCATGGCTAGCACAGGGCCTAATTTCTGGAAGGCCCATGGCAGAATAGTGCATTAAAATAAATACAGCAAAACATATTAACAAACATGGAAAAAATTTACAAAAGAGTGCAACATTTTTCCTTTACAAAAGAAGAAAAATCACATGCAAATAAAACAGCAACAACCAGCAGGAAAATATGTGCACAAACAAAGAACATATGCAGGCCTATAGCAAAAGCACACTGACTGTCTACGCAAAATCGATACAAGCCACATGGTCGCAACTCACAAGCAACAACAAGCAGGAGGACTGGAAACAAAGAAGGCATGCAGGCCTATGGCAAAAGCACACTGACTGCCAGTGCCGAAACAAAATAACCACCGATCCCATGGTCAAAAAGCAAGCCCAGAGTCATGGCCACAACAAAGAAGACATGCAGGCTTATGATAAAATCACACTGGCTGGTAACACAAAATGGCCACAAGGTCACAACAAGCAGGAGGCCTGCAAATAAATAATACATTCATGCCTATGGCCGTGACTATACAAAATGGCCCCTGGCCACATGGGATACAAAGCCAAATTGTGACCTATGGCAAATACACACACACACTGGCCCAAGACAAACGCGGCATAGGCAACACAGGGAACACAGTTTACATTCTGCAATGCCAAAAATGGAAATTAACAGGGCTAAACATGTTTACATCCTGCAAAGGCATTTACCCACTTAAACACTGTTTGCAATGAAAAAAACATGAAATACCTCAAACAAAACATTTTGTATTTCAAACCAAAGATATGTTTTAAATTGAACAGAGATCATATAAACACTTGTCATACACCCATGACTAGCACTAGGCCTAAAAAAATAACTAGGCCCCTACTGAAACTACAACCCACCCACCACAATACATTTTAAAAATCAACTAACAGTGCAAATGCTCCCTGGTGCATGGCCCCAATCAAACAAACAACACCAGTTTTTCAACTTAATTATGACATTTCAAATACAAAGTCGTTAAATCTAAATCTAAATGAATAGTGAACAGGAGATGGGAGGAGCCTGATGAACAGGAACAGGAATTTAGAGACTCTGGGGCACTTCCTTTCACTTGGAAAAAGTGTTCAAAAAAGGACTCCTCTCACACAAAAAAACAATCCCAAATATCCATTCAATGAGATTTTTGACTCCAAATCAACATTTTGGGAAGATTTGGATGCTTCTTGAGAAGAGAATCTTCCCCAGATAGCAATCTCAGTAGATTATTATTATTTTTATTATTATATTCTTATATAGCGCCAGATTCGACCCCCAAAGGGGTATCTCCGCGCTTGCCTTGGGAACCCGTCCTGGCTTTTCTCTGTGAGATAGCCCCTACAGGGCATCCCCAAGGTGAAAGCCAGGCATCCCGCCGTGGGGGGCCTTTGTGGAGATTAAGCAAGCTTAATGCCCAGAGTTGCAGAGTGTGAACCCATGTTTAGGTCAGGCACCGAAGCGAGAATTATCGAGTCCATGGACATTTGAGCTCAAGACCCTGCCGCGTCAGGAATTGAACCCTGGTCCCGGGTCTGACCTCTGCTTCAGGGTCTGCCTGCTCTAACCAGTGAGCCACACTTCTCCAATATCCATTCAATGAGATTTTTGACTCCAAATCAACATTTGGGGAAGATTTGGATGCTTCTTGAGAAGAGAATCTTCCCCAGATAGCAATCTCAGTAGATCCTGTGCGTTCGGGATCGCATACCACAGAAAGAATTTGCAGTAAGGTGCTGGCATGCCCACATGACGTGTTTATGACCGCCAAAGCTTGTGGGATGATAAGGCTAATTAGCAAATATCATGGAGACCACGATCACAAGCACCTAGCAAGTCGCTCTACATGTGCGAAAGGACAGGGGGGCATATTATCAAGAAACAATGTTAACATTATCGCTGCTTTAACGGCAGAAAACTGCTGCTAAAGCGATTATAATGGGCTTGATAATACGCCTTTGTGAATTCCCATAGAAGCCCATGTTCTGGTGTGAACATGTGCTTCTATGGGAATTCTCGATGGCGTATTAACAAGCCTGTTATCGCCGCTTTAGCAGCAGTTTTCTGCTGCTAAAGCGGCAATAATGTTAACGTCGTGCTTGATAATATGCCCCAGAGTTTTATGCCGATACCTAATGAATACATGCGAGGACATTGTGGAATTTGCTGATTACTATGCGTACATGTTTTAAGTTTTTTCTTTACTGATTAGATGCCTTTTATTGAGATTTTATTGTCCTCATTTTTATCTGTCCTTATTCTAGATGGGAATGACTAATATCAGAACTACCAGGATCAATGAAACTAAGATTTTGAACAAATGTGACAGATAAAATTAGATGATAAATTACCCATCATACCTTTAGACTTGCATACCAAATTGGCACCTAAGAGAAATTGCATTGACCCAAAGGAATTCTGAATCACCATTAGCCATAGTACATTTACATTTTAGTGTTCAAATGACTAGCTCTGCATTGGATAATTCAAGGCCAAAGCAGTATCAGTCATGGTGCTGAAATCTGGGACTTCTTGGCGGAATCTATTCAGTGTGCCTTGATAGCATGCGCCTTTGTTTTAATATTAAAATGTTCCCCATGTCATTGGCATAAATATGATTGCTTTAATTGTCTACATTTTGGTTAAGGCTGTGAATAAAGTCACTAGACCTCACAGTTTATCGATGTTCTGGATGATGATAGAGCTAGGTTCTGCACGTAAAGCGACTTGCATGAACGCAGCCCTCTTGAAATAAACTATAATACACTAATAAACATATTTTGTCTTATTAACAATGCAAAACACGACATGTAGTAAGCTGGGGAAACTTGCATATGTGTTTTTACTAACTGTAACTCGATTAACCCAAAATGGCCGCCGTAACGCACAAACTTTTCTGCGCATGTGACATGACGTACTTTCTGCTTGGAGGGAAAACTTTGCTTCGGCGCACTAGAACTAAGATGCTACTTTGTGTGTTAACATGCTAACGCTTGTACTATTGCATTTACTAAGTTGTTCATTCTGCTTAATGACTAACGCCATCGTTAAAATAAAATATTCGGAATAGAGTAGTACATTCATTTATTTCTTGTTCTAAAACTGTTTCTTTTCTACTTTGCTTGTATCGTACTTTGGGCCTGACATGTACTTCTGAACTCCATTTTTGGGGAAACTGCGCATGTGCAGAGAATCTCAAATCCCTGAATCACTGACATTGAAACCCGGCCAAGTCTTGACTTGCTAGAAGATGCGGCTGGCAGCATGAACTCTCAACCCCACAAGAAGAAGCTGGACTGTACAAACTTTAGTACAATGGTATTGATATTGATACATTCTCTGTTGGGTGGAATAAAAGTGCATGGGAAAATAAAATATTGGGCGGGAACATAAATTTGAATATTGAAAAGCGTGACCTCATAACTGGTATGGTGGGATGACCTCTCCTCGTCTTTTGACCAATCAAATTGAGGGAATACACACATTTGCAAAATTGGGGGGTGGTACCAGGCCCTGGAAAATGGTATATCTAAGGAAGGCTTAGCTAGTTAGCTTGTCCGACTTGTCCGAATAGGTGACCTGTCTCTGACACAAGGTACTCAATAGGCGATCAAGAGCAGAGGTGCTGGCGGAGCACTCTGTCAGAAGATTCGGGAGCAGAGGTGCTGGCGGAGCGCTCTGTCAGAAGATTCGATAACCCAATCGGGGTTCTGGGAAGGAGATCGATAAACCAATCGGGGTTCCTGAGGGAGAAGATTCGATAACCCAATCGCTAACCCAATCGGGGGCAGCTGCAGAGAGGGGTGTGACCCTGGCATTGCACTTTAGTTGTGGGTGCCGGTCCTGACCTGCGGTGGTCCTGTCCTGATCCAATTTGGGCCGTACTTATCCTGATTCTGGTCAGCACCTGTTCTATCCTTTGGCACCTGCACTATCGAGGTCCTGTCCTTTATCCCAGCCCGTGGCCAGGGTTGGTCTTCACACCATTCTAGGTAAATATAAAGCTGCATGGGTATGTCATTGTGCTGTTTCCCTCTTCTTACCCTTCCTATAAATCAATGCTTAAAGAACGTTTCATGATACTTTCACATCATCTTGCTTTGATTTTATTCTTATTTGATGAAGCTCTGATTAATTTAGTATGGACACTGACATTTAAAGAAATTATTTACATAAAGTATTTAAATCATTCCAGAGTCTGAGGTTATTTTATGAGTGCAAATGTTTATTTACTACCTATTTTCTTGCTAACTCCCTTGATTCCTTAGGACTCTAGGTACCGGTGACTAAGATTGGTAAGTCAAAGTATAGGTCCTAAAAGGTTTAAATTAAAATCACTGATGTGTGTATGATTTATGGGCCCAGGTGAGTACGGAAAAATCTCTAGCAGGTGAACCCGCGCTCTATCAATGACATCGGGTTTAAAGATGGATGAGTTGGTATTTCTTACATTACTTAGGTCATATCAACAGTAGTACTTTTATATATGAGAATTTCTAAAGATAGTATCCAAATATGAAAATGCACTGAAATTGTTTGTTTAGTATTAAGGAATAGTAAAAAGGCTAACAGTGGCAATGCTGCAAGTAAGAGGAAGTGGGAAAGCAAACCTGCATTTCAAAGTCAAATAAACTTCCCCTATGCTTTGGATTAGCAGAGTCCCGGTGCACAGTCAAAAAACCAATAGCATCACAAAAAGTGGGGGGATCATGCAAAAAGAGCATTTTCCTATAGTTGTCATTTGCACTTCAGATTAGAGCAGTGGATTAGGGCACTCTCTTCCATTATTCGACATTATCCATCTTTCATGTGGCTGCAACGTATGCTCTTATGTCATTTGCACAGAAACCCAGAGCTATTAGAGAGAATGTGTGAAGTTTAGTAAATAAGAGAGCCATCGAAAGTGAACCATGTGGGGGAAAGATGCTTGTTTTCTGATTGTCTCTTAGATGAAAAAATATGAAAGGCATGGGAAAACATCTCTAGCCAGAAACACCATTGAGCCTGTACCATATGCGCTTTTAGGTATGCACATATATGTATGTTTTCCATTGGTAATACACGCCTTCAGCAACTGGCATCAATGATGTGAAATTAAAAGAACAGCATTTTATGGCCGTGTATCCATATCTATGTTTCTGTAAACCTCAGTATGCTGCATGTAAAGCTGTTTAGATTCATTTTGTGAAATTCAATTTTCTCTTCAAGAGATGACATTGCCAACTGGTACTTATGTGTTTCCAATGTGAACGTTTCCTGAATTAAACAACTTAGAGGTTCTGTCAGTGGCATAGCAGATGGCAAGAATGTTGTTCAGGCTTGTGTTCAACTGCTGAAAATAACTTATTTACGGCTGTTGCTATGCGTTGGCAACGTCAAATAAAACTTCAAATATCGCCAAGACAACCCTCTATGTTTGCATCGATCTTATGAAAATGCGGCTTGTAGCATACTGCGAGTTACAAACGATCGAACTTTCTCCAATGGCATACAAAATAGATTTAGGGTGTATTATTGTAAATGGGATTGAAGATAGAAATAAGTCAGTATTTATGAGGCACTTAAGTATCTATTATTTATAACAGCTGACTTTTATTATAGCTTGTTTTCTGTTCAGTAATGTTGTACCAGGGTACAATCGACTACAGCGCTTACAAAAGGAGAAAGCACATGGAAAAAATATTTTAGAATAATCAATAATTCCAAATGCAAACGCAGAATGAGTCTCAATTAAGGGGCGGGCAGTGATCTATTTAGATCCCTCTTGCTACAGAGTGGTGTGTAGGCCTTCTTCAAAGTTCAGGGAATCTAAGGTGTGTATGAGGTTGCTGGGTGCCTGGTCCCTTTTTCACCAATGAAGCCAGGGTGGGACCAATACAGAACCAGTCCCTGTAAAGATTAAAGCTCTTTATGAGAGGCATGTGCTAATTCTTTGGTACAGATTTATTAAGAAGTAGCACAGAGCAGCAGAGCAAGCAAAGTTGTGGCACTGCATCGTGATAAAGGGTTAAAGCATCACAGAGCCTTATCTGCCAATAAATGGAGCGGTTTCTCTCTTCTCCAGTCAGACACACAAAAACAAGGTGCCTAGTCTCACACACCCATTTGCGCAATAGTGCAAAGGTGTTTGCAAGATCACTGGCATAGGTCTTGTATTGGAAGTGTATCCTTCCAGTACAAAATGTCATGCTTTAAAATTTTCCACACATTGCACAGTGCAAGAGACATACGATTTGTGAGAAGTTTTCACCTCTGATGTTAGTTCTTCACTGAGAGGGAGTCTCCCTAATGTAGTGTCACCTAATGCAAAAGTTTATTAAAAGTGGATCGGAGATGCACCTGGCAGTGCCTACCTTTTAAAGTAAGGTTGATTGCTATGTACAGCTGAGGTAAAGGGCTCTGGGCATGTTGCGCATGACACTGGTTTACACATGTGCACAATGTTAAAGGCTTGGCGAGGGATTACTTTTCGCATCTCCACAAAGGTAGCACTGTCACATACAGATTAGATCAGTTATGGCTTGCTAGGATGTTATAATTCAATTGGAAACCCAAAAGTCCCTGAAGTCTAAAATATGCAGTGTACACGTTGTTTTTTCAATATGGGTAAAGTGTGCCTATACATTTTGATTGATGTGAGGTAGGAAAGTCGTAGAAGTGTGTTCCGAAAAATTACTATGCCAAAACATGTATCCAAAGTTATATTTACTCAAGATGAGTTAATTACCGTAATTGTATAACATTTGGAATATTTTCTGAGCTAATCTTAACAAAAATCATACGCTGAGCTACCCTGGTGGGCCAGTTCATTACTCTGCTGGCCAGCTGATAGCTCAAAGCTCCCCTTGGAGTAATAGGCCCATCATAGCAGATTATACTCCGACAAAATTACGTTATGACCCTTACATACCTTAGAAACGTACATAATGATACTGATAGGCTAAAAAAAAAAAATTCCAAACTGCATAACAAAGCAAAAGATCGATGTTTATAACAAACAAATACAACAGATTACCTTACATTTTAACTTTCTTTTAATTTACAATTTGCTTAATTTTTTTTTTTAAAGTATAAACATTGGATTCTTATCTCACCTCTCCATGCCTTTCACCAGCAGCCCTTCACGGAAACGAGCGTCAAAACACGTTGTGAAAAATAGAGATAGGACTTCTATAATGACGTACACGCCACGTCGTTGGGGAGGCTCTTTCCTTGATCAACAGAGGTACTGAATATCGTTTTTTTTCTAAGTTTTCTTCTTTATTTTTTACAATCTGCTTGTTTCTTTTGGGGGGGAGACCCCCCCATACCCCCCAAGCCCCCTTTTTTATTTTTTCCTTTTACTTAATGATGAACACGCAGGACGAAGGAACGAAGACTTGAAGGAATTAAACTTGCGTTGCGTGGTAAAGACGGTCGTGGGATGCACCCGCGTTGAAAAGACGTTTGCGTGGTAAGTGAACCGTAGTAAACGTTACGCGTGGTAATGCCTTCGTAGTAAATGATGTTACCCGTGAAATGTGTTCTTGCATCAACAATTGAAACAAGAATGTATTTATTGCTCAAATATAGCGTGACATTACAGATTTTCCTTACACTTCGTTTTTATGACATTTTGCATATTTATTCAAAAGCTAATTGCACAAATTGTGCACATCCCTTGACTATATATGACTGTTGGAAGTTCACAGTATCTTAGTTTATTGATAGACTACTGAGGAGACAGTGTTTGAGCTTTGACTCCAACAACACATTTCAAAGGCATTAGGACTTTTTAGGCAAGACAAGGGAAATGCATCTCTGAAAATAGTATAATGTTCTACAGGATATTTATCTCATTTACATGACTAAGAGCCTGATGTACAAAGTCCCTTATGCAATTATGAAACCTGTGATTTACAAAACCAAATATATCCAACTGAAAAACATATTTTCTTTATGTACAAAATAACTTTTTTTCTTTCTTCATAAACAAGATGATTGGTTATTCTCATTGAAAATATTCACTAAACTTTCAATTGCCGTCGGCCATCAGCAAGAGAAAGTATGGTATGAATGGTACAGAAAATGTGCCAAATCCACATTAAAAAGCTCGTGAGTACCGCTCATAACTTTACAGTAACAAACCCAGCCCAAAATATTCCTACCAACCCCATACCCTTGTGTGTTACTTGGGGGAACCTCCGGCTTTGTACACCGGCTTTTCTTGTTGGGCACACCAATACACCCCACATTGCCACTGGGACATCAAGATTGGGCTAGGAGATCTCTGCCTGCTTGCTATATCTGTTTTTGCCACCATAGTGTTCGATCTGCCCTTGTTCCCTCTGTGCCCTCAAAAATACCCAGGAGGAGCAACCTTGGTGAAAGCTTCACCTCCCAACCCAGCACCTCCAACAAATCTGAAGCCACTGCAGTCCAATAGTTCGCCCTAAAAGGACAAGTCCAGACCATATGATAGAAATCTGCAGGAGCATATGGATATCTGAAGCATGTCGGGCTTGGAAGGAAGTGTGGTTTGAACAGGTAGGTGAGGGTGATGTAGGTGCCATAAAGGTAGTATGGCTGCACTACCCATGACCTAGAGGAGATCATGATTGCGGAGGGGCCATCATGGCATCAAGCCAATCTTGATCCTCCAGCTGTCCCACCCATTCCTCCCACTGAGTCTGTAGATATGACAAATTGTCAACCTGGTCCACAAATTCTGAAAGTCAAGCAAGTCTCAAATTTCCCACATGTTATTGGTGCAATAGATTTTACCCATGTCACCCTGCTCCCACCATGTGCAACAGTACATCTGTGCAGAAAATGCAAACTCAATCAATGTACAGGCCATTTGTGATGACAAATACTGTTTCATCAATGCTGTAGCCAATATCCTGGCTCTGCACAAGACTATTTCATATTTCGGGCCTCAAAGATCAATGAATAGTGTGAGAGTGGAATGGATGTATAAGGCATATTGCTGGGTATGTATGTGGGTCAGAGGTTAGAGATAAGAAGTTCAAAGGAATAAAAACGATTGTATTCCCTCCATGTGGATTGTATCACAGAAAAACTTCAACAATAATCCATAAGAAAATCGCTTACAAGTATAGTGAAGTCACAGTGATGTAGCATTCCATAAAAAATGGAATACATATAATAGTGCATGAGTGTCTTCAATCTGGGTCATGTGTCACAGATGTCACCAAGTCAAATATATGGACCATGTTGGTCATAATCGCTTTATTGTAGTCATCCTCGTATCTTCATGCAATAGTCATGTTCAACATCAAATGTTCTGTTTATGAAGTGTCAAAGCCAAATATTCCTAACATTAGATGTGTTATTTCAACACTAATGTAAACGTTTTGTCCCAAGGTGATCAGGGATATCCTCTTAGCCCATGGCTAATGACTCCATTTGGGCATCCAAACATTCATGCAGAAGAAGTATATAACACAGCACAAAGCAGGACAAGAGGGATCATTAAGCATTACTTTGGGATATTGAAATGCCAATTCTGATGCTTGACCTAGCCGGTGAACATTTATTGTACAGGCCAACAACAGTATGGAAAAAGATTGTAGTATTTTGCATACTAAACAACATAGCAATTAGATGGGAAATGGACATTGTTGACAAAACAGATCCAGAAAATAATGACAATGGATGAACTACCAAATGCTGAAATTGATTCACATTAAGGACATCTCAGAAGGAATTGAACTGTAGCTCATTTTTTCCATAAAGGATCACCAAAGTACCTGATTAATGGTGAACTATTGACACCTACACACAACCAAATTTCATTTTTAATATTTCCAAGTAGATTGCACCTAATGCGACAGACAAATCCAGAAATATTGACACTAAAATCGTGTAGTGGAGGTGTGTTAAGAAGCTCTGTCAACATATCAAATGAAATCCCAAATGTCTTACATACATGTGTGAAATCTATAAAGCTGTGAGAAATATGATCTGTCTCCATGTCATGTTTGTAACAGCCAAGAATACAAAGTAATATGCTGTTCCCTTAAAATCTGTCTTCAGTACAATGAAACTATATATTTCTAATCTCCTCAAATAAAGGTGTATAATCTATAGATTTATTGAATACATATCACATAAGTCAAATCACCTTACTGAAAGTAAAAGTTATGGTAACATATGTCAATGATACCACCATGTCACGTGTAACATCTAAACACAACATTGCAAGGTATATCATTCACATTGTACACAGCTTGCAAACACAAATTCCTGGCTTACATAGTCAAACAATATACATACAATAATGAGCACACAAAAACAAACTCACATTCACAAAGCCCAATGTCTCAAAATTATCATATATGTCAGTAGATAAGCATACCATTGCAATCCTGAACTAAATTGTCTGATAATTTCATGTTCGTGCAACATGACATGAGGGGCAGCAGTCTCAATAGACTATACGTTTAACCAAGGAAGTATTTGTGAACACTACTGGAATGGGTGTTTTCCCTTGTGATGTGTCTCAACTGGAGAGTTCCAGGGGTATAATGGTTGAAAACAACATCTAGTGAAGCAGCGAAAAAGGTGGTGATGTGCCATCAAAAGAGAAATAGCACCTCCCATCCCAACCACTATAACCGGAGTCAAATCAGATAGGCGTGTGCAACACACACACGTTTGCGCCATAGTTTGCTTGAGGCTAGCATAGTTTTGGAACTTGAGCGACACCCTTCCATGCCCAAACAACATGCATTGACTGACTCAAAAACTGCACTAAGTTGGTAATGTGTGCAGTACAGTGCATTATACATGCAAAAAAGGGATACCGAATGAGCAACTAAAACATTTGTCCTTGAGAGCGACCAAAGTAAATAGTTGAAATCACAATTCTACGCTAAACCCTCTCTACCCCTTACATTATAGTGTATCTGACACAGACCATGGGTGTTAGCATGGGTGTGCCCTTGCATCACTCAGAGAACTTCCCCTTGGCGCTAAGTAATGCAAAGCAGCACTACAGTTTGCTGTGCATTCTGGCCAAGCCACTTCCCAGTGCTATTCAAGTTCCATGCAGGATAATCGTCTTCTAGAAAATGTAATCTGTGTTAAAAATTGTCACAAAAGTCACGCTAAATTGGGTCAAATATAAATCAAGAAGGCCATTTCATATGAAATGGTCTGTGGCAGAATTGGTCATGGGCCTTAATTTCATGGCCCATGCTAGGAAAACAGCAGCCACAGCTTGTCATAAACTAAAACTGGTAAGGAAAATATTCCTTTTTTACCTGACACAGCTGGAAAAACACTGGTGGTTGCCCTAGTTCTATCTTCCCTGGATTATTGCATTGGACTATTCGCAAATACGCAGATTCAAGTGACTAACAAATTGCAAACCATTCAGAATGCGGCGGCCAGACTCTCTGGAACACCCAGATTTAAATCTGTTTCAGACACAATAAGGAATTATCTCTGGCTGCTGATTCGTAATCGAATCAAGTTTAAGACTTTATGTATAGTTTATAAAGCACTACATAATCAAGGTCCGCAGATTCTCAGGGATCAGTTAACTCCATATACTCCCTCTAGAACACTTTGTTCCGCCACCTTGAATCAGCTAGCGGTGCCACGGACAAAAACTGTGACCTGGGGTGACCGTTGATTTGTGGTGTCGGCCCCTAAGCTATGGAACACTCTTCTACAATCCATTAGGACCAGCCCCTCACTTCTGCTTTTCTGTAAGCGCTTAAAAACCTGGCTTTTTAACCAATAAATTTGTAGCGAAACTCTCTCTGAAGATCGTAGTTGATATAGCGCCGAGACACCTACGGGTATTCGTTCGCGCTTAATAAATATCAATAATAAATAAATAAATAAATAATAAATAAATATGAAAAACCAAGCATGACTACCAAAACATACTCCTTAATCAACATTGCTACGCATTGCAGAATTAATTGTGTCTTGCCACATGGAAATAGGTAGTTAGGCAAAGAAAATGCTGTGCTGCAAGGTACCAGATCACAGGTCAATTAGCACAGATAAATGTTACCCTCCCTCTACACCATAGAGAAATGTTAATTGTATATCAGCACATTACTGTAATATGGTCATAGAGATGTATATTAAACATGTTTATTAGGGAGAGATGTTAACAACGTACGTCAATAAAATACTGTGTTACACATCATCTACTTAAAAGGTATACCTTGAAATTTCTTTTTGGACATTTAAGAAGACCCAACACACTACTGTACACATGCGCCAATTAGTTGGGTCATAGTTGTGCCTATGTATATAGACAGTGGTCAAAGTGCAATAAAATAGAATGGCAACTGTGATGCTGCATGCAATGGGTGTGGGGTCACTGAGTGTGTGGTCAAACATTTGGAAAACAATAGATGAAAATCTGTATAAATTGTGTGGTCTGTCAGCGTCAGATAGCTGCATACATAAAAATAAAACAAAGAAATGAAACATATTAGAATGAGCATTTCCCTGTTGTAAATGCTGTGTAGGACATTTGGAAATCTCCATTAGTTAATGCATTGCACATGTCTGTGTGTAACCTGAAACCCATAGATGTTAATCTTGGTTTGTGCTGTTGAGAACAATTACTTGTGTATTTTCCAGGTGACGAGTTCCCAGCCAGTGGCAGAAAGCACAGTAAATATGTAAGTCATCACTTTCAACTTGCACTACACACAGTATAAGCTAGGTAGCTACCTAATGTGCATAATTGTTTAAGATAAGATGGTGCTACCAGCCCTCAGATTCTGTATTCATACCAATGCTGTACATATTGCAATTAATTGAACATAAATGCCCTGGCAACAGTTGTTCAACTTTTGCCCTGCCATTCAGAATCAGTCTTTGTCATCGCAAAGGTCTGAGGGATTCAATCAATTAAAGCCACCAAGCATACTTATCATTATTAGATTACCATACAAATAATTAATTAACATTGTAGCACACATTCGTATTACTTTCAGGCAAGTAGACACACTAGCAGGAAAGCATGTACACCTCTCAGTCCGGAATAATGCTACACCTGATACCTAAATACTATTCCAGAGGAGAAGAGTTGGCCTAACAGCTAGGGCAGTCGACCTCGAATCTGGGGAACTAGGTTCGAGTGTCTGCAACAACGGTGAACATGTTGTGATTCTGGGCAAATCACTTAGGGCCAGATGTAGGTAATCTCATTTTACCGATTCCTAAATACCGAATTTTACCGATTCGGTATTTAGGAATCTGTAAATATGATGTAGGTAATAAATCGGTAAAATTTACTGTTTCGGTACTATTTCTTATTACCGATTCGGTAATACCGATTCTGTAATAAGAAATACCTTCCCATTCATTCCTATGGGCCTGGAAGCCCATAGGAATGAATGGGAAGTCATTCAATATTACCGATTCGGTATTTACCGAACCAGGGCCATATGTAGGTGGCCAAATACCGATCGGTAACACCGAAAATGGCTCATTTTCGGTATTACCGACAAATATGTAGCCATGTGAGATGTAGGTAATACCGAATAGGATCGATAATAACGAATCGGTAAAAACCTTCCGTCACCGAATCGGAATTACCGAAACAATGAGATCCGAATCGGTAGAAACGAATCGGTAAAACCCCCAAATATGCTATGTAGCAAACCCCGGTATTACCGAATTTGGCCAAAATCGGTGATAACGATTCGCTAATTACCACGTTTCTGGAGCATGTGGTAATCAGGAGGAGTCTATATAAACACACCCAAAATGCATCTGTATGACCACAATGGCAGGCCTCTATCTCATAGCAAGGCGCCTACGGCTGGGAGCAGCAGGAATGAGGATCTGGAGACGTGAGGAGCAGGTGTACAGAGTACGCATCACTCTGTTCCAGTTGACAGACGCTGAAATACACGAGAGATACAGATTGCACCCAGACACCATCCTGGAGCTAATACGGGACCTAACACCCTATCTGGAGCATCAGACACCAAGGGCCCACGCAATCCCCCCCCATGTCCAAGTACTCTGCTGCCTGCACCTGCTAGCATCAGGAAGTTTCCAGGGTGTGATAGCAGCAGTGGGTGGAGTATCACAGAGCTGCCTCTCCCGGATCTTCAACACCTTCCTAGACGCCATGATGGACAGAATGGAACATTACATATCCTTCCCCAGTAGGCAGGTGGAGCTGCAGAGAACCAAGCTGGATTTCTATCAAATTGCCCACTTCCCCCACGTGATCGGCTGCATCGATGGGACCCACATTTCCATCTGCCCACCTGCAGCAAGTGAATACATTTACAGGAACCGCAAATCCACCCACTCAATCAATGTGCAGGTGATCTGCAATGCCAAACACATTATCACAGACATTGTGGCCAAATACCCCGGGAGTACCCACGATGCTTACATCTTCAGGAACAGTGGCATACATACACGTCTGCTTGCTGGTGAATTTGCCGACGGACACATACTAGGTAAGTAAATGTCACACACCCTGATGTACACCCTGCCACAAGCTGTTGGTCACACCAATCAATGCCACTTACTTCTCTTCATAGGTGACAGCGCATATGCCCTCCGGCCGTATCTCCTCACACCATATCTGAACCCAACCACCCGAAGGGAGAGGAGATACAATGTGGCACATAGGAGCACACGCAACGTGGTGGAGCGCACTTTTGGTATGCTCAAAAGCAGATTCCGTTGCCTCCACAAAACAGGAGGTGCGCGTCTGTACATCCCCTTAAAATGTTGCAAGATTATTGCTACGTGTGCAATGCTACACAATCTGGCCACCAAAAAAGGAACTGCAGTGGAACTGACTGAGTCAGAGGACGAAGACGAGGACAACCCTCAGCCAGAGCCCAGCGCGGCTGGTGCTGCAATTGAACATGATGGGAGACATAGACGGGCAGAGATAACATCACACTACTTCTGAGTGAGTAACGACACTGAGGCATTTCCAATTACATGTACAGGTGTTTATTTGGCACACCTACAGCATTCTGAGCAATGTCCAATTGGACATGGGTTACATCACCCATCACATGCATGTGGACAGCCAGAGTCCTTCACTTCTTGCGTCCCCGTGCTGCACGTGCATGTTCCCCATCCACACTGACTTGTGAGTTGGACCGTTCCTGTGCTGGGACAGTACGTCCACTACGCCTCCTGCACTCGGTGGGTGAGGGTGTGATGCTACCACGGCTGGAAGCCTCCTCACTGTCCCCCCCCCTTCCATATTTGAGGCATTAGCATTCTGCATGAGCTCTAGCACTGAGGTCATGGACACCATCCCCCTGGCCACATCCCTGCTGCAATGCGACATCTTCTCCTGCATGGCGATGGACCGGCGACACATCAGTGCTGTCGTACTGGCCAGCCGGTTCACCGACGAAGTATAGTCTTGGAGTCTCACTCTCAGTCGGCGCATGCCAACACGGTCCTGCTCCAGCTGGCTGCACAGGTTGTCCACCGAGGTTGCTACCCTCTCCATCCCTGCAGACATATTCTCCCCCATGGCACTGATACCCTCCTCCATCTTGTGCATATGTCTGTTAATGTCTGCCACCTCCCTGTGTAACGACTTCATCTCCCTCCATTGCAGGCGCTGGACCTTCAGCATCTTTCCTTCCAGTCCAGCAAACACACTGCCACCCTGCTCATATTCCACTGGACTGACCGGCCTTGCCCTGCGGCGTCGTGATGAGATGTTCGCACCCTCGGATGCTGAACCAGCCCGCTCCCTGTTGGATCTCTCTACAATGGGACTTTGTTGGCGCTGGCTGCCCTCCTCCTCCGACTCCTCCATCTGCTGGAGGGTGATCACGGCATGCCTCCTGCCTGACTGTGGTTGTGGTGGTGGTGGTGATGGTGGTGGTGGTGGTGTAGGTGAACGTCGCAATGGTGACTGAGTGAGAGGGGATTGCGGCCCTCCCTGGCGCTGTGGTGATGTCTGTGGTGAACGATTGGCTGGCTGCGATGGCGCAGAGCTGGTGTTCCCTGCAGCCATGCTGTCTTCATCGTGTTCACTCCCCTCTGGCCTGGCTGACCTGCCTCTGCTGCCCTCAGCTGCACTGCGAGATGACTCGCCTGAAATGACACAAATGTAAATTTTCTCAATGCTCTGTCTGCAATGCCATTGCATTAAAGTACATGCCAACAGTGCACAGTGGTTATCCTGACCTGTCCAATTATGTTACCATGCTATTGTGTTAGCTGCCCTGACAGTCCTGATCATGATTTCACACTGACTACATCACCCAGTATGCATTGCAGGTAAGCAGTAAGACATGGTGTGGAGTGGGAGCACTTTTACCACTATGGGGGTTGGGGTTTGGGAGGGGTTAGGGCAGCATGCTGGGCATGCTTCTTACCTTGTTTTCTAGCTGCTCTGGCGGAGCTGTCTGCGTCTCCTATGCCACTCACACTCTCCCGCTCCACCATCTGTTCCAGTGGTGTTGGTACTGGGGCTCGATTTTTTCCTCCTCCAGTTTTCCCTGCCAGCCTATGTCTCTCTGCCATCCTCTCTTTTGCAGTTTTTCTGAGGTCGTACCACCTCTTTCTGATGTCCTCTATGGTGCGCAGGGTCACACCTATGGCATTGATCTTGTCCCGAATGCCACTCCATATTTGCCTCTTCTGTGCGTCTGGCACTTGGTGGGACTGGGCTCCAAACAGCTTGTGGTACACTTGGGTGACTTCCTCAATCAGGATCTCAAGCTCCTTGTCGCTGAACTTGAGTTTTCTTTTTCTATCACCTCCCTCCTTCTCCTTGTCCTGGCTTGCCATTGCAATGCTTGTTCTGTTTTTCTTCTCTTTTCTTTTTCTGGTCTATGTTGCTGCTGCCTCCTCAGCTCTCCTGCCTGCCTGTCTGCCTCACAGTGAGCTCCAGGCCCTGTGCACCTGGCTGGGTGTGGCAACTTCCTGTTTGGGAAGTAAATGGGTGTATCAGGATTGGCTGATTCACCAAAACGCTGTTTTTCGAATTACTGATTCGGTATTTCCGATTTTGGGTGTGGATTCGGTAACATCGAATCGGTATTAGCCTTTCGGTATGCATTTTTATTACCGATCTGGTCACAATCGGTATTTAATACCGATTAGGAACGAATCGGTAATGTTTAACGAATATTTACCTACATCACGTTTACCTCATTCTTAATACCGATTCGGTATGAATCGGTATTACGGAGTCGGTATTTGGAATTTACCTACATATGGCCCCCAGTAAGAGCGGGGGCATATTCAAGGGTGGCAGGGTGTCACATTGACACCCTGTTGCACCTCTCAATCGTGCATGTGTGCACATGTGGCGCACATACATGCCTTAAGGGCATGTATGTCTGCCACATGGCACCTTGAAAAAAGCAAATTATTGTTTTTTTTAAAGGTATTCGGTATTTACCACCAACTGGTGGTAAATAACGAATCCTTAAAGCAAAAATGCACTCACTTGAGTGCTACCTACATAGGTTTTAAGGATTCGGTGACTTACTGATTCCTTAAAAATAAGGAATCGGTAAATTACCGAATCCTTTTTTCCAGCCTCCTACATTAGAAAGTGCTAAATACCGGTCGTTAACGGGAAAATCACGTTACCGACCGGTATTAAGCTACCTATATCCGGCCCTTAATCTCCCCGTGCATAACAAAAAACGAGTGTGTCCTCATTTAACGCAACCTTCGGGTCAAGTTCGCTCTATATAAAACTCTATAAAAAAATTATTGGAATAAACTGACCCTGGACGGTTTTGTGTGGACAAACAGTAGGGGAATGGTTCTACTATTTTATCATCGTTCTTTAGCTCACTTTGCCACCCCAGTTTAGACCCAGCCATATGCAAATCAGTCTTGACCCTGTTCCTCATAGGAACAGTCCCCCCAAACTGCCAAGCCAGGTCAGAACCAAAGCTCAGAACCAAAGAGTGTCACCAGGTTCCTTTTTTTTTAGGTGGATGAATAGGGGTGTCCCAAGAACTAGCAAAACAGTCAATGGGCAGCAAGGTAGGGTACCATTCACCCATTACGGTGGTTTCAATGTAGATGCTGAACATTTATTTCAATTTGTTGGGCACTTCATGAACGCATGTGATTTGTGTCCTCTACTCTTGGTGGCTTGAACCACTTGTCTTCTAGGTTGCAGTCTATGTGATTCATTTCAGCAAGCCTACATACAAATGTTGTTGGGAGCTTAAATGTCTTTTGTGTGCTTGTGTGATTTGACAAGAGAACAGACAGCAAGAGCAACTGTTATGGTGTAGTGAGCATTTTCAGCAGACATGTAGGTTGGTCCGGATACAAGTCTTCATCTCTATTGTGTGTTGAATGGGAGATTACTGTGTGACTTTGTAGGTCTGTGGAGGCTTGTTGCATGTTGTTTATGTGGCCAGTGATGGGTTGAGCCCAGCTGTATGTCTTGAAGCGCGTGCAATCTGTTGCTTGAAAGCTTGCCTGTTAGATGAGGTATGTTTTTCAGTCTGGGATTAAAACGCTTAATCTATAAACTCTTAATCATATTTTTGGGGGGAATTGAACTGAATGTGGAATTTTAGTTATTGAAATTCCCCTAATAAATTGATTTGTAGCAAGAGAAGCGTGGAAGATTAATGCCACGGTGAACGTTGCACATGATGAATGTGATCCACACTCATCCTGTTGAGCACAGTGACAGAGTCAACTTCTTTTACCCAATTAAATGCATCAGTCGGCTGAAGGGGTAAGTGTACACCAAAGAGAAAGGCGTACTTAGAGTAATATAAAGAAGATATCGATACAGTGAGGCAGAAGTATACATGGAAATTATATCAACCACTTATAACAGAATATGAAACACACTTTCAAGAGATAGGATGATAAATGATTGTTCTAGATGTATTAGTTGATTTAGCTAATTAAGGAGTGTGCTAAGGAAATGGGGGCACATTTATGCTGTAGGACTGTGATGTCGAACGTACCTTAATGTTCATCGAGAAATGGGTTGTATTGGAAGCGGTTACATCAAATGTGTTTTTCGAAATCTGCTTAATAAAGCAGTGTGGGGAAACGGAGAGAGTCTCTACTGATTAGACAACAACAGCCAAATCCAATATGTAAATTGAATTAAATAGAACTGGCTCCATTGCAACTCTGTAGCTTCTATAAACAACAGGTGCCAGTAGCTTGATCCAGCGGAACCCAGGAACCCCGGTCTATATATGAACTAATTCTCCCATGATAGGTTAGGGGATGGGTTGTACAGATGGCTTTTGCGCGGGACGATTTTGTGGGATCATGCACTGCTGGTCATTAATCAAGCAATGAAAAAATACCATTTATAATTTTCAGTCGATGTGAAATGCTTTTTTATCCTGGTGAGTCAGTTTAGTGGCGCAGAAAGGTCACTGCAGTGGCGGCCGCTACTTAACAGGACTGTCAGTATAAGAGGGCCGTGGGGGTGGTAAATGAAAAAACACTTACATGCAGGCCTGTCACGGCCTCTCAGTCCTTTTCTGCTCTTCGGTGGACTCCAGGAGCAGGAACAGGGACCACAGAGGTTCAAGACTCCCCTAGCCAATCACAACCCTGCGTAACAGCAGCGTTGTGATTGGTCTGAGCACCGTGGTTCGTCATTCAGAGAGTGACTGGGAGGCTGTGTATGTTCTCGAACATACAAAGTGTGCATGACTTTGTGGCCGGCCTAAGATGGCCGACCAAACCGTCATGAGCACTTAAGAGAGTGCCCACTACTACCCACTGTTCCTGTCACAGCTCAGCCCCGCCTGCCCCTAACCAGCTGAGCCAAGAGGGAAAAATACAATCATGATAACATTGCGTTATTATCATTTTATGTTTCCTTTTCAAACTGCTTTTAGAGCAGTGGGGCGATGTTCCTGTGCTTTAGTGGAGGAGCCGCCGCTAGTACCATGGGCCCTAGTGCAAGTAGGGGAAATGGGCCCCACAAACTGGTTCGCCAACAAAAACACAACTACGTTTGAAGGTGAAGTGGCTCTCAGTCCTTTTGGCCCTTGTGCCACTTCATCTGCTGCTCATCTGCGAATCGGGTCAGTGTTTGTTGGAGCAGCGAATCGGGTCAGTGTTGGGTGGGCCTTTGTTTCAAACAGCAAAACTGACTGAATACTATTTAGTCTCTGCTATGCACACCAGGATTGAATTTGAGGCCCAACTACGAATATTTAAATGTGTTTGCGTGCTGGCTTCATATTCTGGTCAAGCAGTGCTTAATTTGTAAAAAATTAAGAGCACGGGCCCTCACCAGAAGGTCAATGCATCCTACATCACTCACTCCCCCTGCAAGCACTGTCAATGAGAGTACTAAACCAGCTACTAACCATCACACTCCTAAAAGTGTGACTGTTCCAGGCCCCAAAAACTATAAGATTAGCATAGCCGGCAGGTAAGTCGTTTTTAACGTATATTGAATTAGTAAACAACTGTTCTTGTGATTACTCTAAATCAGACAAACAGCCCACCATGTGTCATGCTGTCATAAGTGTCGCCAATTAAGTTCCGGTGCCGAACACCGGAAGCCACCGGCTCAAATTAAGCGCTGTGGCCGGGAACAATAAAATCCACTGCGAAAGTGCAAAGCACATTGAAGACGCTGCCGTCCAACTTTGTGAACCGTGACATATATTAGTAGCAGAACAACGAGCCCGCGAAAATGTGTTTTTGCCAGACAAGAGCTCCAAGCCACGCTGAAGCGTACAACAATCTGAGAAACATTTGACAAAAACCACATGAGGTAACCTTTCTTAATGACAAAATGTATTCCTTCTCTGAGATGTCTGTAGCTATTTCTAATTGGAGCCAAAGGTCTTCTTCTGTAGTCATGGACAGAGTGTGAGACGAGAGCAGCGGAACAATTTTAAACACTGTACGTTGAAATGTAATGAACAGAAATGTCTAATTTGAATATTCGTTCATTTGAGCTTTCAGTGGATTTGCATATTCAAACACTGTGTATTCAGGAGAGCTGCACGTGAGGACCAAAAACAGAAAATGACACTGTTTTTCTGCACAAATGAAGCATTTTTGGCAGGTGACGTGACAAACAAGAGCTCCACTTCTTCTAATGTGATGCAAAATCTACATTAAAAAAAGTGTGATTTGATTTGGCACAGAATTTCTAGTTAGGAAAACCCCCTTATTTGGATTTTATTCGGTTTTTCTCTAGATAAGCGCGCATGTCTTTTTCTATGTTAAAAAAATGACGGATATTTTCAGTAAATTTTAAGCGTTGATACTTCCTCATGCCGCTTTCCTCGATCTTTCTTTCTGGCATACATCAGCTCGAATTAACTACGAGTTAGAGCATGTTTTGCTGATAGGAGAGCGTGGAATCTAATTACTGCCGTGTATTTACAAGCTTTGTTGCCAGCAAAACTTTCACTAACTAAAATGTACATGCAAAAGACCCCCAAAAAGTAGCATATACCACATGTGCACCAACGCAGCACAGAAAGAGTCATCATGATATGGCCCCAAGAGTATATAATGGACTGGCAATAGTGCCCTCTTAACGTTAGAATGTTCCCTTTGTTGCAAAGGGAAACGTCGGGTTCTAGATTACATATCCAGTGTGAAACCGGTGGAATTTTTAGAGCTCCTTCGAAAACAATGGCCTCATGGCCAATAAAGGCTGAAATAGGACTTCTGCGCCAACGTTCCAATTTGTCAGTGTTACTTCCTTCTTTAATTTAGAACATTCTACACATTGTGGGTCAAATGTTCTAGTAGCCTTATACCCCTTCTCCCTCGGGCTGTACCGGTTGTTTAAAGCCCTCCCCTAGATATTCAACTCAGGTTAACAACTGCTATAGCCCCGAGCATTCAGCTATAAGGCTTTATTCGAGGACTTTAATGTAGACTGATCCATTGAACTCAATGAAACTGCAGAGAATTGCAGTTACGGATAGGAGGCAGCTGACAGGTGGAATCTCAGGCGGGCCCGAGCAGTCCTCCACCCTTCCGATATGGATGAAATGAGTACGAACGTGGCCCCAGCAACACGTTGTTCAAAGGGCTAAACTTTCATGACCACAATACAATTATGGCAGGCGTCACATCATGGCTCTGAAAAAAATAAAAATGTAAATGAAATATAAACAAAATTGTTGTGCCAGGCACTTACTTGCCTGCAGGTTTAGCGCGTGTTATGCTCCCTGTGGCTCGAGCTGCTTTTAACTCCAGCTGAAGTATTCCATGTTTCTCACATCTCTGCTCTAAAATGAAATAACAAGCCTCACTGCTAGCTGGTCACGCTGGGAGTCACTCACTATTATTTGATGTAAGAAATAAACTGACAGATTACTGGTCTTGCCGCTCGCTGCTCATGCTGGGGTTGACTTACTTTAATGGATCAACTGTTTTATTAGTTTTCCTCCAAAAGCAAATTTCCAACAATTATGTACACCTACAAACAGGAGGCTGGCAGAATACTGCATAAAGGTCAACAAACAGGAATGACCCCCTATCTATCCCCCCTGAACCTACACAAGATTAAGCACTGTTAGCAATCAGGCCCCAGCCACCCTCCAGATAGAAGTACCTGTTCCTTGACATTCTTTTATTTTGAGCTCACACAGCACTAATCAAAAATTGGTTATCACCCAACAACTCCAAGCCCACACCTCTTGAAAGACTTCTTCCTATATACGATGAAGTCATTCTTCATGTTCTGGGGCCTTAGCAGTTCTCCAGAGAAAGCGGATTGCATAATTGGCAAATTTCAGTTTCAAGGCAATCTGACAAGCTCTTAGAGATCGCAGTGGAACTCACCGTGGTTCGGGAGGCCCCGCTCTCTGTGTGATGGGAATCTGGGCCGCTGCACTCCCCCTACTCTTATCAATGTCATCTAGAATGCTGCTCAGAACACAAGTGAGTATGAGGACAGTTCCAGTGCAACTACACCAGCATCCCAGTGTTGCTACATTTCCTCTAGCGATCCTCCCCTTCCCCTAGGGACTAGGCACTGACGCGCCCAGGTGTGTAGTACCAACCCTTTACAATTTTTCTCTAAGTCTCGACACTGCCCGTGGACCTCACTGTGGTGTGAATTCTAAAGTATTCTTCTCCCCATTCTTAGTTTGTGAGGGCACGCCCTAGCTCAGTTTCTCATCTTTTCTGGCCGGATTTTTTGTCTTGTATGTAGCGTGACCAACTGACATAGGTGTAAATTCAGGACGGTGAGTGTAAAAATTCAAGACAAAGGGTCAAAATTCAGGACAAAAATTCAGGACAAAAAGTCAAAAGTCAGGACAAAACTTCGGGACAAAAGGTAAGTTTTACAGATACGTCAGAGGTGGTAGTGCAATAGTATTTATGTGGACTCTTGGCTCCTCCCTCTCACTCGGCTCACTCTTGGCTCCTCCCTCTCACTCGGCTCCACGAGGGTGATGGCGCTGGAGGTGCTTCACGGCGTTCTTAGCAGTGGCTGTGGCGTTTGAACTGTTTGAAGTGCGGAGCGGAATAAGCGTTTGGGTGCCTGATGTGCTGGAATCACGCTGCAGAGGTCGTG
This sequence comes from Lissotriton vulgaris, assembly GCF_964263255.1. Classification (NCBI taxonomy): domain Eukaryota; kingdom Metazoa; phylum Chordata; class Amphibia; order Caudata; family Salamandridae; genus Lissotriton; species Lissotriton vulgaris. The sequence continues at coordinate 496,682,741 of NC_141685.1, forward strand.
GTAGAAAAGCTGAGGTAGCGGAGGTAACAAAAACGCGAACGAAAGAAGGACGTGCTCTCCCAAAAGGTACATGCCTTTAAAAGAAGTCGCCTGGAAAGTGCATGTCGGGGGTTTATCAAGAGATACAATCTGCTAAACTGCGTCGAGAAAGGCTTTTTCATGTTATTGGAATGAGAACTGCTGAATTTGTTATCAGCCAGCCTGAGCGCGATGTTTCTCAGTGAGATTTGTGAACTGTGGTTACTCCTGGAGAAAATGCCTATCAGTGCTCTCTAGTGCTGCAGCAACCTAAAGCTTTATTCGGAGGCTGGCTTGGAATAAAGTATACTCTCGGAGTGAACCTGCAAGCATTTAGGAGTCAACGAGGAAAAAAAAACTACAAGTCCCAGCATTCCAGTGATTCTGGCCTAATCTGAATCTGACTGCTCTCCAGGAGCCCGCAGAAGCCCGCAGCACTTCCCAGCAGCGCCCAGCATCCACGGACGCCGTGAGGGGAACGGCAGTAGCAGTGGCGTCACTAGGGTTGGTGTCACCCGGTGCGGGTAACTCATGGTGTCACCCCCTCATGACTTACCGCATGGACCTCCTCCGCTCCGAGTCCGCCAGTGGACACAGATGGCAAATATATATATGTTCATACAGTTTCTCTTTACTGCGGCATGTGATGGAATCACAGAACCATATTTTCATCTTGTGATTGACTGTCTCTTTCACTTTAAAATCTGGTACCTCTCTTCTCTTTGTGGGCACTTAAAAGGGGCAGCATGAATGCTCTATTTTCTAACTGGTAACCCCATAACGCCGATTCTACCTCCAACAGACCAGAAACCCAAAAGAGAAATGGCACAGCCAGTGTACCCAGGGAAATAGGGCCCCAACCGAGGGAATGACCAAAATAACAAATCACAAGTCAGCAGAAACACAAATCCACAGCCAAAAGCACAGGGACATAAAAGCTGCCACTGCCAGGATGGACAATAAGGCAGCAGGATGAAGACCGCCAGCAAAGCAGGCATATTTCAGCCAAAGCAGTTCACTTCATAGTATACGTATGAAGTGAACTAACTGTGAAGTGAACCACCTGCAAGTGAAATGACGAGTTCAAGGAAAGGCCTGGCGTGCTCCCAATCATGCAGCCGGCCGTGTGCAACTACAAGCACAATGCACCGCCCGGGTCAGGACTAGCCTAGGAGGCTGGAAGGGCAGGGCCGGACAGGGTCTTCTGGTCTTCAATTTATTTATGTGTTTTTATATAGCGCAGACTTTACCCAAAGGCGTCAGAGCGCTTCACAATAGGAACAGTAATGAAACATGAGGAGAAAATTACAAGTGAACAAATTACAAAAGCAAACGTTAAGTTCAAAGAGGCAAAAGTGACAATTGTGAGCAAACAAAATACATGAGGTTGCAAATGGTGCATTACAGGAGGAAAAAGTGACAAGTGCTTAAAAGATAAACTATGACTGAAGGCAGGTTTTGAATTTTCCAATCCCTGAATGTAAGAGCTTCACATCCACTGTCTGAATGCCAGATGCATTATCTACACGAGTAATTAAACTAATAACAATGTATAAAAGCAGTTACTAATGCGTCTTTCTTACTAAAGGAACACTTTTGTGAAAAATTTGAATAATAAAATACTGAGCAAAAACCACTGTTTCTAAACTTATACCTTGCAGTTAGCATGCAATGCCTTAAAGATGGTTCATAATTCATTAAGCAGGTATATTACAAGGATGGTAACCTGAGACCTATCTCACTCAAGAAAGTCTGCAATGAAAGCAGTAACTCACTGAGCTTCCTACGTAAAATACAAATCTGTGACCTGCATGGTGCATGCTTCACTTTGCAGCTGGGACATCACATTAACTCTGTCTCTTTATACTTTGTATGAGTCAGGCCGGCCTGTAACTACACAGCACACAGATCTCGCCAGCAAGTGTATTCACCACCAAAGTTATCTTACAGCTACAATGATTTGGAATTTGTTGGGTAAACAAAGATCTCTGCACCAGGTGTCTACAGTCTAATCCCAATAAACTATTTTAAAGTGAAGTCTGCTCAAGAGAAAACAAAGTACAATTAGAAGAGGTATGATACTGCAATATATGGTATACACTCAAGCACAAGACCAAACGTTACGTTCGTAGGCAATGGTGGCACTTGTGCAAGTATCAAAGCAAACAAAATGCCATTACCGCGCAGTCCCCGGCAACACTCACTCGAAAGATCTGCCAAGGTGCCCTTTTTGTCAACTGGAGAGCATCATTATATTCCCACCCAGGTAGATTTGTCCACACACCCACTGTGTTAATCTGAAGAGGATCAAGTGCACAAAATCTGATAGTCTTTCTGTAGAGCATCACCCCGATTGCCATTGGGCACACCATGAGATGTGCCTGCATTCCTATTGTGCTAGAAGGAGCATGGGTTACACCTTTTGTGTAACCCATACATACAGACAGAACACGGTCTGTCTAAATAACCACCTTAGACATCTGTACTGCTTTACAAAAGAGACACAATGAACACTGCGGAAAGAACACCCTCCGTTTACCATTATAAACCCATAGAATGTGCGAATACCGGTTGTATGGAATAATTCTGGATTCTGCACAACATTGTATTCACAGCGATTGAAGGGATCGATCAAGTACAGATGGGGGAGAGAGTTGTTTCTTCACCTAGATATTACAGGGGGGCTCCTTCATGTTTAGGCACAGGGATGACCAATTTGGCCAGAATGCAGCTCCGTGTGTTGGGCCTCCCTGCCTAGAAAGCAACCCGGCTCTCCAGCTTCAGGGTCGGCCGCCCTGTACAGGGCAGCATGCAGTGCCAGTGGCGCTTGATGGTGGCTGAAAGGTGGGCTTCAATGGTTACAGCTTTTCGAGTGGCCCGACTCGAGACCTTGTGGGGCTGGGATGGTAAGGTACCCCACTCTAGCGTGTGTCATAGTAGGGTGGTGCCTGTGATACTGTCTGAAGTGAACCCCCCACCCCTATAACGACTTAAGAAAGGGTGGGGAGGGACTGGAGATCTTGACAATTAGCATGCAGGCGGCAGGCCCCGCTCCTGGTGTTTGGTAGTAACTCTGACCGGCTGGCAGGGTACACTACAGCAAGAAAGCACTTCCTATACATCATGAGTTGCACCCTTCCAGAACAACAGTCTCGACATGGCTGCAATTGTTGGACTTGGGAGGAAGTGGGCAGCACAGAAGGCCCTAGCCTAATGCTGAGAAGAAAGTTCATCTTTTGTGTCAGTTCTTCCCCATGCCACTGCCAGCCTGGCTGCATCTTGGCGCGGGCGCCTAAGACATTTTCATGTCCACCACATCGAGGGTGTTGATTAAAAAGGATAATCTCTTTCAGAGCCCTGCGCTGATTACTAGGTGATGAGACCTTGTTTTGTGACTTGACCGTGTTTTCAATTATCACCAGCATTCACAAGTCGCACTTAGGGGGCACATCAAGGATTGATTATGAGGTGTGGTGGGGGGCCAGGGCCTTTCTTTCGTGACTGTCTGCTCGCCCCGCAGCCCAACTAAGGAAGGTTAGAATTGAAAGCTTTAGCCTGGTGCACGGGCTGCACGTTCGTTTGTCATTGTGCCAGTAATTTACAGTAAAAAGAAAAAAAGCATGATCATTTGTGTGCCACTGCACTGCCACATTTTTAACTTAGTAAGTTCATGCACTGTCTGTCGAGTGAGTGTTGCAGAGCCTGGCGATATTAAGAAGAAGACACATAAAAAAAGTTAACAAACTGAAAACAAGACTCAAATTTACGTAAAACAAGCCAAGAGCTTTGGGCTCACTGGCAAAGAAAGTAGAGGGTCCATCAAAGTAGATGGTCTCAAAGGTCTTTGGCAGGCTTCGGTGAAGAAATGCCAGTCTTGGACTAAGGAAGAATATGCCTTGGGTTTCCAGTTCAATCACTACCATCAGAGAGGCCGGCAGAATCTCCAAGCACCACCTGTTCTTCCTTGGGGAGCTGTTAGCGGAGCATGAAGCACCTGAATTTGTGTAACACCCTGAAATACCGCAATAGACATGCAATGTGACCCGGCCGGGTCCAACCTCGAGCCTGACCTACGTATGCCTAATGGATCCCAATTGCTTAACGACCAGCACTCCTGGCGAGTCCAAGGGAAGTCAAGTTCCAGCTCACATTGTACAATTATTTTGCTCTGTAACTTGTGTGGATTTTCTAGAATTTGGTCGCAAAACAGTTTAAGAGTTTAGGTAACACATAGGCAGTTAATGGTGGTTCCAGTTCATGCCACTATAGCCAAGGGTGCTGTAGACTGGTAACAGCCGGAGTAGTACTACTGTAATAAATTATAAATAAATTATAATCATTTGTGTGCCACTGCACTGCCACATTTTTAACTTAGTAATAAGTTCATGCATTGTCGGAGTAGTACTATAAATAAATATTATTTCTCTCAATCTCTCTCTCACCGTTCCAAATTTTGAAGGCCCAGGGGAGACTGGAGAGACGACTACGAGACCACGACGACGGCGATCGCGAATCGATCAACAACAAAAAGATGATGGTGCCAGGTGGTCTCTCTGATGTCGTCGGACTCGTCGGTCGGTAATTAATTGTTTATTCTCGTGAGTCACGAGTCGTGAACAGGCTGCAGCACCACTGCGCGTGACGGGCGCGTGACCGCCGCCGTGACGCGTCAGAGAGGGAGCAAGCAGCAGGTGCGCACAGCGCGCGGGGGCTGTCCCAGGGCCGTCATTGGTGCACAAATTAGATTGACGGCCCTGGGACCCAAAGTAAACTTAACTTAACTGCTCTGCTGGCCTGGGTACGCGGCGAACCAGTGAACGCCGCGGCCGCGCCGCACGCATCCCGCGTTCGCATCGCACCAACAGCCCAGGCAATGACGATCGATCCCGGATGGGATCATCAATCACAGTATCTCTCTTGGCGCGCGCCGCGGTGCGTTGTGCTGCTGGCGGTGCCCTGAGTCTGTCTGATGATTAGCACTGCATGCACTGCACTAGCAGTAGTAGCGCGGCCAGCCAGGAGGGAGGAGGCAGCTAGATTGGTGTCACCCCAGATAGGGTGACACCCGGTGCGGTCCGCACCCCCCGCACCCCCCTAGTGACACCACTGGGCAGTAGTCATACCAGGACTACATTGCCCAGCAGACCTGGGGGCCTGCCTAGACCTCTGACGTGACCAAGGCGCCTTAAGTCCATCAAACGCGGGACGCGCGTGGGCAGCGCAGGGCTGTGGCCGTCCGGGGCAGGAGGAGGCAGGGCAGGGCCACGATCCCTGGATTAATCTCGATGTGAACGGACTACCGGGACTACACCAGGGTATAGCGAGACTCCATGATATAGAAGATCTCGCTCTCATTACAAACTTATTTTATATGTGGACAGTTCATGTGGAAATACCGGCTGTGTATAATTCTATTTTAATATATAGATACCCTTAATACTTATCAGTATGTCTAAAAATAGGGCTCCTCAGGCTCCTGCAACAGTAACTATGGACAACTACCTTGTAAAAGTTGTTAGTAAAATAAATAACGAAAGGAGGATGTCCCTGGGCCTCAACAATTCCCCGCCACCTTTATCCCCATGTACAATCATTGATACCACTGATGGGGAGGTGTTTAATCATCCGATTAATCTGGATACTACTCCGGATGGTTTGGTGATGCAACAACAAGATATCCCTCTAAACGAACATGTTGCTTTGCAAGATATCAGCATCCTGCAACCTACTACTCCAGTTACCCCTATTATCCCTGTTGTTAGAGCAGTCAGGGCATGTAGAAAAGTTCTACCTAAGCGGGGGGGGTTCTCGGATATCCCGTAAAAAGGCAGTAGTTCCCTTAAGCGACCCTATTAAAATAGGTGCAGATAGGGACAGTGAGGATAGTGTGCTATTAGACACTACCCAGTTCAACTTTTTAGCAAGCTTATTAGAAACTAAAATAGATGGGATTATTAAACCCTTGGTAGATAAACTTAATATAATGGCCCTAGAGGTTAAGAGACTGGGAGACCTTGTAACCAAGTTGTCGTGCCCTGGCACAGCATTGTCGTTCGCCCAGGTAGCTGCCTCTAATCCCACGACTTGGCAAGGCAGCAGCGGGAGCTTGGTGACCTCACAAGCCATCGGTCCCAACTTGGTAGCTCGGTCAGAGAGGGTTTTACCACTCGGAGAGGGCCCGCCTATTGACCCAAAGCAAGCAGTAGGCCCCGTTACCCATGGGACTGCAATTGGGGCAGCCAAGGGTAAGGAGAGAGAGGAGGGTTGGACTGAGGTAAGACGCAAGCGTTTTATTAACTTACCACCAGAATGCGCACCCTATGTGGTTGTATTAACCAATGTACCTGAGGTAGTAAATGATACCGCTCAAGAATCACATGAATCCCTAAAAAATAAGACGGTGTCTTGGTTAAACAGGCAGTGTGGTTTTCCTACTGAATATTCTGACCAAATTCTAACTACCAGGAGGGTCAATTGGATTGGAAGTTCAAGGAAGAGCAGTAAAGGTGACTGTGTTATAGTTAATTTTAAGCATCCTCAACATGCAGCCACTGTTCTCCTAAGGGCGGCCTCTCTGCCTGTGTCTGACCATAATGTGGGTGTACGCTCTCTCACATTCTTTTATTGTCACCTTAATACCTCCTCCCAGGCCAGTACTAGTATTAGGAATGGCTTATTTCCACTGGCACATGGGCCTGCACTTGTGACACCAATGTACAATCGCTTTCATGCACTCAGCTCACTAGATTGTAATGATTGACTCCCTGTGCCTTATTTGTCGTTTGTCCAGGGAGAATATGATAACGGGGAAGAACTAGGAAAAAGCGATAACTCTGTTCCTATTTACCCAGAGTCAGTAATCTGCCTAGGGCACGAGGCTGAAGATTGCATAAGCGTAATCCAAGACAACAGGGGTGTCAGTAACACTGTTGAAGTTTGTGGCTTGGCTGATTGTGGGAGAAGGGAGATCAACCACGGTGGTCACAGCTTGAAGGGAATTACACTTGCTAGCTGGAATGTGGCAGGGATTAGGTCAAGGGAGAGGGATCCAGCATGGATTGATTTTATTAACAATTATGATATCCTGTGCCTCCAGGAAACATGGAGCAGGGAAGAGATTACTTATGAGGGCTTTGAGTCCTACAACCTACCTGCTATTTGGTTCAGGCCCAGGGCGAGCTAAAGGGGGCCTTGTGGTTTTAATATCTATTTCACGCCCTATCGTGGTGAAAAAACACCTGCAAATGGGTGTTCATGGGCAGATCCTTTGGCTTGTCGAGACTGGGGCTCGAAACATTATATTGATCAATTGTTATAATAATATTTTTGACAATACTAGGTCCAAAGTGGTACTCGATTTAGCTGATGCCCTTGAAAATGTATGCTCAGATTCTAAGGTTGTTTTCGACTTCATTTGGGTTGGTGACTTCAATATTAAGTTATGTGATCATTCAACATTGGGGATTTGCGGGGTTACAACTAACGATGGCTGGGATGCTCCGCATTTTAGCCATGGCAGCTACGGAGATGAACTGCACAAACTAATGAGCTGTTATGATTTGGAAATTCTGGAACCCTGTAAAGATGAACATGGTCTAACTGTCCCTACATTTAAGAGCGGTCTAGGTGGCTCGGTCATTGATCATGTGATTATATCCTCCAATGTATTTTCTTGTTGCGCCACCCCAAAAATAGTTGTCTGTAATACCAGTGATCATAATTGTATTACAATAGAAACTTCTTTCTGGGCAGATAAGTCAGTTATAGTGGGATCTACTGTTTCTAATTTGGAACCCCATAGGACTAATGGTGTCAGACTGAGATGGTCAGGGGACAAAGCGGGGGATTTATCTAGCTGTATTATTAAGGGGAGCTTTGCAGAAATTGACTCAATTTTAGCAAATGTTAATGATCATGTGAAGGTACTGTTGTGTTTTAAAAGTATTAACCTAGCTATTAGTAAGAAATTTACCGGGAAAGCCAAAACTCTATCGAGGAAGAATCCAGGATGGTTTAGTCATCACTGTACAGTCTCTTTAACTTCCCTGAAGTCGGCAATATCGGTTAAACCTAGGGACCCTGTTTTAATTGCTAAATCAAGACTGGAATATAAATGCGCCCTTACTGAGAGGAAGAGGGAACTCCAATTGCTGGCATGGGATTCACTTAATTTAGCTGCTGAAACATCGAATACCACCCTGTTCTGGGCAACAATTAATTCCCCATTTCTTAAAGCGGACGATATCCCAGAACTAACCTCCACCGTGTCTAGTGAGGGGTGGATAACTCACTTTTCTAACATCTTTGATACAAATAGAACAGTGGTGGTGGAGCCCAAGGGGTGGGATGTGGTGCCCCTTGACATTACTCCCAAGGAAGTAGAACATTGTATTACACTTCGTAAAGGAGGCAAGGCTCAGGGACCTGATGGGGTACCCATCGATGTTTATAAATGTAAATGTACATGTATTTATATAGCGCAAATCGCCCACATCGCAGGCATCTATGCGCTTGCTTAGGGAACCCGTCCTGGTATTCCCCTGTGAGATACCCTGGCAGGGTATCCACAAGGTGAAAGCCAGGCATCCCGCCGCGAGGGGCCGTTGTGGAGATTAAGCAAGCTATTGCCCAGAGTCGCAGAGTGTGAACCCGAGGGTCGAGTAGGCACCGGAGCGAGAATTATCGAGTCCGTGGAATTATTGAGCCCAACCACCGTCGGGGCGGGGAATTGAACCCTGGTCCGGGGCCGATCTCAGCTTCCGGGTCTGCCGCCTCTAACCCCTGAGCCACACTTCTCCACTATTATAAGACTGAACCCAAATTGTGGGGGCCCCTGTTAGCATCTGTTTTTAATGCTGCTGTCTGTAGTGATGTACCTGATACCTGGGGACAATCAATTATCGTACCCATTTATAAAAAAGGCAGCAGGTCAGAGGCCAAAAACTATCGCCCTATATCCCTCCTTGACTCGTCGGTTAAAATTATGAGTCGGGTCATGCTAGTAAGATTGGAGGAATGGGATGAGCAGGAGGGTATTCTGGCTAATAGCCAATATGGCTTCAGAAGGGGTAGGGGTACTCTCGATCAGTGCATCAATTTGGATCTGCTGATCGGGAAGTACACCGAGGCTAAACAGGGCTCCCTACACCTCTGCTTTGCAGATCTGAGCAGTGCTTTCGATCTAGTGGACCATCCCACCCTGTGGACCACCCTGCTCAATCTAGGTGCCCCAGAGGGTATAGTATTCTTTTTGGCTAGATTATATAACAACCTACAGACCTGCGTCCGTTTTGGTAAAGGGGGAGAATGTACCCCGAATTTTGAAGTCAAGCGGGGAATTAGACAGGGCTGCGTCTTGGCCCCACTTCTTTTCATTTTATTTATCAACGGGATTGTTAATGTTCTAAAGAAGGTTGTGGCTGATGCCCCTCAGATCCATGGCGACCCTATCCCAGTGTTATTATATGCTGATGACGCTGTTTTACTATCAAGAACGCCGATAGGATTACAGCGCCTAATGGATAGTTTTTCAGCCTTTATTAAAGAAAGGAAACTGGTGATTAACAAAGGGAAAACTGTAACAATGACCTGCGGAAAAAAAAGGAAGTGTCCAAATGCCTTTTTTATTGATAAGGAAAAAGTCCAACATGTGGACAAATTTTGCTATCTGGGAATTACCTTTGCAAATGACAGGAAATGGTCCAGTGAATTCACCAATATCCGGAATAAAATGGCCAAGAATGCCTATGGTGTTTTTAGATTTGCCTCGAAAGTGTGGGAGAGGCGCACCTTAGACATGCTTAAAATTTATCAGGCAAGGTATGTGTCTATTGCATTATATGGTGCAGGCATATGGGACTATAGCCGGCATGATAGCTTGCAAATTGAAGAAAATTATTTTTTTTAAAAGCTTCAATGCCTACCTGTCTCAACCTCTAATGAATTGATCCATCAAGAGCTTAATATCCACTTTTTAGGTGATTTGTTATCTTTTAGGCCTTTGATGGTCTGGCGCTCCATCTGGCTTAAGGAAGAGAAGGCCTTTAACAGATTGGTTATCGAGGATTGCCTTTTAATGGACAAATTTTTGGCGATCCCATGGATCAAATATGTTGTTGTCTGTTTTTCGGAAATCTATGGTGTTAATATTGTTAACGACCCATCTGCAGTATCCAATATTACTAAGTCTGATATGAAAAATACCTTTCTTGGATTTGCAGATAGAAAGCGTAAATTAGTCTCTGGATCATTATCTACTGTACTGTTTTATAATTCATTTGTTACAGGAGAAGTGTTCCCATTATATCTCCAGATGGTATCTAGACAGTCACACAAGGTTGCGGTTCGGGATGGCACCTTATTTAGTGGCCCATCCCCAGATCAAGAAACATCCGACAGGACCATGTATGTGTGACTCTATATCTACCCAAAGCACTCAGCACTTTCTTTTGTTCTGTGAACTGTACAGGGAACAGCGTACTATGTTTTTGAAACCTATGCTTAACAAATATGGTGTACGTACAGTTAAGGAAGCCATGGGCCTAATTTTAAATTTAGAATCAGCAGATATTTGTTTTTATACTGCAACGTTTTTAAACAAATGCATTTATTCCAGGAAAAATATGACTTTTTAATGTACCATATTTATGGATTTTTTTAAAACTTCTGCATTTTTATCTTTTTTTAATCATGACGTATTTACTGTTTTTTCTGTGCTTTCATGGTCATTCATTTGTACCGAATAAAAGCTTCATGAACTGAACTGAACTATTTATGTAAGTCAATAGACAACCATCTCAGTACAAGTCAAAATAGGTTTATATTAGGTTGAGACAATCGTGCACTTCACGGTTTTTCAGTATGGCTGCAGCTTGCTGCCTTAGACAATTCAAAATTTGCATCTCACTCCAGCAGGTACATTAATCACCAGACAATCGTGAACCACACCTGAATATAAGTGAAGCCGCTTTCATTGTTGATTGAAAACTACTGGACATACAAGGAACTTTGCAGTGCCAGCCCCCAGTAACCCCCCCTTCCAGCCTCCCAGGGAAACACCCGATGCCCGGTCCGGCCAGTCCTGCCTTGCTATCACCCTTCAATGGTGAGCCTCATCTTCACTTAGACCGTCTCTCATGTGTATTAATTTCTCTTATAGTGTTACTCATACCTTGTATGCAGCGCAGGGTGTCGGAGTGTGTTACATCACTCACGCATTATATAGAGACAATGACTCATATTAACGTGAAAGTCAATGTAAAGGAAATGCTACTTAAGATAAAGGGTGCTACAAGGTGTAATCATTCTTTTATCTATTATTCAGTCTTTCACCATTCATTCTGTCCGTCTATCTGTCTGCCCATCTATATCCAAACATATTCAACCATTTGCAAATCTATCCACCATATATCCTTCCATCCATCATTTCACTCATCTATCCCTCCATCCACCCTTTCAGTCATCCATCCATTATTCATCTATCCACCCTTTCATCCCATCCATCCGTACAGTCATCCATCCACTCTTTCACCCATTCATCTATTCCCTCCTCCATCCAGCCATTTACCCTTTTCACCCATCCAGCCATTCATTCATTCACTTACTCATCCATCCACCCAGTCACTTATCCTTCCACCCATTCACCCTTTCAGTCATTCATCCTTCCTTTCTCTCTCCATCCCCCTTTCACTTATCCATCCATCCATCCATCCATCCATACATCCATCCATCATCCACCCATCCATCTCCTCATCCATTCATTTATTCCATCCATTGATCTTATTACTCATCCATCCTTTTTCTCATCCATCCACCCTTTCACTTCTTCACTCATCTATTCATCCTTTTGTTCATCCACCCCCTTTCACTCATCCATCCATTCACCCTTTCACTTATCAATTCAATCCATCCATCCTTTCACTCATCTATCCACCCATTCACTTGCCCATCATCTAAGCTTTCACTCATCCATCCATCCTTTCATACACCCATCCACCCTTTTACCCATCCATCTACCCTTCCACCCATACATCCATCTATTTACCTTTCTCCCTCATCCATACCTCCACTCAGCCATCCATCCTTTCTTTTATCTATCCATTCACCCTTTCATTCATCCATTCATCCTTTCCTTTCGGTCATCCATTCAACCATTCACACAATCCTTCAATTATTTACTCACCCACCTTTTCACATTATGAGCTGAGCCTTTGTCTGGAGAGTCGCAGACAGAAGAGGCTCATCAAGAACTTCACCTTGCTGCAGTTCCTAAAGCAAGGGATGGGGGAAAGTTCACTATGCCCCTGCACATAGGCAGTCTGAAAACGTAGAAGCCATGAGTCATGCATGATGCACAGTGCCAGGATGTGAGGTGACTGTGACATGGTACTGTTTCCAGGGCTGTAAGTGGAGTAAAAAAACTGGGGGGTCTCTACATAGGGGGTGTTTGATGTAATTAAGGGCGTAGTTTAACCCCTTCGACGCGGGTGACAAAGCCAGCTCGTCATGGGCGTTACCTGCGCTACGCGAATGACGAGCTGGCTTTTGTCACAAAAGCCGCGATTTTCAAAATTCAGCGCACAGCGGGAAACCCCGCTAGCGCGCATGCGGTTAAAACACCTAGGCTAAAAATCAGCGCTAGCGTAGTGTTCCTCCCGACTGGTATTATGTTGTGTATGTCTTTGAATCCAGATATATTTATATATATATATAATACAGCAAGTATCATTACACCAACAAAAACCAGGACTATTGGCTTTGTCAATGGTTTCTTAGTTGCTTAAAATAAAAAAAAGCAGCAACCATGGCTTTGTTGGATATAATATTGAAAATACTTCATTTAAAAAATGATGAGACAGTGAAAGAACGATAACCCGTTCTTTTAAACTTATTTTACAGTCTTCTTTATATCAAATGTTTTCCAACGTTGATAAAGTTGCAGCATTAGCGTTTTACATTTTATCTATCAGATTGCCCTGTTGTACACTGAGGCATGAGGAGGCCGCCACGTGATTTACCAGCCCAGACTGCCCCATTGACACTCTGTATGTGGCAATCAGCCCCATACAGAATGACAATGGGCGGGTGGGGCTGCTCTTGTGCTCCAGGAGGAGTGTGAGACTTCCCCATCAGGAAGGTGAGGCCTCTCACAGGGGAGCAGTGCTGATCCCTGTGATGGCCAAAATTACGGACAAAAGGCGTCCGTAAAAGGTTTCCTCACGGACAACGGACGTGAGGTCCAATTTACGGACGGTTGGTCACCCTACTTGTATGTAGATAAATCAGTGGTTCCGCCTTTGGTCTCCTTGAAAATCGATTTCTGTGTTCTCCTGTACTTAAACATTGAATTTGTTCTCTAAAAAAATTAAAAGTTGATTTTGCTAAGCATCACCAAATTTCAGCTGATCTTGTTAAACTTCAATGGCTTCCTATTAGGAAGCTAATCATTTTACAAAGCCATTTGGATTGCGCATAAGGCCTTACATGTGTTAGGGTCCCAGGCTATCAGTTCTAAGTTCCATTGGTACTTGCCGACCAAGCACCTTCGGTCTGCCACCCATAAACTGGAGGTGAATCTGAAATTTCGAATGGGGAGCTGAAGTGGCAGCTTCTTCTCAGTAGCCACAGCTAAGCTGTGGAATTCTCTTCATCATCATTTGACAGGCCTTGAAAATCACATGACCTTTAGAAAGGCTCATAAAACCCGGCTTTTCATTTCATAGCAATCTAGGGATTCTCAAGTCCCCCTTGGTGAGGATCTGGTCCCAGGATTAGGTAGATCAAATGGCTATAGCACCCTGATGCCTTCTGGTATGTCTGCCTTTACACATTTGTTTTCTCCTTCTTTCCTCTAGCCTGGTTCAGTAATATGTACATTTCTGAGAGCATATGGCCGTCATTGTGTTCCTAAGTAACCATTTTCGAAAGCTGTCTTTGGTCTCTGTGCATTATCTTGTTATGATCCATAAATCACTCAGTGAGTAATTTGTGTACATCGCACCATTTCTGTTGGAAATGGCCCTTTTTGCAGGGTTATCCCCAAACTTTTTTCTTCTTCCTCCCTTAATTTTCCTGACCTGTGGTTGTTGGCTATAGGACTCTGGGCACTTTACCACTGCTGATCAGTCCTAAAGTGCATATGCTCTCCCTGTAAATTGTTATTGTGTTTGGTTATCCATGATTCGCATATTTGATTTACCAGTATCTCCCTAGTAAAGTGCAATGAGTGTGCCAGGGCTGGTAATTCAAATGCTACTAGTGGGCCTGCAGCGCTGATTGTATCACATTTCCTCTGTTCGGAGTGGTGGATGCTGATGATGAGAACCTAGGCAGCAGGCGAGTACCATCCTGCTAGCCTCCATGGTGTTACTCCTGTGAGGCTCCACCATTCCTCTCACACTTTTTCTCTCCACTTTTCCTCTCCGCTCACTTAAGGTCATCCTTTGAGGGAAGGGAGGGTTGAATAGAGGAGGAATTACTTTGGAAAACAGCGCAACCGTTTTTAATGAATCTTTTCTGTAAAATGGTGACCCAGATCCAGTAAAGCGAGACAGCAAACTGATAGCCGCTGCTCCATCTACATAATGTTAGTAGCTGGCCAGGATTAGGAGGACTATATTCACCGCAGGAACAGGTCCCGAGTTGTATATGATATAGTGAGAGGGGGACGACCTGTACTTTATCCCCTTAGCTCCTTGTTGTTAGCAGTGTTCACACTTGCCAGGCCTGACCCTTCCCTTTTCTTACACATTGGACACCCCTATGGTTGGCCCAAGGTACCCCCTCACCCCCCCCCCCCCCCCCCCCCGGGCATGGTGCAGTGTATGTGAAAGGTAGGACATGTTCTAGTGTGGGTAACATGTCCTGATAGTGCAATACTGCCAATTTCGTTTTTCACTATTGAAAGGCCACCTTGCCCCTAGAATAGAATGAGGAATGCTGTGGCCCATGTGTATCTGCATATCTCCCCATAGGAGCAAGACGGAAAGCTGAAGTCTGGTATCCCTGAACTCCGAATTTGATAACGCATCTTTTAGGAATGATGGTTTTTAAATTCCGTGTTTTAAAATAACTCTTTTAGAAAGTGGCTATTTTCCTGTTCAACTTTTCTGTGTGCCTCTGACTTTTTGTGTGTTGACAGTCTGGTTTGTGAGTGACAGGGGCTGAGGGTGGCTCCAGGAGACTGGGTGAGTCAGCACTAGGCTGAATAGACTATCTGAATGTAGAGTGGTAGGGAAGAGTAGCGCCTGGGTCTGAATAGGGCTGTACCTGCCTCCCACAATGCTGGCTCCACCTCCTCCTGACCATCTGCCCCACCTGTGCCCTGCCCGAAATCGAGAATCCCAGCAGGGACCACTTTTCAAAGTCCTGTTTCATCTGCGTAATGAGAGGAGTCAGGTTGTCGGTGACCATCTCGGTTAGCCCCTGTTGTCTAGGATCCCCAGGTACTTGAGCCGAGAGGCTTTCAAGCGGAAGGAGTATCTGCGGATTGACGCCTTTGTGGTGCATCCCGACAATGGAAGGGCCTTGCACTTGTCCCAGTTTATCTTGTAACCGGACAGGACCATAACGTCTTCTCTGATGTCCAGTAATGCTGGTAGGGAGCTGTGAGGATCCCGCAGGGTGAGCAGGATGTCGTCACCATATAGATATACTTTGGAAAGGCCTCCTGCGATGGGAAAGGTGGCTATAAGCTGCGAATAGTGAAGGCCAAGGGTTTCATTGCCAGATGGAATAGTAAAGGGGAAAGTGAACAGACTTGGCGGGTACCCATCCAGATCTGAAAGGGGTTGGAAAGGAACCCTCCATAGTTGACCTGGGCCGTTGGACAATCATACAGCAGCAACACCTTGAAGATGAATTGGTACCCCAATTGAACTGTTTCCTGTTGGCTAACAGATAGCCACACTAATTGCAGTCACATGCCTTCTCAGTATCTAGGGAGAGAGCCACAGCCTCCACCAGGAGGTTCCTGGTGGTCCAGAGGATGTGAGCTAAGGTGCAAAGATGATTCCAGGAGGAGCAGGCCGGTGCAAAACTGACTTTGTGAGTTATGGATGAGTGATGGGAGGAACTTTCTTAAGCATGATGCCATTATGCTAGTGAGGACCCTAATATTGCCATTTTGGGGACATATTGTCCGGTAGCTGCCACACGGAATTGGGGAGGACCGCGATCACCGCCCTATTAGAAAGGGGTCCCAAAGAGGCCATCCGCTCTGACTCTTGGGAGGCTGCATGAAGGGGGTCGATCACCTTACCCCGATCACTAGTAGAATTCAGCCAGGAAGTCGCCTTCTTCCAGGGCTTTCTGATAAGTTGGTTTAGAGATGGCCACTGCAATCGCCTCCTTACTAATGTCCCCCGCTAGGAGCTCTTGGCACTTGACTGTTAAGCGTGGGAGATCAACCTTCTCAAAGAGTGTTGCAATCCAATCCTCATTTGCCGCTGCCGTAGAATGATGCAAACTCATTGACAATGGCTGGGTGAGTATGGGTCCACGTGTCAACCGGATATCTACAATGGCCATTGCAGCCTCCCGTTGCCGCATCTGGGTCACCAGCAGGTGCCTGCCTTCTCCCCCGGTTTGTAATGCCTCCCCTTTATGCACTGAAGGGAATACACAGCCTTAGAGATATGGAGGTTATTGAGGGCTGTGGGGCCCTGCTCCAGGCATCGCCAATTTGGCAGAGTAGGGCGGGAGGAGTAGAGGCGGTTGTGGGTGGTGATCTGTGCCTCCGGCCCAGCACTGCAGAGAGAAGCCGATTTATTGGCCACTGTTGCGTCCTGCATTAGTTGGCCATGGATGGTTGCCTTCGCGGCTGCCCAGAGTACCCTGTGAAACTCCACGGACTTCTTTTTGACCGGCATGTATGCAGAGACATGGGCCCACCGTTCGGACTTGACCTTAGGGGTAATGGTTTCTTTGTACATTCAGGCACCATGGGTTGTGGCCATGGGAGGCCAGCCCCACATCTAAAGACAGTAGGACCGGGGAGTGGTCTGACAAGGCATCCTTCAGTATGAGGGATAACCCAATGAGTGCCACTGCCAAGTGGGAGATGAGGAAGTAGTCTAGCCTGGATTGTGTTCCATGGACCGAGGACAGGAAGGTGTACTCCTTATCCATTCAGTGGCAGATGACAGTGATCAATGAGGCTGCGGTCAGAGGTGATATCCCCCAGTATGGCTCTGTCTTCATTGTTTCCCTTGCCCAGGGGACCTGTCCTGTGTAGAGATGCTTTGGGGCAAGGTTGCAGTCCCCTCCGATGATGTACTTAGATGCACTGA
The DNA here is from genome assembly GCF_964263255.1 of Lissotriton vulgaris. Classification (NCBI taxonomy): domain Eukaryota; kingdom Metazoa; phylum Chordata; class Amphibia; order Caudata; family Salamandridae; genus Lissotriton; species Lissotriton vulgaris. Next base: position 496,700,047 of record NC_141685.1, read on the forward strand.
TCTCCATAAGGAGGCAATTCACTTGGAGGAAGAAAGGGTGTTTGGTCCCTGTCAGTGCAAACAACAAACACACACACAGGAACCTATCCCCCACCCTCAGATTGGCAAACGCATACTTGCCAATGGAGTTGGACCATGTCTTCATGACCGTAACAGACAATGACTGGTGGAGGAGTATTGCTAATCTGCATGTACGCTGTGGACTGTTTTCGGTGGTGGATGGTGTTGAAGTGCTGCTGAGAATCACTCTACCCACTCAGTCGCAGTTTGACGGCTTCTAGGTGGACCAAGTGTGTCTCCTATAGGATAGTCACATCTGCTCTTTTGGCCTGCTGGTACAAGAGCACCTTTTTCTGTTTGATGTAGTGCAGGAGCCTTGGATGTTCCAGGAGAGAACGTGCAGAGGTTGAAGGGTGCATGGTGCGGTGCAGTCATGTGGAGTCTGAGGTCCTGCGGGGTTGGCAGCAAGTATCTGGGGTGCAAGAGTGGGTGGCGAATGCCAGTCGGAGGGCAGAATACCCTGCCTTGGCAAGTGGGCAGCAAAGGCAGCAGAGGGTCGTGTATTGTCAAAGTATCTAGGAGAAGGTGAGAAGGGGTGGGGTGGGGCTAGGCAGGGGTCAGGAGGTGGTGGGAACGGAGGGTACAAGTGGAAGGGAGGGGTGAGGGAGAGGAGTGTGATGGGGAAGGAGAAGAGGGAGTGATGTTTGCTCATTGTCTTGCTGGGAAACATCCCCGGTCTGTATACTGTTTTAGGCTGATGCTCCATGGTAGATTAGGGGCACCTGAGGCGATGTGGCATCAATGGAGAAAGGGGCGAATGAAAGGCTTGTGCCCAGCAGTCCGTGGTCTTGGTGGCCTCTTGCCCCCACGTGCCAAGAATCCCTCAGGGGCTGTGCCAAGTGTCATGTAAGGGGCCCTGTGGCATGCAAGTTGTAGGAAGCCCAGTGCTCCTGGCTGCCTTAAGTGGGGTCTACAAATGAGTACAGGGCTGCATGGTCCTCACACAGTCTGCAATGGATGGGCCACTGTATCTGTAGAGGTACACCCTGGTAGTACTGCCGCGGCGCAGCAGAAGCGGCATGGTCATGGGTCCTCTCTGTACCACCAGGTCTCAGTCACAGTGTGGAAGGATCACCAGCCCCTGCTGAAAAAAGTAGAAGAAGAGAGAGGGGCACAATAGCAGCGATCAGTAAGTGCCCCTCACCAACCCTTTGTCCCTGGGCCACACACCGATATCTGAGCCACAGGGGTTCCACAGGTCATCACAGAGCATGCTGGTGAAGAGGTCCAACTGATGAGGAGCAGCCCGCCTTACAGGTATGTGGGCCATGGGCAGTGTCTCGGGCAGAGTTAGGGAGGAGCCTCTGTGGTCGTAGGCAAGAAGAAGAAGATGGCGACCTCAGGTGTGGGACTCCGCCTGGAGGTAGGCTGCAAGTCAGCGGGGCCACCTGCCTAGGGCCTGCCCAGTGGTTCCAGCATCATTGGGCCAGTGGATCCTGGGCAGAGGATCAGGGGATGGAACTGTGCCCACAGCCGTGGCTGTTTTAGTGGGGGTACAGTGTCTTAGACTCCATCACCCTGTGAGGGGGAGCACCTGTCACTGTCTTGATCCAATGAGGCTACCTAGCGAAGATCATCCTGGCCTCTCAAAGTGCTGTGGGCTGCTGCTCCTCCTCGGGGCATAGGCCCAGCTCACCTTAGACAGTGTGGGACTGGGAGAAGAGTTCTGCTGGCTCCATCATGCTTTCCTCTGCCGTCGTGATGCCAATGGTGGGTGTCATGTTTGGCAGTCAAGGTCCGGGGGCAAGTTGGATGAGCACCCGCATTGCAAATGATGCCGATACCTCCCTGTCCCTGCATGGAGCTCCTACTGCAAGAGGCCATCTTCATTCATGGCCAGACCACGCACTCTTTTGGCATTCTTATAAGAAGAAAAAGCTTTTTGCTAATATTGTTATTGACCATTGTGTTGGCTCACTCTGATCCTGGGGACCTATAGCTTCGAGTATTTTTCGGTCTCTTATAATTTGGTGGTTCGTGCCGTTTACCATAATGGGGAAGAGAAAGGTGAAGGTGTTAAACATGGTCGATAAGTGGCCCAGAAGGAGTAATACAATCCTTCAATAATGGTATGGGTGTACTCACTAAAGGGATCACCAGCATTGAGGTACAACTTATGCAGAAACCCCAAAAAATAGATTCAATACTGGTAGCAGGGGATATTTCCCCAAAGGGACTGGTAACCACTTTGAGCAGTAACTCAGAGGAATCTCTGCAAATCCAGTTTCAATCAGGGCTACATGATGTGCATGTCATAACTACCCAGTCCCATATCAAGAGCAGGCTGCAATTTTAAAACAAACCAGAGGCTGTGGGGGGGGAGGTAGGGCCAGGCCAATAATAAAAAGAAGACTGCATCCATAAATCACAAATAGGCAATAACATAACTAGAGGACCCAACAGGGGGCAATCGACAGTCAAATTGGAAAGCAATATGGTAAAGGAATTTCTGTTAAAAATGGAAACTAACATCTTAGAATTGCTAAATTGGAAAAAACGGTGTGATCTACAGGGAAAATACGGGAGCAGTAGAAAAACATCCCATTCCTGTAATGCCCCTTTCAGGTCAAAATACATCTTCAACAGTAGTTGGTAATAAGGGTACCTTTTCACTCCTAACATTAGATTTTGTTGCGGGTACCAGGATATCTGTCAGTAGCATTCACAATCCTGCCCATTCCTTAATTCTAGCACAAGTGGCACGCACACTTATGAACTAAGGGGGCCATAAACGGGGGTTAGAGGATAGGTCTTCGGCAGGTGCACATGGCCCAAATCTAGAAGTAGACAGACCAAGGGGAGACCCGCAAGTTTCATCCAAGTCTTCATTGAACCTCACTGCTATTGACATCACTATCCAACTTTCCCCGGCATGCACCCAGTATGTTTTTGTTCTGGCCAATGTTCCATCCCTAAAAAATTCTGCATTACAAACGTATCAGCAACTTAAAAGTGAGCTGGTTCACCTGTTGGCTGGTAGGATCCCAAATATTTCCAGCCAGCAGTAATTTGAGGAGATCATTTTAAACAATGATATACTCAGTCACCCCCTTCAGAACTATAGTGTTACCACTGGGTTTCTTTAACAAGTCCATGGGAGGGATTGGCTGAGGGGGCTTTACCTGAATCAAAGGCAGGGTATTGTTTGCAATACTATTCAAATGCAGAGACTGAGGTTCTGTAAATTACGAATTCGTTCGTGCTCAGCCTCCATTTTGTAGTCGCCGCCATTTTATGTTGCCCTCACTCAGGCAGCGCGGCGAACGCGATGTTTTTGTCGTTTCTGCATTTACGTGTCTGGTGGCTTCTTTGCCTATGTTTACTAATGAGTGTCAGGGTCTGGCCGAGTACCCTAATTCCTGTCTGAGCTAATTAATCCCCGTCCGGACTATTCGTTGGTTCACACCATTGTTTCCTCTAAGTTACCTTTTCTGCTGTCCTTCGCTACATGTCTCATGCATTCTCCTGTTTCACGACGTCCTTCTACAACATGCAGCTGTGTTTTCTCTACTTGTAAATCGAATTGTGTGGATTCACTTGTAATTTGCCTAAGGGGTCGAGTGACAAACATCACCGGGAACGTGAGTTGCTTTTGACTTAAATCATTGTCTATAACGTTTGCCTATAGCTCATGATCTTGTGTGATTGTATTTTGCATTGTATTATACTGTATATAAACCTGTGTGCCACAGAGTTAAGTGGCAGTCTCTCTTGAACCTCGTTATACCAACGACTTCGAAGACCACTGTACTAGCTGCAGCTAATAAATACCAGCTTCTACGCCAGACGAAGAGTCTGTGTCTCTGTTTCTGACAAGGCAGGTGAATCCCTGGGATTTCAGGCATACCCTGCACCGCGGGGCCTTAAGGCTGTGGTTCTCCAAGACCCATTATAGCTATGAGTAATTGCTATGAATTATTGAGCGGGCTTAACAAGCAAGACTTAATGGGCAGTAAAGTTGGCTATATTGCTCCCGCTAGAGTTAGTACCTCGTCAAGGGAACTAAAAATACTACGTTGGAATTTTGCGGGCGTGCAAGGGAAATTTGGAAATGCAGAATGGATTAATATCCTTCATTGCCAAGACATCATTTGTCTCTCGGAGACATCGGACATGAAGGGGAACTTATATTTAGATGTTTATGGCTCTTCCAATATTAAGGGTACTCCATCCTTGATTGGGAGAGCTAAAGCGGATATAGTTACTTTAACTAAACTAGACTTGGAGTGCAAATCTGAAGTGGGTCCAACCATGTACCCCTTTTACTTGGTGTCCTTTTGTTTTATGGAAATAACTTTAGCATCAATGTTTATAATGTTATTCATAGGAAAGAAACTGATGATGTTATGGAGGACCTCAGCAAGTGTTTTTTATCTCTTTTATTGTGGCTCAATGGTGAAGAAGTGTGGCTCAAGGGTTAGAGCGGCAGACCCTGCTGCAGAGGTTTGGCCCAGGACCAGGGTTCAATTCCCGCCTCAGTGGGTCTTGGGCTCAATTTCCTCGGACCTGATAATTCTCGCCTCGGTGCCTATTCTAATCATGGGCCCCACTCTGCAACTCCGGGCAATAGCTTGCTTAATCGCCCCAACAGCCCTAGGATGCCTGGATGTACCTTGGGGAGGGCCCAGGATTGGGCGCCTCACAGGGAAAAAGCCAGGAAGGGTTCCACAGGGGTATTCGTACAAGCGCCGGAGAGACTCCATGTGGGGTGATTCAGGCGCTATACAAGTAATACAACATTTACACTTACATTTACATTTTAAACCCTTCAACATATACAGCATTAATGGTAACCAAGGATTTAAATCTTCATTTCTGCAGGGACTTGTATTTGTATGATTCTCCGGAACATGAGGGAGTCAAGCATGAACAAGTCCATAGTAAACATAATGGCCAGTAAGAATTTATGAACAATTTGGTTTTAGACCATAATTTGGTCAACTTACTTAGTAAAAGTACACTGGGCAGGGACCACCACTGATTGTATTCTTGTTTCAGCCGGTTTATTTTTACCTTGTTCAGTTTTGCTGTGAAATGCAATATCCACTGTGACTACAACCCCCATTTTGTCACCTTTCAATGGAAACAGAAGCAGTCAGTCACATGCTCCTTCTTCAAAGCAACTACCAAAGAACAGGGACATGGATCAAAATGGAATAAGGTTATTCTGGAGACCTTTGATGCTGAGATAATATCTGCCTGGGAATCTGATTTTCAGATTTGTTTGGATGAAGTGGACTCAAAAGACAGAATTCTAAAGGCGTTTGACATGATATGTGGATACATCAAAACCGCCCTTCTGTACCGGGGTGGAGGGTCCTTCTCCCTCAGCAGCTGGTTCAATAAGAACTGCATGAGGCCTCTGTAGGAGCTCCTAGTAGGGCTAAAAACACACTCTGAGACAGAACAAGGGATCAAGAGGCACTTGGGGATAGAAAGAATCAGTTAAAGAATGAATTGTGAGAGAACCTGTTTATATCTAGTGACCAGAGGGATAGCACTGTGTTCTGGAGGGTCGTAAATCACCCTTTTCTTATTGTAAAACAACTAATAGATCAGGTTGCTACAATGCCAGCCCAGGCCTGCGCGGATCTTTCTCAGTCCTATATGATTCTGAATGTATAGTGCCCCTTACTTTGACTACTCAAGAAGGAGACAGGTTGATAATATATTGGGATGATCTGAGAAATGCTATCTTAGCAATACACTCAGGCACGGCTCAAGGAGCCATTGAGGTGCCTGGGAACTTGCTGCAGTGCCTAGTGGATCTGTGGTAGCTGCACCATGTGAATGAAGCTATTCATGGCCCCTAACTAGAGGCCTTGTGCCATTCTGACATAGTGTCAGTGTTAAAAAGGGGGGATGAAGCTGACCCAGCCTGTTGCTTACCTATCCCGTTGTTGTTGAGGTCAAAGTCATAGGACGGGTTATCCAGGAGAGATTGACCCATTGAGCTGCTTAACATAACATCCTGTCTGACTTAAAGTGCAGGCTTAGACCTGGTTCTGGTGCGAAGGAGCAGAATTTATATCTATACTCATTAATAACTAAATATGCAAAGGCACATAGGGGCTCAGTGCATTTTGTTTTTATGGACCTGAGCTTAGCCCTTGATAAAGTTAATAGGGAAAGCTCTTGGTAGAGCTGAGGTACATGGGGGTTGAATCTGATCTCATACTTTTTTTGAGAGACATTCATAATGATCAGTAAGATTTGGAACTGGTGGGGAATTCACTCAGCACTTTGATCTAAAAAGAGGAGTTTGACAGGGCTGTGTTCTTGCTCCTTTTCTTTTTCTTGTGTATATTAACTGCAGCAGGAGATGTTATCTCAATATGATGTTGCTGTACCAAGAGCAGGTGGAAGAGTTATCCTTGCCCTCCTCTATACTGATGAAACTGTTTTGATTGCATGTGCATCTAGAAGTCTCCAGAGCCTTTTATATATTTTTATGGTTTTTATGGACAGCATGAATCTGTCCGCACATTTTAAAAATTCCGATTTTTTGTTGGTTGGCCTCAGGAATTCCAAAACATTCAGTTTATCAACCTTGGAACAAAACTTAAGTAGAGTGGAGAACTTTCCATATTTGGGGATCTTATTAGACTTTGGTCTATGTTGGCAATCGCTGATTTAGGAAAAGGCAAGGTGTGTAAAGAGGACTATCTCTAGTTTAAATGATTCTGCCTGTGTATGTGAGAGCTGGGGTTATAATTCTGTTGCCCAATCCAGGTGGCAGAAAATACATTTATGAGGGGCCTTTTAGGTGTGGGGCAGGGTACCCCCTCGGAGATTACGCCCAAAGAACTGAGTATGAGTTACATCACAGATTTTATCCACTCCGCCCTCTTTTAGTTTGGTGTTCAGTTTGGCTTAAGGAGGAGTTAAAATGTAACAGGTTATCTATTCAGAATTGCCTGACCTTGGATCACATTCTTCATATACCTTGGCTCCACTTCATAAAGACCAGCTTTAAAGTCCTAGAGAGACCAGGGCTAATTTCTGATCCTCTCTGATCCTTGATGAAGCAGGCTACGTTGCGATGACAAATTTGTTGCGCTATTACTTAAAACCATTTGCAATGTTTCTTACTTTTGTGAATAAATAAAAACCATGAATAAAAATGTAAACCAAGTACCGCCATAAAATTGTTTTAAAAAAATGCTTATTCCTCTTTAAAAAGAGGGGTTATTTAGAAGCAATTAAGAAATGAAAGTCTGATTTAGTGTCTTGAAGCCATCAGGCAGCGGAAGTGTGGAACAGTAGTGATCAACCACCATGTATCTAAGCACCACTGGGTTTAGGGTGTCTGAGTGCCTTGTGTTGTGTGCGAATTTGATGTTAGAATTGGAAGGCAAGTCTATTTCCTCTTTATTTTCTTTGCTAAAGTAAGAGCTCTTCCGATGACAACTGAGCTATCTTTGTTGGAGGGCCGAACACACAACTCGGCAATATATTTTCCAAATTTGGTCAAATCTATTGGTGCAGTGCAGGCAAACAAAGCTGTTACCGCTTCTTTGCATGTCACAGCCCCTTTAGATAGATATAACGTTTTTAACAGCTTCTGACGTTATTGTGGCAGTCCGGGGCAGTAAATGTAGCAGAGACTCCTTTTTATAATTACAAATTATGCATCTGGTCATCGAGGACAGGCATTTCCATCCAGGATTTGGGGGCATATTATCAAGACAGGCGATAAAATTATCGCTGCTTTAGTGGCAGAAAACTGCAGCTAAAATGGCGATAATGGGCTTGATAATATGCTGTATGGAATTCAAATTGAAGGCCATGTTAGATGTGAAGGACATATAACCTGAGTGGGTAGGGGCACTAGTATGGCCCATTGTATGTTTTTTAGTGCCTTCCTCCCCACTGCTTGCTTCAAGTAAGGCTGTATTTTATGATCCAGATATGTTGTTTTCAGCCCCAGGAAGCCAACCCGTGCTGTGTAGCTTACTAAGTCTGCTTCCAGTGACAGTTGGTAGATATGTTTGCTGAGAGCATTTTTAATTGCCACGTTGCATCGGGTTCATATCGGGGAACAATGTTGGTGGGGGAGGAACCCGTGATAGCCAGACACTGCCTGCCCAAAACGAATCTCTATACAACATGCCATTTAAGAACCCCCCTAAGTGCAAATAAAATAAATATTTTAGAGGGAAAGGCGGCCCCAACGGCCCACCTGTCTGGGAAAACAAGTTCTAAACTAAAAGCACATTATCCCCTATAAAGTTCCTGCAACCAAGTAAAAAACCTAAAACTGATTAAACTTGCTGCTAAGGCATCGGGTTGGGCAGCGCTCAGTGAGTCAGTTGACAGTGACACACCGAGTATATAAATATGATAGCTGCGGAGATCCATGCTTGGGAATCTCAGCTTGTTTGATCAGACCCACGTTGGAGAGAGAGCCTATGCTGCAGTAATTGATCAATTTCCAGGGAGCAGCCAGAAGGCACTGCGGCACAGGCTGCAACTCAAAAGTTGTTTCTGTCACCCGGCTACTGGTATCTGACCTAGGCTGTGGCAGGATGTTCAATTTCCTGCCTGTGCACCAACCCGGCACCCAGTAACTGTTGCTGCCTTGTTAACAGAATTTAACAGATGTCCGACCTCTCGATACATGCTCTGAGTCGGGTCAGCTGAGCAGGTAGTGCTGAGGATCTTTAAAAGGCGCTCCTCTCTCATAACAGCAGTTGCACCTTTGCCTTTTCATTTCTAGTGCTTATCAGCAGCTGTTTTAAGACAGAGTGACCAGGCATTCTAGATTTGCTGGGACAGTCCTGGGTTTCCAACAGCAGTCCCGGCAAATTTCGGCATATTTGGCTCATGTCCTGGTTTTTAGAGAGGGTCAACTGAAAACAGTGAGAGGCACTTTTTAGGTGTTCCAAAGCAGGGCTAGTTATTAGCTGTTCTAAATAAGCACTTTTATTGACAGTTATGATGCAGGTTTTAATAAATACATTGGGCCTCATTTATTAGCCCTTCTTGTGACATGCTGGATGCGTCATATTTACAGTATGAGGCATCATGTTGCAAGGAGTTACAGATATGTCAGTATTTCTGACGTATCTCTAGGCACAAAAATGACACATTGCTGGAGTGTGTCACGAGCTTGATCCAACTCAATTAATTGGTCATTTTCACATGGGCAAGTCTCATTTCAAATGTGCCTGTATCATTCTTACGCCTGATGTGAGGCAGGCGTAGGATATTAACACATTTGCGTCCTAGAACTGACACAGTGAAATCTCATAGATTTCACTGCGTCACTTCTACAAGGCTTCTTACGTCGGAACGCCTAGCCTGCATACATTATACCTTGTGCAGGTATAATGTGGTGCAGGGGGTTACAAAGTGACGCATCTACCAAGATGCATCACTTTGTAAATATGACGCAACATGGCACATTTTTTTACCCTGCTGGTGCGTCACAAAAAGTGACACACTGGCGATGACAAAATTGACGCAAGGGCTCATTAATAAGCTCCACTCTATGTATTTGCTTGGTACCTCTGCTGCGTTTCTTATGTTGATAAGGACCGTTATTCTTTGCGACTTCATTGATGTAGAACATTGTAGTCCTTTCTCTATTTTTGCGAAATGTCCTGGTTTTTGGATCACAAGATCTGGTCACCCTATTTTAAGATCTCTCTAAGAGTTTCTGGTTGCTCAAATGAACCTAATTTCTGATATTTAAATGTTTCCCTGCTGTTCATTGTTTCATTTTACTCGCAAGATTGTGTCACTCATTAGTTGTTGAATTTCACTCCTAAGGGCACTGAAAATAGGAAAATGTCACATATAACAATCTCAAACTTTGGCAGCTATGGCTGGAGCCAGGACCCGATTCAGGCACAACTGGAAGAGGCCATCTAATGTTGTCACAGGCAGCCAGTGAGCAAGCCATCAATCGCATCGGAATTTCCAGAAACTGTCTACTCCAACCACATGCTGAATAGGATGTGAAACGTGTGCGATCATAACATGTGTGTGACCTACTCCAATTATTCAAAAATGTACCTGTGTCAGTTGATATGGTGTGCATGGGCTCAAAAGAAGGCCAGTTGCAGTCATCAGCACACCAGTGTCTCCTGCCTAGTGGGTGGAATATTTTGACTTGTCAAGCCCCATAGTCATAAAAAAGGTTGAGTGAAGCCCCAAAGGAAATTCACTACGTTCTCTTTTAAATTCAATGACAGCATTGGCTACGAGCAGTGCGCATCTGCAGTGTGGACCCCGAGCCATCCTTGAATTGTAACGTGCAAATTAGAGAAAGATCTCAGGGACCTTTCCCAATCTCATTCCAGGCTGAAATGTGTGTGGCTAGTTCTCCGAATACCTACTCCCTTGTTATAGGCCATCGCCTTTGGCTTGGGTATATAACTCTGGTGGATGCTTTTAATGACAGTTGTAGCCCGCTATTCCATGCTGTATGGTTATATTAGGTTCGCAGCACAAGGCTTTCAGGTAGGCACTGTTGAAGCAAAGGTGCCATCAGTCCAAACACAAAAGAAGAAAATGAGCTCTCTACCCTTGCTTGGGTACACAAGACAGTAATATTTGGAGCTCAGAAGGCCTCTTACACACTTAGGCTCCGATGCCACTACCCCTGCTGAACTAATTGAAGCTACCACGATTGCAGCATGAATATCTTTTTTGATTAATTTGAGATTAGTTCAATAAATCACTTATACAACAGATTATGCAAGTCTTATGAAGGAAACCGTATACAAAGCAGAAGTTGACATCACACAATATCTTTGGCTCTATTCGATCAAGAGATATTTTTCTTAAAAAAACAAGCGGTAAATGAAACAAGTCACCAAAGTAGCATACATCAATCAAGCAAAGAGATGAATAATGTTTGTACAAAATGTTTGTGAAGGTCACAAATACACACGAATGCCTCTTCAATTCTGGATCTACGATACACCCGTACAATTTCCCCGTCAAATTCACTATTAAACGAAATTCCCAGCCAGAAACAACAAATAAAGGTGTTGTAAACAAACCATAAAAAGTGAGAAAATACACTTATTTAGTGCATCAGGAACAACTTCCTGGGCACAGAAGTAAAAATGGCAAAAATATCTGAGTTCATTGTGATAAATGTCACAATAATATCACGACGAGTCGTATGGCTCTATCTCAATACGTCTTGAAAACAATGCTTCCCTAATTTGTCTTCACTATACTGAACTGTGGTCTAGAAGCTCAAACACCTGCCATAATTATTTGAAAGGCATGTGTTAGAAATGGGGGTCTCTAGTTGGCAGAGGTAGGTACCTTTGTTCAAATAGGGACCCTTGCTTCTAGTCAGGGTAAGGGGTAGACATACTTTAGATAACTTCTGTTCACTCCCTTGGTAGCTTGTCACGAGCAGACAGACATCTCAAAGGCAATGTGTAAAGTATTTGTATGCAGAACACACAATAATATAGTGATAACACCACAAATGAACTTCACACCAATTTTGGAAAAAAAACTATCTTTAACTAAACTCGACAAGACCAAAACAACAAAAATCCAACATACATATGACTTGAAAAAGGTTTCAAACAACTGGGTCCATAGAAAACTATGGATACGTGATTTCTCACAAAGTACCTGAAGGTGCGTCAAAATTCACAGTGCCAAACAGCCGCAGAGATGGGAAGCATCGAGAAACAAAGAGATGAGTCAGTACCTGAGACCATGGGGAGGCAATGCGACAGCTGTGCTGCGTGCAGGAGAAGTGATGCTTTGAATATGGTCTGTCGTCTGTAGAAGTGATGCCTTGACTCCAAGATGGTTCTGATCCATGGGTGATGCTTCAGGAAAATTTACCGCGGAAGTACAATGCATGGAAATCCCGGATGCGTCACAATCGGTGCGGCAGTGGAAAGCTGTGCTGTGTCGGTTTCTTCAGCCTCAATCCCTCGGTACATCAGTTCCTGCAGCGACGATAGGCGATGCGTCGGTTTTGGCAGAGGCGCGATGATGTGTGGAGATTTTTCTCGCACAACAGTGTTGCGTTGGAAAAACAGCAGCAAGAAATATGATGCGTCAATTTCTTCAGTTCTTCAGTTTTCTTCCAGCTCCCAGCAGCAAGCATAACCTCCAGAGGCCCATAACTGGGCCAGGCACCTCCTGGAAGGTCGGAACTTTCAGCAGCAGAGTTCAGAGGAGCTGGGGGTGAAGTCTTTGCGTCGCTGAGACTTCAGAACAGAAGGACAGCACACACAGGCCTTTGGAGATATTCTTCAAGTAGGTTCAAAGCAAAGTGCAAGTCTTTGTCCTTTCCTTGGCAGAAACAGCAACTGCAGGCCTACCCCAAACAGCAAACAGCAAAAGGGCAGTCCTCCTCTTCAGAGCTCTTCAGCTCTTCTCCTTGGCAAAGGTTCCTTTAAGTCCAGAAGTTATCTAAATTTCTGGCATTTTAGGTCTAATACTTATACCCTAAAATGTCTTTGTTCTCTTTTTGCAAGGGTCTCTGAACCCAGTCAAAACCAGTTCTTTCTGGGTGAGTGGGCGGTGGCAGTGCCCTGAACTGCTACGTACGGCGCCAGATTTTAACTGCAAATCTTCGCTTAGCTCGTTGAGCAAAATTTGTGTGTGTCAGCTGCATTTTAGTATTTTTAACAATTTAAACTTACTTGAGGCCTGTGCTCGATTTCCACATTCCCGCCCCGGTCCGACGCAGTGATTATCACTGTTGCACGGAGGGCGAGGAAGGGTAGAGACAGGCACTTCCGGTTGGCGGGGGGGGGACGGTTAGCGGTCTAGTGCTCTTTACCTACAGAGTCTTTCAGGGAAAAAACGCATTTGGAATTCAGCCGCGTAGTGGTGAGTGGGAGGGGGCAGTGCCCTGACCTGCTACGTATGGCGCCTGATTTTAACTGCACTGAGGAATCTTCGCTTAGCGGGTTGAGCGTAATTTGTGTGTGTCAGCTGTGTTTTAGTATTTTTAACAATTTAAACTTACCTGAGGCCTGTGCTCGATTTTCTCCTTCCCTCCCCGGTTTGACGCAGTGATTATCACCGTTGCGCAGAGGGCGAAGTAGGGAAGAGACAGGCACTTCCGGTTGGGTGGGGGGCCGGTTAGCGGTCTAGTACTCTTTACCTACAGAGTCTTTCAGGGATAAAAGGCGGATGCTTAAACGGCCGTGCAGCGGGAGCGCCAAAGGCGCGCCAAAGGGAAGCCCGTCTGCGCCTGTCCACGGCCGGACGGGTACCGGGACTAGAACCCCTGGTCAGTCAGAAACAGCAAGATTAAAATATAATGCGGCACACAGAATGGTTAAAACAAGAAAACGCCTACTTTCTAAAAGTTATATTTTCAAACACACAATTTAAAAACTATCTTTACTAAAAGATGTAAACTATCTTTACTAAAAGATGTATTATTAAATTCTGAGTTCAGAGAGCCTAAACTGTATTTCTCTATCTTGTCCTATTGGGAAGTTATACTTGTAAGATGTTACAAAGTTTTTCCCATCCTATCCTATGGGGCAGATAGCCTTTCAATAGTGAAAAACCAAATTGGCGGTATTTCACTATCAGGACATGTCACACACACCAGTACATGACCTACCTTTCACGTACACTGCACCCTTCCCAGGGGGGTACCTTGGTCCTAAGATAGGGGTGCCTTACATGTAAAAAAAGGTAAAGTTAGGGCCTTTCAAGTGAGTGCACTTGCCAGGTCGATATGGCAGTTAACAAACTGAACATAGATTCTGCAGTGGCAGGCCTAAAATACCTTTTCAAGGCAACTCATGTGGGTGGCTCAATCATTGCTGTAGGCCCACTAGTTGCATTTGATTTACAGGCCCTGGCACACTCAGTGCATTTTACTAGGGGCTTATCAGTAAATCAAATATGCCAATCATGGATAACCAATCATGATAACAATTTACACAGAGATCATATTTACATTAGCACTGAATAGCAGTGGTAAAGTGCACCAAGGTCTTAAATCAACAACAACAGGTCAGGAAAAATAGGAGGAAGAGGCAAAACATTTGGGGATAATCCTGCAAAAAGGATCAAGTCCTACACAATGCCAATAAAAAGCAATATATATCACAATCAGCACTTCAACATCTTGCAAGCACATGACCTCATGATCATAGTGCAGGAGGCAATGCCTACCCAAGGGAGACACATTCTTTGCCCAATCAAACAGTTGGGATAACACATCTGTAATTCCAGGACCTCCATTCATATCTGTCAGCATGCCGAGAATGTACTGAAGCCTCCCTTTATCTGTGAACCCAGGCCCTAAGGGCCTTCACTCTCCTCTTGGGGATGCCTCTACCTCATAAAGGTTTTAGCAAATCCTTCTCAAGAGAAAATGGTGATCCTTTTTTCCTCTCAGGAGAATAGGTAAAATGAAGGGAGAAGTCCGTAAACTCACCCTATTCAGTAAAAAGATTCAAAATAGACTAGGTACAAAATTATGACAGATGCCCACATGACAGGCTGATGCCAGGAGAGAGGGATATGATATTTATTAGTATTCAGCTTCACATGCCCCCCTACACCTTTAAAGCATGGAAACCTATCTGCAGAGTGCTGCACATTTCCCTGCTCAGCCCAATACTCTTAAATATCCACAAGACTCCACTGGCGGATATCACACAGACTCACAACATGAAACAGCTTCACATACTCCAATGACACCCATCTGTCCCTCTTAGACAAAACACCCAACATCAGGAGCAAGTTCACCGCATGAATAATCCAGGTGGTCACCTGCCTGATTCTGAAGTCATACAAGACCAAAGTGATGGTCTTCTGTAAAGTTGCCTTGCCTTGAAACTCCGCCTGGTGGCCCATAGACTTCCAGCCCACCCCTAGGTCTTACACACAAGAATGAAACCTCAGAGTCATATAAAGTCCAGTTTAGGTATAAGGAGCATGTCCAAATCAGTCAATAACTTTCTTCCAATATTACCAGATAGTACCTGTTATTTTATAACTTATTCCATCCAAATAATCACTTGGAAGTCTTGTGTTTTTCATTTCAATCCAGATGTTTATTCAATCAATATATTGCCAGGCTTTGTCAAACAGGTGGCCAGCCAATGGAGCATTTCTTCTAAGGGTTTCCAGCATGTACATTTAAAGTGACTGTCTTTACCCTATCCGGGGTGTGTAGGATTATCAATTGTTGTTCTTATATACCCTGCAGCCCTGATGATGTCCTTTAGGACAAAACGCATTGGCTGGGCTGAGCTGTGAAGAAATATATTGATTGAATAAACAACTACACAGCAGAGTCCCAGCATACCTGTGTTAGATCTGGCATCTTTGGAATGGTTTCCCCTTTTTGCCTCTACCTTCTATATTTTTGATGAAATGCTGAGCTTCATTTTTGCTGGTTTATGTGCTCTGTGCACTTTACCACTGCTTTTTAGTTCTAAAGTTCAAGTGCTCCCTGTGTATTGTGATTCTGATTGATTCTCCATGTTATGTCATCAACAATGGTGCATCCCAGCGCTAATGTAGAACTTATAGTGAGGAGTCAAGAAAAATTATTATTTGGAGAAGAGCCAGGTCTTCACCATCTTTCTAAAGGTCCAATGTTCAGAGGTGCTGTGGTTGGGAAGGGTTAAGAAGTTCCACAAAGTAGGAGACAGTGACTTGAAAGAGCGACCACCTGTTCTGGCCCTCTGTATCCAAGGAATTCTGGCCAAATACAGGTCTGAAGAGTGCAGAGTGAGTGTAGGTACATAGTCGGAGCATTTGTTGCTCGAGATTCCTGGACCAATGCCTGAGAGGATCTTGTGAATGATAAACTGGGCTTTGAAGTGTATTCGCTGTTCCAGAAGTAACAAAGGTAACCAACGGAGGAGGTTAGAGACTTGGCAATGTTTTGGAAGAGCGAACAGAGCATGGGCAGCCACTTTCTGGACGTGTTGAAGCCTCTTGATCGCTGATTAGTTGGATCCCAAAAGTAGCATGTTGCAATAGTCCAGTCTAGCCGTAATGGAGGACTAGATGATCAACTGCCGGGTTTGAGAATCAAAGAGACCCAGAATTGGCTTTAGGCCATGTAGCAGACTGAAACATTTACCTTCTACAGATTTTGCATGGGCCTCAAAGGTGAGATCTTTTTCCACCAATAATCCTAAGTTCTTAACAAGAGGTTTGGGTATGGGGGCACTATAAGGCCAGGAGACCACCACTGGTTGCTTCCACAACATAGTGGGTGTGTGCAGGAGGAAAACGGTGGGGCAATTACTTGGAAGGTCCGATTGGCCAGAAAGGATGAGAACCAGGCGAGGGCCTTGTCGTCGACACCGATCTCTGCCAGATGCTGGACAAAATTTCATGGGAGACATGTCAAAGCCAGGCTCAGATCTAACAGAATTAATGCTGTAGTTCTGCCTACATCCAAGGAGGTTTGTAGCTCTTCTATGACCGCCAGCAGAGCGGACTCTGTACTGTGCCGTGGCTGGAACCCATTTTGAGATGTGTCCAATATAGAGTTAACTTCCAGGTATAGGGTTAGAATCGAGTTGACATATGATTCCATGATTTTTTATAGGAACGGGAGCAGCGAGATCGGTCAAATGTTTTCAGGCTTGGGCACATCTAATCTTGGCTTTTTCAACAGAGGGACCACTTTAGCGTGTTGTCAAGACTTAGGGACCAACGCCGAAGATAGGGACAGATTGATCATCTCCAAGCACTCGGGCATAATACATTTTTGACATTTTTTGAATGAATCCAGTATCAGGGGGTCATCTGGCGATCTTGATTTTATCATAGCGAACAGTGCTTCCCCAGTTTTAGGGGAGATAGGAAGGAAAGAGGAAAAAGGATGGGTCACAGAACCCAAAAACACGAACCTCCCTATACAGGGAAGATGTCACCTGGGCAGAAACTGCTATCAATATGCTCCACCTTCTCAATAAAGAATTTAGGCAATATTTCGCAATGCAGACTGGAAGATATGATGCTGTCGGGGTGGAGGGTCGGCCTGGGTGGTAAATTCCGTTCCGCTCAAAGAATTTGTGGAATTTGGGTAATTTTGCGTGCCACGGAGAACGCAGAATTGCCAAAAATTCCGCGATCCATGGCTTCACAGAATTTATGCTTGTTTGCTCTTTCAAGATGCGTGTTCACCAGATATTTCTCGCCAAAGCCCACAAACCTCGTTCGCGAACAGGAAAAAAGCATTGCGAACAGCTGGAATAAGCAATTCTGCATCTGCACGAAACTTTTGCGTGCTGGCTGAGATTTCCTACTGCCACCCCCGGGGCTCTATTAAGAATTGTGCAGGGGGGCTCACAGCCCCCCCAGCAGCGGGGACCACCACCCCCCGGGGCTTTGAACTTAAATGTGTGGGGGTCTCAATGTCGATATATGAGGGTGGCTCACGGCCCCCCGCAGCGCCGGTGACCGCTTGTGTTTATTATAAAAATAAAAAATAAAAAACCTGTCTGGTGGTTGGAGACCCCCCACACGCCCCAGGGACCGCCACCTCCCAGGGGCTCTGAACATTACAATTGGGGATCTGGGTCAGACCCCCCAGTCCCGGGGAACACCACCTCCCCGGGGTTTGTGAATGGTGGAAGGCGGTCTCGCGGCCCCCCTCCTGGAGCCCTGTCATGGCCCTGGGGACCGTCATCCCCAAGGGCGGGCGCCTGCCCACCCCCAGGACACTGTAGTTTGCTATGGCGGGGCGGCTCCCCCCATTGCCATAGCAAACTGCTTCGATATTTGGAAGAGAGAGCAGGAAATATGCTCTCTCTTCCAAATACCAAAGCAAATTGCTTTTCCACAGGGGAGCTGCATCTTAGGAGCTCCCAATGTGGAAAAGCAATGCCGGCCCCGCAGGACACTGGGAGCCGGCAAGACAGTGGGGCGATTGGTGACACCCCCATGGTCCCCAACAGAGTGGGCCAGCCCAGGGGATGTGGTCCTCGGGGCTAATATTGGCCGGGGAGGGGGCCCCACAAAATGTATAAAAAATATTAAAAGAAAAAAATAAAATAAACGAAGGCCGGACCCGGGGAATGGGGTCCCGGGGGCATGAATGTCCTAAGGAGGGAGTCAGGGCAGCCCCCCTTCAATATGATAAACATAAAATAAAAGTGCCATGCCCCAGGGATGGGGTCCCCGGGGCCAATTATGGCCTCAGGAAAGGGGCCACACGGCCCCTTCCCGTTATTTTTCATTATAAAAAATAAATTAGGGGGCAGGCCCTGGGGGATGGGGTCCACAGGGCCAAAACATGAGAAAAAGAAGGGGGTATACACAGCCCCCCTTCTTAAAAAAAAAAAAGACCGTTATCACGCCGGAGGCAATTCCCCCTTCTTGCAGCACTCTGCAAACGCGCCCCCTGGCGGGTTGGCTGATGGGAAACAAATTCCCCTAGCATACTAGGGGTCCCTGGGGCAAACTAGCCCACCAGGAACCTCTAGTATTCGCCAGGGGGCAGCATTGCAGAGAGGTGATCTGAGGCCAAGCCCCTTTTTACACCTCTCTGGAACGCAGCTCTGTGGTGCTTAATGGAGGTAGCTGGTGGACTAGTTGCACCCCAGGGACTCTCAGTATTACAGGGGAGTGAATCCCCCAACTAAAAACAAGCCACAGGGTGCGTTTGCACAGTGGTGAAGGGAGGGGGTTGGCCCTGAGGTGACATGTGTGCAAAGACGCCCTGTTGCACATTTTAAGTTGAGGAATTAATACCTGAGGGTGCCTGGGGGCCAACTAGCCCACCAGGTACCTCCAGTAAGCGCCGCATAGCTGCGTTGAGGGTGTTGTAAAAAGGGAAGTGGCCTCTGAACACCTCTCTGCAATGCAGCTCTCTGGCGTATACTGGAGGTACCTGGTGGGCTAGTTGGCCCCCGCGATCCTCAGGATTGAGGAGAAATTAATTCTCCAACTTAAAACGTGCCACAGGGCGTGTTTGCAGACATGTCACCTCAGGCCACGCCCCCTTCATTCACCATTGTGCAAACCCGCCCCGTGGCGAGTTGTAAATTGGGGAACTAATTCTCTTTCAATACTGAGGGTCCCAGAGGGCCAAGTAGCCACTCTATCACAAGGATGATGTCATCAGTGATGTAATTTGAGATGTCATCAGTGATATTATAAGTGATGTCACTGACCATGTCATGAGTGATGTAATACGTGACGTCATCAGCAGTGCATTGCAGGCTTGCGAGTTATAGTTAGCTGAACTAAATATAACGGGGGAATTTCAATGATTTTTTATGACTGAAATGTCCAGCTAACTATAACGCCCCTGAAACCTATGTTGTTTTCAGTGAATATATATATATATATATATATATATACATATATATATATATATATATGTATATATATCAGCCACACCTCCTTTTCAGGAATGAATACACACTCGCAGGATCTCTTCTTTTCCAATTATTTATTCATCCACAGTTTCCAGCATAATAAATACCCATATTTATTATGCTGGAAACTGTGGATGAATAAATAATTAGAAAAGAAGAGATCCTGCGAGTGCGTATTCATTCCTGAAGAGGAGGTGTGGCTGATTGAATTCGGCTGGGCTCTGGCGAGGAATACTGCACCGGTTCCAGAAGCGCCAGGGGTCGACAAAGACGAGGCAAGTTGATGGAATATATATATATATATATTAATATATATATATATATATATATATATATATATATATATATATATATATATATATATATATATATATAATATATAAATATATATATATATATATATATATATATATATATATATTTTAATTTTTTTTTTTCACTGAAAAAACCATAGGTTTCAAACCAGTTATAGTTAGCTGAACATTTTACTCATACAAAACCTTTGAAATTCCCACATTATACTAATCCACTGCTGATGATGTCACATATTACATCATTCATGATATGGTTAGTGACATAACTGATGATATCACTGATGACATCTCAAATGATATCACTGATGACATCACTGATGACATTTCAAATGTCATCACTGATGACATCATCCAGTGTCTGTGTGTTTCTGTAAAGTTTAAATATGTTTTACATATTGAAGATTGAGTGGATGTATAAGTGTCTGGATGAAGGATTTAGTAGGTGCATGACAGACTGTATGAGTGAGTGATTAAAAGTGTCTTACTGAATGCATGGGTTAGTGACTAAACTGTCTGAATGTGTGCATCATTAAGTTTGTTGTTGTGTAAGCTGTTGCATGTGTTGATCAGTAGCTATATGAGTGGCGATATGGGTTATTTATTGGTTGTATGTGAGGCTGAGTGTGTGTGTGGGTGGCTGCATGGTGTGTGACTCTGTGCATAGATGTGTGAGCAGATGATTCACTAGGTGTATGGGTTCAAGAGTGCATGTGGAAAACAGCTGTATGGGCGGTTGACTGTGTGCATGGGTGTGTTGGTGAGTGAATGGATATCTCAGTGCTACATGTTCAAGTAAGTACATATATAAAACACAGTGCATGTGTGAGTTGGTATATATAAATGACTATACATGAGAGGAAGTGATTGTGCAAGTGGCTGTATGGATCAATGTGTACTTGTATCCGTGATAGCAAAAGAGACTAAGTATGTGTTAGTATATGTTTGAATAAGTAAGGTTTTGTGTGTATAACTATATGGATGAGGAAATGGGAGTGTGATTGATTGCATATGATAGTGTTGTATTGATGAGTGACTGTATGTATTTAACACTGGGTGTATCAAAGATTAGATTAGAGTGTGAGGAGGTGCATCGTATTATCACATGAATGATGTCATCAGTGTTGTGATCAGTGCTGTCAGTTTATGATGTCATCAGTGATGTCATTTGAGATGTCATCAGTGATGTCATCAGTGATGTCACTGACCATGTCATGAATGATGTAATATGTGACATTGCTAGTTATAGTGAGTCCAAGTAACTATAACATGGGAATTTCAATGGTTTTGTATGAGTAAAATGTTCAGCTAACTATAAGTGGTGTGAAACCTATGGGTTTTTCAGTATATTTCTAAGGTTTTTTAAATGCAAATTCCTAACTATAACGAGTGTTAAACCTATGGTTTTTTCAGTAAATTTCAAAGGTTTTTTAAATGCTAATTCCTAACTATAACAAGTTTGTAACCTACGGTTTTTAAAGTGAATTATTAAGTTTGTTTAATAGCTATTTTTATAGCTATTAATTATTTTAATTTTAATAAAATTATATAAAAAATGTTTATTTTTCTAACATTAATTTTTCAATGTATTTTTTCTGTGTTTTTTAAATCTTTTTACCCCGGAGCGCTCAGGGTACGCACACCCGTAAACGCACCCGTACACATAGTGAGAGCGCTATTCCAGCGTGCGAAAAAAAATTATAATTATGTATTTAAAGTAAATAATAATGCAAGACATTCAGTAGCATACTCATAAAAGTAGTATTTTTAATTTTTTTATAAACCGTATTTTCGTGGTCTTTCTAGGCTCCCCTCAGAAAACCTAGGGGGTCAGGGGGCGTCTACCCTGCCCCCTTTTAATCATTTCCCCCTTTTTTTTTACCTCTTGTGTCTCAGTTTTACAGAGACACAAGATGGCGGACTCTCCGGACTGTTTGGAATGTTGACAGACACCCAAGAGCCAATCAGCTTTCCGCAAGCGCACTTCCGAGGCGCGCCGGGTGCGCTTCCCGGTACATGTACCGGTAAGCGCTCGAAGCGCGCAAATAGATATATATGTGTTTTTGAATTTACTTTTCATAAAAACCACTGGAGTAATTTTCACTAAATATAGAAAAGGCACTTGTGCGTACCAGTCCCTACAATTTTACCAAGTTTGCTGTAATTCCGTTCAGCGGTTCGGGCTGTAGCCGTGTCTAAACGTCCTATGGAAAATTACATGGGGAAAACCCATTTTGGGACCCCCTTTTTTCTCGGCCCCCACATGACGAATGCCACCGAAACTTCCAGGGAAGGAGCGGAGTGGAGCTGGCCTAAATTTTGGAAAATTTCACATTCATTCCTCAACAGGCGCCAAAGTTATTCCCAATAGAATGTTGCGGATTTCCTATGGTGGCTAGGTCCTAACAATAACTACCTACTGGCGACCGCCAGTAGGTTATATATATATATAGGGCACTCAGCCCTTTATTGTCAAATGGACTTCAGTCCATATAGTTACGCATTGCAATTAACCCTCAGCAGAGAGTTGATTATACACGCACGTGTAATCACGAGCGTCACAAAGCGATATTGTCCTGGCAAACTGGGGACACGCTTTCCATATGCAGTAACGTCAAACAGTGCCTCAATGCTGCAAAAACCCACGACATTCTAATAAACACAATGGCATAAATATCAATTGAAACTACATGTCCCAGCATGCCCTATCCAACCAGAGGGCGTGCTTAGAGGCTGAAATGTATAGAAATAATGAAGGGACCATGCATGTAAGCTACCGTGAACAGGAACTACGGTGATGTCATCAGTGATGTCACTGACCATGTCATGAATGATGTAATATGTGACATCATCAGCAGTGGATTGCGGGTGCGCGATATATAGTTAGCGCTTCTAACTATATATGGAATTTCAATGGTTTTATGCGAGTAAAATAAGGTTTTGTAAATGCTAATTCCTAACTATATATGGCCTATAACCTATGGTTTTTTCATTGAATTTTCAAGGTTTTGTAAATGCAAATTCCTAACTATATATCCACTATAACCTATGGTTTTTTCTGTGAATTTCATTGGTTTTTTAATAGCAAATATGAAAAGCTTTAAAATGTCAAGTACGTGATAGATAAAAACATTTTCGTATTTATGCACGCTGATGTGCTTTGAACGCTGCACCCCCCCCCTCCCCTCTTTTGCCTTAGTAGTACTCTCTCTTTGCAGATACTGAAGGGTAGTTAACGCAGGCCTTTACCCCCGTTGTAATCCGTCGTGCCTCCTTGTCTCTCCATTTGATTGATTGTTGTCCAAGCATTTACTGTTTTAGAATTGGTTCTCTTTGGATCATTCTCTATTTACAAACAAGCACAAAGTCGCAATACTCTGTTTAGTCTTTGCAGATAGTGAAAAATCGTGTAAAAAAATAAAAGTAATCGAGCAAAATCAGTAGGCCACTAATTGGATCTCTTTTTGACCTCGCTAAAATAGAAATATTAGGAACAACCCTTCTTGAGAAATACGAAAATAGTGAGATGAACTGAGCTCCACACCATGAGGGCTGCAAGACAGCTCGGCTCCATCACCCATCCCGCACAAAATAACGACAAACCCTATGCAAATATTAAAAATATAGACAACACACCAGCAAAGAAACAGGGTAAAACATTTTATTAAAAAACTATTTACATAACGTTGGTTTATAAGATGATGTCAGTAGTGGACCGATGTGTGAATAGATCGAAAACAGCACAAGGCTCCAAGATCCGGATAGCAAGCTCCTGGATGTTGGGTGCCATAGTTTAGAGTTCTGAATTTCAGCCTTTTTCAATGCCTGTGCTTTGTTGAATCAAAATGGCGGCTTGACACAAAGCTGACTCAAGCGTTGTTACTGATGCTATGCAGACCAAAACTGGTTTTCAGTTTGTACATTTTTCTAGATTTTTCAATCCAAGTTTGGTTGACTTTGTAGAACGATGGCTTCAGATTTTCAACATACGGTGTGGTGGCGCTGACTGGGAGGGGGCGCTTCGCTCCTGCCCCCTCCCCAAGTAAGATTTTCATACGTGAAAGTACGTTAATGGTTTTGGTCCCTGAGATGCTTCGATGTCACTACCATTCTCAAATAGCATAAGTTCTGGATGTTGGGTGCCATAGTTAAGAGTTCTGAGCAGTGCTTGTAACACTGTCTGAAGCTTATTTCCACCTACTGCAGCTTCACTATTCTCAAAGTAAGTGAGTGTCGTTTGTGGACCTGACTGCATTAGAAAACAATGTGATATGTTACCTTCCTAAACAGCTTGACGGAGGCCCCTGAGGGGCGGTGTGATGGCCATGGACTCGGAGAAGACGCTTGGCTCCGACACCCTCCCCAAGTCTTATAGCACTGGTGTAGCCTGAGATCGCCCCCGACATAGGCGGCCGGCTCCCGGGGTCCGGCGGAACTTTTTGCCTTTTGATGACTCTTCAATTCTGGACCTTGTCCCACAATCCGTTTGACCTGAAGACAAGCTGTAGTGGGGCGCCCCTTTATCGTTTTAGTTGCCATTCCGCCCGCTTTTGCTACACTGTGCCTCTTCCGCCATTCAGCTGTTTACCGCCCGCTCTTGCGACTACAGCGTCTCGCTCACCATGTAGTTGAGATGCGTCCGCTCTTGCGGTGCAGCGATAGGCGGCTGCCACAGGACTCTCAAAATGGCGGCCGGCTCTTCGGTTTTGGGCCTGGTCCACTAAAATGGCCCTGGGACACCTTGGAACTCGGACGCTTGTCTGCTAGGGCTTGGGTCCCATTCTCGAAAAGCGTCCCCTCAGCCGTGAAGATTCTACAAAAGTCTTGGGGGCCTCCGACTCCCGCAGGCTTCTGGTGGGGAGCGGCTGCCATGATTGCTCGTGGAATGGCCACGACGGAGCTACGAGATGGTAGTGGTCTCATGCTGACGCCAGCTTTAGTCTGAAACATCCAGAAACACTGTAGACTACCAATTCGATCAGTTCCGGTAGCGCCCCAACATGACCCGGAAGAGAAGAACTTGCCCTCCCCTCTTTGACTGATGGTTCTTGTTGCCTGTCCCCTCTGTTGTCATTTAACAGAACTTTTTGGACTGCTGAAAGGGGTTGTGTTCTGAACGCTGGTTGGTGGAGACATTTAGACTATATTCTTGACCTACGTTGTCGCGTAATGCGTTTTATGACACGCCGCGTTAGCGCACCCGGAAGTGATCCGAGGCGCGGCGCGCAGCGCGTAACGTAAGCATAACAGGTCATGTGACTTGTTAATAAAACTTTTCATTGGTTCATTTTACTTTTGTTAATTTAATGATGAAAAGCTTGGTCATATGACCTAAAAATTACGCTTTTTATTATTTTCGAACAATATTTTTTTTTCAAACATATGTTATAATATTCCAGGCTAATGTACTTTCCCGGAAAATTTACAACTGTCTTGCAAGTAAAATATATTCCTTTTTCGAGAAAAAGGGCGTTTCTTCCTTCCATGACGGAGCCCTTGAGTAAAAGAGATTCGGCCTGCTGTCTTAGTCGCCGATACGCCTGATTATCAGATTCTTATCGATCACTTTATGTTGCAGACATGAAAAACACAACTGCCCTTGACCATTTATCTTTACTGCGTTCCTACATATTATACCTTTTATCCGTCATGTAATTGGACTGCTTTATTTCACTTGCCTTTTACTGATTCGAAAACAGTCACTAAAAGTAAAAACTTTACAAATGAAAATACTACTACCGTGTTTTGTTTTAAAAACCTTTATTGTGAAAATGTCAGTATACAAATACGGGCCTATAACCACGTGGGCCGGCCACGGAGCAAACTGAAATCGTATATGATGAGGAGACATTTACACTGTAGAAGAACGTAACGAGCGGGCCATTAGGTGACAAGAACAAAGGTGTCTAACAGTTGCGGAATCGGTGGACGTACATTTTGTAATTAAAATACGACAGGGCCACTTACAATAACATTTTCTAGATATACATTTGCGGGCAAAGAGTTACGAGTCCCATTTATACCGGCGCCATTTTGGGCGAGGCCGGGCAGGTCCAAGATATAGTCAAAATGTCTCCACCAACCATCGGCCAGACCAGAACCCCTTTCGGCCCTTTATGCTACAAGATGGTGTCTTCCATTCAGAAAATATTGGTGGCAGCATTTTGAAAGGAAACAGAAACAGCCGTTCTCCTAGTGAGTTTCACATTGTTACATTTAGGAAGAATGTTGAAAAGTAGTATGTGGAAAATCTGAAGCCATTTTTCTACAAACTCTCAATCAGACTTGGATGGAAAAAAAAAACCTGAAGAATGTACAAACTGAAAACCAATTTTTGTCTGTATAGCACCAACAGTAACGCTTGAGTCAGCTTTGTGTCAAGCCGCCATTTTCATTCAATCAATAGCGTCCCCCTGCACACATTCAGGGACCTGGTCGTGTCTTCAGATGAAACGCATTGTAGGAAAAGAAGCAGAAAGGAAAAGGAAAAAAGTTCCGCCGGACCTAGTGAAGCTGCAGCAGGTGAAAATAAGCTTCAGACAGTCTTACAAGCACTGCTCAGAACTCTCAACTGAGGCACTCAACATCCAGGACTTGCCATTCGGATCTTGGCGCCTTGTATTTTTGTTTTGTTTTTGATGGAGGGGAAACAACAAAAAACAGGCATTCAAAAAGGCTCAACAGTGCAGGGCGCCTTGTGCTGGTTCCGACCTATTCACACATCGGTCCACTACTGACATCACCTCATAAACCAACGGGGCACCCCACGCCGACTTTCGGCGCAGCATTGTAGGATGGCCACACCAGTGCAGCAATTTGCTGGACACCACCTCGGTGCCATCCAGATCTCGGCGCGTTCATTCAATCAATAGCGTCCCCCTGCACACATTCAGGGACCTGGTCGTGTCTTCAGATGAAACGCATTGTAGGAAAAGAAGTAGAAAGGAAAAGGCAAAAAGTTCCGCCGGACCTAGTGAAGCTGCAGCAGGTGCAAATAAGCTTCAGACAGTCTTACAAGCACTGCTCAGAAATCTCAACTGAGGCACTCAACATCCAGGACTTGCCATTCGGATCTTGGTGCCTTGTGCTGGTTCCGACCTATTCACACATCGGTCCACTACTGACATCACCTCATAAGCCAACGGGGCACCCCACGCCGACTTTCGGCGCAGCATTGTAGGATGGCCACACCAGTGCGGCAACTTGCTGGACACAACATCGGGGCCATCCAGATCTCGGCGCGTTCGACTCACTGTACCGCAACAGTGACCGCAACTCAGCTGGACACGCCGTCTTTCGGCGCAGCATTGTAGGATGCCACACCAGTGCGGCAATTTGCTGGACACCACCTCGGTGCCATCCGGATCTCGGCGCGTTCGAGTCACTGTACCGCAACAGTGACCGCAATTCAGCTGGACACGCCGTCTTTCGGCGCAGCATTGTAGGATGGCCACACCAGTGCGGCAATTTGCTGGACACCACCTCGGTGCCATCCGGATCTCGGCGCGTTCGAGTCACTGTACCGCAACAGTGACCGCAATTCAGCTGGACACGCCGTCTTTCGGCGCAGCATTGTAGGATGGCCACACCAGTGCGGCAATTAGCTGGACACCACCTCGGTACCATCCGGATCTCGGCCCGTTGTGCTGCCTTCGGCCTATTCGCACATCGGTCCGCTACTGACGCCGCCTCACGTGCCAACGGATTTTCTACGCTTTTTGTAGCCCTATGCCGCATAACAGGTCATGTGACTTGTTTATAAAACTTTTCATTGGTTCATTTTACTTTTGGTTTCCTAAAGATGGAAGGCTTGGTCATATGACCTAAAAATAACACTTTTCATTGGTTTAGAACATTTTTTTTCCCCAAACGATGAAAGCCCCACCTTGTTTCTGGATCATTCAGACTGAAGCTGGCGTCAGCATGAGAGCACCACCATCTCGTGGCTCCGTCGTGGTCATTCCGCGAGCAATCATGGCAGCCGCTCCCCACCGGAAGCCTGCGGGAGTCGGGGGCCCCCAAGACTATTATACAATCTTCACGGCTGAGGGGACGCTTTTCGAGAATGGAACCCAAGCCCTAGCAGGCAAGCGTCCGAGTTCCAAAGTGTCCCAGGACCATTTCAGTGGACCAGGCCTAAAACCGAGGAGCTGTCCGCCATTTTAAGAGCCATGTGGCAGCCGCCTATCGCTGCACTGCAAGAGTGGGAGCAACTCAACAACATGGTGAGCGAGACGCTGTGGCCGCAAGAGCGAGCGCAACTCAGCTAGATGGCCGCCACCTGGGGAGGCCCGTTCACGCCGGCTCCCCCACGCCCCCCCCCCCCGGGCCGCCGCACGCCAATTTTCGGAGCAGCATTGTAGGATACCAAAACCAGTGCGGCAGTTTACTGGACATCACCTGGGTGCCTGTCGTACATGTTGTGTCAGCCATGTGACACTGGACACAGACCGCTACTGACGAGGCCTCCCCCCGCACCACCCGGGACGCCCCACGCTGTTTTTCTGTGCTGCATTGTAGGATCCCTAAACCAGTGCGGCACCCAGGCGACATCACCTGGGTGCCGTCCAGAACTCTGCACGTTGTGCTGCCTTGGGACTATTCGCACAACAGACCGCTACTGACGAGGCCTCCCCCCGCCCCACCCGGGACGCCCCACGCCAATTTTCGGAGCAGCATTGTAGGATCCCTAAACCAGTGCGGCACCCAGGCGACATCACCTGGGTGCCGTCCAGAACTCTGCACGTTGTGCTGCCTTGGGACTATTCGCACAAAAGACAGCTTCTAACCATTGTTGCTTTTTGTATTGAGAAATGTTTAAATGTTTTTAGTTTTTGTTCCGTTCGTTAAAGTTAGTAGTTAATAAAGTTTTATAACCTTATTTTGTTGGAGTGTTATCTATTTTTTTTAAAACGGGTGAATGGGGCCTTGAATCGGGTTATTGTCATGTGTGGGCTTTGGAAGTGTGCTGCTGCAGGATCGGACATTTCAAACTCAAATGCACGTTCTTTTTCTTACCTTTCCGAAGCATGGAGCGCAATAGCAGGCAGAGAAAGGGTGATGCACGTGTTGAACACTACCTGACCTGGCAAGTTGCTGGCAGTGCCCCCCCGCCCGCTCCTGAAAGAGGGCACACACACACCGCCGCCCCGAGTACTTCACAAATCTTTAAAAGACCATGCGCTTGTTCATGAGGCTTAAATGGTTTATCACCTCTTCTAGAACCCCTGCATCGACCCTCTGACGTTTCATGGAAAAATTACCATGTAACACAATACCAAGCCCTGTCAGCTGAAACCCCCAAGGAATCGTGGGGCATATTATCAAGGGGGTTTATCTCCGCTTTTTTGGCTTTAAAAACCATGAAAGCGGAGATAAAATTATTTCCCTATTATCAAGCTGTCGCTAACACCAGTTAGTGACAGCTAAAAGGAGATAGCGACCATCTTGGGCCCCGCTTTGCATGTCAGTGATACTTATCACTAATGACATGCAAAGTGGCGTGCCAAGATGTTAGCGACTGGAAACAGTCCCTAACATCGCTACCTTCTATTACCAACTTTTGGAGATATTCGCGCTAAGCGCGAATATCTCCAAAATCTAACACCTGCCCTGAGCAGTTCTTAGCCATGTTATCCAATGGGAGGTGGATAACATGGCTAAGAGCATTAGGTCGATAATACATGAATATCGCTGACTTTTCTGCGATAATAGCAAGGTTTATCTGCGATAAAAATCGCCGATGTGCGGCGATAATTTTTGTCTCTAAACAAGTTAGAGACAAAAATTATCGCTAGTTGTTCGTAATATGCCCCCGGGTTTTTGCTTTCAGAAATCGGGAGGCGGGAGACTAGCACTGAAATCAGTACTCACACGCCTGAATCAGGAGGATTGGCATGTCTGAATTCTCTACAGCTGGGGCCATAAACTACATCCGCAGGGTTAGGTGATAGCCTGGGACCAGCCTGGCATCTAAAATGGCTGCCGTGCACGACAAAATTGTGGCATTCGAAAAAAGGCAAGATGGCGCAGCCGCTGGAAGAGATGTATCAACATATATCAGCCTCCTCAGCCACCCTCAGGAAACATAGGGGATTAGGATACGTCTCCCGCACCCCCTTATACCTAGTACTTTAATTAACGAAGCACAAAATGGCGAATTCCCGTTTCGCTACCAGTTTGCGGCCCAGTTCGCGGCCCGTGAAGCGCTTCTACCGTGAAAAATCATTTTTTTTTATTTTCCCCACGGGACCCTTTAATAACCCCAACAACATTCCTAGGGGGTCAAGAGGGGGATACCTTGCCCCCTTTCATTAAATTCCCCCTTAGTTTTTCACCTTTTCTTCTCTCTCGATCCTACCGAGAGACAAGATGGCGGCCGCTCCGGACTGTCACGCAGCAAAAAAAAAAAAAAAGCTCACGCACAGCCGCTGGAAGAGATGTATCAACATATATCAGCCTCCTCACCCACCCTCAGGAAACATAGGGGATTAGGATACGTCTCCCGCACCCACTTATAACTAGTAATTTAATTTACGAAGCACAAAATGGCGAATTCCCGTTTCGCTACCAGTTCGCGGCCGCGCTTCTACCGTGAAAAATCATTTTTTTTTATTTTCCCCAGGGGACCCTTTAATAACCCCAACAACATTCCTAGGGGGTCAAGAGGGGTCTACCTTGCCCCCTTTCATTAAATTCCCCCTTCGTTTTCCACCTCTTCTTCTCTCTCGATCCTACCGAGAGACAAGATGGCGTCCGCTCCGGACTGTTTAGAATGTTGACAGACACCGGAGAGCCAATCAGCTTTCTGCGCGCAAAGTTCCGATAAGCGAAAAGTAAGCGGACCGGATCGCTGCCCAGAGCGCTGTTACAGATATATATCTTGGTTTGAACGTTAATTTCTCAAAAACTACTGGAGCACATATATTGAGACCTAGCAAAGGCACATCGGGCTAACAGTCCCTACAATTTTGCCAAGTTTCGTGCAAATCCATTCAGCCGTTCGAGCTAAAAGTGAGTCCAACCGCCCTATGGAAAACTCAATGCAAAAAACGCGTTTTGGGACCCCCCTTTTTTCTCAGCCCCCCCTTGACGAAACCCCACCAAATTTTCAGGGGCTGCTCAGAAACAAAATGTGCCATTTTCCTGAAAATTTCAGCCGATTCCGTCCACAAACGCCAAAGTTATTAGACATAGAATTTTCAAAAGTCCCATAGAGAAAAAATTCTAACTATATATACCTACTGGCGATAGCCAGTAGGTAATATATATGTATATGTATATATATATATTACTTACTTACTTACTGGCAACAGCCAGTAGGTATATATAGTTAGGACCTAGTTACCATAGGAAATGCCGAACATTCTATTGGGAATAACTTTAGCGCTGATTGAGGGATCTGCCTGTAATTTTCCTTAAATTTGCCTTGCTGCGCTCCACTCCTTCCCTGAAAGTTTTGGGGGGATTCGTCAAGCGGGGGCCAAGAAAAAAGGGGTGTCCCAAAACGTGTTTTCCCCATGTTAATTTCCTTAGGGACATTCTGACAAGGCTACAGCTCGAACGGCTGAACGGAATTACACCAGATTTGACAAAATGGTAGGGACTGGTATGGAGCAGTGCCTTTTGTATGGTTGGAGTAAATCTCTCCAGTAGTTTTTGAGAAAATTGAATGTGAAATGTAGCCCAATGCAATTTTCCATAGGACCTTTAGACATAGCTACAGCCCGAACGGCTGAATGGAATTACTGCAAACTTGGCAAAATGGTAGAACCTGGTATGCAGAAGTGCCTTTTGTATAGTTGGTGAAAATTAAGTAATTGTTGAGAAAATCGACTTTTTTCAAATTATATATCTCTGTCCTTGCACACTTGATACTCTGTATTTTACAAAGAGTGATGAAAGATTTTACTAGTGTATGAAAAGGTGTATGTGATTGTCACGTGGATGATGTCATCAGTGATGTCATCATTGATGTCATTTGAGATGTCATCAGTGACGTCACTAACCATGTCATTAATGATGTATTATGTGATGTCATCAGCAGCTCATTGCGTTATAGTTAGCTCAACTAACTATAACACTGGAATTTCTATGGTTTTGTATGAGCAAAATGTCTAACTAACTATAACGTGCCTGAAACGTATCTTTTTTTCTGCGAATTTCTATGGTTTTTTAGTGCTCATTTCTAACTATAACTTAGCTGTATCCTTTTGTTTTTTCTGTAATGTTCATAATTTTAAAAAAATGCTAATATGTAACTATAATCTGCAAGAATTTTTTTTAAACATTTGTTTGTTAATTAAAAAGTTTTTTTCTTTGTAAAATTAAATTAATCTTGTTTTAAAAAAAAAGTAGAACCATTCGTGCACCTATTGTACACCTGACTCGGTCGCTGCGCAATTTTAATTAATTAACCAATATATTGGTTAAGTCGTGCACGTTCCGCATTACGTTAGCGAGTGGTGCGCGGTTTCGGCCTGCACTATGTCACATATGTAAGTTGCGATGTCGCGCTGGGTGCACAAATAGATTGTAAAATGTTACCTTTTAAAAATATGTTTATACAAGTTTATTATATATATTATATCAAGAGATGTTTTAACAGAATTATATAAGTCATATATTTGTTATCAGGTTAAAGATATATTATTTTTAAATGTAGTTTTGCACCACTGCGCGCGCCCTTCACAAAGCCCATGTGGCTTGAAAAGAAAGTTTATGATTGATTTACAGGCTTTTTATTCTAGAAGTTGTAAGACCCGACCCATTTTTCTTTCATTTTTCCAGGACCATCTTTGGAGACATAGCTCTTCTCTAGTAGGTGTGTTTACATCTTTTTGGTGTTTATTTGTCTTCCTCTTAAAATGGCTGCTGCATCTCCACCTGAGCAACTTCCACCACAGGAAGAAGAAGATTTAGAAGATCAGAAAAAGAAATATGAGAGTGTGGTTTGGGCATTTTTTACTTTTCCACCATTACGAAAGAAGGTTAATTCAACGAAAGTCACATGCTCAATTTGTGAACGAGTGCTTTCACTTGGATCACCCAATAAATATTCATGTGGCACATCGTCGAAGTTAAAGCATCTTCAAACAATTCATCCAAAACGACTTACCCGAGAACAACTAAGATGGAAACAGGAGAAATAAAGACATGATGGGCCCAGTTCTTCTTCAAGTGGCACAACACCTGCCACCATTCATCAAGATTTAGCTTGTGTAGAGCAGGTCTGCATTAAATGCAGAAAGGCACTTTGTGTTGGATGCAATCCTGAATACAATCCAGAATCACCATTGTATTTTTTTTTCTTTAATGCAATGCTGTTAAATTGCATATTTGTTGCCATAGTTTTGTTGTTGGCTCTGTTTTTTTCAGTTTTTGAATAAAATAAACACCAACAGAATTTCAAATATTGTTTCAAAAACACAAAAAAACAACACAACAACAAAAGAAGATGAAATGGTTCTTTTTTTAAGCGCCTATTTGGTTTAAAGAAGAAACATATTCTGAGTGTTGTATGAATTGATCTGTGATTGACTGAAGGAGTAAATTAATATAATCTGAGCGATTTTGTAAGTGCTTTATTAATGTATGGGTTTTTTTATTAATGCAAGATTAGTACCTGAGTGATAAAAGGACTGTATGGGTAGTGCCTAGATAATGGGAGGAGTAAAAGCATAGTGTATAAGAAGTGTCTGGATAATTCCAGGAGTGTATCAGTAGTGCATGGGTGAACAGAGTAGTGTATAAGTAGTGCCTGCATGATTTCAACTCTACGTGGGTAGTACTAGGGGACTTGAAGGAGCGAATAGTAAGTGTGTAAGTGGTTAGAGTACTGCATGAGTAGTACATAGACGATTGCAGCAGTGCATGTGTTTCTGACAGGGTCTTTACACGAGTACATGGGTACTGAGTGGATGATTAGAGTACTGCAAGGAGACTGTGTGGTGAATTTATAAGTGTTTGGGTATTGGCAGAGTATATAGTTTACTACATGGTATTAGCTGGGTAAGTGGAGGACTGCATGGGAATTGAGAGGGTGATTGTTGGACTGTAAGAGTAATACCAGGGGATTTGAAGGAGCGAATGAGAAGTGTGTAAGTGGTTAGAGGACTGTATGAGTAATACATAGATGATTCCAGCAGTGCATGTGTTTGTGATTGGGTCTTTACATGTGTACATGGGTACTGAGTAGATGATTAGAGTACTGCAAGGAGAGTGTGTATTGGCAACGTGATTATATAAGTACATACTGCTAGATGGGGGATTGGAGTGTTTGGGGACTGACAGGGGGATTGCTAGACTGCATGTGCACTAACTTAGTAATTACAGGAGTATATCAATAGAATGTACCTGGTTAGAGGTCTGCATGGATAGTGCATATAGGATTGTAGTAGTGCTTGTGTTAGAGCCTGGGCCATTGTATGAGTATGTAACCAGTAACTGGATGACTACAGTGTTGTAAAGAGAGTGCATGGTGTATTAAAAAGTGCGTAAGTATTTGCGGAGTGATTTGATAAGTAGATAGTTCTCAATGGGTAATTGGAGAAGTGCATGGGGACTGACAGGAGGGTTGCTTGAGTGCATGGATACTACCAGAGTGTTTAGAGGAGTCTATCAGTAGTATATAGCTCGTGAGAGGTCTGCCTGGATATTGCACAGAGGAATGTAGCAGTGCTTGTGTTTGTGCCTGGGCCATTGTATGAGTACATGAGCAGTGACTGGATGTCTTCAGTGCTGTAAAGAGAGTGCATGGTGTATAAATAAGTGCTTGCATATTGGCGGAGTGATTGGATAAGTACATACTGCTACATTGGTGATTGGAGAACAGCATGGTGAGTGGCAGCAGAATTGCTAGACTGCATGGGTACTACCAGGGTATTTAGAGGAGTGAATAAGTAGTATGTAGGTGGTTAGAGGTTTGCATGGATTCTGCACAGAGAATTGTAGCAGTGCTTATTAGTGCCTGCACCATTCAATAAGTATGTGACTAGTATCTGGATGATTACAGTGCTGTAAAGAGAGTGCATGGTGTATTTAAAAGTGCTTCAGTATTAGCAACGTGATTGGATAAGTACATTGTGCTAGATGGGTGATTGATGAAGTGCATGGGGAGTGACAGGGTGATTGCCAGAGTGCATGGGTACTACCAGGGTATTTAGAGGAGTGAATCAGTAGTATGTAACTGGTTAGAGGTCTGTATGGATAATGCACAGAGAATTGTAGCAGTGCTTGTGTTAGTGATTGAGCCATTGTATGAGTACTTGAGCAGTGACCGGATGATTACAGTACTGCAAGAAGAGTGTATGGTGAACTTATAAGTGCTTGGGTATTAGCGGAGAGATTGGATTAGTAGGTGGTACTAGCTGGGTGACTAGAATTGTGCACGATTAGTGACAGTGTCTTTTATAGACTACATGAGTAGTAGCTGGGTTAAATAATCTTACCTGTTTTCAAGTAGATATGAAATTAACAGTAACATTTTTTCACTTCTTTATTTTGTAATATAAATTTAAAATAGTTTAAACTTTAGTAGTAGGGTCTATAAAAGAGAAGAAACAGATTGTGTTATTACATACAATGTTGTAGCTTATGCAACACAACATAAGTACACAATTACATCACATATTCAATTTGTCTTTTTTTGCTGTCTTCAGATTCTATTGAATTTCACCATACACAATGATTTCAATGTTGATCATCAAATGACAGCAGGCAAAAAAATACAATCAATAAGATTGTTAAAAAAACATATTTCTCTTCAAAACATCTACAACAAACTCAACTTTGTATTTACACTTCTTACAAACAAACATCCTTAGTAACAAAGTATATAATACAAAGATCAAATATATGACCATCTTCTTTCGAAAAGTGCGGTGGTTAAAGAAGCGCGCAACCCTACAATCACAAGACTGCACGGAAGTTACTGCGTGTCAACCGAGACGAAGAATATATAACGAAATAGCGGGGACACAGCAACAATACCGCTCCAATGAAATAAGACAGACAAGGGCAATATTACGGAACTTTACCCAAAGAGTGTATAGCCACTAAGAACTCCCCAAAAAGCAGCAGGGGTGGCAATTGGAGCCGATTTTCACAGTAAACTGCTGTGAAAGCCGTTTTCTCCTTAAACAGGCCATTCCGTAGTGGACCAAAGAGCCTTTAATGGCAGAAA
Source organism: Lissotriton vulgaris (assembly GCF_964263255.1). Lineage (NCBI taxonomy): Eukaryota > Metazoa > Chordata > Amphibia > Caudata > Salamandridae > Lissotriton > Lissotriton vulgaris. The sequence goes on from NC_141685.1 coordinate 496,735,914, forward strand.
AATTATAATATTGTATCGGGACAGCTAAAATTTCATGTCTTGAAAAAGGTGGTATTGAGTTAAGATAAACCATCGAAACGCGTCAAATCTAAAGGAGAGTACAATCGAAAAAGACAGCCACAGAAGGGTGCAAATACAAATCAAGAGTATTGGCCTTTGTGCTCTCAAAATCGTTGTACAATAGAATTAGATAATTTTTATGCCTTTTGTTGTTTTTGTCTCGATTATGCAGATCATAATTGATGTATATTGAATGTGTACATGTTGATGTATGATTTAGGAATGTTTTGATTTTAATACTTGTGATAATGTCTGATGTGATTGTACTTTGCACATATTTGCACAATATGTGTTGTTTTTAAAGGAATCCTATTGAATATCGCTAAAGGCATATACATAAAGATAAATGTTTTTTTAGAATTTTTTTTTTTGTGTTGCAGTATTTGGCATTTGCTGATTGCAGTTTGGAATTAGTGTGTTGCATAGTCATTGGACGTTTTAGTCAATATCATGATGAAGGGAACCTTTCTTTTTTTTTTGAGTGTTGACAGCCAATTAGAATGAAGCTCGTGGTAGTGGCAGCCAATTAGAACGAAGCTCATGGTCGGGAGGGTTAGTGACTCCACTGTGTCCCTAGGTATCGAAACCTTCATTTTTTAAATTTCTCAGCAACTACTGAACGGATTTACACTATTGAAAAGAAAGGTCCCTTTCTGATCCAAGCACTACCTTTTTGCCAAATTTGGTGTAATTCTGTTTGTTAGTTTCGGTTGTAGCCCTGTGCACATTTTCCTATAGGAAATACATTTTTTTACTTTCTCAAAAACTACTGAACGGATTTACCCAATTGAAAAAAAGGCTTGCTTACTGAACCAAGCTCTACCTTTTTGCCAAATTTCAGGTAATTCCGTTCAGTAGATCAGGCTGGAGCCCGTCTCAAAAATTCCTGCGGAAATTAACATTGGGAAAATGCGTTTTGAGACCCAATTTTTTCCCAGCCCCCGCTTCATGAATCACCCTCAAACTTTCAGGATAGGAGCTGACCTGAATAGATTTTGGCAAATTTTGAGAAGGTTCGTCAAATGACGCTAAAGTTATTAGCAAATCCAAAAATGCTTTCCCTATGGAAACTAGTTCATAACTATAACTACCTACCGGCGGCTGGATTTTAGGACCCCCCTTTTTTCTCGGACCCGACTTGGCGAATCACCCCAACACTTTTAGGGCAGGAGCTGAAAGGAGCTGATCACTAGTTTTGGAAGTAGGGGGGTCCCAAAATGTTTTTCCCCATGTTATTCTCCATTGGAAACTTTAGACAAAGCTATAGCCGGAACTGCTGAGCGAGAACCAAATTTGGCAAAAAGGTATCCATTGGTTCAGAATGAGTCTTTTTTGTTAAATGTTGTAAATTTGTTCAGTAGTTCCTGAGACATTAGAAAAAGAAAAAGTTTTGATATCTTTGGCTGTGGTGGGTTCACGAACCCTCCCGACCACGAGCTTCATTCTAATTGGCTGCCAAACCTCCAAACCGGGAAGTGTTGGCAGTCATCTTGTGACTCAGTAGAACAGAGTCACAAGAAAACAGAAGACAAAAGAAGAAAAGGGGGCAGGGTAGAAACACCCTGACCCCCTAAGCCGGCTCAGGGGGTCTCACAAAGAACCCCAGGGCCCAACATTACGGCAGAGATCACGATGGGGTCGCGAATCCTGCCAAAATTATTTTAAAAAACAAAGCGCTGGCTCCTGTGCTTTGTTTAAAAAAGCCTCCAGGTGGGCCAGGTCCTGGGGACACTATAAATTCATCAGAGGGAGCCTGCGGGGGCCCGCAGCTCCGAGGACTGCCACCTCCCCGGGGCTTTAAAAAAATACATGGGGGATCCCAATCCCCTCATGCTGCCCCGGGGATTGCCACCTCACCAGGGCTTTTACAAATAACCGTGGTAGGGCACACCACCCCACAGCCATGGGGACCACCACCTCCCTGGGGGTGTTAAAAAAAGTGTGGGGGGTCACAATCCCCTCTATGCTGCCCCAGGGACTGCCACCTCCCGGGGCTCTATTTTTAATAAAATAACCTGTGTGGGGGGGTTGAGCCCCCCACACGCCCCGGGGACCACCACCTCCCTGGGGCACTAAAAATGTAAATGTGGGGGTCCGTTACTGACCCCTGAGGTGAGGGGACTACCACCTACCCGGGGCTTTGCAATGGTTGGGAGGGGGGTGCGCAACCCCCCTCCTGGAGCCCTCCATGGCCCTGGGGACGGCCATCCTCAGGGCCAGCTCCTGCAGTGCCCCGGGAAAGTGCTATTTGCTATGTCACTGCCCTGTCTTAGCAAACACTGGTTTGGATTTTGGAAGAGAGAGCAGGTTTGCTGCTCTCGCTTCCCAAATTCAAAGCAGATTGCTTTTCCACAAGGGGAGCTGCATGTCAGCAGCTTCTCTTGTGGAAAAGCAATGCGGCTCCCGCAGGAGGCGGGGAGACCGCGGGACCGGGGGAATTGGGGTTCCCCCACAGTCCCTAACAGAGTGGCCAGACCCCAGGGGATGTGGTCCCCGGGGCCAGGAGTGGCCTGGGAGGGGGGACAAGCAGCCAAAAAAAGGCAGGCAGGCGCGGGGATTAGGTCCCCGGGGCCATAAGAGGCCAAAAGAAGGGGGGCCATGCAGCCCCCCTTCCCAAATATTTTTTTTAAGGAATAAAAAGGAACCGGCAAATCGCTTGAGGCCCGCCTTCTCCCAGCACCACTGTGCAAACACGCACAGTGGCATGTTTTAAGGTGGGGAATTAGTTCCCCTTGAATGCTGAGAGTCCCTGAGGGTATCTAGTCACCAGGTACCTTCTGTACACACCACAGGGCTGTGTGGCAGGGAGGTGGTCCGAGGCCACGCCCCTTTTTACACCTCTTTTCAATGCCTCTCTGGAACTAACACCTCACCGCCGTCGACTTCCATGGTCCTGGACTCGACGTAATGCCTCCTTATGGACTTCGCCTTCCCCGTTAAAACCAGAGAACCGGCCTCAAACTTGGCACCTACACCTCACAACGCCATGCATCACCCATGGACATCATTTTCCAAGGTACTGTTGTTTGGGGGGCTGATTGCAGAGAGGTGATGCAAAGTCATTAAGTCACCCTCGTCGGTTATGGCTCCACGATAATGGGGCGCTGGTGCTGGCGGTGATGGCACTGGTGCGTACGTTGGCATTAGAAAGACCGAAAACTGCAGGCCACGAATGGCGTTGGAGCTGTGGTACAGGTGGGACGTTGCCTAGTGCACTTCACAAGCGGTGCTTGCACCCTTGGTGCAGGTCCCGGCATCACTTGCGGCGTCACTGATGGTGTCAGAGTTGTTTTCATTGCTTTGTCGCACCAATCACAAAATTCTCATGTCCCACAAACTGCAATTAGTGACCACTTAAAAGCAGGAGTCCCCAGAGGAGTCCAGGTGCTGGGCAGTGGGTTGCTGGTGAAGTCCTTGTGTCCTTGAGATCTCATAAGCAGGTTCACAGCACAGCTCCAGTTTTTGTCCTCTCCTTGACAAAAGCAGAAACTGCATTACAACCCAGCAAAGAACACATATCAAAGGGGCAGTGCTCCTCACAGCTCTCCAGCTCTTCGCCTTTTTAAAAGGTTCCTCTTTAGTCCGAAAATGATCTAATTATCTGGTGCTTAGGGTCCAATACTTATAGCCCATTTTCTCTTTGTTCTCTTTGTGAAAAGGTTCTTTGAGCCCAGTCCAAACCAATGCTGTCCTCTGTGGTGCGGCATGACTACATGGGGGTAGAGACGGCATTGCACAGAGGAGACACCGCCTATTCATGTACAAGTGAAACTCTACCCTCCACTCTAAAGGAAGTCAAAGTATATTCAGCCCCGTTAAGAGTCACTCAGGAAAGGCAGGGCACACCTCAACCGCCCTCATGGCTGGCTACAGTGAATGCACTTCACCAGCCCCTGTCACTCCAAAACCGGACAGTCAATACACAAAAGAGCAGAGACACACACAATGGTTAGATAAGAAAATCCTACATTCTAAAAGTGGCAATTTCAAGCACAAAATAAAAAAGAAATCTTCCTAAAAAGTTGTGTTATTAAATTATGAGTTCAGAGAGCCTAAACCCCAGTTCTCTATCTTATCCCACCGGGGAGTTATGCTTGTAAGATGTTACAAAGCAATTCCCACGTTAGCCTATGGGACAGGTGGCCTTTTAGTGTTGAAAAAATAGAATACACAGTATTTCACTATCAGGACATGTCACACACCAGTACATGTCCGACCTTTCACATAGTCTGCATACTGCCCGGGGGGGGGGGCTTTGGGCTTATGTGACAGGTGCCTTACATGTAAAAGAAGAGAGGGTTAGGACCTGGCAAGTGGGTGAACTTGCTAGTCAGCCTATAGTGTAGTACCTATTTTCCCAATAGGCCCTGCGCATTGGAATAACATAAACAGTAGTATGGACGTAGAAGTGCGGATCTTCCAGGTCTCCACTGACTATGCTAAACTTAATTGGGTTTGTTACCAACTAGCTCAGAGGTCACTGGAAACGTTCTTGACTGAATAGGAAGTGATCAGCTTCCCTGGTACAGACAAGAAGGGATTCAGTTTTCCAACAACCGCATAAACATGACAACTTTGCTCCTTAGAATAAGAGTCAATCTCTAGAGTCGTGTGAAACAATAGACAGTTATTTTACTCAGTCAGTTTTGTGCAGATTACTTTCACCAATATGCATAGAATAGAGAGACGGGCGTTTTCAATAAAAGGTATTATTTATTGAACAGTCTTTCTTCTCGTGAAAGAGAAATGAATTGCCACAATTGCAAGACTTGTTATTATAAAAAGTGCGTACAGTAAAATGAGGATTGCGAAATAATACTGTAAAAGCATTGATATGGTTTCTTAGCCATACAATGGTTTAAAATGAATAAAACATATATACATTCATATATACATTTAGCTAACGTACTCAACTGGTGCTTCTAACTACGCCTACCCCAGTGTACCTGACCTAAGCCTAATACTTGGCAGGGAGTAAGTAAGTAGCAGTTTTAGTTAAGTTGGTTTTGCCAAGGTTTGCTTCAAGAATTCTCTCTACGGGTTTAGTCAACACCATACCTCTGGAATAGAATGTGGGAGGTCTTGTATCTCCTTCCAGGACTCGATATTCCAGTCACTCGCAAGAGTAGGCTGGAAACGCCGGAGCTGGATTTCTCGGCAGGAGAAAAGACAGCGTCTCTCTCAGCGCGTCGAGGAAGAGGAGGGGCAGCGTCCGTGGGCAGCTTGCATCTGCTGGGCTCTGAAGGGGACAGCTGTTCTGCTTCTATGTTCACCACACCATCGCTATCATCGATGTCGTTGAGACTGCAGTAGCGGCAGTAGTAACATCAGCGTTTGCTTAAGGCAACGTTGGTAATATTTATACCTGAAAGGTGCCTGGTTTTACGTAAGTTTTTGGACATAAGACGTCAATAAAGATGTCACTAGGAAGTGATCGTCTCTCAGTGCTCATTAGAGTTCTATTACTAATCAAAACATAGCAAGCGGGGCTTTCCCAGGTTACTGAGTTTTATCTTGTTGAAGAACTCGGAGTGTAATCTAGGAATCTTAGATAGTGGCTTCTGCTTTGTCATTTGCTCTAATGAGCTGCAGAGGAAGCTGCGGAGGAAGAGATTCTGAAATGTGGCTCTGATCGTATTAGGCCAGAGACGAGTTTCTGAAATATCACTCTTGATCGTTTATGCCATTATAGGGGAATAAATGGATTATAGCCCTATAGGGGCATAAGGTCACAGTATTGATCGGGTCCTAGATTAGAATGCGGCAAGCCTGGCAGTTTAAATCTATGTGCACAGACATTGCAGTGGCATGTCTGAGATACTCATGTGGGTGGCACAATCAATGCTGCATGCCCACTAGTAGCATTTGATTTACAGGCCCTGGCACACTCAGTGCACTTTACTAGGGACTCACTAGTAAATACAAATATTCCTAAAATTTATCATAATTTACAAAGAGGGCATATGCACTTTAGCACTGATTAGCAGTAGTAAAGTGCCCAAGGTCCTAAAGCCAACAAAAACAGTCCAGGAAAAATAGGAGGAAAAAGCAAAAGGTTCCGTGATAACCCTGTGAAAAGACCCATTTCCAACACCAGGAAATCTCAAAATGCATTATTTTTTGGAAAATATTAATTGCAGAGAAACAATTAAGAATTGTCTTTTACTGCTGTTTATCGGTTAACGACAATTCGACCCTGGACTAGTTACTGGCCCATCTTCTGGACAAAAATTAAATTTGACTGAGCACAGTGGTTTGCATAGAGCTTCATAAAAATGTAGCAAATCATTTAATATTTTTGTCCAATAAATTGTAATTCTGTAATTATTATGAGTGCATATCAACAGATACCTGGATCTTCAGTCAATCAAAAACTGAAAGACAAAAAGAAAAAAAGAAAAAATAAATTTGGTCATTTCATAATTATCACATATGATGAAAAAACATGTGAAGACGTACATACGGTGTAATGAGAGTACAAAACCCTCTGCTAAATCCTATTCCATTAAGAGTCTTGCAAATATTAAGCCTCAATGGCTTAGTTAGGAGCTTAATAACAGTACAATTATGAATAAAGAAATAATTAGAAAAAAAGGAAGGGACAATGAACAAGGGAATGACTTACATAATTCCATCTACAGCCCAGCAAACATGGGTTGGCAAATCAGTTTCTTTCGAGAAAGGAACGAGTGCAAAGGTTTTCTCACCTAGAAATTAACAATTAGGCACTGAAATAAGTGTTAACCAAGGCATATTAACACATGATAAGCAGAATACAATCAAAAGTGTAAAAATATAAGATATGTATGTTGTTAGAGACTAATCGCTAGTACACCTAAAAGGCAGTAAATCAACATGGAATAAATTGTGATTATGAACTACAATGCTAACGGGTTAAATAATAGGCACAAAAGACAGGCTGTATATGATTGGCTTTGCCACTTCTTTGATGCTTCATTAAGAAAAAGAAACGTTTCAATATCTTTCGGAAGATAAGGTTACTTCTCCTTGGCAACCACATAACATAGGGGTGTGGCAATATTGATTAGCAAAAACTCTCAAATTCAATGTGGTAATCCCATTTGGGATAATGGAATTTTTTGGCTAATCCTCGCTATTAAGTCAATCAATCAATCAATCAATCAAAGATAGCTTTATTCAATTCATATAAAATCATAAAAGCACAGACAAGTTCATGCAGTTTGAAAATTACAATTATTCATAAAATAAAATCTATGGCAAAATAAAAAATACACATAAAGGGTTACACTATAACACAATTTGGTACATGGATACAGTTCATCTTCATAATTACTGTGCGAACTCATTGATAGACAATATTAACAATTTGAAAGTACGTTTAACCAATGGAAGCTCTGCATCTAATTACAAATTTCAGAAACTTGGATACAGCATTAATAGTCACTTCATCCTGCAATAAAAGAATCTTAAATAGGGCCGGTCTGCACTGTCTTAAACCCCAAGACTTTAAAAGGGGAATTAGGTATCTTCTCCTGCCCCAAGCATAGAATTTACAGGATAGAATGCAATGTATAGTTGATTGCACGGAAAGGTCATCGCATGGGCAATGGCTTAGGTTTTTAGACCAAGTAATAATATCTGGATGAGTAACCATCCTAAAATAGCTGCCCATTCTCAGCCGTGTTAACAGCATTCTGTCATAGCTAGACAGCTCAGGAGACAAGTAAGACTGCAGGCCAGGACCCTGTAGTAATGAATAATGATGAATGATAGAGGCCTTCTTCCCCTCAACTGACCAACGTTGATCCTCCAGAAAAACAGAGCATCGTTCCTTCAGTGTTTTTTTTTATATTGAGGATAGTAATAAGGGGGTATTACAAAATTCTGGAAGCCCTATATTTGTTAAAAAGGCCTTGTTGTACAAGAGCCACTGAATGTTTTTGGACCCCTCGAGTTTCATACAGTCTGCAATGATAACCCTCTTAAATTCGGTTTCAGTCGATGTCCAAATCCTGTGCCATAACAGCACAGGGCTGATCCTGATTAAATCAGAGATATATACCAGAGCAAGTTCTTTATGGCAAGCGTAGCTTGAGGTAGACTTAGGGACAGCAACAAGTATCTGAGAAAAGTGTTTTCCTTTACCTGTATTTCTAGAAAATCTGAAATGACTCAAATGCCAGCCCCATAAATTGCAGTAGATACGCATTTGGCTTTGTATGTGTCAAGCAAGATGCGTACAGGCCAACCCCCAAGTTTATTAGCGAACTGTCTTAGTGCACCAATAGCACGTGAGAACGCTAAGTTTCTGGTAGTAATGGCTGTAGTCCATGAACCTCTATTGTTAAAAAGTATTCCCAAATAGGAAAAAGTACTAGTTGTCCCTATCTTTGATTGTTCTAAAACAGTGTTGCAGGAAACCTTGTTTTTTGATGAGCCGCACATGGTAAAAGTTTTTCCGATCTTTATCTTTAGGCCCCTGGATCCTACGTAAAGTGAGAAACTAGCTAGCGCCTTCTGGAGGCTTTTGTGGGTTCTTGCCATGATCACCCCATCATCTGCGTATAGTAGAATAGGCACCGCGGCGCCTTCAATTCGTGGGTAGTCCACATTTAGTTTAATTAGATGGTCAGCTACACTATTAATATAAAGATTAAAAAGAAAAGGGGCCAGAATACAACCCTGCCGTACCCCCTTCATTATAGGGAATTTTTCTGTGCAATCACCTTTCTTACCGTGCCGCACCTTTGCCCCTGCCCCTCTATATAATTCTTTAGGAAAGTTAAGAATATTTAGCTCAACGCCAAGGTGTAATAAAGTGTCCCACAAAACATTGTGACTCAAACAGTCGAAAGCTGAACTGAGGTCAACAAATGTCATAAATAAATTGCCCTTTTTTGCCACTTTATATTTCCCTATTAAAATTGCCAAGTTTAATCCTTGTTCAATGGTGCCCAATCCTTACTTAAACCCGTACTGAAATTTGGATAAAATACATTCCTCCTCGGCCCATACCTGCAATCTATTAAATATGACTCTACCTGCTATTTTCATTAGGGAGTCAAGCAGTGAAATAGGCCTGTAACATTTGGGGTTGTTGCGGTCACCCTTTTTAAATATAGACACTACTGTCGCATCCTGCCATGTAGGTGGAAAACCATTAGTATTACAACTATTGAGCACGTTTGTCAGGAGCGGTGCCCATAGGGCGATATTATCCTTATACATATCAATCGGTATTCCGTCAGGTCCTTGGGCTTTATTATTAGAACTTTCTTTAATGGCCAATTCGACCTCTGACAGGGTAAAAGTAATCTCCAAAGGGAACAAATCATCCTGAGAAACAGATCCTATGGTTACAGTCTGATCAGGGCTGAGGTTTTCTGCTCTAACCGTAACATCTTTCTTGTAAAGTTCAGTAAAATAATTTACCCAGACAGACTGATCAATGGCAATCTCTATCAGGTCACAATTCCTTTCAACAAAAAAGAGAGCGTTTACCGCTCTCCAGAAGGCATTATTATCTCTTAAAGTGCACTCATTAAGCAGTGCTCTCCAGGCATCCTCCTTCAACTCTTTCTTCCTTTTCTGCAAGGCTAATTTATAACAAGCTCTGGCCGACCTAATATCAAGGATATTTTTAGGCACATTTTTTAAGGTTTGCTTTAAATGTGAGTGCGCCTTGCTGCATTCGGAATTGAACCAGCCCTCAACCTTGAGTCTTTCCCCTTCCCATGCAATCCCTGTTAACTTGCTGCTAATATGTGAGGTTATTTTCGTAAAAGCTGAGATAACCTCAGTTGGGTTAGGATTTTCCACAAGACAGGTCAAAAAAACAGAAAGAAAATCCGTTAACAAACACTGCAAAAAATTTGTAGGGTCGACCTTACTCCATTTAATTGAGTAGCCATTTGTTCTATTCAAGGAGATCCCATGACTATATATATTTTCGACTACATTAGATGTTTGTCTGCAACTCAACTCAATAATAAATATTGAACTAATTGGGAAATGGTCACTGAGGGCAATGTCCTCTGTTTTAAATGACAGGACATTGCAATGGTGGCTTGTAGAGGCCAATGTATAGTCAATACCAGACTTTAATCCCCTTCCATTAAAAGTAGGTTGAAAATTAACCTCGGGGTTACATAGCTCATTTACAAAGCCTAAGTCCCGCTCAAATAATAAGTTGTTGAACAAATTTCCAGATGTAGTGTGCTCAAAGTGAGTACATGGATCTCCCTTAAGGTTAGCCATACCACATATATCTAAATTACTGTAGGGGCAAAGATGGCAGTTAAAATCTCCAGTCACTATGACACACCCTCCCTCTTTCCCAGGTCCACTATTGTTACATAAATCATTATTTAATTCATCCATGACCCTTTCTTGATCATCCCTAGAGATGCTATTATAAAGATTCATCAGGGTGATATGCTGGTTTCCACCCGTCTTGATTGAGAGTGCTTGATAATGATAGTTGCCCCTACTGGATAGGCACTTAACTGTCAAATTAGCTGTGTTGGATATGAATGTGCATAGTCCGCCTGAGCATCTACCCCTGCTAGTCTGCTGAGCTGCGGTGAAGTAGGTGCGATAACCACTAATGTGCGTCTCAAACTGTTCCCAGCACTCCTGAAGACAAATCACGTCATCATTTTCTATAAATGCTAGGAAAATAGGATCCTTTGCCTTACTAAACAGACCCGCTATATTCCAGGATAGCAAAGCCATCCTTCCCCTGCAGTCGACCAGTTGGGCAACTTCAGCTACTACTGATGGGACAACCTTAGTTTTACCTTTTGTCTGAGCCAGAGATACTGTACTATCTCCAATAACCCTTACTGCTTCACCTGAATGATTTGGCGGGATCAACACGATTCCCTCCTCATCACACATGTGATTGGTCGCTATGATAACAGTATCTCTGTTTCTAATGTGCAAGATGGAGTGGAGGCTACAGTTTTGTCTTTGTCCCTCTCCACTACTTTAACGTTTTGGCTGTCATAAGCAGCTCGGTTAGCTCCTTTATTATACTGAACATAATGGACCCACTCTCTATTCGATGACTTGATTGTAGATGAGCGTCAATCAACCATCTCCAGGGGGCTAAACCTATTGGCGGTCGGAATTCCACACTAGTTATCCCTGAAAGCTAGGTTCATAAGGGGGGTACTCCCCCATGCCCCCCAGCCTTCGCCCCAGCCGTGAAACCCTACTCTGCGCCAGTTCCCATTCTAGTCAAGATCAGGGTCAACGTTAAAATTGCGACCCGGGCGACTCCTAGGGGGATAGAAAAAAGAGAGACTTTTTGTTTCTATACCTTCAAACCCAGATTGCACATTCCAAGAGCATATATGCTCGACCGTATGGGGATCCTCAAAATTAATCAAGACACAATCACCCTTAGTTTATTTCCTGTCGTGTCCCACCCACGGCACCCTAAGCACTGTCAGAATCTTACTTGACAAATGGGGGGTAATGGTTGGTTTAAATTAAGCCAGTGTTGAACCTTGTTTTTTAAGGACCAGCTAGGTTCCTCCACTGCATCTACCAGTTCCGGGACCCCTGTCATGACTACCACATAGGGGCTTGCCTCAGGGGGCAAATTGACCACTCGTCTTCGATCTAGAGCTCCCTTGTTCCCATTCCCTTTGGGTTGCAAAATGGGAGCCCCGATAAGGTATCCCCCTGTGAAATGCGCGCAGCAGGATCTTTAGAATTGTCAACCACTTTCTTCTCCAGGGCTATGATGGGCTTTAGTTTTGTACTGGCAACTGGGGCTGATGGATTTTTAGGTACTTGGGGTACAGGTTTGGAATTGCTGGATTTATTAACCCTAACCTTCGATGCCCCTTGATTTTTTGGAAGTTTGGGCAGGGTACAAAGGGTGGCTAACTGTTTTTCAATGTGGGATAATCTTATCTCGATCGGGGAGAGATATTTTTTAAAGAGCTCCCCCATTTTTAGTAAGAATAAGCTATCAGCCTCATCTTTGGTATCACTTTCACCTACCATGCTAGATGACACCCCTAGAAGTCCTGTACACATGACTACCTTAGTCACTTCAGGACGTGATTGCTCATTTTCTGTGCATGGATCATGATCGAGTCCCTCCCCAGCCTTTTTTTGTGAGTCTCCAATTACCACCACATTTTGTTTCTTAGATTTCTTTGGAATAGCGCCCTCCCTCCTACCCCTCAACTGACTACTACTTATATCGTTTGGGATAATATTACTAGCTAATTCTGGTTTTTTTTCTAGATCCAAACTTAATTGAGAATCAGACAATATATGTGACGCTGACAGGTCCACCGCGTTTGGCATACTATGAACAACAGCGTGGACCTCTGAGCGGCGCATATCCATGGCATGGTCGGGGGTTTTCTCTGTTGCAAAATGTCCCATTGACGATCTTTTTGCCATAGCAAGATCTTGGGACACTCTGCGCTCCATGAGAATGATGCCTTGGTCAATAAATGAATTGGCCCGTGTAATGAAGTTATCTAATGTTCCTGTCAATTTTGCCCCCCCTGCAGCCGTTTTACTCCTACTCCCTCGAGTACACATATTAGGACTATACACACAGCGTCCACTGAAGAAGAAGAAATAGAAAGCGGGAATATCACACACGTAAAGTACACATGAGCTCAAATGTTAGGGGGGTAACCCGGCCCGGTCTCACACGGTCTTTAACGGGCTTAAACGGGTCCGCCCTTGTCCCGTGTGCGCGTGTATGGGCGTTACTAAATGGGAGGAGGAGGTGGGTGGGAAGAGGCACCAGGTGCGCGTGATCACAAAGCGCAAGTACCTCTGGTCCTCGCAGTCCCGCTCCCCCTAGGCAGCCCAAGTTTAATCCAGCGGCAGGTCCGGGTCAAGAGTAAACAAAGGGCACCAGACGGCAACAGTTCCAGGTAAAATGTGAAAGTGGGCTTTGAACTCACACAGTCACAAGATCGTACCTCGAATACGAGCGACTCCCGCGGAGCGGGGGCCGCGAGTCGTGTTATAAAGGTCAGCAGGGAGGAGGGGGCGGAAAGAGGCACCAGGTGCGCGTGGTCACGAAGCACAAGTACCTCTGGTCCTCGCAGTCATGCTCCCCCTAGGCAGCCTAAGGTCAATCCAGCGGCAGGTCCGGGTCAAGAGCAAACAAAGGGCACCAGACGGCAACAGTTCCAGGTAAAATGCAAAAGTGGACTTTAAACTCGCACAGTCACCAGAGCGTACCTCGACTACGAGCGGCTATTAAGTCAGAAAAGCAGAACTTCAATATTATCTCATACTATGGATAAATATCAGATAGTACTCAGTCCTTTCCAAATCAGGTATAGGATCGTAACTAACCTCTGAGGAACACAGTCATAGGCAAATATTATACATTTTTACCCTGTCCCCAATTAGACTACTCTTACCTTAACCCTTCACAAGGTAAAAAATGAAAACAAAGATCTTTGTGAGTCAACTGGGATTGATGACATACAGAAAAACATGAACCCATGTAGCAGAATATACACAATTATTTTTCCAAGCAATACAAATAAGAATCAAGAATTGGCTTGGTTTTTATTGCTCCCCCTTTGTTGGAAGAAGGAAAAATAAACCAATTTTTGCTTTTCAGATCATTCTGTGGTAACCATGGAATCCTTAGCAATATTCCTACAAAAATCACACAGCAGGGTATTTAGAAATTGGGTGCCTGGTTGATTAGGATATAAACCCTGGTCACACAGTAAACATATTTCTAGACAGGGTAAGGCACAAGTACACCCTAAATTAACCTGTACTGTGGTAGTGTGGCACAGAGCAGTCAGGCGTAACTTCAGAGGAAATGTGTAATGTATTTGTGCAAAACTTCAAACAGGAAAACAGTGAAAATAAAATACAAAAAGATCCCATACCGGGTTGTGAAAATAGACCCTAATTTATTAAACACAACAAGACCAAAACAACAAAAGTCCAATCAGTGGAACTTTAGTTATCAAGTTTTAAATACTAAATTGCAATATAGTGCAATATAGTGCTTAAAACTGTGAAGCACCAACCGGGGATATCTGATCACGATAGACCAGGCCAACTCCCAAAGATCAAGATGACTGCAATGGAGTGTGGATAGGATACAGCCCCATATTAGTCCAGCTGAAGGTTTACCTTCTCCAGTTTTGTGCCAAGAGTCTCAATCGTGGGTAAAAAACTGGGGCAGGAGCAAGGAGACCATCTTTAGTAATGGTCTGTGGGGCACAAAAAGTAAGCGACATATAGCAGCAGATGGACTGGAGCCTCGTGGTTGTGAACGGCAATACTTGCTTTCTGAAGAGTTGAAATTGCAACAGCTCATGCTGGATGTCAGGGTAAGCAGCGGAGTTCAGAGCAAAAGAGTTATTTGCAAAGACCCCAAGAGCTTGAATTCAAGAGCAAAAAGATCACTTCAAAGGGCCCAGGATCAGAGAGGTTCTTCTTGAGGGTCCGGAGCTTGATGAAGATGGGTCCAGGAGGTGTGGGATGCCTAATATGTCCATGAGGCACAAATCAGGAGGCCAGCACACTAGCCCTTTGAGTCACTCTGGGGTCCTGGGTTCAATATGGGGGCCAGGTCCAGTGTTTCCTCCCCAGGCAAGAGTGTAGCTGGCAGCAAGTTAGCACAGCAAGGCAGCAGCTCCTTCAGAGTAGCAGTCCAGCATAGTGGCAGTGCATTCAGCATCACAGCAGAACTTCTTCCTGGCAAAGTATCCACTGGTCCAGAAGTGTACTGTAGTGGTGGTGTCAGAGGTTCTGTACTTAACCCCAGTTGAGCCTTTGAAGTGGGGGAGACTACAAAGAGAGGCATTTACAGTGCACAGAGGTCCTACTCTTCCTGGCCTTCCCCCAGTCTCACTAAAGGGTGTTATACAGCTCTTTGTGTTTGGACAGGACACAGACTATTCAGGTGTAAGTGAGGCTGGGTCTAGCTCCTCCCTTCCATCCTGCCAGGATAGTCCATCAAGTCACATCAAAGCTGTCATGTGTGTATGTCTAGGGGGAATACACAAAGCCCAGCTGTTACTTATCCCAGCCATGTGATAAAAGATAAACAGTTGGGGACAAATGGCTAAAGTTAAAAAAAAGCCACTTTTCTAAAAGTGGCATTTTCAGAATTGCTATTTGTAATCTGACTTCCCTATGAAGGTAGGTTTTAAAATTATGATTCCAGAGACAACAAACTTAAAAAAACGATCTTTTCTCATTAGGAAATTACATCTATAAAATGTAATAAGGTAATCCCAATGTTAGCCTATAGGAGAAATAGGCCTTGCGTAGTGAAAAATTACTTTGGGAGTTTTTCACTGCCAGTACATATCCTGCTATTTAAATACATTGCACCTTGCCCTCTGAGTTGTTCAGGGCCTATCATAGGGTTGGCTTAAATGCATAAAAGGGAAAGGTTTAGACTTGGCAAAAGATGTCTTTTGGTGGGTCAAAATGCCTGCATGAACTGCACACACATGCTCCGCAATGGCAGGCCTGAGCCATGGGTAGAGGGCCACCTAAGATGATGGCACAATAAGTCACCCTCTGGTCCACTAGTAGCATTTTATTTGCAGGTACTGGGCACATGTTGTGCTCTTTACTATGAGCTTATAACTAAATTAAATATGCCAACTGGGGATGAACCAATTTAACAAGTTTAGAGGAGAGAGCGCACGCACTTTAGCACTAGTCAGCAGTAAGGGTGTAAGGAGCCTTCGTAGTGCCTCTACGCGTAGCTATACGGAGAGCTCCGCTTAGCTCCTCCCTCATAAATGATTTCAAAATGAAGAAAGAAGACACTTACCTGAATGTGTGCCACCTCCCCTGCCTGGCCACTCTCCTTCCTGCTTCTTGTGTTCTTCAATGAAAAAAACACTACATTGTATGTCTTGCTTTTAGGAGGGGGAAGGAAGCGGTTAACTCTGCTCCGCTATGGAGGAAGATTTTTGCCTACCTCTGCGTTTGCAGTGGAGGGCTGAGTAGGCAAATATCCTCAAACTCCGCTGGTCGAGCGGAGTTACCCGCCCAGGGTTAGTCAGCAGTGGTGAAGTGTCCAGAGTCCTAAAGCCAACAAAAACGAATTCAGCAAAATTACACGGAGGAAGGTAAAAAGGTTTGGCGGCAACCCTGCAAAAAGGGCCCTTTAGAACATGGGTGATGAATAAGACTACTATATCTGAGGGAAAGTTTAAAAAGTTGAGAATAAACATTTTCAGACTCACTGGTTGGATGGGACTGCTAATAAAGGAGAAACTATAGCATCGCTCCAGACAGAAGCAGATAAAGCTTTTGTGGTTGCATCAAGAAATTGATCAGTACAAGCTCAACTATGCTTGTGGGCGTAAAAAGAAAAAGATTTTATGCAAAAAGATCCCATATCTGGACAGCTGACTGGAGATAATTAAAGGATCAAAAAAAGAATTAGAAGAATATACGTCCGTTCTTATTGAATAAAGAACCACAGAGTGATTTGCATCTCTATGAGACAGTAATCAAGAAATGTCTCATTAAAAATAAATCTACCATCAGGGACCCTAGAGTCAGTGAAAATACTTACTAATCCTATAACAAAAAAAGGAAGTAGGATAAATAATTTTTAAAAATCCCAGTATGGAGGCCCATAGGAATGAATGTCAATTACCGAATCGGTAAATACCGAATCGGTAATTGGGGGAAATATTGAAGGGTTGCAGGGTGTCACTTTGACACCCTGTTGCACCCCTCAATCATGTATGAGTGCACATGTTGCGGACATACATGCCCTAAGGGCATGTATGTCTGCAACATGGCAGTGTTTGAAAAGCAAAAAAAATACTTTTTCAAGGCTTTCATTATTTACCACCAACTTCTAGTTGGTGGTAAATAACGACTTCTTAAAGCCCTGTAGCACTGATTACAGTGCTACCTACATCTAAAAATACAGATTCGGTAATTTTACCGATTCGGTAATTTTACAGAATCAGTAAAATTACAGATTCGGTAAAATTACCGATTCTGTATTTTAGGTGGTCCTACATCTCAGTATCGAAATACCGATCGGTAACAGCCGAAAATCGGTATTTTCGCCCGTTACCGACCGGTATTTGGATACCTAAATCTGGCCCTATATGTGCTGTGAGGTTTTGGATTGGTGGTGAGCAATATCCTACAAAAGCCTTAAAATGCCTAAAAATAACCAAAAAGTACACTGCATCGTGACTGCACTGTGAGGACCTCACCAAAGCCCTACAATGGATGTAAATTTGTGAAAATCACACATATGTAGAATGTCAACCAAAAAAGTCAAAAATATTTTCAATTTTCCTGAATTGTTCATATTTGCCTAACTCTGTTATTTGATAGTTTTTTTGTACAGGCCATATTTGAAGTCAACCAAAAAGCAATCACATCTAGAAATGTTATCCTACAAAAAACATCTGGGTGTTTCACTTTTAAACTTCTAATAATTATTGGAATATTTTCATTACAACTTGCACTTTATGAAGTTTCATGCATATAGATTTTCAGGTTAAAAACCATCACCCCATTTTCAATTTTTCAAGGAAATATTTTAAATTTAACTTGTAAGAGAACAGTACAATCATTTTCAGCACCCTTTAGCACTTGCAAGGACAGAAATGCTACCCAGGAGGAAATATTACATGCTTGTGTGGAAAAAGTACACAGTTTAGATGTAAGAACATGTGTAATCTCTGTGAAGTAATGGCAGACCAAAAATTGAGAGCTGTCCAAAGCTTTAGTTCCATAATACCGACCTTGCAGACCTAACCACAAAAGACATTGTGCATGGTGTCCCACATTCCCTTTGTACTCTCAGTGATACCTCAAATATTTGGAGCCCTTTGTAATTATTTAATATAATTTTGTACATATTCATTATTCTCTGAAGGAAGCTGTAACAATCAATTTATTAATCCTTCTGATAAGCACTATGTTGGTATGCTGCTATCTTGACACCATGCCAGGAATATTTATTTTGGTAGTGAGATGAGTAGCAAAACTAGATTTAAACTAGTTTCGGCTCAGAAGGCACAACATCATTTTTATTAAAAAATCTTTCCAATTAAGGAGTCCAAATCTGATTGCACCATTAAATTAGATCTTTAAATCTGAATGGAAAATACATTTGAATCATTTAACTAGAAGTTTCCTGGCTAAAGATAGAAGCAAAGTATTTAATTCAAGATAGGACCTTTCATAGAGAATCTAGCTAAACCCTTCAAATGAATAACGTTTTCCTATTTAGTCACTCTTGGACATCTAGGGCCTTAT
Organism: Lissotriton vulgaris; assembly: GCF_964263255.1. Lineage (NCBI taxonomy): Eukaryota > Metazoa > Chordata > Amphibia > Caudata > Salamandridae > Lissotriton > Lissotriton vulgaris. The sequence goes on from NC_141685.1 coordinate 496,754,232, forward strand.
TATGAGTTTGGCGGGCCGACAGACGGAGAACTGCATGTGCCCCGCCAGTAGTCAATGGAGTTGGCAGTACAAAGACCGCAGTATCACAAGTTGACCACTGTGCCTGTGATAAAGATGCAGGGATCTTGCAGCAGTAGTGAGTACCTTTACCAAATATATTGATGCCTGCATGTGCATTTGTGTTGGATGCATATGTATGCATGATACATGTGGAAAAATACCATCTACCCATTGCCGCGCTACGGCCCATATGTAGACAGTCCTGGCAATTTGTACATAGTACAAAAAGGGCTCAGATCATCGCATACAGGGTAGGAATACTAAAGGTGAAGATTCTGCAGTGAAAAGAGGACCTTAAGAAAGGGATCTGGGTTGAAGAACACAAAAGGGGTGAATAAACACGTGAATCTTCCATCATTGCTACATTGAAGCAGGTGGTCGGACTGCCACAGTTAGATGTGGACAAGGCAACTCGTAATACAGACGTTGATGCAGCTCCTCTGTACCGCCCTATGACAGAGTCAGTGGTCTGCTGGCGGTCTCAGGTGTTCAGCCGCGGTCTTCACAAAGGCAATCACCCATCTTGTAATACATGTCTGCTAGCAGAGCATCAGAAGAATTGTGCACTCAAGCTTTATGACACTGTCAAGATGCAACCCATGAACTGTTAAGTAAGACTGATTGCACTATATATATTTTGTTCCTGATTTTAAAAAAATCACCTATTTTTAAATCTGCAAGACGGCTCAATGTAACTATCTATAAAGTGTTCTGGAGTGTTCTTTGATATCAATAGGTTACAAATTGGTGTTGTGAATTCCCCAGTTCACTGATAGCATACACTATTTTGGTGGCAAAGTTTAAGGATGCCATGTAAGTACCACATTGGTGTGCCATAACAACTTCAGTATAATTTGCTTTATTACTTTACTGACATTACAACTTTGGATGTGCGATGATATGAAGCACTGTTTCTAATACATGTCCAGTCAGGTACCAATTGGGTGACACCAGTTTTGACAGTATTTTAAGGCCAGAGCATACATACTGTGGCAATGAAGGGCAGTGTCACAGTGCACAGAATCATAATACTAAAGGCTCAAGGTCCAGTAAAAAGCAACTAAACAGGACTACATGGAAAAGGTGACTCTGTGACAGGCTCCATCACACAAAAGCAATCAAATTAGGGCTTTAGCACGGTGATGTTTAATTGGATATGTTTCACTGTAGTAAGAGAATGGGGACAATGGTTGTCTGCTTTTATGGATGTCTTCCAGGGCAGGATTTGGGACTATTGTGCTTATTTTTAACCACCAACCCACTACACAAATGGATCAGCCAGGTAAGCAAGAGGTGTGTGCTGACATATTTATAGGATGATGTGATGCTACTACTTAGAATGGTGTTGCTACCTAGAATTAAAAGATCCTGTCTGCCTATGCCAGTACTAGCTGAGTATGTTTGTGCCTTCTGGGTTAAACTGATAGCTTACTGTGTTCCTTTTCAGACACCTTTTCAGAGAGGTACATGCTCAATGTGGAGGCGATCTATAATACCAGTAACTATGTGATGTTACAACACAGTCATTGAGGGGAGCTGGGAATGTGAGACAGCATAGAAATCATGACATTTATATGTGAGCTTGATTGTAGGTGTGGTTATAAGTAACCCCGTGCGAATACGATGGAAGGAACACATTAGTGTTGTTGACAAATTGAACAAGGGCAGATGCTGATGCACAGAATAGCACTTAAATAAAAGTGGCAAATGAGAGAAATTTGAAGCAGCATTTGGGTAAGCAAAGGCTACAGAGTGTTATTTCCGACGGCAGCTCAGAATAATTCAGGGACAATTAAAGTTTCACTCCGGGGCATTGGACACTTTAAGAGAAGAATCCAGAACAATATGTACCTTTTCTTACTTGTGAGTATGAAAATGAATCTCAAAAGGTCCCTTGTTTTAAGTGCTCACTTGTTCACATTACAGCGTCCTATCTTAAGAAAACTGAAGGAATAAAAAATATTTGAAAATAGTTTATAGGTCATGGAAACTTGGGGGCATATTTACAAGCTGCTTGAAACACATTTACGCCGCTGTTGCGTTACTTCTGTGATTCACCAGCGGCGTAAACCATGTGCCACTTTCCGACTTATTTAAAACATGACACATCTAGGAAGATGCGACACGTTGTAAAGCCCTGCACCACATTAAACATGCGTCAGGTTTAATGTATGCAGGCTGGAAGTTCCGTCGGAAGAAACCTCGTAAAAGTGACGCAGTGAAATCTCTAAGATTTCACGGAGTCACTTTTCAGAGTCAGACTCGACAAAACCTTACGCGTGCTTGAAGTAGGTGTAAAGAGTGGCGCAGCACGTTAGGTATGGGCGGCCTAAGCATTGCTGGAGTTCTTTCACATTTGCGGCATGACTCCAGCAATGCACCGCCTTTATGCCATCAGATGCAACACACATCTGTCTATCCCTGCGCTACATTGTAAATGCGATGCATCCGTGGTGGCCCAAGGGTAGAATTGCTTGTTGCATCTGTACTGGCGCATCCTGCTGATATGCAGGGATGCGCCATCCCTTCTAAATCTGCCCCTTGGTATGCTTGTCAAGAGTGGGTGAAATTCAGTGGAATGAGTAACATATGCAGTCTCGTGTTTCTGTCGAATCTAACAATACTGCTTAAAACATGCTAAATCTGAATCACAAAGTACAATCTGAATGAAAATCTCACAAATATACAAAATGGGGGTTTGTTCTCTAATTACAACGTCTTTTAGTTTTAGAAGGTTACATACAACAATGACTTTTTGCAGGCATTTGTCTAGTGAGAAAAACACTCGCCGTAAGTGAAACAAGAACAGAAGAAACGAAACTGCTTGGTTCTCTTAAAAGGCTGTGACTGACCTGATGTACAATGGGAAAAATCGGTGACCCCATGAAAAGAGGGCAGCCGGTGGAGAGACCTGTTTAATATTTGTAGCTTAGGTCATTGACCTTATTGAAAACATTGGATAATGCTACACGTACTTGCCTTGCGCTGTGTTATGCCTCAATCTACAATCTCCACTCCATCTGACGATTCAATCAACCTTAAAACAGATCATATAATCTGCAGGATTGTGCATGTGACATCTATAATCAGATTTTGTTTTGCAAATATTGTGTTAACATTATAGTATATTTATAACAAAAATACATAATTTTATCAACATTTAAACGATAGCACGTTCCTAGCAAAATCACTTTCTTTGTGTATCTGCATTACACTAAATACAAAAGTCTGTATTTCTGTATGTCGGTTGCCATTCACATTTTTATTGCTTTTTCTGAAAAAGATTTATTTACCTGTGAATTATTGGACGATTTAAAGAAACTATCCTTTCACTAAAAGAGATATTTATTTTCTCTCATCTCTGTGAGCCTTGTATTTATCGCTAAATAAGTTGTTTCATTTGTAATTTTCCAGTGACATAAATAAATAGATGGGTTTTTGAAGACTGTGAATCATTTCCAATCTATTTTATTTCAGTTTAGTTTCAGTAATCGCCGTCTCGGTAAGAAATGGGGTTATCGGTCATTTATATCTTTGTTAAAAAGTATTCAAAAGAAATCTAACCAAAAATTAAACTACATTTGATTTGCCATGGAATAAAGAATATTTTAAAATGCATTGCCAAAACGATTATTTTGCTTACTATCCTTTTCTAAGTAAACTGAGATTTTATTGTTGCTATAAATCTTTATATTATTGCCAAATTTGTTTGAAAAGCTGAAATTCTTCAGTAGTATTAAACATAGGCCAATTTAATTTACATGTTTTTTTATTAAAGATAGACTGGTATGCATTCTAAGGGCAGTAAGCGTGCATTTTATAGAATTAAAAAATAAAATATCAAAACAGTTCTCAGTATTTTTGGGGTATTATTAAATTGTAGTTGCTGTTTTATTTCAGTTTTGACTACAGAATAGGAATGATCTGCTGTGGGGAATACAATATTCTCTCCCGCAGTTCACTCTAATCACTTTAAGTGAATGACATTCTGAATTGTATCCCAGGTACTGGAGTGAATTCAAGCTCTACACCCAATACTAGCATTTCTTCTCCCGTGAGGTAAGTCAGTAGTTTGGTCACTGCAAGGGTAATGGAACAGTGGACGCTAATAAAATGCAAGTCTGTTTCCCCAGAGGATGTATGCCTCCCACATATCTTCAAACTTATGGCTCGGTATTTTAACCTCTAGCTCAATGTAATATGGAATACCTCTTTAATATCTGCAATTTGTTTCTCTTGTGGGAAACAAGCCTCCCTTCTATCACTGTTTAAAAAGCATAATGCTGGCTTTAGAGTGAGAAACAATGACAGGCCCGTATGTCTTTTCCCAGCTCCTGCATAAATCCTAGAGAAAGTGGCCAATCAACAACTGTCAGCTTTTGTGGAGGCTAATTTTATTCTCCATGATTCACAGTTTGGCTTTCCGACAGGGTTTAGTACAGAGACAGACCTTTTGGAGGTAGCTTGGGGGCATATCACCAAGGGCTGAAGATATAATTATCACCGCTTTAGCGTCCGTTTTCGGGCAAAAAGCGGCGATAATTATATCGCATTATTTGCAAGGACACGCTAGAGCGTGTTTCCTTGATTCAGCTCCCGTTTTGTTCACGCCTCGCTTTGCACCTCCAATGAGATGTAAAGGAGGCATGTCTAACAAAACACCATGGGAAAATATCGCTACCCCAGCTTTGTGATATCATCAACGAGGGGTAGCAATATTTTAAATCCCGTTACTATGCCTTAATGCAGGAATTTAACGTCTGTTAAATGCCTGACTAAGGCATAGCTAACATGGGAGGTTGATTATGATGATACGACCACAGGGTCATATCACCAAGGCTATCTCCATTTTGGGTGCAACATCACTGGTTTTCCAGTGATGTTGGCCCATTTCCGTTGAATATTATCGCCCTGGAGTAACACGCTGTTAATAACGCATTACCAGGACGATAAATTCCTGCGATAGACAGCGATAAATAAACAAACGCTAAGCCCGCTTTGCTTTTATTTATTACCGTCCTAGTACATATGCCCCCAAGTTCATCTGGGAGAATTTAGAAAGAGCACACCTGTCATAGTATTGCTCCTTGATTTGTCAGCAGAATTCAACACTGTTTTGTATGTGATTTGTAGCAGTCTTGACATTCAGGGCAAGGCCCCTTTATGGGTTAAATATTTATTGTAAGGCAGATAGATCCCAGCTGGTGTGCTTCCACCCCCACTTTTTATCTCCTAAACCACTGGTATGTGGTGTTCCACGGAGGTCTGCTTAGAGCCCACTTTTGTTCAAGAAATACCTTTACCCCTTGACGAATATCATTGAAGCTTTGGGTGGTAATGTACTGACTTACACTGATGACACCAAATTACTTTTGTTCCTTCCAAGATAACACAGAGGCAGTTTTTGTTACAATTTAAAAGAATGTTTTAGAGGAGTCGCAACTTGGATAGATGCAAATTGCTTAAAAACAAGTTCTGACAAAATGGAAGTTCTGATGTTCAGCCAACATGACCCCTCGCCACCTTTCCTTTGATGGCCTTCTGAACTTGACACCCCTTCTAATCCTGCCTCGTCAATTTGAAATAGGGGCATTATCTTTGATTCAACCCTATCCTTCATGGATCAAATGAAACATATTCCTTCTGTCTGTGTTTTGAAGATGAAAACTATAAAGAACTCTCTTTAGATGGTTACTGGAATGGGAAAACAGTAGTTAATTCTTTAATCACATCCCATCTGGACTACTCTAGCAGTCTCTTCCAAGGTATTCTGGCATATTTGATACAGAGACTTCAACTAACTCAAAATGCAGTGGCATGACTATTCAGGAGAGTGCTGAGGAGCCATCATATCTCCCTACATTCGAGATATCTGCACTGGCTTCCGGTGTAAAAGCATATCAACTTTAAAGCTCTTACATTGGCTTTCAGAGCTTATCATGGAAAGATCTCATGCTATCTGTTGAATAGACTGGCTCCATTCACTCAAGAGAGGGCACTTAGATCCAACAAGTATCGCCTTTTACGGATACCAACATTTCTAAAGTCTCATTGTGGTGGCAGCTGCTTTCTGTATGCACAGCACAACTTTTGAACAGTCTTCTGTCAGCCTTCAAAAGGCAAATTAAAACTTGGCTACTTGACTCTGTTTAGTTTCCTGCTACTTTGGCCCACATATACCATCTGCTAGAGCACCACAACACTTTCTCCGAAATAGCTGTGCTCTTTAACAAGCGTCATTTGATGGATTGCCTTATTGATGGGTGGAGCTTAGCAGCTGAATCTCAGACTGTAGTTTCTGTTTCTGATTTCGTTGTTATCTTGTTTTCACTCCTCCACTTCCTGTCACTTACATTTTTTTGTCTTATTGGACGTTTATCCTTATGCTGGCTTCCACATCCGTTGACAGGATTTTCCTGCTGACATCTGACTCTTGCAACAAAAGTACATGCTAATATCTCATTAATCATATCCTGTTTTCTCACTTTTTCTGCCACCCCCTGTTGGAAACCTGAGAGTGCATCAAGAATCTGACTCTAATTGAGTTGTGTTTTATGTTTTCCTAACATACTGTGGGCTGTGGCATGCCACGTAGTATTTAAAGAAACATTACCATCAATCTTAAATTCAATACGGGTGGATTCAAGATTGCTCTGAGTACCTGTTGATGCCTCATTTCCCTGTTAGTTTTCCTCACAGGCACATTCTAAGCAGCATACATTAAGGTGGAAACACCTCTTTCAGAGCTGATTCCTGTATAATCATGTAGGATCCAATTTTCACAATATTGCTACATATTTTCATATTGTTATTTTAGAACAGCTCTATGCTTTGTTGAGATTGACATATCTCTTTATTAGGAGAAACACTCTTTTTACACCTATTAAACAAGCCAGTCATGAAACTGCAGCATGTAGAAGACTAAGCTAACGCTGAAGGCCATTAAAAAGTAATACCCTCTGGCACAAAGAATCAAATCTCAATGCCCGTTCTTTTACAATATAAAACAATTGTTCACAGTCACAGGCTAATATGGGAGCATAGAAAATGGGGATGGGGTCAGGCAATTTGGAGCTCTCCCCAGGTGGAGAGTTCCAGGAGACTGCAGGGATTGGATTAGCTCGGGGGATGGAGTTGCAGGTTTAGGGTGACATAGATTGTTGGGGGTCATGAAGGCTGTAACGGCAGATAGAGAGGATTTTTTAGTGCTGGAGCATTTGTGCAAGGAGGTGTGGGTTGCACGGTGTGCTGTCCTTGCATATCAAAATAGGGCTATTGTCGTGGCCATTTTGGAATGTTTGCTGCTGCAGAGCAAGTTGAGGAGGGTGGAGACATGGTGGGAATAGGGGAGGCAGAGCCATGGTTAGGGTAGAGAGTAAGGAGATGAAACATAAGACATAGCTGTACATGGGAATTACTAAACCATGATATAGAAAGAAAAATATATCGAGGTGTTTAGATGATTTCACAGGAAAGTGAGAGCTAAAGAGTGTTCAAAGGAGGAGGAGTTCCAAGTTGTTAAAGCAACCTAAGGTCCGTGTTACCATTGAAAATTGTACAGAAGCATTTTTACTATATGCCAGAGTGTACTCTGAGAAGTTCCCCATGCTCTGTGTAGTATTATTTAAATACATTGATGTAATAGGAAAGGCACAGCTTACATTTATGTTATGCATGGGTTTGTTCTGACAAAGAGCCATGGGTGTACCTTGCAGCAAATGTGGAAGGGAAGTGGAGTGATTTCGATATGGATGTATGGCAGCAATGGATGGCACCGGCCTGGGTGGCTCAATGGTATACACAGCCAGAGATCTGCCATTCGGGTATTAGCCCTTTTAAGAGAGGCCCACCCAGGAAGGGGCCAGAGGTTCTGACAGAGTTCAGGCAGGGCAGTCAGGCATGTTGGACTTACATAGGCTTGTTCAATAGAGATTAAAGCAAGCTCTTTCATTGTGTGATCGTCATATGTGATTGAAATGTGCCAGTAATCACCCTTTCACACATTTTGACATCCAATTAGGGAAAGGTTATGGGGTGCAAGTGAAAGGGTGATACGAACAGCCTCACTGTCAATCAAGCTCCTTTGTGAAAGAGCATATACTCAAACAAGGGAAGTGGTGAAAATAGACTGATTCAACATTTTGATGTGGCCCGGGATCTATTAATTAATGATTTCATACTGGGAGATCTGACTTCAGTGAAATATTCTTCTGTGGATGTGGCCATGAAGTTAGTGCAATAGGCCAGAGTTGTGGAGTGTTTGGCAAGAAGTGGCATGAAATCAGAGATCAGATGGCTACCTGTACATCACATCCAGAGGATTTTGAGTTGCTGGAAATACAATTTGAAGGCCTATTTTTCTTCAATAAAACTTTGCCCATGGGCTATTCTCTCCCATGTGTGTTATGCAAGAAGTCTAGTTATTATTTGCAGTGGGGCTTTACATTAACATAATGTTTTTGTTTGTGACACATTATTTGAATGATTTATTTTTTGTTGGTCCTCAAAACCCCCAAGTTTTCATTGGTTGGATGGCTATCTTTCAAGATTTGCTGATGGATGAGGGAATTCCTCCGGCGCCAGACGAAACAGTGGGTTTGACTACAGAGATGGCATTTTGCTAGACACTGAGATTGATTCATTTTCAACAAAAGCCAGGAACCTGGAGGATAGGAAAATTGGGTGTGCTACAATTGTTTAAGGGATGTTGGAGAAGGTAAAAATGCAAAACATTTAAGTGCTGCTGTGCCACTTACATTTTACATGCAGGGTGGTACAAGATGGAAGGCTGAGTTTGGAGCTGTCAGACTATCAATTGCCACACCTCAGAGAGAGTTTGTTAGCAGGTATGTAAGGGGATTTGACAATTTAGGAAAAATGTTTGAAAAGCTTCAACTGGATTCCTATACAAAATCTAAGGGAAGAGGTGTATAAGCCTACTCAGATTTACTCTGATGCAGCAAGTGAAACAGGTTTTGTCTTATTTAGGCATGCTATAAGGTGCATGTGCATTGACTTTTTGGAGTTCTTTTTACTGGTGGTAGCCCTGTTGTTTTGAGGAGGGCAATTCAGAAACAATCAAGCTTTGTTTAACGTGGACAATGTGGCAATCATGCAAATTGTGAATAGGCAGGCTGCTCATGATGCAAAGGTTTTGGAACTGTTAGGAGTTTTTATGAAATTTTAGGAAGGAAGGCCCTGCTACCAGAGGAACAACATACAGCCACCCCAGGCCCTGTAACTGTGGACCCAACTTTCCCCATTAGAACGGGGTGTCAACGTATATTACCAGTAGGTAAGGATGGCAAGACCTCTGTCACCACCAGCAAGAAACCCTTACCCTAATTTCTTCCAGTGTGTGCTTACCATTCTCTCTGTGGACTATTTCTGGACACATTTGCCTTCCTGATGTCAGTCTTATTTTGGACATCAGACTTCAAACTAAATTGGTTCTCAACTATTGTTTCATTCACCATGACCGTCTTCTTAACTTTTTGATTTGCTTTTTTCATTTTCACCCTGTTTAAATAATTCTTCAGGTTTAGTTTGATAAATTCACATCTCAAAAACAGAAAAACTGGTGTGTTGTATCCCAACTCTATCAATGCATGTGTTGTCTTTCATAATAACTTTACAATGACAAAAATCAAAAGATTGTGTAAACATAGATAATTTGCAAATAGGTTATGTTTAACTCATCTTCCCAACAATGACTCATAAAAAATGTCATACCATTAACTCATCTACTTCTATGTTTATTCCATTGGAGCAATATTTGTCTGTCAACATTTGTGCTGACATACCAATCCATACATGTTACTGATACTCAGTGCCAGTTCCCACATTTCCAGTCCAAGACTTTGCCAACATGGTAGAAGGTGATATAGCCAAAACAATCAGATTGAATAGTCAAATTATCATTTACTCACATTATCTGCTCGAGCCAGGTCTTTTGGCTCACATAAGGAATAGCACATCAAAAACACAATAGACAAAAATATGGCAGTACTACATTTTGTAGACACAGAATCCTTCCACTACACTGTTCCAGTGTCTGTTTCAGTGCTATGCCACAAGACGTATGTCCTACAATGATGAGCCACATCAACAGCTACATACACTGTATACACAATGAGGATTTTGCAAATGTAAAGAGAGAGTAGCATGATTTGGCTCCACTACCACATGTGGTTTGAGCTAATGATGGCACATATAGTGCCTTAGTGCCACTGCCAACACAAAACAGAATACAAGTCTAGTGTAAACTTCAAATCTCCTATTCATTCCCAGTGCAAGTTGCCTAGATACAAGATTGGTCCACCCAAAATGTGTCTGTCCTTCACAGAATCAACTCATGTTCTCTTTGTACTTCGAAACAGCACCATATACCTCCAAATGTAACAACTCTGAAATGTCTAAATGAAGATTGCATGGTGATGGAAATTAAAACTGACATAACATAACATGACAGACATATAAGGTAAGTAAACTTTTGGAGGAGATTTTTTCCCAAAACAAACCGAGATAAACAATGTAACTGAACACAATAGTCAAGGTGTCAAACCTTTGATTAATGAATACCATTGGCCTGATTGTCCCTGAACTTGCCCTTCCTAACAAATTACCACCACATACTTCTCTCATCATCAAATCGATAGTTAGTGTATCAGTGAAAGTGATAACATGTAAAGATATAAAGATACTCATAAGAATATGTTGTCAATGACATCTTGACATAAGTCAATTCCTTTCTCTTCACTTTTGGAGGACACAGTTTCCCAAAACAAACCGAGATAAACAATGTAACTGAACACAGTAATCAATGTGTCAAATTTTGGATTAATAAACACCATTGGCCTGATTGTCCCTGAACTTGCCCTTCCTAACAAATTACCACCACATACTTCTCTCATTATCAAATCAATAGTTAGTGTATCAGTGAAAGCGATAACATGTAAAGATATAAAGATACTCATAGGAGTATGCTGTCAATGACATCTTGACATAAGTCCACTCCTTCCTTTCACATTTCAGGATCCTCACCCGGTGACTCTTTATGGTCTCAATCCTCTGAGATGTAAGAGATGTTCCATCGCAGGGCAATGTTGTGGAGCATGCAGCAGGCCACAGAGATTTTGCACACCTTATCGGGTGAATAGAGGAGGACTCCAACAGTTTGGTGAAGACAGCAAAATCTTGCCTTCAGGAGTCCAAAAGGCTACTCAACTGGCCGCTGTGTCCTTCTAAAGGCCTCATTGATGTGGACTTCCCCAGGAGTTGTTGGACTTCCCAGCAGTACCCACAACCATGACCCAGTGCAATAAGCTGAGTCTTCTAGAAAGAAGACAAAAAAAGTATCAAAAAATGTTATACAATTAAAGATTAATAAAACAGACATTTCCCAAACAATAATATGAAAGATTGTACTGATCGCCAGGCCAGGCCCTCTCAGGTCTAATTTGTGACATTTGCAAGGGTATAAAGCTGATCTAGGGCAAAGGACTCATGGGCAAAGCTGGGGAAACTTGCGCAGACACTTGTGATCTGGGAAGCAGAAAACTTGCACATTGATTGAATATAAGCATTTTTGATTCCAGTATTTGAATTTAATTTTGAATTTGAATTTGAATTTAAAGGAATTTATATAGCGCGCGTATACTCATCGGTTTCATGGCGCTAGAGGATGCTTGGGCCAGAGGCTTGGAAAAGAAAAAATTACTGAGGTGGGAAAGCTTGTGAAAAAAGGAAAGTCTTAAGGGCCCTGCGGAATTCGAGATAGGAAGAGACGGATAAAATGTGCAGGGGGAGAGAGTTCCAAAAGGTTGGGGCTAGAATAGCAAATTTCAGACCCCCTGATCTGCTTTTCTTAAATCTGGGTACAGAAAGAAAGAACTTAGCGGAGGAGCGGAGTTCTCTATTGGGACGATAAACCTTGATTGCAGATGTAATGAACGCTGGAGCAGTCCCCGCAATGGCCTGGAAAGTAGTGCAGCCCAACCAATGTAATGATTTAAGTAGGGGAGTGGTATGGTGGAATCTGGGCACCCCATAAATCAGGCGTGCAGCCTGTTTTTGGACTAGGTGAAGGCGACGGAGGGCATATGTGGGGGCGCCGTTGTACACTATGTTCCCGTAGTCCAGCCGAGATAGGACCATTGCCATTAGAATTAGTTTTAAAGCCGGGAGAGAGAAGAACCAGGAGATTTTCCTTATAGTACGGAGAGCAAAGAAACAGGAGGAGACAACTGAGCTGATCTTGGAATGGGGAGTGAGGTATTGATTAAGTGTAATGCCAAGCGTTTTAACTGAGGATGAGGGTATGGGGGAGAGCCCAGGGAAAGAAGCCATAAGTTGGGGGACCGGGGACTGGGAGTGCTACCAGTGACGACAAGTTCAGTCTTGTCCGGATTTAATTTAAGATGATTGCAGTTCATCCAGTCTCTAATGAACAGCATGACAGATTGAAGGTTGTGAATGCCCTATGGGGAATGAGAAAGATGAAAAATAAGTTGGAGGTTGTCAGTGTAGTTGTACACGACGACCTCCATCTGTTGTAGTGCAAAGATGAGTGGAAAAATGTAAAGATTAAATAATAAGGGAGAAAGAGAGGACCCCTGAGGAACACCACACTGGACCGGGCGAGGGGGGGGGGCAGAGAATTCCGCAAGGTGGACAGCCTGGGTACGATCTTTTAAAAAGGAGTTGATCCAAGTCAAAGCTGGGCCCCCGATGCCCTCCGCCTTGACAGGGGTGAAAAGGGTGGAATGATCAACCGTGTCAAAGGCGGCAGAAAGATCTAAAAGGACGAGGGCCTAGGGGGTGTTGGTGTCTAACCCCTCTATTAGTTCGTCCATCACGGAGATGACAACCTTCTTAGTAGAATGCCGGGGTCGGAAGCCTGCCTGACGGGGAGCAAGGCCCCCACTCTCTTCCACGAAGGCACCAAGAACCTGGGTGACATGGGCCTTAAGGACTTTGGCCAAAAAGGGGAGAAGGGAAATAGGGCGGTAGTTTGATGGAAAGACAGGGTGGGCCCCGGGTTTTTTAAAATAGGGATGATGGTGGCCGCTTTGTAGGGGACCGGTACAACGCCCTGTTCAAGGGAGTCGTTCAGAAGGGTAAGGGGGGGAGATGACAATCTGTGAAGATCTTACTGAGGACATGCGCCGGGCGATGTCCGCAGGGGATCCTGACTTGACATGGGTCAGCAGGGGGAGAAAAGTTTCTTTTGTCAAAGGGGGTAAGTGGGTCAGGCTGGACGTGGTGGGGGGAGGCTGGGGATCACAAAAGGTAGGGGAGCGCAGAGGTATCTTTGCCTTGATAAGTGCAACTTTCTCAATAAAAAAGAAATTAAGAGAGTTGCACAAGAGTTGGGAAGGGGGGATTTTGGGGGTGGCCCTGTCAGAAGAAGCCAGCTCGCGAACTGTGGCAAATATTTCTTTTGGCCGGTTCTCTGCAGCGAGAATTCTCCCCGAGAAATAAGAAGTCTTAGCGAGGAGAATATCCCTTTTATATTCATTGAGGATGGAAGTGTAACGTAGTTTGGAAGAAGGGCAGTAGGCGCGCCTCCAAGCTGGCTCTGCTTGACGCACTGCCAGATTTTTTTCTTTGAGAGCGGAAAAGAACCATTTATTTGCATCATGGGTGCGTCTGACTGTGACGCGCTTCAAAGGGGCTACTTGGTCACACGCCATCAAGAGCCAGCTGTTCAGGGCGGCCAATTGACTAGGTGGCGAGAGGCCTGCCACGTCAGGGCCAGAAGGTGACAGGGAGGAGCAGAGGGCAGGAATGTCCACTCTGCTCCAGTTTCCCGCCCAGGTGTGTTTGGGGATGGGAGGGTTATTGTCAAAACTAAGATCCAGAAAGAAAGAGATCAGAGAATGGTCCGACCATGTCCAAGGCATGACAGTAGGGACGGAAACTGAGATGTTGAGGGTCCAGATTTGATCTAGGATGTGGCCACAAATGTGAGTGGGAGTGTGGACCTGGGAGACGAAGTTCAAGCTAAGGAGGAGCTGGATGAAATCACGGGATGTGACGTCTTCGGCTGGATCGTTAGGCCAGAAGTTAAAATCCCCAAGTAGCATGACTGAGGAGTTGTTAATTACAAGGGTTCCTAAAAGGTCCAGAATGGCGGGGAGAATGCTTGGACAGGGTTGGGAAGGGCGATAAACAAGAACGCACGCTAGAGGGACCTGAAAGGAGGTAGAACGTACGACCAGGCAATCTGCCGCAGATATGGGAGGGGAAGGGAGCACTTGAAAATGAAGGCCCGCGCGGGCGATCAAGGCGACCCCACCTCCTGTCCGGCCCTCTGGCCGGTCGGCCCTGAGGACAAAGTAGGGGTGGGGGAGGGCTGCCAACACGCTAGGAAGTGAATCAGAGCAAAACCAAGTATCTGTCTGGAATAGAAGGTCCGGTTTGACAGAGTCCAAGAAGTCAAACAGTTCCAGCTGATGTTTGACAGCCAACCTAGTATTAAGTAAAAAAGCCGACAGATGCGATGGAATGGAAGCCAGGTGAAGGATGGACAGGGACCGGAGGGGAACAGGGAGGTAAAGGGGAGGGGAAGGCAAAGAGGCAGGAAAGGTGGTTGAAGGTGATGCCCGGGCCAGGCCAAGTTCATTAATCCGTGCACGGGTGGCCGCTTGGAGGGGCTGATGATCCTGGAATGAGAATAGTTGTGCAGCGGAGTAAAAAAGAAAACGGGCATAGTGAGGGGCCCCTAGCCCTGGTAGGCTGCGGACGGGCGCAGACGGGCTTGCCTTTGGCGTGCCTTTGGCGCGCCTGCTGCGCGCGTCCACTGCCCGTGCGCATGGAGTAATCTTGAAATAGAGGAGAAGCGAGGACTGGAGCGCTGACCTGGGCCGCCTCAGTGCCCTGGTCCAAGATGGCGCTCGCTCCCCTGTCAGCCCGCTGGTTCAAGCGGCACACAGGCGTGCCAGATTGGGACTCAGGGAGCTGGGGCCAACAGCAAAAGTGTGAAGTGCAAATGAAAAAATTATCAGTGCAAAGTTTTAAAATAATGAAGTTCCAAGGTGCCTCTTATTAAATCAAGGGCGGGAAGAAGGATGCCACCTCCACGCGTCGCAACAGCAAACGCGAACCCACTGCCACGGGGTCTATCGCATCCACTGAGCGCGCGCAAGGGAGCTCCTGAAATAGAGGAGGAGCGCAAGGACTGCAGCGCTGACCTGGGCCGCCTCAGTGCCCTGGTCCAAGATGGCGCCCGCTCCCCTGTCAGCCCGCGGGTTCAAGCGGCACACAGCCGTGCCAGATCGGGACTCATGGAGCTGGGGCCAACAGCAAAAGTGCGAAGTGCAAATTTAAAAATTATCAGTGCAAAGTTTTAAAATAACGAAGTTCCAAGGTGCCGCCTATTAAATCAAGGGCGGGAAGGAGGATGCCACTTCCACGCGCCGCAACAGCAATCACGAACTCACTGCCACTGGGTCTATCGCATCCACTGAGCGCATGCAAGGGAGCTCCTGAAATAGAGGAGGAGCATGAGGACTGGAGCACTGACATGGGTCGCCTCAGTGCCCTGGCCCAAGATGGCGCCTGCTCCCCTGTCAGCCCGCCGGTTCAAGCGGCACACAGCCGTGCCAGATCGGGACTCAGGGAGCTGGGGCCAACAGCAAAAGTGCGAAGTGTAAATTTAAAAATTATCAGTGCAAAGTTTTAAAATAACGAAGTTCCAAGATGCCGCTTATAAAATCAAGGGCCGCAACAGCAAACGCGAACGCACTGCCACTGGGTCTATCGCATCATAGCAGTAGAGCTGTTCTCTGGTGAGTGGAGGCACATAGGAAATATGTGTGCTATCAATTGCTCCAATCACATGCGGTAGGCAGCCCAAATCATAAAAGTCCCCCTTCACATTGGCTAAATCCTGTGGCCCTGGAAACTGGATGAAGCTGTGGATGTAAGACATCATTGAAGATACAACTTCTTGCAGCACACCACTGAATGTTGTATCTGACATTCCACCAGATACTGCCAGTGTGTATTAGAAGGAACCTGTGGCCACAAAATTAAGTACTGTCATGAGTGCCACAATTTATGTTATAGATATGGGATTTCTGTTGTGAGGCTGAAGATCTGGCTCCAGATGATGACATGAATCCAGTATATTTTGCATATTCAACCTGAACATCTTGACTATATCCCTTTATTCCAAGGTGGCAAGGCCTGGAAACGGACGGTACACCTAAGACTGTTGCCTCCTCACTCTCCCATGTTTCATATGTCTGCATTGGAAAATACATTTGAATATTTGACACCTTTTCCATGGAGACATACTTGGTAATTAACACTAAAGTTATGCAGTTCTAAAATATATTTGCGGTTTAACTAGATATTTTAATCCAACATTTGCTTTTTGTCCTTTATTCTTCACAAATTACATGTATAGCCTAATATAACATTAAAATCTAAAACAATTGTAAATAATACTGTAGAGTTGAGTGCATCTGCATGTCATCATTAGAATGCTAGCTATGTTGCTAGGATAGAATGTTAGCTTTTGATTATAGGAGTTGATCTTTGAGCTGTGAAGCTGTGCTGGAGGTGTCTGCCTTGATTCTCAAATAAAGCTATTTGATCTTCCTCAAATTGACTGGAAATTGGATCTTTACATTGGCGACGAGGAGACATTGATACCTTCACCCCTGGATTTATGGACTTATTGGAGATTTTTCTACCTGTTGAGATTTAGCTGGAACCTACAACTGCTGAAATTGTGTCCTACCTCCTTTGGATATACTGTGAGTAAAATTTGTTGAATGAAAGAATATTTATTACACTTTCCAAGATTTAATTTGAAATTGGAAAATCTGTATTCTCCAATAAAGGAAGGGAACGTTTATTTTCCTTAATATTTGATAAAACTTCTGAAGATTTGTTTAAATATAGAACCTGGATGTTTTAATATGGAACCTGGATGTTTTAATACTGAAACTTTAAAGATTTACATGCTTGCCTGAGAAATATCGGAGTGTTAAAGACTGCATTCTTTGAACTGCTTCCTAACTGGTATATGGTGATTGCAACCATATTAGATTTTCTTCGAAGCAAGCCATTTTCCCTTGAAAAAAGGACCGAGTGTTTCTTTTGGCTGCCATATTGGATTTTCTTCAAAGCAAACTCTACCTTCCTTGAAAAGAGGACCGATTGTTTCTTTTTGCGGCCATATTGGATTTTCTTCTAAGCAAGCCCTATTTTCCTTTGGCAGCCATTTTAAGAGATTGGGCGGATTTTCATTAGAAAAACATAAACATTACTTTCCGATAATTTTTATCAAAATACGACCGCAACTTTAGAAAACTGCATCTATCTTGAGGAATATTTAAATTTTAAGAAAAGAGGAGAACAGTTTTCTACAGTTTGGATGTATTGAACTGTAAAAGACTACAACAGTTTAGACATCTTTGGAATTATAAATAGAAGGATTGGAAAGGAATTATAAATAGAAGACATCAAATAATCTGGTTTGTTATATTAAACTATTGTTTTATCTTTTTATATTAACTTATTGTTTTGATTTGTTGTTTTCTTAACCAACACTTTCCTTCCAGGTATATTGAATTATATATATATATACTAATTCTTTTTTTTATCTTTATGGGTGATCAATCCATGTCTGCTCCTCCAAGTTTCCTTCCTACTCCAGGTGATCCGGCGATCCCTTGGAAGGATTGGAAAAAACTATTTTTGACTTACATTTTGGTTACTGGGGTAGATAAATATGGACCCATAAGAAAACAAGCTATATTACCTCATCATCTTGGAGTTGAAGGGCGTTGATTACATGAAGATCTACCTGAGATCTCTCTCGGAATGGGAGATGGTCAACCCATTAATCTATATGAAATATCAATGAAAATGTTGGAGTTACGCTTTACTGCTAAAGTGAATGTGGTCCTTGAGAGGCATACATTTTTTATTCGCAAACAGAAAGTTGATGAGGATATTGGTACCTATGTTGCTGCATTAAAGGGGTCTATCTCTTACATGCCAATTTGAAAACCTAGCAGATTCTCCTATTCGAGACCAGAAAAACTTCTCATTAAAGATCCGTCTCTAGAGGAGGCAATTCAAATCGCTAAAAGTCTAGAACATACTCGGATATGGATTAAGAAAGTGGAAGTATGTAGTGATTCATTAAGTAGAGATCAGAATAATAAGAAATGTGAAACTCAAGCCTATGTTGGTGAAACTAAATTAGTTAAGCAAATAGAGAAATATCCTATAAAAAAATCCCGTCAAAATTGATAGATCTGTAGGGAATAATAATATTCCTAAATTTGACATGAGGACTATTAAGTGTTACCGTTGTGGGGCACCTGGTCACACTGCTTCTAGTCCCAAATGTTCTGCGAGGAATGCCTTGTGTAGAATTTTTGGAAAAAAGGGATATCTTGCCAAAGCGTGTAGGACCAAGTTCCAGTCGGGACAAATGCAATCAGATCAAGTACATGAAGTGGGTGATGTTACTGATAATATTCGGGAGCTTATGTTATGTGTTGATGGTTACAGGGACTCTAAAATATGATCAAGTGTACAGTAATGATTTAGAATCACATTCTGAAAATTCAGTTTGTGTTGTGATGTGGTTAGAGAAAGCACAGAATTGTTGACCTTACCTCATTGCATCATAAAATTAGACTCTTATGATGTTAATATGCCAGATGATTCAGGGAGTCTTTACACTTTGTTATCCATGAAAACGCATAATGAAGTGTGGAAAAGTAAATCTGATGTTAACTCACAGAATAAGCCTGACATAAGAGCTGTCGGGTATGGAGGAAAAACTATTGATATAATTGGCCTCAAATGAATGTTAATATTCTTTAATGGAAAGAAAGTATATAAAAGGGTGTATTTAACCAAACAAGGTTCAAATTTGTTAGGCTGGCGCCATCAAAAGGATTTAAATATTATCCTCAACCTTAATGCTGAAGTACCTGTTATGTCTATTGCTGTGCACAATATTAACTCTATATATATAAAATGATTTATTTGATAAGTACTCAAGAGTGTTCTCTGATGATTTTGGGAAATTGAAAACCTCTCGCACAAAATTATTTTAAAGAGAAATGCTATTCCAGTAGTACACAGAGTTAGAAATGTACCCCATTTAATGAGAGAACCATTGCAATGTGAACTTAAAAAACTCCTTGCTCAAGGAGTTATTGAACCAATCGAGGCCTCTGAGTGGTTGGCCCCGATTGTTGTAGCGTCAAAGGATGGAAACAAAATTTGTTTGTGTTTGAACTTACGCGATTTAAACAGAAATATTTAGGTAGATAGACAACCTTTGCCAAATATTTCTGAAATGCTAACAGCTATGGGTGGTGGTACTGTTTTCAGTGTGATCGATATGTCTTCAGCGTATCATCAGATAGATTTGGAAAGTGGATCAAGACATCTTACCTCTTTTGTGACGCCATTAGGGGCATATCGGTATTGTAGGATGCCTTTTGGCTTATCATCCGCCTCTGCGGTATTTCAGAGAGTGATGGAGAGGTTTTTTGGAGACATGAATGATGTTTTGTGTTTTCAGCATGATGTTTTAATTGTAGGATAAGACAGTGTACACCATGATATTGCTCTGAATGAGGTATTGAAAAGAATGGATGATAATGGACTGACAATAAAGAAAGAAAAATGTCAGTTAAGAAAAGATAGTGTGATGTATCTTGGACTGAAAATTTTCAAAGATGGTCTTAAGCCTAAAAAATGTATCATTGCTGCAGTTAGAGACTCTCGCATTCCAAAAATAAGGATCAGCTTAAGTCATTTTTAGGACTTGCTGAGTACTGCTCAAAATTTGTCAAGGGTTTTACAGAAATTGCTGAACTACTGAGACTGCAGTTATTTTTACTTGGAATGAGAATTGTGACAAGGCATTTAGTAACAATAAAAGAGGCATCATTAGTGCTCCTATTCTTGGGCGTTTTAATGTTAAGGATAAGACTTTTGTTACTACTGATGCAAGTGCAGTAAGAGTTGGAGCGGGTTTGACTCAGTTGTGTAATGGTGAGGAAAAGATCATTGGATTTGCTTCCAGAAGATTGCGAGATGCGGAACTATCATATTCTGTGATCGAGGGGGAAGCCTTAGCGTGTTGTTGGGGGATTAGGCACTTTAGGTACTTTGTATGGGGTCTTCCTTTTCATGTGCAACCTGATCATAAACTGTTAGTTCATCTTTTCAAAGGAGGCAGAGGATTAGTAGGAAATGTTACCCCTAGGATTTCATGGGGGATCTTGTCTGTACTTGATTTCAATTTTGTTGTTGAATATGTTAAGGGTCTCAGGAATGTAGTAGCAGACTATTTATCTAGAATGCCAGTTGAGGGCATGGAAAATAATATGGACAACATGATTGATGTAGTACATGATGTTAAAGGATTGGAACATGCTTTTAGCAAGGATGAATGAACAAATGCAATGTCAAATGATGAACTTTTACAAGTGATTACTTGTGTTTCTCATGGGTGGCATCAAAACATTATTGAAGATGAAATATTCAGAAGTTTCTACCATGTTGAGGCTGAACTGAGTGTAAGTGAAGGAAAACTATTGAGGAGATATCAATGTGTACCAGGAGCCAGTCTGAGAGGGAACATTATAAATATTGCTCACGAGGGACACTTAGGTAGGAATATGACTAACAGTAGGGTCCGACATTCGTATTGGTGGCCTGGAATGGATAGAGAGATTGAGGATGCAGTAAGAGAGTGTTACGCTTGTGCTCAAGCGGATAAAACTAAAGTTGTAAGGCAGCCATCAATGTTATGTTATGTTATGTTATGTTATGTTATGTTATGTTATGTTATGTTATGTTATGTTATGTTATGTTATCCTGGATTTCTAAAGCGCACAGTTACTCAGAGTATCCCGGCGCTGCTACCCTGAACCCCCGCCCACCAACACAGCAGGCAAAGCCTCAAAAGAATGGGCTCAGAACAATAGTGTTTTTAGGCTCTTTTTAAAGCCAGCCGGATCAGCAACCTTCCTAAGAGCAAGAGGAAGCTCATTCCAGGCTAGGCCAGCTTTACGGGTGAAAGAGCAGCCACCTAACCTCTGGTGCAAAAAACGCGGAGTCTGGATAAGAAGTTGGTCCGAAGACCGCAGATACTAGTAGGGGAATAAAAAGTAAAGCGCTTCTGCAGATAGAGTAGGCCCAATCCATACAAGGCCCGTTGGACAATGACCAACATTTTAAATTTCAAACGGGCCTCAACTGGGAGCCAATGAAGGTGGTGGAGATGGACCCGCACGCTCTGCCTGGAAGAGAGGCCCGGTAGGAGCCGAGCAGCCGCGTTTTGGACTACCTGTAACTTTTTTATCAAATAGCCTGGACAACCAACTAAAAGCGCGTTGGAATAATCCAACGGCAAAAGGGTCAAAGCCTTGACTACTGTTTCTTTGGCCTCCATAGGCAGAAGGGGGAGGAATTTTCACAGGGTTTTAAGTATACCAAAAAAAGTCCCTGTGAGTTTTTTGACATGCGTCACAAAATTCAGGTTTTCCTCAAACCACACCCCAAAGTCTACAACTTTTCCCAAACGTCCATGAGAAAGAGTGGCAATTGATTTTCTTGGGCCAATTGTTAAGCTTGGTACTCGCAGCAAGTTTTTGATGGTCATTGTCGACTAACATTCTAAATGGTTTATGGTGGAAAGCACAGAATTTATAAATACTCAAAGAGTTTTTGATGTTATGGAAAGGGTGTTTATGAATGAGGGGATACCCAAGACACTAGTGTCAGATAATGGTGTGCAATTGGTGTCGAAAGAAATGCAGGAATTTCTTTCTAAATTTGGGATCATACATGAGAGGGTTGCTCTATTTAAGCCACAAGCTAATCGTTTAGTGGAACAAATTAACTGATTGATTATGGATAATATTCTGTTGTCCCTGTCTAATAATTTGTCTCGGCGTGAAGAATTAAAAAAAGTTGGTGTGGTCTTACAGGATTACTCCGCATTCAATAACAGGGGTTTCTCCATTTATATCTTTAAAGGGACGTGAACCTGGTGTCAAAGAGCTTTCTGGTTGGTTGAAAGTGAAAGATTGTGTGTGGGTGGGCAGAACTGCCATGGAAGATAAAGTAGTTAAAATGCAAGCTGAATCTACTAGATATTATAATGATAGGAAGAGTGTGAAAGATAATAAATTTGAGATTGGTGATTGGGTGACCATGAAACGTGGTGGTGTAACTACAAAGTGTGACAGCAAATTTTCTGCACTGATTCAAGTGAAGTCTATAAAAAGAAATGTTGTTATCCTATCCGATGGATCAGCTTGGAGTACTGGAAACATATTCAAATGCTTTGCTCCGGTTCATGTTTCTGAAGATTGATGTCTTTTGAATATAAAAAATGGAAATATATTATATTCCTTAAATATGATTTATATGAAAATAAAATGTATAATTTATTTAGTGTATGTTAAGTTGGGAGATGTGTAGAGTTGAGTGCATCTGCATGTCATCATTAGAATGTTAGCTATGTTGCTAGGATAGAATGTTAGCTTCTGAATATAGGAGTTGATCTTTGAGCTGTGAAGCTGTGCTGGAGGTATCTGCCTTGATTCTCAATAAAGCTATTTGATCTTCATCAAATTGACTGGAAATTGGATCTTTACAAATACATTTCAAATGAATTACCTTCACATTATTTTTATTACTCTTTTCAGCTAAAAATATCGTCAACAGAGGTGTAAATTACACCACGCTAATACTGCTTTCCAGCACAATAAGGCTCTACATATAAATTATTTTTTTTAAAGATTGAGTGTCCAGTCACAGTCACAAACACACTATTTTGAAAAAATGTGAGTGCCTGACCTCGCCAATAGGACATTTGGAATCAGACAGGTGTGGCAGACGTTCACCGCATAGTAGGCGGTAAACTCCACAACCGAGAGAGAGCCATGGGCTAAAGAAGCCCAGTGGCTATGTCCGTCTTCGTTGACGATTGTGATCATCACATACATGTGCACAGTGGTTGGAAAAATGCTCTCTTGCATCCTAACACTGCTGCCATCAAGACCTTGCCTGCTTTTGCTGTTGTTTGTCACCTCTGAGAGCAACAATGCCAGGTAGAGCAGGTGAGAGGGTCACTGCCTTCTCACCATAGGAGATGGAGTTGCAAACACAGGAGGGCCTCTCCCTGTAGGGTCAGCTCAATGACTCACCAGAAAAACACATACATGTCTGACATTTTTATGGAAATCTGTCTAACTGATGTCTTTTCCATTTACAGAGGCTACACTGTCCTTTTGAGTTCCTGATTGAAGTGTAGTTAGTGTTGTGAGCTGCCATATATTTTGTTCCTTACAGAGGACAATTATGTTGAGGATTTCTAAGCACTTTACAATGTTAAAAAAACACCAACATTAGTATGTGCTAGATTCTAATTGATGTGTATGGAAAGATGTGTCTATGTATTTATGTTTGAATATTGTGATGCATTTACAATTCACATAATAGAATTAGGAAACACATTATATACTCGTTGTACTGCATATAATAATGTTTTCTGTAATTGACAATTATGTTAGCTATGTATATTGTCCAACAAATCACTTAGCCTATATCGGGCCTCTCCAAACAGTAATATGGGGGCTGTAAGTAGCTCCCAGACCCCTTCAGAGTAGCACATAGCCTTGAGGTAATTTATTAAATGGGCACAAAGGAAAGTGTGCACATAAAAGGTAAGGGAAGGTTGTGTTCATTTGACATCATGATCATCAGGCTGCAGATAACAAGGCCTGACAATGAGCAGTGCTCAGTGAAGATAACAGGCCAGGCCAGGCTGGAGGAAAGTCAGAGGGCCAAAAACTAAAAAATATGCCCCTGAATGCTTTTAATTGAATGAGAGTTGAAACTTCTACTTAACTACTTGAGCTAGCAATTCATTTCATTTTACTACAATTTCAATGTGTGTCATGTCCAAACTGCAGGCACCTTACTCACAGTAGCAAACACAACAAGATGATTGATACAGTGCTGAAACTTTTCAAACACTCACCCTAAGCAAGAGATCTGAGATACATTCTTTGTGTTTTTGCTGACCATGCTATCCCAGTTTGGACCCAAACAAATGCAAATCAATCTGTTGAGTCAAGACTGGGTTTTTTCAGCAGGGGGGTGACTTGCCCCCTTTTTAGGCAGTCAGGGACCATTCCATTTTTTAAGGAGCTGTTTATGATTTTGCCCCATACAGGTGCAAAAGCGTGCTTCATTTTCTTGATTAGTGAGGGAGGAATGGGATCTGAGATATGTGCTGATGATTTGGAGGACAAGATCAGTGAGATTATCTCTGCTTCTGGAATGGGGCGAAAGCTAAGCCAGGGGGTGATCGAAGAGCTGGGAGAGAGGGCCTGAGGTACAACCATGCTGGTCTTCTTGGGGTGTGATTTGTTGATGTCAAGTGATAGTTCAATTCTTGTGATCTTATCGTTGAAGAAGTGGGCGAAATTGTCGCATAGTTCTTTGGACGCCTGCGCAGATGAGGACAGTGGCTTGGAGGTTTGTTGTCTCTGGTATATTGAGGATATGATATATAGTGATTGCTTATTTGTAAACACCTGACAGGTTTGGACAATTTCGAGTCGGTGGAAACAATGAGGTTTGGAGCGGAAATTAATCATAGTATCACTTGGCAGAAAGCAACTTGGGATTGTGTTGAAATTTGACAATGAGTTGTTCTAAGGAACGTTTTGAATTATGATTGCAGGAAATGGCTCTGGCTGTTGACTGACTGCAGTCAAATAGAATCTTATTGAGGGACAGGCTCCCTATTCATTGGTGTAAGTAATTGTATGACGTTTTTGTTTCACACACACAACACGGGTGATGATGGTGAAGGTCTTGTTCTTGTTTTTTCATGGTGATCACAACTCATGATTTTTTCATACATTGAAACGCTTTTGTTCATCCAAATTGACTGATGTGCCTGTAAATTATGTTTTATTTGCAGTGGTGCCCCTGACGAAGGGACCTTCCCAGTGTCCCGAAATGCATTGGACGAATGACAACCTAACTCTAAATTGACTGTTTTCTTTTTTGTATATCAAATCATGGATTGTTGAAAAATGGATTCAAAAATGTTAATTGAAAAATAACACTTTAATGTTGATGATGATATTTATTGTGAATTAACAAGAATAAATTGGATTTGTGAAAGAAGTAACATTGTTAGATCGGTATAAATATACTTGAGTTGTGCGCAGCTAAGTCTGTATCAACGTATGTTGACCAGCCACTTTTTCGTTGTAAATAATAGTGATAGGCATAACATTTTTATTCAATCACAGACAAGAACGTGTACACATTGGTGACAGAGTGACACATACCCTAAACCATTTCTCAATGTCCTTTGTCATGTCCTGATGATAAAGCTATGATGGAGATAAATGGTAAACTTAAAGAGATTTTGCAAAACAGCATGTTCCATCACATATATGTAGGATAGGAGGTGATGCATCAGCTTTGATCCTTGGAATGTAGGTGATGCATCAGCTCCAAGCAAAGTCAAAGATACATCAGGAAAGGAGGTTCCATCAGCAATATGATGTGCTTGATTCTATCAGCAACTTCAATGCACAAGTGTCAATGGAGATGCATCAGTTCCAAAAGGAGCACCAGCATAAAAGAGTGGATTTCTGCAGGAGCTGCACTTTATATCAACTTCCAAGGGCCCAGGACTAGATTGAAACCACTTGGAAAGGTGACTCTCACAGTTGATTCTCACAGTTGGCAGAGTATAGATGTTGTCTAGGTGTTGTTTTGTGGAAAGCATTGATGTACACAACACAATATCTAAGAACAAAATATTTGAATTTGAATTTAATTTGAATTTTTTTGAATTTGAATTTAAAAACATTTATATAGCGCTCTGCTACCGTGCGGTTTCTTGGCGCTTTAGGACTGCGAGGGGGGTGGCAGGAGCAGAGGGGGATCAGACCTTGTAGGCTTGGGAAAAGAGCAGAGTTTTAAGACCCTTCCAAAACTCTATGTAGGAGGAAGTCAATCGGAGTTCGGTCGGGAGGGAGTTCCAGAACGCAGGAGCGAGAACTGCAAATTTTGTTCCTCCGGCCTTTTTCTTACGGAAACGGGGGATGGTTAGCAGGGCCTGATGGGAGGAGCGGAGCTCTCTGCCAGGTGAGTAGGGTTTGATGGCGGAGCAGATGAACTCCGGGGCGGTGCCCATTTTGGCCTGGAAGGTGGTACAGCCGAGTTTGAACAGGGCACGCTCTTTCACCGGCAGCCAGTGCAGTGCCTGCATTAAGGGGGTAACCCGATGGAATTTAGGCAGGCCGTGGATCAGGCAGGCAGCCTGGTTCTGCACTAGCTGCAAACGGCGAATGGCGTAGGCTGGGGCGCCGTTGTAAATGATGTTGCCATAATCAAGGCGCGAGAGCACCATGCCCATCACTATGATTTTTAACGCAGGCAGAGAGAAAAAGCGAGAGATCTTCCTAATAGTTCTAAGGGAGAAAAAACAAGAAGAAACAACTGAGGAAACCTGTGAGTGAACGGAGAGTGAAGAATTGAGGAGAATGCCAAGGGTTTTGACCTTGGGAACAGGAAGCGGAGGGACACCAAGTGAGGAAGGCCAGTGGGAGGGGGACCAGGGACTGCAACCACCTCCAGTCAAGACTAACTCCGTCTTATCTGGAGTGAGTTTGAGGTGGTTGCAGTTCATCCAGTCCTGGATGAACAACATGACGGACTGGACGTTCTGGGAGGAGGAAGGGGAGTGGGAAAGGTTGAAAATTAGCTGGAGGTCATCGGCGTAATTAAACACCGTGACCTCGAGCTGCTGTAACATAAAAATTAGAGGGTAGATGTATAAATTAAACAAAAGAGGGGAAAGTGAGGAACCTTGAGGGACTCCACAAGCAACCCTGCGAGGAGCAGCGGTGAAACCAGCTAGGTGAACCGCCTGAGCCCTGTCGCTCAGGAAGGACTCAAGCCAAGCGAGGGCCAGGCCCTCGATGCCCGCTGCCTTGACACGGGTGAGAAGGGTGGAATGGTCCACCGTGTCAAAAGCGGCGGACAGATCTAGAAGGATGAGGGCCTGCTGACAATTAGTGTCGATGCCCTCGCGTAGGCTGTCCATCACTGAGGTCACCACCCTCTCGGTGGAGTGGAGCGGGCGGAAGCCCGCCTGCCTGGTAGAGAGGCAGTGGTTGGTTTCCACATAGGCGCTCAGGGTGCTGGTCACGTGGGCTTCTAGAACTTTACCCAAGTAAGGCAGGAGGAAGATGGGGCGATAGTTAGAAGGGGAGGAGGGATCTGCACCAGGTTTTTTTAGAATGGGGATGATGGCCGCGAATTTGTGAGCAGTGGGGACCGCTCCGTTGCTGATCGAGTCGTTCAACAGTGTGAGGGGGGGAGTGGGACAGTTTAGGAAGATTTCTCTTAAGATGTGGGCGGGGGCAAAGTCAAGGGGGGAGCCTGACTTTACCTTTTGAAGCAGGGGGAAGAGCGTAGCCTTGGTTAAGGGGGGAATGGAAGTGAGTTTAGACGTGATGACGGGCGGGGAAGGGTTAGTGAAAGTGGGGGAAGGGAGAGGAATGTTAGCTTTAATCTATCCTAGAACAAAGGTCCAAGGGCAAGTTTTATGACCCAAACCTAGATAACCGCCCCCACTAATAGTATCAACAAACAAAAAGTATCTAGGGGTCAAGGTAAAAAGGACTCAACTTACGAGATACCTTCGACATAACCAAAAGTAAATTACATAAGTTTGGAAAAACCCAGAGTGCTCATGTGTGCAAGATTGGATACACGTGGGCAGGTCAAATGTTCCAATCAGTTGCTGAACTGTACCGCCCTTTTACATCATCTGGGATCCCCTTACCCAGAAGAAAAAGTATCCACAGTCTAAAGGTGTAATTGAGGCTGTGGAGACCCAGTGAACCGTGTGTCAACAAATGGGTAGTACAGATATTGAGTAGTTAAGCAACTGAAAAAGCAGTGCAAAAAAATGTGAATGGTGACAAGATTAAATTGGATGAAGCTGAATAGAAGTCTGGTTTTTAATATTATCTTTCAGCTCCTCCAAATCTGAAAATATGTGAAAAAAGAGCCAAATACAGATTTAACATAATATCTGCAGAGCAATGGAGGTCAACATGTTTCTGCATAAGTGGCTGCTACGCCACTGCTTTCGTCAGGACCTAGATGATTGCTACTGCTGTATGATACTAAAATTGAAAAGGGAATTAAAATTTATATCACCTGAAATTCCAGGTTTAGATATTCCACCACAATCTTGTATAGGCATCATGTCGAAGAAAAAGGTAAGGAGAAAAACACATTAGAAAAATAACACAATACAATGATGTGTGATTAACGTGCAATTACAAAATCTGTCACGTTGTCCGTAATACAACTATTACAGCAAACAAATGTGGCCACTCACCAAAGATTTGTAGGGATGGTGCTTCACCCCACCTGGCTGCAGCTCAGGTTTAGAGGAGCACCGCTCTGTACAAGGAATAACAACAACACATAGACATACAATAGATCAATGAGTTCACAAGTTCAAAAAATGCACATAATGTCTTTGCCTGGGCTCAAGATGTGTCATGAGTACGAGCTTGCTATGTCAGAGGACTCACTACAGTTATCATCCACTCTAGTTACATGGGCGGAAAGTGGATGACACAACAGAAGCTCGATTTAATCTGAAGGCTTGGATTTATGAAAAGCGGTCTCTCTTGCTATTGTGGCTACTCCCTCGAGGGTGTCTAAGTTTGAGCTCTGCACTAAAGAGGAGCGAGTCACTGTATAATCGCAACACTAAACTGATTTAAATGCGACCTCTCCTATTGTTACGGCTTCACTCTTGCCGAGGGTTGCATTTGCGCTCTTTTTTACACCGGTGCATGTGATACCAAGTGCGCATCTCGTAGACCTCACAGTGAGGAGCATACGGTAGGAGATCAAGAACATTGCTACGTTTCTTACCTATCCGTCGGTGTCTCCCAGTGTCCTTCTGCGCTGACTGGGGAGGCACCGACGCAATCGAAAACATCACATTTGTATATCACGCCCTTTAGCTTCCGACCACGTGGTGCAACTAGAGAACACTGGGAGTAGTAGTTCAACCTTCTTTTAGTCTGACATCATCCGCCGTATTAATCCATGAAATTAGAGTGCCACCGGTTATTGTTTGCAAGTGCGGGCGTGTCGGCATATTTAATATTTACATTATAGTCCACCTTGCTCTAATCATACATCGCGCCGTATTAAACAATGAAATTCAAGTGCTTCCAGTTAAAGTTTGCAAAAGCAGGCGTTGCAGCATATTTATTATGTATATTATGTGTCCTTTCCTGCATCAGTGTAAGTGACATATCGGTTGTTTCAAATGAGAGTGTTAGCATATTTGTTGTCTTTACATGTATAACGTCAGACAATGTCACGGTCAGGCAACATACCCTCACATCACCTGACTGACTGGGACATGAAGAATGCGGTGCAGTCTGAACGCCCTTGGTAACATATGGATATTATGAACGCTTGCAAATACCCGCAAATGCTTATTAATGTGTGTCTCCGTATCGACAGGTTAGAATGCACGTCTGTGGGTTACCACGATATAGATACTCAAAAATATGAGTATTTCCTGAAAGTTCATGTTGCTAAACCGAGGTAGAAATGACTAGAACAGAAGGCTGTCAGAAATGCTACATCTCAAGAGCCGGGCTGTTTCAGGCAGTAACCTATGTTAGTACAGTTGTAACCAACCACATTGGAAAGAGGCATGAATAGAATGGTTGTTAACAGGACCCACCCCGTTACAGTGACATCCAAGTTTTGGGTTCGTTCAGACCTTCTTTGTCAGTATTTAATTTATAAACCAACTTCTGTTCTTTTTTAAAAAGGAATTTGTTAACATTGAAACAGTGTTCTGGGATGGTAGGCTGTTCTAAGACTGTCCATGTAAAATCATTTGGATCATGGCCAGCTTCCAAGAAATGCGATGTCAAAAGTGTCGCCTGTTTGCAACATCGTACTGTGTTCTTATGTTCGGAAATTTGAACTTTTATTTTACGCGTGGTCATGCCTACATATCTTTTATGACATGTACATGTGATGAGGTATATGATTTTCTCACTATTGCAGTTGGTGAATTTTCGCTGTTGCCACGGTCTGCTGGTGCCTATGTCAATAGTCGGAGATTTGCAAGTCTGGGGACAGACAAAACACATTCCACAAGGATGGTGGCCCTCTACTGGTGGAAGGCCCCACAGGGTACCAACTTGTCTTTTTGCCTTATTCTTAGGTCTTGTATGCACAAGTTGGTCCTTTATATTTTGACCTCTCTTGAATGCGAAGAGTGGAAATGGCAGATTGTCGCTCCCTGTATTTAGGATGGACCAATGTTTCTTAAGAATCTTTTGGACCTGATTAGACTTGGTGTGAAAAGTATTCACAAATGTGTTCCTGTCAGTTTTCTCTTCCTGTACTTTAATTTCCAGGAGGGCATCACGGTTGTTATTGGATGCCCGCTTCCTGGATTGGCGGACAATTTTCTTAGGATATTTCCTCTCTCTTAGTTGTTTATGCAAAATCGTGGAGTGTACCTCAAAGGCCTCTCTACTGGAAAAATTCTGCTGGACCCTCAGAAACTGTCCAAACGGCAAAATATTCCTGAGGGCCCTTGGATGGCAGCTCTTGTATCTCAATAGTGCATTCCGGGCCATGGGTTTCCTGTACAATTCAGACAATTTGACCTGCCCACGTGTATCCAATCTTGCACACATGAACACTCTGGGTTTTTCCACACTTTTGTAATTTACTTTTGGTTATGTCGAAGGTATCTCGTAAGTTGAGTCCTTTTTATCTTGACCCCTAGATACTTTTTGTTTGTTGAAAGCGTTGATGTCCCTGAGACTTCAGAACAGGAGGCAAGTAGACAAGCCCTTTGTGTCAATCCCAACAAAGCGCCAGGTACTTAGTTGAAGGGAAATTTTGCGCACCACCGGGTATTTGGTATGGTCTAATCAATGATTGTACTAGAGTGGTGCTGTTAGGAAAGGGGTGACCTGTACAACCCCTTGACAATGTAATGTGAAAACACATACATATAATTTAGTGAGCAAAAAAACCTGCGCAACCACAAATTGATACAGAATTATAATAAATTCTTTGGTCTTGATTTTGTAGCAACAACAAAGGACAGTTGGTAAGTGTAGCAATAATGTTTTATTGCGCCAGCCGACACGTGTGTCATTGGAGTGAAATACACTCCAAATCTTCAGGGCTGGAAAAAAACAACAAATACAGTACAATTACTAGTGGTATAGAACACCACTGCTGATTCAAAATTAACACTCTAAGGAATTTGAATTAATAATACAAAGAAGGCTCAAACAAATCATGTATCACCAACCAGTAATACGACAGGAAATGAATGAGTCTAAGTGAGAAATGAACGGAAAAAAGTGCAAAGCAGCATTCAGTAGCTAATATGACATTTGGGCATTATTCACATTACTTTACACAGCAATCAGCTTCATTGACAAAAATAGACCTAGTGTCTCCGTGCAGTTGAGCAAAGGTCGAAAGGAAAGCCATGGAAAGTGTAGTGGAAACCGTGCGGTAAGGCTAAACATGTTTGGACAAAGTATCATTACTTTTTTCTTTTTTCTGTTTATTAACGTCCAACTATTTAAAAAAGTGTAAACCACATTCAAAACATCAGTTTAAAAACCATTTGAAAGTATACATCACAGTCACCCAGTGTTCACCCTGTGACGATTGATGTGAAAAATGTGAGAAAGAGTGATGACCCATTGTATTAGAAAAAATTGATATGGTAGCAGTACAGAATATAAATTAAGCAAGGGGCATGCACAAACATACCCAAATCCAAAATGGCACAGGAAGAATAATCCCTGTAAATGATAAGAGATCAAGAGATAGGAAAAAGGGATCAGGAAACCGCACAGATGTTAATCGTAAGGAAGTGGTGGAATCCCCAGAGGGTAGATGTAAATCATGGCTTACCCCACGACTGGTGATAATTCCAACCCAGTCCGGGTACAAAGGATCTTCCGGTCAGGCGCGCCAGTTGAAAGTCAAATACACTAATTAAGAAAAATGCCAAAATTAACTATCTC
Organism: Lissotriton vulgaris; assembly: GCF_964263255.1. Classification (NCBI taxonomy): domain Eukaryota; kingdom Metazoa; phylum Chordata; class Amphibia; order Caudata; family Salamandridae; genus Lissotriton; species Lissotriton vulgaris. The sequence continues at coordinate 496,786,448 of NC_141685.1, forward strand.
ATCTTAATTTAGTCTCAAAAACTGCTATAGTGGTATGACTCAAAGGACTGAATGACAAAGCCAAACAAACCAAAGTCGTAGGTGAAAACTGGTAATCCAAATATCAATAGCCTTTATCGATTTAAAAGACAAAAAGAGGCATGAAGAAGAATCGAAGAATATGTGGCCTATTAGCCTTAATTCGCTGCCTATACCTCCACACTTATAAAACACATACAGGAAAAAGGTCATAAATAACAGTACGAGGAATGGCTAAAACCGGTCACCGGATATCCAGGAATTGTGGTGCTAGTGAGTCATGATACCTCTCCATTACTGGCTCATTATATTAGCCTCATATGTCTAAAGGCAAAATCTTCAAGAATACACACACCTGTTCTATTGGTTCGTGCAGAGCAAGTTGTGCAATTGGTGTCAATGACTGCCAAGGTGATACTGTGGTCGTTTTCCTTTAGTATAACTGGGATATAGAAGGGGCCTTTTGACACACCAAACTCCTTGGCATGAACTTCATTCCCCAGGCTCCCTTGTTGCTGCTGTATTCCTGCCGTCGGGAGGCGCATAAAGCAATCTGCGAGCCCCCGCTGATCAGGACATGTGTGGGCCATGCACGGGCAAAGCCTGGGCAAGGGTGGGCCCATCCTTGCCAGGAAGAGGCAGGGCGGGCCAATACCCTTGATGTTTGGGCCATAGAAGCCCCTGGACTGATTATCTACAAGCGACTAAACTGCAAGTTATTGTGTCCCCTCAAGCCGCTTCCGCTAGACTGTTTATCTGACTTTTTTTCTTGTCCTGTGCATCTTGGCTTCCTTTCTTTGTTTCTTTGGACTTGAGTCTCCCAGCTACGCAATCGCCCTTGTGCCCAGTCTTTACTGATGTCACTCTAATATGCATTTGTGACTAAGGATATTATTGCTAGTCCTCTGTTGGAGCTCTGGGCCATAGGAGTGGGAGAATACTTGGTGCAAGAGCTTTGCTGGAATTGTTGTAGGACTACATTCACTTGGATGCACTTGCATCACCCTTGTTCCCTTCCCAATTCTTCTGCAAATTAGAATTCAAGTGTTACTATGGGGAAAAGGAAATCCATCGACTGTGAGAGTGGGAGTGGGAGAGGAGGGGTTCGGCCAAAGTCAAATAAATCAAAGCTGGCCTGCAAGTCCACAGGGAGTAACTGTGTTCTCAACAGCATTGACAAGCTTTTAGTCGAATGTGAGGAAATTCTAGTTCCAGCGGTACTTCCTGCCTCAACCGAACCTCTCACCACTGTCACCCCGCCCATCCTTTCTATCAGTTCAAATTTAAATCCCCGAAAATGGTTCCCACAAATGTTTAACAAACCTAACACATGCAGCACTGAAAATTCTTCCCTAGTCACCCTTCAGTGCCTCAAATGATGACCATCATTGATGAAGTGGAGCCAAGGACTCCCACACTGCCTACCACTGATGCAGCCCAGAGCATGGCAGACACTGACCTTGTTTTGTTTAATAGGTTCATTCCACTCCAGCACATGATCTGCACCACAGAGGGAGAAGGGACCGGGGGGTTGCTTGGTCTTACTGACAAGGGGTTGGTGGCAGAGATAGGGGAAAGAGCAACAGCTTTTCCTAGGGATGAGGTTTCCCCAGATGATTCACTCTTGAAGAACCAGGTTACCTCCAAGATAATAGCATATCTGAGAATCAAAGTCAGCACACTAAAAACAGCAGTCCTTGACCTTACTAAACAGGTCAAACTCCTACTAGCTAGAGGTGATCCGGCAGTCCAACTCCCCAAGCATATACCTAGACAGCCAACAAATCTAACCTGCCACACTAGTAGTCCATTCCCCTAATGTCAGTACATGTTCATCATCCTTTAAATTCTGCTAGCATGAACAACCTTACACCATCAACTAGTTGGGTAGCTCCTGGGTGGATGCATAATGTCCGGTCGTATGCCACTACTGGCCGATTTGAACACCAGGGCCCATCTTTGACCTTTGGCCCTGTTTTCCAATTCCCCACTGCTGATGTTTTTTCATCCAACTGTATTGGTCAGTGTGAACAGACCGATTGCCCCTGAAGTGCATTTATATAACTAATGTCCCCAAGGTTCCTTCTCACGCAAAACACAAAGGTGAATATTCCCTACTCAACAAAATCATACACTGGATCCGCCATGTGAGGGGGTGCTGCTCAGTGATTAGGGAAGATATCTTGTATGCGGAAAGGTTAAACTACCCTAACACTCAACAGAACTGCACCTAGCTCCCAGAAACGTGGCCCACAACCTGATAGAACTGGAGGCTAGGAGGAGCTCACCTACCCCCACTGGCATCCAACTCAAGTATAAACCACACTTCAATCACTGCTAACTGCCCACCAATCCCACACCCTCCTGGGCTCTTACTAGCGCCTCGCTGCCAACGACTGACTCACATGCCAAGTTAACCCTGCATGCAATGCACCAAAGTACATTTGGCAAGCTTAGGAAATGCCTACTATGTCACAAACAAAGTTATCCTCTCTATTGCCAAATTCCCACCAACCCCCCCCCCGTCCAACAGCTTTTGGACTACCAAATAGCACTTGTCTTTTAACAATAGACTCAATGAGGGGGCTTCACCCGCAGTAGTATTCCAGTCATAAGCACAAGCAGGGTATGCTGCTGATGAAAAGCAGCTTTCTCCTATTGCAGGCCAAGCAAAGGCCATAAGCTTAGTCCGGTAACATGGAACATGGCAGGGGTGAGGTCGAAAGTGGCCCTTTTCCACTGGATACAATATATTGAATGCATCTGGATCCTTCAGGAAACCTGGAGTTCTACCCCTGTTCACATACCTGGCTATATCACATTCCATCGTCCAGCAACTACCAGCAAGCCAGGCCAACCCGCTGGGGGATTGCTACTTTGGGTAAAAACTGGACTCCAATGTACTATCTGAGACCTCCAGTCCAATAGCCCTGTCATCCTAGCAATCCAAATCAGGGGTGCGAATGGGACAGGGGTAGACATCTTCAATATCAACGCCTGAGGAACTAGAGCTGGAAGCAGATCGTCCACTCTTCAAGAGTTGGACGATCTTCTCAATGATAGGGCCACTCAGTCCCAATTAATCGTAGCTGGCGACTTTAATATTACCTTCAAACCGCTAGAAAAGGAAGACACTGTGGAAAATTAGGAAAAGTGATGTACATAAGCAGCGTTCATTTGCCCTTTTCCACCCCCCCCCGTAAGCACCATGACTATCGTGAAATATTGACCGCATCACTCCGCCAGTAAAAGCCCGTGCCCTTATGTACATGACAGCCATTTTTAGGCACCATGGCCTTTTGCCTGCTCATTGGAAACCCCGGCTTCCCTCCTGCGCGTATTTTAACCCCCTCTCACATGCATAGACCAAGAAACCCTCTCCCTCTGCGCGACCCTACTATGAAAGGCAACCCTCCTGCTTGACCCACACAAAGCCCCCTCCCCATTTCCTCTCGAAGAAGCATCCCTCGCCTCAGCTGACATAACCCCCCCCCAGCTGTATCTGACTGCCCCCGTCCTCTCATGTACGGGTCGTAAGACCTCTCTCTGCGCGGCCCTGTCCTTGTGCGCACCCTGGCTCCCCCCCCCCCTCCCTCACATGAATAAGTCATAAACCTTCTTCTTCTGCAAGACCCGGACCTTGGGAGTCACGGCCGCGCCTGACCAACACCTCCTTTCCTTTCATGAATAACCCCTCTGTTAGTAAACCCTCCCTCTGCGATGGACTGTCCACACATGTCCGAGGCCATCGCCTAAGCCGGAAGATACTGTTTATTGCCCCTTATTGTATGGAGTCACTCCTCTTCAAAGAACCCACTATTGATCCTGGCTTCCCCACCCCTTGGGATACGATCAGGCGCACACGTCCTAATAATCAGCGGAACACTCAGCTGCGTGATTGCCCCTACTCTTATCGACAGTTCAAGGGTCTCTATTGTAAACGTATGTGGGGTAGGATTGACACGAGGATTATGGGGATGTCTTTTCCTTGTTTCACAATGTCGTGATTGTAATGCCAAGTGTTTTGTAAGGTATAAAAGACGATGTCTCAGCTCACTTGTTAGAGCACCTCCCGAAAGACACTGTGTTTCGTGTCCGAAATGACAGGCTCTCCTCATGAGAAATAAAACTTTGTTCTTGTGATTCCTGCTCCCAGCGCCCGTCTCTTTATTTGGTAACTATTCAGAATGGGAACTAAGAGGCGACTTGCGCCAGCAGTCCGGGCATCGATACTGATGTGGGCTCACCTTTTACAACACATGTGATAGTAGGGAGGAAGATGAGCTGTGGCTTGTCCCCCCCTGGCCTGAGAACTACAAATGGCAAAACTAAATCAGATAAAATAGGAGCGACATGATAGTGGGGTCTACCACAGATAGTGATCACAACCCCCTTGAGCTTTACCTGACATCGCCATGGGCCAAATGCCCGAGCCCTCCAAATTCTTTTCTTTGAACTAGGGAGATATGCCCAGCTAAGGATAATAGGCGACGTAAATGGGCATGCGTAAATATGGATCCTGGGAAACTTGAAGCAATCAAACTCAGTCTGCTAATAGTGCCATAGAGATACTCATATTAGCCGAACAACAGGAAGGTCTGGACGGGATTGCGGGATATCATAGTCATTTTTTCAATCAATTGGCCTCTCTTTTCAGAGTACCACTACGCCCAAATGGCACTGCCTTGAAGACTAGATCGCAGTTTTCCTGGTTTAACCAGAAGTCTAGAAGCCTTAGATCAAAATTGGCCCTGGCCAATAAAACAAATATTGTGGCTGAACTGAGAGAAATAAGGAGGTCTTACAAGGCAGCGCAGTCCAGAGCAAAAATGGAATGGGAGGTGAATCAGTGGTTGTCGATCAGAGAAGCCTGTTTTAGGAATGATTCACAGTGGTTCTGGCTCTTAGTTACTAGGGGAGATGCAGATACGCATCCACCACTCATTAACAACATTGCTATTGCAACCTGGTATGACCATTTCTCCTCACTTTACTGGACCGTGCAAGCCAGACCCTGATGTCTCCACCCCAGACTGTGCTTACTGTCAGGCCAGCAAGTTTTTTTCCATTGCTGAAATCAGGACCAGCATTAACACCACCATTAGGGATAACGTTCCAGGACCTGGAGGCATTCCGGGTGATGTTTTTCTTAGTAATATTGAGAGCTGGACAACATACACTCTGGCACTAACTAATGGAATGGCTGCAGGGGACCCAATACCACCTTCCTGGAAGGGAGCAGAGGTGATTCCGGTGTATAAGAAAGGTGACTGTTTTTCTTCCTCCAAATATAGGCCCATCAGCCTAATTGATTGTGCCCAAAAGGTGTTTGCCCATGCACATCTTATTAAGATTCAGACCTGGATAAGCGATTATACCATCTTTACCTCTTTTCAAGCAAGGTTTAGACCGAAAACTAGCACCATCGTTCAGGTCTTTTGCTTCCTGCTATTGGCCTGGAAGACGGTGGTTATTAGACAGGGAAGCCTATACATAGCATTTATGGACCTAAGGCCTCCCCGTCGATGTCCTAACATTAATTATTCCCCTTCACAAGGCCAACTACACAAGGGTTCACTGGGGCAGCCAAGGCAAGCTGACAGATCCATTTAAAGTCAACAAGGGGGTCAGACAGAGCTGTGTATTGGCTCCCACTCTTTTCTCACTCTTTATAAATGGAGCTGTTCAGTATCTCACTGATATTCATGCTGATGCTCCAACTCTGGGGGGAGCCAAGGTGAAAACGTTGCTGTTTGCTGATGACATGCTGTTAGTCTCTAAAACCCCTAGAGGACTACAGCTGCTCTTACAACACTTTGAGCTGTCAGCGCTGTCGAGGAACTGATGTAACTATTTGTTTATAGACGTTTCCCATCTCTCCTGCTTTTTGGTCTTGTGAGTTTTGATGCATCTACAGGTACTTTGAAAGGATTCACACATCCATAGTTTTCTATGGACCCAATTGTTTGAAACCTTTTTCAAGTCATATTCTTATTACATATATGTTGGATTTTGTCATTTTGGTCTTGTTGAGTTTAGATAAAGATACTTTATACTTTATTTTTCTAATCTGGTCGGGTGTCTTTTTGTGGTGTTATCACTGTATTAGAGTGTGTTTTGAGTACAAATACTTTACACATTGCCTTTGGGATAAGTATGTCTGCTAGTAACAAGCTACCCAGTGGGTATCCTCCTTACCCTGACTAGAAGCAATGATCCCTATTTGAACAAGGGTACCTACCTCTGTCAACTAGAAATCCCCATTTTGAACAGTTTGATGGGCCCAGTAGAGTGTAGGAGGGAAATCTAGGAAGTTGGGTATCAAGATGCAGGTCAATACTGTCAATTACTTGAGTCAACTATGTTAATATCCACGGCCAGTCCCATAAGAGATGTGTTAGTGTCCACACCCTCTCCCCAACAATTCACACTTCATTCCAAATCAGCCCTGTGAAGGTTTTCTGAAATTAAATTCCAGGATGTAACCACCATAATAAACGTTTTGTTAGGAGATGTGTTACAGGCAGTGTGTCAAGCTCTGTAACGCATCTTTTATCATTCCTTGGTGGTCGGCTGTCTACCAAACTTCCCTTCGATTTTTTGGCTAGCCTCAAACATGTGCAGAGTGGGCTGATTCAGGAGGGCATATAGTTTAGGAATTAGCCGTTTGTTGGACGTCTTGGTAACCAGCCATCTCTCATAGGTGGTGAAATTTCTCAGGGTATTGATTCTATTGTCTGGGTGCAATAGCCAATGATGGAGCTGCAGATAGAGTAGGCATTCTGTTTCTGGAAACGCAACATCCAAGAGTAACTATGTAAAGGGGTTCACTCCCTTCTCGTGTATCATATGGCCCGCTGATTGCCATTTCGGTCTGATGCCATTTAGAAAATGTTCCAGGGCCCAGCCCTGGGGAGAAATCTGGGTTGTCAAACAATGGTGTTAAAGGAGAGTGAAAGGACATGAGGCCTCACCAAAAACTGCATTTATCCCAGATATCCATGGTGGCAAACATCCTGTACAACGACTCTGGAACAACGAGTTCCGGAGTCACGAAAGTGGAACAACGACTTGCCCAAACAACGACTCAGCCTTAACCACGCATATGCGTGGTTAAGGCTGAGTCGGTCTAGTGCTCAGACAGGGCGGAGATAGGAGGAGTGTCGCAGTTGTGGAGAAACTGGTAAAAGTGGTTAATTTGTATGGGTAAGGGGTTTGGGGTTAGTTTAAAGGGGTTTGGGATTAGTATTTAGTATTTATTTATTTAGGGAGAGGTGAGTTTCATTTACAGGGGTTGAGAACGTAATTAGGAGGTGAGGGTTCGTGAATATTAAAATGGAGAGGGGAATTCTACATATGGTGATTGAGATCGAATTAAGATGGTGGGGGTTTAGTGATTATTAAAAGGGGGAGGGGAATTAGAATTAAGAGGGTTGAGTACATATTTAGGAGGTGGGGGGTTTCGTAATTAATAAAAGGGAAAGGGGAATTAGATTTAGGTGGTTGAGATAGTATTATAGGTAGGGGGATTTGTTTTTAACGGTTGGAGGATCAGGGTACTAGTTGTAAAGCAGTTTTTTTTACCACGCATTCCTTTACCAAGACAAATTGTGGTAAAGGAATGCGTGGTAAAAAAAATTGTGGTTTAGACAGGGTCGTGGTTGCGACCTGGTTGATAGGGAAGTCATGGTAGGGGAACTCGTTGTTTCAACATACAACCATCCATGGTCACTCTCATGAACAGGAACAGATAGAGATTTTGGGGCCTATGTGCTTTTTCAAGAAGGGAATTTTTCCATTGAGAAGTGGCAGCTACCGCTCTGTCATGCAACAACCAATGTCTTTCAGATTAATCCCTGTTCCATTCTACCACATAGCATAATTGAGCTGCTTGGTAAAATAATTGGAGGTTTGGGATACCTAAAGCTCCAGTATAAGATGGAAAGTAGCTAAGCTCTTTCCTCATATGCAGCTTCCTCCCTAAACCAGGTACATTTTTGCAATTATTTCGGAAATTTGAAAATCATCCCACTCGGGGTGTCAATGGAAGCGTTAAAGATTGCGAATCTTAGGCAAGATAGTCATTCTAAGGGTAGCTATTCTCCCCAGCCAAGAAATATGATCGTGCTTTCAGTGAACTAAGTCAAATTTGATTTGTCTGTATAGGGACTGTTAAATAATTGTGGAAGTCATCTGTGTGGAAGAGGCCAATTGGATGCCCAGGTATGTGACCGCCACCTTTGCCCATTGAATTGGGTACTGTGCCGCAAGCTGTGGCTCCTGAGCAGGGGTCAGTGACAGGTTCAGCGTCTGAGGCTTAGCCACTTTAACTCAGAATCCTGAGGTTAAGCCAAAGGCTTCCAGGTTGGTTAAGAAGGCCAGAAGTGCCATGGAAGGCTTATCCACGGTCACCTGTATATCATCAGCAAATAAATTAATCGTATGCTGTTCCCCCATGAAAGTGGTGATGGTAATCTTGGGGTCCTCAAAAACTCTTTGAGCTAGGGGCTCCATATAAAGAACAAATAACAGAGGTGGCAATGGGCACCACTGTCGTGTGCCTCTGGTAATAGAACAGGGCACAGATACATGGCCGTTCCCTCTAAATGTCACTGTGGGGAGGTCATAACAGTTCAACACCCAAGTCCTAAATCTCTCTCCAATCCCGAATTGGGCTAGAACCCGCTCTAGTAAAGACCAGTGAACTCTGTTAAAGGCCTTTTTGGCATCGATTGCTCAGAGCATAAGCTCTCCTGCCTTTTGTGAAGCCTTCTTTATGATGTGCTGAATATGTTTAGTGTTACCACCAGTGTGTCCCTGGGCAAAAACAAAAAAATCCTGCTTGATGTCAGTCGAAGATAGATGACATGTTGGGGCTTAATTCATCAGATAAATTGCTAGAGAATAACTTGGGGTCCACAATAAGAGAAATTGGACTGTATAAACTGCACTGTTGCCTATCCTTGCCAGGCTTTGGAATGACTACCACTAAGGCAGAAAGCATCGAAGCAGGAATGGCGCCAGGGATGACAAAAGAGTAAACCATCTTGTGAGAATGAGGGCAAGAGGGTGAAAACATGCTTTATGAAAAGACAAATGGTGCCCCTCTGGCCCTGGGATTTTGAGGCCTTCTGTCAATAGAGAGCTGAAATTAATTCCTTTATCTGAATATTAGCCTCAGTGTGTCTGCAAGATCAGGGGAATGTGAAGATGTATGCATGTCGTGGAGTTACGAAGCACAGTCCACAGGATCTAGGTGTTGGCAGGTGTATAACTCTGCATAAAAACCCTTAAATAAATCTACTATAGATTTATTGTCTTTGATCTGTGTCCCAGCTGAGGTACATAGTGAGTGTACTCCAGAAGCCTGTTGCTCACTCAGAGTCGGTTAGCCAGGAAGCGGCCACACTTGGTGCCCCAATATAAAATCAATGGCGAAGAGCTGCGTATTCAGCCCTGTCAAAGATCTATCCTTGCCAATAATGCTGGAGGGGTGTCAGTTGATGCCAAACACCCAGCGCATAAGTGCATTGGTTTATACGTTCCACTTGCTGCAGTTTATAACCTCCAGCATATATAGCAATTAATTCTCCTCCTATGACCATTTGAGGGCCACCCATAGCATGGAAATGGAGACTTTAAGGGTGTTATTCAGTGTGAGATAATCACAAATGGTTTGGTGCACCTGCTTTACCACCTCGGGATGTTGCAACAATGTGCCCCTTAGTCGGCAAGGCCGTACAGGTCGATCCATTGGGGGACTTGTCATTGTAAGTGATACTGCTGCATAATCTGACACCACATCTCCATCTCAGAGGTTAGTGTGTATATGTAATCTAGGCTAGCATAGGTTTTAGGTGCATGGGGGAAGAGCATTTGTGTGTATGTGAGTGAAACACTCTCCATAGATACTAGAGCTGCATGCACTTAAGCCACCTATGCCCCTCTTTCTACAATGCTCCCATCTAGGGAATGCCTATGTGTTGTCCTATCTAGATAATTATCCAAGACTAAGTTGAGACCCCCCCAAACCAGGACCCATCTCTCCTGTGTGGACAGCACTTTGTTCAGACCAAAACGTATACAAGCCCCATGTCTCTCATTAGGGGCATAAATAATACCTACCAGGAAAGACCAGTAGTTGAAGGCGAGATGAAAGTCAAGGAGCTGTCCCTTTACTTCTGTCACCTTGGAATACATTTTCCCCTTAAAGGAGTGCACCACCAAAACCATCACATCTCTCTCTTAGTGGGCGCAAAGGAGAAGAATTGGTGTGGAGAAGTACGTGAACTGTCAATGACAGTTCTATAAAAGGAGGTGGGTCTCCTGGAGAAGGCATGTGTCTGCCCCTACGTTCTCCAGATAGGATAAGGCCACCTCGCATTTGACTGGATTATTAACTCCTTTCACATTAAGAGTGAGGACCCTAAAGGTAGTGACCGTCATTGTGTTTCAAGATGTACCTAGAAGCTACATCAAACATCATTCTGTGTACAGTGAAAAGGCCAGTATTGTACTGTGTTGTGGCCGCTGTAGACAAGAGTATTACCCCAGATTAAGAAAAGACAAGAAAACACATGAAGATGCATATGAGAACATAAGCATACAACCAAGAAAGTAGACCTTCAGTTCCAATTGTCCAGTGTTGATGGGCCAAGAGTGGCCATAGTTCCCCTGCCACCTAACCTGCTACCCAGCCAGCCATCAATGTAAATGGTGATAGTTACATGCCAGCCATGTCTTAGCCGGTACAGCAGGGATTGAATTAAACACCACCTGTTATCCCTTGGCAATGGTTTTAGGGTCCCGGCGGGTACCCCCATTCCACGCATCCATGCCATCAAGGATGGCAGTTGGTGAATGGGATGCGGAGGTCCTTGATGATGATCCATCAGCAGGCAGATATGTGCCCAAAATTCAACATGTTTCCTCCAGGGATCAAAGTTGAAAATGTTATCCAACCAATTGAAAGATGAGGCGGTATGGATGCCTCCATGAGTAAGACACCCCCATGTTCCAAAGATGAGAAGTAGCTGGTCGGAAATCTTGTCTTTTCTGTAATGTAATCGCTGCTAGATCCTGAAATAGTGTTGGTGTTTGGTCCCTAAAGGTGATGTGATGTCTCTCCAGAGTTCTTTACAAGATATTTTCCTTCACCTGGAAATCAAGGATACAGACTAAATGTCCGTAGGAGGGTCCCACTCCGATTGTGGTAGGCAAGCTATATGTTATGTTATGTTATGTTATGTTATTTGTGCACTTCTATAGCGCACGGCCACTCCACTGGAGTATCCCGGCGCTTTGACAAAGACTCCCAACCGAAGATGGGGAAAAAAACATAACACCAAAAGGGCATACAAGCATAAAAACAGCATCAAAGATTACGGGAAGAGCCAAGTCTTAAGGGCCTTGCGGAAAGACAGAAGACTGGAAGTTTGTCTTAAAGAGATTGGAAGATCATTCCAGGCATGAGGGGCTAAGTGCCGAAAAGACCATCCTCCTACTCTTGCCCGTTTGATAGTGGGAACACTCATTTTTGATAAGGACGAGGATCTAAGAGATCTGAGAGGGGTATACCAAGACAGTCGTTTGGAGATATATTTGGGGCCTATGCCATGCAAGGCCTTGAAAGTCGTGGTCAATGTTTTAAATAAAATCCTCTTTGCAACTGGGAGCCAATGCAATGTGGCGAGAAGATCCGTGGCTCTGGCTTTCCTTGGAAGGCCAAAAATGGCTCGGGCTGCAGAATTCTGGCCGATTTGCAAACGCCTGACCAGATATTTGGGGAGTCCCAGAAACAGAATGTTTGCATAATCCAGCCTGGAGCAGATCAGTGCCTGGACAATAATTTTTCTGTGCTGGATAGAGACTAGGGGGAGAAATTTGCGAAGCATCCGCAGGATGCCGAAACATTTCCCAGTGAGAGATGAAATATGTGGTCCGAAAGATAGCTTGTTGTCAATCACCACTCCCAGATTTTTGGCTTTCACAGACGAGCTAGTGGGAGGAGACATGTCTTTCGGCCACCAGGTTTTCCAATCGGGTTCAGATGTACAGCCAAAGAAGAGCAACTCCGACTTGTCGGCGTTGCACTTCAGCCCATGGCATCCAAACCACTCAAAAATAGCACTCAAACATCCGTTGACCTGGACACCATCAAACTGACCATCCCTGTTACTTACAAAGAGGAGCTGGGTGCCGTCAGCATAGCTGACAATCCGGGCGCCAAAAGACTCCGCCGTCACCGCCAGGGGGGCCATAAAGATGTTAAACAGGAGGGGGCTTAAGATGGAACCTTGAGGGACCCCCACTTCAAGTGGTGACATTTCAGCAGAGAAAGGTGGCGCCCAGATTGTCTGCCGGCGGTCGGCTAAGAAGGACTTTAGCCAGTTCCACACCGTTCCCCGCAAACCAAAGTCCCAGAGTCTGGAGAGAAGAAGTGCGTGGGGAACGGTGTCGAACGCCGCCGACAGATCCAGCATAATCAGTACCACTTTTTTACCAGCATCCAGCTCCTCCCTGATGGCATCTGTGACTTCAAGGAGCGCGGTCTCCGTGCTGAAATTTGCACGGAAGCCGGATTGAGTACCATGCAACAGACCCCTTTCTTCGATAAAATTGGAAATAGATCTGTGAGCAAACCTTTCAGTCACTTTCGCCAGAGCAGGGAGTAAGGAGATGGGTCTGTAGTTTGCATGAACTGCAGGGTCGAGCGCCGTTTTTTTTATAAGTGGTAGGATCATAGCACTCTTCCAAGCTTTGGGAACTACCCCGGAAGAGAGTGACAGATTCAAGATGGGATTTATCAAGTCATTAAGAACAGGTGCCATATTTGCTAGACACTTGGCAGGGCAAGGATCCTGTGGAGATCCGGATTTGAGACTTGTCAGAATAGCAAGAGAACTCTCTAGATCTAATGGGGGAAAATTGGACAGAAAGGGGCCATGATCTGGCAAGGGACACCCCAGACTTGTCGTATGCTGCTGGAAAGTGGCCTGGAGGGAAGATTGAATAGAGGTAATTTTCTGTACAAAATAGACAGCTAATTCCTTCAACCAAGTTTCGGAGTGAACATGGGTCGGAGTATAAGCAGAGGGAGAGGTGAAGTCTTTAACCACCCTAAAAATTTCCTTGCTAGAATGCTCCGCTTCATTGATTCTGGATTCCAGATAGGATTTTTTACCTTCCCAAATTAATTTGTGGTAGGCTCGAGTCTGCGTCTTAAAATTTAGCCTCTCAGAAAGATCATAGGATCGCCTCCATGCTCTTTCTGCTTTCTTGAGATCTTGTCGTGCTTTTTTTAGGTGAGGGGTAAACCAAGGAGCAGATGTTTTTTTGTCTGCAGAAGTATGTTTCTTGGCTGGAATCAAGCTCTCTAGACGGTCTGTGAACCAATTATGGAAGAGATCGATGTACTCCTCTACATTGTTAGAGGTGGGACACGGGAAGCTAGTTAGAACATTTGATAGCATCTCTCTAGTAAGAAGATGGAAAGATTTAGAGAGAGGCTTTAGCGACCCTGCTGGTTGGGACCGTGATGGAGCCATGACAGAGATGGAGAAAGTGATGAGAAAATGATCTGACCACAAAACTGGCATGGGAGGGTCGACACAGATAGGAACGGTAGAAAAAATCTGGTCAAGCGTGTGGCCTTTATTATGAGACGGTCCTGTCACATAAGGAGATAGGCCAAACACGGAAGTAATATCTAGCAGTTTTAGAGTGTCCGGATCCGAACTATTATCCATATGGATATTTAAGTCACCTAATAAAATGCAATGATTAGACCTAAGGCATGGTATTGATAGGGCTGCCTGTAGTTCTTCCAAAAACAGCCCCACCGATCCTGGTGATCTGTAGACCAGGATACCAGTACAGGCCTGGGAAGATGAGAGCTGGAGAGTAAAGCCTAATGCTTCGCAGCCCTGTATATTATCTACTGAGAACGTATGGCATACAATATTCTTATTAACTATAATAGCCACTCCACCACCTCTACCGGATGACCTATCTTTCCTATAAATGTTATAGGCAGAAGGTACGGCATTGGCCAAATCAGGAGAGGAAGAATCGGACAGCCAAGTTTCCGTAAGGAACAGACAGGATATCTTAGAATCCTGTAACATATTCCAAATGTCTAGAGAGTGGCCGGGTAGGGATCTAGTGTTCAGTAGTAAACATTTATGCTGAAAGGGTGGGCTGACCTGTATAAAAGATTTCCGATCAGGGAGGCGCCAGCCACAAGTACTACAGCCTTTCTTCAGAGCCCGCCCTCCCGGAAAAACATGATGGCAGCGACTACACGGGGGCGCAAGGAGCGAAGTTCGGGGCTGGAATACGTAAGTGTACCGCGACACATAGTGCCACTAGCACAGCGAGCGAATATAAGCGTAAGCCGTCCGGCCCCGTCCGCCTCCGTGTCGCTGACTGGCGCAGACTGGCTACTCTTTGGCGCCTCTTCGGCGCGTATTCGGCCGTCACCGCTGCGCTAGTCTATGGGGGGTCTTATAGATTAGGTGAGGGTGGAGACTAGTCCGCCGACCTCTCCAAGATGGCTGGCCCGGATGGAACAGCCAGAAAACCAGGAAGTGATTTCGCTCCAAAGCTCCCTCCACGACAAACAGCACAGAAGCTGTGGTGGACCGGGGAAAGCGAGCAAACTGCAGGTATGGGCAGAACTGATGTTTTCTAAAGCACAGTATTACATATAAAGCACATAATAAATCACACTTGAAAATATTTAAAATTCTAAAAGGATCAATAAAAAAGCTGAAAGTTATTTGTAGCAATTCTGGTGCGAGTTAGCGCTAGTAAAGGTGTAGCGCTAGCGCTGCAATCTTCGTTTACTCAATGATTGCGCGCGAGAGACTCCCGCCCTCAAGTAGTCAGGGCGAGGGGGAGACTAGTCCGCCGACCTCTCCAAGATGGCTGGCTCGGATGGAACAGCCAGAAAACCAGGAAGTGATTTCGCTCCAAAGCTCCCTCCACGACAAACAGCACAGAAGCTGTGGTGGACCGGGGAAAGCGAGCAAACTGCAGGTATGGGCAGAACTGATGTTTTCTAAAGCACAGTATTACATATAAAGCACATAATAAATCACACTCGAAAATATTTAAAATTCTAAAAGGATCAATAAAAAAGCTGATCAATAAAAAAGCTTGATCAATTTTTATCTCCAGGTCTTGTGGGCCTCCAGTATGGCACAAAAGAGAACCGTGACGTATCTGATGAGATCCTCGCCTTCTGCTTTCGATGGTACTCCTCTAATTTGTATATTGTTCCTAAGGGATTGATTCTTGAGATCCTCAGTGTGGGACTGGAGATCAATGTGTTGGTCATGTAGGTGAATGATTTCTTGCTGTAGGGCCTCCATGTCTTCCTCCTGGCCATTTCACAGCTCCTCCAAGGTGGCTACATGATCCCCAAGTGAGTCGAGATCTCTCCAGATCTCCTTTATTAAATTGGAAAGGCCCTTTTCGACCGCCTGCAGTTCCTCTCTAAGAGACGTGAAGAGTGATTCAAGAAAGGACTGAGTTACCGGTTCCTCCACTGCATCGTTGTCCTGCATCTGAGTTAGGTTAGATGTTAAGTGACGATCTCCGGAACGACCACCAATTGGCCTTGGAGAGCATATCGGTAAGGATGCAGTCTTTTTTGGACCGATCAGCTGTCATCGCTTCTAGCTCCAACAGGCACCTACTAGATCTGCAGAGCATGCAGTTTCACTGTACATTATAGCAGAAAAGAACACAACACTATGTGCCTCATTCCATTTAAATTATTTAAAAAAATTAGATGCACTTCTGTTTTCTCTGGTCTAGGCAGGTAAATATGGTTGGGTCAAAAAGACAAGCTGAAGCTCTTGTTAAGAAGGGGAGGTCAGGGATGCCCTGATCTCTTTCTGTACTACACTGCAGCTCAGCTTTACTGCGCATTGAATGGGTTTGATGGGGACCCCAAATGGCAGAAAGATCTTTCAATTGCACGTAATATTGCTAATAACTACACATACCTGGCTCGACAAATAGGAATTGTGTGGGAAAAGTTTATAAAATAGTTTTGAAGCAACCAGCATTTGCCCCTAATATGCCATAGTGGTGCATCAGACATTTTAAAAATATAATCAAGGAGATGCCAATATTTCATTTAAGAGTGAGAGGATTCAAGGCAGTAGAAGACATATATTATATATGAAAAACAGATTCCTTACCTTTGTTGAGCAGTAGGATGTGTTTGGTCCCGGGTCAGTTTCTGTGACGTTCAAAACTGGCCCCCACTGCCATGGAGATCTAGACAACATTCTCAGATGTGCCTGCTAAAAATGACGTGATGTCAATGATGTTGAGCCTTGCAGGGAGTAAAATACAACATGGTACAAGAGTGATGAAAACCTTAAGTTAGATCTCTGAAGCTACTCAAGGCTACTGTGCCTGGCCCTGAGTAGCTCCATTAATCTGGAGTAAAGCAACTCAGTGCAAATCACTTCATTATTTTACCCTGCGCTGGTAGGCATTCCATGGTGTCGTGTGGGTGTTCCTACGCATCCACCCATGGATTTTGGCACATTCCCAGATTTACCAATACTGGTAGACCTGAGAATGCGTCATAATGCTATGCCTCCCAGGTGAGTCATAACATGGAGAAATATCTTTATTTCTCCTTGTTACCTCCTCCTTGTAACACTCCGATTATGGTAGGCCAGCTCTATGTGCTTGATCAATTTTTTTCTTTAGGTCTGGGGGGGCCTCCAGTATGGCACAAAAGAGATCCATGATGTATACGATGGGATCCTCGCCTTCTGTTTTCGATGGTATTCCTCTAATTCATATATTATTCTGATGGGATCTATTATCGAGATCCTCAGCGTGGTCCTGGAGATCAATTTGTTTGACGCAGAAGTGAATGATCTGCTTTAGTGCCTCCACGTCCTGGCTATTTACCTGCTCCTCCAAGGTGGCTACACCGTCTCCAAGCAAGTCAACATCTCTCTGGATCTCCTTTATTTTATTGGAAAATCCTTTTTGACCACATGCAGGTCCTACCTAAGAAACGTGAAAAGGGATTCGAGAAAGAAAGGTGACACTGGCTCCTCTGCTACGTCGTTGTCCTGCCTCTGAGTTGGGATAGACATTGGGGCACAAAGTCTGGAAGGACCGCCAGTTGGCCAGGTGAGAATATCTTTAAGGTTGCAGTCCATTTTGGACCAGGCTGCTCCTAGCTCCAAATGGCACCTACTGGATCTGAGGCACATGTAGTTCCACTGTACAATACAGCAGAAAATTACCAGGTCTGTAAAACACCTGTAAGTAGCCTGATTGAAAGGATCTAGTGAGCATGGGATACCGTGCCATTACACGGTTCTGTCCCCCTACCCAAGGTGACCAAGCAGATGTATGGTGTGGGGAAGGAGGTCACCAAGTCCAAGGTTCGCTGGGGACATCAGTTCACACTCCAGATCACAACTTGAAAGTTAGAGATGCAGGTAGATGAAGACATGAGGTGCCTTAGTCTGTATAGTCTGTGTTGGAATGTAATGAACCCAAGTTTGATACTCCATAGCAAAGGGTGGTGGACTTTGGTAGGTGTTCATAAGTGGCCTTGTCGCCACAGCCATCTGGCTTTCACATATAAGCTTTTTCAGGCAGTGGGAATCCTCAATTCCTACGGTCACCATGTAGTGGGACAGGCTTGCACCTCAGGGGCTAAATAAGATGGAGGGCCCAGGCACCTAGGCTTAGCAGGAGCTGTAGGCCCCAATGCATTTCGGTTGCAATGGCCTTTCCCTCAGCATCCAGTGCTCAGAGATCCCAGGGATCTCCCTCAGTTGCCAACCGGGTTGCAGCGATGTTCCACAAGGCCCTCCTGCTCTCCCCCAGACTCAAGACTTGAACAAACACCATTGGCACTGGCAAACTCAACGGCCCAGAAGAATGCACCACCCAGGCAGGCAACCTCCAGCACCCGATGGGCCCTTGCAGCGCAGGGTGGAGAGAGAGTGTGTTGTTATCTTAGCGGCTCATTTGTTGCCGCCTCCATATGCAGGAGCACAACTCAGGCAGGGCAGGATCCTCACTGGGCGTTTCTCACACTTCCCTGCGGCCTCAATTCACAATCCCCTTCTGGGCTGTATTGTCGTACCACTGGAGACTATTGAAAGAAAAGGATTTGCTATGGTTTGTTTAGTAGTGACAGATTAATTTGGCCTATTGTGGATTGATCTTGTACTCTCAAATGATGCCCCAATTATTCGATATTCAACTACTGAAAGGAATGATAAAAGTGACAAAGTACTAAAAATACATTTCCAACTTGCTATGCAGCTTTTTCCACTTTTCATGCCAAGCAACATTTTCTTTTATGAAGTACTATTATATATAATCGTATCAAAAACCAGTGACCATGTAAAATAATGGCTGACTGTGCCTAGAACAGCCCTAGAGTTTGTTTCAAAATATGAGGACCCAGCCAACCGGACACTTCCAATAAATGATGGCATTTCATTTTTCATACAATACTGCAAAGTAAGAAAGCAATATCACTATAATTTGGGATTCCATTGATTTGCATATGCTATTCAAAGGCTGATAATCTGAGCCCAGTTGACAATGTTCCATCCCAATCATCAGTATAGACGCAGACAGCAGATCTTGCCTTTTTATATCTGCATTCACCTGTATCTCTATTTTAATTAAAGTGATAGCATATACAATAATCAGGGTTTAGTATATCTCCTAGAAAATGGTGTGTTGGATAATGTTTTTTTTAAGGTGGTAAATAAACATTTTTGCCGATAAAAAGGAAAAAAAAACTATTCACCTATTTGCATTATACAAAGCTGAACCAGAATCTTTCAGGCACAGCTGACTTCATGCATTGGACCCAAAGAGTCCATCGCCAGTATACAGGCCCAAGAACATGGATCAATGTCATGGGCATTAACTGCGTGGATCTGAGAGATATTATTATTTTAGGAGCCTGGTATATTTTAAGGCATAGCTAGCAGAAGGTGTCATGTTAGATCTCATTTTAATTAATGTTCTTTTCAGTGGAGATGTAGGTAATCTTTTCTGTACCAGAGATTTATTGACACCAATACAAACCAAAATGTCGTAAACACACCCCACAGCTTGAGTCCAACTGAATGTTCAAGTAAAGTTACCTGAATAATCAGGTGGGTAATGGGTAATAAATCGTTACATTACCTCCAGAGTGTTGAAAGCTTAAGTAACCATACTACTGAACGTAAGGTATTTATTTTGAAGGAAAGAAGACCTTTTTTTGTCTCTCACCATGTTAATAAAATAAATAGGTTATCAGTTGAGGAGAGGAGAAGAAAACATATAATTCACTTTCAGATTGCTCTAATAAATATTTGCGTAACCATAAAAAAGCACAAGAAGCCTTAAAAATATTTGAGAAAACACTCAAGGGCTTATTTACAAGCCCCTTGCACAGCTGGTATGCCACATTTTCTTAATTAAAAGTGACTTGCCGGTGACACAAGAGGCTTGAAAATATGCCCCGCAATGCTAATGAACTTGGCCCTCTCTGCACTGTTGGTCCTAGGGTCATTTTTTCTCTTAGTTTCTCTTGTTTCCTGAACCCGTTTTTGTTGGCTTATGGAATCTGCACTTGGCCTAATGTGCCTTCCTCCACCTATGCCTGTCTCAAAATGTCTAGCTGACGAATTTCTTGCATTCCAAATGCACTCCTGTCAATATTTCTCCTGAAATTATGTAGTATAGTAGTTTGCCAAAATGGTAGAGGTGTGAATTAGTAATTCATTGTAACGACATAGTTATGAAAAAGCATTTCCTGCAATTCTAATAAAAAAGAAGGATTAATGATTTCTGAAAAGAATAAATGCCCTTGAAAAAGCAGCATCTAGCTGCCAGAAGGAACACCTTGGAGGCAAACATCATAAAAAGTCCTGCAATGAAATACAGACCCAATCAAAGTAGTCAGACTCTTTCCTGAATGATGGACGAAACTTTTAACGTCAACCTTCTCAGGGATATCTGACTTGTAAACATGCCTCTCTTCCTGGCAGAACCGCTTGATCGTTTCAATCTACAAGAGGGGCTCCAAAAAAAGACTCGACCTCTCACAGGAAACAAAATTGCTGTTAAATGCAAGAGACGACTGGACTGAAAGCCCCCTAAATTAAACCGAAAGAGGTTTCAGGTATCCATACAAAATCAAGTATTTGTCTTTCTACGCATCATCCACAAGTTCAGCACATCAGAGAGTATATGCTGGTTTGTGGTGCTTTCCTGAACTTAACTGTGGCCTTCAACTTCATACCAAGACAAAGACTATGGGGAAACCTCTCACATATGGGCCTAGACCCTGACATCCTTTAATTCATAAAAACGCTGTATTCAAACACTGCATCTCAAGAAAGGCTAAACCAAAATGGACTCCTGAGCCAACTGCTCACCATTACTTATGGAGTTAAACACAGCTGCATCCTTGCCTGCTACTCTTTCAGTGTAATTCCAATGTTATCTAACAAGAAGTCTTTAAAGCCTCTCAAGTTGCCACTTCAACCAAGAATTTCAAGATACCTGCTCCATTATATGCGATGACTTATCGTTCACACCCAGAACGCCCTCGGCCCATTTAACAGCTTTGGAAAAATATTGCTTGCAAAATGAACTTATGATAAACAAACAAAAAACAAAGACAATCTTTTTCAGAAAAAAACATCAGAGAAAGAGCTCAATTATCAACATAATTTACGCAAGATTTGAAGGAGTATTTCTCATGCATATTAGATCCAACTATGTCCTTATCTGGGAGAAGGAAGCCCAGCGACTGAGTCTTGTATTATTCCCAGACAACCACGGCTTGAGTCAAGTCAAGTTGAAAATATTGGTGAACTTCAATGCAGCCGATCTTTCAGCCTCAGATAGCATCATTCTCAAACCCACTTGAAGATATTGTCAAGTCCTACAAAGATGAAAATATCACACATGTCAAGAAGTGGAGCCCTCCTACCGTGTTCAGTGCTCAAGAAAAGAAAATAGCAGCTTCAACTTATTTCATGTGTGGCCAAACATATTACTTGTATTTCCAGCTGACCTCCTGACACTAAGGGATCCATTAGGATGACGGGCGGACTTTGCCCGCCCGTCATCCTATCGTAAATCGGGACCGCCCGCCATAAGGGCGGGGGTCCCGGGGGTACCATTAGGATGTGCCCGCCACAGTGGCGGGCACATCCTGTATTTTCAGCATTGTGGCGGGCGGTGCTCTCTGCACCGCCCGCCACAATGCTGAAAATGCACTTTCACATTTTCATTTGCAAAGCGGCAGGCACCGCGCGGTGCCTGTCGCTTTCCAAATGAAAATGAAGGGGGGTATCACAGGTACCCCCCATGTGCACCCCCCCATCTGTACTTCACTCTGGGGGCCCGCAGGGGGGCCCCAGAGTAAATACCGCATGCCTTTCCGTGGCGGCAGCGCCGCCGCGGAAAGGCATCTAACAATGCCCATGGTAATATTGCGGGCGGTGTCTAACAGACACCGCCTCCATGTTACTCGTTTTCCGCCCCGGCCGCTAGGCGACCGGGGCGGAAAACAGGCAGGAGGTATTTTGCACTGCCACCTTCCCCTCCGCCATCCTAATATGGCAGGGGGATTTGGGCTTGCAATGTCGGGCGGTTTGCCTCCGCCAGGCCGGCGGTGGCCACCGCCAGCCTGGTGGAGGCAAACCGCCCGACATCGTAATGGACCCCTAAATCTTGATCAGGGGAACACAAGCAATCAAGTTACAACTGGAAACTAGTTTGAGACCTATGATGAGGTGTAATTCTAGCTGCTCAGATACATATCCCAGACCACAACCAGTTCCATGGGTCACACTGTGGTCAACATTCAATAGAGGTGACCCAAAAACTGAAAAAATGAAGTGCAGCACAAATCCTAAAATGAAAAGCTCCAGTGAACTCTGAAAGGAACATTTGATTTCATTTGCTATTTCATTTTCCTTTCAGGTTTTCAGAATGTTTCGGTTTCCTACACGGTCTAGTGTGAAATGCTGGACCGCCTAAAGCAACTATTAATAAATCAAACCAAATAAAATCAGGCAAATGATATTTCTTAACTTTATCCACTTCTAGTCGCCCAGTATCTCCTCCTGCAATGTACTGCGACTCCCCCTCGCATGAGAATGTATCTGTAGGTCTGCTTCTCAGACTATCCTAAATACAAATATTTGACGCCAGTCCCTCTGCAGCCCCCTCTGGTATATTTAGGAAGAGATATATTTAGTTGTACTGCCTGACCCTTTTCTGCTCATTTCTAAAGTTCTAGTAGCTCTATTTACTTCTCCATACTTTTAGGACCTTATCAGAACCGTGTACCACCAAACTGGCGGTACACCCACCCCCCCTTATTAAGACCTGGTTAGTTGAACCCTCATGGGAGAGCTATAACTGCCAGTGAACCATGAGCCTACGGCAGTTCGCAGCGGTCTAAGGCCACAGTATACTAGCGGTGCCGCTGTTGCACTGCCAAGCATATTCCAGTTTCCTCACCACCACAGTTTTCATTGTGGTGAGCATGCCTATACGGCCTCCTGCTGCCTCTGGGTAATGGGGTGAATGCACGGGGCATATGGCGTGCCCCCTTGTCTGTATGCATCCCCTGCCTCCATTGCAGTGTATTTCCAAGGCTCATACATGAACCTTAGAAAGTCACCACTGGGGTACTGCCAATGTCCCACCCGCCAGACCATGATTTAACTCCTAATCTAGTGGGCGGTATGTGGACAGGTTTGTCGACCGGCTGCATGACCACCAAAGTTGTAAAAAGGCTCTATGACTTTTTACATTAGGCATACTTTCTTTGCACCACATTGCTTCGATATGTGAAAGCCAAGATGAGAACTACAGTTTTCCAGCTAAGGGGAGTTATCAAAGGAAAGTCTGAAAACTAATCTTAAAACTAAAATAACTTTTCAAATTAATCCTGCTAATTTATCTCATCACAGAGAGGACCCACATGGGTGTTCATGCCTATCGCTACTAAGGCTATCTCAATAGACACACTCAGGATTGTGTTATTAGAAGTCAATTTAACTCCAAATGGTCCATGGCTCAGTTGCCTTTGTTATTTCTTATTACATCCTCTGTCTTTTTTACTTCTTGCTCAATTGTTGCATAGAATGCAGACATTGCTGCACAACATACTAATATTTCTTTTTCGGTCTTCATGATTTAGAAGGAGTTTTTCTGTACTGATTGGTCATGCCTAGAATTAGTATTCAGACAAAATATTGAGTAAAGTATATTGAGAAGCAGAAATATCAAGTTCTAAAGTAAGTAATATTGATGTAAAAGATATTTATGTTGTTTATATTGGTTGCAAACATATCTATGTCGTTAATAACAATGTTAAAAATATCGATGCTGTTAATATTGGTTCAAAAAATATCTTTGTTAATAATATCACTGTATAATTATTTTTATGTATTTTAGTATATGTTTTGAATGTATATGTTAAGCATTGTATAATTCTTGTTTTTAGTATAGTTTGTGGATTTTTAGTTCAGTTTTAATTTCGTTTCATTTTTTATAAATGTTTCTATGTCGTAGCAGGTTGTGGTTTTTGAAGGTGTATTGGATGGGAAGTAATTTAATTGTAATTAATTATTGAACACTTTTTAATTATTAATATTTAATTGATAATTTATTATGTGAATTGTGTAATAGATTTATTATTTAATTTAACATTTAGGTGTGGGTCCTCGGGTTTCTAGGTGTAGAGAGTAATAAGTAAATGAATTATAATTAATAAAAAATTACATTTTTAATTATTGTTAATTATTTAATTGATAGTTAATTCTGTAAACTGTGTAATTCATTTTTAAGTAATGTTTTAGGTGCAGGTTTTGGAGTTTATAGGGGTACATGGTGGGAAGTAAGTTCATTATAATTAATTAATTGTTAATTATTAACAATGTAATTGATAATTGACTATGTAAATTATATGATTCATACATTTGTAAGTTATGTTTTAGGTGTAGCGTATGAGGTTTATAGGGCAGTAGCGGTCGGCAGTAGGTGTTTCTATAGGGCGGTGACGTGGGCAGGAGGAGGGGCAGGGTGGGGGGAAATAATGTATGGATTACGGAGTTTTACAGGTAAGTAAACATTTAAATACATAAAACGAATTTCGTTGCGCACACTGCATCACCAAATGTGATGCAGTGCGCGCAACAAAATTCGTTTTATGTATTTAAATGTTTACTTACCTGTAAAACTCCGTAATCCATACATTATTTCCCCCCACCCTGCCCCTCCTCCTGCCCACGTCACCGCCCTATAGAAACACCTACTACCGACCGCTACTGTTATAGGGGTACAGGGTGGGAAGTAAAAGAAATATAATTAATTCATAATTGATAGTAATTATTTATTTGAAAATGAACTATGTAAATTATGTAATTAAGATATTTTTTAAATTATATGGCACATGTGGGTTATTGGGTTTTAGGGGTACAGCGTACAACACTTTCCGTCCTGTTGCACACACATGATTAGGAATAGTAAATTGTACCCTTCCTGAGTCCAACACATTCGTTACTGTTGCACAGACTGGAGTGGGAATAGTAAATGTAACCCCTCCTGAGTCTAACGCTTTCTCTACTGTTATATGTACAATTAGAATACAGATTATAATTAATATTTTTTTTATAGATTTAGAATACATATGTGTATATAAGTATACACACATTCATAAATATGTATCTGTGTTTGTTTAAATGTGTTTGTATAAATATATGTTTAAATATAGCTTAAACATATTTAATTTTTGTTATAATGATATATATCAAAATATTTACTGTTTTGAACTATAAATATTAAAAAAAAATCGTACTGTATATTATTTTCGATATTAGTGTAAAACAATATGTTTTATCAATATTTTTGTACTTATCATTATATGAATAGAAAAACATTTTTTTTGTGACAACATTTCTAAATTACAATATTTTTGATTGCGATATTGTGCTAGTGATCCCCTGAAATTGTCTCCAAGTTCAAGGGTTCACACCTTTCTTCGTGCACTATAACCCTTTAACCTTGAAAACTGCATAGTAAGCAAAATCAACCAGATAACATTTAAAGAATCATCATTGTATTGCATTCACTTGGTGTCATGCATTGTGTCTCAGAAGCAATACAATACTTAAGTCTGATTTACCAAACAACACACAGCCAAACAGAGTGGCCCTGCGTTGCTTGGTAAATATAGAGAAACGCAAAGCAGATCAAGTAGCTGCCATGCATTATTGTGCCCTGGTAAGTTGTTCCATGAGTTAAGTTCCCATGCCTCCACCCATAACATTTGGCACATTCTCAGATTTACCAATACTGGTAAATGAGGGAATGCATTCAAATGCTACGCCTTACAAGGGATGATGCAACACAGATTAATATCTTCGTTTCTCCTTGTTGTGTCCTCTTTCTATGTGGGCTGCATTATGCAGCACACTTAGAAGGAGGAAAAAGCCTCTAAGGATTGTTCTTGTGCAAGAATGTGTCCCTCATTACACAAAAACAATTATGCCTGCAACGCAGGTGCCACTTTCACCACTTCGCAAGGAAGGCTGTGTTGGCGCAAGGTTGCACACAGTGCACCAGTTGAAGCAGGGAGAAGGAATGTGCAATGCATTGTAAAATATGGTGCATCCTACCCTCACTCTTTCACACAGCACAGTACAGCACAGCACAGCAGGTTGTCTTGCTGCATTGCATGAAATATTGATAACAATGGCCCTCAGTTCTCAGATAAAGAAAAACAAACTGCAGCTACTGACGATAGTGCAGTATGGAAACAGTGAGTGGTTGTTCACTTACAACTCATGGAAGTCCTAATGGCCAGCTGAGAGTTGATACAACTAAGGACTGCACTCATCCTCATGGGGAGCCTTAAGTGTCATAGTAGATGACCGTCCTAACCTTCAATTCTGCATTTTATTAGTGAGTCAGAAGCCACCAGGAAATACAGTCTTTCGTGACTCCACCCCATGAGGATACCAATACCATAAGTACCACCTCTCAAAAGATGCCCCGATGGAACACTATAACTGTGTATCAACTCCTTGTTGATTTAAAGTTAGAACATCTATCCAAGGTCTTTGCGGATGTCTCTGCATCTGAAACATGGCTCAGGTGAGTGAGCAAATACAGGGGGATATTCAAAAGGACTCAACTCTAAATTATCCCCACCGAAACGCATCAAAAGTGGAGATAGATTTAACACCCAATTCACAAACTGGTGCATACTGCAGACATCGCCTGTATTCCCACGATAACTGCCCCAAAATTTCTCTCCATGGTGGATACCACCAACTAATTTTAATGAGATGCAGAGTAGGCGTTCCAGTGCAAAAACGCACAAAAAAACACAACACCACTTTGACAACGAACTGCCAGATCTGCGATGTGAAACAAAAAAAGCTGATAAGTCTCGGTAGCAGCAGGGAATTAACAGCTGCTCATTGCTGGTGTAAAGCAGGATGACAACCTGCAGTATAAAATGGAGCCCAGCAAAGAGCCACACCTGAAGACCCACAGGTGCCATGGATAAAATGACCATGCACCAAGGATACCCACCGCAACCACCCCAGGCCCCGCCACCACCCCCAGGAACCGTCCTGCCCCGCCCCCAGAACACCACAGAGGCAGCGTACCAAAAAAGACAGCGGATCCACCTGAAACGCACCTGCCGCCCACAGTCATGCTACTCATGGCACTGCCAATGGGCACACAGTACAACTACATCCAACATAACACACAACATGCCAACCGACCAAACACAACAACACAACTCCATCGGGAATCCGGCCTTGCCATGCCCACAACACAGCCACAGCATGGCACCACAGACACACAATAGCAGGATGTGAGGAGAGGCATGGAGCAGGCATTTGTCAGAGTGGCAAGTAACTAAGGAAGTTAACCTACCCAATGCCAGGTGTGGTGTGGGGGAGCCGGACAGACCACAGAGTGCAAACCATGGAAATGGTCATGCAGCGAACAACTGCTGGTGCATGGAGTGTAGTGGCCAGTGGATGCTACCATGTCCTCATAGGCTGTGGGGCAGAACGTGGAAATGTTGCATGTTACATCCCCCCCTGCATACACATGCATAAGGGGTGGGACCTGCATACGCCAGGCCTGCATAGGGGTGTGAACAAAAATCCGGTCGCACTGGACTTGGTTCTCATTCGGACTCGACCACACATCAGCCATGGCCGCGCCTCTCAGCCCACCACGAGCCCTGCGCCAAGAGCAGCGGCTCCTGCGTCCCTAAGAGCCTACAGTACCCCGGGCCGCCGGTCTCCAGATCCATCATGCCTGCCCAGTGCACCAATGAGGCTCCGCTGACCTGCCTACACCGGCGTGTGTCAAAGAGGTCCCACCACGTGCCGGTGCAAGCTCCAAGCACTAGTATCGCGAACTTTGCTTCGGCCCAGTAGGTCCCACATGTGGAACTGTGTCTAGAGTCCTGAATGGCAGTGACCCCCTAGTCCGTGCCAACGGCCACAGTACCAAACCCTCTTCGATCAGTAATACATAATTCCATATGGCAGGCCGGCCACATGAGGTGCCACTAACCCTGCTCAATGCCAGTTGGCCGCAGGAGGTGCCACTAACCCTGTTAAATGCCAGCTGGCCACACGAGGATGAGGTCTCAGGTCTACCTTGCAGACCAGTCGGTCCCACATCTAGCAGTTAGTCATGAATCATGATTGGCAGAGTCCACACCAGTGAATGGACGGAGAGGAGTAAGAGGAAAATGCAGCTCAGTCCAGAAGAAAGCCAGATCAGAGTCAATGAGGTGTTCGAACCTATCAATAACTGACCTGGTGCCATCAGCCCTGTTCACTGCAAGTCTGCTTCCCGTGGTGCCACTGAACCTGAACTACGCAGGCCAGTGGGGCCATCCAACCGAAGCCGGCGACACTCGGTGAATGGCCCGTGCTTGCCATGGCTTCAAGCCTACCCTGCGGTCCAGTAGGTCTGACATGTGGAACTGTGTCTTGGATAAGATGTGGAGGAGTCCACAGCATTGGACAAGTCTCATCAAAGGCGGCATCCCCTAAGAGCATTGGTGCCACTAACTCTGTGCGCATGGGCACTATCTGGTTGGACATTGGTGGCATCTGAGTTCATGTCCTGGTGGTTTTCCTGCATCTTCATCAGGCTGGACCAGACTTGGTGTCCGACATGTGTCTGTTCCATTCATCTTCACCATAGTGACTGTTTCAGCGTGGTCCTGCACTCTGCATCTTGCCCCGGGGGTACACCTTCCACTGTCCACCAAGACACTCCACGACACACTCCTTTTACATCTGCGGAAACCTGCTCTGCACTTGTGACCCTGCCCCAGTTCCTCGCAAGTCAGCGTTCTATGGCAGTAGGCCTGTGCAGGCCGATGTGCAACTGGGGCCACTATCTGTGCAGCACAAGTCATGGGGCCTTTACTTTTAAATGGTGGTGTCATTTGCAATGTACACAGTTGTCGATTTCTGACTGCACCAGGCAGCCCTTTCCAGCTGGTGTGAACACACCCCACACACTTGTCACTCAGTATGTGTGCCTGCTAATAAATGTGTGGGGGCTGAGGGTTACAGGTCACCCCATTACACGTAATGTGCTAATAAATGTGGCCATGCGCTCGTGCCCATAGCCATCATTGTGTCAGTATGATGGGCATGGGCCCTGCAACATCACAGTGTGCTATCTTTAGCGGATGTTACCATGTCACCTCAGCATTGGCAGTGACCCTGGACATGTAGCTTTGCACGCACCTCCCCTGCATGCACAAACGGCTTGTGCTGGTCCGGAGTATGTCAGGTCGGCGCAGGGGTGTGCTGAATCGGCAGAGGGGAGCCTGGCCTTGGGCAGGAAGTGCGTTAAGTTTGTCTCTTTGTTGGGGTGTAGTCCGCTCCAGGGACACAGTAGTCGATGTTGCAATGTAGCATACACCAGGAGGGCAGGCCCGCACATACTGGGACATGTAGAAGCACAAAATCGCTCGGGATCTTGGCACATGCATGCCAAGTGTTATATGTATCAGCCCTGTGGATGCAGGAGTCATTTGCCTGGCCTCATTTGCAGCGCTATTCCAGCCATCCATGGGCTGTACACCTTTGTCTGCCCTGTCCGGTCCATTACCCTACACTTATGTAGCTGCACACCTTCAAAGGCCAGCGTCACCGTGTTCCCAGGGTCACAGACATCCCACTACACCCGTGCCATGCCCTGTGCATCTCCTGTATGCATGCAGATGGTGCATTTACTGTAGGGATGAAAGGTCCTTTGTGTGAACTATCAGGTGGTAGCACATTTGCAGCTCCGAGCAGGAACTAGCATGTGGCCAGCACCCCCTGACAGATATAATGGCATTAACTTGCGACTCCCAAACTACACACTGCCCGAAGTGAGACCAACATGTACACATCCCACACGCAGTAGTCCTTGGTCGTAGTTGGCGTGCATGAAATGGCCTTCACACATGCTGCCACCCCAACCCAGGCCTGCACCCGTTCCACACAGACACTGCTCATTGCACTAGGCTGTGCCATTTGATCTACAGGACTGGCGCAGGGCAAGCCAGTGCTGCTTCCAGCAGAGCCACTGATGCCATGCCAAACCATCCTGGACACATACTCTGATCCAGTCACATGGACCTGTACCATGCACATCTGCTGCATGTACTGGGAGTACTGCCATTGGCCGTCTTGTGCATCAGTTACCGGCTGAGCTTCGGGCTTGTGGACGACACCTGCGTTCAGCCTGTGTTGCATTGTCGCTCCTGCATATTCGAGTGGTTCATGGATGTCTGCCTCTCCAACATAACGGTAGCTGACCTGAATTAGGACACGTTTGTGCACCCCTATTTGCCCAAAAACCAGGAGTGTCACTGTGATGCCCATTTATGGCATGCATGGATGTTTGGAATGCAGGCTGGACAGTGGACCTGGGAGATTGCACGAGTTCTCATGTGCAGTGAGCACATTGAGCCACTACTCGATTGGGCTTTGGTGCACATTCGGGCCAGTGGTTGGAGTCAGCACATCTGTCCGGCTCAGCTGATGGATTACATCGACGACATGTCAGATGTGGTGGACGACAATCGCTCATTGGAAATGTCGGCCTATGCAGCTGCAGTCGCAATTTAATGTGACCCATTGCACATGTCCTGACGACTGGTTGCATGCTGTGAATCTGGGCACATGTCCCAAGACAACAGTGGAGATGGCTGCATTGGCCTGGACTCATGATCCATGCACGGAAAATCGACGCGGGTTGGCACTGTCTTGTGTCGGTGATGGGCTCCCCCGAGGTGGACATGGGCGCTTTCCTACGTTCCTCATTCAGACATGGTGCTGTATTGGTCTGCATATCATGGCACTTCTCTTGGTCGTACTGACACACTTGTTGATAAAGTTTTTGCACTTTCACTTGTCTCTGACTGTGTTGTGTCTTGATTTGTATGCCCATGTTTGTGTCACGGACTCTTTGGCTCCCTGCCATACACATAAAACTACACCATCAGGACTGTGGGTTTGTGCTTGTGCATTGTCATGTCCCTGTTTCGTGCTTGTCCTGTGTTAGGTTGGGAAATTGTTGGTTTTTGTGCCACATTGTGTTGGAGGTTGGGGTGCTCTGCTTCCTATGTGTGTGTGCTGCATTGTGTGTGAGTTGTCCCTTCAGCTCTGATTTGGCTCACCCATCTCCCTTTCAGGCAGTGTGGTTTTCGCTTCTGTGCATGTTCAGTGGTGTGATCTTGCCGGGTTGTGTGACTTGTGCTCTTGGATGGTGATGTTACTCTTGGGCATGATTTGTCTGCGGTGGTGCTGTGCTTAATTGTTCATGTGTGCCATTGTGCCCATCTCCCCCCATCCCCCAGGTCCCAGCTGGTTCCCCTCGGTGTTGCTGTTGTGTCTGTTTTGGGCAGTTTCCAGTCTCCTAGTCCTGCCACTGTCTCCAGACTGATTTGGTGGACACCATTTCCACCATGTCATCCAGCTCCTGGTGTGGTGCTGGCCTCCCACCTCTGGTGTGCATTGCTGCCTTCTTGTTGTCGGCGTGTTTCTGATTGTTTGTGCTTTTCGCATCATTACGGATGTTCTGGTTTTCTTCCATTGTCCACCTCCGCTCTCAGGGTTCATTCACCTTGTCCAAGATGGCCTGCCATGTACAATATTTTTTTGCCAATGGGGCTTGTAGGGTTGTATGCTGGCTCGGGTTGCCTCCATTGTGCTAGGCTGTTGTTTTCTGTTTGGATTGTCTCTTTTTTGCAGGCTTTTGTTGTCCTTATTCCAGCCTGCCAAGTGTGGCGCACGCTGCTTTCCTCATCGCGATTGGACTCTTTGCATGATTTATGGTGTTGTGGTTTGTGTTTTTATCTCCGTCGAGGTGATGTATCGTAAACAATGGCCGCTGTTTAGGCAGATTATCGCATGCTACAGCCCTGTTGTGAATTCCACGTCAACACATGGTTATTTTCCTGTGATCAGCTGCAATATGTGAAGGTGCATTGGCTTTTTTTGGTGATGTTTAGCACCGGTTTTTGTGAATACACCCCACATTGTTTTATTTGCCTGTACCAACATTAACACGCATCCTGTGGGAGTTACATTTTCACCCACACAATTGGTGTTATAAAAGAAGGACCACATGCACTTGTGCAGTCCGTTTTCTAATTGGGAAGTGTTATAGGAAAGGTAAAATGGCTGTGTTCCGGTGCACTTCATAGTTTGGTTCCATTGTTAATGATAGAAGCACTTTCACTGGATAGTACTTTACCTATACATTTCGCATCACAGCACAGCTGTTGTAAAATGTCAATGAATGTAGCAGTACTGAAATATTTTTTATAAAACTGAAAATTGTTATTGTTACTTAGTTTTTTGTCCTTTCATAGCATCTATACTTACGGAACATGTTCAAATTTACTGGATTAAACATTTTCGAGAAGCTATTCCAACTTACCACCAATTCTAACAGCATGAACAAGCAATTAAACATTACTCTTTATATGCACTAGATGAGTGATGTTGGGCAATCAAACAATTACTTAAAATGACAAGCTCCAAGGAACGTCAATGTCGGTGACCTGCCTCTATTAGCAGCTTCCTTGGGCAAGAGCCAAGAACAGCTCAGCTACAAAGACAATACAAAGGTCAAATAGCAACCAGTTACTGGAAGGCTACGGCTGTTGCATTAGTAGCTTACAGAACATTATTGGAACAATGCAGAGCTTTAACGAGCACCAGAAAAATACAAAGTACACACGTTGCCACTATCTGAACATAAAGGCACACTAAATCACTTCATATACAAAGAATGTTTTTGCCAGGTAGCCTTTCTAATAACATCCCATTTATAAAACTTCAGAACAAATAACTGATTTCTAATAAATGATAACATCATGTGCTGAGAAATATTCGATGCTGAGACATATTTAGTATTCTCTTCCTCTCCAATGGCACCTCCAACATCCAGGTAAATTCCACCTACTGCATATCCAAAGTCGTAAATTGGTGAAGGTCAACAGCTTGAAATGCAACTGTGACAAAACAGAAGTGTTCATCTTCAGAAAAGGCACCTTGCTGTGGTCTGCAACTTGGTAGTCCTCAGAATTAAGGGGCCGGTTAAGAGATTGGCAGTGCTGCGCCAAGTCTCCACCGGCAAAAAACCACCAAAGCTGCACAAGGACTTCCCGCCCCGTTATGAGTTGATCTTGTGTGAGGCAGATGGTCCTTTCCCTTTCCCATGATGGTGCCTGGAAAACAGGCACTGCATGGGAAAAGTTCTAGCACATCATGGAAGGTGACGTCCATGTTATGCTGGAACTTTAGAGGAATACAGGCACAGGAGCACATGTTGTGCACCCCTGAATATATCCCCCTGGTGCTAGGCATTGGGGCCCTATTGGGCCGCCCCTCTTTGTTCTCGCACTGCCATCCTTTTCATGGCAGAGCTCCCGGCACAAAATGGCTGGCGTTGCAAGTACAATATGCTCTGCTGGACTGCACAAGTCCTCTTGAGCATATTGCATTGTGGCACAGCTCCGCCACTGCCAGGGAATGACTGTTCAATGGTGCAGCCGATGGTCCTTCGTTACAGTGACTTTTAAAGCCATAATGTGGCGGGCAGACAACTGCAAGAACAAGGGAGCCAGTCTTAAGACCACTGCACTCCTAATCAGCCCCTAAGACCAAAACCCATCTTTTAAACTCAGCAAGGAACTTAGGAATCGCAAATGAAAATCACATTTGGGGCCATATGTATCAAGCCTTTTGTGAATGGCCTTACCGAATCGCAAACGGCATTTTTACCGATTTTGAAATGTAATAAACATTAGCAAAATAAGGAATCGCAAAACATTGCGATTGCTTATTTTGCTTAAGCATTTAAGGAATCGCAATTTTGCGATTTCTTAAATGCTATGTATGAAGCATTTTAAAATTGCGAATTCAGGTTTAGAATCGCAAATTACCACCAACTTGTAGTTGGTGGTAATTTGCGATTTCTTGTAAATATGCACAATTGTGCATTTGTGAGGGTGGCATATGACGCACATACATGCCCATTGGGCATGTATCTGCGCCATATGCACACACATGTAATTTACAGGGGTGCAGCAGGTTGTCCTTGAGACACCCCTGCACCCTTGGAATCAATCTCATTTTGCGATTAGCAAATTGCGAATCGCAAAATGAAAAGCATTTCACAATCATTCCTATGGGCTTCCTGGCCCATAGGAATGAATGGGAACTTATTCCTTATTTGCAAATTCGCAACTTGCAAATTCGCAAATAAGAAAGATTAAGGAATCGCAAAAAAATTCGATTTTTTTCATACATACCGTTTTGCGATTTCTAAATAGCGATTCCTTAAAAATCGCTATTTATAATTCGCAAAACGGAACTATGATACATGTGGACCTTGATGTCTTACCAAGTTGGTCACCTCGCTTGCTTCCAAATTCTTAAACTCCTCAAGAAAGTTTTCAGATGGGCCGTTCTAAACACTGAAAGATCCGAAAAACAGCAGACTGGACCATGCCAATGCCCCCACAGTGGATCCCTGTGCCATTTTCCAAGAGACTCCAGGTCATTCAAAAGGCAGCAGCCAGATTCACCTGCATTGTAGCCTTAAATACGTTTACATTTTTGAAAGAAAAGTATTACCCTTTAGCCAGTGTAAAAATTAGTTTATCTTTTCTCATCAATGCAGGACGCTCTTTTCATTTTGTAGTTTTCCTTCATAAGCAACCATGAAGGGGCGTTAAGCTATCTATTCAACAGTAAGGTCTTCCTGTTTTTCATTTGTTCTGTTTTGTATGTTTTCGATAATATTTTCATCAGGGTGCTAATTTTTGTGCGCATTTATAGGCTGCAAAGGTGATTTGTGAGAGGTCATCGATTTTCTTTCTGGCATTGATGTGTTTCAGCTAGTAAACTACATCACTAGTGTTGTGACTTCGTGCTATCTCACAACCAACTTCTGCCACGTGGCAGAAACATAATGCAACTGCTGTGATAAGAGTAATGGATTTGATGTGTACTTGCAAATAATGTCATATTGTCACAGTGGAACACAGTGAACAGGAACAACCTGTTAAAATAGTCAACACAACCTTTTTGATGTTTGTCTTGGTTCTTAGGAATAATTTTGCCGAACACCCAGCTATTACCTCCAGCTACAGAATGCAGGCTAGAATCCTCTGCAAGGAGAGTATCGAATCTTGTTGCACAGATCAAACAATTTACGGTCAAAGATTTCATTTGAAGTCATGCAATCAATTAAGTGCAACATTACATGCATCTAAAAGATGCCATCAATTTTGGCTTGCAATTTTAAAGTGATAGCTTCTGCTCGTAAACCTTATGATTAAATCAATAATGTGGAAATGAAAGTGTCCGTATTTCAAACTAAGTAAATGTTTGACAAGATTTCAAGTAAAAGGGAATACATTTTACAAGGGCTGCTTAAAAATCAGGCAACTTATCAGTGACAAAGGAAATAAAAAAGTAAACTGTATTTAGAATCTGCGACTGCATTATAGTCAATAATTGGTATATAATTAGCTTTTTAAGGTGATTGAAAAGTAATTGTTTGCTTAGTATTGTATTGATAATTGTTGGCAAGCGATTATATGTTGTGTCACTAAGACTC
Source organism: Lissotriton vulgaris (assembly GCF_964263255.1). Lineage (NCBI taxonomy): Eukaryota > Metazoa > Chordata > Amphibia > Caudata > Salamandridae > Lissotriton > Lissotriton vulgaris. The sequence continues at coordinate 496,821,677 of NC_141685.1, forward strand.
ATGGGAAGGGACATGTGTAATCTGTAAATCAGAAAGGCAAGAGCACTGTCGTGATGCTGGTGAAATAAAAGGTATAAAGATATAGGCCACGTACATTTAAATACTGATTCCAAAGAGAAAATACATTCATGTTTAATGAAATCTGAGAACATCATGTATTATAAAGCAGACCTGCTATCTACAAACAATACCTGAAACATCATTTTGGCCTGAATAGCATGAGTAGTTGTGAAAGGATCACTTGGGATATTATTGAAGGAGCCAACTTCACCACCCAAAATTACAACGACTTCACTCAGTGGGTGTCCTTGTAAAAAGTTAGGCAAGTAGCTACGTAAGGGCAGCATGTGCAGTGGCACTGGAATCCCTGGTACTTAGAGCACGTTGCATACAATTATGATCGTTATTTGCATATGTGGGAGCTGTCGCTTATCAAGATTGATAAGGGCACTAAGGCATGCTCCAGTACCATAGTCTGGTAGTAAATATCAGCCATAATTGGACAAGTTAAAGGTGTGACTATTTTGGGTACTTAGGGGCATATTTACAAGCCCCTATTGCCACGGGAAAATCACTTTCCACGGCGTTCCTGTGGCGATAGGGGCTTCGCCTTATTTACAAGGCAGCGTTAAACCTCTAAACGTGGCTTAACGCTGCCTTGTAAGTAAGGCCCCCTTTCACGCTATGCTTAGCATGAAAGGGGAGGGCAATGGGTGTTGCTGTGTGTGCACCACCACAACACCCATTGATTCTGACACTACCCTCTATTTACAAGGGAGGCGTAAATAGGACGAAGCACCAGATTTAAGGCCTGGGAAAACCTGGTCTTAACCTCGCGCAATGAGGAGAAATGTTTTATTTCTCCTCAATTTTGCGGTTTTCATGTGTGCTGCGTTGTGCAGCACACATGAAAACAGCAAAAGGCCAATGATTGTTTATGTACAGGGAGGCCCCCCTTCCTGCACGTAAGCAATCATTTGTAAAAATGTTGGGGCATATTACCAAGGCAGGCGAAATGAAATTATCGCCGCTTTTGCAGCCGTTTTCGGCCGCAAAGCGGTGATAATTTCATCGCCCTGTTAGCAAGCTGTCGCTGACATCAGTTAGCAAAAGCTTTTAGGTGATAGCGAGTGGTTTGGGGCCCACTTTGCATGTCAGCAACTCAAGGAAGAGCTGTGGCGCCTCGGCCAGGGCGACTGACTCCTGAATCTGAGGATCACGGTTCGATCCCCGGACCAGCTGCAGATTAGCTCAGCACCATATGACTCTGGGCAATAGCTTGCTTAATCTTTCTGACGACCCCCAGCGCCTAGAGACCCTTACGGGTGATTGTGCGCTTTACAAATGTGGGTTATTATTATTATTATCGCTAATGACATGCAAAGTGGGCGTACCCAACCTGTTAGCAACTGAAAGTAGTCGCTAACATCGCTATCGCTTATTATCAACGCAGGCTTAGTGACAAAAAAATGTGTGCCAAGGCCAAATATCGCTGAAAACTAACGCCTGCTCAGACCAGTTCTTAGCCTGTATATCCAATGGGAGGCGGATATTCAGGCAAAGTACCTATTAGCGATAATGTCTGAATATCGCTGGATTTCCAGCGATATTCGCGCATTTCGCCGCTATCGCCGGATATTTTATCGCTTTAGAGATAAACGTTGTTAATAGCACATTATCTCTGTGATAAAATCCGGCGATGAACGGCAATAAAAAAAATGACGCTAAGCTTATTTAGCAATAAATATCGCTAGTTGTTGATAATATTCCCCGTTGTTTTGCAACTTCTATGTGTACTGTGTTAAGCAGCACACATAGAAATTACAAAATGGCATTTAAAGATTGTTAAGGGGGACCTTCCTGCACATTAACAATCTTCCCCTCCATGCAGACATCCTTGCACTATGGTGCAAGGGTGCCTGCGTTGCCCCAAGGCTGCTAAGCGTACCGCCACCACAGGAGGAAATGCAGGGCTGCACCATATTGTTGTAACTGTGGTGCAACCCTGCTTTCCTGAAGCGGTGGAGTGAGGCGTTAAACCAGGAAGGCTAACGCCTTACTCCGCCACTTCCCTTGATAATATGCCCCTTAGTTTGTTAAACACAGTGACAATATATGCATAGAATTATTTTCGTATACTATACAATAAGCAACAGTGGGCAAAGCAAAGCGAAAATGCAGGCAGATCACTAGCAGCACAACGAAGGCAAAAAGAGGCAAAGCAATACAGGATTATGACCACAGGATACTTATGCACTTCCACTGCCTCTATCTTTCTGATCAAGTTGCCCACACAGCTGCTGAAATGATATTGTTGGATAAGGGCCCCTTCTTTAGACTGTCAGATGAGGGGAGGGGATTGTTGCAGTGGGAATTCTAGAGGGAAAGACCACTCTTGATGAAAAATTAGAATGTATCTTTGACTTGCGTTTTAATAAAGCAATCTAATGCAGTCCCTACCAATGTTGGCTTGCTTAGCAATTTTGTCAAAATTGCTTCAGTTCTGTTTGACGTTTTGAAAAAAAAATGAAACTTCTGTCAGACTCCAAGGTGAATTAACATATCCATGATATGTATGCCGCCTGAACAGGGAAAGGGGGGCCCTCTGCTGTGTACAAATAGTTGCCTGATTAGCTTCATCATATTCGGAACAAGGTCCAGGAAAATGTAATGAGAAAAGGAATCCCAGGTCTCATTCATGAATCCCAGGTAATGTTTTCCCAAAGTGCTCATAGGCGAGTCACTTACGAGGAAAAGCTAACATAGCTTGGAAAGTAAGCATCAAGTTGGAAGATAATGTGGCCTTTAATTTGACGCAGACAAAGCCTTTGACTGCTTCGAATAGATTAGGGTTCTCAAAAGGGCACTACTAATGTACTTTGGACCTTATTTATAAGCAAGTAAGAAATAATGAGAGGTACCCCTTAACAAGGATCAAGGGAAGTAGGGTTAACCAACCAGCCTTATTTATAAGCTCCTTGTGCCATCAATACGTCACTTTTTCCCATTTTAAAAGTGATGCACCAGCGGCACAAGAGGCTTGTAAATAACCCCCTTTATCTCTAGGTTGAAATGGCTGTGTGCAGATCCAACGGTCCTGGTCAGTGGTGATGGCTTTCTGTTTGATACTTTTCCCATCCACAAAGAGACAAACATCACTTGCCCCTCATTTTACATTTATATGTACTTACCTGGAAGCTTCTATTATACAGTCTGAGACCATAATAAACATGACAACAAGGGGTGGAATACTTTCTACACAGATAACATTCTGCTGCTTCTGCTCACTGAATTGACGACCTGGATTCCACAGATATTGTGGAGCGAGTGCCCTCTCCAGGATTTATTAACTTTCTTGAAGCAACAGTACTTGTGATCAATGCTGATTTTTTTTCTCCAAATGCACCAGGTGGCCCCTGCTCAAGAATGTATGCAGTCATGATATAGATTTTTTATTATCGACCTACAGTAATATAGAGTTTTAAATATCGTAGGAACAGAATATCGATGTCAAGAATATCAGTTACCAGAATATAGACCTTAAGGAAAGTAATATCGTTTTTTTTAATATTGAAGTAAGTAATATCTAAGTAAGTAATATCGTTAGCAAAAATATTGTTGTAAATTATACTTTTTTTAAAATTATTTTATATATATGTGTTACATATTTAGATATTAGTATTTGTTTTTAAAATACATTTTGCGTTTTTGTATCAGAACAGGTTGTGGGTTTATAGGGGAATAGGGTGGGAAGATATTAAATTATAATTAATTAATTAATATATATATATTTTAATTGATTATTAATATATCCTTAATTAATTAATGAGTAATATTTAATTTTAATTAATTGATTACTTTATAATTAAACTAATTCTAATTAATGTATTATAATTTTTGTATTGCTATTGTTAAATAATGTGTTGTTAATTAAATATTAATTGGTAATTAAATAGTATTAATTTATTAATTGATAATTAAATGTGTTATTTTTTATGTGTAGTGGGTTGTGGGTTTAGAGGTGAATAGGGTGGGAAGTAATTTAAGTTTAATTAATTTATTAATATTGTTATACATTTTTAATGATTAGTAATTTTATATTAATTGGTAATTCATTTTTATTAATTGATTGATTGATCATTACATTGAATGTCTTATTTTTTATGTTTAGCGGGTTGTGGGTTTATAGGGAAATAGGGTGTGAAGTAATTTAATGTTGATTAAGTAAATATTTATTTTATTTTATTGTAAGTTATTATTATTATTATTTTTGCTAATTAATTATTAATATGTATTTTTTTATGTAAAAAATATTTAATTAATAAGTTTTGTTAATTTAACCCCTATGCTAGCCTTCATTTACCACACTATTACACTCACTGGAGTGGGACTAGTAATGTTTACCCCTATGCTATCCAACACTTTCCCTACGGTTGCACTCACTGGAGGAGGAATAGTAATTTTTACTCTTATGCTGTCCAGCACTTTCCCTGCTGTTGCACTCACTGAAGTGGGAATAGTAATTTTTACCCCTACGCTATCCAACACTTTCCCTACTGTTACACTCACTGGACTGGGAATAGTAATTTTTACGCCTACACTATCGAATACTTTCCCTATTGTTGCACTCACTGGAGTGGGAATAGTAATTTTTACTCCTACGCTCTCCAACATTTTCTCTACTGTTGCTCTGTTTGGAGTTGGAAAAATAATTTTATTCCATCCGCTATCTAATATTTTTTGTAATATTTTAGTGAATGTCGTATAAAATTAATTTTTTAAATATTAAAAATAATTGTAATTTTTTTATTTGGTATATATATATATATTTATTTCTAACAATTTATAAGTTATTAAAATAATTGTTTACAATTATTATTAGGTAAGTATATATATATCTATGATATATTATATGTATATATTCAATTTATTTTTACATTATATATATTCGTTATAATTTTTAAATATTTTAAAATATTTTAACTGTTTATTTTAATTATATACATTATTTACTTTATTTTACATTATTTTGTAAGTTAAAAAAATACAATGTTTTTAACAACAATATTATATTTTGATATTTTTGTATTTACCATAATATAGATAGGTTGACTTTCGTAATTTTTGCAGCGATAATTCTTTAGGGCGATTTTCTGTCTCTCGATATTCTGTCAGTGATTCACTCAAGAAGCCCACTGCTGACCCCACCAACCTCAAGAACTACCGGCCCATCTCGCTCCTCCCCTTCGTGGCCAAATTTAAAGAGAAAACAGTCAACAGGGAACTGACATAATTCATCAAAGAGAACGTCATCCTCAACCCATACCAAACTGGATTCAGAAGCAACCACAGCACCAAGACCGCCCTACTCACTACCACAGACGACATCTCACCCTCCTGGACCAAGGCCACTCCGGAGACCTCATCCTACTTGACTGCTCAGTGGCTTTTTATACCGGCTCCCACCAAACACTAGTGGCCAGACTACCTGACGACAGCAAACAAGGAGCTTCCCTGGACTGGATGCGATCATTCCTCCACGGAAGAAACCAAAGGATCAGAATCCCAGCCTTCCTTTCCAATCCCACGCAAATCACATGCAGAGTCCCACAGGGGTCATCACTGTGTCCGACCCTCTTCAACATCTACATGGCCCCCCTCTCAGCCATCGTCTGTCTAATATAAATGGATTTTCGAGTCAGACCGGAATACACATACATGTAATGCTACTAATTTTAAACTCATTCTCTCAGCCACCTGTGCATTTGGAAGAGTATTGATTTATAGATCTCCAGGACCGAGGACGTCTTTTTTTAAAAGAGATTAAGCAGCTTCTCGAGTCAGTATTAGTGGAGAATTCGCAGATAGTCCTAGATAATTTTTATCTAGAATAGAGGGACATCTCAGATTGTAACACTCTTGTAGAGATGCTTGATAGCATGGGGTTTGCCCTACTAGTAACAGCCCCGGCTCACAAAGTTGGACACACATTGGATGGTATTTTTTCCAACGATCCACAAATTGCCTTCCAACATACAATACCTATTTGTTTGATGGATCATAGGGCTATAAGGTTCAACTTCCTTCCTTCAGTATTGAGTAGCGAACAGTGGCCCCCTCATTGTTCTAGTAAATTTAAAAGTTGGAAAGGTATTTCTGCCGCCACTCTGATTAACATCATAGGAAATATTCCCTGCACTATTGAAGAGGACTCTAACCTTGGGGCTGAGGCTACATGGCTAGAATCTGCAGCTAATATAGTAGCACTATAGCAGTACCCCTCTGTAAATTAATGAATAATATCATTCGATCCAGAATTTCACCCCATATCTGGAAACAGGCTATTATCAGACCTCTTTTGAAAAAACCCAGTCTTGATCCTAGGGATAGTAAAAACTACGGTCCTATCGCCTTGATTCCTGCTCCTGGAGAGATCCTGGTACTGCGTCTTAATAGGCAGCTCATGGAAACTGCAGAACATCAATCATGGTTAAATGATTTGCAGTCTGGATTTAGGAAGCATCATGGAACAGAAATAGCTTTAATATCAGCCACTAATCACATCAGGCGCATAAAGGGGGAAGGACAGGGGGTGGTGCAAATCATCCTGGATTTGTCAGTAGTATTTGACACCAGCTCCCCTACCTTGTTGCTGAACAGACTCCGGAGTGTTGGCATCTCACATCAAGCACTAGCCCTCCTGTCCTCATTTCTGACAGGGAGACCTAAATGGGTGAATATGAAATTCTTTCACTCTGACTCCTATTTTCTACCCTGTGGCGTTCTACAGGGATGATCTCTGAGCCCTACTATTTTCAATCTGTATGTGGCACCCCTTGCTACTGTGAACCATTCTTTTTGGACTGGAGGTGGTGTTATATGCAGAGGATTCACATATTATAGTTACTATCCCTAAAGGGCCTTGCTCACTGTTAGAAATTCTTTCTAGATGAATGACCAGAGACTTATTGAAACTTAATGGGGATAAAACCGAAGTGATGATATTTGGACCTGGGGCATCCAATTGGAACAATAGCTGCTGGCCTCAATCCCTGGGATGCTGTCCTTTCCCAAGCGAAAAGCCTAAGAATCTTAGGGCATCAGTCCACCCTCCATCCTCACTGTAAAAGGGACTGCCCGCCATAGGGGTGGGGGTCCCTTGATGGCAATTAGGATGCTTCTGCCACAGTGGCGGGCGCATCCCGTATTTTTAACATTGCGACACAATGCTAAAAATACATGTTGTGCTTTTCAATGCCTGCCTGCCTGCCACGTTGTTCTTTGAAAGGCAGGGGGGTACCATAGGTACCCCCCATGTGCACCCCCCACACACCCCCTGGAGTCAATGGGCCCCCAAAGCAGACTCCGTATGCCTTCACGTGGTGGCAATGCCACCACGGAAAGCCATTTACAAATGCACATTGTAATATAGCTGGCGGTGTCTGAAAGACACCACCACCATATTGAACTCGTTTCCGCCCGGTCGACATGTCTTTGCGTCCGCCGCTGACCCCCCAGCTGTTATAATGTGGCGGGGGTCTTTTCCACAGGGATGGCGGGCGGATTGCCACCGCCAGGCCTGCGGTGGCTACCGCCGGCCCGGCGGGGGCAATCCGCCCCACATCCTAATGAGTCGCTTAGTGTCTTGATGGATATTGAACTTAGCTTCAATATCCAAGTGAATTGCACCATCTCTACATGCTCCTGGCTCATAAGTATGTTAAAAAATATATTTTCTTTTATCCAATGACCAGCTCGGATACAGGTAGCACTGGCCTTGTTAATGTCCAGATTTGATAACTGTAATGCCTTGTACCTTTCTGCTAATAAAAACCTGCAGCACAAACTCTAGGTACTGCAGAACTCCTTGGCAAGACTCATTCTGGATATTCCCAGAAGACAATCGCCCAGGAAGGGGCTAGAGTGCCTGCACTGGCTCCCCATTGAATAGGGCATTGTTTTTAAATCCCTATGCATTGTTCATAAATTGGTGTATGCGTTCTACCCCTCAAGTTTGAAGACTATGTTCAACTGTCATTCCTCCAGCAGACTAATATGCTTCAATTGCAGCTGGCTGTACCTCGGTGGCAAGAAGCAGACTTTGAAATTCTCTTCCCCTTGCTCTCATATCTATTTACAGTCTAGCTGCTAGCTGGAGTTCTTGTCTTTTTTCAACTTGCCTTGGTTCTAGTTCCTTGATGCCTTCGGGTGACTATTGCACTTTATAAATATCAAATATCAAATCAATCAATCAAACTCAACTTCCAGAAAGGAATGCAAAGCATCGCAGTCTGGATGACCAACAGCTACCTGAAGCTCAAAGCCAAGAAGTTAGAAGTCCTCGTCCTTGAAACAACTCCTTCAGCATGGGACAACACCTGGTGGCCAACCTCCCTCGGAAGCCCACCAATTCCCTCAGACCACGTTAAAATCCTCAGCATCGTACTCGATTCATCACTTAGCATGTACCGACAGGTCAACGCCGTCACCTCCAGCTGCTTCAACACCCTCTGCATCCTCCGCAAGACCTTCAAATGGATACCCCTGAGTCAAGAAAGACAGTCACCCATGCACTCATCACCAGCAGACAAGACTATGGAAACGCACTCTACGCCTGCATAACCAAGTCCCTACTCCGTAAACTACAGACAATACAGAACACAGCCGCCAGACTCTTCCTCGAACCCCCTTCCTGAACATCTTCAGGAAAACCCCCAAGACCTGGTTCTTCCGCTGAACAGACCTGCAGGCCCCTCTCACCTCAGTGCCTTGAGACCCTATGTTGCATTTCGTTACAACAATGAAGGGCCGTCCTTTGGAACCAATAGATGATGCAAGTGACGTTGAAGCTCTACCACTCCCTCCTCAACATCGAAGAACACCTCCATATTCAAATAACAAATAACTGCTTATGATGTTTAATTTTTTATAAGTTTTGATAACAAATATTATAACATGTAATGCAATATTTATTAAAAGTGTTTTTTTTATTCCCATGTCATACGAATTGAAAAGAAAATGAAATACAGTAAACACATATTGTCAACATTTTAGGTTTCTAAATCTTTTACAATGAAATAATATATTTTCAAAATGTATTGAAGAAAAAAATATTCCTGGGCTCTTTTTCTGCCTTTAACTACAGATCTAAATCTAAATAACATTTTGTTGTTGTACCCTGAATTTCTACACTTTCTCTACAACTGCATCCGCAACTATTATGCTCTTGCAGGTACACTCATTTGACTGGAGGCCTCTTCACTTTTTCGAGCATAGCTTCCCAGTGCTATAAAAGCATGTGAGGGTTGCATTTCTTGAAGCAATTTTTAAATTTTTTAGAGTCATAGAAATACCATCGATCAAAAGGCCTGTATCAAATTGTAAATGAACTATTCTTCGAATTAGGACTCTATTAGAAGTGGCAAGACCATCCACTGTCCTACTACCAAAGCCATGCAATCTTGTGGCCAGATGTCTAAGCAAGCACTGTTGGTTAAGGCTCTCATCATGTATAAGTCCAAAGAGCACAGTAACAGCCTCGGCTAATTAACTAATTTCATTACACATTGCTTCACGTTTTTCACAAACCTATTAAAACTAGACCTCATTGCTCTTCAACAATCAACCATTGATTTCCATAAAATGCATAGCTCGTACTTGCTGTTTTCTACCTTTTAATTTGCTCTATTTGTTGGTATTGACAAGCAGATCTTAACAGTACAGGTATGCCTTCCACTTGCTCTATGTCTTGCTAAATGTGTATCATGGATACTGTTAGACTCGGCTTTTTTCAGCAGGTTTACCCCCAGAATTTTACATTTTTGGTCTCCTGTTTTTGACCCTGTGTTTTTGGTACAGGCTCTGGGCACTTTACAACTGCTGATTAGTGCTAAAGTGCATATGCTCTCTGTATACATTGTGTTTATGGATTGGTGTTTCCATGATTACTATATTTGATTTACTGGTAAGTCCCTAGTAAAGTGCACTGAGTATGCCAGGGCCTGTAAATCAAAAAATGCTACTAGTGGGCTTGCAGCGCTGATTGTGCCACACACATGAGTAGCGCTGGTTGGAGAGGTGTCTCGGAACTGCCTCTGCAGTGGCTGTACGCAATTCTAAACTGCCATGTCAACATGGAAAGTGCATCCACTTACCAGGCTCTAACCTTCTCTTTTCTTACATGTAGGGTACCCCTATGATAGATCCATGGTACCCCCATTGGCACGGAGCAGTATATGGGAAAGGTAAGACATGTACTGGTGTGTGTGACATGTCCTGATAGTGAAATGCAGTCAATTTAGTTTTTCACTATTGAAAGGCTGTCTGCCCCATTCGGTGAAATGGAAGATACTTTGTAACATCTTACAAGTATAACTTACCATTGGGACAAGATAACGACACAACGTTTAGGCTCTCTGAAATCAGTATTTAATAACACATATTTTAGTAAAGGTGGTTTTTAAATTGTGTGGCTGAAATTGTCACTTTTTAAAAGTAGGCATTTTCTTGTTTAACCATTCTGTGAGCCTCTTCCTGTTTGTGGATTGACTCTCTGGTTTTTGGAGTGATAAGGGCTGGGGATGTGCATTCACTGTGGACAGCCACTGGGGGGTTGAGGGGTGCTTAGTCCTTTCTGGATGACTCAGAGCTGAGCTGAATGAGGATAGGCTGCGTTTAGCATTGTGGGAGGAGAATTCCTTGCACCCAAATAGGGCCTGTATCCCTTGCACAATGCTTCTCCACCCCCTGTGGCCATACTGCACCAGAGAGGACAGAACTGGTTTCGACTGGGATCAGAGACTCTTGCACAAATAGAACAAAGACAAAGCGGGGTATAATTAGTGGACCTTTAACAGCAGAACTTTAGATGACTTCTGGACTCAAGAGGAACCTTTTGCAAGGAGAAAAGCTGAAGAGCTGTGAGGAGGAGTACTGTCCCTTTGTTGTGTGCAGTGTGGCCTGCAGTTACTGTTTCTTCCAAGGAAAGGACAAAGACAGGAATTACTCTGTGAACCTGCTTGAAGAAGATCTCCAAGGGCCCGAGTCCACTGGCCTCCTGTTCTCCTGTTCTGAAGTCTCAGAGACACAAATACTTCACCCCCAGCTCCCCTAAAGTCTGCTGCTGAGAGTTCTGGCCAGGCAGAAGGTGCCTATTCCAGTTGTGGGCCTCTGGAGGTTGAAATACAAAATACATAACAGAGCAGACCAGGTCTTGGGATGGTGTCTAACCATGGGAGTAACTGTGAACCAGGTAAGTGCATGTGTAAACAGATACTGCTGAAATACATAGGCTATAAACCAAACTCATCAGACCAGCCATTTGCTGGAGTTCACGTCATGTGGGGGTTGTAGCTGAACAGTCAAAACCTTTTCCGACTTAGTCGTGCCGGTATAGGGATGAATGTCAGTTCTATAGCTATGAAGTTCATCTTAAAGTAATCTGGATACAGTGCTGTGCTACCGTAATAGTGAGAATTAATAAGAATTAAAATTGACTACTCAGACTTGGACATAAGTGCCAATCAAAGTCTATGTGACAAAGATTCAAAAACGCCAAAGTGGAAAAACTGTCCACTGGCGCTGTTTGGACGGTCGACATGTTTTAGCCCATTAGGGAATTACCCTGGCTTTCTTCAGGACCTTGAATATAGATAATGACTACTGCACCTATAAAAAATGTGTACAGTGAAAAATAACAGGATGCACTGAAAAAAGTTACATATGTACCAGGAACTTGAGTTATTGTGAGTCCACTGGAAGGAAAGAAGCATGTCTTCTTCCTAACAAAAAAACCGAAACAAATTGCTTTACAAAAGCACTAAGTAGCACACACACCATCACATGGATACACTAAAAAACACATGAAAAGACAACTGCATGAATAATTTGCATTCTGCATTATAAAAGGAAGCATATTAGCTATATCACGCGGAGGCATTTCCTCCCAGTGATACTCACCCAGCTTTATGTGGGTGAAGACCTCACCTCACCCGGCGACCGCTCGGGAGTATGAGGCCCCGCTCTATAGTGTAAAGAAAGGAGCGCAGTTAGTACTCAAAACTACTGTGTCCAACCTAATCATTTTACACATCTAACTCAACAAACGTGTGCTGGAGACCCATCCGTCTAAACTTAGAACTATCCACTGCCAGGTGTTCGTGGGACACTTAAAGGGAACAGCATACGATGTTTCTCAAGTCCCCAAAGTATCATGACTCAACAGGGTCTAAACCATATAGTCTTCAGAATTGAAGGGTGCTATGAACTCCTTCTGGTTATTCCCCCTCAAAGTGGAACATGAGAGAAATATGAGAGGAGAAAGGGCCGCCTAACAGGTAAACTCACCTGTCCGTCGGTACCCCCGATTTTACACCGAGTGGAAATGGAGGGACCCGGTATGTCATCCTGCCCTTGTTAAATACCCGACCATTGTAGGTTACTGGATTGTAAGAGACGATTCTCGCGTGAATTGGAAAAAAGGGGGATGAGCGCGATAAAGAACACTGTTCTTTCGCGCATGTGCACTAGAGATGAGAATCAAGCACTAGCACATTCCGGCTGTATTGTTGAAGGCGTGCTTCTAAAGAGTTTACAAACCGGAACGTTATCCGGAATGTGAAGATTCTCTAATTTTTTATAAAAACCGAATTGGATGGAAAAAGTAAACCACACGGATTTAGCAAAACGTTAGCGTTGAAAAGCACGCATGTCCAGAGGGGAGAACACTGATCCCTTACGCATGTGTGCAAGCGGGCATCTCAGTCGAGCTCTGTGTCTATCACATGAATAAACAGTGACAGTAGTGTGCCTCTCTTTGTTAATCAAATCACGGAAACAGCATTGCAAAGGGTAATATTTTACCACAGTGTTCTCAGTCACCAGAGAGATCCACTAAAGATATTTCTATCCTCGTGACAGTGTCACTAGACAGATGAATGTTCTATGACGTTGATCCCGGAATGGCCCCGCATTAGGTGTTTGATTGAAGAGAAAAAGGGAAAATGTAAACTATGTGCCGGGATTTAACACGTAATGGAAAAGAGTCAGAATGGATCGCTAAATAGAGGCAAACACTGTGACCTCATGAAAGATCAATTCTGTTAAACCCGATCCACAGATCGTAATAAGTTGATGAGTTAATAACTAAAACTTGCTGCGTGGTTAACATGGTTATTACCACAAGATGTTTTACCATACTAGTTGAAATTAAGTACGACAGTGGTGAGATGGGCGGAGGGGCAACATGCACAATTAGGTTGAGTGAGCTATAGGGGTACAAAAACGTTTGTATCCACAACAAAGGACCCGCAACTAGGAAGTTGCTCAAAATACTAAAAAACAAAAGGGTGTGTGGAGGGTCCAGGGGAAAGTTTAAACAACCTGTCTGCTCCTTCCCCTGCTGACAAAGTACAAAATACATAATAGAGCAGACCAGGTCTTGGGATGGTGTCTAACCATGGGAGTAACTGTGAACTAGGTAGGTGCATGTGTAAACAGATACTGCTGAAATACATAGGCTATAAACCAAACCCATCAGACCAGCCATTTGCTGGAGTTCACGTCATGTGGGGGCTGGAGGTTGATCCTGCTGTTGGGGGTTGGAAGAAACCTCTACACATTGCTTCCGAATCAATGCAGCACCTTTCTGTGGCTGCAAGAGCTGACGCATAATGGGATTGCGCTGAAGAAACCGACGCAGCACCCCTTGTCTCCGCTGCGTCAATCGTGGATGCATCCCGGATTTTCACACATCACACCTGTGTGCCATGTTTTCCCGATTCATGACTCATGGGCCAGAACTATCTTGGAGTCGAAGCATCACTCGTACTACAATCCGGATTCAATGCATCATTTCTCTTGCATGCAGCAGAACTGTCACATCGCCTCCCCAAAGACTCAGGAACTGACACATCTCTTTGTTTCTCAACACTTTCCATCTCTGTTTGTCCTTGTGAATTTTGACTCATCTACAAGTTTTTGAAACCTATGAAGTCATACTCTTATTACATTTGAGTTGGATTTTTGTTGTTTTAGTCTTGTTGAGTTTAGATGAAGATAATGTAACTTTCTAAATAGGAGTGATGTCCATTTGTGGTGTTATCACTGTATTACAGTGTTTGATTTTATTTGATTTTGTGATTTATTGAGCGCTCAAATGCCCAAGGGCGTCTTGGTGCTGTAAGAGACCAACTGCCTGCCAGTAGACGTAGTGCCTTTCTGAATTAAGACGAGAACAGCCAGGTTTTCTGGTTTTTGCGGAAGGACCATAAGAAGGGGCTATTTTTGAGTTCTGCAGGGAGCATGTTCCAGGTTTTTTCTGTATTACCTATGAAACTCCATCCCGCCCCCAACTCAGCTGTTTGAATCTGGGAGTTACCAGGAGTTTAGCACTACTGGATCTTAACATCCTGGTCGGTTCATATGGTTTTAGGTTGCTTTTTAAGAAACTGGGGCCTGAGCCGTGAAATGCTTTGTACGCTAGGCACGCTGATTTAAACTCAATTCTTTTCCCCACCGTGAGCCAGTGCAGGCCTTGCAGTTTAGATGCTACGGAAGCAAACTTGGGTATATCCAGAACCAGCCTTGCCGCGGCGTTCTGGAGGCGCTGGAGTTTGAGTAACAGTTGTTTCTGTAACCCCACATAAAGAGCATTGATATAATCCAGCAGTGTGTTTCGAGTACAAGTAGTTTACACATTGCCTTTGGGATAAGTCTGTCTGCTTTTGCCAAGCTACCCATGGGGTGAGTAGGAGTTATCTAAAGTGGGTATTCCCCTTACCCTGACTAGATGAAAGGGTCCCTGTTTGGACAAAGTTACCTTCCTCTGCCAACTAGAGACTCCAATTTCTAAAAGATACTATATATCCAGAGTAGCTGTAGCTAAAGATTAATAAAAGCCTTTTTTGAATCAATAAATGACATCTGTGATGTATTTCAAATTTATTGATAATATAAAGGTGACAATATAAAAGTGAAAAGCTTTTTGTTTAAAGAACTTTAGCTAATAAAGATGTGCAATGAATTCTAAAAAATGTTTTTACGCAGTATTCCAATAATGTTAAAGCTATACTTATCCACTGAATCATCAGATAAGTAGTGTATCATAAAAATCAGTTTTGATTTTTTAATGATTTAAAATAGCTTTTCAATTACTATCTATTCAAAAAGAAAAACACTTAAATGTTAATCCTCAAGGCCGCTATTTACAGCGGAAGAGCTGCACAGCAATGCTCCGTATCCTGCTATAGCCACAGGTGTGATGAGTTGGCCTAGCATATGCTGTCCACTATTCTAGTGGGCCCCTTGCACCAGTCCAAATGACCCTTATTGATGGTAGGTTTAAAGACAACCTAAATAGAAAGCTATCCTAGTGGTTGGTAGCGGCGGTGAGCAGCCTTCAGGCAAAGTCTTGATGGAATGTAAAGCAGCTTGTTTTACCAGCCTATAATCTCGTGAATGACCAAATGAAAGGAGAACCACACCAGGTATATATATAAAATATATGTATTTATTCTAAACACATCCCTCTAGTCTCTTTATGAGGCTAGATGCAAAAGTACATCAGTTAAAATTACTTAGCACATATTAAATTAGCACAGTATACATTTAGGGGCCTCACAGACCATATACTAAGAAAGTGGTATAAGAAGAACCATGACTGACATATATACTTGGACTAGAGCCTGTAGAACTGCTGGGGCCACCAGGAACCTCACAAGGTAGTGACACAGGAGACCCACGGGGGACGCGTGCAGTATCTAAACATAGACACGAATCACCATGTACTTCAATGGGTAAAGTCGCGGTTAAAAAAATCACAAAGGAAGGACACTTGGAAGAGGACTTGTAGCAAACCCCTTTAGAACTAGGCAGTTCTAGAGTCAATACCCACAGGAGCACTGGAGTACTCAAGTTACCTCACCCAGGGTGCATAGGTGTCTTTTAATGTTGAGTTTCGTTGTCGGTTTCAATGGGGAGCTGCGGAAAGTGCTGCAGGCGACCAAGGGGAAAGTTAGGATGAGAGTCAAGAAGAACCTGAAAGCAGAGGGGACCGAGTTTGGGTCAATAGCCAGAACCAGGAAGGCAATAAAATGATGCCAACCAATGTCAGGTGATTTCAGGTGAAGAAGGTGAAGCTTGACTCTTCTGCCACGAGGACCAGGAGGTGTAGACGATGACCAGGAGCTGTATTCAAGCTGTTTGACAAAGAATGTTAAGTTCTGCAGTGTCGGATTCCGGATAGGACCCAACAAGCCTTGGCAAAAGCAACCCATGCAGAAAGCAGAGATTGGCTTTGGTACTGAACATTAAGGTCTGAGGGACTCACCCTTTGGAGGAGAGTCATGGCACGTCTGAAGCATCCAGGAAAGCCCAAGAAACAGAAGAGTTACCTTCATGGGGACCCACCAGTCAACGGACCAGAGATCGTGAAGGAGCCTAGAGCATTAAAGCTAGAAGTGGGCCCATGGAACACTCGTGGAGTGTAGGACCACAAACTTCAGTGCAAGTCGTGCTCAAGGCTTGGACTATGAGTAGCCCAATGCACAACTTCGGTAACGCTTGGGAAGTCGATTCACTTGCAAATGTGCACGGTGTACAGAAGTTCCGGTCCCACTTCTCTCGGGATGGCTGCGGGTCCCAGCTTTACTGGGATCTTGTGTCGGCCTCGGAGATGTCTGGAAGTCCATGTCCTGTGTCACAAATCTGTTGGGATCCTGTGGGAGCCTTGGAAATGCAGACTGGCAAGATGCTTCTTTGGTGCCTGCTTGAACACGAGAGTCACTCCTAAACCCCAAGGGAGATTCTTCCATCTTCTAGTCAAAATAGAATGTCAAAGTTCCAGGATATATGTTGTGAAGTTTTGTCCAGGGTTATCTAAAGTTCTAAGAACTGAGTTCCTATACTTATACTAAGTTTGGGGTTGGACTTACTCTAGGGACCCACCTGTGGTTGGATCAAGGGAGGGGGTGGTTACCCCCCTTTCCCTTTGTCCAGTTTTGCGCCAGAGCAGGGGCTGAGTGCCCCTGCTACTGGATTGAATTGGGATATGCACAGGGATAGCAAATGTGCCCCCAGCACTGTCTGAAAAGCATTCACTGAATGCACCCAACCAGCCCCAATACATTAAAGCCTGTCTGGGGAGGTGGTCACACTTCCTTGTGACAGGCAAACTGTTGTCCAGGCCTCTCCTGCTGGAGTTTCATCCAACAGCAGGAGGTCAGACTCGTGTCTGTGGCTGCAGCATCCATATTGTAATGCTGGAGCTCTTTTAAACTATTACTGGTTATATAAGTGTGCACATGATTTCTCCCTATAGAAGGGTGGTATTCTATCCCCTCCACCAGGACTGGCGAGGGTAGGATTCCAAAGTGTTTGACACTTCAACATGACATGTTTCCATGCAGCCATTCCAAAGATAGAATTTACCGTGAGGTTATAATGCACTTAAGAGTTTTTTGGTATGGCAGTATCACACAACAGCTACAGAGAATAAATTCCGAAAGCTGCAGAGGTGTCCTGCTCATGCATGGGCACCCTTACGCACAAAAGCAGGCATTCTGGCAGCAAGACTGATAAGGGCTGCCATAGGAGTGACTTATAGGTTTATATGTGTCAGTGATTAAAGGTAGATATATGTAGCCTTTATCTTAGTAAGGGGTGCATTCACCACCTTACCCAGGCTGCAGTAGCAGACCTGTGGTGCCTTTTTGGAACTCTTACCAGGGCCGGCGTAATACATGCTGTAGCCCCTGGTAGGCCTCTGGGGTTTCTATGCCCTTAGTACCTAAGGTACCATATACTAGGGACTCACAATGGTAACCCAGTAACCAATATGGAGTGTACCTAATGTACAATTTAGAGAAGGGGCCCCAGTCAGACTAAAGTCGAGAAACTGTAAAACACAAGCAACCGGGAGCCCATCCCTTGTCACCGGCCTGCTAGCTATGTCCCGGGGAGCCTACCCTTGCGACAAAGCGGTTTTCCTGTCCACACCTGCACAGGCAGGGAAACCTATGTTTGCTTTCACCACGTCTGTGCAAATGCAAGCCTTCTCCCAGCAGGCAGGAGCTCTAAAAATGCTCCAACCAGCTGGTAGCAGACTTGTGCTCTGTTTCCCAGCCCACACTGAACAACAGATTGCTACCACTTGGAGGGAGCAGCATAAATAGGTGCTCCCTGCTGGAGAGACAAATACCAGCTCCTGCAGCATGTGGGGAGCAGGCTGGGGCCATGGGGCCAGGGCCTTGAGTGCGGCCCCAATGTGTCTATGGTGGGTGCCCTCAGGTCAGAAAAGGTTTACCTCCAGTAGGGTGACTGACTCCGGAATCTGGGGATCACGGTTCGATCCCCAGGGCCTTCGGCAGATTAGCCCAGCACCATGTGACTCTGGGCAATAGCTTGCTTAATCTTCCCGACGGCCCCCAGCGCCTAGAGACCCTTACGGGTGATTGTGCGCTTTACAAATGTGGATTATTATGCGCCAGGGGGCTACATTGCATTGGTGTAATGAGGCTATGCCCCTTGTTACACCTCTCTGCAACGCAGCCCCCTGGTGCGTTTGCAGATAGGGAACTAATTCCCCTTGCACACTGGGGGTCCCTGGGGGGCAACAAGCCCACCAGGAGCCTCCAGTAGAGGCCAGGGAGCTGTATTGCAGAGAGGTGTAATGAGGCCACACCCTTTTTTACACCTCTCTGCAACGCAGCCCCCGTGCATGTTTGAAGAGGGGGAACTAATTCCCCTTGCATACTGGGGGTCTCTGGGGGCCAACTAGCCCACCTGGATCCTCCAGTATGCGCCAGGGGGCTACATTGCACAGAGGTGTAATGAGGCTATGCCCCTTTTTACACCTCTCTACAACGCAGGCCACTGGCGCCTTTGCAGAGGGGGACTAATTCCCCTTACATACTGGGGGTCCCTGGGTCATATCTGCCCAAACGCCGATATTCCGAACGATTGAAAATGACTTTTCTTGAGAAACATTTGGATTTGGATTATCATGTCCTATACTCTCTCTACTACTCTCTACTACTCACTCCCTACTACTCTCTACTACTCACTCTCTCTGCTACTCACTCTCTACTACTCTCTACTACTCACTCTCTACTACTCTTTACTACTCACTCTCTACTACACTCTTTACTACTCTCTACTACTCACTCTACTATTCACTCTACTACTCTCTACTACTCACTCTCTGCTACTCTCTCTACTGCTCTCTACTACTCTCTACTACTCACTCTCAACTCTCTATTACTCACTCTCTACTCTATACCTCTCTACCTCTCTCTACTTCTCTCTCTACTAGTCTCTACCTCTCTACCTCTACCTCTCCACCTCTCTACCTCTACCTCTCTACCTCTCTCTACACGCACACATATACACATATATATATATGCATATATATGCATATGCATTTATATATATGTATGTATATATATATATATACATACATATCGTAGCTCCTTTCTTTTCGTATTTTTCAAAGAAAACAGCACTCGCGGGAGGAGGATCAGCGTTTTTATTTTTATCCTCTAAGCTCTGGTGCTCAGAGGATAAAAATAAAAACGCTGATCCTCCTCCACGCACCCGTGCATGAGTGCATGACCGGGCGCAACGAGGAGCAGTAATATACATACATATATAAACATATATAATCTACATATCTATGTAAATACAAATATAAATGCATGCATACATACACATATATGCATTCATATGCATGTTATTTACATGAAAGTTTTAAAAACACTAATAAAAGCAAAGCTAAAAAGCCACCTCATTACAAACAGAATGGCTTTAACTGAAACGAGGGCGAGATCTACCGCATTTTCAATGCTTGTTTACTTTGGTTCCATCAAGAAGGCATTCAGATGTGTCACACATTTGCCATAAATTGTGAATGTTAGCACTCTAGTTGCTCATTAGATCACTGTAGTAAAGCTACTGCTCACCAGGGAAATCTGCTGCTGGTATTCAAAGTGCATGTTTCAGTCTGCATGGCAGAATTTTTTTAATGAAATAGAAGAGGATTTGAGAAGTCACTCTGGGACATTCTGTCATTGGGCTATACTTGGGCTACATCTGGGTGATATGTGGGTTATATTTGGGCTCTTCTGTCTCTGGTGGCCATCTTGGGACACTGCTATCAGAATTGTTTAATGAAATAGAAGAGGATTTGAGAAGTCACTCAAAATGTGCCCTAATTGTTCTTTCTGCAGCACTAATCATACTTTCTATTGCAAAATATACCCCCTCATTTTGTTCCTTTTTAAATTAAATGTTTTAAGGGTTACCACTTAATTCCAGTCAAGATGGCTTCAGGTGTGCCATACCTTTGTAATAAGTAGAACTGTTAGCGCTCTAGTTGTTCTTTAGAACACTCTAGGAGGCTGCAGTAGAAAACAAAGGAATCAACTGACAGTCTCTGTCCTTGTTGGATGTACATGTTTTACTGAGAATGTCAGACTTCATTCTCACATGACTGAGAAAGATAATGTGAATTTACAGAAAATATGCTTTCAGTTTAGCTTATAGATCCTCTACCAAACTACTGTGGGAAAAGCATGAGATAATAGTTTTCTTTCAAACATGATTCATGATATCCCAGCAGAAGGCTTTTCACATGGTAAAATCACCTTAGAACACACCACAATTTCCTAAAATGAGTATGGTACCATCAACAAATGATTTAAAATGTAACTAAAACCCTCTATTAACTACAATGCTTTTTAATGAGGTGCTATCATGTATATCCGCCCTCATCGCTGCCACCGATGACATCCGAGCCCTGATGGACAACGGAGAAACAGCGGCCCTCATCCCCCTAGACCTCTCCGCGGCATTCGACACTGTCTGCCACCGCACCCTAGTGCAGCGCCTCAGCAATGTCGGAATCCAGGAGAAGGCACTGGAATGGATCATCTCCTTCCTCGACGGTAGAACACAAAGAGTCCGTCTACCACCGTACAAGTCAGAGGCCACCGAAGTCATCTGCGGCGTCCCTCAAGGATCCTCGCTGAGCCCCACCCTCTTCAAAGTCTACATGAGCCCCCTCGCGGCCATCGCACGCCAACACAACCTCAACATCATCTCCTACGCTCCTACGCTGACGACACCCAGCTGATCCTCTCCCTGACCAACGACCCCGCCGCCGCCAGAGCCAACCTTCACGAAGGGATGAAAGACGTAGCCGAGTGGATGACGACCAGCCGCCTGAAACTGAACTCAGACAAGACAGAAGTCCTCATCCTGGGTTCCTCGCCCTCCGCCTGGGACGACTCCTGGTGGCCCCCCGCCCTGGGCAGCGCACCCAAACCGACAGACCACGCACGCAACCTGGGCTTCATCTTGGACTCCTCCCTCACCATGACCAGACAAGTCAACGCCGTCTCCTCGTCATGCTTCAACATCCTGCGCATGCTACGGAAGATCTTCTGGTGGATCCCCACCGAGACCAGGAAGACGGTCACCCAGGCCCTCGTTACCAGCCAACTGGACTACGGCAATGCCCTCTACGCCGGAACCACCACCAAACTCCAGAAGAGACTCCAGCGGATCCAGAACGCCTCAGCCAGACTCTTCCTCGACATCCCACGACACAGCCACATCTCCGGACATCTGAGAGACCTGCATTGGCTCCCCGTCAACAAAAGAATCACCTTCCGCCTCCTCACCCACGCACACAGAGCCCTACACGATCAAGGCCCGAGCTACCTCAACAACCGCATCAACTTCTACGCTCCCAAATGACATCTCCGATCAGCCAGCCACGCCCTTGCCGCCGTCCCCCGCATCCGAAGAACGACAACAGGAGGAAGGTCCTTCTCCTACCTGCCCCGCAAAGACCTGGAACTCCCTCCCGACCGACCTGCGCCTGACCCAAGACCACCTCTCCTTCAGGAAGAAGCTCAAGACCTGGCAATTCGAGCAGTAGCAGCACTTTCCCCCCCCCCCAAGCGCCTTGAGACCTTCCGGGTAAGTAGTGTAAGTAAATGTCTGTGATTGATTGATTGAATATGCGTGCCAACACGTCTTGGATGAAGTGCTGACAGCCAATCAGATCTCAGGATGAGATGCGTGGTCATGCTCTGCCCAGATATATATGTGTTTCTGAAGTTAATTTTCATAAAAACCACTGCAGCAATTTTCACCAAATATAGCAAAGGCACTTCTGCGTAACAGTCCCTACAATTTTGCCTAGTTTGGTGTAATTCCGTTCAGCGGTTCGGGCTGTAGACTTGTCAGAACATCCTATGGAAATTAACATGGGGAAAACACGTTTTGGGACCCCCATTTTTTCTCAGCCCCCATTACACGAATCCCCCAAAACTTTCAGTGAAGGAGCGCAGCGGAGCAGGCCAAAATTTTGGAAAATTACACGCAAATTCCTCAACCAGCTCCAAAGTTATTCCCAATAGAATGTTGCGGATTTCCTTTGGTAGCTAGGTCCTAACTATATATACTACTGGCTATCGCCAGTAGGTGATATATATATATATTTTTTTTCTTTAATAGATATAGGTTGGTTGGTTGAAAGCTTTATTCGATATGCAAAGATATCTTACAAGCATAACATACGTTAAAAAACAACATTTAGAAAAAGTACAGGTATGTCATACATTTTAAAAAGGTAAAATTTTAGGGAACCCCCTGAGATAAATTAGCTAAAAAAGAATGAAATCGATATAGTCAATCTATTGCAACGAATCAACCAAGAACGTTTTAAAAATTTGGAAACACCACAAACTTTAAGTGGAGAGGTATCAGTCAATAAAATTCGGAGAGCCACCGAATGCATGCGTGTTCCCAGGCGTTTGAAGAGGGGTTTCAACCAGTATCTCCTTGGATGGATATAGTCTGGGCACTCAAAGAGTACATGTGCCACCGTCTCAGGCCTGGTTGGACAACAAGCGCAAAAGGGGGATAAATGAGCATAGGACTTCCACTTCGATACAGTTGCTCTTAACGGAAGAGTGCCAACTCTGAACTTGAAGTAAAGGGCCCTGTTCATTGGCATAGTAATTAGGTCCATATAGGGTTCATATGATACCACATCCTTTACTTTGAGGAACGCTGCCGTTGAATTGCAATGATGTGGATTCCCAATTAGTTGCAAGAGACCCAGTCCCAATATAGTTTTTTGAGGACTGCCTTAGGAGGAGCAGATCTTGTAGTCCAGCAGTCTCCTAGGCCCAGTTCCCCCAAAAGAGATTTTATGTCCCTCAGCCACTTGATCTTGTTCCAGCCCCCCGTGTTCAATATTTCTGATAGGCCATCGGCATAGGATTTTAATTTCAGGACCCTCCATATGCGGGACCATAGGAGCAATGGGCGAAGACGGGCCTGGTCTTTGATGCCTTTGCAGCCCAAGTCCAAGAGCACTGGAACTGTTGGAGTGCTCAAGGGAAGAGCTAAGAGCTCCTTCAGGAACTTATTTTCAGTCTTGGATAGGGAATCCAAATTGCAGTGACCCCATAACTCTGCGCCATACAAGGCAGAAGTAACCCCCCTTGCCTTGTAGATCTCAATAGCAGGCGCCACTGAAGATCTGGGGGATGCATGATATTCCTTGAGTAAGGCACCCCCAACCCTTTTGTGACAGAGGACCATCTTGTCGATATGTGAAGGCCAGCTCATTTTATCATTCAGGCGTAGTCCCAAATAATCAAATTCGGTCACTTTCTCCAGAGGGACTGAATTCAAAGTAGGAGGGCGACCTAATTTCCTTGGTGGACGTAGTATCAGATATTTCGTTTTTTCTACTTTTATCACCAGCCCGCTGGTTACGCAAAAGTCCTGAAAACGGGTCAACAACTTCTGGAGCCCCTGAGGGGTCTTTGAAATGAGCAGAGTGTCATCCGCGAACAATAATGTTGGGATCCGCACACCCCACCAGACAGGGTGCGTCCACAGGTACCTGTAGGAGATGCTCCACCACACCATTTACATATAAGGAGAAAAGTGTGGGAGCTAACACGCAACCCTGTCTGACACCCCTACAGACAGGGATCCTATCTGTTGTTTTGCCATTTCTCCCCCAGCGAACCTGGGCGAAATTGTTCGTGTGGAGTTTCATAAGAAGAAACAAAATGTACGGGGGCAGGCCCAAACGATAGAGAACCCTCCAGAGTTCTTCCCTGGGAACTAGGTCAAAGGCAGTCTTCAAGTCAATGAAGGCCAAATAGAGACTGCCCTTGCCCAGTTCCACCACCTTCCAGTGCAATAGTGTTAGCCTAAAGACCTGCTCAATTGTGCCTGTTCCTGAGCGAAAGCCTGCTTGGAAGTCCGATAGAACTTGATTCTCATCCACCCATTGAAGGATTCTCCCCAGAATGACTTTTCCAGCTACTTTTTGTGTAGAGTCAAGCAGGCTTATTGGCCTATAGTTCCCTGGAATGTCTCTACTTCCCTTTTTGTATATGGGGACTACCACTGCCCCTCTCCACGACTCTGGGATCGGGCCGCCCTCCAAGATGGCATTTAAGAGGGCCGAAATCATTTGGCCCCAATCAGATGGGTAGGCCCGCAGTAAATCCCCTGGGAGCCCATCCGGGCCAGCAGCTTTCAGTGGGACCACGGTTTTGATGGCATTCTCAACCTCCCGGGGTGTGAACAAGCCAAAGGAGCCCTCCTCCGTAGAGAAGGGGAATAGAGCTGGCTCGTTTAGGGGCCCTTCTATCTCTGAATATAAGGCCCCAAAATGACGAAACCAGTTCTGGGGTGGGATGGTGCAAGTTCTCAGAGTATCGTCGGGTCTGCTACTGGAGCCTATCAATTTCCAGAACCCTCTAGCATCTTTATCTTTACTAGCAACCAGCAAGTCCGCCCAGAATTTCTCCTCCCATTCCTTCTTTGCTATCTGGACTGACTTGGAGTAGACCTTCCTAGCCTCCCTTGTCCTGACTTGGGATTTTGCTTTAACTGCCTCAACTAGGTTTGTTTTCACCTCCCTACAGTTGTGGGTGTACCAGCCGTCTCTTTTGTTGGCCCTTTCTCTCGCCCCACCATGCCTCTTACGTACAGTAAACAGATTTGTCAAGGCCCCCGTTAGTCCACAAAATACTTCACATACCTCCCCAAACCCCCTTCAACTGCGCCTAGATTCTGGTGGGCTCGGGCCAGTAATTGGGACACAGCCTCAAGTTTACTTGCAGACAAGAGAAGTTTTGACCACTTCAGGCGTCTTCCGCAAAGGGATACCTCCGCCTCACCTAAGTCAACTGTGGGGCTAGATACAGGACCCCCACTACTAACAGACCACCAAGGGGCTAGAGTGAGGGACAACAGATTATGATCACTCTCAACTGAAGGTAGTATTACCATATCCCTCACTGAGCTCCATAAGCACACGTCAAGCAGGATGTAATCTATTCTTGATGTGTGGTTGGGCCCATTATTTGTATGGGCACCCCCCCTGTCCGAGCTTGTCCTTCCATTTAGAGCCCTCAGACCGTACTATAGATATAGATATATATTACCTATTGGAGGTTGCCAGTAGGTAGTTATAGTTAGGACCTAGTTTCCATAGGAAAAGTGTTTTTTGATTCCCCAAAAAACTTTAGCGCCGGTTGACAAATCTTTGCGTAAATTTCAAAGCTAGTGACCCGCTCGAGGCAGCTCCAATCTTTCATTTCGGGGTGATTCGTCATGCGGGGGCTGAGAAAAAACGGGGTTCCCAAAACGCGTTTTCCCCATGTAATTTTCCATAGGAAACTTTAGAGGAAACATCAGCCAGAACTGCTGAACAAAATTACACCAAATTTGTCAAAAAGGTAGATCTTGGTTCAGAAACAGTCCTTGTTTTTAAATGGTGCAAGTACGTTCAGTAGTTCCTGAGAAATTCAAAATTAAAAAAGTTTTGATATCTAGGGATGCAGTGGATTCGCGAACCCTCCGGGGCTCGAGCTCCACTCTGATTGCCTGCCAACACTCCAAACCATAAAGTGTTGTGTTGGCAGCCATCTTGTGACCCGATAACTAAGTCACAAGAAAAGAGTTGGACAAAGGTTGAGAAGGAAGAAAAGGGGGCAGGCCAGGGTAGAAACACCCTGACCACCTAGGCCTGCTCATGGGAGTCCCACTGAAAATATAATAAAAACAAAGCCCGGGCTACCACGCTTCATTTTCTATAAGCCCCCAGGTGGGCCAGGGGCACTCTCAAATAAATTTGAGGGGGACTGCCACCTCCACGTGGCTTTATTGATTATGTGCAAGGGGGCATTCATCCCACCCGCAGCCCCAGGGACCGCCACTCCCCTGGGACTAATTCTAATGTATGCGGGGGCACTGTGGTCCCCCTCAGACCTAGGGATGGACACCTTCCCAGGATTTGAAAAACAAAATGCGTGCGGGGGTCCCAATCCCCCATACACTGCCCGGGGACTGCCACCTCCCCAGAGCTCTGTATAACTTTTGAAAAGTTTTGGGTGGGGGGACCACCACCTCCCTGGGGTATAGAAAATGAAGGGAGGGGGCCATGTGGCCCCCCTTCCGGAGCCCTCCATGGCCCTGGGGACCGCCCCAGGGCCAGCACCTGCAATGTCCCGGGGTGCTCACTCCCGGGACATTGCTGTTTCCTATGGCAGGGCTGCCACCGTGTGGCTCCCGCCCTGTCATAGCAAACTCTGCTCTGGCTTTTGGAAGCGAGAGCAGGGAAACCTGCGCTCACTTCCAAAAGCCAAAGTAGAATTGCTTTTCCACAAGGGAAGCTGCATGTCAGCAGCTCCCATGTGGAAAAGCAATGCCGGCTCCAGGAGGACATGGGAAGTTAGCAGGGACCGTTGGGGGATTGAGGCCCCCCCATGGTCCCCAACGTAGCGGCCGGGCCCCAGGTGATGGGATCCCCGGGTCCAGAAGTGGCCCTGAAGGGGGTCTATGTTTCCCCGCTCCACCTCTGGAATTCCTTTTTTTTTTTAAGTAAAGGCCAGCTCTGGGGGATGGGGTGCCCAGGGCCATTATTGGCCTGAGGAGGGGAGACATTTTTTTTTTTTTTTAAAGGACTGCCCATGCCCCCGTGCAAAGTTGACCTCAGGAGGGTGGCCACGCGTCCCCCTTCCTGATATAAAAAAATAATTAAAAATAAAAAGGGGTCAGGCCCTGGGTGATGGGGTCCCCAGGGCCCAAGAAATGTTAAAGAAAGGGGGTGACACTGCCCCCCTTGTAAAAAAATCAAATAAAAAAAAGCCAGCTTCTAGCCAGAGGCTGCACCCCCTTTTACCACCATACTGCAAAGGCACCCCCTGGAGCATTGTTAGTTGGGGAATTAATTCCCCTTGAATACTGAGGGTCATTGATGGCCAACTAGCTCACCTGGTACCTCCAGTTCCCGCCACAGAGCTGCGTTGCAGAGAGGTAGTCCGATGCCATGCCCCTTTATACACCTCTCTACAATGCAGCTCCCTGGTGCTTACTGGAGGTACATGGTGGGCTAGTTGCCCCACAGGGACCCTCAGTATTGAAGGAAACTCAATCACCCAACTTACAATGCACCAGGGGGTATGTTTGCACAGTGGTGCAACAAGGTGGAGGGGACTGAAACAACAAGTGTGCGAATTCAGTGAATTTCTGGGTTTTTTCAACTGCTAATTTACAACTATAACTTGACCGAAACCTATGGTTTTTTCAGTGAGAATATATATATATATATATATATATATATATATATTCACTGGAAAAAACATAGGTTTCAAGGACGTTATAGTTAGTTGTACATTCTTCTCGTACAAAACCATAGAAATTACCCCATTTAGTTAGTTCATCTAACTATCACTCGCACTCCCGCAATGCACTGCTGATGATGTCACATATTTTATCATTCATGACCTGGTCAGTGACATCACTGATGACATCACTGATGACATCTCAAATAAAATCACTGATGATATCACTGATGACATCATCCAGTGACTGTTTTTTTTCTTTAAACTTTAAATATGCATTATATATATGCAAAGGTGTATTGAAGAATGAGTGTGTGTATAAGTGTCTGAATGGAGGATGTAGTATGTGCGTGACAAACTGTTTAAGTGAGTGATTGCATGTGTCTTACTGAATGCATGGTTTAATGACTAAACTGTGTGAATGTCTGTATTAGTCTGTCTGCTGTTGTATAAGCTGCTGCATGGGTTGATCAGTAGCTTCCTGAGTTTCTATATGGGTTATCGATTGGTTGCCTGGGTATTTGCATGGGTACCTGAATGTGTGTGTGGGTGGGTGGGAGGAGTGTGACTCTGTGCATAGATGTTTGAGTGGTTGATTCACTGTGTAAATTGGTTCAAGAGTGCATGCTGAAACAGCTGTATGGGTGGGTTAGTGTGTGTATGGGTGTTTTGGTGAGTGAATTGATGTCTCAATGATACATGTCCAAGTAACTACATATGTAAAAGGCAGTGTATGTGAAAGTTGAAGTACATAAATGACTATACATGAGAGTCAGTGATGGTGAGAGTGGCTGTATGGATGAGTGTGTACTTATATCAGTGATTGTAGAAGACAGTAAGTATGATTTTTTTGTTTCTGTTTGAATAAGTGATGTGGTGTGTGTATAACTGTATAGATCATTAGATGTAGTAGTGTGATTGATTCTTTGCATAACTGACTAGGTGTGTGAGTAAGTCTGGATGAGTGGTGGTATGAGAGTCTGTATAGGTGTATGAGTGGATGGGTGTGTAGACCTAGGAATCAGTGAGTGCCATGTAGTAACTGGTATGGGTGAGTCGATGGTTTCGAAAATGGTAGTCTTTATTTCACAGTAGGTGTATCAAAGGTTATATTACAGTGTGAGGAGGTGGATCAGATTTTCATGTGGATGATGTCATCAGTGATGTCATCAGTTATGTCATATTAGATGTCATCAGTGATGTCATCAGAGAAGTCACTAACATTGTCATGAATGATGTAATATGTGACATCATCAGAAGTGCATTGAGGGGGCGCGAGTTTTAGTAGGCTGAACTAACTATAACAGGGGAATTTCTATGGTTTTGTATGAGAAGAATGTCCAACTAACTATAAAGTCCATGAAACCTATGAATTTTCAGGGAATTTCTAAGGATTTTTAAATGCTAATTTCTAAATAATTTCTAACTATAACGCGCCTGAAAGCTATGGTTTTGTCAGTGAATTTCAAAGGTTTTTTTAATGCTAATTTCTATCTATAATGTCTGTCAAGCCTATGTTTTTTATTAACTACATATATACATATATATTAAGGGTGGGCGTAGTTCGCGAAGTAGCGCTATGCAAAGCTACGCGAAGTGCACTTCGCACTACGCGTACTTCACGTAGCCCTACGGGAGCTGCGTTGTAGCATGTTTACACTGTGCAAGATGTGTTTTCAATGATTGCACAGTGCGGACAAGCATCCAGAACTGTGCACTCATTGAAAACGGCATCTTGCACAGTGTGAGCTGTAGTTTTCTGCTGCTCGAATTGATTATTACTCGAGCTGCAGCTTTCTCAACGCGAACTGGTAGTTTCTCATTGAGAGCGGTCGCGAGCATGCGCAACCACTCACAATGAGAAACCTTACCTCCCCGCGTTGAGAATCTCGTCGGGATGTCATTTTGCTTGCTCGCGGTCGCGAACATGACGTTCAGGACCGCGAACAAGCAAAAAATGAGCGCTGCACTACGCGTGTTCGTACTGTGCTACGTGCAGCTCACAGTGCCTGTCTAAATTTATTCATAAAAATATTTCTGAACTAATATTTTCAATATATTCTGAACGAAAGTAAATTTGGTATATGCGTGGCATATCCGCTTAGTGTAACTTGGGAAAAAGATCCTAGGCCATCTACAAAATAAGTGACTATGAAGGCTGGGACCAGTGGCGAAAAAGAATTGTCAAAAAACAAATGTATACGTAAAAACAATATATTTAATTAACAAATAGATAAAAATCATATAGAGACTCAAACACATAAGTCAAACTATATGATACCATAAAATTATGACATAAACACTTCTTGACAACATATATCACACATATTCAATAAAAATCAGATATATCACAGAAATATTTTGCAAATAATCAGAATTTAATAAAAAGGGACTCGACGCGCGTTTCAGCAGTAGGGGAAATGCCTTCTTCAGGAGTCGTTGGTGAAACTCTGAAAGGAATATTTATAAAAAACATATTATATATGGCATTATATATATTCTATAACATATTCTTGACATGTATCTAACTATCTGCTTATTTATCTGTTAAAGAGTACATCATTCTTAACAACTCTAAAACTACCTAACCGGTCCAGACATAACACATTAGTCACTTAAGGTCATTTAATAGACAAATATATATAAAGTCAGTGCAGTACTTAGCTAGACAGAAAAAATGATCAGTATTGTCGGTTTCTTTACGCATACAAAAAAACTGATGTTTTGTTTTTTGGTCACATTTATACATAGATACTCAACCCGGATTAACGTGTCTAAACTGATCTGAAGGTCTATTGTCATCGTCTTAAAAAATATACTGCTATAAAAACAACTTACATTCTGCATATATTGATTCATATGTTGGAGGCAAATCGATGATAACTTCCTTAGAGTTGATAAAAAGATAGTTGAATACAAAGCCAATGATGGGGCTAGCACCTATGCAAAATAGATATTTTATATAACATTAGTCTATTGTTTAAAAAATAGGGGGTATATTTTTTGAACACAATGAAATGAAAGGTCAGTACATTTGAGAATGTTTCGAGGACAGTTTAAGAATATACAGAGATCATGATAAGCAAGGAAATCTATTTGTTATTCCTGCTGTTTTATAGGCTATTTCATATGATTCTTGATTTGAAACTACTTCTGCTGCAAAATCATGTTATTGAGGGAGGATTTATTTATATATTAGACTAGAAAAGATCATATTTCAATTCAGAGGCGGACCCCACATCAATCTAAGGCAGGTAGACGGGGAAAGAAACATCAAAAGCAGAACGGGTACCTGCCCTATGGATTTGGACAGAAAGGCCTAGGAGAGGTCCAAGTGTATTAATATAGAGACACCTGAGCCCAGGCAAATTACACCACACAGACAGATTTATTCGTTTTGTATCAAAATTTATTTTTCAGGAGTAAATTTATTTTGGAGACTGTCTTTTTTTTGGCTGATACATAAATATGTTTCGTGGGTTAACCTACACCGTAATAAATAGACACAATAAAAAATAAGTATGAATAGTGGTTCAGATTCCGCTCTAGCATATCATCAACATTCATACAGCATTCATTCTCAGATCAAACAGCACCAAGCGATGATGGTTGTGGATAACATGGGGACCGATGGTTCGAGGTCCAGGTAGGTTCTGAGGGTTCCTGGATAGGAACAAGCGCCTACGCGCGTTTCGGTGTATGGTCCCGTCCGGGACTACACCTTCATCAGGGCACAGTGGGAGGGCGGAAGGGGAACCACAAACAGGTAAGGATTCTGGTTTATCACGGGGGGGGGGTTTCGTCTAGCTTGAAGAGGCACTGTAGTTATCCGCTTATGATGAGAATATGTCGAAATTCACCGGGAAGTTTCTGATGGGCAGGGCAAAGAGTCTGCCCCCGGGAATGTGCTCAGGCAGGATGAGGCTGATGGCGTTCTAGAGCAAGTTGAAGGCGCGGAGACCCAGTGATGGCAGGGGAAGCTCTCCTCGGTGGATTCTCATGGAGTCTGCCCCCGAGAATGTGCTCAGGCAGGGCGAGGCTGATGGAGTCCTAGAGCCAGTTGAGTGCGTGGAGACCCTGAAATGGCAGGGGATGCTCTCCTCGGTGGATTCTCAATGAAGGGGAAGCGCGCCGCCGACCAGTACAAAGTTAAATAGAAACCCGAAGGGTGTCAGAGATGGTAATGAGGTCCCTCTGCTGTTTAGACAGTTAAGGTCCGTCCTGGCATTCTCATGGCTACGGGGATCAGCAGAGACGTTAAGGTCGCATCAAGTCGAGTGTCCCGGTCGGCGGACTCCACAGGTGTAGGAACGGCTGGTCTCCGAGTCCTGTTATTACATACAATGATATAGTTTTAAGAACATAATATAATTTTACAATTACAAAACATATTCAGTTTGCCTTTTTGCTGTCTTCAGATTCTATTGAATTTAACCATACACAGTGTTTTTCCATATTGATCATCCTATGACAGCGGGCAAACAAATACAACCAATAAAATTGTTAAAATAACACATACCTGCGATCAAAATATCTACAAGAACCTCAAATATCTATTCACATTTTCACAAATCAACACCCTTATTACATTGTAGATAATACAAAGATCAAATATATAAGCGCTTTCTTTTGAACACAATTTTTAAAATGCAATATCAAAGAACAGAATCAATCATTCAAACCGTAATTCTCAACATCTTCCCAATTGGCCGAATGATGTTTCTGAAAATATTTCCATTGAGGATATCCAAGAGAAACTTTCCAAATCATAGTCACAACTTCCCAAAAGCCCGACTGATGTTTCTGAAATCATTTGTGGTACAAATATCAAAAATATAGTGATTAATTCATGTTGACATTCTCTCAGAATTTTGGCATAAGAAATATTAGATATGAATTTGGCAATTCATAAGGCAACCGAACTCTAAATGTGCATCATTGCAAAGTGTCCATCCAGTTTTGCATTTTAAATAAACAGAATAGTGTCCAAATTTTGGACTCGGTCCATCGTGGAAAACAATAGCCACTGTTTTAAAAGTTCTTCCTGAAATTGACACTTAACCTGCCAAAATCTTTTTAATTTTGGTTTCCAGTTTTGTTCCATCTTCTCTACAATGTTGCATCATTAAAATTATATATTTTTCACATCTATCTATAAATAATGTTGACAACATTTCGGATTTGCATACATTCCATATCATGATTAGCTGATTTCACTAATTCATTGAAAGACACTGCTTTACAATCTGGTATTGTCAAATGTATGAATCGTTCAGTGTCTCTGTTAGTGCCGCTGTCCTATGTATGATCCCATCTGTAACGTAGTCCAAACAATACTGCAAACATAAACATAAGAAATTCTTGAGTATCTTGCTGTACATTCTGTGTAAATTGTAAAGAACCAGAAAACATATCCAGAAGATTTTGTACATCAGAAACACTATGGATTTTTGTTTTATCAGTTTTCAACTTTTAAAAAACATAATGTAACAAAGAACAAATTCTGTTTTCTCGATTTTCCATAATTGCATGCTGTAGATTTTCTAAAAGAAATGCAATGTTCACGGCTACATTAGCTTCGCAGTTGCTACCTGAACTATTTTCTAACTGATATCCTACAATATTAGCACCATGTCCACTTACATTATCTTTCCAGCCTCATCATTCTTTTCAGTTCCTTCTTCTTTGTAACCTCACTAGAATGTTTCTCAAATTTTTGTTTTGGACGTATCAAATGTTTTTCATAAATAGGATATTGAACTAAGTTAGGAGCATAGAGTCATCTGAACCTATTGTACTCTTTTACAAAATTTACATCTGCAATAACTTTTTCCCCATCAAAATCAATTAAATACCATCCAGATAATGTCCTTACTCGAGACAATGTAACATATGCCATACCTTCTTCAAACAAAGAACTTCCAATATATACCAAAGCACCGCCAACACATAAATCTTGAGATTTATGAATGGTCACTGCATATGCTAAACATACAGGAAACTGTTTTCTAGTAACATAAAACTCTTTTACAAGCAAGAAACGGACACCAAAATGTGCAATCTGTTTCACGTCTTCAATCTGATCAAATTTAATCTTCAAAAATTCAATTCCATCTCTATTTGGATAGCTTACAAAGTCAACAACTTTCCCCATTGCTCTATTTACTAAACCTTTCTCAACATCTAAATTACGCCGTTTACTGATACACATAAGGTCTTTTCTAAGCTACCAGTCTTTGATATTGATTTTTCCAAGGAGACTAAATTGAACTGTAATTTCTCTGACAGAAGATTAGTTACTCCTCCATGTTCTAATTTATCAGTGGTTACTATTTTCATTATCGGTTGTTTCTCCAGTTTCAACAGTTCTTCATTGAATGTAGAGCATTCCTTCAGTGATGGCATTAGGCAAATTATAGACTACTTTTCAGCAATTTTTTGTAGATTGTTTCAGGTGCAATATTTTTTTTTCGTAAACAAGGGGCATATTAGCAACAACTTGCGAAAATTATCGCAAACCGCGCTGAGCGTGATTTTTTTTATTGTCTCCTATCGCTGGATTTTATCGTGGAGACAACGCAGTATTGCCAATGATTATCTCCACGGCTATAAAAAAATCCAGCGATTGCGGCGATTCCCATGTTTAATGCGAGATTTCCAGAGATAAAAATCCTATCTCTAAGGAAAATCTTGCTAATAGGCTGGTGGGGACCTAGCCATAGAATCCACCTCCCATTGACTATCATGGCTAAGTTAGGTTTTTACCAAGTGTAAAATCCTGGTGCTAATCGGGGTTAGCGTGTGTTTTTTCATCACGTCTCGGCTATTGCTAATAGGTGATAGCTGTGTTAGCGACTGATTTCAGTCGCTACCAGTTTGGGTACGCCCACTTTGCATGTCATTAGCGATAAATAGAGCTGACATGCAATGCAGGCCCCAAACTGGTCCCTATCACTAACTGCTGTTAGTGACAGCTTGGTAACTGGGCGATAAAAAAAAATCGCTGCTTTATCAGCAAAAAGTGCTGCCGAAGCTGCGATAACGCCCTTGCTAATAAGCCCCCAAGTTTCTTAGTAACTGACCTTCTAAAGTTTCTTTGCCATCCTTTGTTAAGACACAAATTCTAATATTTTGAAGAATATTTCCATAATCTTCGTCATTTGCTTGTCGCATGTTCTTAATAAGTTCTTTATAGTCAAAATATCTCCAAATGTTCACATTTCCAATACTTACCAATGATTTATTTAGTGCCTTCATGAAGAAGGGTCTTAAAAACTGGTTGGCCTTTCACAGGTGTGAGTTGTAGTAGATCACCAAATACAATTACATGTTTTCCTCCAAAGAAAACATCTGACTTTTTAAAAAAATCTGCTGTATTCTTAAACGTACAAAAGCAAGCATTAAGTTTGAAACCATGCTTACCTCATCCATTATCAGAAGTTTCATTTTCTTCAGTACTCTTGAAATTCGAAACAAGCTTCTCCGGATAGCTTGTGATATTCCTCCTTTTTATCATTTTCTACTGGTAACAAAAGTAATGTAATGTAATGTAATCCATTTGATATTGTGTGCTGCTAATCCAGTAGGATTAGTTACAACACACGATAAATGTGAATCTGGTTTTTGCAGATAACGTGACATTTAATCAAGAAACCTTTTCCTGTTCCAGCTTGCCCACTGATGTACATAAGAATAGGTTTAAATTATGTACATTGGCAAATGTTCTTTTCATGCAGTAGTCTGTGTACTATATATTATGTAACTTGGTAATATATTTCCCTCTGTTCAGAATTCAGTTGTTCTTCTAAGTTTTTCAAATCAACATTTTCCTGTTGTGCTTGTTGCATCGCCGTTTCCACTTCACTCATTGCTATTGTTGCTTCCTTTTCAAGTAAGGCTTCCAGTAGTGGATCTTGACTTTGTGTAGCAGAACTCTGACTATCTTGAGAATTTTCTCTAGCTATTTCAGCTGCAATAGTAATTTCTTCATTAATATCTTTGTTCAACATTTGGAGATAATACATTTAATGCTATCTGTAGGTGCATTGAAAGAATCTTCATAGCAGTCAAAATCTCCAAGTAAATCTATTTCACTCCGCCAAGGTTTGAAGAGTTGCAGAAGACCTAAATTGAAAAACTCCCTTTTAACTGGAGTATCGCAACTTAGTTTCCTGTGATTAATCAGATTTCCTTTGTCATGTTTTAACACACATCCACTTACAGCATATTTTCCTTCATTTATATTTTCTGTAACATTTTTCCTAAAACTGTAATGTTGCAGTACTTCATATAGACATATCTTTTCCAGGTGTGGACTTCTATTTGCATAGTACGTATCCAACATATTTCTTTTAAGAATATTTGTACTTTCAGGATCAATTAATGCTAAGTATTTAATTTCTTGTACAGATTTCAAAACTCGATATGTGTCACAGCAAGACCTAGACTTATCCAAATGATTCTTCTTGACTTTAAATATAAACGTGCAGATGTCAATCAATCCAAACATTCATACGATCCAATTTCCCGATGTGAAAGCATCTTCAAGCTGAAGCTGGACAATTTTTGCTAAGTGTCTTTTCGTGAAAAATGTCTTCCTACAATTCTTTCAATTCTGTCTTCTCAGATTTGGTAATATAAGACATGACATAGCGAGCAACAGCAATTGAGTTATCTGCAACATATTGTATGTCCATATTTGCATTCCACATTATCAAAATTACTGAATTGTAATCATTAATATACATTGATTCTTCTGTTCTTTTTATATTATAAGTATTTTTGAGTAATTCTTGAGGGATACTATGCCTTACTGCAAACTGTTCACTCTTCCTTTCGTAATTACTGTACGTGGAAAACCAAAACAACATTTTGTGTAAAATATTTTCATTGACTATATGTTCTACATCAAAGATTTTAAAACTGTAAAACTTGCTGTCTCAAGTTGTTTCCTGCTTTTTCTGTTGGTATGGTACAGTTAACATGTTGTTCAATAAAGGTCAGTTCCAAATTTTTGTGCATTCTTGATCCATATCAACATATGAATATGAGTTGCACCTCTACCTTGATATTCCTTTCTTCAAAAGAAATTAATAACTTTGCCAATAGGTGGATTCTTTTTATTACAGATGAAAGACATCATAGCTTCCAACCTATGATTACAATATCTGCACACATTTACAGGATCCAGAAAACACAGTTTTCCAGCTGTCTTCAATTTAATATTCTCCATATTTGAATTTGCTTCTCGTGGAAAATCAAGTATATCATCCCATGCGTACTCAGCACAATTAAGTTTAGGGGATCCTAAATTTCTTAACATACATTTCAGTTCCCCATGATGTCGATACCAATATATATTAGTGCCTCGTTGACATGCCATCAAATTAATTAACTGTGTTTCTAATTGTTCGTCTCTTTCTTCAACTTTATCCATGAATTGCTTTGCAGAAACAACCAAAAAATGAATCCCTGTTTTCAATATGTGATTCACTGCAAATGAAAGTGTAGAAAGGTCACTTTCAAATAAAAGATGAAACAAATATGCAATACATTGTGCATCTTCTGAGTACAGTCGTAAAGTACAATGTTCTAAAGCTGGAAAATGAGCTGATCGTTCATCATATCATCCACCTTTTCCAATAGGGAACAGCTGTGGAAAAGAACGTGCTTCTAAACTTTTTCCTCATACACTCATGGGCGTTCCTTTTGCTTTTTTCATTTGGAACAGTTCAATACTGTCTTCTATCACTTCTTTTGAGTGTAGAGGATTTATAGTGTAATGTTCAAAAATGTCTTCTTTTTTCGAGTTCTCCACTTTTTCTACTTGTCCACTTGAAATGTCTGTTTCATCTTCTAGGAATATTTCTTGTTATTGTAAATTTACAGTTTTATAGTGAATATTGTTTGCACCAGATATAATGTAGCCTTTTGAAATTTGGAGACATCTCCAAACTTGTGCCATATTTTCCTACTCTTTGTAGGTACACCCTTATCAATGACTACAGGTTAATTTTCCTCTCTTTTTATGCCAACAGTTTCAACATGTTTTTTAAAAACCAAAGGTAAACACACAACTCTTCCTTTTAAATCTTTTTTTAGATCTGTTGGAGGCAGCTTAACCGTTTTAGGCTCTATACGAATTATAGCCTGCAAGTGGTGCAAAGATTGAATAAGGATAGATTCATATGTATTTAAGGGAGGAAGCTGCTTTGCAATCACAAACACTGCGAATTGCAAAAATCAGGTTGCATGTGATCGCAAAACAGACTGTTTCTATGTACAAAAGGTTTCCGCATCGCAAAAATGGCAATCTCTAATATAGTGATTACCATTTTTGCATCCCAACGATTCTGTGAATAATATTGCGAATTCGCAGTCCGTGGCACAGTATTTGCGATAATCGCAAATACCATTCCCGGTAAATGCGAATTCGCAAATTGAGATGTAGCAAAAAATTGCAAATAGCGATTTAACGAAAATAACAATTTTGCACTTCTCAATTACCCCCAACTCTGAGCAGGTGGAAACCAGGTGCTACCTATTTAAACAGGCCCACAATGTCACTGGGACTTCCCACCATGGCTGACATGTATGTGATAGCCAGGAGGCTGTGTATCAGAGATGCTGCACAGAGAAGGAGACACCAACAAAGGATTTACAGAGCACGCATCACCCTCTTCCAGCGGACCGAGGAGGACATCCATGTGAACAACAGGCTGCACCCAGACAGCATTCTGGATTTGATAGAGGAGCTGACACCCATACTTGAACACCCCACACACAGGGCACACACCATTCCCACCCATGTCCAGGTTCTGTGCTCACTGCACCTCCTGGCATCAGGGAGTTTTCAGGGGGTGAAAGCCTCAGCAGGAGGGGTCTCTCAGAATGCACTTTCGCGCTTCTTCCACGCTTTCCTTGATGCAATGGTTCAGAGGCTGCATCACCACATCCAATTTCCCAGCACACACAGGCACTAGATCAGACCATTTTTAACAACAAGGGGTGGTGATGGACAGAGTCTCTGAATTAAGCAGAATACTCTCACCCAGTCAAAAGATCAGGGCTAGATCCACCACCATTTTTTAGCTCACTGCACCATCCCAGCTCAGAACCTGGCTATATGCAAATTAGTCTGTTCCTGTCCCAGTGCATGATGGGAACAGGGCAAACCAAACTACCAAGCCAATTCTTACACTGGGAAGGAAACAAGCTTCCGGGAACCGGTTTCTGGCATTTCAGCCATCGTCGGCCCGGCTTGCTTGAATCCTGATGGTGCAATGAGCAAGGGACTCACATCTGAGTATACCCTTCCACGCTTAGGGTGGACAAAATATTTAACAACAAGGTGTGGTGATGGACAGAGTCTCTGAATTAAGCAGAATACTCTCACCCAGTCAAAAGATCAGGGCTAGATCCACCACCATTTTTTAGCTCACTGCACCATCCCAGCTCAGAACCTGGCTATATGCAAATTAGTCTGTTCCTGTCCCAGTGCATAATGGGAACAGGGCAAACCAAACTACCAAGCCAATTCTTACACTGGGAAGGAAACAAGCTTCCGGGAACCGGTTTCTGGCATTTCAGCCGTCGTCGGTCCGGCTTGCTTGAATCCTGATGGTGCAATGAGCAAGGGACTCACATCTGAGTATACCCTTCCACGCTTAGGGTGGACAAAATATTTAACAACAAGGGGTGGTGATGGACAGAGTCTCTGAATTAAGCAGAATACTCTCACCCAGTCAAAAGATCAGGGCTAGATCCACCACCATTTTTTAGCTCACTGCACCATCCCAGCTCAGAACCTGGCTATATGCAAATTAGTCTGTTCCTGTCCCAGTGCATGATGGGAACAGGGCAAACCAAACTACCAAGCCAATTCTTACACTGGGAAGGAAACAAGCTTCCGGGAACCGGTTTCTGGCATTTCAGCCGTCGTCGGACCGGCTTGCTTGAATCCTGATGGTGCAATGAGCAAGGGACTCACATCTGAGTATACCCTTCCACGCTTAGGGTGGACAAAATATTTAACAACAAGGGGTGGTGATGGGCAGAGTCTCTGAATTAAGCAGAATACTCTCACCCAGTCAAAAGATCAGGGCTAGATCCACCACCATCTCCTTTCTGGTGAAGAATTGGCTTGGTAGTTTAGTCTGCCCTGTTCCCATGATGCACTGGGCCAGGGACAGACTGATTTGCATATAGCCAGATTCTGAGCTGAGATGGGGCAGTGAGATAAATAACGGTGATGGATCAAGCCCTGATCTTTGGACTGGGTAAGAGTGGTCTGCTCAATTCAGACACTCTGTTCATCACCACCCCCTTTTCTGAATCGTTTTTGGCCACTTTAGGTGTGGCAGGGTATACTCAGACATGAGTCCCTTTCTCACTGCTCCATCAGGAGTCAAGCAAGCTGGGCCGAAGACGGCTGAAATGCCAGAAACCGGTCCCCGGTAGCTTGTCTCCTTTCTGGTGAAGAAATGGCTTGGTAGTTTAGTCTGACCTGTTCCCATGATGCACTGGGCCAGGGACAGACTGATTTGCATATAGCCTGATTCTGAGCTGGGATGGGGCAGTGAGATAAATAACGGTGATGGATCAAGCCCTGATCTTTGGACTGGGTAAGAGTGGTCTGCTCATTTCAGACACTCTGTTCATCACCACCCCCTTTTCTGAATCGTTTTTGGCCACTATAGGTGTGGCAGGGTATACTCAGACATGGGTCCCTTTTTCACTTCTCCATCAGGATTCAAGCAAGCCGGGCCGAAGACGGCTGAAATGCCAGAAACCTGTCCCCGGTAGCTTGTCTCCTTTCTGGTGAAGAATTGGCTTGGTAGTTTAGTCTGCCCTGTTCCCATGATGCACTGGGCCAGGGACAGACTGATTTGCATATAGCCAGATTCTGAGCTGGGATGGGGCACTGAGATAAATAACGGTGATGGATCAAGCCCTGATCTTTGGACTGGGTAAGAGTGGTCTGCTCAATTCAGACACTCTGTTCATCACCACCCCCTTTTCTGACTAGATCAGACCAAGCAAGAATTCTACCAAATAGCCCAATTCCCCATGTCATTGGCTGCATAGATGGGACCCATGGCGTACAGTCACCCCCATTACAGAATGAGTATTTGTTCAGGAACAGAACAGCATATCATTCCCTGAACATCCAGGTAGTGTGCAACGCAAAACATATAATCACAGATATTGTGGCAAAATACCCAGGAAGCACACACAACTCATTCATGTTTCGCCACTCTGGATTTATTCGCAGACTCACAAATGGCGAGTTTAGGGAAGGTTACCTGCTAGGTAATTGCATGGCTCACAAACACACAACCAATAAAGGTTTGGACTGGCAGGACAGTATTTACATAAATCTACTTCTACCCTGCAGGTGACAGTGCGTATGCAGTACGTGACAAATCCTCACACTGTACCTGAATCCAGCCACAGCAGCTGAGCGGTGGTACAACAGCGCCCACAGAGCAACATACTGTGCCATTAAAAGGACCTTTAGAATTCTTAAGAGCCATTTCCGCTGCCTCCATAAGAGTGGAGGTGCGCTACAGTACAGCCCAGAGACATGTCGTGGTTGCCTGTGCAATGCTACATAACATTGGTACCAAGAAGGGCACCCCAGTGGATCTGACAGATTCAGAAACATCAGATGAGGAGGAAACAGCTACACAACGCAGATCAACAGGTGGTGCCAGGGAGGCTGCCGGGCACCTGTGACAAGATGAGAGCACACAGAACTACTTCTAGGTGAGTAATGAGGGCACAATGCCACCGAATTGTTCTTAACTGTGATGTTTATTTCCTTTGCTGCAGGAATACATCTGTCACACGGCGTGACTTTTTTGTTAATGCTTGCACATGTCTGCACCACAGTGCTAGAATTTCCATAAGTCAATGAGTCCATATGGAATGTGTTGCTTCTCACATAGCCATGAGTCCCTAATGTCTCTTCACCTCCTATGTGCACGCCCTGTTGTCCCTCGCTCAGGCTACACACTGACCTCACTGGAGTCATCACCTACTCTCCCCTGGTGAGCACTCCGGCGTCTGTCTG
This sequence comes from Lissotriton vulgaris, assembly GCF_964263255.1. NCBI lineage: Eukaryota > Metazoa > Chordata > Amphibia > Caudata > Salamandridae > Lissotriton > Lissotriton vulgaris. The sequence continues at coordinate 496,863,413 of NC_141685.1, forward strand.
CTGAAAGTGGTGGAGTGATGCTGCTCCTGCTGGACTGTTCGTCTGTATCCAATGTGCCAAGTGTCCCTATGCCACCTGTGGCAGCTGCGCAAATCTGGTCCACGGCATGCCTCACCGGCACCAGGCCCCTACCCACATCCTGGAAGCAGTGGGCCATTTCATGCTGCATTCTGACACATCATCCAGCAGGGATGTGCCGGTTGACTGGCAGTTGACAGCTCTTGTGTACAAGTCCAGCCAGGTGTGAAGACAATGTTTCTCCCTGCGCCTGGCTGCCCTGTCTCTCCTTATCTCCCTGCCCAGTCCTTCCAATGCACCTTTCATGGCCATTACACCCAACCGCAACCCTGTCATGTTGTGATTGTGTGCTGCTAATTGGCGCTGTATTGACCTCATACCTTTCACCTGCAGGCACTTTGCTGTCAGCATGCTGCCTGTTCAAGGCCAGAGAACACTGTGTCTTCATTGACAGGAGCATTGCTGGTGGAGGGCCAAATAAGAGGTCATGGCTGCTAACTATTTCCTGGGTGAGGAATACCAGCTCCCTCTCACTGAATTTTTGTTTCCTCTTTCTTGGATTTTCCTCATGGGATTATAACACTGCATGAGTTACTGCCCGGATCATTGCAAGAGTATACTGATAGTGACTAGATAATTACAGTAGTGCAAAGAGAGTGCAAACAAAATTTATAAGTGCTTGGCTTTTCGCGGAATAATTGGCAAGCATGCGCAGTAATTCCACAACAAATGCTTTAATAAACCAACTTTACATGCTTAAAAGCATATAACCAATTCACAAAAATGAACTATGGTAATGATAGACATCAGACAATGAGAGAGGTGATGATTTTGGGGTCCCCTCTAACCTAGGGGAGGACCAGGCAGATGCCTTGAGCACAAAGAGCATATCATTCTGAACAATTCAGTGGTGGTCCCATTCTCTTAGACCTACCCCAAGCACAGTTATGGGCAAAAATACAACTAAAAGCCCCTGCAAAGCATTATGGAATAAGATTAGCATCATTATTAGCATTCATGAAAGTGTTTAAATGTTTTTGAATCATACTCATCAGGGACATCTTGGGACAACGAGGTGAACTGCAGCTTGATGTATAATATTTTAAATGGTATTGTATTTGCCTCATCAGGGACATCTAGGGACGACAAGGTGAACTGCAGCTCTTTGTAGAATTATTTGGATACTATAATATTCACTTGCCACTGCAAATCTCGTCCCGTAATGCTTTGCAGGGGCTTTTAACACCTTGGCTGCTAGGGGGTTTCCCCCTCCTGTGCTACAAAGTGGTATTTATCATTGTTCATGACAAGGTCAACTCGTCATAAGCACAGCTCAACCGTGCCTCATGACGAGCTGGCCTAGTCATGAGCATGGAAGGGGTTAATTGGGACTGTATTTGTTCCCATAACTGTACTTGTGGTAGTCCTAAGAGGATGGGACCACCACTGATTCGAATCGTTCAGCAAGATGTGCTCTTCGTTTTGAAGGCATCTTCTTGGTTCTCCCCAGGTTAGGGAGGATCTCAAAATCATCACCTCTCTTACTGCTTGTTAGAAGTATAATTTCATTTTTGTGACTATATGCATTTTAGCATGTAGAAATACTTGTTAATTTATCTTGAATATATGAGTTTTCTGTTTTAATAATTGGAAATCTTACGGAGTGAAATTGCAAAATATTGCGGATTTATTGTAACAAGTTCGTAAAATCCGCGAACTAGCATTTTGCCAATACCGCCCACCCTTAGTAATTGGATAAGTACATGGTGCTGGATGAATGAGTGGGGAGTGACAGGGGGATTGTTGGACTGCATGAGTAGTAATTGGGTAATAGGAGGTGTGAATCAGTAGTATTTAGCTGTTTAGAGCTCTGCATAGATAGTGCACAGAGCATTGTAGCAGTCCATATGTTAATACCTGGATCATTGCATGAGTATGTCACTACTAACTGGATGATTACAATCCTGCAAAGAGAGTGCATGATGAATTTATAAGTGTTTGGGCATTGGTGGAGTAATTTGATAAGTACAAGCTGCTGGATGGGTGATTGGAGGAGTGCATGGATACTAACAGGGTGAGGACTGCTGTGCAAGACTAGTGCTTAGGAAATTATAGTACTGCATGTGTTTGTGAGCTACTTTACCATTTTACAACTACTTTTAATGTCACAACTAAAGGCCGTGCTGAGAGACGCGCACCCTTTGTGTTCACACTACAGGGCCGCGCTGACAGGCAAGCACCATTCGTGTTCACACTAGGGGGTCCCGCTGACAACTGCGCTAGAGTTGCACCCTGAGACACTGCAGGAGCTGGCCTAGGGGGGTGGTGGTCCCCAGTGCCATCAAAGGCTCCATTTTGAAAGCCCCGGGAGAGGGTGGTCCCCGGGGCTTTGGGGTCCCCCATGGCCCCCCCTACATGCTTAATTAAACCCCGGAGAGGTGGTGCACAGGTGAACACCTCTCGGGGTCTAGCGAGGCCCCCACTCATTTTTATTTCTGCATGGGGAGGTGGCAGACCACAGGTCTGTGGGGACCCCGACGGGCCCCCAAAAATTATTTTGATAGTTCCCCCGGGATCTGGCTCACCCATGCGGCTTTATGAAAACCAAGCGTGGGATACCACACTTTGTTTTTTTTTGGTGGGATAATTTCATCAGGATTCGTGACCCCAGCATGCATTCCACAGAAATTACACACACAATGCTACAATGCTCTGTGTGCTATCCACACAGACCTCTAAAGAGGTACATACTACATATTCACTCCTCATATTACACAGTTACTACCATTGCAGTCCAGCAATCCCCCTGTCACTCTCTACGCAGTCCTCTCATCACTCATCCAGCATCATTTACTTATCCAATCCATCCGCAAATACCCAAGCACTTATACATTTAGTATGCACTCTGCTTGCACTACTATAATTACCCAGTCAGTATCCAAGTACTCATGCAATTATCCAGGCACTAACTTATGCAGTGATTTAATCCCATGAGGACTACCCTTTCACTCCAGCCATTGTCCTGTCAGTAGGTGGTGGATAGGTTATCAGAGAAGTGCATGGGAAATGACGGGAGGATTTCTGGACTGCATGAGCACTATCTCGTTAATTGAAGGAGTGAATAAGTAGTGTGTAGGTGGCTAGAGCACTGCATGAGTAGTACACAGAATATTGTAGCAGTGCATGAGTTAGTGCCTGGGTCATTGCATGAGTATGTCAGTACTAAATGGATGATTGCATTGCTGCAAAGAGAGTGCATGGTGAATTTATAAGTCTTTGGGTATTGGTGGAGAAATTTGATGAGTACAAGGTGCTGGATGGGTGATTAGAGGAGTGCATGTATAATAACAGGGCGACAACTGCACTGCAAGACTAGTGCTTAGGGGATTCTAGTACTGCATGAGTTTGTGTGCTACTTTACCATTTACAACTGCGTTTAATGTCACACCTAGCCAAATACAAAGCAGGAACCATCACAATTATCTACTATAAATCTCACCATATTTTTAAAGCATACATGGATACTCGTGTACCACAACACTATGTACACCTCATAAATTCACAGAGCAAACTTCAAATTTGAACCAAACACCAAACATTATGTGGCATATTAGAACTGTACCTCTCTAGAGATTTATAAAAATGTGTCTTATCACTAATACCTTAACTCAACATACACACTTCCAACTTGAAAGCAACACCTAAAATTATGCGGTATACTACAAATGTACATATCCACACACAGAAACAAACTACCATAATCAGTAATTCATATTCCTAAATAAACATAATACCATACAGAACATATATATTAAACAACATTTAAGTACATTACAACAAACTGTAATAAACATTTCTATATTTTAAAACATATGTCAAATTAGAAAGTTAATGATTTATATTTTAACTTTAAATCAAAGCCAACACATAATACACCTCACAAATTTGTTACTCACCTTTCAAATTGATTTGTAGATTATGAAGTATGAGAAACTCTGAAAAGGGGGGGTGTGGCTTGGCGCCCGAAGGACATGGCAGTGACGGTGTGAGGCTCCCGGGGAGGCGCGATGAAAACGTGCTCAAAGACCTCTATTTTTTAAGCCACTCTGCAGACATCAAGCCTAAGATGATGTTCAACACTTAGAGACTCCATTCGCGGGTCTCCTGGTAAAACAAACCGTCTTATTTATTATTGACCACGCATCTGGAAAATCACCATCAGGCGGCCGCCATCTTGTTTTCTTTAGCGCTGCATGAGCGCTTTCCTTATTTTAAAAGCAGCGTCTCTATTTCTTTACCTCATGTGCTCTAAACCTTCATAAGACTCTATAGGAGGAATATTTGCCTTCAGCACAGCTTTGAGACGGTGCTGCAGCCCAGTTTCACCCCACATTTACAAAGTGCTGGGGTGAAGTGGATGCAGCCGCCATTTTGTGGATAACCTCAGGCGTCAGCATGATAACCTTGGAACGCGTATAAAAGCCGCATTTGCTCTATTTTTATGGACATATGGGATTCTTAATGAAGCATTCCTTTAACATGTGACACCTTTATGCTGCTGGATTATGTTCTAGTAGATTTATACTATTTTTGAAAGTGATGTCCATCTAAGAAGTTCAAACATCCATTTTGCAACTGTAATTAAAGTGACTCATTACTTATTAAAACATCAGACATTTTTTGCACTGTACTTTACTTTACTTTACTTCAACATTTATTTTTAAGGCATTCTGCTTCCCAGTGGTGCATCCTCTCAGCCAAGGTATACTTCTATGTGCCAACTTGCTCGCTTCCAATTTCTGTATATGCCCTATAGATTTCCTGCGTTATTCTCCTCACAAGTTGATGGGCAGAACAAAAGGCACGCTCTCTGTCACCCAAAAACTAAAATGGGTGTTTATAAAAAATACAACACTTTTCTCAGAACTCTCTAATCTGGAAAATGTAGGGCTTTTTGATATAGACCAGGACAACACAGCTATGAACCCTACGCAGCTACCAACAGGAAAGTCAAACATGAAACGCTTAAAAAAATATTCTTCTTGCCACCTAACCTGACCTCTCCATTCTCAATGGAGTTATTACTGCAGGAAATAGGCGCCTTTAGACCCTTTGTTGAGAAAACAAATGCAAATTACAAATTCTATCAGATAACTGGTCGCAACTAGAAGTTAGACATACAACAGCGGAGCAGATTATATCCTCCCTTAATGACACCACCAAAAGCATTACTTTCCTGTACTCTCATGTATCAACATTACAGAAACAGGTCGAGGATCTTGAAAATTGCAATAGAAGGAATATCATGCGCATATATGGTCTGGCAGAGGGGATTGAATGTGCGGATCCTATTGCCTTCTTCAAATTTGTTTTGTCCAGGGTTCTTCAGCTACCCGGAGACACTACATTGAATATACAACGTGCCCACAGATTAGGCCATATCACTGCTAACGCTGCATCTCCAAAAAGACTGAGAGGAGTCATTCTGTACTTCTTGGAGTACACAGACCTGCTAAAAGTCCTGGCTGCCGCTAGGACCATTCAACGAATTTCCTGGTCTGGTTCTAATTTATTCTTTGCTCAAGATTACTCCAGGGTCACTGCATCTAGAAGTAAAGCTTTCCTTGACATGAGACCAGATCTTCGTTCCATGGGAGCAAGATACAGTCTATTCCATCCAGGCTTATTTAAAGTTACTTATAACAACAAAACTACTTCATACGCCGATCCAGTTTGTTTACAAAGCTTAATTAATGCACACAAGACGTTCTCATGAATTCTTCTTCTGGACCTTCCTCCTCGCATGTTACCTGAACTCCCTAAGTTTCTCATATGGATATCACTCTATTACCTATTGTTGATTTTAGGCAGCTATATCATAATTAGATTTATATTCTGCTGTTATCTTTGAATTTATTAGCAATGCTATAAGTTTTATTCTATGTTCATGTTATTGTTCACTATGTAAACTATAGTTAAAGTTAGCATCTATTTTTCTTTATTGCTTCCAAATTTATGTTCACCTTGTGGAGTGCTTTCCCCCTGGTCCAGTCTGATTCTCACTAGACGTGCTTTCATTCCTGTTAGCGCGTTAGACTGTAGCGCTACGCTGTGCCCCCCCCTCCGCCTCCATTTTGTTTGTTGTTGTCCTCGTGTGCCCGCCCCGCCTCCCAGCTGTGACGCCCTCCCACAGAATAGAAAGTGTGCTCCACTCCCTACGTGCTTCGTGACTCGCTCCTCGCCTACAAGCTGAGTGGTCGCTCCCAGTGTCTCTTGCAGGCATCTGGTTTTAACGCGCTGCATTGCTAGAAGTTTGAGTTTAAAAAGCGCCTCTCATTTGCTTTCATATCGCCTGCTGTATTAATTATTTATTAGCGCTGCCTGTTTGAACTGCTTTGTGACATTCCGCCTGCTGTATTAACTATTCCGTAGCGCTGACTTGCCTGAACTGCTCTAATTGTGTAATTTAATTTATCTGCTGTGTAGAATATTGCCGCTTTGATTCGTTAGTGCTTTATTGATTATTTCCACAGTGCTTTCATTCCTGTTAGCGCGTTAGACTGTAGCGCTACGCTGTGCCCCCCCTCCGCCTCCATTTTGTTTGTTGTTGTCCTCGTGTGCCGGCCCCGCCTCCCAGCTGTGACGCCCTCGCCCCTCCCCCTCCACTATCCATATATGACAGTTACTCCCGCGCGCAGCGTTCGCGCCCAATCCGCGCCGAAGGTGCGCCAAAGGTAAGCCCGTCTACGCCCGTCCGTGCCTGGACCCTGCCCAGCGCCATACCCCCTGCCCCTTGCGCTGCCCAGCCCTCCCGCATTACCTACGATGCCGCCACCCTCCTAGCCCTTAACCCCGGCCGCGCTCCCAACTGCGTCCAAGCCGCTCCTGGACACACCCATGGACCTTTCTCCTGCTACTCCTGCAAATTCATCGGCACCGACAACACCTCCGCTACGACCACTCCACAGATTCCCGACCCCAACCACCTTCAATGCATCCTTCTCAACACCCGCTCGGTGCACAGGCACGCCATTGACCTATGGAACTTACTAGACTCCTTCTCTCCAGACGTCGCCTTCCTAACAGAAACATGGATGAACGCTTCCTCCGCACCAGACATCACCATTGCCATCCCTGAAGACTACAAGATCACCCGCAAAGACCGTACCACCCACACAGGAGGAGGAATCGCTATCGTTCATAAGAAATCCATCCGCATCTCAACTTGCTCTGACGCCAACCTCGCCAACTCCGAACACCTTCACTTCCAAATCCACATCGACCCCAAAACAACACTCAGAGGCACCCTCCTCTACAGACCACCAGGACCTCGCGCAAAATTCAGTGAAGACATCACGGACTTCATCTCTCCACACGCGCTCCCCTCCAAAGACTATATTCTTCTGGGAGACCTCAACTTTCACCTTGAAAAGATAAACGACCACAACACCGCCACCCTCGTGGACAACCTCGCCAACCTCGGACTTAAACAACTAGTCACTTCCCCCACCCACATCGCAGGTCACACACTCGACCCCATCTTCACATCCAGCAATCATGTCTCTTTCAGCCACACTACGGATCTCCTATGGACCGACCACAGCTGCGTTCACTTCACCTACAACAAGCCGAAACCCATCAACCACTCCCAACCTACCCTTCAAAGAAACTGGAACAAAATCACCACGGACCAAATCTCCACATCGCTCCTTCGAAACCCCCCAGCCCTCTCTTCTAACGCCAACGAAGCCGCCGCCAACTTCTCCCTATGGTTATCCAACACCGCCGACTCATTAGCCCCACTGAAAAAACGTCAAAGCAAACCTGGCAGCAAGAAAGCCTCTTGGTTCAATGATGATGTCAAGAAGTCCAAGAAACTCTGCCGCTCCCTTGAAAAGGCCTGGAAAAAAGACCCAACCACCAGCACCAAGGACGCCTTCAAAAGCGCCACCCGCACTCACCACCAACTGATCCGAAAAGCCAAGAAAACAGCATTCAAGGATCGACTTGACAACAACACCCACAACAGCAAGGAACTTTTCAACATCGTCAAGGAATTTTCCAATCCCTCGGCCAACTCCAACGACATCACCCCTTCTCAAACCCTCTGCGACTCCCTAGCTTCATTCTTCCACAACAAGATTGCAGACATCCACAACAGCTTTGACAACCAACCCGGAAACCAACCCACCCTACAATCTGCTGACCATCTTCCCCCCGTGAACACCCTTAACGCCTGGAACCCAATCTCCACTGAGGACACCATCCGCCTGATGAACTCCATCCATTCAGGATCCCCCACAGACCCTTGCTCTCACCACATCTTCAACAAAGCAGACTCCGTCATAGCACCGCACCTCAGAGACGTCATCAACTCTTCCTTCAACTCCGCTACCTTCCCAGAAGGCTGGAAACACGCTGAACTCACCGCCCTTCTGAAAAAACCAACAGCCGACCCCACCGAACTCAAAAATTATCGCCCCATCTCGCTTCTTCCATTCCCGGCCAAAGTCATCGAGAAAGCCGTCAACAACCAGCTCGCCGCCTTCCTCGAAGCCAACAAATCCCTCGACCCCTCACAATCTGGCTTCCGAGCAAAACACAGCACTGAGACCGCCCTCATCGCAGCAACAGACGACATTCGAACTCTACTGGACAATGGAGACACAGTCGCCCTCATCCTCCTCGACCTCTCTGCAGCATTCGATACAGTCTGCCACAGCACCCTTCTACAACGCCTCAATAACATCGGAATCCAAGGAAAAGCACTTGAATGGATCACCTCGTTCCTCACCGGAAGAACCCAGAGAGTCCGCCTTCCTCCATTCAAGTCAGAAGCCTCTGAACTCATATGCGGAGTACCTCAAGGATCCTCACTCAGCCCCACCCTCTTCAACGTATACATGAGCCCCCTCGCGGCCATCGCACGCCAACACAACCTCAACATCATCTCCTACGCGGACGACACTCAACTGATCCTTTCTCTTACCAACGACCCCAGCACCGCCAAAACTAACCTACACGAAGGAATGAAAGAAGTTGCCGAGTGGATGAAACAAAGCCGTCTAAAACTGAACTCAGACAAAACAGAAGTCCTCATCTTAGGTACATCCCCCTCTGCCTGGGACGACTCCTGGTGGCCGGAAGCCCTCGGAAAAGCACCCATCCCGACAGACCACGCACGGAACCTTGGCGTCATCCTGGACTCTTCACTCTCAATGAACAGACAAGTCAGCGCCGTATCCTCTTCCTGCTTCAACATTCTTCGCATGCTCAGAAAAACATTTCACTGGATCCCCTCCGAAACAAGGAAAACAGTCACCCACGCTCTGGTCACGAGCCGACTGGACTACGGTAACACCCTCTACGCAGGTACCACCGCCAAACTCCAGAAGAAACTCCAATGAATCCAAAACGCCTCAGCCAGGCTCATATTAGACATCCCACGCAACGAACACATCTCTGGTCACCTTAAAGACCTCCACTGGCTACCCGTCAATAAAAGGATCACTTTCCGACTGCTTACCCACGCACACAAATCACTCTACGACATCGGACCAGATTGCCTCAACTCTCGACTATCCTTCTACACCCCCTCCCGCCAACTACACTCTTCCAGCCAAGCCCTCGCCACTGTACCTCGCATCAACAAGACCACCATGGGAGGCAGATCCTTTTCTTACCTGGCTGCTAAAACATGGAACTCACTCCCCGCTTACCTTCGCCTCACCCAGAACCACCTAGCGTTCAGAAAGCAGCTTAAAACATGGATATTTGACAAATAATCTTCCTCCCCTTCCTAAGCGCCTTGAAACCCTCTGGGTATGTAGTGCGCTATACAAATTTCATGACTTGACTTGTCTGCTCCATGTGGTTCCACCCACCCCACATCCATGTTCCCTTTGTGTAGGTTTGTTATTTGTTCTGTCTTTTGTTATTTGTTTTGCATTTTACTCTCTATCTTCATCTCATCGATGTCTGTATTCTTTCTACTTCCTTCCTCATTCATATAATAAAAAAATGTATTCATCAATGTATTTTTGAACTCCTCTTTATTTTTGTTTCTCCAACATTTCTGTACAAATCTTCTCTTTCTCTATACAGCTTTACTGATGTCTCTTTGTTGGTTTGAATCATGTTGTATCTAATCTTTTTTGGTTTGACAGTTATTTACTTATTAACTTAATGTTTTTCTATGTTTATATTCTCACCAATGACTTTATTGAATTGGATTTGTATCTTAGTTTGTCTTATCAAATTATTGTTTATATTACATGTCATTAAAATTAGTCTCTTGGAACATGAGAGGAATAAACTATTAAGAGACAGAGAGTCCTCACTCACCTTGCTAAACTAGGAGCTGATATTGTTTTCCTGAAAGAAACCAATCTTACAGAGATTGAATCCTTAAAATCAAAAAATGTTGGGTAGGGGAAATGTTCTTTTCTCATGGAGATGGTAAACATAATAGAGTTATGATATTGTGTAGTAAATCTCTCCCAGTTACATTTAAATCGCAAGAATAGGATGCGGATGGCAGATGGTTAATTGTTAAAAAGTTGCTGAGGGATGTTCCAGTTTCTTTTCTTAATGTCTATGCCACAACTGGAGGAGATGCCTCTTTTTGGCCCACAATGTATAAACACATTTCCCACTCTATTGAGGACAATTTTGTTTTAGCAGGTGATTATAATCAGGTATTAGACCCATTTATAGATAGGAATTCCAAAGTAGCTTTTATCCCTAACAAACCCCACAAATACTTTGTCCATACTTTTTCCCCAATGCATAAAACTCAATCAAGGATTGATTATATTTTTGTCTCTCATAATATCTCACAGTCCCTTTCTTATGCTGACATTGGACCCATTCTCTTGTCTGATCATTCCCCTGTCACAATTGGCCTAGATATAGTACCCAAGATTAACGATCCCAGAAGGTGGCGATTCAACAATGCACTGCTCTTAGATTCCAAATTTACTTCCTCCATTAATGCCTTTTTTAACGAATACTTTGCAATGAATCAAAATGATTCTTTGCCTTTTTTCCCTATATTGAATGCTTTTAAGGCATTATCCAGGGATTTAGGGCCAGATGTAGGTGGCCGTTTCAGGCCATTTACCGACCGGTAACGGCAGATTTTGGCGGTTACCGATCGGTAAATGGGTGACAGGTATGTAGGTGGCATTTTTTTACCGAATCGGTAAAATTACCGATTCAGTAATTTTACCGATTCGGTAAAATAAAAATTCGGTAAATTTACCGATTCTGAGGCACCCAGATGTAGGTGGGACTCTTCTGCGTCCCAGAGGCCTTACCGAATCGGTATTTTACCATCAAATCCAAATTGATGGTAAAATACAGATTCCGGTGTGCATGCACATGTGTGCATGCACACCTATGCCATGTGACAGGCAGACCTGCCCTTAGAGCATGTATGCCTGCCACATGGCACCCAAGCCTGTTTTGGGGTTGCCAGAGGGTGTCAAAAAGACACCCCCTGCACTCTTGTGAAAATCGGTATTTACCGATTCGGTAAACACCGAATCTGTAATGCCCATTCATTCCTATGGGCTTCAAAGCCCATAGGAATGAATGGGCATTACCTATTCGGTATTTACCGAATCGGTAAATACCGAATTTTTCCGATTCGTTATTCCAGCACATCTGGAATTCCTACATATCCACCCCTCAGATTTACCGATTTTTAATTACCGAATCGGTAAAATTCGGTAATTTTCGGTAATTAAAAATCGGTGAATCTATTTTACCTACATCTGGCTCTAGATTATCATCTTTGTTGCAAAGAAGAGAAAAAACGCACGTAAACTGACCAATGATCTCCTCAACGCAATTAAAAAACTGTAGCACTTCTACGATGTTTCCCACTCACAGGAAAGTCTTGCAGCTCTTATAAAGGCTAAATTACAATTTAATAAGAACTCAACGGACAATGCCTCTTTATATCTTTTAAAATCCAGTGCAAAGTTGGATGGTGGCAAAAACAAGGCAGGGAACATTTTAGCTAACTATTTGACTGTTTGGCAGAACTAATTAAATAATGATTCTGTATATATTAATCACTCTGTTTTACAATTTAAGGTAATGAAATTGTGAACCAGTTCTCTCTCTTCTACCAGTCACTATATACATCTAAAACACAGCCCTCTGATCACTCAGTATCACAGTTCTTCTCAAATATCCTAAAACCTCTCCATGACGCTCCAGATTTATCTTCTTTAGAGGCAGTACTGACACAAGAACTCCTAAAGGTTCTTCACCAACTTAAAAAAGAATAGGCACCTGACCCTGGTGGCTTTACTGTTGAGTTTTATACTCATTTTTTTTTAAAATCTTATTACCCAAGTTGCAGTCTTTGCTGCAATTTTTCAATTTCTGAAAACAGATCCACAGGTTCCTTCTCAGAAGCAGACATATGTCTCATCCCTTAAGAAGGCACGGACTCTAAACATTCTAAAAACTATAGCCCCATTTCTCTGGTTAAAATGGATTATAAAATTTTCTATAAAGCACTTGCAATATGCTTGGACTCCCATTTTCCGTCCCTGTTAGGTAAAGACCAGTCGGGTTTCGTCAAAGGTTGGGTCATAACAGACAACACACAACTCTTTTTTAATGTCCTATCCAAGTCATCTCACCTAAAACATTCTCTAGCAGCAATAGGATTGGACACATAAAAAGCTTTTGATAGAGTTGAATGGAAATGTTTATTTTATACCCTCAGATGGTTTGGATTCGGTCCAAATTTTACAAACGTAATATCTCTCCTTTATTCCAATCCCTGTGCTGAAGTTTTTGCTAATAGCCTGATTTCGCCCTTTTTTATTTGGGTAGAGGTGTACTCCAAGGATGCCACCTCTCTCCTTTCCTATTAAATTTGGCTCTGGAACCTTTTTTGTGCAAATTGTATCAGAACCCAAACATTTATGATTTTCAAATATCGAATGCTCTCATTAAACTTGCAGCCTATGCTGATGATATCTTGCTCTTTATATCAAAACCAGAAGACTTGATTCCTGCTTTTTTAACAGAAGTCCAATCATACTCCCTTATATCTGGATGTAAATTGAATAACAACAAATTTACCTTTAAAATGGAATTTAGTGCTTCTAAACTCGCATGAAACTCCAATCATAATAAATATTTAGGTCTATATATTACCTCCTCAATTTCGGATACAATACCATTATGCATGAATAAATGTATCCAAAAAGTTTCAGAGTTAACTGTTAAGTGGCCTCCCCTTTATCTATTGTGGTGAGGACGCTTAGATACTATCAAGATGATGCTATCAGCCATAATACTACATACGATTTCCAATATTCCGATCCCTGTCCCCGCTGAACTTAAATGTAACTCCATCCTCTATTCTTTTTTATGGAGTAATAAGAAACCTTAAAATGTTTATTCTAAAATTATCACGCCCCAAGACAGAAGGAGGAGTCAATTATCCGGATTTTCAGGCTTATCAGAAAGCTTTCCTTTTACGTCAAGCCTCTCTTTGGTTGCTTGAGTCTGTGGATGAATGCCCTCTCTGGACCTCTATCGAGCACCTTTTTTTAGCCCCCTTTTCCTTCTCTGAATACCTCTCCTTCTCATGCAAACCGCAGTGTACCTCCACCCCTATAATAAAACACACTTCTAAACTCCTCAACCTAGCTTCACTTCAACTCACCTTACTATTGGCTCTTTCCTGGATTCGACGATTTGGCATAACACAAATCTAACTATTCGAGGTAAACCAATTTTATTGGAAGACGTGGAGACAAAAAGGCATCATATGTATTTGTCAGCTATTTTTACACTCACATTTTTTACCTTTTAATACACTTAGCAAATCTTTCCATTTATATGATATTCTGAAGAAAGCGGTCAAGGATGTGTATATACAATTTCCTTTAGCACATGATATCTCTGTTATTTTAGATCCCTCTTCAAGACTTTATACTTTAGTAGGAACTACACACAAAGCATCTACTATTTACAAATACTTACAAAAAGGTGATGTTATCAGACAAAAGTCCAGCGTAGAAGAGTCATGAGAGCGGTATTTTGATACGGAACAGTCAATTTCCCTATTGGAAAATGTATGGTCTAAATTACGCAAGTCATCCAGAGTGGTGAACACAACGCAAACATTGTTCTATGTCTACAACAGACTCCTATTAACACCGGCTACCTTGAACAAAAGATGTTCAACTCTACCAGACACTTGCTGGACATGTAAGGCATCAAAAGCTAATTTACTTCATATGCTAGCCTCCATCCCACATGTCTATACTTTTTGGCTACGAGTATGGTCTCAAAATAATTACATTTTTTACACTAAGGGGTCCATTGGGATGGCGGGCCGATTGCCCCCGCCAGGCTGGCGGTAGGCACCGCTGGCCTGATGGGGGCAATCCACCAGGCATCCTCAGCTAAATGCCCCCACGGCATATTAGTAAGGCAGGGGTGATGCAGCGGACGGAAAGACCGTCCGCCGCTTTCCGCCCCGGTTGCCTTGCGACCGTGGCGGAAAAGGTCTAACATGGTGGCGGTGTCTATTTAACACCACCAGCCGTATTAGGATGGCCCAGGATAGATGCCTTTCCGTGGCAGCGATATCGCCACGGGAAGGCATGCGATCTTCACTTTGGGGGCCCCCTGCGGGATCCCCGGAGTGAAGGAGAAGTGGGGAGGGGGAGTAACTGTGGTACCCCCCTGCATTTGCATTAACAAAGCGGCAGGCACCGCGGGGTGCCTGCCGCTTTGTTAATGCAAATGCATTCGTGCATGTTTAGCATTGTTGCGGGCGGTGCTGAGAGCCCCGCCAGCCACAATGCTAAGCATGCAGGATGCCTCCAAAGGGACCCCCGCCCTTATGGCCGGGGTCCCTTTGGGGGCATTGCTAATATTTACAGAAGGGATTTCGTATGCAATTTCGAACCTGCAGACATTCCTAATTTTGAAGCGGCATCTTTTAAAATTATCCTCAGCCCTAATGTTACCTTCTCTGGCCTACTTATTTATCGACCACCAGTTAATAACCCTACTTGGTCAGAAAACTTGGCAAACCTTATTTTACCTCACCATTTAAAAGCTCAAAATTTTACAGTACTCGGGGTTCTGAATTTCCATTTGGACGACGACAACAATAAGACCTGTAAAAATCTTATAGATGACTTCATGGCTTTAGACATGACATTGCGTAATAAGGGCCCTACCCACAAAGCGGGACATCTGCTTGACCCTATCATCTCTAACATGAAAGAATTATCATGGATGAACACCACTCCCATTTGCTGGTCAGATCATTTTCTCATACTCTTCTCTATTTCTCACAAACCCACCAAACGCCCTTCCACTACCCCCTCTGACTCTTTTAGGAGAAACTGGAAAAATTTAAATTTAGATAACCTCAATAATGCATTGAATAAAGATCATCCATGCCTTGATGGAGACATGGAAAAGATATCTGATGCCATACAGACATGGCTAAATGATGCAGTGAACGCCAGTCTGCCCTTATCCCGCTGTAAAGGGAAAGTACATCGTCCCCCGGCCCCTTGGTTTACAGAGGCCCTCAAGAAAGAAAAATCTACCTGTAAGAACCTAGAGAGGCAGTGGCGTAAGAACTACGAACTGCATCAAAAAGAGATCTACCGCAAGGCCAGAAACAGCTATCATTCGGCATGTATGAAAGCTAAAGCAAGCTATGTGACTACCACCATAAATACAGCTGTTAACAAAGTCCAGACGCTCCTCAACACTGTGAAGGAATTGGCTGGAGAAAATTCGAGAGCGGAGGTGGCCCCACTCAACACCCAGCAGTGTCAGGATCTGGCGTCCTTTTTCACTGAAAAAATTGAGAAGATTGTCTCCAATATCAATAAAAATAGCACTACCACTCATAATCAAGAGGACACCTCCCTAACCTCTAAAGGAAACTGTCATCTCGAAGCCTGGCCTCCCATTACACCAGATCAACTGAGGAAACTTTTAAAATCTATCAAATCGGGATCCCCTCGTGACCCCATTCCCATCAGTATCATGAGCCAACTGGAGGACTCTACCCTGACGCCCATCACAGATATACTTAATGCCTCCATGGAACAGGCTTCAGTTCCTGCTTTATGGAAACATGCCATAGTCAGCCCTCTGTTAAAAAAGCCGACCGCCGATCCTACGATATTGGCCAACTATCGGCCAATATCGTTACTCCCCGCTTTTTCCAAAATGTTGGAAAGGCATATTCACGAGGCACTTTCCTCATATGTGGAAAACAATGAACTACTTCACCCGTCCCAGTCTGGCTTTAGGAGTGGATACTCTACCGAGACAGCCTTGCTCGGGATTACGGAAAAGATCAGAGAGCTCAGAGATGATGGACAAACTGTGGCACTGGTCCTGTTAGATCTTAGTGCGGCCTTCGACACCATCTCTCACTCCAGACTGCTTGTCAGGTTGGGAGAGTGTGGTGTCGAGGGCAGGGCGTTAGAATGGATTAAACATACTTATCCCTACGCACCTTCCAGATTACCTCTGCTGAGGCCTGCTCGGATGTCTTCTACTCCCCCCATGGTGTACCACAGGGATCTATCCTGAGTCCCCTGCTGTTTAATTTGTATCTTCGTCCTTTAACCAATCTTGCAGAGAATTTTGGTCTTATTTTAATGACTTATGCTGACGATTCTCAGATTTTGTTTTCTCTCTCTAAATCTGATATGGCTGCTCCTTCTGCACTTAGAATAGGCCTTCATGAGATATTTTGCTGGATGTCGGCTAACCAACTTAAATTGAATGGGGACAAAACAGAGGTCCTCCTCTTAGGGAATAATAAGGATCTTTGGAGCGATCCCCACTGGCCGACATCACTGGGCAAGCTACCGCCCCCAGCCACTCAGGTCAGAAATCTTGGGGTCATCATAGATGACAATCTCTCCATGACACAGCAAGCCAACAAAGTGGCGGGCACATGTTTTACTATTCTCAGATGGCTTCGTAAAATTGTCTGGATGTTGCCATCTACCACCCAGAAGACCGTAGTCAATGCCTTAGTAACTTCTCGGCTTGACTACGGTAACATCTTGTACCTGGGGGCAAACAAAGCAGCAGTAAGACGCTTACAACTGGTACAAAACGCTGCGGCCAGACTGCTTTGCAGAATACCCAGACACGCCAGGATCACTAAACATCTGAGGGATCTACACTGGCTCAGGGTTGAAAACCGGATTCGCTTTAAAACCCTGAGCTATCTGTTTAAAATCAAAGCTGGGACCGCTCCCAAGTATCTTCAAGATCTTGCCAAGCCCTACTTTCCTAATCGCAATCTTCGTTCAGCTACATCAGCGACCTTTGCGGTTCCCAGGTATAAACGGGCTAGAATGGGCGGGAGATCGTTTTCATATCTGGGTCCAACGCTTTGGAACACATTGCCCATCCAAATACGCAAAGAAGAAAACTACAGGAACTTTAGAAAAAGTGTAAAGACCTGGTTGTTCGACAAATAAGTACCCTCGGATTTTTTCTCTCTCTAGCTGTGCCCGTGATCTGCTAATTCGGCGCCGGGAAACCCTTTGTGGGTAGCTGTGCGCCTTACAAATGCTATAAAATAAATATAATAAATAAATGGCAGGCGGCCCAAAGACCGATAAATAATGACCCCCTAAGTTTCCTTTTTGCTTTATCAACGTTTTTTTGGGTAGTCCTTCTTCCGTTTGGGAAAATGTTGTTTCAATGTCAAAGTTCTTGATCTATTGCTAGCAATTGCTTTCCAGCAAATGACTATTAATTGGAAAGATTCCCAAAAAATCTCCTATAAAGCTTGGTGTTATGCTGTTTGCCATAATCATAGACTGGATACCACCTTTGTTTATCCTTATGTTTAGCAAAGAAACGTTCGGATCTGTGGTTACCAGTTACAATGTATATTGATGTAAGTGCTAACAAATTTCCAAAACCTCTGCCATCTCAGCAGGAAGTTCTTAAACCACCTTGATTTCCCAATCATGTTCCTAATTTGTTTGGTATTCCGTGGACATTTTAATGATACATACCTTCTTTGCTTTTTTTTCCTTCTCATTTATATTGATAGAATCCGATTCATATACATTCACTGTAATGGATTTCATATGTATTGATGTGTTTTATATTTTGCACTGTTTACAGACATCTTTTATCTTCTTATGCACACAATCAATATACAAAAAACGATCCGATAGTGGAGGGCTAGAGGGATGTTTAAAGACCTAGCCTAAGTTCTATCCCCCGAGGGAGCTACATATACAACAAACAAACTTAGGGGTCTAAACTGTATTCCTTACAAGTTATCCTAATGTCTCATAGAGTACAAAGGAAGAAAAAATCAGATTAAACTAACAGACCATTTCACCAAAATATGGGACACCTTTGATTGTCAATCCACCTCATTAAGGATTCCCATCAATGTCTTGTATCGATGAATATTCTCATCTGGTAATCCTTCCAGGGTATTGTGTCTCTTGATCATTGAGACAGCCAGCATACCCCAATGGTCGGCTTGGGGTAACGACCCACAATCACTTAGGTATACCACATGATGTTGATATGATGGGAAGGTGCAGTGCAAAAATTATAAAAGTGGTGATAAAAAAACAAAAAAAAAATAAGGAGCTTAACGAAAACTTAGTTATTAGACGTAAGCCCCTTCCAATTTAAAAACAAGAACAGTGCAAAACAATAATCGCAGTTCAAACAAATAACTGTGAGAGGGCCAACAAGTTTCAGCCTGTAAGTGAAAAGGACCATAGGCGTTCTTCAGGGTCTCTGTTCTACGTTCATGCTACTGCCAAAAAGTGACTAAATGTGTGAAAATATATATAATACAAAATCATCAACAGTAAACGATATAATGTTCCTTCAACTGTCTGAATTCCTCTTTGGCACCTGGTGTATTAGTAACATCTGTTGGAGACAAACAGTCAGGTGAGCCCCAATCGGTTACCAAGGTCTGTTAGATACAAATTTTGTTTCAAACTATTTACAAGTTAATCACTCACCCAGTATGTCCAGGGAAAGGACCTCACCTCTTCTTGGACCTGGCTTAGGATATATGAGACCCCGCTCTGCAAGAACAAAAACAGCCCCGCACTTAACATGGGCAGAGAGAGTTGCCTCTGATCTGCTCTGTCCATTCAACATGCCCGGGGTTGCATAGTATTAAGCTCGCAGAGCAAAGAAGCTTACATCAACCTATCCCAACCTCTGGACCTCACTCCACAGCCACACCACTACTGCATGTAACAATGTGGTTCCATCATATTTTTTAGATCTAATGTGGTACAGCTTAATTTGTTCCACATTCACATCTGAACAGAGAGTTTTAAATGAAAAAGGGGGGAGTTCCCCAGTTTGCAGTATATAACTTGTCTACCTTCCTTTGCTAGTTATAAACAAAGGGAGAATGGATAAAGCAGAGAAGATAATAAGGAATAGCCCATTCGGGTTATGTGCCTACCTGTCCGTCGTTGTCTCGGTCTGTGACTGAGTCAGGGGGAGGCATTGGGCTCTCGTAGGAGCTGCAATTTCACTGGTTGTGTCCTGTCTCAAACAACCAATCAGTGAGCTGCAAACTCGGGGCTTTTAGTTTACCACTGTTAAATGGAGGCTTGATATTTATCCACGATGATACCATGATTCATGGTTATGCAAGTATCAAATTGAAACAAAGCACCAGGTTTGAACTAGAGAGTAGACTACCCGCAAGTCTTGATCCCGATAGCCCTCACTCGCGTGGCCTCACGAGACAGTCGGGAGAACTACAAACTGACGTCACACGTAGAATGCGTGTAGTTCTGAGTGCCTGAGACATCGCTCCTTGATTCATAGAGCCACTGACACATCCACTCACTCATCCAGCCACTCACACAAGCACTAACTCACCCATAAATCCACTTATGCACCAACTCGCTCACCAAAACAGCCACTCACATATCCAGTCATACAGACATACATACACTAACACACTCACTCATACCCATATAACCTTTCATACACAGAGTAAGATACCCATAAACCTACTCACAAACCTACTCACTCAGGGATACAGCCACTCAAACACTGAGTCAGTCAACCATACATCTACTCACTCAGCTACTCACTCACCCATAGTTAGTCACACAGCTACTCTCTCACCCATATAGTTACTCACAGAACCATTTACTTACTCATAGATATACCAACACATGCGCTCACTCAACTATATAGTCACAGATAGAAGCACCCTCTTACCCATAGAGCCACTCTCACAGCTCATCACTCACCCATATAGTCACTGACACACCCACTCACTCACCCATACACTACTTATGCACCCACTCACTCACCCATACAGCCACTCACACACCCTATCACTCAACCTGGCATACCTCTCTTATACCCACTAATTCACCCATACACCACTGACACACCTAATCACCCCAATACAGCTATAGACACAGCCTCCGATACAGCCACTCTCATACACCCATGTACCCATCATGTAGGAAAGCACCTCTTTTGACATGGTTAGCTCCCACTTTTTGTTCAATACCCTGTTACCTAGGCCATTGGTACTGAATATGGTCTACTAGGGCTGCAGCACCAGTTGTGTCATCCAAGGGATCCCTCACCAACACCATGCTCACTGCCATTCACGCTGTGTGTTTTGGTAACCACACACAGCCCTGTGTGCCATGTCAATGTACACTGCATGAGGTATAGGTACATCACCCCTACTGCAGGCCTTTAGCCCTAAGACATATTGCACTATTTCACCTGTGTGGACCTATCTGCATGAGCAGCTATGAGCCTGCACTATCTAAGCCATTCTTGGATTTTGTAAGTGCTCAGTGAAACCATAGAAAGTGTATGCACTGGATACTTGTCACCTAGCTCTATGAAGGCCTAATTACCCAAATATGTTTGTTACCAAACACTTTATCATAATAAATCCTCACTGATGCCAGTGTTCGATGCATTAATAAATTAGCACAAGAGGCTCTTTAGAGGGGTCCCACCAGACATGTTTCTGACCTTATGGGGTAAGAGCCAGCACTCAAAGAGGGCAGGAACCAATCCTGCTCTGTGTGGAGGGCTTGACACCTCCTCCAGTACAGTATGGGCTGCCTGAACGGGAAGCTTCAAAGGTGATACCGCTTTTGAAATGTGACCCAGTCATTTCCAGATAGTGAAGGATGCCAACCCTATTTTCCTGCTCCACATTTGGCAGGAGGAAAGTAGGAGAAATGATTTTGGTGAGGAATCAGCCTGCGCCACCCCTAAGGCAGGGCAGGAAATGTCGACACTGCTTTGGCAACTCTAACATCTTGAAATGGTCAGAACTAGACCTATCAGGGCTGGGTAGTACCCTTTCCCACAGGAAGTGGTAACTTGTAGGCTGTAGACAACTTAAAGATTGGTAGTCCATTGGCTACTACCTGTCACTCCCTTTAACACCTCTAAATCTAGTGTATAGGTGGCATCCCTAGACATGGAAGCTTAGATTCAAAGGACAAGAAGAAGTATGGACAAAGAAGAGCTTCTACCCAAGAACTGAAGCCCTCCTCCAGAGAAAACTGGTACCAAACCCTGCCTGCTGCCTTGAGAATTCAACAATAATGGTGTGCTGTCTTGTCCTGCAACTGGCAGGAGCTAATCCAGTCTTCAGGAAATTGCTAAGGACCTCTCTTGGAGTGAAGTTATCACTCTACTGCACACCACTGGAAAGTTCTAGCTAAGCCCAATTCATTGACTTCCTGCTCCCCGGAGACTCCAAAGAAGCACCTGAACAGAAGAAGCAAAACAGCTCTGTAGCACCAGATCTGTCTTTCCACTAAGTCTGGAGAGTCAAGGACATACTAGAGCTGCACCGTACCAATACCTGGGTTACCAAACCCCTTTTATCAAACAGCAAGACAAAGAGATTATTCCAGACTACAACTTCCCCAGAAGTAAGCATCAATTGAGGGGCACCATGACCCCTGAGATCCAACCAGTGAGTGGCTCAGCTGTCCTACAATCACCTCTCCAAGTTGCCTACTCCTGACCACAATGAACTCTTGATGCATAACACTCTGCTGACCTAACTGTTCTGCACTCGGCCTAACCAGCCCCTGTATCGACAGCCCAGCTGTGCTCCCATGGTCCTGAGACCCTTGCAACCTACTTCATTGAGTGGGACCTCTCAGACTTACCTTTAAGTCCTCCTGTGCAGTGCCTTTTCAAGTGTCCCACTTTGTTGTGACGCACCAGATTCCAACAATCTCAGCACCCTGCTCCCGGCTGAATCCGGGACTCTCCTGATCTTCTACTGCAGGAAAATTGGGTTGACCTTGCTATCAACTAAAAATGAGAAGGTGAACTTTGTGAAAGCATTCAATGATTCTATATGTATTTTTCTACTTTTCAGCATTGACTTCAACAGTGCCTAATTGTGCATTAGTGATATATTTTGTGAACTCTGAAAAATTGCCTCCCTTGTTTATTTTGACAAGTAATTGCTCTGATGGCACCACTACCATTACACAGGTGGGGGTTAACTCCCTGCTGCGCGACACTTAGCTGTAGTTTATCGGAAGAGCTCCAAGGAGGCTCCAACAGAAGCTCTGGAGTTTTTGGATGCAATGCCTCTCTATCATTTTACTGGGGTGCAAGTGACAGAATTGGATGTAGTGATCCAACTTGATGGATTACAGAAGGAGGTGCAAAGCATGGCTCGGTGTAAATCCCTGGGAAACGAAGACCTCCCGGTGGAGTTCTATCACACATACACCAATCTATTACTGCCACGACTATTGGAAACCCTGCAAGAGGCCAAGCGATCAGGGGTTTTGCCACAATCTATGAGAGAAGAACAGATTATCAAGCACCTGCAGCTGGGCAGGGATATGCATGACCATGGCACATACAGACCCTTGTCAATGCTGGAGGTCGATGCGAAACTACTCGCCAATGCATCTAGCTAGAGTGGTAACGTAATTGGTCCATGAAGACAAATGCTGCTTTATTCCATGAGGAGAAACACATATGAATATACGCCACCTCTTGCATCTGTTACACTTGGTAGAAGATAGCAATATCCAGGTTGCGGTTGTCACCCTGGGGATCGAGAAAACATTTAACACTTTGCAATGGGAGTACCAGTGGGAGGTCCTGAGAAGAATGGGGTTTGGTGGAGAGGACATGGCCTGAGTCTGACTTCTCCATTATCAATTAGAGGACTAATCTCATATATATAAAGCCTTGAAAGAAGAATTTACAGTTGAGGTCTCCATGATAAAAGACAGATGCATAGCGGAATTGCTGTCTCCACTCACCGAGATCAAGTGGAAGAGGGTGTTTGCGCAAGTCTGCGAGGTAGCCAGTAATGAAAGGTTTAAGCTCACTCAATTTTTCTACCTGCATCGCACTTATTTAATGCCTCAGTGATTAACACTCTTCAATCCGGGATGCTCCTTGTTGTGCCCTCGTTGTTGCATAGATCTGGCTACATTTATGCATATGACCTTGCCATGTGTCCACCTGCAGTTGTGTTGGCAGCAAGTGATTCAGGTGCTTTGAAAGGTTGAAGCCATGCGGATAGAGGAGTCGATTGAGCAGTGTTTACTAGAAGTACTTCTGTCATCAAAGAAGGGAACCTGTATGCGGCTCAAATTCACTCTCATAAGTCTTGTCCTAGCCAAACGTCGTATTACAATACAATGGACACATACTATTCCCCCGTCTAAGTAGATGAAAGGTGGACGTGTGAGAGTGGGGTGTAGCTAAAGAGTGCCGATTGCGAGTTGTACGTATGGACGAGAATGCAGACCATGATCGGGGAGAGTGGGGATATATCCTGGAGAGATTGCAGGAATCAGAGGGTCAGAACGAAAGGGAGGAGGGCTCAACCCAGAAGTCAAGTCATACCACCTGTACATGATCCCAGAGAATGAAAAGAAGCCCCACCCACTCACAGAAATAGCCTCCACTGTGGATCTTGGCCCCTGCTTCCTCTGAAAGTTCGATTGGCCATTGATAGTCCTGTTCTACATGTCCTACATTCTAGTCCCTATGGGATGACTTCCCATGACTGATTGCCACCGCAATGCTTTTTAGTTATTTTTACCTTCTTACTAGAAATTAAGATAAGTATTGCTGCACACAAATTTCCTGGGTGAGGAAGGCTCTAAATACGGTGTGGTTATCATGCATCCAACAATGACAGTAATGAGTGGAACATGTGGGCACCCAAGTAGGGTGCTGTAATACAATATGTTAAGTTGTAATAAGAAGCGAAAAAACAATCTGAACAATCGTAGTCTTAAAAATACTTACTGTAGATCGAAGTTCTTGGTCTTAAAAATTGGGTATAAATACATATTATTTTTTTTATTTGGTCTCGGATTTAATCTTGAGTGTGTGCCTCCTGTATTGCCTCTGTAAGTACAACAAATGCTTAGCGCTACCCTCTGGTAAACCTAACTGCTTGGCCACACTACTACAAAAAGAGCATTAGTATTATCTACTTTAGCCTCTGTGCACCAGAGAGGGATCCACTGGACACTCTGAACGGTATACATTGTTTTAGTACACTATAAAGAGCCATCTTCGTTTTTTGATGGTTCAGCGGTGGGATAGAAGAATTTGCATTTGCTGAAACCCCTCTCGGCAATCAGTGACCATATGAGTAAATCCAAATTGTTTTTAGCCTAGTTGTTTTTTTTTCATTTGACCTACTTTTTATAAATTTCTGAAATTTACTGCTAGGGACTTGACTAAGTCCCTGAAACTAAGGGGTTTGAAATTTAAATGCCTGTTACTTTCGTTAGGACAAAGTATTTCCTATTAAGGATCTTTTAAATTAATAACATTTTCCCAACTTCAGTAAAATAATGAGTGGTGCTGATAACCAGGCCCAGGAGCTCGACCTGACCCCTTACATGGACCTGTCCTATTCCACGTGCAGGGCCATCTGTAAATGTTATGGTAGCAATACTAAAAAGGATGGTAACTGGGATAAGCTTAGAAGGATGTTCGCATTGTTTGAAATAGGTAACCAGGAACTAATAGCTCAACCTGAAGAAGATGAGACTACTGAAAATCATGCTGAGAATGTGGCTGAATCTTTCCATTCAGAAGCAGATGGGGACTCCTCAGAAGAGGAATTATTCTGGGAAAGTTTGACCAGGAGATTGAACTTAGAAGCTCAACTCCTGGACTTATCTCTGGTGGCATCAATTGTATCAATAGGGAGAAAGAAGAGTTACTTGACTCAAAACTCCCCAAAGGGATTGTCGTTAAATACTCAGATGTTGATGATATCACCAAATAGTTGACTGCTTCGAAGAAAGACTGCATAGCTAGAAGGGTAGCCAAAAAGAACTGGGCCTCTCTCTTGTGGGAACTGTTCTCAGGTAACTGCAGAGATAAACTTCTGACATTGAATGACAAAGATGCTGGGTCCTATGACCATATGAAGGGCAATCCTGAATGGGGGCTTTGGACTCACCACTTAAGAATATGGGCTAAAATTAAAGGAGATTCAAAAACCCAGTGTAAGTCCTAGGTAGAATTTGTTAACTATTCCGTGAAAACACTAGATGGTTGATTAACATGTACCAATGTGCATGACTATGAAGGCTGCACAATGTTTTTGTGAATGCACATCTGTTAAGTAATTTTTACATCAGCATCTGGTAAGACCTAGGTCACTTGCTCCTCTTGAGTTGGGAAAGAAGGCAGACCACTGAGTCAAAACAAGTGCAACCAAGACTACCACTGGTAGGGGTGACCAAAGAAAAGAGGGCAAAAATAACCCCCAGGAAAAGATGGTGATCAAAGGAAAGAGCCTTCTAAAGGCCACCAAAAACCTGCTCATGAGGGCGGGCCCAGAACCTCTTCACTGACCAAGGGTGGGTAACAGGGGAAGAACTGGGTCCCAAAAAATCCTGGAGTTTTGTTTGTGAGCCAACTGGAGACTGAACTGGATAACTTAGCTGTGAAAACAAAAAGATTGCCTCTAGCACTCCTGCATTAAATGCATTGGGGAGTCTCCAGATGGGAACACAGGTAGGCCCTGACCATGGTAGAGAGCCTACTTAGGCAATACTTATCACAGAGGGCAGAGTTGATATTATATCCTTTGCCATCTAGCCCAGTAATCCACAAAATATACTCAAAAGCCACATATCTGTGAGCAAAAGTTGAAGCTCTGCCAGATACTGGTCCCAGTGTCACCATGGTGACTGAGCAACTGGTGTTCTCAGCCAAGTACTTGCTTGGAGAGAATCACACAGTCCTCAGTGCTAACAATCAGGCTAAGGTACATCCAATGGCATTGGTTTCCTTAGAATGGGGAAGGATTACTGACCACAGAAGGTGGTGGAATCTTCTGCAATTACTGTTAATTGCCTGCTTGGCAATGAACTGGAAACCTCAGCATGGGATGAGGTGGAAAAGAAAACCCATGCAGCAATGCTGGGAATACCTGAATGGGTATGTATAAAAACAAGAGCACAGAGTAGAACCCTCTTTGGAATATGTGTGCCAGGGGAAGATAGCTCTTGAAGGCTAAGACAGCAAGCAGCTGATCAGGAGAAAGGGAGTGCCAGTTGTTGCCACAGGACCTATTAGGAGGAGGGACTCATATGCACCTAGGACAGCGATCCTAAACGTGGTACCACTAGGAGAGTGGCAGTGACTCAGGACTTTAAAGATTTTCTCTGAACATTTGCCCACGACATTCCCTTAGCTTATCATTTTGGCCTGACCAAAACTTGGAGTAAGTTAGTCAACCACTTCCACTTGCCAGGAATGTCCCAGAAGGCGAAGGAGTTTTGTGACTCCTGTCAAGCCAGTTGCAAGACAGGCAGCCACGCAAAGGCCTTCTTAATTCCACTTCCAGTCGAATTGAGGTACCCTTGAGAGGTTTGAGATTGACATTTTTGATCCCCATGACCCTCAAACAGCATCATAAAACCGATTTATACTAGAGGTAGTGGATCATGCCACTAGGTATCCTGAGACACTTTCCCTAAGGAAAGCCACTTTACCTGCAGTGACCAAAGCTGTCCTTGGAATTTTTACTAGGGTTGGGTTTCCTAAGGAGGTAGTATCAGACAGAGCTACACGTTTTATGTCTACATATGTATGTAGAGTGAGTGTAGGGTGACCTAAAGGTTCACTACACCATACCATCTGCAGACAAACAGGCTTTTTGAAAGGTTAGACAAGACCGTAAAAGGTATGATCAGTGAACTCCCTGAAAAACTCAGAAGGAGATGGGATTTCTGCTTTTGACTAACAGAGAGATTCCACAAACGGAAGTAGGGTTTTCCATCTTTGAACTTTTGTTTGGACACCTTTTACAGGATATCTTTCGAAGGAAGGATGAGAGAGACCTCTCATAGAACCTGTGCCTAATAAAAATGAACGTCTCCTTGTGTAATGTACCTGGTGCTCATATAAAGCACTCCAATACCTTAGAGTCGAGTTTGCTATATATGCAAAAAAACTGCAAAGCGAAGGTTTTGTTGCGATCCAGCAATGCAATGTAGCCGCTGAAGCTCAGGATCTCAGCTCTTCAACATGAGTTTCTCATAGTTCATTTTAACTCTGACTTGACAAGGCCACAGCATAGCTTTGTGTGCAGTTATCTGATAATATGTTATGTTTTGTGTTACGTGATATTTATTAGATATCGGCACCACATGCAACTTGGGGCCTGCCTCAGAGAGTAAGAATCTAAAAAAAGACAACTATAAATATACAAGGGGTTACCAAAACAGACTGAACGTAACTATTAGACCATGTTAGTATATGTATTTTCCAAAATGTTATCATCTAACTACCTCTAGTATTTGCCACAGGATTTGAGCATGTACAGCAGGGCTGAGCCACTAGATTGGAAGAGGTTAGTTACCCCATTCCAGTGGTGGCTGGTAGGCTGCTTTCAGGGAGGATTTGCCTTTCTAGCCCTAAATGCAGCTAACTAAGCCATCTCTCCCTCACAGCACACTGCACCTCAGTCAAAGCAGGTGTCCCTCTATCCCTTTTTGCTCAAGATTGCCTATCACAACCACTTCAGAGGAACCCTATTATTAAAGCACTGGCACAAATGCATCACTATCCCACCTTCAGCTCTGTGGGGAACACCACCTACCATTGTACACGACGTTTGGTTACAGAATAGATTATTCCACAGCCATGTGCATTATGGTGCTCCATTGGACTTGTATTTAAGATGGTATCAGAGCTCAACTGCCTGAAATTAGATTATCAATCAATCAATCAATCAATATGAACTTTATTCGGATAAAAACAGCATATCCATACAATGACAGGTTTAAAATCATTCATTAAAATAATATGGACCTCCAGTAGTACAGTGCATAGTTCATAATTATACAATCAATAAAAAGCATTCAACTCAGAAGTATGAACTAAAGTGCCTGTGGTTTAGCAGGCATGCATAGAGTTACGAGTACACACCGCTGCTTTCAAAAAAGGTCAGGCTCGAAAGGTTAGTTCATCATCATTTAGAGCTAGCACCATCCCATAAGCTGCCTTATAATCAATTACATGTAAGACTTTGAAATAAGGGATCAATAATCTTTTGTTGAGGAGTGAATAATAAGAGCAGACAAATAAAAAATGCAGCATTGATTGTATGTGTATGTTATTACAAGGACAAGGTAGGAGGTCAAGATTGGCAATAAAACCCACAGGAAATGACAACAAATATTTAATTGTATCAGTCCTTAGCCGAAAGAATAGGTCCCTTTCCCAGCGGACAATTGGTTTTAACAAATTTCTAGATACTGCTGGGGTCACATTCTCAATTTGCATGTATCTAGCCACTGAAGTTTTTTTACATTCAGTAGCTAATCTTGTTTTTTTGTATGATGCATAAAGGGTCTTTTTTCAAGGGATTTGATGTCAGTGGATTTCAGGGGTTTAAAAATAGGCATTCCAGGTTCACACTTCTTAAACTTTTGTGAACTGCAGCCAACCATGGTATATCCATCCCGTTGTCACATTTCAAACAATCTAAAATTATCTCTCTTGTCAGCAGTGCTGCAGGATTTTTCCAAACTCTTAACCAAAACAGAGTTGGGCGAGCCTTAACGTAGTCTTCTATGTATGGGAGTTTAAGTTCATTATGACTAGCATACTTAGATGAGGAGATAGGTGTGCCCAGGATTTTGTGGCAAAATCTGTTCTCCTCACCCTAAATGGAGACGCTAGTCATGTGCCCCAGACATCAGCACCATAGGTTGCAACTGGTATACATTGAAGTCTATAGATCTTAACAATAGAGGGCACCACCTCAATGTTCCTTGGCTTGCGAAGTCCAAGTATGGTATTAATAGAGTTAGTAAACTTCCTCCTG
Source organism: Lissotriton vulgaris (assembly GCF_964263255.1). Taxonomy (NCBI): domain Eukaryota; kingdom Metazoa; phylum Chordata; class Amphibia; order Caudata; family Salamandridae; genus Lissotriton; species Lissotriton vulgaris. Next base: position 496,892,823 of record NC_141685.1, read on the forward strand.
CAATGGGCCACATGATCATTCAACAATCCATTTGATGCAAATACCAGGCCAAGGTATGGAAAATGCGAGTGCTCAGTAATTGATTGGAATTTAAAACAATCAATGCGTTAAAATGCTTCTTAGACCCACACGCCATCAAAAAAGATTTTTTAAAATTAGTACTTAAATCTAAAGCTGCCATAAACTCTACAAAACCATAAACCAAAGTACATAGGGCTTTAGGGGTGCGCCCCATCAATACTGCATCTTGAGCATATAACAATGCAGGGATTTTGTTACCATTGATGAGTGGGACATCTTGAGTTAGTGTCACCAAAGAGTTCTTTAGATCATTAATATATACAATGAATAGGAGGGGGGCCAGGACGCAGCCCTGCCTGACCCCTACCAACTTCAATAGCTTTGGAGATCTCACAGTCCCTACTAATGCGTACCCTGGCATGTAGATCTTTATGCAAGTTTGCTAAAAAGGAGACCAGTGACTCATCCAGTCAGTAATTTAAAAGAGTTGACCACAGCCGGTATCTATTAACAAAGTCGAAAGCCAACATAAGATCCATGAATGCCAGGTACACAGGTGTTTTCTTAGCTATGTTATATTTGCTAATGATCAAGTTGAGGTGCAGGCACTGTTTCACAGTGCCAACCTTACTCCTAAAACCCAACTGACATTGGTGTAGAACCTGGCAGTCTTCGGTCCATGACTTGGACCTATTATATAATACCCTCCCTTAAATTGTCAGAGTGTTGTCTATCAGGGAGATCGGCCTGTGGCGACTCGGGTTTGACCGGTCCACCTTCTTAAAAATTGGAACTATGATACTGGAGGACCAAGTTTGAGGGATAGGGGAATTAGTTAGGTTATTAAAAACATTTACCAGTAGAGACGCCCAGAAATCGGGTTGACTTTTAATGAGGTCAACGGGGAGGCAATCTGGCTCAGGGGCTTTACATCCCAGACTCTGAGTAATGGCCTCCTCAACTTCAGATAATTAAATCTGAATCCCAATAATACAAGTATTCTCCTCAATGGATTCACAAAGGTCCAGGGCAGCATAGATCTTACTAAAGTGCACCTCCCAAGACTCACTAGAAATATTACAACTGATTGATGACACTGGGTTTCCCAGAGATCTCATGCCTTTAACGGCCATCCAAAAATCCTTAACATTTTTTAGCACGTTTGCCCGAACAAGATTGTCCCAGTGGTCTTTAATATTCTCCTCTTTTCTGGCTGTGATAGCTCTCTTGTAGCTCCTCCTAAGCGATGACACAAGAGAGCTATCTCTAGGTTTATTTACAAGCTCCTTCCGGAGTGCTCCGTTAATTACAGAGCAGTCAGCATTAAACCATTCTGGGTCAGAATTAATTTTATTGTTGGGCTTAGACAGTAGGTTTTTAATACCAATACAAAGCTCTGAAAAAGGCACCGACTACCTACGAGTGCACTCTCTAAATGTCAAACAAGTGTTAATCAAATCAGGGTAAGATCTTACCATCCTTTCAAATACTGCATTGTTATCTATGCCACGCCACACCAATCTAAGATTATCAGTTGTAGGTGTTAGATCACTCACGCCGTGCGCATGGTCATAAGTTGGACTATGTGTAAAACTTAGGGTCATATTAATTGGGTCATGATCCCCCTGAACTGTAGGGATTACTTCTGCCCTTAACACATAATTTTCTAAGCAAGCAGTTATAGAAATATAATCAATGGTAGAGGCTGAACCCCTGCCTCTGTGAGTGGGTTCTATACAACCATCCATAGAGGGCACAGCTGTGATCTCCATAACATTTAGAAAATGATTGAAACTTAGGAGGTTCATTAGCTGATCTCCTCTTTGGCTCAACATACCCGTCTCAGTAGCTGCCATAAACTCTACAAAACCATAAACCAAAGTACGTAGTGCTTTAACGGTGCGCCCCATTAATACTGCATTGTCAGCAAATAACAATGCAGGGATTTTGTTACCATTGATGAGTGGGACATCTTGAGTTAGTGTCACCAAAGATTTCTTTAGATTGTTAATATATGAAATGAACAGGAGGGGGGCCAGGAAGCAGCCCTGCCTGACCCCCTACCAACTTCAATGGCTTTGGAGATCTCACCGTCCCTACTAATGTGTACCCTGACATGTAGATCTTTATGCAAGTATGCTAAAAAGGATACCAGGCGTATTAGAGCTGGATGCCTCAAGTATGGGTTTATAAAAATAGCCTAATGGTAGCGCCCAAATACTATTACTGAGATCAGCCCGCTCCATCTTTGTCGATAATATAGTTTTTGCCACTGACAGCCTGCGAAAATTAATGACTATACAATCCCCCTTGATGGATTTTGGGGATGTACCCAGCCATCCCACTCTCCGTACCATGATGATGTTCTCAATCAAAGATGGTCTGAATCTTTTGTGTACGGACAGCCAATCCACACACTTACAACATAATTGCTCCAAGGATTCTGTCTGATTAGTTCTTAAAGGGGGAGCACCTGCCAAGACTACAACATATGGACATGCCTCCGGAGGTAAATTTAACACCTACTTTTTACTCCCAGAATATATCAAAGTAATAGGGTCGGGAACACCCTCTTGTGGTATATTATCCATACCGTTGCTATTAAGTGAGGCAGCAGGAGGATTACTAGTGGATACCATATTGTTTATCAGGTTTCTATTAGTAATTCTGTTTCTATCAACCCACACTGTAATCCTATTTGCCCCTGTAGTGCCCCCAATTTTAAAACACGTGCGGATTTTGTTGCACGTAATACAGTCGCTGGCACCTGAATTCAAATTAAGTAGATCATTTGTGATCTTTCGGCGAGTTCAGATATTATTAGGTGGCAGATTTTGCATTTGCTTGCTTACGGTAATAAACTCGGACACTTTAGGGTCAACTAGGGGAGCAGTATTGAGGATTGTGAGTTGGGGCGCAGGTGGAATGGAAGACACAGCAGGCATACAATCCTTCAAAGAGGAAAGGAAACTGTCAAGAATACACTTAACATGATCAGTAATGGTATCCATGATATAACTCATGCCCACTTCAGTACTACAGCTGCCATTACTAATGGTAAAAAATGGATCAGTCTCGGTCTGATTTCCAATAGAGTGATGAAGGGGGTCAGTGGTTGAAGCATGCACCTGAGCCTCGACTATTGTCGGATTAGAGGAAGAGCGAATCCAAGAGTTCAATGGTTTGCGGGTGGAGCACGGATGAATTGGTGGTTTCCTCTTAGCGCTTACTGTCTTTACTGGCTTCCTCTTACGTTTAGCCCCAGTAGGTGCAACAGTGGTTGTTGAGATATCTAGTTCAGGGGGGTTAATTGTAGTGACACCACTAAACTCCTCACAAGCAGATTAGGATCACACACAATTAAATTACTAGTTCCCACAGTTGAGACCAAAGGTTGAGATGGTAGCCCTAAGCCAAGGGAGAGACGCCTCCTAGTGAGTTCGATTTCATTACTAACAGTACTGACAGCTCTTTCCAGCATGCTATTAATGCTTGTTGCGGCAGGTCTAAATACCGGTTGTCCCGCACGCTTCCCCAGAGTAACTTTTAACACACTAGTCTGTTCAGTATAAAAAGAAAATGACCTTGGCTCACCTGAGCAAGATTGCAGTCAACGATAGCCAAAAGAAATGGAGGTGGCCCAGTCCAGTCTTCTCCGGGGTCTGATGGGCGTGGACGGGCCCGCCCTTGGCCCGGGCTTTGCCCAAGCAGGGCCCGGGCATTCTCGCACACGTCCCACACTGCGGGAGGGCCGGGCCGGCTTTGAGGGCCTCCGGCACCCTCCGCTGACACATTGTATGTGTGCCTCGCACAGCCCCTTGGGAGTTGTAGGCAGGAGGGGGCTGCTGGCGCAGATGGTCGGCGGCCGTTCCCTTCATGGCGGCGGTGCTGGCAGAAATAAGGAGGCAAGAGCAAGTGACCTCACTGGCAGAAAGCAGGTGAGCAATGGGCGTTGGCCGTTAACCTCACGGCAGGGTCTCAATTGCTGGTGCGTCCCGTGCTGCGGGAGGGCCGGGCAAGCTTTGAGGACCTCCGGTGCCCTCTGCTGACACGTTGTGCATGCACTTCGCACAGCCCCCTGGGAGTTGTAGGCTGGAATGGGCTGCTGGCTCTGTTGGTCAGTGGCCGTTCCCCTCATGGCCTGTGGTGCTGGCAGAAATAAGGAGGCAAGAGCAAGTGACCTCCCTGGCAGACAGCATAGGAGCAATGGGCATTGGCTGTTCACCTCACGGCAGGGTCTCGATTGCTTGGCACGTCCTGGGTAGTGGCAGAGATAACTAAGAGAGAGGTGCAAGTGACGCCGGGTCAGTCTTTTCCACTGGTTCCCTCACACATCCAAGGTAAAAGTAACCAGTATGTTCCAGGATCTGGCATTCAGGCTTTGTCCCAGTTGCTACTGTTCCTGCACACTAGGATGCTGCACTATGAGCGGCACCGTACCTAAAAAATGGAAGCAAGCGATTGTGCTCCCGCTCCAAAAGAAACCTAACCTCAGTTGGGATAGGCTAGACAATCTTCGACCTATCTCCCTCCTTCCCTATATGGCCAAAGTGGCAGAGAAGATCGCCAATCTCCAATTGATGACCTTTGTGGAAGATGCCAACCTTCTCCATCCGACCCAGTTTGGATTTCGGGCGCGTCACTCTACGGAATCTGCGATGCTCCTGGCAACTGAGACCATTAGGCAGGGTGTAGATGAGGGGCATACCATGGCTCTCATCTTACTCGACCTAAGTGCCGCATTTGACACTGTAGCACACTCCACCTTGCTGCAGTGTCTGAACAATGGCGGGGTAAACGGGATGGCACTCAGCTGGATGCAGTCCTTCCTGTCTGAGAGGGGCTTTCAGGTCAGGCAGGGGGAACACTACTCTCGGGTGTTCAATCTCGAACAAGGGGTTCCCCAGGGCTCGGCCCTCAGCCCCACCCTGTTTAACCTCTACGCCTCCCCTGTTGCCACCATTGTGGAAAGGCATGGCATCCAGCTGGTGTCGTACGCTGACGACACACAGCTGGTCATCTCGTTGTCACGGGCACCCGATACTGCGGCACTCAACTTCAGGGCTTGCATGCAGGAACTTGCTTCCTGGATGTCCAACAACTGCCTGAAGTTGAATGGGTCCAAAACGGAAGTGCTCGTGGTAGGGGGAGGCCCGTCTGTGTGGTCCTCAGCGTGGTGGCCTGACTCTCTGGGCTCTACCCCCACGCCGAGCCACCAGGCGAAAAATCTTGGGGTTCTATTCGACTCTGATCTATCCTTTGCTCCCCAGGTTAACCGGGTGGTTGGAATGTGCTTCGGGATACTGAAGAGCCTTCGCAAGGTCCTTGACCTATTACCGATTGGTGCCAGACAAACTCTTGTGCATGCTTTGGTCACATCGAGACTTGACTATGCCAACCTATTATATCTGGGTATTACGGCCAAAAGTCTCAACCGTCTCCAAGTTCTACAAAACGCCACAGCCCGGCTGGTACTGAGACTCCCCAGGAGAGCACCCTCTAAAGCTGTCTTGAGGCCCCTTCACTGGCTTCCTATCCGGGAAAGGATTACCTTCAAGGCTCCGCTGCATGTGCCATCGCATCTTTGGAGGCAAAGCACCCGGCCCGCTGAACAGCCTTATTACTCCCTACAGACCTGAGCGGCTGCTCAGATCCTCTGGGATGGGTCTGGCTGTTGTCCCCAAAATCCGTAAATCTCGGATGGGAGGTAGATCTTTCAGGCTCCTTGCAGCCAAGAATTGGAATTTGCTCCCCACTGAAATGCGTCTCGAACCTTCTGAGACTAAATTTCGCAAAACCCTCAAAACCTATCTCTTCCGCCTAGCATTGTTATAATCCTCTGACTCTCTTCCAGGTTCTCTTCAGCGCGGGGACACGCCGGTGTGCGTTACCAAGCGCTTTACAAAATTCCAAAATGAAATGAAATGAACTCCCGGGGTCCTCGAAATTGAATTCTACATGGTGGTTTTCAGTAGACATTTGGGCTATGTTTGGGCACCAGGGGCAGTGCATGGGCTGTGAATTTGGAGATGTTAGAGTGCATATGATTACTGTGTAAACTTAATGTACCTAGACATTTGTCGGACATGACCCAATATATATATATATATATATATATATATATATATATATATATATATATATATATATATATATATATATATATATATATATATATATATATATATATATATATACACTGAAAAACCATAGGTTTCAGCCATGTTATAGTTAGCTGGACATTTATCTCTACAAAACCATTGAAATTCTTCCGTTATAGTTAGTTCAGCTAACTATAAATCGCGCGCCCGCAATGCACTGCTGATGACGTCACATATTACATCACTCATGACATGGTCAGTGACATCACTCATGACATCACTGATGACATCACTGAAGACATCATCCAGTGAGTGTGTGTCTTTCTGAAAAATAAATATTTTTTATATATGTATATCTAAAGCTCAATGGAAGAATAAATGGGAAAATATGTGTCTAAATGATTGTTTTTTTGTACAATTGATTGTATAACTGACTTATTAAGTTTATCTTTCTGAATACATGTATTAGTGAGTAATGTTTAAATATATAAATATCTGTATCAGTGTCTCACTTTGTGTATAAGCGGCTGCATGGGTTGGTGAGTAGCTATATGAGTGTTTATATGGGCTATTAGTTGATTTTTGAGTATCAGTATGAGTCTCTGTATTGTTTGGTGGGGAGTATTACTTAGCGCATAGATGCATGAATAACTGACTCACTGTATGTATTTTGAAGACAGCATGTGTGCAGGACTGTATCAATGGATGAGTGTGTGTGTGGGTGTGTTATTGAGTGAACAACTATCTCAACAGTATCTTTATGAGTAACTACATATGTTTTAAACTAGTATATGTGAGCATTGATGTATATAAGTGAGTATATGTGAGAATGTGACAGATTGGAAGCGTTCCTATATAAATATGTGTTTCTATAAGTGATTGTTTAAGAGATTTTTTCTGTAGAAGTAAGTGTAGAGGTGTGTGTATCGCTATATATGCAAGTAAATGGATGTTTGCTAGTTTATTTGCATGTGTGAGTATGTGTGTGAGTAACTCAATGGACGAGTATTGTGTGTAACAGGATGTATAGGTGTATGAGTACATATAATGAGTGAGTACATGTATGTCTGACTATATACAACTGTTGGTGAATGAGTGGATGTAGATGTTGGAATTACTGAACAGGGTGTTATAACTGGTATTGGTATCTCCATTGTTTTGAATTTTTTAGTTTCTATTTTTCAATGTGTGTATCAAAGGATATATTACGCTGAGAGGAGGTCTCCCACTCTTTCACAAAGATGATTTCATCAGTGATGTCATCAGTGATGTCATTTGAGATGTCATCAGTGATGTCAAAAGTGATGTCACTGACCATGTCATGAGTGACGTGACGTCATCAGCAGTGCATTGCGGGCGTGCGAGTTATAGTTAGCTGACCTAACTATAACGGGGGAATTTCAATGGTTTTGTATGTGAGAAATGTCCAGCTAACTATAACGTGGCTGAAGCCTATGGTTTTTTCAATGAATTTCTAAAGTTTTTTAAATGCTAATTCCTAACTATAACGTGGCTGAAACTCATGTTTTTTTCAGTGAATTTCTAAGGTTTTTTAAATACTAATTCCTAACTATAACGTGCCTGAAACCTATGGTTTTTTCAGTGAATTTCAAAGGTTTTGTTAATAATAATTTATAAATGTATTAATTATTATGTCTTTCTTGTTATACAAATTTCTTATATTTTTAATATAAATGTTTATATATTTTTTAGATTATATTTCATATTCTAATAATAAATAACTAAAAAAACGAAATTGCTAAATATTTTTGGGATTAATTATTGCTTGACTTCGATTTCAACCATAACACAACTCCAGCAAAGCTCTCGGGGTCGTATGCTCACAATGCTGTATCAATCCTTACACCTGCTTCAAGCATATGCAAGGTTTTGACGCAGCATAAGATCAAAAGTAACTGAATGAAATGTTATACATTTCACTTAGTTACTTTTAGAAGGCGTTGCTGCACAGGAAAGCCTCCTTCTGGCATAGGGCTTTACAGCGTAATGCACCTTCCAAATGCATCACATTCTTAATACAACACACCATGGCACATCTTTTGCTCCACCGCTGTGTCACAAAAGTGATGCAACAGCTGTGTAAAAGAGGCACAAGGGGATTGTAAATCCGCCCCTCACACATACAGATTCACCCAGACAGTTTCACCAGAAGCGCAAATTGAAGCACAGACTTGTAACATATTTATGTACATATGTTAAATTCAAGTGCTTCAAACATACTACAGTATACTATAGGTAAACACCTTATAGATTTATCTGTAGCACTTCCTTATAGTTCTGCACATTCAAATTCTCCATACACTAGTAATATATTCATTCATTCATTTATAAACTACACTTCATTCTGACAAACTTATACACACTAACATTGAAATATAGTTCTTTCTTTGACCAGTGAAGGTAGTTCTAAAAATAAATGTTTTTTTTCTGTTTTTACTTTTCAATTTCTTTTGTGTTTTGTCAACAAGTTGTTTTATTTTTAAACTAACAAAATTGAACTGGAACCCAAAAAGTATCAAACAGGAACAAAAGAATGAAAAAAAAAAAAACTAATGTCGTGGACAGCGATACTCCTGCATCCTGCGTTTCATCAAATCAATAGACTGCTCCCTATAACATAAAAGTCTATCGCAATGAATGCATACAAATTTAACGTCAGCAAAATCAGGATCAAAATCAGGATCAATTTGTGGGTGTGGACTGCTTGCTGAATATTCTGCTGCAGTAGTTCATGTGCTTGGTGCAGAAGCAGGCGGGTTTTCTTGCAACTTTCGTCTTGCAGCTTGAGCAAAGTTATTGGGGTGCAAGAACTTCACATGTCGCACCATATTTGCTATGCCAAAGGAGTATTTTTTAGATGGATCACCCCTTGAAAGAGTTCTTTGGCAAATTTTACAGGTTACTTTTGGAGCATTAACCTTTTTTGCCCTTCTGGAAAAGTAAAACATTGCCAAATTAGAGCTTCTTTCCTCTTCTTTAGAGGTTCTTCAGGAATGAAACCTCCATCTGAAGAACTGCTGGAAGATGAGTCCATTGCTCTTATAATGATCTTCCTTCTATTTGAAAAAAATGTCAGAAGAAATGTTTCTTCTTAGAAAGTCAAAGTCGAATGATTAAAATGGGACGGAACTTTTAACAGTTACAAAAGGAAAACTTATTAACCAATCATATCTCTCCTTTTAAAGTCACATGACTTTACGTAAGCTTATGATGCGCTTACGCAGCTGTTTTGATACCAGTACGCATGATTTGTGTAATTGTTTTTAAAAGCAATATATAGTTACTAAAACTGTAAAAAAAATCATAGTTTTCCCAAATAATATCTTCCCTTAGTATGTACATTAAATATATAAATGTATGTTCTTAACCATGTAGAAACGTTGGCGCCTTTCGCGTACAGGGCGCCGTTCATGACCTCACACTTAACCTTTGATGCGACGCCTAGCGTCAAACCATATTTGTACTGTATGGGTGGGTGACTATCATTAGCAGTACATGTATGGTGCGATCATCCTCTCAGTGACACATCACAGCACAGGGCTCGCTAACAAGAATGATTAGAAGTAGTCACTCATTGGAGATCCGATTCTGGGCCTGTCTCTGCGCACATAATAACCTCGCCCCTTCTCTCTCTGTTGTTAATTGTTGGTGCACACACTCACGCTTGCAAATGCGCGGTACATGCCCTCCCACACTCCCCACATGTCACCACCTAGCATGCTTGCTATCACTAAGCCTGGAAACCAATACATTAGCCAATGTGATGTCCCCCATTGCCATCATTCTTATAGACCGCAAAAACACTACCGATGATGCTCCTGGGCTTGGTTTGCTCAGCCCCTGCGGTTCCCATATAATACGAACACTAGCGTGAGCACGCTCTCTTTTGCCTGCCTGTGCTGCGGTGACAGACAGAGTGTCGTCATCGATTTTACTACAAACTCACAGCTCGAGCGGAGGAGGACTCCTGACACTCAACGTGGTTTCACTACTGCTGCCGCCCAGCCACAATACCATAGGCGCAGAGGCGGTGGAGCCAGCACCCAAAACACCCCAGACCCAGCGAAACTGCAGCCTTTGAAGACATGATAAAAGATAATATAAACCGTCACACAATCAGACTGTGCTGTAAATTATATATGCATGATACTATTTTTTCTCCATCATATGGCTCTCCTACCCCTTAAAGGTTTAAAATTGTATGCACATAGTATAAAAGTTTCTATTTGCATCACGAGGTCCTATACACCTCTAATTTTATAAGTTATGCGTCCATAAATTTAGGTGTTGTATTTCTATACTACGCCACGTGCTTAGGCCTCTATTGTTATTAATTGTGCGTCCATCATGATATTTTTTTTGCTGCGACACGAGGCCATCCGAGGCAGTCCTGGACTGGCCGTTGCGGGCACAGGCAATCCCCCAATATGCCGCAAGAGTGGGGGCCGGATTTGGGTCCCTGGGGGCCGATTTTGTTGCAGGGCCGTTTTTGAAGCATAGCTGCAAAATCGGACCTGTAACAAAATCGCCCGAAAACTGTCCCCACCAAAGAGCTCGGTCGCACCCCCAACGCCCCTCCTCCCAGGGAAGGGGGTGAGGGGAAGGCCGAGCACTTTGCCCGGGCCGGTTTTGGTTCCCAGTCCGGCCTTTGTCCCAGGCCTCTATTCTTATTGATCTTCCTTTGTTGATCCTAAAATTTCCTTCTGTCTTACGGAGCACTCCCACGCCTTTTTTCATAAATTGAGCTTCCATGAATTTCTGTATCCTATTTTTGAAGTGTGTCATGTGCTTTACAATGTGTTCTTCTTATTGCATGTTCATGATGGTATTCTTTTCTGCATCATGTGCCCCTCCTACCCCTCAATGATTTTCTATGTACATAGTATAATGGAGGAACCAGGGGGAGCCGTGTGCGAGCCGCTCTCTCCCCTGGTTTGTTTCGTGCAAGGGAACTGGCCACAGGTGCAAGGGGCAGTGATTAGCTATTTGGAGCGGAAGGGAAAAGGGATAAATAGGGGTAGAAAGGGCGGGAAAAGGAACTGTGCCAGGGGTGCCGGGTGGCGAAGGTTGTTTTTGCCCCACCGACCCTCTTGCTCTTTCAGGTCCTATTTGTTTGTTCTTTTATTGTGCTTTGGGTACTGCAGAAACTGATTATTCCTGGTTGCCACGCTAAGAAAGGTCTAGGTGCAATTTTAGTTGGTAGGCACTTTTTCTGGGTGGTGGGCCGCCTGGAGCGGATTGGTACATCCTCAAAGGGCAGTTAAAGAAAAGGAGGGGGTATCAACAAGAGTCAGATGCTCCTAAGTTTGTTTGGGTTAACTTGGTGGGGGTTTCATCTTTCATAAGGATGCTAAGATAAGTTGAAGGAATTTTTGGTTTATTAAATAATGAATTGCAAGATGTTTGATTAGAAGTTAATTTGCACCTGTCTTGCTAACCAAGAAGTTGTGAACAGAGAGTTATTGCGCAAACGTTTCTTTCTATCCATCACGTGGCTCTCCCAGCTCTGCTTTGCTTTATTTTTCTGGAATATATGCTTTCTGGTTCATCGTATTTGCTCCCTCCTAATTCTCCCATTAGTTTTATTATTTATTACTGCATCACCTGACACTCCCAAGCCTGTTTTCATTTTCGAATACTTGTAAGTCTAAACAAATGTAATTGGCAGCCACGGCTCGTGCAGGAGGTTACGCTGGGCGGTGACGTCAGCAGCCATGTCTTGTGCGGGGCATTACGCTGGGCGGTGACGTCAGGCAGAGGAGGGGCAGGGTGGTGGGTTGTAAAATGTGGGATATGGATGATCTCAGGTAAGTACTGAAGAAAATAAATAAAAAGAATTTCGATGCCCACGCTGCATCACATTTGGCGATGAAGCGCGGGTAACGAAATTTGTTTTATTTTTTTCGGTACTTACCTGACATTGTCCATATCCTGCATTTTACAACCCCCACCCTGCCCCTCCTCTACCTGACGTCACCGCCCGGCGTAATACCCTGCACGAACTGTGGCTGATTAAATGCAATCATAATTTAAGGAATCTCAATTTAGAGATTCCTTAATTGCGATTTTTGCATTTGGGATGTTGCAGAAAGATTCAGAGAATCTGCCCGTTTGTTACTGTTTTTATGCTTGATGCAACTTCTTTAAAATACTTATAAATACCAAAGAGGGTTTCAAGGATAACATTTATTTTGCAAACTACCTTTTCAATGGTTAGCATTGCTATTATGATTCCCTAATATACATACTTTTTACATTTACAGTCTATTGAAAGTATTGTGGTGTCTGCAACCAAAAAGCTTCAGCAACTTATACAGAAAACTTTATGGTAAGAATCTTTTCCGAGTTGCGTAGACTTTATTTGAAAGCTGACTATGTACAGTCAAGGATGTGTAATTCCTATAGCCGACACACAGCACATATTGTTTGAGGTCAAGGGCAACAAGTTTTCATGTGTATTGTGTCCTTGGCACAAGTAGGCCCGACTCCCAGCAGCACAAACCCTATGGCTGACAGTTAGCAGTACCACATAATGGGTCAGAGAAGGGCACTGTCTGTAGTCAACTTAATATGTTTGCCCATATGTTAATACTCTTCAAACCTGTATTTATTGTTCATTAATTGAATGCATTTATTACTCGAGCACGCACTCTAAGTAAATGTTGTAACCTCTGAGTGCACAACTGTCAGTGGCTCCAGTATTCAAAAGTCTGCAGCTCTGACACACACCTGACCCAAGTATGCTTATCAGAAATGTCTACTGCTGAGTTAATATCTGTGTCCATATGTTAAAGACTTTCAAACTTCTACAACATTTATGCAGTCATTATTATTAGTTAGAGTGACTCTTCCAAATAAATGTTGTAAACTCAGACTGCACTACTGACAGTTTCTGTAGTAAAAAATGTGTACACACACTTCCACAGTTTAGCACTATGAGACTATGTATACTGCTTCCACAATACTCTGCGATTTGACGCAAATAATTGCAAAAGCTTCAAAGCAAGTTTGATAATACTTTGCTTTCAAAATAAAATGTTCATAAAAAAGAGAAAGCAGGAAAAAAACATTTTGTTAAACTACTATAACATTTCTATTACCATTTTTTTGCAGCATTATTTAATAACGTGTTCATCCATGCTAGTATTTCCCAAAAATATTCATTATGGAAAATCTCTGTAGCTACTTTCAACAAGATTGTGGGAAACAAAATTCATTGGCAAACACAGTAGGTCTGAAATTGATAGTCACCTTTTTACTTTTGTCATTGTGTGACTCTTTTGGCATCGTGTCTGTAAAATTTATATGCCATGTAAGCTGCTGCCCCCTCACTATTATAACAAACTTTGGCAAAAGCAAAAAATATTGTTGGTTTTAAAAAGGACAAACTTCCACAGTATTTACTGCCACTAAACAAAACTACTTTGTGTGCTGATATACTCCTTGTGAAACAGCATAATGCTGTAACTCACAGTGAAACCATCCGATACAAAGACAGAGAGAGAGAGAGACAGAGAGAGAGAGAAAGAGAGAGAGAGTGAGAGACAGGAGAGAGGGCAGAGTGGATGAGAGTGGAGGGAACAGAGAGAGAGAGAGCGAGAGAGAGAGAGAGAGAGAGAGAGAGAGAGAGAGAGAGAGAGAGAGAGAGAGATGTAATAAAAGCAAAAGTTCACGGTTAATTCCAGACCAAATTAGGGGCCCAATTATTCAAGAAGGTCTCAAAAGTGCACCCATGGAATATGTCCTAGCACTAAGTGCAGCTATACAGCTTTTGTGAATTCCCAAAAATATACACAAGTAGGACAAGAAACAGTACTCCTAGAAAACATTTGTGAACTTCATTTTATCATGAGCAAATTTGTATGTGTAGATTTGCTCATGCGAAAATCTGGATGTTTACAAATTCACTTTTCCTCCAACACATTTTTTCCCAACTCAGAAAGAACAATGATGTCTGCCATTGTCGGAAAGAAATTTCCAACATCCTTCTCTATAACAAAAGATTAGAGAAGAGTTCCTAAAAACGCATAAAACATGGAAGTCAGTGGGTTTGCACAAACTCAAAAGGCCATTCTGACCCTGGAACTATGTTTACCATGTAAATACATATAAAGTTTTTATTTCAAAGAGCTATTCATCTTTAAACCATGAAATATTATTTACAACTTACTTTTCACGTTCTTTTCAACAGGCCCAATGTTTCCAATGCAGCAGATGACCACCTTCAATCCATAAAAGGAAATGTAAATCATACTTACCTGTTACTGGCTGTATATGTAAACAAAAATCATTTTGTTCAGTCTAAACACTACTTTTGCATTAGGACTATGAAATAGTTGTGTAAAAATTTCATTCATTCTATTGTAGGATATCTACCTTGGTGACAGTGGAATTACCTCTACTTTTTAGACTTTTTAGAACAATATTGTGTAGAGGAGCGGTGTTGCTTCTTGACCTTCAAAGAGGAACATTTAAATATATATTTCAACAGGTAAAAAAAATAATTGCTGAATTTCAAAAAGAAAATTAAGTATCAATGTTACAGGAACTCTGCTCCAACTCTAAAAAGATTACTATCTCAAGCTTTTACAGTCCTGAATGCTACGTTTTCTGTGAGACGATGCCCATGCATAACCATGCTAAGTTTTCTTTAGCTCCGATCAAACACTTTAAAATGCTACCCTCCCACTAGTTCTAAAGGCAGATGTAGAATTCAACAGTTCTTCACAAAATAGAATTGGCCGTCACTAAGTACAATGTGTTTCTATATTATGAAAGCTCTAATGTGTCCCTTAAGGATTCCAGCAAAGTCCACACACATACTAACTGAAACACACCAACCATTAGTAACCTGTTAAATTTACCAAACAACTCTTTCAAGGTGTGATCAATCCAAAAAATCCTCCTTT
The DNA here is from genome assembly GCF_964263255.1 of Lissotriton vulgaris. NCBI lineage: Eukaryota > Metazoa > Chordata > Amphibia > Caudata > Salamandridae > Lissotriton > Lissotriton vulgaris. Next base: position 496,907,875 of record NC_141685.1, read on the forward strand.
GGCACTGCAAATATAGTGCAACACTTAAACAACTTGCACCCCAACAACTTAGCTTCACTGCAACACAGAGATTGCAGAACAACCGACTTCCTGCTGCTTCAAGCACATCAACTGCTGCATTAGCATCTTCAGCAAACAGTCCATACTAACATATTGATCTTCAATTTGGTAAACTTAAATTTCTATGCGTTTATTGCGAATAACTTTTGTGTTACGAGAAACAGTCTATCAACCCCTTCACTGTCCTTAACATTAGTTATTAGACATTTATCAAACGTTTTTTGTTGTAAAAACTACCCCGTCCAAAGGCAGTGGAAAATTTGCAAACGTGCTGCCTTTCTTGGCTGTAGTTATGAATTATTCTAAAATGAATTCAAATTCAAAATGCAGACCCTTTATTCAGCCTTCATGCTAACTACAAACCATGAATACCAGTGAGTAATTCACACACTTGTGTCCTTTCTTCCATCCTTTCTTCCACACAGTGACTGTACTTTCTGCATTTGCACAGTTTGCTTAGATGTGATACCCACTTCTCAGGCTCCCACTACAGAATCTGATGCACTTTCTGTGTAATGGACTACAAAACCAAACACCCACTTCCTTTACAAAGCCATCGGTAGTTTCCACATCTCCTGTCTTTCTTAATTTTCACCTTATTCTGTATCCACTAGCACAAACACACCTACCTGCTGCCTTTCTTGACTGTCTTTCCTAACTATTATTCTAATTCAAAGTAGAGACCCTGAAAAGGGTCGGGTGTTCTTATTTTTAAACTCTACGGCCCACAGTGGGAACTTAGTACACTTGCTTTGCTTCCTTAGATGTGGTGGTCATTTCTCAGCCTCCCACTGCGGAATACGACACCCTTTCTGTATAATCAAAAAGAATATCGAAAGATCCACTTCCCTGACAAGGCAGAGAGTAGTTTGCATATCTGCAGCCTTTCTTATTTTTCACCTAATTTATCTTCTACTTGATGTAGACACCATCCACACGTACACACACTTACTTGCTGCCTTTTTTGGCTGGGGTTATCAATTATTCTTCAATTTCATATTCTAATTCAAAGACAAGGCCCTTTATCAAGCCTTCCCTGACTAAAAACACTAGGTAATTTGCACTTTTGCAGCCAATAACAATATGGACATTTTATTTAAAAATGTTGTAGCTGGTCAAGTTTCAATATCAGGAAGAACTTTTGTAACTGTTGCAATTATTTTTCATAATGGACCTTCTACAACATCTGGACATTACACTGTTTATTTAATCACTGAAAGCTTGGATACATTGCAATGATAGCCAATTAGTTTATAAGCAATGTTTGCCTAAAGAGTTACCAAAATGTTACCTATATTTTTAAAGTCAGAATTTTAAGATCAAAATTTAACCTTTTTAGGATTACTACTGTTAAGGTAGATTACTCTGGTGTTGTAGACTATTTTATGAGTGAGGGTGAGCAGCTTGAAGATCATCCTAATCTTGGTATTAAGCCAGTGTAGGTGTATCAGGTGGTGAATGATGTGGCTGCAGCAGAGCACATTGATAATCACTCAGGTGGAGGTATTTTGGATTTGTTATAACTGTTGTACATGTTTGATTGGAATTCCCTATACAGTGTTTAGCCACTGTGTGGTCTGCTGCTCATGAAGGACTGTGTCACTGTTTTTCTTTTGTTTACGATCCAATTGTAAATGTTCCAGAGCATGTGGAGGGTGTTATAGCAGTACGAGGAGACGGTGTAGACTTGCTTACACATACAAAGGGAGGCGTTTAGGATGAATCCTCGGTTGTGCACATGCTTGATAGGTGTTGGTACTGTACACAATGTACTCAGCTAGCGTAAGTCATCCGAGGCTGAGACGGTGGGTCTGAGGATGACTACCTTCATTTTGTACGACTTCATGTTTAGAGAGCTGCTCTTTATGTACTTGGTGACGTTGCAGCCGTCTTATTTTTTACATTATTCATCTTGCACTCAATCAACACATTATGTACACGTACACACACACACACCTACTTTCTAACTTTCTTGCCTATGGTTAACAACCGTTTCTTAAGATCCCACTGCAGAATCCGACTAACACTCTGTAAAGTACTGGAAAACAAAACACCCATTTCCTTTACAAGACAGTAGGCTCTTTCCACTTCTGCAACCTTTCTTCCTTTTCACCTTATTCTACATCCACTACCCCAACCCCAAATACACCTACCTACTACATTTCTTGCTGCCTTTGCCAAGTATTATTGTAATTCAAAATGGAGTCCCTGAAATGGACTCGGTGTTGTAATTTTTCAGTCCTACCGCCGCAGTGGTAACTTAGTACACTTACATTCCTACATTTCATGTGGTAGTCATTTCTCAGACTCCACTACGAAATTCGACAATCTATCTGTATAATGAGGTGTGAAACGAAACATCCACTTCCCTGACAAAGCAGTGGGTACTTTGCACCTCTGCAACCTTTCTAATTTTTCACCTTTTTTATCTTCTCAATCATCACATCATCTACACATAACACACACCAACTTGCTGCCTTTTTTTGGCTAGGCTTTTCAATTATCCTTGAATTTTGTATTCAAACTCATGCCCTTTATCGAGCCTTTTTGTTCTAACCAAAGTGGAAACAATACTATTTTGGAATGGCTAAGGTGACTAGACATATTCTAAATTCTTTTGTACTATATTTTGCTATAACAGCCTGAGCCTTTTCCTAAAGTCATAAGGAATGACTGAATTCAAAATTCAAGGAAACATAAGAACACAATATCCTTATAAGTAATTATATTTATATAACTTTGTAATTGAGTAAAACTCTACTAATGAAATGTTAATATATAATGGTCTTTATATAATATTTTTTGAAAGCCAAAATAGGTGAAATGGCTAGTTATGTATTTATATATTACGAAAACTGATAAAATTAACTGTTTATATTTTTATACAAGGAGCAACAACATAAAGAAATATTATGGAAAGAGAACAGCCTCATACCGAGGAGATTTTGGATATTACCTTGAATGTAATTCAAGAACGAATCGTATCTATCACAGGCAGTGAGAGTGAAAAGGGGAAATTAGTGCTCCAGACATGAGCTATGATTTCAAAGATCAAAGCTTTGATACACACTTTCTAGAAGCATTAAATTATGTTGAAACTTTAGAACAAATGAATTCCAATACTGCTAACAAGAAAATTGATGTGTATGAAATACCTGATGAACTGATTCAAAGTCAAGGCCCTTTATTGAGCCTTTCTGTTCAAGCTACTACCGCGGCCGAAATCAGTGGGAAATTTGCACACCTGCAGACTTTTTTCGCCAGGATTATCAATTATTCTTGAAATAATTCAAAGTTCAGGCCCTTTATTGAACCTTCTTTGTAACTACTACCCATCAATAGCAGTGGGTGATTTGTACACTTGCATCCTTTTTTGCGTCCTTTCCACCGCACAGTGTGTGTACTTTGTGCACTCACTAAACTCCTTAGATGAGATACCCATTTTTCAGGCTCCCACTGCACAATCCGACGCACACTCTGTGTAATGGACTGGAAAACCAAACTCCCACTTTCTTTACAAAGCAGTGGGTAGTTTGTGCGTCTGCTCGTTCTTATTTTTCACCTTTTTTATCTTCCACTTAATCAACACATCATGTACACGCACACACACCTACTTTCTACGCTATGGATAACTAATTTTCTATATCATATCCATATTCAAAAGGCAGGCCATTTATCGAACCTTTTTATTGTAGCTACTACCCCGGCCAAAAACAGTGGGAAGTTTGCACACTTACTGCCTTCCTTGCCTGGGATTATCAATTATTCTTCAATTTCATATTCTGATTCAAAGTCCTTTTTCAAGTCTTTTTGTTGTAGCTACTACCGCAGTCAAAAGCAGTGGGAAATTTGCACACTTTCTGCCTTTGTAATGTAAATGTAAATGTGTGGGACTTGTAAAGCGCATTGTTGCCCGGGAGCGTCCTGGCGCTGAAGACCGCTGGGGAACCCGTCCTGGCTTTCCCTGTGAGATGGTCCCTTCTGGGTATCTCCAGGGTGAAGCCAGGCATCCCCGGCATCTGTGGGGGGCTGTTGTAGAGATAAGGCAAGCTTAATGCCCAGAGTTGCCGAGTGTGATCCCTGGTTAGAGTAGGCACCGAGGTGAGAATTATTGAGTCCGTTGACCCTGGTCCACGACCCTGCCGCGTCGGGGATTGAACCCTGGTCCTGGGCCGTTATCTGCTTCCGGGTCTGCCGCCTCTAACCAGTGAGCCACACCACTCCACACCTTTCTTTCCTAGGGTTACCAAATACTCTTGAATTTCACATTCTAATTCAAACTCATGTCCCTTTATCAAGCCTTTTTCATGTAGATATTGCACGGCTAGAAGGCAGTGGGAAATTTGCACACTTGCTACTTTTCTTAAGTGGACTTATCAAATATTCTTCTTGAAATTCAAATTCAAAGTGCAGGCCCTTTATTGAGCCTTTTTGGTAACAGTTACTCGTCAATGAGTAGGTATTTGAGCACTGCCTACCGTTCATGTGTAATAAAAAGCCTAACAAAAGTATACCAATATTAAAAAAGAGCCACTATGCTCTATGTTTATCAAATCTACTGTTTCACATCCTAATTCAAACTGCAGACCCTTTATTGACCCTTCTGGGTAACTACTACTCATGAATTGCAGTGGATAACTTCCACACGTGCATCCTTTCTTATTTTTTGCACATTATGCATATTGTACTCAATCACCACATCATCTACACATACACACACCTACTTGCATCCTCTCTTGGCTATGGTTATCCACTATTCTTCTATTTCATATCTGTATTCAAAGAACAGGCCCTTTATCGAACCTTATTGTTGTAGCTACTAACCCAGGCGATGGCAGTGCAAAATTTGCACACTTCCTCCCTTTCTTGGCTGATATTATCAAATACTCTTCAATTTCATATTCCGATTCAAACTCATGTCCCTTTATCAAACCTTTTTCATGTAGATATTGCACGGCCTGAAGGCTGTGAGAAATTTGTACAGTTGCTGCCTTTCTTAGCTGGGCTTATCAATTATTTTTCTTCAAATTGGAATTTAAAGTGCAGGCCCTTTATTGAGCCTTCTTCATAACTATTACTCATCAATGGCAGTGGATAATTTGCACACTTCCTGCCGTTCATGTATAATAAAAACCTTAATGATAGTCCACCAATATTAAAGAAAGAGCCAGTTTGGTCTATTGTTATGAAATCTTTTTTTTTCCTAATTCAATGTACAAACCCTTTATTGAGCCTTCTTGGTAACTACTACTCATAAATGGCAGTGGATAACTTCCACATTTGCAGCTTTTCCTATTTTTTCAGATTAATCATCTTCCGCTCAATCAACACAACATTTACACACACACACAACTACTTGCTGCCTTTCTTACCTATAGTTCTCAACTGTTCTTCTATTTCATTTTCCTATTCAAAATGCAAGCCCTCTGTCAAGCCTTTTTATAGTAACAACTACCCCAGCAGAAAACAGTAACAAATTTGCATACTTGATGCCTTTCTTCTCTGGGGTTATCATTCATTCTTCAAATTTCATATTCTGATTCAAAGTCAAGGTCCTTTTTCAAGCCTTTTTGTTAAAGCTACTACCCTAGCCGGAGGCAGTGGGAAATTTGCAGACTTGCTGCCTTTCTTGACTGCGGTTATATATTATCCTTTGTGCAATACAAATTGAAAGTACAGGCACTTTATTAAGCCTACTTGGTAACTACTACCTGTGAATGGCAGTGGGTAATTTGCACACTTTCAACCTTTCTTGTTTTTTTACATTATTCATCTTCCACTCAATCAACACAACATCTACACATACACACACACACCTACTTTCTACCTTTCTTGGCTATGGTTAACAACTATTCTTCTATTTCATATCCATATTCAAAATGCAGGCCCTTTATCAAACCTTTTTGTTATAGCTTCTAACCCAGCTGATGGCAGTGTGAAATTTGCACACTTCCTGCCTTTCTTGGTTGGGATTATCAAATACTCTTGAATTTCATATTCTGATTCAAACTCAAGTCCCTTTATCAAGCCTTTTTCATGTAGATACTGCACTGCCAGAAGGCAGTGGGAAATTTGCTCACTTCCTGCCTTTCTTAGCTGGCCTTATCAATTATTTTTCTTAAAATTTAAAGTGCAGACACCTCATTAAGCCTTCTTCATAACTATTACTCATCAATGACAGTTGGTAATTTGCACACTTCCTGCCCTTCATGTATAATAAAAAGCTTAATAAAAGTTTACCAATATTAAAAAGAGCCAGTATGGTCTATGGTTAACAAATTATACTGTGTCCTCAGGTTATGCAAATAGTGACTAAATAGCTTTCATCGATCTTTCTGTCAACAACTGCCTTCAATCTATACTGCAGACAGCTGGGTTCACAACTTGAATTCAGCTTACCTTCTACATTAAGGACAGCATTACATTTAACCTTGCTTTCCTTAAGGCACACACAATTATACTGTATCCTGAGATTCTATTATCTGTGACTAAATGGCATTCATCGACCTTTGTGTCAACAACTGCCTTCAATCTACACTACAGACAGCTGTGTGCACACCTTCAATGTAGCTTTCCTTCTACATTAAGGACAGCATTGTATTCAGCCTTGCTTTCCTTAAACCAGAGAAAATTCTACAGTGACCTCAGAATCTGTTATCTGTAACTAAATAGCATTCTTCAATCTTTGTATCAACAACTGCCTTCAATCTACACTGTAGACAACAGAATTCACATCTTCAATTGAGCTTTCCTTCTACATTAAGGACCGTATTACATTCAACACTGTTTTCCTTATCAAAAATACAATTCTATGTCCTCAGATTCTGTTATCTGTAACTAAATAGCATTCTTCAATCTTTGTCTCAACAACTGCCTTCAATCTACACTGCAGACAGCACAGTTCACAAGTTCAATTGAGCATTCCTTTTACATTAAGGACCGCATTACATTCAACACTGTTTTCCTTATCACAAATACAATTCTATGTCCTCAGATTCTGTTATCTGTAACTAAATTGCATTCTTCAATCTTTCTGTCAATAACTACCTTCAATCCACACTGAAGAAAACTGGGTTGACAACTTGTATCCACCAATCTTTCTGTCAACAACTACCTTCGATCTACACTGCAGACAGCAGGGTTCACAACTTCAATTCACCTTTCCTTTTACATTAAGGACCGCATTACATTCAACACCGTTTTTCTTATCACAGATACAATCTACTCTGTCCTCAAATTCTGTTATCTGTAACTAAATAGCAATGTACAATCTTTGTCTCAACAACTGCCTTCAATCTACAATGCA